>NC_049177.1:8103560-9599091 GCF_009769625.2 Cygnus olor | reverse complement strand
ATGCTCTGGGCTGCAGCCCTGCCTCATGCCATCCACGCCTTCCAGTGGCTCAGTGCCAGTGGTTTTGTTCACGCCTTCCTCTGCCACAGCTTCCTCTGTGGCTGCAAGGCTTCTCGGCTGGAAAGGGCTTTTTTCCAGGGCAACCACAATTGTGCAGGTCTTGGGCTGGGACGGCTACAGCTGTCGTTTTCTTTGGAAGAGAGCTAACAGTGAATGAATGAAGGGTGGAAGGGTTTCACCAGCTCCCGCCAGGGGGGAGAGCTTCAGCACTGTGCCTAGGATTTCTTCCCCAAAGAGCTGAAAGGATTTAACTCCATCGGGATTGAGATGGTGGTGGGGAGGGAGGCCAGGAGCAACAGCAGGCATTGCACCAGGGCTGAGCCCAGCCAGGCAGATGCTGCCCTGTCCCCCTGTGTGAGCCCTGTCTCTGTGCCAGGCCCTGATGGCCAGCACTGGTCCCAACTTGCTTTCTGCTCTGGGAACATGTCTTGAAGCAGTGCCTTTCACTCCCTATGAATGCAGGATGAGGGAAGGCCACAGGGCTGTCTGATAGCAGAGCGCTCATCCTTGAGGCTTTGGACTTTGAAACCCAGTCATGACCCTCACGGATGTGAAGTGCTGAATGCTCTGGAGGAATGGGCACTCAGTCGCAGGGCACTGCCTCCCTGTCTGTGCTCTCTCCTCCTGCAAGGAGTCCTCACAGTCTTTTGCGCTCTTCTGGGAGCGTGGACCCGCTCCAGCCTTGCTCCTAGAGCTGTCCTGAGGTGGGTGTGGATTTCTCATCTCACCAGTGGCTGTGTTTTAGCCCTCAGGCACCAGCCAGGATTCCCTTAGTGCTATGCTCCCTGCTTCCCCAGCCTGTCTTTCTGCTCAGCCTCGGGGCACCGAACCAGCAGCTGCCCTGAAGCAGAGCACTTGTGCAGTACAAAAGTATTTCAGAGAGGAGAGAGCTTCACAGCCAGATGGGTGTGTTTTGCTTACAAAGAAAGATGGCCTTTTGCTGCTGGGAGGTTGTGAGTGGTCTGTGCTCCCTGTTTCTCCTCTGAATGAGCCTGAGACCTGGCGACAGCTGGCATGCCTCTTCCCCACCATGCTGGTGCATGGTGTAAGCTGTGTGTAAGTGACCTTCATGCTGGATACGCAAGTGGGTGTGATGGAAATCCCAGTGAGACAAGCTGAGTTCCTCTGTGTTCTTTCTGTGTGGGGCCATTTGGCCCAAGCTCCCCTGAGCACTTCCCTCTCTGAAGAGACAGCTCTGAAGGCTGCCAGCCACTTCCCTGAACTTAATATATCTGTGTTGTACAGCTTCTCCTCTCCCCTGAGCTTTGAACCACCATGTTACTTTTTCCATTTGCCCAGTTCCTCTTCTGGAAAGATGCTCCTGGAGGGGGGAATGATGAGGGCTGACCGTCTCCCCTTTGTGTACCCCACAGGTACGACTCGGGACGGGATGGGTACATCGATCTGATGGAGCTGAAACTGATGATGGAAAAGCTGGGAGCCCCTCAGACCCACCTGGGGCTGAAGAACATGATCAAGGAGGTGGACGAAGACTTTGATGGGAAGCTCAGCTTCCGTGAGGTGAGGGTGACCATGGGCACAACTGGGGATATGATTGTGGGGCAGAGGGAGGAGGCATCTGGGCCCCATTCTCTGGCTGTAGGTAGCCCCATCCCCTCTGTGTGCCTCCAGCTGTGGGGTGCAGTGGAGAAGCAGGTGAGCTTCCCCACACCATGGACAGCTTGAGCTGGAGCACTGTCAGCATCTATTTCCATGTGGCAGCAATGGTACCAGGTGCTGAAGAGCTTCAACCTCCCTGCTTGCTTGGGGAGCATGTATGAGCCCTGCTGCAGCCGCCCGGGAGTGCTGACAGCTCCCTGCTGTAGCTGGGGGTGGCACAGATTTGGCACATCCTTGCAGTCACAAGGAGTCTTTGCTGGGTTTCTGCAGTACAGCGGCTGAGGCCTTATTTCAAGTGCAGCGGAAGGACTCTGCTCAGAGCAGCCCGTTTCATGGAGTGCAGAAGGCTTTTCCTTCCAGTTCATATTGAGCCCCTCTACATCACACAATGACCTGCCACAGCAAGCTCAGTGTCCCTGCAGCAAGGAATAAGCTGGGAGATGCTGTGGTTCAGTACTTTGTGTTGGCTCAGCAGGGACAGGCAGCAAGCAGGTCGGTCTGTCTCTCACCACTGTGCTCTGAGACGGCTGGGGTATCAGTCATGCTGGGGCAGCTGAGAAGAGTGCTGTGGGCAGGACAGGAGCAGCTGCTGGGTGGAGGAACAGAGGACACTTAAATGACCTGCACGTGTACAACAGTACCCAGCCCTCTTCTCAGCAGTTATCACAATGTCCTCTTGCATCATCTTCTGTTAGGCTTTGATTGCTGTCTGAATCAATAGTGTGCGTAACACTGTGGCTTTCTAAATTAACCAACAGTTCCTCAGGCAGCATGAGAGCCCGGACTGCTTGTATCCTGTGGCAGCTGTGGGCTGTGTGGTTATCCTGCTTCTTCCCCCTCCAGGAGGTGCTGGAGATGTGCCATGAGCATCTAGGCTTCCCAGTTTGTGAAGGGGCTGTGCTCTTGCTGTGCCTCTTCTATAGTGGGGCTTTGGTTGTGGGGATGAGGTGCAGAGCTCTCTGTGGCTTCAGATGTTCTGTTCTTTATTTGGAATATTGGGGGGCGGGGAGGAAAGGAGGTTGCCTGTCCACCCTTTAGAGCATTGAAGTGAGCTGTGGGAAACACTTCTGTACACTCCTGTTCCTTGTACACGTTTGCTTTGTCCCCACTCATGCACTGTGCTCCCAGTACTGCTTGGAGGAATGCTTCCAGCCAGAGTGAAAGCCTCTCAGCTCGCACCTGCAAAGCTCTAAGCTGGCAGCTCCTCTGCACAGGGGAGGGTATGTGCACAGGCAGAGGTGAACTGGAGGTAGCAAAGAATCCAGCGGAGCAGGAAGAGCACCGTGTCCTTGGCCCCAGGTCAGACTGGGGCAAGATAAGCACTGGAGGCAGCACAGACACGCAGCTGTGGCTGCCAAATCTCTGCATGTGCTGGAGGAGCCCTCTCTGCCTTGCTGTGTGCTGCCTGAGCTTGCTGTCTGACTGGGAAAAGAGTTAGGAACAGCTTCTGGGCTTTGTGAGCAGTACTGCAGACACCCTCTCCCACAAAAGCAAAGCGCCTTTATCCCCCAGGGTGCTGGGAGATCCCTTGGTGTCCTGGCTCTGTCGGTGCAGCACGAGTGGCAGTGTGGCTCCTCTTCTGCTGCCACCTGTTTGGAGCATGGCCGCCTATCTGCTGGCATGGGCTGCCTGCTGCCAGCCCTTGGCACATGGCAGGAGGCAGCTGGTGTTGCTGCAGCTTCTCACCAGATGCAAAAAGATGGTCGAGCAAACGCGAGCTTGAGTGGTACGCAGATCAGAACAAGGGAGTATTGCTGGCAGAGCTCTGGGGATGAATTACTTAGCAGCTTTGGCAGGTGCTCATGGCTTCATGTGGGAGAGAGGAGCAGGATGCCTCTTGCCTTGTTGCAGGTGTGCTGGGCAGAGAACCCACAGGGAGTCAGGTTTCCCGGTGGGTGAGGAGGCCCAAACCAGCCTGTGGCCCTGCCATGCTCCACTTGCTGCTGGTAGTGACCAGGAAGCACATGAGGAGTGATCAAGCTGACTTGGACCACTCTGATAACCCAAGGAGAAACCCTGGTTTAAATGCATGTCCGAACTCAGCAGTGTGCAACTCAGGCTCCTGTCTGCCTCTCCAGAGAATGTCCTGACAAATCTGCCTGAGGATGTGCTGCTTGAGGTCTGTCCGGAGAATTGCGAAGGACCTCTTCCACTTGCAACAGGTCAGCTTTTGTTGCTGGTTTGAGCAGTGCCATGTCTTCCCACACCGTGTAAGCAGGAAGGCAGGCCTGTGTTGCTCTGACTTGCTGCTGACAAACCACTGGCCCTGTTAGGAATGCTGCCTGTACCATTGACCTTTAAGAGTCCACAAATACATCAACAATTAACTGCACAAGACTCCCTCTGTGACTTGAGCAAAGCAGTTTAGGCTTAAAACATCAGGTACAGCTGGGGGAAAAAATATCTCAATGTTTGGTTTTATCATTACCACAGGAAACCAGAGTTAATTGGTATAATAGTAATGCCTAATCCCCACTGCTATCTACAACCTGCAAAAATCCACCCACTGCCCTCACACCTCCACTGGTGTAAATGCAGACCCACGTCATGTGTTTGCTAGCAGGGTTTGTGCAAACCACAGACTTGGGTGGCACTGCTTTTTCTGGTAAGCTGTTGCAAGGCCGCTGTTAGTCAGGCCAACGCCTGCCCTCGTGTCCAGGAGGCAACCACAGTGTGTAGTGGGGTGCATATGTGCAGCATTGCTCTGAGACCTGGCACTGGTTAGGTTTCTGCTAATGACTGATGTGAGGGTGGATATATCTTTAAACTCTTACAAAGTTTGTGGGGTACGAAGTGTGTCCTGCTGTCCATGTTCCATGAGAGCAGGATTTTCAATAGTACCAGCATTATTCACTTTAGCTTCTGTTGACATTTCTGAGGCTTAGTAAGCTACGTGTGGTAGGGCCTGGGCCTAGCAATGGGATGAGATAAATTAGGAATGGAAGTTTATCAGGAAACTTAATGTAAATTCCTGCTGCTGCTCTCTAGTGAGAGGATTGATGCCTTAATAGCAAATCACCAGTGGGCTGTGGATGGTATGCTGACATGAGGAAGGATTGATCCTGAGCTCCTGTGGAAACCAGTATGATGCCCCATAGTCTGCCTCGCTGGGTCCTCAGGGCTGGAGCTATGCTGTGTCCACCCCAGCAGTGGCTTGGTCCCTGCTTTCCTTTTAGCTCAGCCTGCTTTTCCCGGCTGCAGCAGCCCGTGTTCCACTGGAGGATTGCTGCCCCATCCCCTAGTTTCAGGATGATTCATGCGCACTTGTGACTGGGTGTTTCCAGTCCCTCCCTGTGTGACAGCTGTACCAGACCTCAGGACTGTGCTGCTTCCACTGCCCTCTTCCAATGCCAGGAAGTGGGACTTACAAGGGTGGAGCAGAAACTGCGAGGAGGAACCATGACTAACAGCAGTGTGTGCAGCCTGGCAGCTGGCCCTCCGTGTCCCTGTGCTCGGTGGTGGGGGCAAGTGAGAGGAACTAGCCCAAACCCAGCGGATCTGAGCACAGAGAGGGTGTCTTGGGGAAGATTCGGTTTCTTTCTGAGATGCTCTGCTTGTTCAGCAGAGCATCGTTTAATTTGTTACATGTGTTTGGAGGGGGATAACTTCCCTCCCCAAGCATAGCCTGCTTTCTGGCCGCTCTGTGCTGAGCATGCAGGGGCCCCAAGGCCGCTGCATGAAGCAAGGCCTGGTAATGCTGCATCTGTGAGAGGGCAGCCAGTGTTGCCGTCATCTCCACACCCTTTCCCATGGGAGTCTTCCCAAACTCTTGCATCTCCACTGGTTTCTGCAAGCAACTTGAAATGGGAGAGTGGAGCTGTCTCGGTGCAGATGCTGGGACTCTGCTGCCCTCCTCTGGGATAACACAGGCTGTCTGGAGGAGGGAACAAGGTCATGAAGTGCCAGGGATGTCAGACATGCCTGTGCAGATAGATTTCACAGTAATTCTATGTGGTGTTCTCAGCTCTCTGCCCTGGACTGAAGTGCTGCAGTGGTGCATCGCTGCTTGTGCTGCTTTGTACTTGGGTGACTTGTCCCTGGCTCTGTTCCTTCAGTGCTTCAGCACTAAGACACCTCCTGGGATGCCTGAGAATAGCAGGGAGTTACAGGAGTGTGGTTGTCAGCTGGAAGGTGATGCAGAGGTATCTGTCTTCAAGCAGGTTGGTCTCGTCCCTCCTGTTTAAAAAAAAAAAAATAAAAATAGTGCTTTCCTGAGAGATGATAAATTTTTTTGTTTTCTTTTGCAATTCGTTTACCAATTTGCAGTCTGCTGTAGTGACTCTGGGTTTGCTAAATATCTGTAGCCCAGTGCAGGACAATGATCTCCAAGCAAGTTGTTCTATAGACGCTGGTACTTGTTCAGGTCATCTCTGACTATCACAAGGGCATGCCCCTGACCTGACCCCTGACGGATACGTCTGAGAAGCTCTCCTGTATGTTATTTAAGGGGCACAACAGAAATACACTGCCATTGCTCATTATAGCTAAACCAGTCCGGGTTCCCTGGAACAGGCTGAGGCATAGCTCCAAGGACTGATTTAAGTAGCTTTTCCCATGTCCTCAGCAAGGACCAGTTGAAGTGATCATGTTCTGTTGTTCTTCGTGCATTTGACCTTAATTTGGTTTTCCCCTCCCATACTGTGTGGACAATTATGCTTAGAAAGGACTGAAGGCAGGGTTCTTGGCAGCTGAGCAGTTTCCAGATTCCTTTCAAGTGCACATCTTTGAGCTGATGTCCTCTCTAACAAAATTGTGCTGGTACCCCTATCCAAGGAGGTCGGGGTTTGGGTGTGAGCCAGGGCAGTCTTTGCCCTGCTTTTATTCCTGTGGGATGTGATCTGAGACCCCAAAACAGTGGGGAAGCTGCTGGGGGGACTGTGATACAGCATTAGGGTGTGGGGACATATGGTAGGCCCTGATCTAGCACTCTATGGTTGTACTGGGCAGGTGGAGATGGCCTCCTTCCTCCTGCCCTGTAGCAGTCTAGGAGCTATGATTCATCACGGCTCTGCTCCATGGAAAACGGTCTTTTCCCCAAAAAAAAAAATCTCTCTTTAGTCCAATGGGGCTGTGTGGTAGAGCCAGGGCACTGAAGCACAAGTTGCTTGGTGCTATTTGGTTTATATAGAACTGGTTTCCCTTGCTCTAAAATGTAAATTCCTACCTCCCAGATGAATGTCCGCTCTGCTTATGCTTTAAGTTCTCACCTCAGCGAAGAACTTGAATGTTTCCTCTCTGTCTTGCTAGTTCCTGCTGATTTTCCATAAAGCTGCAGCTGGGGAACTTGAAGAGGACAGCGGCCTGTTGACTCTTGCAAAGCTTTCAGAGATAGATGTCTCCATTGAGGGAGTCAAAGGAGCCAAGAACTTCTTTGAAGCCAAGGTATGGTGTGGCAAAGAGGAACATGAAACAACTCTGCACACAGGCACTAATTGTTTTAATTGTCACAGAGAAGCTGACCCTGCTTGCTTTTCAGTAGAAGATAGTTTTCTACCTATCTAAAAGGAAGTATATTTCATCTGCCCTAACCATAGCCATTGTTTTTCCCTTCAAACTTTGCTATAATCTAGCTAGGGCATTCCTTTTTGAATCAGTCAACACTGAAATGGCTTCATACACTGTCTCTGCTGTGGGTCCTACCCTGGTAGACTGGCTGACTTGCATCCCTGTGGCTGGGAGCTGTACATAACTAGCTGGCTGACCGCTTTTAAAGACAAAAGCGTCCTGGAAGCTCATGTGGAGGACTTGACTTTCTCATTTTGCATAACTTGCCTTGACCACAGCACTCAGAGTTTAGTAGTGCATGGCGTATTTTGGAGTATGGAATTTCAGACGTCTTTTTTGAGCAGCTCTCTGTAACCTTTGGAATCAAAATTATTCCACAGGGTCCTGGAGCTGGCAAAAAGAGCTTTACACAATTCGAATCTGACAAAGCACCCTTTTTGAATGTTCTTTTGGAGAGAGAATAATCCTGCTTGTTTATATAAGGAGTTCTGTCCTCAGAGTATAGCACAGCTATTGCACAGCAGATGTACTAAGATGAAAGCTGGAAAAATAGCCAGGAAAAAAAAACACACAACACATCTCTTTGATCTGCAGATTATCTGTGGTAGTATGATGTTCTCAGATTTGGCTATGACTTAGAACTGTTTTCTGCAGTAGTTTCTTCCACTGTATACTTGCAACTTACGCTATGCTGCCTGTTTACAGAAATAATGCATTTGACCTAGCACTGATGGCATTGTTTTGGTTACTTGCTAGTGACTTACTAGTAATTGACTTTGACATCAGTAAAAGAAAGGTCAAAGTGAACTAACAGGTACTGGGTGTAAATACCCAAGCATTGCAGTGTAATTAATACTTGACCCATTCTGACAGCTTCCCAGCAAGCAATGGGAGGTGCAGCAAACAGTTCAGCATTGCTCACTCAGGAGTAATTCAGACTCTGCTTCTGATGCAAGGCTTGATGAGCTTTTACTTTTTCTCTCATAAAGGTTCAAGCCCTTTCTTCAGCAAGTAAGTTTGAAGCAGAGATAAAAGCTGAACAGGATGAACGAAAGCGGGAAGAAGAGGAAAGAAAACACCGCCGAGCAGCATTCAGGGAGTTGAAGTCTGCATTCACCCAGTAATCAACCAGCCAATATGCACTCCAAGATTGCACATAACTTGGTACGTTTCCCAGATCAGGGCTCTACCTGGAGAGAACTGCCTGGATCCTGTCTAAAATTCGTTACAGCTTTGCTAGTCTTCCTCTCTTGAAGATCCTCCTGAGCTCCTAAGGATGCAACTCTTGCAGTTACTGTGCATTCATAACGATGTGAATCATAAGAGTTGTGTACATGCTGTTTCCTCTGAACCATCAGGAGTGCATCACCCTGAAGTAGAAACAGCAGGTAGCAAATCAGGGTGAGTGCTGAGAAGTGTTGTTTGCCACTTCATTCTTTCCTTCTTTTCTATACATAACTTTTCTCTTAACTTCTTAATTCATTCCTTGCTTACAGACAAGTGAGGTCTTTTGTAAAGCAGGGTGTACAAAGTACAGATTCACTTCCTGTATGTTTGTACTGCTGTTGGGTGTTGTCACACATCCCTGACTTCATCCCTCTTCTTCCTCAAAGCCCTGTGCCCCAGGCACTGTGAAAACACTGTGAAGAGAGAAAGATAATTACTATGGATATGGATCAAATTATTTCCCGTAGACTTTTCTGCCGCCCAGCATGTTGGAGAGTCTTCCAGTTTTCCTTTTCTGAAGTGCCATACTAACAAATCTTTCAATAAGATGCAAGATTTCTGATAACTTTGAAGAGAGGAAGCTGGCTCTCTTAAACAAGGAATAGAAAACTGAGTTGCCTAATCATGTATCTTCTTTCACATTCCATCATGTTTAGTGTACTGTATGGCTTTACTGTATTTTCCAACCTTCCAATCTGTTTTTAGGGGGCTTTGCCAGTTGGATGACAAAATTGGATGGAATGCTGGGTTTTTCTATCGGGAGATGTGCTCATCCTGAATCATAAAGGTGGCATTGTTTGATTTCATTAGAGCCATGACAGATAAAACCAGCCCAGCATACTGAGCAATCCCTTCTCAAGAAGTGAAGACCAGAGAGGTTAGCATGTTTAGTTGAATTGAATTCAGAGGGCTTGCACTGTATTTAGCTATTTTCTTTTTCAAACACAGGAAACTTGTCCACAAATGTTAAAATGTCTGTTTTTCTGGATATACACTGTAGGTCATGACAGAGGGAAGCTATGTTCCCTTGGGGAGACCTCTCCAAACATGAATTTGCCCGAATTCTGCCTCTGCTGTTGCCCCGGTTTGTGCTTTTCTTTATTTTCCAGATCAAAACTCACCAGTCATCTTTTCACTTGTCTGTTTCGCTTCTTAAACTGTGAGCACTAAACTGTGAGCATGGAATAATGAATAGAAAAACCTCTACTCTTTAATGTCAGGTGAAAGAATTGCTAAACAATTAAACTGTGTATATATCTTCACAGATTATATTTTATAAAATCACGCTTTTTTTAGCTAAATATTTATAATTAAATGTTTTTATACTTTACAACAAAGCAGATAATTTCATCTTCAATTATTTCTCCTGTTGCTGAAATGTACAAATAAAGCATTATCTCCAGTCTCATCTGTTGCTTATTTTAGTTCCCCTGACTACACTGTTACGTGCACAAACTACTCCCGTGGCCCCCACTCCTGACCGTGCCAGTGTTTGAGCCCAAGAGCTTGGCATCCTGACTTGGATGAGCAAGGAAGAGTTCAGCTTTCCCCTTCTACACAGCAGTTCTGGTTGAAAAAGTCCAATGTTTGCAATTCCTTACAAAGAGACATGACCATGTAAATATTTGAAATGATGTCCACTGTTAAGTGTTGACAGCTGAACTGTCAGCCTTCCCTTTTCTTAAAATAGCCACTGCATCTCAGCCCTGGTAGTGCCCCAGCTGGGAGCTGGGCAGGTTGCTTCAGCTACATATGGCTTTGTATTTCCTCCTTCCCTTTTTATATGAGGGGAAAAAGATGCATGGAAGTCTGAATGTGTGTCCAAGCACTTTGGTTCTGCTGTTGGTGATCTGTTAAGTTTTGCTGGCGGGGCCAGCATGGACAGCTCAGGAGCAGGCTTAACTGTGTATCAGTGCAGGCACAATCCAGTGATGAAAGGGAAAATGTAAATATTTTATCCAGCATAGGCCTTCAGTATGGCTCTGCGTGTTGTAGGCAGTTGATGTGTTTGTTGTGTGTCTGAGCCCTTGGGTCTCTGAGGTAAAGTAAAACCTGGATGAGGGTTCCTTAGTCTTCATTTCTGTGGGAAAATGGCAACACTACAGCTCTCGATTTTATTTTTATTTTTTAGTTTTTTCTCTTTCAATGCAGTAAAGAAAGCAAGCACTGCTGCCATTTGCTGATTTGCACATGCAGCTGTGTGAGGAGGCTGGGGCAGCAGCAGGGGAGAGTGGAAAGAAAACTTCTAATGTTTGTTTTTTAATAATTTTGATTCAATTCCAGCTGACAAGTTTCAATGAGGAAATCAACTGTGTCTGAACTGGGCATAGCTCAGGCTGCAGAGCCTGGGAGGGTGGGTTCTTGCTTTTAGCTGTGCATTTGTAGCAGGACAAGGTGGCTGTGTTGGGTCAATGGGAACAGGGAGAATTTGTAAACATGCAGAAAAAACTGCTGCAGCTGCCCTCCTAAAGGAGTGTCAGTCAGGTCAGCTGTGGAACTTATCTGTCTGTGATCAAGACTTTGCTCCTTAGTCCTTTTCCAAAAGGATGCCAGTCTCCTGGGTTAATTGGATTTTGTCCCAGCCCAGCTTTCTTCTGTGAGGATCGTCTTCTCTGGCATTTAGAGGACGAGAGTGTCAGGTTTTATAATGTTCAGTTTTCTGCCAGAGTAGCTTTGTTCAGCTCAAACAGGTGCTGCTAGCTGACGCCTTTATTCAGTGCAGTGAAGAATAAATGCTTTTGGATGTATGTTTATTTTGAAGTTGTAGCAACGTGAATTTTGAAATCAGCTTTGCAAGAATTGAGATTGGGAAGTTAATTGTTCTTTAAATTGTTCTGTTTTGCTGGCAACTATCAAACTAAATAACTATGTCATTAGGTCATACAGAAATACTAAAAAAGAAATTGCTTAGCTGAATGCCTGAGCCAATAGTTACTGGCTGACAAGATCTACTTAATTTTAGTTACCTATAATTAATGTATTACAGTTCTTGATGCTGTCTTCCCTTTATGCCTGGTGTCATCACAGGTGGCTTTTAAAGGTTCTGGCAATACCAACTTTACCTACTGATGCCTGCTGGTATGTCGATGCCAGTCTGGCATGACTGATGCCCCAAGTGATTCTATATCTGCTTGTGAGGATAAGTAGAGAAGTTTGATGAAAAGTCTGCTGTGGATACAGGTCTTTCCCAGAATGGATGAAGACTTGCGTCAAGTCATTTATCTCCTAGAACAGGAACTCCAGCTAGTCCTGTATCCCTGCAGGAATTTTGTTTAAAATTTCCCAGAGTAGGAAATGTACAGCAGAGAAGTCATGAGCGCTTCAGCCAGCACTGAGAGCAGATACTCGGATTGCAGTGTGTTTCTCACTGATGCTACTGTCGTACTCATGGTAGGGCTGCAGGGGACAGACACCATGTGATAGATGGCAGGATGTCTTACCTAAAAAGCTCAGTGTAGGCACAGTCTAGAGGGAAAGGGAAACAATATGATCAGGGAGTCTCTCTCCTCCAGGTTCTTCATGGCTTAGAGTTCAGGCTTTAGCTGTGAGGTTACATAGGTGACTACATTTAATCTTAATCTTATGGGAGTGTCCAAATAAATCCCTTGGCAAGATGGATTGGAATAACTGGAGTACTTTACTCTTGCTTTTCAAACTCAGCTTGCCAAATGTTAGAAGGATGTCTTAAAATAATTGGGTGTTGCAGAAGTAGCAGTGTTTATAGTGGTGCTTTGTCTTTTAACATAAGCCATGTGAGGTGACAGATGCATTGAAGTGACTGCCTTTAAAAACCACAGTTGGATGTTCACCTGCCTGCCTTGTCTGCTGTTTTTATCATTATTTTAGGGACATGACAAATGAGGATGCTTCTCTGCTCCCATGGAAGACAGGCTGCTGAGAAGATGTTGGCTCTTCTCAGACAAAATGCCCAATATTTCAACAAATGGGAGCTGCTTTCCCAAATAACTAAACTGGGGGTGGTGAGAGAAGACATGAAAAACTCTGCCACATCTTCAGGGCTGCTTTGTCATGATTATTTACCATTTCAAAGCTGTGCTCTGTCTTCATTGCTCCACTGCTCTACTGAGGGAGGCGGGCTAGGATGGATGACAACAATGGGTCAATAGGGAAGGTTTCTGGTTCGTTAGGGATGCCCTTCCCCTGCACTTGTATTTTTAATAGTGCAGATGAATTGGTATGGTAATTGAGAGGGCTCTGAAGTACATCATGCCCTCGGTACCCTAGTAAATGTCAGACTAGCTGCTGAGGTAATTTCATACATAGACAACATGTAGTAGTCCTCTAATTAAACCATGCAGGAACTTAACCACACAGATATAATCTTGAATTTTCACGACATTCTTCATGCTGTGCTTGACTGAGAGTTTTGGAGGACTGAAGAGGCACCTGCTATTACAAAAAAAAAAAAAAAGATTTAAAAAAAAGGTCTTCTGAGGTTCCTGAGATATTTAAAAAATAAAAAAAGAATTCTGCAGAGGAGACATCTTATAGGCATTCTCTTCCTGATTTTTTTTTTGTCTCAACGATATCTTTATACAAACTGTGGGAAAAAAATCTCTACGAGTGCTAAACATCTGCCAGCTCAGATAAAGCTTGCCTTACAGCATGTGAAAATATTTTGAGTACTCAGACTCATGTTCACTAAGTAGAATAATAAGGTACAGCCACTTCTGTAGCGAAGCTGGAAGTTCTTGCTGACAGCTTGCGGTGCAGTGTTGCCTCTCCCTCGACTGTTATTAGCATTGACTTCAGCTGTGTGACAGCAACGAGGGGGATCAAATGTAGCTTATTGGAGGCCAACTCCTGGTTAGGGAGCTCTGCTTTTACATACCGGCCTCCTAATGGAGAAATTTCACTCTAAGATTTTGGGGCGAAGTAGTCTGTTGCTGTCAGCTAAAAACAAACGCCAAGAAATACAGGCTTTCAGCCCCTCAGCTCGGAGGCACCACTTGCATTCACCGCTGCACCATTTCTGGCTGGCGCTCAGCGCACGATGACAAGTATTTATTCACCTAGCGGAGGGAGGGGGAAAAGCCAAATGGACTGTGGCTGGAATCACGACTGGAGCGGAACTCTTTCAGCTGAAAACAGTTGTATCTCCGCCGGTGTGTAACGGCTAAGAATAGGCTTTGGGGCTGCAGGAACCGCATGGGGCTATTCCGCACCATGGACTAATATGGATTTTAGGACTAAAAATAAAACAGTATTTTTAGCTGGGTAAAAAAATAAAAAAAGTTTGCTTTGAGTTCCTGCTGGTTTTTAAAGGGACGAGCCGGGCAGGGGCTGAGGCGGAGCCCTGCGCCCAGCTGGGGCCTGCCCCTCACAACCCGCCGGGGCCCTCGGGGCCCGCACCGCCTCCTTCCCACAGGGCTCTGCGTGGTGTGGGGGGGAGGGGGGCAGCGTGCACGCTCCTCCAGCAGGGGGCGCGCTCCCGCGGGGCTGCGCGCGCAGCCGCCGGAGCCGCGGGCGGTGCCTCCGCGAGGGCGGGGGGGGGGGGGGGGCGGGGCCGCCGGGCATCCGGGTCTCGCGGCGGCGGCGGCGGGGCGGGGCCTGCCCTCACGTGACGTTGCGTGGCGGCGCGGCCGCCATCTTGTGTTGTTGGGGCCGAGGAGTCGCGGCGGCCGCGCGGGTCTCTCCGTCCGGGAGCGCAGGTAACGCCGCCCCGCCGCCGCCGCGCCCCGCTGCCGCCCCGACCGGCCCCGCCGCCTGTCCCCGGCCGCAGGGTAGACCTCAGGCCGCGGGCCGAGCACCGGTCTCGCCGGCGGCTCCCGTCTGCCGCGGGTGCTGCAGCCCTGAGGCGCCCCGCGGCCTACCGGGAGGCACGGTCCGGCCTGGCTCGGCTCTGCGGGCCCCTCCTGCTCGCCCTGCCCTGGGCTCCGTCGGGCCCGGACCCGCTCTGCCCCGGGGCTGCGGGCCCGGCCTTGTCCGCGCGGTCCTGGGGCGGGCGTTGCAGCCTGTCAGGGGCCGCCTGGGGCTCCTCGGGCCCTGCGGGGCCGGCGGCTGCGGCCCGGCTCCGGGTCCCCTCCCGCTGACCTGCGTGAACTCGCCCGTCCACTCCCAGCCCGGCGGCCTGGGCCGCTTTCCGGCCGTGCCTCGGGCAGGTGCGCCCTCGTAGCAGCTCCTGTCCCGCGCTGGGCACGCCCGGCCCTGTCAGGGTACCCGGCCCGAGGCAGGAGGGAGTCCCGAGCCCCTCTCTGCCCCCCGGGCGGCAGGGCGTCGCGAGCAGCAATGACCGGCAGTGTTTGAGTGGCGAGGCCTTGGTAGCCCGAAGAGCACATCGATCACAGTTGTGTACATTTGGTATTGATCCAAGACAAGTAGTTTCAGTGTCAACAAAGCAGTTTCCGTTCTTTCAACTCTGTGTAATTGCACTTTGAAGTGGGACAAGTTGTAGACCAAAAGGAGATGCTGCCAACTAGTACTTCTGAAATAAAACCTATGTTTTCCTCATTAACAATCAGATTAACATTGGTTTGCTGCTGCGATGCTTTATCTCTTTTTATAATTCTTACAGATGTGTTTTCTTGGGTGGGAGGGGAACAAACTTCTGAATTTTGTTTATGTTCTTCTGTCTAACTTTTTGCTGCTCATTCTATTTTCTTGCTTCAGGGAGCTGACTTGGGCAAGTTCCTGGAAAGTACGTGTAATTTTCTTTTTCTTTTCCTTTTCCCCATAATGCTGCTGGTTGCTTTTGTTTTTAAGAAATTTTGTAGTAAACATAAACTCATTTGCTCTTCCCTCAATGTAACACTTGGTAGATGGATAGTGGGATGTTTTGGAAATGTTGTAAACAAAATCGGTTGCTGCAGTCACCAACAAAAGCTCTCCTCTGGGGTTGTTGAGGTCTGTTATTGGGTGGTGGCTTCCAATAGATGAGATTTTTAGTATTGAGAGGTATTGGTATTCTTGTCATTCACTTGGCAAGGCGTTCTTTGAGTAGTTAGCAGATGTCGAGATAAAAATGCGTGCCCTAATCAGTCCTAGGGGGATCAGCAGAAACACTGGAGCATCTATTGCCACTCTGCACCCCTTTTACCCACCACACTCTTACAGGCACACGTTCTGCAAGTTACCTGATGTCAAAGGTCATGTGTGTTAGTGTTAATTCCTCACTGTATCTGACTAAAAATAAAGATTCTGTCTAATGGTCAGCTGTATTAAAAAGAAGGTAAAGATTTATGCGTGGAAGTTGAATGCAAGGTGTCAGTTCCAGCAAGACCTGATTCTTGTGTTGAAGCATTGATATCCCCTTTCGGTGTCTGACAATATTTTGTGTGAATACTGGACTTTCTTAATGATTTCAAGAGCTGCTTGGGATCTCCCAGTACCTGGTTACATGAAAATGTGTGGGGGTAGTTGGTTGCAGGATTTATTTTAGGACCTTTTCTGAATGTTTCCTTGAGTCTGTATTTTAAAATAAGAACAAAACACTATGTTACGTAAAAAATGTGATTTTTATTCTGACATGAGAGAATTGCTTGTAAATACAGAGTTGGTATCTTTACAACTTCATTTTTCAAACTGTTAAATCCTTGATTGATGAAGACTTTGAATGTCAAGGGGGGTGGGGTGGATAAGGAAGGTTGCTTTAAGGAATTCAGAATAAATACTACTGCATCTCATCTACTCTTGCTGTCCCATCCCATAAAGCCAGTTGTCTAAAAGGAGCTCCAAGAAGCTCCAGTATACTGGAGGTTCTTAAACCTGAATATAAGAAAAATGTTGGTAGCGTTTCTAAGATTTGTAGTTACTTCATTTAAAGCAGGCTGGATGTCAGTCATAGATCATCTCATTGGGGTAGCCATGCAGACTGGCTGAAGAGGTTGTTTGCTACTACATGCCTCTGCTGAAAGATCTTTGTAATTATGTAAGTATGTAAGGGAAACATAAGTGCACAGTAATTTATGAAGATGAGCAAGGCATCTGAACCATTGTCTCTTCCTTCCCCTTTTTTCCCTCATCTGAATTGGTTCAGGCATTCAGCTCTTCAGATTTTTTTGTTTGCAATAACAAGAATATGAAATTTGACTCTGCCTACTTTTGTCTGATCTTGTAAGTTCAAGTAACTGTCATATGTATGTTTCTTATTCTTTCACTGAGGTCTTTAAAATTCTGTCATAGTGCTTTTAAACTATGAGGTTAAATCTTCTCACAGTCTGAGTTTAAAAAAAAAAATAAAATCATTTTCGTAGCATTTTTGTCATACTTCCATTTTTTCCTCAGTGCTGCTCAAAGATGAGGGGAGATGAGCTGTGTTTAATTCATGATTAGAGCTAGAAAGAGGTAAGGGACTGAGCAACAAAATTACAGTTCACAAACAAGAGCATAGGCCTGATTTGCTTTCTCCTTCCTATATATCTTGCTAGAGACCCATCGGACGTTTTGGTAAGGAAAAACCTATTTCCTCTTTGTTATTGAAGAAATGTTTTTGTTGAAAGGGACTCTTTCTTTGGGTGGCTTTCTCATTAATTGATTTTAATTGTGACATTTGACGATTGTGACAAATGACAATTGATTTTAATTGTTCCAAAGAGTGTTTATCAATATGGCGATAGGCGCTTTATATATAAACATTGACCTTTGAAATGAGTGACATTTGAAAACTTAGGTTTATGAAATGTTGCAGGGAGGGTGGTATTTGATGAGAATGAAGTCAGTTTGCAGCATGGTTTTGCCTCTCTTCTGTTGCAGTCAAGTCCTGAACATCTTTTGACTGCCGAAAAGATTGGTCTCGATGGAAAACCATTTGAACAGAAAACCTAGCAGGTTTACTCAAGATGTATTTAAGTTGTGGATGGAACTAAGAATTAAGAGCTTTAAATTATAAGGTCTATGCCACATTGGCCCTCTTGTGGTTGGTGGTAGTGTGTGTGTGTACATACTAATACATACATATAAATATATACGTATATTTTATAAAAATGTAGCTCATCATAGTGACAGTATCACTATTTTTTCATCTTTAGCTCAGACGGTAGTAGGGGACTGTAGAAGACCAAGATCTTTGCATTGCTTTCTTAGTAGGTAAGATTGCCACAGTGTTGTTGATTACAAAATCAACAAAATGTGCCCAGTTCTCCTTTTTACAGAGTGGGCTGTCAGTCCATTCTTTCTGAAAGTGTTTAAACAGTCCTTGAAGGTAGTAACACTGCAGCAGTGGCTTGAGGTCTGCAAGAAACTAGACTCCCATTGAAAAATACATGGCCCTCTCGCTAGATTTTTTTTGTATGGAAAGAATGTGTAGAATTGTTTTGATGCATCTGAGGCTTTGGGCAAGTGTGAAATCAGTATGTGTTTTCAGGAGTGAGCTATTACTACAATCCTTAAAGCTCGTAGTATGTAGAAGCTGGATATCTAGACCTCAGGGGATTTTGGAGAAAAGCAGAAAGGATACCAGGAGCTCTGTAGAAGTAATGGAGTCATTACGTAGGTCAATGAGTAATTTTGATGGTCATTTAGAAAACTTGTCTCAAAATAGTGTCTTGTTGACAGTACCTTTTGGATTGCTTTCTAGTCTTTGATTCCTTCAGCTAATTATTAAAGCTGTGCATTATAATTTTCTCTCTCTTTGGCTGTATGTTTTCAAGAATCTAGGCAAATGAGGTAGAATGATTATTTGATGCCCTCATCAGCGTCTATTGTATATTTAACTTTCCATTATGAACAGATAAGCTAACTTACATGTAATAGGTCAGGAAAATAAGCTGGTTGGAAAAATACTTTTGCTTGTTAAACAGCTGTTAGAGTAGTGAAAGTAAGCATGATGCGTTGTACTTTGTGAAGTTCATGTCCTCTTCCCACATATTTAATCACGTTCATTCAGTACAGAAATACTGCCCCCCCTTGTCACTGACGATAAATTTGAATGCGTTGTATTCTTTTGATAGTATTTTATGTTAAAGATGCTGGTTTGTGTGACAGGGAGATTCGGAGACTGTAACTCCACACATGTAAAAGATGTGTGGTCTGGATATGGCAGTGTGTCAGTTCAGACAGGAAGGAACAGAAGGAAAACTTTATACGCAGATTACTTTGGGTGAAGTTTTGTGATGACGAATGGATAGATGTGTCAAGGAGTTGATGTGACTGACAAGTAATGGATTTTCAAACTGGGATTTGTGAGCCATGTGTGGCAGAATCAGAGGACAGTACAGGTTGGAAGAGACCAGCCTTTGGCGGTCACCTGCTCCAGCCCCTGCTCACAGCAGGGATGGTGTCAAGCATTAGGCTGGATAACGTGTGCGATAGAAATGAGAGAGGCTGATCATGGAAATAGCATCTGGTAAGGCTTGAAAGTATAAACAACTAATAACGTGATTTAATAAATTAGAGGACTGGTTTAACTACCCTTAAAACCAGTGGAAATTTTACTCGTCTTAGTTAATGCTGAATCATCTGCATATGTCATTTTCTCTATTTGTTATCCTAAGGCACAGGATCAGGATAGCATCACAAGTTAGCTTACAAAGATACAGTTCTTAGATCAAAGCAAGTGAATGCCTTTAGCAATAATAACATAAATAGAAAAAAGTGATAGCTATTAAAAACTCAAGTAATTCATATGTAGTAACAAGGTAATTTCTAATTTCCTGGTTGATGAACACATGCAGTCTGATACACATACTAATTCTCTCTGCTGAGACTCTTTATTTGACACTTTCTGACTGTTGAATATTATTTTTTCTAAAGTATAGGACGTCTCAGAACTGCATGCATAGGAAACCTCAAGGGGGCAGGCAGGGAGGGAAGATTTCTACAAAGCCCGAAGAAGCTGCTTGTAGAAATGGTAATGAAAGCAAAACCAAAAAACCGCAACAGCCCAGACTAATTCAGTGCATGTAGTCTGAAACTTTGCTCTGCCATTTCAGGTACACACGTGGGCTGTGTAATGTGTGTGACAAGCAGGAGAGAAATGCTGCACTGACTTCTTGGTTGCATTCCTGTAGCCTTGCTACTGGCGGTGAAGCACTTGACCAGAAGCAGGTAGACAAACTCAGCAACCTGACCTGTAACACTCTGTGGAATAACACGAGCTAAATATTCACCTAGCAGCAGATTTTCTGTGTGCAAGGTAGAGACAGATGTGAAAGTGATTTTCGGCTGGGAAACAGTGCTGGCAGAGCTTTGGGCCAGGATTTGGAAGGAGAAGTGGTTTGTGTTCCAGCCAGTGGCAGGGCCAAGGGTGTGGTCCCCTGACTCTGCTTGGAGCTTAATCGCTGCTGTCTGCCTCCGGCTGAGGTCTCGTAATAAAGGTGGAGGTCACGCTGCTTTCTGGCTGACACATGGGGAAAAGCTTTCATGTTTGCTCGTGTTCAGGTGAAGCAAGAAGTGGATAACTCTCTACCCTTCCTCTAACCACCAAGTTCACAACAGGTAGGAAAGGCAGAAGACATCTGGTAATGCGGTGTTTAATTGTTGCTTTATTTTTCTTGGATTTTGTTAGGTGTGCAGGTCTCTGTAGTCTCTTGTCATCCTATCCCAAAATAGCTTTGTTTTCTACTTCTTGTGTTTTTCACTTTTGACTGTGGTGCAACATGTTGCAAGCTGCAGTGCTCCCTGAAGTTTTAGGTGAATGTAGAAGTGAGCAGAAGCTGGTCAGTTTGGTCCTGCTTTTGAGAATGTTGCAGGCAATATTTGACCAGAAATCGCTGAGAGATTTTTGCAGTGATTTGAGACAGTAAAGATATGACTTTAAAAGAGATCTGAAAATGCAACTGTAATAGAAGCATAGTTTCTGGAGAAATGGATGGCTCAGACATTATTCCTTTAGGGAAAACTTCTTGGCATGTGGGTAGATAGGGCTTGAAAAATTCACTCCCTTTATGAGGATAAAGACTCGGTAAGTCGGAAGGGACTACTGTGACTTGTCTGGCATCTTGTGTAATAAGAGTAATAGATTTTTTGATTAATTTTCTGCTTAAACTAGAACATACCTTTTAGAAAATCATCTGGTGTTGACCTGGAAACAGCTTACTCTGTTGGTTATCTCTGAGATTCTTGCTTCAGTCCATTCTCTGGATAATCCTGGGTCTTCAGCCTTTTTTACTTGCATGATCATTCATAGACTGAGCAAGATATTTCTTTAATTGCTCTTTAAGCTCAATAAATAGAGCCTTAGATGTGTTTTTTTGCCTTTTTTTCACTGTAAGGCGTATCTGTCATGTTCTATCAATTTCTGAACACCTGGTTTATCAGCCTCCGTGCCTTATTGAAAATAGAACTGAAAGCTGTATTCTTCTTTGCTCTGCATTTCCTGATTTCTTTATTCAGTGTTTTGTGTTAGCTTTTCTAGTCCATGTTGTATCATATGTTCCTTTTCAGCTGATCATTGTCATAAATCTCAGGTTGCTTAAGGACTATGTATTTCCAGAGTAGTCTTGCATCTTCTGTACATCATCGATGTTTTCTTCTCGTGAGTCTTTTGATTGGATGCTTGGCCCTATTAAGTGCAACCTGCTATACTGGACCAAGTAATTGAATAATTCATGATGGTTTTATTGGTGATGTGTCATTTCCATTACCATACCCATTCTTCTCATCCCTGGGATTTAGAAGTAATGTGAGCCAATGCTACGAATTCCATGGAAGTTTAGGATAGCTACTTATATTTGTACTCGCTCTGTATTTTGAGAATATTTTATGTTCTGAGATTGGTTTTTTTAGATTCTTTAAAAGAGGAGGTTGAAAGTCTTAAAAAAAAAAAAAAAAATTATGGTGATTTGAGATTTATCAGGCAGTTCTGAATGACTTTGTCCTTTTTAGCATTGTGCTTAATTGAGATGTCCTGCAGATGTTAAAATTTATTTCAGCTACTTGAGCAGTGAAATGTCTACTCTTAAAGTATATTCTGATTGAATACCTTCTGTAAATCCATGCTGGTTGGCCTTAATTCTGTCAGTGTCCTTTAATCAGTGTTGTCTGCTTTAGCTTATGATTAATATCTAACAGACTGATAGCGTAGCTACCTGAGTCATCCTGTTTACCACTGTGCTGAAACTTTAAAAGCTCGCTTGCATATGGCTCTGGATTTTCTTTGATTTATCAAGAATTAGAGAAAATCAGCATTAAAGCTCAGCTAATGTGCTTTTTTTTTTTTAACAGTTAATGGCACTGAAATTAGTTAGCCATAGTAGTGCCTGGTGGATGCTTTCTTTAGCTGCTTGCAAACGTGAAGTTTTATCGTCTTGATGTAATGCCGCTGTTGTGTAGCGGAGCGCTGCTGTTAAATTCCTGTTCCATGTTTAAGGAAAACCCAATTCCTTGCTCTTAAATCTGCTTGCATTAGACGTTCACTGTGTTCTTCGGGTCTCAGATGTTCTTAGTGAATTTCTTAGTTAAAGCTGTTTCAAACCTACAGTAGTAGCAGAACTACCTTGAAAGGGAAGGAAAGGATACTTAAGCATCTTAGATCAAACGGTTGGTGATGTCAGAATAAAATGGCTGGGTGCAGGAAGGATGCTAGTTGTATATGCTTTGCCAAAGTTTAGGTCTGCAAAGTTAATAACAGTAATTTAAAAAAAAAAGACCAAGCAAGCAGCAGCCCCAATGGTATAAATTGCAGTGACAGCCTAAATCTAATTATTTTAACTGTAGGAGAGATAGGTAGACCTGAATGCAGTTGTTGCATAGCCTCAAACTTGGGATGCTAAGGCTGTTCATCTCCATTGAAGGCAGCAACGCATCCTGATGAGACAGATTGCAGTGTAGTACAAAGTGGCTGAATTCTGAAATGGAGCTGTAGGAATTTAGCATTTCCCGAAAACCTTAACTCAGGCACCCATGAGTAAGGGACAAGCCTTAAAATGACTGTTTTATGTAAAATCCAGAGGTTGTGCAGAGTCTGGAAAACATGGTAGTTCAAATATTTCAACATTTCTGAAAAGCAGCCTTTTGCCTAGATAGCTGTTAAATAGCTACATGTTTTAATAAAATAGAGCTCATGGCCAAAACGTGCCAGAGTAGTTGTAAAACTGCCCTTGGATTTTCTAACTGAAATATTTTCTTACGCATTTTAACACAAATCTATCTGATAGAATCAAGTTCAAGCTTGTTTGAAGTAGATATTTGTGTAAGCTTCAATAGATTTGTCAGATCCTAAGTAGAAAGCTTGAAAAAAAATTAAAAAAAAAAACAAAACAAAACACAAGCTTGCTAAAATATTGTACCTAAAGCAAACCAATGAAATTAGTGTTGCTGATAGCAACTTCTCTACCTATATTACCACCTGTTAATTGTGAGGGAAAGCCACTTAAAGGCTTAACATTATTGGATTACATTTTGTGTGCGCTCAGTGGATGGACTTCTGACTTCCAGAGCGCTAAGCTGCTGACAAGGTAGAACCAATGTTTTTTCCTCTGGCCAGTACAGGGTCGGTGATTTCTTTTTGCAGTCCTGTGTGCTGGTAGCCGGTCTGTGGCTGCAGTACCGCCCCAGGAAAATGTGGTCTCGGTACCAGTTTAGGAAGCAATTGCAGTTTATGATGGTTTTTCCCAAAACTGCTGTGGAAAGCTGCAACTGTTGGTAGGGTTGCACTGGCATCTTGATCGAGGACTGACCCGATTTGAAGAAAATCTTGACCAAAAAGTTGTCCTTTGAAGCAGTGGTGGGAAACCCTCAGGTAGTATTCTTGCCCAGCCAGTGGTACTAATTGGATTTCATCCAAATGTGGCCTCGGTTTCTTGTTTAGACTTAAAACTCTCCCTGTATGTTCTTTGCCCATCTAAAAATTGTGGTTGTGTGGATTACTCGATCAGTAGCCATTAATTTGGAGAACGTCTTAATTTACAAAACTGTTGCAGTTCAAAAAGGGGTTATACCCTCATCAAATTATAGCAAGGACGAAGTATAATAGGTGTGTATACATATTTTGTAATTTGTCATCCTTGATGAATAAGGAGGCAGCATAGATTTTTTTTTAAAAAAGACTCAAATTAACATTTTAATTATTATATTGAAGTTTAGATCCTAAGGAATTAACTAGACAAAGACCTGATAAATCCATGCCTTTTCGTTACTCAAAATAGCTGAAAGTGAATAAATGATCAGGTCCTGTGTTTCTTAGTCCCTCACCTTTTTTCTTGCTCCACCCTGACTCTTTCCTCTGTGTGAGCATCGCGTGGTCCATCCCAACTTGCCTTTCCAGTTAGGACAGCTTCTCCTTAACCTGCTGACTGCAGGTGCTCTGCAGTCCCTGTCAGAGGCTCCTCTCCACTTTGCCTTTTATGCTCACAGCTTTTGACTGCCACTTTGTGAACCAGTCGACAGCAGCAGCACAGTTTTTGTTTTCCCTGTCTTCTCTGCTTTGACATGGCTCAGTGTGTTCTTCTTGGCATCTCAGCTTTCTTGAGTGTCATCTTTGCCCCCTCCTGGCGCCCTCCTCCCAAATCAGTATCTGTTTCCAGAGTGCTTCCTTTTCAAGAGTGCTGCTTTGCCTGTAATTTCTCTCCCATGCATGTCGTGTGTGGGTAATACTGCCTATTAGAGTAAATTCACCTGTTATACCTCAAATCTTCTGCAGATGTGAGTGGTTTTTTACTGTTTTTTTCTCTTGTTCAGCTACAATTTCATCCACTTACAGATGTCTTGCTTTCAATTCAAGATTCGTACAGGCATAGTAACTTAAAGGGAGAAGGTAACTTACCTGAACATGACAGAGGGAAGACAGTGAAGCCACCACGCTTTGGTTCCCAAACTGAAGTTGTGGTGGTCAGAAGTTCAAGGAAAACTATTTCGCAGCACAGTGGGATGAGACTAGCAGTCTTTGAGGAGTCTAATAGAGAAAGAAAGAAACTTCAGTTTTGAGGAAGGCTGAAGAGGGGTAGAGCCCAGGGGGTCCATAACCAGCAAACTGCTCCTAACCATTTTTTAGTTCTTTGTCCTTTTATCTGATGCTTTTCAGCTGTATTTTCGTTGCAGTTTAACATTCAGTGCTAGCCTTTGTTGTACTACTGATGCTGCACTAACTTCAGTGTTAGGAGCTAATGATCTCAGCTTCTCTGGTGATCCACGTGGGTTGATCTTGAAGCTTCTCTTCTCCACCCTCACCAGCAGAAGGAATACAGGCACTGCAGGATGCGATGGGACGTGTCCACTCAAGGCAGCAGTACACTACTGACGGTTGTCAGGGGCTTCTCTTTTCCAACGTGCGTGTGATGATTTGCTTGAACTGCCCCACAATATTTTCACAGGTGCCTGTTGTGCATCTTCTTTAGGCACCTGACTTCACTTTTCAAGTTTGATTTGTAGAACTGATGAATGGATTTGTCTTCAATGTCTTAATGAGTTTTGGCTGCTTTAAAACAAAAAACACAGATGAAAATAATCTCAAATTAGGCCTCTGAGACTAGCTGCATACTTCGATTTTAATCTGTATTACCTTCTGATGCATGAAGCAGTGATGATCCCATTTCGTTACGTAGAAGTATTGTGGATTTGTATATAAATTATATAGAGAGTATGGGGAAAAAAATATGGCATGTAGTAAAAAAAAAAAAAAAAAAAATACATGAGCCAAACATTGTTTAGTAGGTTTAAGCTGCAGGAAGTTTTGCAATTATTTGTAATGTCTATGCCCAGAAGATCTGGTGAGGTCTGCCCAAGCATTTTGAGCATTTTTTAGACTTTTTTTTAAATTTCAGGCTGTTAATTTTTAGGCTTTGTTTTAGTACAGTAATTTCAGTAGCACATACATTAGAAAAATGCTTACTTTAGTTTTGTCTCTTCTTCAGAAACTAATGCCCTTTCTGCTTTTATCTGCCCATCTTTTTCTTTTCCATCACGTTTTCATGCAAAGTATAGACAAACTTACCAAGCTCCTTATTTAGTCCTTACGTCTATTAAGGAACAGAATTCTGATAGAGCAAAGCTCCCTCCCTGCCATCTGTCTTTATGGCTCTTGAAGTCTAATCAACCAGTTTCTGTAGGTAATGCTTCAAATCCTTTTTTTTTTTTTGAGAGGGGGGAGGGAGGCACCGGCTTCAGCAACAGTGAGTTTGATATTAAAAACAAAACTAAAACTTCCTCTTTGTATTTTGCTGTTGCTGGAAGGAAAGAGGAGCTGTTGTTTTCTTACTGCAAAAGCCACTACTTCAGAACAATGTGGCTGGACTTGCTTCTCATAGAGAAAACCAGGTAGCTTTGGTCTCGTACCTTCCCATCCAGCATGGCTCTGTCTGCTGTTGTCCATATACTCCTGATATATAGGAACTTGAGCTGACCTTCACTTAGGTACTTTAGGGACCTATCTAATAGGAATGAGAGTAACTGATGTCAAAAGTTGTGAATATTTTGCTTAATAAAGCTAAATAAATCTAAGAAGTAAAAATACTATCATCTGCTTGCAGATTTCGGAGGATGTCACAGCATTGGCTATACTCGATCTTTAGGAGGCTTATTTTTCAAGAATGAACAGTGGAAACTTCTTGAATGCTCTGACACTCAACTGGCCAATCTTTCGTGCTTGAATTCTAGTGTTGTTTTTAATCCTCTTATTATTGTCAGGAAGCTGAAATTCTGTTAATTAAGCATTACTGCTCTCACAGAAGAGGATTATGCATCAAATTCTTCATGTTTGGTTGTCTTGTGATAATGACTGATTTGACAAGAGGCTGCTTGTACAAGTTGTTTCCTTGGACCCCACTGATCCAGTGACCTGTTTGAGCTGCTAAGAGGAATTTGGACCAAGAGATCTTGATGTAGTTGCTCCCATACTTGTAAATTAATCTGTGTTAGCTAGAATGGATTTCTTATTTAAAAAAAATAAAACCCATAGTGATTTTCTTCATTTTTTTGCATGACCAGCCATATTTTTTATTGGAAAGACATTTAGCTTTAGAATGCTTTGGGTTGATAAAACCTTAAAGATCATCTAATTCCAACCCACCTACCATGGGCTGGGCTCATTGGAGTATTTATGGAGGACTGTATTCATCTTGTTCTCATAGTAAACATTTTTATTTTTCAGGTTCACACTTTAAAGAAAGAGGAGTAGAACAAGAAACAATGGCAGCAGAAACTCAGACACTTAACTTTGGGCCTGAATGGTGAGTTTTTTTCTGTTTTGTGGGACTCTGGAACCGTATCTTAATTTTTGAAGACTGTTATGGACTCCTGTCCTTTGGGACTGGGTAGATTATAAGACTGAATGGGATATAATGCCTTTGTTCCTTACTGCTTCATTGCAGTCCTTGACCTGTTGCTGAAAGCAATATTATAAAGTTAACCTTCGTTTTTAAAATTTGTTTTGTGTATGAAAAGAGTTTGTTATGGTTGTGCATACCATTCATGTTACTACCAAGTACTGGGAGAGGAACCGTTTTCATGATCTCAGAGGAATACAAAGTGAGGAAGATAGCGTTATTGTTGTTTGGTCTTCCCATGTGATACATACTAATAGGGAAATTCGTACACTGTCGTCAGCAGATTAAACGCTGTATGTAAGCAAACTTTTTTCATAGAATGGCTTGGGTTGAAAGGGACCTTAGAGATCACCTAGTTCCAACCCCTAGATCAGGTTGCCCAGGGCCTCATTTAACCTGGTCTCGAACGCCTCCAGGGATGGGGCATCCACAGCTTCTTTGGGCAACCTGTTCCAGTGCCTCACCAGGCTCTGAGTGAAGAATTTCCTCCTAAATCTCCCCTCTTTTCATTTAAAACCATTCCCCCTTGTCCTGTCATTATTGGACTGAACAAAAAAGTTTTTGTTTTTTGTAAGACCCCTTTTAGTATTGAAAAGCTGCAATAAGGGAATCCATGGCATTGTATAGAGATACTGATGTAGAAAGTTTTCCAGCTTGTCTGACATGTCTTGACTTTTGCTTAAGAGTAACTGCACAGGTGTGATAAGTTTTCAGTATTTGTTCCATTTTTAAAAACTGTTAATGACTGAGATCGCAAACAAGAATTTTAGCTAGTGTGGTTTCTGAAGAGTAATGTGATCCTTAGATGTATGTGTGGAGTGGTTATAGGAAGTATAACTGCTGCGTAGCACATGGTAAGGCTATCACTGGAATAACATATTCACTTCTGACACATTTTGATAGATAATTTACAAAAAAAAAAAGTGGGGTATTAAAAAGACATGATTTGTGGCTCAGAAAACAATGAGAGAGCTCAGTCTATTTTCTTGGATTGAAAGAAGGTTAAAGAATGACTTTATCACTATCTATAAATATACCCACTAGGCAGATAGCTTATGCTGAAGTGCTCTTCAGTGTAACAAACATGATCAGATTCATTGGTGGAAGGAAGCCAAAGTTATATTAAAAATAAGGGGGGGTAACTTTTTTTTAAAAAAAGCACTTTAACAGTGATTTGATTGCTGTGTCATACTGAAGGACTTCAGTCTCCATTTAGTTTGAAAAGCAGCTTATTTATGAAAGTATGTTATACTTCATTGTGCTTCTTGATTTTTACAATTTTATTCCATTACTCCTGTAAGATTTGTAATTCTTTTGGGCTGAGGTATACTCAGGTGTGTCATGTATGCTGTTGTATCGCTTCTTAATAGTGAAGCTCTAGGTCACATTTAGTCTGGATTGGAGTTGAACATTACATTGATCCATCTAATCCTCTGAATAATGCCTCTTCAGGCATTTTTGATTTGGAAGTGACGTGTAAAGAAACTGCCACTGGGTGGCACCAAACAAAAAATCATATACTAGTTTGACTTGTAAATTATTTTCCTTTCTATGCAGTCAAAAGGACGAAAACAAAACAAAAACAACCCCCAGAAAGCGTGCTTCAGTAATTAGGTGAAAGGTGGCCTTTGAATCAATATTTTAGATTGCTTTCCTTCCAAGAATTTTGAAATTGTTGGAAGTAGTTTCCGTTGTTTTACTTGTTTAAAATGCATGTCAAAGGATAGCATAGAAAAACGGCCTAGTTCTTTTTTCTTGACTTGCATCCTTTTGTAAAACGTTCTTCAGATTTGAAAATAGAAGGTGGTTGGCTAGCTGAGGAAATGATTGTATAGAATGAAACTAATCTATGGAGTGGGACTAATGTCATAAAACTGTAAGATACTACCTGCAAGTGGTTGAGTAGCTTGCCTGTGTGACATATGACAGACAAATACTGAATTTGGTCCTAAGTTAGCTTGTTGCTTAAAATGTCTCAGAAGGGAAGTGTGGCTATGTTTACTACAGCTTTTATACTGAAACACGCAACTATGAGAGATACACAGTGAGAAATGCTATTAATTTTTAATTCCTGCAAAAGGAATTTGGAGTAGTAGTGAATTCTAGAGACTGCAGTGACAGAGGAATGAACCTCACTGTGAAGTTTGCTGTCTTTTACTGTTTGTTAAATTTTACTAAATATCTAAATTTTTTCCTTAAAATAGATTGTTTCCTGCACTGTCCTTAGTGTGGTAAGAATTATTCTTGTGAACTAGGAGTCAAAAAAGAAGCTGTTGTCAATATTTATCTATGGAAGATGCATCATAAAACTGATTTTTGTGCACCTAGTGTAAATAGTTAAGGGGTTCAAGGGTGTAGCTAGCTCACTACACAGTCAACATAGAGGAGTTCTCCAGGGGATGAATTGAATTTTTTGAAGAAGTGTTTGGGAATATTTTCTCTCTCTTTTGGCTGCAGGAAAAATGGGGGAATGTATTTCTTCTTGTTGAAGCAGTAAGTTTTTTTGAAGCTACACTAGTAAATGTTTTTGCTCTGCTTTCAGGATTGGATTTATTTTATGTCAAATCTCTAAATGTGCAGAGAGTATAATGGAGTCGAGGATGCATTCTTTTCAATTCAATTTTCACTGCTTTTTCTGCTTTATTTTAGGCTGCGAGCTTTGTCTAGTGGTGGGAGTGTGACATCCCCTCCTCTGTCTCCGGCTTTGCCAAAGTACAAACTAGCAGACTATCGCTATGGGAGAGAAGAAATGTTGGCACTTTTTCTAAAGGATAATAAGGTGAGCAGGAGGAGGAAGAAGGCCTGATGTGTGTATGTGCACAGACTTGTGATTAGGGATAGTTATTTGTATTTTGTGATTATGGACACAGAAATTGTGTATCCCTTGGCAAAGAACTGAAGAGGTCTGATTTTTTTGTGAGTGTGTGCTTGTTTGATCCAACTCTTAGTGCATTCATTATGTTTAATTCTTTTTGCTACTTCAGAGTGGCAAATTCTTGTATACCCTGAGGAAAAAAAAGTCTTATTCAGATGTACTGCCACAGGTGGCTGAGGGTTAAAGTCTCTTTGCAGCCACTCAGATTGGCTTGTCTTGGTAGGTTTTCATTTAATATAGTTAAAATAGTTATTTGATTCACCATGAAATTCAGGCAATAAATCATACTAGCACCTTGCCTAAAAAAAGTGGCAAGAGTCCCCACTTACCCTGACTTAAAGCAGTTTGGTTTAGCAGGTAACCAGCCCACTCAGCTGTCCTCAGGCCGTTCTCTTCTCTGGGACTCAAGTCACAAATACAGTCTAGCACATGTAATATAAAATAGCGTAAAAAGTCAAGAACTTGCATCTGGTGTAATTACAAATGAGGTTCTCCATGATACAGAAGTCATATTTCAGAGGGCATTTCAGGTAAATGAGTCATACATGCCACATTTGTAAACATTGGTTTGTTATGTAGATGGTGACAGAGATTGGTTTATTGTTGCAGCAGGCACATAGTGACTTGGAAGTCTGAATCTCTCCAAGAGCCTTATCCTCAAGTCAGGGAGGGATGGCAAGAAGTTGTTTCAGTTTGCGTCTTTGGCTTTGCACGTAGATGTGCATGCACACCTCCGTGCTCTTCCCCTACCATGAATGTGCTGACATTCTCATACAGTGCTGGGGGCCCTGCTCTGCTTACACACAGATTCAAGGGCATTGAATGTCAAAGATTTTTCAGAAGCTGGTAAGTGTGTTACTGCTTAAAGCTGTGCTTTTACATACAGAATTATCGTGCTTTACTTTGATAAGTTGTGATTTAAACATTAATATTATGCTTGAATAAGTCAGCTTGTCAAATGTTATTGTTTCATGCAGAGTATATGTTGTTATCAGATGATACTCAGACCTCTACAGTTAAAACTGATTCAAAACAACTTATTAATACACTCTTTTACTGGAAGCTCACCAATGGTTATCAATAGTCCAAAAGATTATTTCTTCCACATGCATGTGCGCCAGAAGGGCGTTATTAGAGTATGGCATGCTTTTCTAACAGAAAATTTGGATGTCTTTTGATGTGTTTCTATGGCGTTGAGTGGTTCTAGTTATTGAGACTGAAAGGATTCCTGATAAAGTTTGTAGTCAGCTACTAGATTCACTGTTTTTAAGCCTAAGCTGTGACTTGTACTTTTTTTTACTTGTAATTTTTTTCACTGTCATCAGCATTTGTTGCTGGCTGAATATTAGGAGGTGTTGCATCTCTGATTAAAAGAAAATATGATTGAAAGCAGACTTCTGCTAGCATGTACCCAAATGGAAAAAAAAAAATCCCAAAACACTGGGTTGCTTTGCTTCAATTGAAATTGTCCTAAGTCCATAAGGACTACTCTAGTATTGTGAACTAGGTATTCTTGAAGCAGAGTTCTCTGTTGGCATAACTAGAGTTCACTTTGCACTGATTGTAGCTTCTTGTCCACATGCTTAGGCTCACAGCTGTTCATGGACCTGCCACCAAAAGAATTAGGGTTCAAATTTATTTTGATTTAAATAATGATCAGTGTTCGTTGCTTAATAAATCTGTACCTATAGTTTCATTTTACTGTTTTTTCACTCTCCTTGTTGGTTAAATTAGAAATACTGTCTTCCAATCAAATACAACCTCTGTGCTATATATGGTAGCTCTGTTAATCTACTGAGATAAAAATCTGGATATAAATGTGCACTGCATTTAGAAAAGCAACACTTTTCTCTGTTAAACAGATGAAATTTCACTTGGTTCAGATTTAAATTGAATTGGTGTACAATTTGAAATTCTGTTGTATATGATCTTGGTGCTGTAGATATTTCATTTGTAGGTGGGCGGGTGCTTTGTTATTTTGTCTATGCATTTTTTTAATGGGGAAGTAATTTTCTAGTGGAGTTGCACCCACTCCAGTTGTTACTGAAAGTAGTGGTGTACTGGGTAGATGGAGAGAGAGTTGACATTGATATATGCAAGAATTTTTATACTGTATGTGGCATCATCCCTGAAATGAAAGTATCTGGGTATTTGAAGTAACTGTCTATTATTTGCTTTTCATATAGATACCTTCAGACCTTCTGGATAAGGAGTTTCTGCCTATTTTACAAGAGGAGCCCCTGCCACCACTGGCACTTGTACCTTTTACAGAAGAAGAACAGGTTTGTATCCTTACAGAGAGATAATGTTTTTTGTTTTTTTAATATGTAGGTGGTCATTAGTGTAAAAGCAAAATGATGAGTGTGCCTCTGTTGAAAAACCATAAAATTAGTTTTAACCCCAGATTTGAGATTGGTAGACTTCAGTCAGGGAAAGGGATTCTGAAAGCAGTCTGTGTTGGCATAGCCATCTGAATTATAGTCATACTCAATGATTATCTTAAATGTGAACAAATATTTTTCATAAAGTGTTCTGTTGATGTCAGAACAATTCATTACATCTAGGATCATCTTCTGAGAAGTATTATGTTTTTTTAAAGTACACAGCATTTTGGTAAGTGAAACTTTCTCTACAATTTTGGAGCCACTTTCTCTGAAGGATCTAAATTCTGAAACTTAGTTTTTGGTCTTAGGGGAAAGAGTTAAAGTTTTTGCCTATTAAGCACCTTCTTAAGAAATGTGAACTACATATGTGAGCATCTTGTTTGGTTTCTATAGTTATAATAATTAGTTGGTGAACAAGGTAAGAGTGAGAACAGGTAGTCCATGACAAGACTGTGTTTCAGTGATGGCTGGTCTAAGTAGTTTGAAAGCCCTTACTTTCAAGCTAATTCCTAGCAAGGAAAACTGTCTACCCTCCCCTGTCTAAGTGCCTCTGATTTTTGACTCTGAATTGATTCCTTCTTTATGGCTTTCAGAAATTCTGGTTGTGCAGTTGCTTTCTGGTTTGTCATTTCTTTACAGTTTAGTTTTCTTACTTCAAAATTCTGTGGCTTGTGGTTGTTTTGGTTTTCTAATAGCAGAAATCTAGGTGCTGTTACTGACTTGTGCAATTTGATTTTTAGCAGGGAGTTGGGGAATGATGGTATTAGTTTCTTAAGATTTCAGAGCATCCTTATTCTGTTGCCCAATGCTGCTCTGTATTGCTGAATTTTTCATCATCTTTGTGACTTGGAGTTCTGGCATATCCTCTTTACCTCTTCTGGAATTCCTTCTTCAGAGTTGGTTTATAGTTCTTTTCTGTTTAGTGTATCATCCTCTGACATAGGGTGCTAATAGTTCAGCTTTTAATCAGCAGCTATGTTTAAGTTCTTGTGAATACACAATAGGCATTTCATGTCATAACTGTAGTCTTAAAAAGCAGCTGAGTTTGAGGAGATGCTTTTAAGGGAAATCTTAGCCCAGCTCTTATTCTCCAATGGGAACAGGAGGAATTCAGGCAGTGAGCCCAGGAAATGGTCATCCACATACAGAGTAGCACACCAAAATACTGAACTTTCGTGTTAAATAACTTTGGACATTTTTTTTTTGCTGATGGATAGTGGATTCCTTTAGACAGTGAACTACAAGCCTCTTATTGTCAAAGGGGATGTTGACTTCTGGTAATTGTTAAGATAGTATTCAAGAGGGATAATCAAGTGTAAGGCTGTGGTATTGAAAGTGTGCTGAGTAGCCTCTTGGTACAGATGGAGGTGACAGGTGCTTCTGAGCTTCAGGGATAAGATCTTAGAATCATGTCATAAATGGTTTGGGTTGGAAGGGACCTTAAAGACCACCTAGTTCCAACCCCCTGCCATGGACAGGGACACCTCCCACCAGCCCAGGTTGCCCAGGCCCCATCCAGCCTGGCCTCAAGTGCTTCCAGGAGTGGGGCATCCACAACTTCTCTGGGCAACCTGTTTGAGGGCCTTAGTACCCTCAGAATTAGCTATTAAGAAGAAATGCTTTATTGAAATTTACCCTTTTAGTTTAAAGCTATTAATTACTCCTTGTCTTATCACTACACTGCCTGTGAAATTTAAATGTAGTTGGATACTTGTGACCAAAGTATCCCCCATTAAATTATCAAGATACTTTGGACAGAATCGCTGGTCCTTTTTATCTGTTCTGTGGGAAGCAACTTCCTCGGTGTGTTGGTTTTACTTCAGTGGGCAGCCGAGTTCCACCACGGCTGCTTTCTCACTCCCCCTCCTCAAAGGGAAAGGGGGGAGAAAATACAATGCAAAGGGCTCAAGGGTTGAGATAAGGACAGGGAGATCGTTCAATAATTATTGTGATGGGCAAAACAGACTCAGAGTAGGGAGATAGTGAGATTTGTTACCTATTAGTAACAAACTAGAGAAGTGAGAAATGAAACAAACGAAAAATGCCTTCCCCCACATCCGCCCTCTTCCACCTCTTCCCCCCGAGTGATATGGGGGAATGGGGTTTGTGGTCAGTCTATGGCACATTGTCTCCACTGCTCCTTCTTGGTCACTCTCTGCCCCTGCTCCACATGGGGTCCCTCTCACGGGATGCCGTCTTTCCCAAATGGATCCTGTGTGGGCTTCCCACAGGCAGCAGCTCGTCCAGAACTGCTCCAGTATGGGTCTGTACCACGGGGTCCATCCATCAGGAGCAAACTACTCTAGCCTGGGTCCCCCACGGGCAGTAGCTCCCCCCAGACCCCCTGCTCCTGCATGGACCCCTCTCCACTGGCTGCAGGTCCAGCCCAGGGCCTGCTCCAGCCGGAGTCCTCCACAGGCCGCAGCCTCCTTCAGGGCAGGTCCACCTGCTCCACCAGGGGCTCCGCCATGGGCAGCAGTGTGGAACCCTGCTCCACCGTGGTACTCCATGTGCTGCAGGGGGACAGCCTGCTTCACCATGGTCCTCACCACAGGCCGCAGGGGACTTCTGCTCTGGCACCTGGAGCACCTCTCCCCCTCCTTCTTCACTGACCTTGGTGCCTGCAAGGCTGTTTCTCACTCCTCTCTCTCCCAGCTGCTGTTTTGGCAGCATTTTTTTTTCCTGTCTTAAATCTGCTCTCACAGAGGCACAAACAACACTACCTATTGGTGTGGCTCTGGCCAGCAGTGGGGCCCTTATCTAACATGGGGCAGCTTCGGGATTCTTCTCACAGAAGCCACCCCTATGGCCCCCTGCTACCAAAACCTTGCCACATAAACCTACTACACCTGGTGATGAGGATGGTGAGCTAACAGAATCCAGCTGATTCACCTTATATTTTTAGTGTATGAGATGATAGGTTTACCTAAGGTCTGTTTCCAAGGAACCTGTCTTTTGAAGGTAAGAAGGTTTTTGCAGGTTGCTTTTACAGAGGTTTCTGAGGTTTCTGTCACTGATCACTGGCGATAAGCGGCATATGGTCCTTTTTTTTTTTCATGTTCCTGTTTGTATTAGGAAGGAATTCAGTTGTCTTAATCTGAGAATTTGCTTGTGGAGTAAGGGAGTTTCAAGTGCTTGCTAAATATCATGGAGGTTTTTTTTTTTTTCTGTAAATGGGTTATGTTCCTGATGTCTGTTTCTTGGAACATCCTCCATTTACTAGTAAAGAATTAATTGAGCCTATATTTGGGGGCAACTTTGCCCTTAGGTGTGCATTGTCAGGGATGGACGCTCTGTGTAATATACTCATCAGCAGAAGGGTTTTCTTTTTTGGCTTTGCTTTTTTATGTTACTTACTGTGATCTTGCTATGTCAAATATTGTTAGGGACTTTATGAATATTGCATTTTCACCACAGCAAGCCACATGCAGAGGGTTGGGGAGAACTTGCTCAGAGTTTAGGCAGAGAAAAAAAGCGAATTTAAAATCTCGCTTTATTGGAAAAATAAGGCATTGGAAAAACTAAGGAATCTCTTATGCAAAACAGTGAATCTGATCAATAGCTTACAGTTTTATCTGTAGTAAAATAACAGATGTAAACTGTAGGTGTGGTGTATGCTTTAGATGAGTAGAAACTTCCACAATACAGTTATAGCTGGATCAGCTGTCAAAACTCAACTAGGTCTGAGTGAAAGACAGAAAATTGCTCATCTTAAACATCCAAGTTGATCTGTGTTTGTATTGGCATCCAGATTTTTCATGTCAAAAAAAAATTATAAGATAATTAGAGATGAATGCAGGAGAAAATTAGATCGTTACTTATAAAAATAGTGCTTAGTCGTGATTGTAAGTAATGATTTTTAAATGATGTTAAAAGAAAATTTGAATTCTTCATTTTTGAAGAACTGACAATGTGTACAAATGGCAGTTTGAGCAGTCTTCTGATCTGTGTGTTTTTTAAATCAAGAGAAATGATGGTATCCTGTTTTCCTGTCTTCATTATCAGCTACTCAGCTTACTGGCTCTTGTAAGCAAAGGACTTTCCTGAATGGTGTCTCCCCTATTGCTCTCGTTACTTTGAGGTCAAGAATTTTGTTTAGCTGCTCAATGTGCTTTGAGGGATGGCATCTCCTCATCGAAGCCCACAGCTGGCATGTGTTGCTTTTAATAACTTAATCTGTACTAATGTACAAAATAGTTCACGAGTGTTCAGGGCTTTAAAAAACAAACACATGGGAACAACAAACCAACAGTAGATTTTTTTTTTTTCCAAATTCAGTTACTTCATAAAAAAAGCAGAAGTATCTGCAGCAGGAAAGGTGATGCTTTGTGTGGAGGCAAATTGAGGTGCTTCATTTTGAGTTAATGTTGGAATGATTGCTTTAAATTTTAAGAGACAGTATATCTGACTTGATTTTTCCTAACTGGAGACTGACCCTGCTGTTTTGGTATGCATAGTTGGATTTTTTTCTCAAATCTGCTTAGCTACCAACTCTCTCTTGAAGGAAGATCTACTCTGTAGAAAGAACATACCAAGCAGTTAGACCTGTTTCTGAAATAGGTTAAAATTCCTTCAAGTTCTTGTTGGCTTTGATGTTACCTATTTAGATTTTAAAGAGAATCTAATTGCTTGTCTCATTATTCCTTGAAGATCTTCAAAGTCAAAATAATTAAGATGAGTTCATGTAAGCAATTTGCCTCTTCTGAGTTCTGTGAAGGAGCCACAGGAAACTGGGATCCTTTGTATATTACTTAAAGCTTGTGTTTAGAAAGTGTGTGAATTCAGGTTTGCTTGTAAATGTTTCTTGAGCATGCTTTCTGGCTGTTTTCCAACTACTTGTGCTCAGAGAATGGGGTCAGATTTGGTTAAAATTATCCATTCTTTGAAAGGGCTTTTTCTTCAGCTATTACTTACACAAAGTTGATTTTCACTTGTGTTCATTGTTTTACTAAAATAAGCATCACTTAAGTTTCACAAGCCTTAAATACTTTTAGTTTTCCCCAAAACAAGTTACTCTTGTGATACATTTAGAGGGGGGGAAAAAAAGGACTTATTTCTACAAAAGGAAAATAGAAGCAGTAAATACAATTTCATTCAAGTCTGTTGCTCTGTGCATGTTACTATTTTGCTTTAGAGGGGAATTTAGAATTGGTATTAATGTTGGCAAGTATCAGTCACTCTTTGCATCTGAATGGCAGTGTATAAAGCTACTGATGTTCTAATCAGCCTAATTATCCAGTAAAGCAGTAGATGTTCACTTGCTACCTTTAGAGCATGGAAATTTCAGGTAAGTAACTTGGAAGAACTAATAGTGGTGAAGATTCTTTTATGGACTGCTGCTGCTGCTAATGGCTCCAAGGAATCCTTTTCCTTGTCAGTATTAGTTGTAGAGCGTGTAATAAATGAAAGGAAAGCAGAGCTGGTATTGAGCTAAATTTGTGTAATGGTAAGTTTTCTTTTTTTTAATAGAATCTCACCTTGGCTCTTTCTTCTTCTTGGCAGAGAAATTTCTCGATGTCTGTAAACAGTGCCGCTGTCCTGCGATTGACGGGACGTGGAGGAGGAACGGTGGTAGGGGCTCCTCGAGGTCGAAGTTCCTCTAGAGGTCGAGGTGAGCTGTTAGTGGAGTGTGCTGCAATGTATGTAGGTGATGCAGGTTAAAGCTTCTGAAAGATGTTAGATGAAGCTTAATAATAGCTAGTTTCTCATGCCCATTTTTTTTCCCTTAAGACTTTAACATCATCATATTGGAAGGGATTCAAAGAATCAATATACTTAGTGATGGTTTTGCATACCACCTTAATGAGTGGTACCTGTTATGTGTCTTCATCAAATTGGGTGTGGAAAGCAAAAGGAAAGGAAGTTTAGAGAAGGAATAGGAAATTGTTTGGTTCAGAATGGTTAGAAATAACTTTAATAAAGGTATAAAACCAATTTGCAGGGGAAGGAGAGAAGAATCTATAAATCTAGTTAAAACATTAAGATTGAAGTAGGTGCTGTTCAGTGTTCTGAATGGTCACTTTTGTCTATTAATATGCCAAGAATAAATGAGAAGGTAACGGAAAGACCTAATTTAATTTGTTCGGAAGAAATTTGTCTTAGTGCATGGCTATAGTCAATGTCTAAGCCTGGATGCCTTCAAATGTTTGCAAGTGAATTGAGAAAATGTCTTCAAGCAGTAAATCAGTATCTCTAGATTCAAAACAAAATGTTAAACCTAGAATTTATCTTGGCAGTTCCCTTTCAATGTGTGTACTGCTGTGAATGCTATTCTGGTTTTTTATGTGTGAATGTGACGAGTTACATCTAGAATACTAGAAGCTACTAGCTTGTGATCAGTCATGTAACCTCTGTCCTTACAGGTGCTTAATTAAGATTTCTTCTGTGGTCCTTTCTAACTTAATTTTAAAGGTCCCTAACTGGTGATATTCTCAGTAACATCTTCAGACATCTTTCTTATGTAATTTAAATGCTTGACCGAAATTTTGCTTTGATTTGTTCTCTCATTTCTGTTCTCACAGCTTAATCATGCTTCCTTCTTGGTTTACATCTTGTAGATTGTTGTGTCCCTTCTCATGGCTGTTTCTCAGCCAAGGCATGTATATCTAAGCTTCTGTGAAGCTGTCTCTTGATGCCCTATTACTTTGCCTTCTTTATTTATCACCAGCTTTGTCCAAATGCTATGGGCTTTTTTTTTAAAAAAAAAAAAAAAAAGAGGGGGGATATGTGTGCATATGTAGATGTGGGAGTAAACTCTTATCTGTGCTTTGTTATATTTCTGTTCTGTATTTGAAAGCTTGCTTTTTTTGCTGTGTGCCTTAAATATGCAAATTGCACTGTTACTGTCCATGGTTAGCTCTCCTTAGGAATATGTACTTAGCTATTTTTCTCTAAATGCTTTAAGGCTTAATTCTGCAAATGAAGTGAACACTGTTTAAAATTTGGTGATTTGAGATCATCTGACCACTAGTGTGCTCTCTAGTTTCAAGTTTCTTAGAACGTTATGTTGCCTAACTCCCTTTTTTTCTTTTGTCCAATTTCTTTTTTTTCTTTCATTTCTTTACCATTAACCATGAATGTTATCATTACACAGTGAGCAGTGGATTTTTTAGTTGCTCTTACTAGTTTCAATGAGGTCACAGGGTTAAACGTGGCAGAATATGGCTCCTAATCCAGCAATTCCATTATTAAATGTATTTGTGTGGAGGGAATTTTGTTTGGTGATGGTTTGATTCATTACACTTTTTTGGACAAAACTTAAAATTTATGCAATATTGTTAAAGCTGTTTGAAAGCTTCTACTGCATATATATGGATGCTTTCATACTTATTTAAGAGATGTTAAATGTTGTCTCAGGAACTCAGATGCAGAAGTTTTCTCACTTCTGCTCTCATCCTCACTTCATCTTTTTCTTCATTTTACGATTTACATGCTGTGCTAGTTAGGCTACTCTGTCATTCTTACCTTCTGCTGAGCTGTAGAGGACATGTTTCTCCACCTTACCTCACTCTTTTTCCATTCTTGATACAGTTTGAAATAAATTAGGGAGCTTTCCCTCTTCCCTTGATCCTCATTGCAACTCTTTGTTCACTCTTCCCATAGACAGTTAGCCTTGGGATTTAGGCATGATGAGTCTTCCCAAGTTTCTCCATCTCAGTGAACATATCAGGGTTTCTGTTGGGATAGAATTTTACATTCTTAATAATTTCACACATAATGTTATTCTATTTGAGGACTTCGTAACAGTTACTTGTGAAATACTCAGCCAAGGCCTAATGATAGGTAACCTGTAAAAGTAACAAGTGGCTTGCAAATAGCAAGCTTTAAATGCAGTTGTTTTGTCAAGCTACAATGAAAAGGACTTGGATTTTTTTTTCAGAGCTTGTTCACTGAATGAATTGCCTCACTTAAGAGTTGGAAAACATTTTTCTTTATTGCCATACAAAATTGTCTGGATTCTAAAGGTTGTCTGGTACTTTTAATGTACCATAGCATCATCGTATGCAACAAAGCTGTTGCTGACGGAATTTCCGCTTCAGCTTTACCAAAACAAGGTTACTGTCTTGAAGTGACTTGCACAACTGTAACTTGAGGGAGGAACTAGCATGTACAACTAGAATTGTTAAGTTTGCTCACTGAGGCACAAATCACAGACTTGTTACAGTGTTTGGGAGAGGGAGTCTGTGACAAAGATGGGTGAGAGGGGAAAAAAAAAAAAACTTCTATCAGAATTTCTTGTTAGAACTCTTAAGTGTGACTTCACTTACTGCCGTTTAATGCTACAACATACCACTCAGTAAATACCTTCTCCGTAGTCATCCCCTGTCTTCGTGACAGTGGTTGCGTCTAGCTGATGTGAAGACGACTACCATGTGGCAGGCAGTTTGATTTTTGTTTAATGTTTTTGACCGTACACTGAATTACAGCTTGGTGTTACTGTTGAAACCATCTGCAGTCTTGAACTTCCATTGGTAATACAGTGTGTCTGATGTTGAGACATAAGTCCCAAGCTCTTGATTCGGTTCTGAACCTGTATTCTCCAAAGAAAGCCAAGCACTTGCACATGACCTTGTTCCTAATTGACTTGTTTGCCTGGGAGCTCCCCCGTGGTGTGCGGTTAAGCCCATGCTTTGTGCTGGTGGGACTGGAATGTCAGTATTCATGAATAAGAGCCTCAGATAAGGAGGGATTTAAGTAGTCCCAGGAATGGGCTGCAAGCTTACAGCCACCTTGTTTTGCAGCTGTTCTTTTTGGTTAAGACCATCACGAAGGGTGCTTTGCTTCCGTTAGAGTTCTGTCCCCTCTCATCTCCTTTCCCCTTTATAATCTGTCCTTACTGTTTTTTTTTCAAAAGCATGCAAATGGTGCCACAGGGGAAACTTCTCACTTATACCTAAACAGCTACAATTGATCAACAACTATCCTGCTCTTCCTGAATAATATAACTCTGGTAGTAGATGCTGAATTCCAGTTGTCCAATGATTTTAAGAACTTGCTTGTTGCATTGCTTTTTTATAATGACAGAATGACTGTACTGCTTCTTGCCCTTTTGCTTTTGTCTTGTATGTTTTCCTTGAATTCAGACCTGTCTGTTTTTTGTTATCTATTTCTGCCTATTATGATCACAATATCCAGTGGATTGAGGTCCTCATTCTGAGGTTTTAAAGGAATTACTGAAGTCGAAATGATACAACTGCTTTATTCAGCTCTCTTATTGGAAGGATTTATTGACTTTTATTGAGTTTATTCAATACTTTCTGTTCAACATCTACATTCAAAAAGTCTGCTCCCCGTATTCCAGACATCTTTTTGGAAGTGGCATGGTATTTAAAATAAGCACGTGGTTCTAGATTTATTAGCCACAAACAAAAAAGGCACAGAGTGGCAAACAGTGTGCTTATGTGTGGTTTCATCCTCACTGCTGGCTTCATATTTTTTGTTCTGATATCAGTATTACATGTCCTAGTGTGCGCTTTCTGGTCGGTCGTCTACTTAATCTACTTGCTGAGCAACTGACTTTATCAACACAGTTCTCTTCAGCTACCTACCTCCTGTAGCCTGGCAGAATCTGTTTCAGTGCAGCGTGGCTCTCATGCAGCGGTCTAGTTGGCTTCTGCTGTAGGTACACGTGTGCCTGGCTGCACACCTGGGCAGTGTCCCCGCAAGAGAGCAGCGGCAGTGGGTGGCAACACAGCCAGGACAGAGGTGGCTTCAGTAGGTACTGCCCAGTACTGTGTGGTGTCAGTACCACTGCTCCATAGACTTAAAGTGAGTTGCTGAGATCATTTGGTTTTGTTTGGATTTTTTTCAAAGTTTTCTTTTAATTCCAACCGTTTTGGTGGTTGGTTGAGCACAGCTGAAATACTGTTGAACCTTATCATAGAGGGGTGGGTGGAGAGGGGTAAGCAGGCTGTTGTTTCATGTACCTGCAAAGCTGGTATCTGTTGTCCTGCTGTTAAAACAACCGATGCTTTTCTTTCCCTTATACAAGGCATTTGCCTTGGTTTGCTAGCCTTCTGCCTGCTAGTTGTGTGTCTGGTATTGGTAATCGGCGTGCATTCAGACGTAAGGGGAGCACTACAAATGTTGCTGTCCTTCACTGTGAGAACAGAAAAGGACATCTGCTTTTGTAGGGAAAGCGCATGCAACTTTCGACTTCCACTACCTCAGAGAGATGGGCTGAGTCTGTCTTAATTCTGTTTTGGCTCGGACTGCCTGGGTCTTTCTCTTGTGAGCTATTTTCACTTCATTATTTTATGTGAGAGGGAGGAAGAGACCTTTCCTGTAGTGAGGAAACTAGACAAAGGTGCCATTGCAAGAGGTGATTAAAACTCATTTGGCTTTTTATCTGTGGAGAGTCACAGGATCTTAGGGGACCCATCGTGCCTTAACTGAATAAACACTGTGCGTCTCTTCGTGCTATATCACATCTTTGCCGCTTCTTGACTTTGCACTCATCTTTATTGTCAACCTTGTAGTATCAGACTACCCATAGTGAAGGTATTTGTTTCTAGTACAGCCACTGGTCTGATGCTAATTTATTCTCTTGTCTTGAGTGCTCAGTTGGCTTCTCTGCATCCACCTGAGTTTACACAGAACAGCAATGCTCAGTCAGGGAGGGCTTCATTTTACTCCATAATTGGCTCTTGTAACATCCAAAAGCAGGTGACTTGACAAGAGATTATGGTTGCATAAAAATACAAAAATGAAATATTACAGAAATGCTCACCTTCCAGACATATGCAACTCAGTGCATTTCCTGAGCCAGATGTGGTCTCTGTGTTTAGTTAACATTAGGATATTTCTTTCATAAGTTTTGTCCAGTTTCTATCTGGGTTTGTCAGCTTGAAGCATCCCTAAAACCCTGTGGTAAAGAAATTCGCATCTCTGTGATGAAGAGCTCCACCACTGAACTGCGTTGCTGGTGTTAGGAAACCTAATAGTTTTGTTCAAAGAGGATGTTTAAAACCCCCTTTCTGAAGCAGAAGGAAGAATTTGAGACTAATTTTATTTGGCTTCCCCATATCTGAGCATCTATTTTTTTTTTCTCTTGCTATCTGGGAGGAAACTTTTTGCAAGAGGTTTTGTATAGAGTAGTAGTGACATTGTTGCAGCTGCCTTAATGATTTCTATTTTAAAATATTTTTAGAGCCTCATTTTGGAAAAAAAAAAAAGGATTAAATTCCTTGTATCCTGGAGTCTTTAGATTTCAGATTAAGCAGCTTGTTACCATTACTTTCTTTACAAGACTACAGAGGTTGGAGTCTGTTCTCAAGATACTTATTTCCTGCTTCATTTGGTCATTCTGTCTTGTCTTACTCCTCCAGATACTGGGCCTGGTTTCTCAATCATCCTTAGAGGTGTTTGTTTTCTTTAAGCTTGGAAGTGTGAGAGGATTGAGGTTTGTGATAGTTTTACAGACTTCTATTTTACAGAAGAATTTTACAGAATTCTATTTATCAGGTGCTTTTTAGGCTTTTGGACTAGGCCGTATAGGGGCTGCATGTATATGTAGGCAAGAAATTATCCTGACAACTAGCTGACTGATTTGTTTCACTTTTTTTTCTTTCCATTGGATCCTTGAAATGGTAAGTCAGCTGACTTGAAAAACAAACAGAAAAAATCTCTCATTTCTTCTGCTGTAGCAGTCTGTAGAGCACTGCCTGTAATCTTTTGTAGATTTGAAAACTTCACCACAGCCAGTAATCTAACCCATGCTGGAAGTTACCTTGAAGCTCTGGGGATATGTGAAGTGTCGTTTTTCTTTTTTTAACCAAACACTGAAGATGTGCTTCAAGATGCTTTACACTTGAGGATACATCTGTAACTTTTTGTCTTGAGGCTTGATAATTGATAGCCACCTACAGAGAATCACTTCTTCAAAAAGTGGGGACGCAAATATTTATTCTGTAGCTATTGGGGTTCTTTGTGTTGTCTTGCTATACCCATCCTGTGATTCTTCTTTTCTTCCCGCTGCTCCTGGGGAAGATTTCTGCAGGGAATCACTGGGAATGAAGAATGGCAAAGCTTCCTTCTCCCTTGTTAGCCTTGATAGTAGTAGTCATGAGTACATCTGCAACGTAGCACCCTTATACTGGATGCTGCTGTTAAAACTGTCTGATTTTTGTGTTTGTAAAGTACACGTGTGTGGATGTTGTGTGAACAATGCATCCTTGTTTCTGTTGGGTAAGTACATGCTCTGTCTTTTTCTGCATAGCATTTATTACAGAATTGTTTGCCTGTTCAGTCTCATCTTGTGCTTCTTGATAAGAGTTTTTGTATAAGACTCGTTCTTGAGTCTATTCATTTTTTTCCCTTTTACCTCAGATGATTTTACTGGGGGCTTACGACTGCAAGATTAGTTCACAGGGATACCAGGAAAGGGCATCCTACCAGACTTTCTCAACTTCTATTACTATTTGTTCAAACAGTTATGTTTTTTGTCTTTTCAGGCAGAGGCCGAGGAGAAAGCGGTTTCTACCAAAGAAGTTTTGATGAAGTGGAGGGTGGATTTGGGCGAGGAGGGGGCAGGGAAATGCACAGATCACAGAGTTGGGAGGAAAGGTAACAGAAAACTCTAGACCTTAAAGTTCTGTATATACATCTTTTTAGCTTCCATTTGTGCCTTTTGACTTAATAAAAATATTTTAGGAAAGGTGCTCAGGCATACCTGTGAGTGGAGCATCAGAATTTCTAAGGTGGAGCCGATACAGTAATGTTTCCAGAAACTTAGGAGCAATTAAAGAGCAGTTTTGCATAGTATTTCTCTATCAGTTGTCTATCAGTTTTCTGGGAAGAAAAAATTGCTTAGAGAATATACATTATGGGAGCTAAAATAGAAGTCAGTAACCTGTGGGGTGAATATATGGATTTCTGAAGGATTCACTTCATTTTTTTCATCTTGACACTGTTCTGTTGATGATACTTAGGGCTACATTTCAAAACATATTTATTTTCCAATGAATGCATGTGTATTGGTGTTCCTGAAAATTTCAGTTGTCATTTGGATCTTTAAAGATACTGTCCACCAAGATCTGACAAAAAAAACAACAACAACAAAAAAGCCCCGCTACCAAGCCAAAAAAAAAAAAACACAGAAAAGACAACAACAGAAAAAACACCTCATACCTAAAATGAATGGAGTAGTTCTCAAACCTCATTTGAAACTTTTATTCTGCCTTTCTAGGGGAGACAGACGCTTTGAAAAACCAGGGCGAAAAGATCCAGGTATGGTTTTGTTACTGTATGTGCAGAAAATGGGAGGGAGGAGCAGGGGCGTGTTTTGGGGAAGGGACCTATGTGTACATAAACCATTCTTAACTGTTTCAGGTGAATCCCTGATAGAGGGTTCATGGTACTGTGCTGCTTTACTCTGAATGTGTTTTCAGCTTTGCTTTTTTCTGTCTTGTTTTCACTGTTAGAGATCTTCATATTTTAGGGAAGAAATCAGCTGCAACTAGGTTCTGTTTATTCAACTAAGGTGTGATGTCTATAGTTGTAATTAAACTCCTGTATGTCGGAGAAGAGCCTTTATTGATTGATGGGCACTCTGTGTGAATTTGCCTTCTAAACACAACTTTTAAGTGTTCCTGGCCTATGCTGTTTTGGTACTGAGAACTTCTGGACAGTGTTAACCTGTTAATTTTTGAATGCTTGCTGGTGTGTGGTAGATCCTAATGGCGATGTGTGGAGGTTCCCATGCTTATGGAATGAATGCCTGTCAAATTAATTTGTCATACAAGTCTTCTGTTCGTTTAAATTCTGTTTCCCCCTCTCTCCCAGTAAAGGTGAGAGAGTGCACCAAGAAGTGTACCTGCCATGTTTCTTATTCTATTTCTTGGCCACATTCAGACAGAATACTGGGTCATAAATTTTGACCCAGTGTATCTGCTGGAGTATTCACCTGAACTTGAGTTGTCTGGGAGATGAAACATATCCAATCAGGTAAAAATCTATACTTGGTGAGTGGTAAGAAGGAAGTTCTCTGTCAACTGAATATAGCACAAGCGTACTGACTTCTGTTTTGTGGGGTCATGCATTGGTGGTTCTCTGGTATGATCTTGTCCTTTCTCTGTGGATTGTTTACATGTGCATGTACTGCAGCTGTGCTTAGTGAGAAGTCTTGTACTACTGAAAGCTTGCTAATGGCCTTGGCTTTTTACTGCAGAGGGTCTTTTGGGCTTTGCTGAAGAAGTCCTGGCTAAACAGCTTCTGTAGTGAATGTGTTGGTAAAGCATAGGTCAGGAAAGATGGTAGCAGGCTGTGTTTTAAGACAAAAGAGATTCGATTGCAATTAGAAGTTGATAGGAATGTGTTTTAATTCCTGATCAGCAGTCAGGTTTTTTTGTTGGAAGAATAGTTTTTTTATTACGTTAATCTTCTAGATGATCATGGTGGCCCATGCTTTAGGTGTCTTATTACCATGTTTGCTTTCAAAGCCATCTGAATTTTCTCTACATGTATATGTTGATTTTTGATAATTTTAAAGAATGCTTTTATTTTTCTGCTTTTTCAAATTGAAAAACTAAGATGTTGCTAGTTTTCCTCATCCTTTGTTTTACTTAAAAGGAAGTTAATCTTAAAAATAACACGAGATTGCTTTGAGATTTCATTTTTTCTTTTACTGCCAGTTGTGAAATTTGTCCTTTAGTGCGTATTTATATTCAGAGACCTTTTGGGGAGGAAAAAGGAAAAGTGGGGGGGATAGGGAGGGGTAGGTACTGCCGAGACTTCAGGACTACATTTTTTTTTAATGAAAGGCAAATGTAGATACAGCAGAAATATCTACCATAGTAGATTTCGTTTCATTTATTTAGCCCCTTCCTGCTCATGTGATAAACACTTCCAGATCCATACTAAACAATGCACCACATTTATGATTAAGACTGTGATAAAAATATTACCTGTCACTTCAGGATGAGATGCACCTCTCAACTGAAATTGAGAACTTCAAAGTGTGCAAGTTGTCCTTACTGAAGCTGACTTGTGCCTGAACATGGGGCATTAAGGCTTCACCTACTGTTTGTAACAACACCTAGTGATCAGGACTTGGAATGCAGATTCTGTGAACGATTTTCTGAAGACGGTATCCACTTGTGCTTTCTTGCATGTCCTGTTGTGTTGTGAAGGATGGAATGCTTATTCTCAACTTTTGAAACTGTAGTACCTGATTGCTCCTCCTCTAAGTCTCTTGTTCTATTACTCTTCTAGTTTAATCTTATTTGGCCAAAATCTCTGTGGCACAGTATGATAGAGGCAAGAGACAATCTTTTTGAGGTCTTAATGTAAAATAATTATTTTAACTAGTCATTAATATATGTTTCTCTATTGCTGTGTTTGAGATTAAAGGCCACATAAGTGGGAGGACTGTTTCTCTCCTCTTTACCTTTGAAGAGAAATATGGTGGAGAACACAAATATTAACAGAAGGTGTTGGTCTGTTTTGACTCAAGCCTTGATTAATAAACAAATTGTGTTATGTAAATGCTTTCCAATCACGAAATACTTTCTGCATGAAGTAGGGATGCAGATGTGCCAAAAAGCCCCATGCTAATACTAGGCACTAGTAGACCACTCATATAGCAGTTAGAGCGGAAAGATGGAGTGAATTGACACGCCATTTACCAATTTTGCTGTGCTTCAATTTTTCATTGCTCTATCATAGGGCCTTAGATCAGCCTCAAATTACATAATTTACTGGGTTGTCAACTTCTCATATTCTTTGTTCAGGGTGATCACAAAATAGCAGATCAAATATGAAACTTTTCTGGGCATTCATAATGAATGACAATGTAAGAACCTTTCGATTAAAAATCATGAGATTAAAAACGTAATAGACCTGCAGTGGAGAATTGCTTTCCAAATGTGATGAATATACTGTTCTTAAAAGGCATTTCAGCACTCGTAACAGTTTGCAAGTTCACACTTATGTGATTCTCAACATAAACAGCAATATCTGTTCCAGATTTCAGTATGAAAATTAAAGATGCATGAAGTATTTGTGAGTTTCTGTTGCAGATTGTCACAGTTTTGACAAACTTCATTGACAACGCAAATTGCTTCTGGAAGGGGGAGGCCATTAGCAAAGAAAATAAGCAAGTTGTTTTCTTGATCACAGCTGTCTTTTAGAGCTGCACAAAAGCTGCTTAATTTTCTGTGCAACCTCTTGACTAATACCAGCTTAGTAGCTGAGGGGATTTGATTAGTTACCAGCAATTACACACTGGTAATAAATAATTGTAATGTAGATTAAACTAGATATTTAGAAATTCATTTGGTTAGGTTAAAAAAGCTTGAATGTAAAAAGGGTGCTCAAGTGAAGATACAAAAGGTGTTGAATTGCTTTGAATCACACTTTGACTTTCTCTGCCTTGCTTATTTTTCTTCCCTACCTTGCTAGCAAGAGGTATCTGCAGAGAAGGTTCATCACCAGAGGGCTCTTGCAATGTTAGTGAAAGTATAGAATGCAATTTTGTTGCATCAGAGCTGATCAGCAATTCTTCTAGGTTTGTATTTTGATTTGGGCCATAGCATATTTCCAATACTTCCTGAGACATCCACAGCTCACCAAATCAGCAGAATTGTAAAAGTAATAGTGGTGGTCCGTCTACCTTTTGTTTTGTAGCTATTCTGAAATAACTACAGTTGTCTGTATGTCTAACTTGCTTCAGTGGTATTCTTCAGCTGTACGTTCCAAAATAGAACATACTGCATCTAGCATATACTAAACATTTTTTTCTTTATATGTGCTGCTGTAGCCCCCTTTAAACCAGATCTATAAATAGAAAGTGATTGATTTGAACAGGAAAACTTGGAAGTCTCAAGTCAATTTAGAAATTGAACTAAGCAACCGACACTTGGTGATTAGATGCTAACTGAAATTAGAAATAGCTTTTTATAGCTTTGGTTTTAGAAGGTGAGATTACTGTGCCACCCTGTTGGGATTATACATCTGAATTTTAGAATAATTGGTTTGTCTGAGACTGGAGTATGTGAGATACAGAAAAAGTACTTCACACAAAACACTGCTCTTGGTTAATTCATGGAAGTAACACAGACAAATCTATTCTACTGCGCTTGTACCTGGTTCTTCATTTGTCAGACTTTTCTCAATGCATTGTATTGGCAGAGGACATGAGACATGAAGAAAATGCTAGAAGGAAATACTTGACAATTATTGGTACTGATAGAAAGGTGGATGGAAAGATCTTTAAATTGCATGTGGGGTCAACAACTGAAAAGTAGGAATGAAGGCAATGTAATTTGATAGTGTTGCTCTGCAAGCTCCACAGTGTTCATGAATACTTCTATATAAAACTAAATTCCAAGAAAGATTCTGAGAATATCTGTAACAAAACCAGATCTCTCTAAGATCTTGAATGTAGGGAGGCAATTTTTAAACAAGTTTGGAACAAGAGTGGAATTGCACTGAAAACACAGGCCCTCTGCCTCTTTCTTCCCCCTTTGTGAAATGGCTCTCTGGGGCTGCTGTTTCCATTTGTGAAGGAAGAGGGTGATTCTGTAGTGACTATAGCAGTTGCTGGCACAGAAGAGTTGTGCTGTATTTCCAGTCATCACGTTATAGAGCTTTGGAAGTATGGACCCTAAGATAAAGTGGCTTTTTGCTCAGCTCTTTTGCATTCTGAATACACTTTAATTAAACGAATTTTAAGGCTTGAAGAATTGAGTTAATGGTATCTCAACAGATGGCTTCAGACGTTTTTTTCCTGCTGTTGACCAATTAAGTTAAAAGGAAGCATGTTTGGTAGAGTATTTCATTTGTAAATGAAAGTTATCTGTGCCATCTTTGTTTCTGGGATGTGTCTTTTACCTTTGAAAGACAACTTTTACTTTTTTTGTAACTTGACTGTTCAGGTATGAACAATCATAATAGACATTGCTTTTGTTAAGAGCTTGTAAATAGAATGATGGATAATTATTTATGCTTTAGCTTTTTAAATTATTTAGAATGTCTTATTGAGATCGTCTTAATTGCAGTAGGCTTGAGGCACTTAAATACAAAAGTCATGTATAGTTTGTTTTAATTTTTTATTTTAAAATTGATTCAAGTGTCTTTGTAAATACTTCTGTGCTGTGTGTACAGGCAAATATTGATAAAAGCATGAAATATAAATGGATGCAGTTTTCCTTCTCATGTGGGCGTAGTGCATCCTCCTGGGTCAGATCTACTTGAGAGAAGCGGCGCAAAGCTGAGAACACATGAAATGTACTGTCCTTTCAAAAGAGCACGTTAATTCATTTAGAATAGTTTGTTTTCCACTCCTAAATAACTTATTCATTGTTTCCAAATACAAAAAAAATTTCCACTGAAGCATTTGCCATATGTGTCAAGGTTTTTTAATAGCGTCTTCATAGACCTATCTTGAGATGTGTTCTCCTCTTACTTGGCAGAATGAAGAACTACAGTTAGTATTTACAATTTTGACTAACAAGCAAGCACAGCAGGGGTGCTTTTCACTGCCATGGGAGATTGGCAGTACTTTCGAAGAGTCAGTTCAGCCATCTGAAAACTGATATAAGCCTGTATCCCCGAAGAGTTAAGAGAACAGAAAAATTAGGGTCTTGGATCAACTGAACTGCTTATCCCAGTACTAATGTATTTAGTGAATGAGCCCATATTGGTTTTGAGTGATTTTTTGTGTTGTTGCTGTCCTTGTCACAAGCTGTTCAATTAGCAATTTGTTTAGCTTTGGAGGTCTCTCCTTTTCAGGGTCAGTGCAGCTTTAATCATAGTCTGGTGAATTCAGCAGGTAGCTCTTTTAATTTCCCAGAATTAGTACTGTGATTCTTGTACCTGACTTTGTTCTAGGTGGTTAATCCAGTCCCTCCCCAGCTCACATGGGCACACCAGTTCTCTTCGCTCTGCATATCACCTTGTAATTAGAATGACGGGAGTATGAGAAAGATAACTAGATGGTGGCAGCCAAGGAAGGAAGGTTGTAAATGGGACCTGAAATTTTAATGTAATAATAATTAAAAAAAAAACCCACAAAGTTCAAAGTCTGTTCTGTCTAATCTGTGAGGCCAGTCTCGGAGAGCTGGAAGCTGTCGGCGTGCTGTCCGTTGATGCGGATCTCCTTGGCAGTCCTTTTGGAACTCTTGGAGTCATTCACAGCTGGGAACTCTGGAATTGTCTTGTCAAAATTCTCCATCTTGATCTGATATTCACCTTTGGCACTGCGGGCTAGCACAGCAGCAAAACGATGGTACAGCATGATTTCTGAGGGGAGATAGGATGTCCTTCTTTGACACATTTCTCCAGTACCCTCCTGCACAGCCGACAGAAAGACGACCAGCTCGAAATGGTGAGCAGCCTCTCTTTGGAGGAGAGCAGCCAGTGGGCTGGATGGAGTGATAGAATGGTAGTAGGTCAGTGGAAAGGTGAAAAAAGGGCACTCGCCTGAAGTAATGCTGTCTAGGTGGAAGTCAACACTAGTTTGGTGCAGCTGACCATTCTCCTGTTCTTGGTAAAGAATAGCAGAAATCTGGACACTTGTGAGTGGGCTGGAGCGTGTGTTGGCCACCTGGAACATGAGGTATGGCTTCCCCTCTGTGTGGGTCACTACAGCAGAGCGGGTGAAGCGGATGGAGAACGCCCGGTTCTTCGGTCGGGCGATCTTTGCCACAAAAGCACCTGTTTCATAGGAAGGAACGTGGTGAATATGAGCATTGTGCCTGGGTTGGTTGGCTACAGTCACTGAGCTAGGTAAAGCAGTCCAAAGGATCAGAAACAGACTTCGGTGCATGTGGTCTTCCTAGTGTCAGCCTGCGTTGTTGGAAAACTGTTAAGCTGTCCTCTTACTGTGTACTATAATTAGCAAGAGTACGTAATCTTGGTGAGCTACCACTGAAGAAGATATTTCTTAATGTACAGTAAACCTGTTTATTTAATTCTATTGAAATACTTTAAACCTGAAAATTATTTTAAGAAACTTAAAATATCTCCAAATGACTGTCATCCTAAAATTTTTTGTTACATTGGGTACTGGGGAATATTGAGTTAAAGATGAATAAAAATCTCATCAAAAATACTTCACCTACACAAAAAGAAACTTTATAACTATCAAAATAAATTGATTTTTATACATTTTAATTCCATTGAAAAGAGTCTCTCTTCATGAAGAGATCATGGTATAAGAAGTTATTTAAGACTATAAAGTGGGGAGCTACCACAAGTATCAAGCAACAAATAGTGGAACTTTCTAATACAAATCTTGTCACCACCTAATTTATGCCTTTTAATGAAAGGAGTTTAACATTACATAGCTAAAATCTCATTATCCTTTTAGTGACTGATCTTAACTCTTTTTTCTCTTAAATATGAGTATATTTATTTCTGACTTCATTTATTTAATGGCTTCATTAAACCTACTGTAGCTAAAGATTGAATGTGAAAGGTTACCTGTGATGAAGGCTTCCAGCATGAGCCCCAGGACCATCTGTATTGCGAGCAGGGCAATAGCACTAGGACAGTCCCCACTTGGGAACATAGTGCCGTAACCAATAGTGAGTTGTGTCTCCAGTGAGAAAGAGAAAGCAGCTGTAAAACTGGTGATGTACTTGACACATATAGTGTGGTTGTCAGGTGGAGAATCATGGTCCAACTGCAGGTCCCCATTCATCTCAGCTAGCACGTACCAAAGCACTGCAAAGACTAGCCAGTGAATGACAAAAGAAGCGGAAAAGACAAGCATCATCCATCTCCAGCGCATGTCCATTAATATTCCCCATGCATCTCGGAGGTATGCCAGACCTTTTCCTTGGGCACCATCCATCTGGAATGTGCTGTGTCCATCCTTTGTGACCATCCTCAGGTATCTTTGGGTCAGGAGGGGAGCACTGGATTTGGTGTTATTGCTCTCTATCATATCTGTTCTCATCTTCTGGAAAAGAGAAAAAAGGAAAATAGTCTGGTACAATGCAGCCTATTTGTATTTTGCCTAATGTTCACAGTTTCTGACACATCGGCAGGGGTTGAAATACCGCAGCCAACAAAGGAGGGCTTATACATTGCAATCCGGAGAAGATTAAATCAGGAGCTTGGAGTGGAATTTACCACTGTTTGTGGTAATACTTTGCTAAAAAAAGATTAAGTTTAAAAATCTGACTACTTTTCAAATTTTCCCTGCTTAGTCATTCATATAAAACTTGCATACTTTACCTTCCTAAATTTATATTTGAGTCACGTGCTTTAACTCTTTGAAGGAGGGGAAGGAGTTAGGCACATAGTATCTGAAAAGAAATTGATTTGTTTTTTACTGGTTCAGCTCTGTAATGATCAGTTTAATTTTTGTAACTAAAGCAGAGTATAGTAGTTTACCAATACTGTTATGCATACTATTAATGCTACTGTGAAAATAATGTTTATTGTTATTTTCTAACATGATTATGCCTTTTAGGGGATGCTGTAATTTACCAAATTTCTAACAAAACAGATTTCCTTTCAGAGTTTTCTAGCTCAGGAAATGACTGCTGTCTGTACCCACTAAGTAGAATTACAGTATTCAGGGCATAGCTGTTTCTGTGAGCCTCGAGTTCATTTCTGGAAGCATAGGATAGAAAGAACAGGAAACCAATACTGAAAATGCACTGATATACTTTGAAACTTAAGTCTGCCAAAGCAGTGTATTTTTATTTGTGTCCAAATAGGAAAGAAAATAGGTTAGCGAGTATATGGGCATTAGGGGGGTGAAGGTAGAATTGGATATTTGGGAAGCAAAATGGATATTTGTATGTGTTTGTGTTAGGCTTCACAGTTTAATTTTATACCTCAAAACTTAGCAAACTTGTCAGAGATGCTGAGTGTCTTTGGAAAGACACTGGCCACCCAAATACATAAATTTTACTAATACTAAATATTTAATGTTCACGTGGTACAATTAAAATAAATATGGGTTCATGTAAAATGACATCATAATGTGCGCGACCTACTTAAAGATGGCTGTGAGGATGATTGTTAACAGAATAGAAGAGGATTTTCAAAATATATATAACTTCTGGAAGTCATAGTTTTACATGGTATGTTTAATCAAATTTGTATGTTTCTCATCAATTTAGACCTTTTTCTGAATTGCAGCCATCTCAGTGTGTAATACAAGTGTACATACAGGCTAGAGGAATTGGATTCCCCCCAACCCAAGAATGCCATCTTAGTTTTATGTTGAAACATAAGATTTAAAGATTTTGAATGCGGGAATGAGTTGATGAAAGGTATAACATGACATCGAATCATAGAGGTTGGAAAAGACCTGCAAGATCATCTGGTCCAATGATCCCCCTACCACTGATATCACCCACTAAACCATGTCCCTAAGCACCACATCCAACCTTCATAGAATCATTAAGGTTGGAAAAGACTTCCAAGAAAGACCTCCACATCTGTCATGTGTTCTTTGATCCTGTAAACCAGTGGTTTTCGTGACTGTGTACTTCATCTTGATAATAAATTTAAGTAACTACAAAACATTCTTTGGCTTCTACTTATGCTTAATGCATACTGAAGTATGAGGATTAACATCACAGCTAGTTTGCTTAATATCATTTTTTTCACTTCTGTAGGTTCTCAAAGTCATTCAACTATTTCTACTATCCATGCTGTAGTCAAAGGGGTTAGGGTAGCTGATGGCTTGAGTGGAATCTGATATTTTTTCCACTTTCCATTCTATGTCTGCAGTAGATGTTTGAAAACCATTCCCTGTGCCCAAAGAATACAGTGTCCTTTCTGAGATTCATCTGTACAACTGTTTCCTGGGGGGGTAGGGTGAGTGTGTTCTGTCCATAGTCCATACAGCATACAACCCCTCTCCTTCCCCCCACATTCTTCTGCATTTGATCTGTGGTGTAGTCAGTCTATAGCTCTCTAAATAACTTTGAGTCTTGCTGCATTGTTATGAAATTTACAGTAGCCTGAGTACAATTTTAGATGTTTCATTTACCAGAAGATTAGTGACTTGGCTGTAAAGCACAGTCCTGACGCTAAGATTTAGAAGAGCACTACCTTGAAGGAGCTGGAAAATGGTTGCCTTTAAATAGGAAGGATGGTGGGGACCATGTGCAGAATGAACTGTGGGCGGTGCCTTGGTTTTATCTTAGAGTGATCAGTGCTTACAAGAAGCACTCCCTTGTTTGAATAGAGGAGAACACTTGCAGAGCAAAATGCCTTTGGGTGCAATGTCATGCATTCTTGGGGGGAAAAAAAAAAAACTAGTGTGTGTAAATTCTCATGGTATTTTGGAGGGCAGCATCTGCTTCATAGCCTCCATGTAATTTGGGCTTGTAAAACATATGCCAAGAGAATGTGAATGTGGTACTGACTGGTTGCTGACAGAATCCTCATTTACAGTGTTAAATACAGTAAGAGGAAAAGAAAAACATACTTCATGTAATATGTTTCCTTGGCTATGCTTCAGATCTTCCACGCATCAATGTTAAGGTAAATACCAATGTTAAGGTAAAGTACTCAAAAGCAGCAGACTTTGCTCTCAGCAAAATGCTGTCAGTACTGTAGTGTCTCAATTTTGTTGATTAAGGAGCTTTCTAGGGTGGTGGTTAATCACTTAATGTTCACTTAAAGCTCTGAAAAAATCTAGCCAGTCTTCGTAATCAGGCTTTCTAGGATGTTTTCTGTGGAGGAAGATCCATTACTGACAATTCAAAGGTACTTGGGAAAGAGAACCTCTGCTAGTCTCCAGCACTGCATTTTATGGTGGTCCCTTTTCGGTGCTCCTTGAGACTCTGAGCAGGGGAATTGCCTGTGAGGTTAACCAGGTAACTGCTCGGGGCTCATTTGATACAGGCCTCTGATTTTTCGTGCTTAGGACTGCTTAAAAAATTAGGTAGCTGATGAGATGGCAGCGATAACATTGGAAGCTTTGTTTCAAAAACTGTTCCTGTTTTTTGCAGGAGTTGTTAATGACTTTAAGAACCACAAGTCTGAACTTCTTGGGGGGAAAATTGCTAAGAAACTGCAAAGAGGCTCCAAGAGCAATGCAATTGGTTCAGAACAAAAGGTGAAAGAACAGCTGCCCTTTGGGAAATAGCTTGCTCAGGCTGGATGATCAGACCTCTGAATTTGCAAAAACAGTCAACTTAATAGTGAACGTGACTTCAGATTTGAACTAGAATTACAGTTTTCTGAATACTTTTTTGCTTGTCCATTGTAGTCAAAAATTTAAATATCCTCTTCTCCGATGCTGATGAATAAAATTGGGAGGTACAGTTTAGAACACCTGGTCTGATCCAGTCCACTGCACAGCATGCTCCTTTATATCCCCCCATCAACCCCGGTTTGCAACAGTATGTTTTAGGAAAGATAGGCAACCTTGACTTCTGCATTGTTTGTTGGGTAATACGTTTCCACTGCTAAATGCACAGAATTTCCAACCTAAGTTTCTCTAATGTCATCTTTTAACCTTAATGTTGTGCTGTTTGTCTGGCTTGGCTTTTCCTTGTTGCTGGCTTGTGAAACTGTGACTTTGAGTTGTTCCTTCTGATAACCCCTCAGTGGAAAGACAGGAACTGTTAAATATGATGTCTAAACCTCTCTTCACCTGCTGACCAGTCTTTAAGTTGCATTCAGTGTTTCTAATCCTTTCCAATCCTAATCCTTTCTAAAATTTCCAGTCTTCTGAAAATTCAGTGGTTACCACCAACTCTAGTGTGTTTGGCAATTCTTTTAGTTGTTTTTGTTTTTAAACCTCTTACTTTACTACCAACGTTCCTCATTCTGGCTTTTTTATGCAATCTTGTAAGACAGATCAAGATAAGGTGAGTACTGCGGTTTCATGTAGCAGTTAGACAGGTTCTAAACTGACTTGACATGCCACTGGTATGTATGTAATAAAAATCTTGTCTCACAGCTCTGTAATATTGTTTGCATTTCTGAAATTTGTGATCCAACACACCTGTCCTCCTGCACTTGGCCTTTCTTATTGAGATAGTCTGTGTTGAGTTGTGAAGCTTCTTTTGAAGTATCATTGCGGCTTTATACTACTGCAGTGCTTCGCTCATCTTTTAAGCATCCCTTACTTAGCTTTTCTCTTGACAGCAGGAGCTCAGCTGTTACAACTCCAGTAGGATTGGTGGGGACTCATTTGCAGCAGTCTTCATTTTTCTTTGTTTGCCTTCCCAGTTGAAGGCACTGTAAAGTGACACTTTCAGCCTGATTTTGCCTTGGTACACCTAATGCACTTGCAACCCTTTTAAGGAGCCTGAATGTCTCTGTGTGGAGCTTTGTCCAGGAGAGACTTTTACAGTGTTACCATACGTGCCCAACTTCCACTCTTCACCAAATCTTTTCCAATTGACGATGGAAGGGATTTGGGGTAGTGTCCTGCTTCATTACAACAGCAAAGCAGTCAAGAGGGCCTGCCGTTGGCTGAGAGTAACTGTAAAACCTGCTTACAAGTGTAGCAGAATTTGAAGATTTACTAGAACCCAAGTGATACTGGCATGCCCCTTCCGAGAGTGTGTACGTTCCCTCTTCACTTGACCTGGGTCCAGGTAATCTTGTGGTTGTTTCAGATTTAAACATCTAGTTGCTTGCTGTAAGCTTTTGATCATTCAGATGTGTTACTGCCTCTGGACTTTGCAACAGGAACAAACTAAGTTTACCAGTTCAAGGCACTTTCATGCTATTAAAATCTCAGTATTACTGTTTTTCCATTGATTGGCAATCCTTGATGCTTTGATATTAACATGAGGAAAAGTTTTTTTCCAGCATTGACAGCATGACTGGATCATACAATTTGCATTAGGGGACAATCTTAGAAAAGTGGGAAGAAATTCAGTTAGTATAGCTGCTTTAATTGAAAGCTTATGCTGCAGCTGTTAGTAGGATAGTTAACATTTCAAACATGTTTGTCCTTTAGGTTTTGTAGCTAATTCTTCATTTAGATGAATGAGAGTGGTTTGTGACAGAACCTTTTTTTCCAAGTGGTTTGCAGAATTAAGATAAGTTTTCAGGACTTGATACATGTATAAAGTAGTAGTAAAAATGAGAACTTGAATTTGCTGAGCCCAAGTCATGCTTTTCAAAGCAAATAGCACAAAGTACTGGATGTGAGAGCTTGTTCTTCTGACATTCTGTGACTGTTTAATATAAAATGCACTAAAAAAAAGGATGAGATGGGTGAGTAGAGTATGTCTTTATGGCACAGAACAGAAGACTTCTTAGAGACTTGATTTTTGGGAAGGTCTGTAATGTACAATTTGTGTATAATGTTTGTTTCACGTAGTATAGCATGTTCAAAGCCTAATTATTATGAAATAGCATCTAAGCATTGGGCCAACTAGTCTGGGCACCTTTAGAAAAGCAGAAGAACTTTAAATTATTTTGGTAAAACACTTTTAAGGTTTTAAAGTGCTAGTATATATCGAGTACTTCACCAAGAATACTTAATACAAAATGACAATAATAGAGTAAGTTTAGAGTTGAGTGAGGATGTTATTTGATGTAAGGCTGTAGAAGTCTGCTGTTCATTTTTGTGGAACTAGCTGGTTTTGAAGAGCAGTCCTGCACTATGTGATGCAGATTCCCCGAGGGCTTGTCTAGAATGACAGTTTCTAGGATGTGGGAATTCATACTTGCTCATGCATGGTTCCCTAAGCAGTAGTGCTAGCTCACAACAGCATGTTCATAAGCACAGTCAGAATACAGCGACTGAAAGTGATCGAAGGCATGAGATGTAATTGGAAATGATAAAAGTGGGCTTGAATAGATGGAGTTTATTTTTTTTAATTTATGATGGAACTGCAGTTAAATGCTGAGTTGATAAACACAGCAAGAAGAGGAAGATGACTTTCTCCTATCGCTTGTTTGCATAACACCTGGTTACCTTAGCAGTAGGCTGCAACGCTCCCTTGTTGGCAGAGTCTTACCAGTACTTCTCATCTTGAAAGCCTTCTGAAAGAACATTGCATGCTGACTTTAGTTTTGCTGCGTGCTGTTATGCCCATGGTCATCTGAGAGTTTTTTCCTTTTCAGTAGATTTTTTTTGATACTTAATTTGGCAAGTCTTAGAAATAAAACTGTGCCCTGAGAAGCAACTTCAGTTTCTTTCATTATGGAATGACAGAATAATTTCTAAATGTACGATAGGAAAAAAAAATGTTTTGTGTACTTACCAGTCTTGGAAGGGTTTGCCTGTATGCAGGAGAAGGGGAACACCTGAGCTCCAGAGAAGGGACTGGGCCAGCACTGGCAAGAAACTTCCTACAAATGGTTGGTAGAGATCTCCTTTTAAAAAATAAAGAAAATAAAAAGGAGGGGAAAAAAGGGGGTTTGTATGTCTCATTCCTCTGTTTATAATGCAGGGGGGTTGGTTTTCATCTGAAGCTGATTCGATTGGTCACTTTGCCTGCAGGGGGGCCAGTTAGCTCTGATCATGTGGAAAAGAATGCTGGTTTGTTAGGAGCATTTCTTTACCCAACACAAACCCCTAGGAGCCAAGGAGAAATCCTCAAACCATTACTTGGAGAAGGGGTGCATTTTCCTCTCCCCTCCTTAATCAAGATTATTATTTAGGTTTGTATAATCTTAAAAGTTTTACTTGACAGTTCAGATGGCCAAAATTCCTCTGGAAAAGCTGAGTGGAAAAAGCTCTGATGTTGCTAAAATACAAACTGTTCTGTGATAGTTTCTTCCTAACCAGTGTCAACTACTGTTTGTTGAAGTGAAAAGGGAAACAGTCTCATTGCTGCTTCTCTAGTGTCGCTACTTCCTCTTCTAATTAAGTCCCAAGCTCCTGAGTGTCAGTAGTTTATTTTATTTTTTTATTAAAAAAAAAAAAGGCAGGGGCTGCAGCAAATAGTATAGCCTGTGGTCTCCAGAGGGTGTTGCTGAACTGTATGTAGCTTTAATGCTAGTCAGAAGATGCAGATCCGGCTACTTCTGTTGCACCTCCACATTGCTCCTTTGTGAAAACATGGAATTAATCATAGGATTTTGCTAAAGCCTGGGAATGAAACAACAAAGATTAGGAAAGTTGCTGCCTTTAAAGATGTGGTGAAACTGATTCCATGTAGCAAGTGAAACCATTTTCACTTGAGCTCTTTTCTCTCACTTAAATTGGAACAAGCCAGAAGAGTTCTAAGGAAGATGTTTTAGCTGAAGGAACGCGCGGAGTGGCGGTCATGCTGCACTACTAAAGTGAACTCTGAGGACAACATTGTAATGCAGTTGTAGTTCACACTTTTTTCCCCCCCTTTGTGAGCTGCTGATGTGAGGGCTTTGATCGAACGTCAGATGTAAGAGGATCTGAGAAACAAAGGCTGTGGTTGTTTGCAGTAAAACTACTGAAGGCCTGCTGGGAAAATTATTAATGTAGACTTTCCTGCTTAGGAAACAAAATCCTCCCTCGTTTTTTCTTTAACCTTCCCCCAACCCGAAATTGCAAAACATTAATACTTTGCTTCATTAGCATGGAACATTTTTAATACATGTTCAGGCACAGCACTGAAAATGGTGATAGGCATGGTGTGACCTTCAGAAGCAGTGCAAATAATGTAGTGCCACCACGTTGGTAAGCAGCTAGGACAATGTGATGTGATCTGCCCTTGACTCTTCCCTCTATACTCCAGCAAATCAAACTTCCTCTAAAGAAGGCCTCTTATTCACCAGTAGGGTGATGTGGGCATTTTTTTTAAAGCAGCATTTTCTTACAAATCGTACTTTGCACTGTAGAAAGCTTATGGTGTCCAGTTGAATGTCTTCTAATCCGATTCAACTGAATATCTTGAAAACAGGGTGATTGTACAGCAGATGAAATAGCTATAGTATGTTATTTCCAGGTGTGTGTTACAGAATTCAAGTCTTTTGTTCATGTCGTAGAATTTAGTGGCTCATGCATACCCATGCCAGTGGCTAATGGTGGATTTAGTGAAAAAATGGAGTGATATTTGAATGGTATGCCTTTGAGACCTGCTGCTGGGATTGAGAATATATGGAGGGAGAGAAAATATGGAATGAAAAACTGGCATCAGAATTCCTGATTTCTGTTACTCGCTCTGGCTCCAAGTGAGTCACTTTACTATGTATCTGTTCCTGTATTGTCCCCAGCATGTCAGGTGCCGTCCAGATGAGAAGGTGGCACGTCTTTGGAATCGTTACCTTCAGGCCACTTGTTTTTTTCTTCTGTAAATTGAGCTACAAAATAATCTGGGCGAAGTTATGTGAATACCTTTAAAAACACAAGCTGCAAAGGATTCTTTTTATCCTATATCCTATTCTTGTGGAAATGTGTAGTGTGTAGCAGAAGGAGTAGAGCAAATTCAAGTACTCGGTAGACTCACCTAGTTTTTCCCCTGTTCAGAGGAAATGGCGTAGCTGCCATAATCGCTTTCCTGCTTTTTCTCTGCGATCACTGAGCATGTCATAGGAAATGTGGCAGGACAGCATGGGGAATGTCAGTTACTTGCTGTTACAGCAATAAGTCCTCTGTGTGAACACGTTGCCATGGGACTGTCCCCAAATCCCAGTCTTGCTCTTCATGGTTAGTCTCCCTTCCACTCCATGTTGCACAGCTGTAGGCTGTTTTTGGCTGAATACTACTGGGCTCTATCTGAAGTTTTCTGTAAACACCATTGCTGGCTTTGTGACAGACTTGAACAGAGGTGCCCTTTTATTGCTCCTTCTCTTCAGGAAGTCCAGTCAATTAGTCCAAAGCAAAACCATAGATTGCATTTCGGTTTTTTCACCCTTAAAACATTGCCAAATTCTGACTCTGTGAACTAAGTCATTTCAGCTGAAATGAGTGTTCTCACATCTAGGAACAGTTTGCAAAGGTAATATACTAGGACTTTGTACAGAGCTGGTTTCTTGGTTGGTCGTGTTCAATATCACGTATAGCCTGATCTGTTTTGACACTTATCTTGCTGTCTTTGAATATTGATTGCTGTGGTGTCTCAGTACCAGGAAAGGTAAGTATGTCCTGATACACTGCATTTTCTTTGTTTCCACAGAAGTGTGTTGTCAGGTCAGTCACCTGATGTAACACACTGGAGTGCTGCTTTGCTTAAAAAGGTTTTTAGAATCACAGGTGATGCCATCCTCACATACATATAATGCTGATCCTTTAAGTGACTCTCCTCATGTTTCTTAGTTTTCTAATACTGTATAACTTAAAACCAGAAGAGAGACAGGATCCCCTCTTCTTTCTGATCTTGGGAAACAGTATTTGGAGTTATGTCACCTCTTTGGAGGTGTGTGTTTCAGACTTTATGGTGGGAAAAGGGGGTAGCATCTCCTGCATGTTCAGGACACAAAACCTGACTTCGGCAGTTTAAATCTTGGGAGCAAAACCAGCTGTGTTAAGGACTATGAACAAGAAAACCTGAATTGCCTTGAGTATGCCTGTAGCATACTTGGCTAAATCATGAGTGATACGGGTATTCAATGCCAAAGTAGACTTTCACTCTTATATTTAAAGTAGACAATATTCTTAAAGTAAATAATATTCTTTATGAAGTCTACTTCCTTTTACTTTGAAACCCCAAATGTTTTTGCATCAGCAGTATAGAGCCTATGGGCTGATAACTTGCTAGTGTTAAAGAGCAGTCTTGGGAGTCTTAATAACAATGGAAAGAAACGACATTTTTTCTTAATTGGTAGGATCTCCTATAACTTCCCAAATTAATGTTGTGTTAAATGAGTGTCAGGTAATAGCTGTGAATTCTTCTGAAAAGAATAGATGTGTCTTTAAAAGTAAGACTTTCAAGACTGAAAATAGCTATTTGAATAACTTTTCTGTTGGTAACCCTCAGTGAGGAAAAACAAGCTTGTGTCATGTGCTGCACAATAAAATGTATAAAATGTGCCTTTTTTCAAAAATTCAGAGAAAGAATGAGCCATATTCGTTATCCTCTGTTTCTTAGGCTCACCTGATCTCTTGGACTGCAGTTCTCGCCTGGGCTGCTCTTTTGATGATCTCTGTGTACTTTGCTTTCAGACAGCTTGGCTCTGCTGTTGTGTTTTCTATTAGGTGAAGACTTCCCTAAATACACTGTTTTAAAAACTTCGTTCTCAGAGCACAGCAAGTGCAGAGGTTTTATTTAGGCAGGTGTTCACGATGCTGAAGGAAATGTGTATCTGAGTTATATTCAGCTTCATACTGTGAGAGACTGCATCTTGATACCGATGATACAGTTTAAATTACCCCATGTGCTTTTTAACCTTTTCTTTACATAGAAACAACATAAAAAGAGTGTGTGCCGGAGTTACCTTTCTGGGGTCATCAGGTGACTATCAGGGTGGTAGAATTCTTGTCTTAATTGTTGGGGTGTTTCCTGCCTCTCCTATTTACTTGCTAGGTCAAGGCTATGCAACCTTAATAAAAAAATTCTTCTAGAAACTTGTTCCTGTGACAGTTAGGAAAGTATTTTGTGTGAACCTGAAATGTGGGAAACTGGAAGAAACTGAAAACATCTTGGGTTTTGTGCTCTGATTTAGTTTCACCTGTACTCTTCCAACACAGTCTCTCCCTGAAAGGGTTTTCACGGTAAGTGAAAACTTTGATCTGAAGAAAGGAAAAGGGGTTTTCTGTCAGTGTTTTGAGATGGTGGAGAAGGGGTGTTGGTTATTTTTGAGCATACTGCAAGGTCCAAAGGCAGTGTTTGTTTTCTGTCTCTAGAATGCAATATCTTTATGTATGAAAAATTTCTGAATTCTTCTAAACGGACACTCTGTAAGCCATAGCATTTCAGGTTCTCTGCATTTCCCGTTCTTCACATGCAGCTTTTTCAGTTGATGGAAAAAATGAGGGAACAATTTCTGGCCCTTCCTAAATTAAATTCTTTAAAATGTCACTTAAATGTTTTCTACTGCAGGAATCTTAATGCAGACGTTTTTTTCCCGTCTTAAGCAAGCAGGTGTATTATACAATCTTTATACTACATATTTTATTTTATTTCTGGGTTTTAAGACCTAAGGAAAATTCAGTGTACCTTTCTCTGGTAGTTGAGTACTTACTAAAAAAACAACAAAAACAACAAAATTTCAAATTAGCTAGGTTAATGCTATCAGTCAAGTGGCATCGTGGTTCCTGTGAAAATTCTGGTGCTATGCAGTTAAACAGACGTGAAGAAATACATGATCCATATGTCCTGAAGTTAGCACTACTGTTTATTTCAGCAGTAGCGGCTCCTCATCAGGATGAGTCAACAGTAAGAGTAGCATGTGTCTAGCTCATATTACTGGCATATAATGTGGATTCTTTTTACGAAAGTGATCTATATCATCCTTTTGTGACAGTGTTGCTATTCGTTAAGTACCTGGGACTTTTGTTTCATCTTAAATACACCTTAGTGTAAATGAGGAACTAAAAGACTATCCAATCTCCTAAATTTTTGGCAGGCTCTTCCTTAAGCTTGAGCATAATTACTTGTGTTAACACTGACCTAAGCTCTCCAGAAGATGTATTCACAGGGTAATGTTAACACTACCATGTAACTGTAAAACACTTCGTTTAATCCTTAATGCTACTTTAGATTTTCAGTCCTTCCTAAAATCCTTCCTAAAATTTTGCAAGAATGAAGTACATCTTATTGGATTAAATACATAGCTCATATTCTTTTTAATATGCAAGTAGAAAATATCTTTGGTTTATGTAAAATGTGCGTAATGTTTACAGTTTTAACTGTATCCTCACTTTCTTTTAGCATGAGTCTTTTCATGATACAGTGGTTTACTCTTTCTGCATGCTCTGGCTTCTTACCTTTTATGTTTCCCTATGTCTCTTAATCTGTCATCTTTTGTCATTCCTATCCATGTTAGAATTGCTTGTATATGTTGCTTTCTTCTGCATAGTATTTGTATGTGTACCCACGCCCCTTTGCTCAGTCTTTCCATCCCAAGGTACATTATGATGTGGAGGAATTTACTAAATCTGTCTCCCTCTGTCAGACATTTCCTTCCCTAAACTTCCATTCCTCTGTTAGACTCCTGTCACCCCTTCTGGTGCTTTTTGTCTGGAGCAAGATTAAAAACTTCGTGTTTCTAGATGCGTGAAGACTGGATGCATTTTTCTAGACTGTATGCATGTTCACTTATGTGTTTTCTTTGCAGTGAGACCGAATTTTGAGGAAGGTGGGACAGCAGCAACGGGGAGGAAACATGAGTTTATACGCTCTGAGAGCGAGAACTGGCGCATCTTCAGGGAGGAACAAAATGGGGAAGATGATGAAGGAGGCTGGCGTCTGGCTGGGTCACGGAGGGATGGTGAGAGGTGGCGTCCTCACAGTCCAGGTGAGAGGAGATCAGGAGTGAAAATACAGCCATGGTTATAGAGAAATGGTAGTGGGTGAATCAGGGCCTGGGTGAAGTAGAGAGAAGGAAGATGGCCTCAGGCTTAGGCCAAAAACAGGTAAGGTTCTTGTGGCTTTGGTTGTTAGGAACAGAATCATAGGATGGCTTGGGTTGGAAAGGACCGCAAAGACCACGTAGTTCCAGCCCCCTGCCCTGGGCAGGGATGCCTCCCGCCAGCCCAGGCTGCTCAGGGCCCCATCCAGCCTGGCCTTAAGCGCTTCCAGGAGTGGGGCATCCTCAGCTTCTCTGTGCAGTCTGTGCCAGTGTGCCTCACAGTAAAGAACTACGTATTGTGTCAGCCTACATGGGGCTCCTGATCACAAAACCATTAGTGAGAACAAAAATACTAGCATTTTATTTTCTTTTTAATGTCTTCAGTGCCCTAATATATTTAAGGAAGCAATGTAGTTCAGGTATGTGCTTGCCTCTGTTGTGTACCAGGTGTCTGAAATCACGTTTTCATAGTACTGTTATTCTGTGGTGGTAGTGCTGAGGGGAGAGCAGTTACATGTGTTAGGGAGCATATCTAAGGTTATGGAGTAATGCTGATATTAAACCATTCAGGTTATTCATCTCTTTCTGGTTTTCAAGAGGTGCTTGCAATACCAATGGGCATTCTTGGAAGATCTCAAAATAAGTTGCTCTGTATCTCTTGTAGGTAGTTACAAGGATGTCCCATCTCTTGTTAAATTTCAGGCATCTCTTTGGTGCTGCTCTCCCTCTTCCTGGCCTGACAAGGTCAGTCTGGTTCACTTGCTTACCAGCATTGTTCTGCCAGAGTTGCAGGAGAGTTGAGTAATGTGGCTGAAACAAGGCTTTTTTCTGCTGCTAAGACAAGGTGCTGCTAGCCAACTATGCATCTTGTAGGATCTTGGTTTGGAGTATCTCTTGTTTACACAAGGCTTCTGAGGAACCAAGGGAGGATTGTGGCTCTCCTGCTGTTACACCTTCATAGGGAAACAAAGGAAGCATGAGACACTTCTGTGGCTGAGGTGGATGACTGTTCTCTTTAATTTCATTATTAAATAAACGGTCACATTTGCTCTCACAATGGGATTTATCACTCTTATGAACGTCCCAAAGGACTTAAAGTTCTACAATGCAAGCAACTGTTACCTCTATTTCTAACCCTGTCCACAGCCATGTACTACTCTGCCCTCAAACAAATGTTAGCTTGTACTAAAATTTAGCAGTGAGCCCAAGGGTAGATGTATTATCAGATGCTTTCTATTTAGAGCAGGGCTAAAGGGCAAATCTTGAAGGAGGTCATTTTCTTTTCCCCCCTGTTTGGTCACGATTGTTCGTTAGACACTGCTGCTGTGTTATGTAGTTCAGATAACAAGCCAGCTAAGATAGTACCTCATGATGATCAGATGTAGCATGTTACCCAGGAGTGGAGTATTTTGAGAGTGCAAGCCTGCATGTTTCAGCTTAAAAGGAAGCACAGAGACAATGAAGTTCACAAGTTCATTCTTCTTCTTAACTCTTTTTTGGAAGATGTTCTGAGGAAGGTTTTGAAAATTAATTTTACTTCCATCATTGGGAATACTACTGCTTATTTGAATTTCTGCTGTAGTGGACAGCTAACTTAAATTACAAGTTAATTTTCTTACGACACGCTTTTTATTATACCTCTTAATTTTGATAACCTGCAGAGAAGTCGCTCGTTTTGAGATGGAAGAGAACTGAGCTGATAGCTAGTCTCTTACCTTTGGACAGAGTTGTATTTGAGTTTTCCTGTTAGCAGGAGCTCCAGAACCATCAAAACAGTTTTAATTACACCCTTGCAGTAAACAGTGAGTTCAACTCAAATTGGTGTAGCTTAAACTACTTCTTTGTACTTTTCCTGCTGTTAGATAATAGTACTGATGATGTGTCCTGCCAGAAATCAATAAATGTCTTCTCAGAGTATCACTGTCATCTGTCTAGTTGGACCTTCCTTTGACTTGGCTCTGCGTGCTACCTAGGTGATTGTGTGCTGTTTGATTTTTACTTCGGGGTGAGAACAGTTTAGAAGAGCATAGCAGTTGTCATGCCTGAGTTTATCATCTTCTCTTGTTAAACAGAGAATAGTTAAATTCCCACAGGCTGCAGTTTTTCCAGCTTGTGAATTCCTCTTGGTCTTTCAGCTGTGTTTACTGCAGGCTGGCTGACCTAAATCTGTTCATTTTATGCTTTTTTTGATAGGCACAAAGGGTCAAGAGGATGGACTAAGTCTGCTTCAACAGTCTTGTGTCCATACGCATGGTTCTGTGGTTTTAGTTATATCTAAATCTAAGTCCCTTGATGTACTATAAGAAATCTGTTTTGTGTCTGTGCTGTTAAAACAGTTCCCTTATTAGATGGCTATACTTAATTACAAGTGAGCAAAATTCTGAATATTGGTAGTAAAGTGAAGAAAGGAATCTGCCTGACTTCTAAAAATAGATGAACCCAACACTGTTTTCCACCCTCTGCCACATAATGCAGAAGGATGTAAACTTGTCTGTTTTTGCAGCATGAAAATGGTCTGGATTGCATTACCAGGCTTTTCCAGTCAGAGCTTATGGGGTTTTCTACTTTTTTCTGCTGCTGTCTGTGCACTATTGGTTAAAGTCTGCGAAGTTTTCTTTCCTTGTTTTTTACAACGGAAGAGTTGTTTTGCTAGTTGTGCTGGGTGAACCTGGTACCGCTCTTATCATAGATCTTAAAAGGACTGTTGAACTGGGTTTACTATCTGTAAGAGGAATGTGACCATAGCTTTAAATTCCATCCTTTTTTCGATGATTTAGTGACTGCCTACTAAACTGCCCCTTATTTCTCCTATTCCGGTTGTTGTATTCATACAGTGATTGCCCTTGAAATTTGCAGAGCAAGTCCATTTTATCAGATACAGATGCAAACCTTTTTTTGCCTCAAAACTAGTGAATGATGTATTTGGGTTTTTTTGTTACCAAGTCATTCTGAAGGAATATGAATCATGTCTTGCCTAAAATTTCCCTGATAAGATTTTTGTGTTCCTGAAGCAGCTCTACTAAGATCTTATGTCTTAAAGCATTTTAGAGAGTCCTTAATCTGTAATTTCATGAAGATGTTTTTCTGGTTGCTGCTCTTTTTTATTTTTGAAAGGCTTTTCAAAGGTTGAACTGCAAGCAGAGGTGCATGGAGCATGATGCTGGCATTCTTTTCAGAAGACAGTGCGTGAAATGGTTATTACTTGAGCTCTCTGGAGTACTTACACCATCAGTGCATCTTCAGTGAGCCTTCATCTTTACTTGCACGTCTTCTAAGTAGTTATTGATGAATAGGATGTTGACATAATAGGCCTGGGAGATGCTAAGAACTATTTAAAAGCAGATGAAGTAAGTGCAAGCTTACTGTTCATTATTTATTAATAACGTGAAAAGGCTTGCCTCAGAACACTGAGTTTCACATACTAAGATGTTTATTTTTTTTAGAAGGTGTAACTAGATTAAGCTATATTGTATACAAATTATATACAAATAAGCACATACAATATAGCAAAGGCTCTGTTAAAGTCTAACCTTTCATGTTTCCTTGATAAAATGTAATATTAAAGTTCAAAGTATTTGCAGAGGGCCATGTTATGTTTCTTGTGAGACGAAGGTGGATTTTTTGCATGGTTAGCCTTAATACTTTAAGGGGTTTTGTAGAAACTTGCCTCATTCATATGAAACAAACAGAATGGGGGATGTTTTTTTCTTAACTTTTTGGTAACCATTTGACACACAGTGAGACTAAATGCTGATTTCCACTGACTGCACAAAATCTGACATTTTTTTTTCCAGAACAGAATGCAGCCACCATTAAAAGCACTAAAAACTTAAAATATGTTCATTTCTACTTTGTACCTTTCTGGTAAAAATAGCTTCTATTGGATGAAGAGCTTTGAAAGTTGTTTACAATGCTTTTGCTCCCAATTTGTTTTCTTTGGCTGAAGGTTCTTTCCAGCATAAAGTTAGCAATATTGCAGTCAGATGATTTTGTTAAGCTTGGCTGAATGAAGATGTCTTCTGAATATATTAGAATGGAATTAAAGTTGTGCTTAAATTTGGAAAGTTTTTCTCTTTCCCTTATGTATTATCATTCCAAGTTCCATGACTGAAAATTACCATTCAGGAGACTTAGTTCCTTCAGAAGGACTTGAACAGTCATAAGTCGTCTTTTCCATGCATATGCACAAAGTCCTCTCTGAGGGCTAGGGGAAAAAAGCATGGGTGGTTTGCTCAGGTGTAGAAGAAAATGTAACATCTTAGATCTTTAAGTCAATGGTGGCTGGTAGAAGGAGGTTGATAAACTCAATCAGCATCCAGTGTTTGCCTTACTTTGCTCCAGCGTGTTGTAGATGATGTAGCCCACCTTTTTTAGCCTTACGTGGTGCTTTTAATGGTCGTAATACTATTTATAGTGTGGGGATGTACAATACTTAAAAGTCTCCTCCTTATTGGTAAGTTTGTCCTCTTCTTTCCCTTGTCCTTTAAGATGCTGCTTTATAGGTGGATTGTACCCCGTAGTGGCTTTCTGAATTTCTGTCACTGTTTGTCACCTCCACCCACCCGTTCCAAGTAAGCTAGTACCCCCGGGACTGTCTTGTAAAGTTACTTTCCCCCCACCTTAGATGGCCCTCGTTCTGCAGGCTGGCGAGAGCACATGGAGCGACGACGGAGGTTTGAATTTGATTTCCGGGAACGAGATGATGAACGGGGTTATCGACGAGTGCGGTGTGGGAGTGGCAGCATGGATGATGACAGGGACAGCCTCCCTGAGTGGTGCTTAGAAGATGCAGAAGAAGAAATGGGAACATTTGACTCCTCTGGAGCATTTCTTTCTTTAAAGGTAAAAAAAAAAAAAAAAGCTGTCTCGTGTGTTTTATTCACTTTAAGCGAATGTCCTGTTACATCAGGTGGATTATGGATGCTTGTTTACTTCGTAGAAGGTACAGAAGGAGCCAATCCCAGAGGAACAGGAAATGGACTTCCGACCTGTGGAGGAAGGGGAAGAAAGATCTGACTCTGAAGGGAGCCACAATGAAGAAGCCAAAGATCATGAAAAGACCACTAAGAAAGAGGGGGAGAAAACAGATAGAACAGTGGCAGGTAAGGCAGACTTCTCTTGCATCTGTTCTGTGCTACAGTGTAGAATTTCTGTAAATTCAGTTAAGTAGAACCATGCAATATTACAGAAGCAGCAGAAGAAGCAGCCCAAACATCTTCGCCAGCTGCCAGGTCAGATACCCCACCAAAATCCCAGCCACCAGACTCACTGCAGACAAGCCTTTTTGAAAGGAAAGAGGAGTCTGTCCCAGAAAGAACAGAAAAAACAGAAGATAAAGAGAATCGAACAGAGAATACACCACCAGCCAAAATGTCCAACAGAGGGGAAGGTAATAAAATTGATTAATTCATTAGGTTTCTGTTACTCATTGTGATTTGACAAGCCTTCCTTAAGGATTGGGTTATGGTGATGAAAATCTAGAATTCACCAGCTGGTCTATAAATAAATACAAATAGCGTTTAGTGGAAATGCTAATTCAAATGCTTGCAGTGCACCCACCTATACTTCAAATTGCAATGCAGTCCAGTGAAACACGAGCTAATTGCCAGTGTGCCTTGTGGTAGAGCAGAGCAGTCTGGACAAATGTGTGTGGCCAAGGAACAGGATGTGCTGATCTGTGCTGAGTACTGCATTTGTTAGAACTAAACTGCTTGTTCCTTGAAGGCTGGGCTGGGTGCCTGTGCAGTAAAGGGTACCACTGTGCAGTCATTTACAGGAAGATCTGAAAATACTGCTTTGGTGCTAATTTTGGGCTGTGGAAATCTTTCTACAGTAAGTTCCTAAAAGTTGTTCTCATTCATGTTAAAAATACTGAGCTAACCTTAAAAATTTTCTTTAGATTTGGCTTCTGCTGCTCAACCTTTGCCACAGATTTCTGCAGACACAGCTTCTCCTGCTCATCTTTCTCCTCCTGTTTCCAATTCGAATCCTACTCTGCGACCAGTTCAGACACCTGTCACAGCTGCTCCAGGCATGGGCAACATTCCCACTGACCCAGATGATGAAGAAGGCCTCAAACACCTAGAGCAGGTAAAATTTCTCAAATTCCTTTGTTAACAATCATGAGACTGGAGGAATGTGGAATGCAAGAAATACTTGAAGTGCATAAAAACAAAAATGCAGATAAAATTTTACAGTCTGCAATGTATTCTGAAGCAATGTTTCTTCCCTCCATGATTTTCTCAGAGAATAATTCAAGGTTAGGGTAGTAGTTTTCTGAGTAACAGTATTGTACCCAGTGATCAAGAGCTACAGGTTCTAGGGCTTGTGGATATTGTCGATTAGCTTTATCATTTGTTTCATGGTATGTTTGATGTGCATGTAAAAAAAAAAAAAAAAAAAAAAGTAAGCCAAGTGCCAACTCCATTTGTGGAAGCTGAGTGACTGCCAGGAAGCAGAGCGTATTCTATGCTATCGCTTCCATACGTGTTTTGTTCCTCATCATGATGATACTTTGTGGGACCTTGTAGATAGTTGTTCTAAACCTTTACTTAAGCATGCAAACTATGCTTATTCATGATTCTGACAAGGTGGCAGACTGAGCTAAGGGTTTCTGGTGCTGTAACACCAGTCCTTGAGTTGCCTGTAGTTCGTAGCTCCTGAGCACTCGGTACGACAAGCTTGTTGTATTTACCACAGTCATTTTGGAATCTCTCAGCACACAACTAACTCTTGTATTCCTTGGTGGTTTTGATGTCTTCTGCAGCAAGCAGAGAAAATGGTGGCATATCTGCAGGACAGTGCTGTTGATGATGAAAGACTAGCAGCAAAAATTCAAGAGCACAGAGCAAAGGGTTCTTCTATGCCGTTGTTCCATGAAGCCATGCAGAAGTGGTACTACAAAGATCCACAAGGAGAAATTCAGGGTAGGTCTGTGCCCTTTACACTTCCTCTTTTGTTTCACAGAGTTGTTAAAGACTTCACCACAAAATTACCACCAGCAGATACTGATGTTTGTTGTTAGAAAGGCAGCACAGGGAATTTACCTCCATAGAATTAGGTTTTGAAAATGGATCCTTCTACCCATCACTGCCCCCATCAGCATACTCAGTGTCCAGAATTAAATGTTATGGCTAAGGTTTGCCATTGCTTCATGTTTTTGTAAATTGAGGTTAGACTAAACTTGCTTTTCATGCCAACAGTTACTCAGATTTGCAGATAATAAGGGAAACAAAACAAGAATTTGCAAATGCTGAAATGTCTTGAAAAATCAATGAGAAACATTGAAATCACTTGTCCAGTCTCAGCCCAAAGACATTGAGTATTCAAGAAAGGAGAATTTCTTTAGAGCAAAGGGAACAAATTTTCACAAGCCAGTGCTCATGCATAGTCTCAATTTTAATCGTACCTGCAGTCCAGTGCATGATGAGTTCCTGTAATACCAACTGTTCCGTGCTTGCCATTTTCACTTAAGTCATCTCATTTTTTTCAACACAATTTGGAACAGGCCTTTCCTATACATACTTGCATGTTTCCTTTCCAAAAGCACTTTAGGTCTTAGGGCTATGCTTAAGCAGCTGCATAGCTGTCTCACAAAAATGCAGTTAAAGAATAAGTTCCTTACTTGCTGTATTTCATTGTGTGTAGTAACCTCTAATGTTGCTTAGTGCAAATGGCTTCCTCAGCTGTGAACTAGATAGGATTTGTGGGTGTGTTATTTGTGTGATCAGTGCCAGTCTCTTGCCTGCAGGTGTGACACGTCTTTAAGATTCCAGGGGTGAACAGAAAACCGTGAAGTGTGCAAAACATATAGGGTTTTTACTTGCTCAGTGTGCTTCAGACTGTTAGTTGCTACTGGGTGTTTAATGCTCAGTGATGGTTTAACAGCTTTTTGTTGGAACAAGTGATTCCTTGAATTTGAACTCCAGAAATGAATGCTCCCACATAATTTTCTCTTGGGATACTGCTTGTGGTTTCACATTTTCTGTGAGGAATTAACTTCTAAAGGTACTTCATACAGAGGAGACAAGAATTACTGAACAAACACTTGCGCTTTTCAGAAGATATTTTTGCAACACTTCTGTGTAGTTATTCTGTTAAAGAATTTACTCTTTTTTTGTATTGGCTTTGTCTCTAGTTGGATGTGTGGAATTAGGAAAAAGGAGTTTCTCCTTTGAAGGGAGTGACTGAAATCTTGCTCAAGAAAAAGAGAGATTGGTAGGTTTTTGAGATAATGAGAAAACCAGTTTCTCCCTTACATCTTTAAAAATTTAATCTTGTACCCAGAGGGGGGTTCTGCTTGTTTAGTCAGTTCCAAAGCAAAGTTCGTATAAAACGTGTGAATTCTGCCAAATTGAAGGCAAGGGTTGAAACTGGCTAAGATCACTTAGTTACCTTTGATCTGTGTGTGGGCACAGTGGTGCTTGGGATCTTAGTACCTGCTAGCTGATAGCACTGCTGAGGTCTGAACTGGAAATTGGAACTGTTAATCTGACGTTAAGCCTGAAGAAGTGAGCTTTGCTGCAAGGCAGGATGTACATTAGCTGGATTGAGCCCCTCAGTGCTGTGGCTGCTCACCATTCATCTCAGAGTTGACTCATCTTCCTCTGTTGCATGGTAAAAGCCATCATACACTTCTCAGTAAAGGGCAAATGTTGTGGCCGCTGTAGTGATCCAGGTATGTGCATTGACACTCCAGCATTGCATGTAGACTAATGTAGACTGTCCAGACAAGTGGTTGAGAAGGATAAGAATCCCCTGATGCTAGGTGCTATTACTTTAACAAGCACCATGCTCTTTTGTTTCCATTAAGCTTAACTTGGCCTTCCTTCCTCTTCCTCCCCCTGCCCCCCCCCATGTGTGTTGGTTGATGTTATTTCAGGTCCTTTCAGTAATCAGGAGATGGCAGAGTGGTTCCAGGCTGGATATTTCACTATGTCGCTGTTGGTTAAGAGAGCCTGTGATGAGACTTTTCAGCCACTTGGAGACATCATGAAAATGTGGGGCAGGGTTCCCTTCACTCCAGGTCCAGCACCACTTCCACATCTGGTAATTATGAAATAGTTAAAATACTCAAATAGTCCTGTAATAAATGGAAATGGAATTATGTACGTATCAAATGATCTGTTCTCTAAATGCAGGTGCTCTGAGCACTAAAGTTGAAGCCTGTGTTGAATTACGTTTAAGATGAGAAAAGACACTCAGTTTAAGAATGGGAGTTCTGTCACATCTGTGACTGTAATGCTTAGTCTTTGTGCTGTGATACGTGGAAGTGTTGTGTATTTCACTCACTGTACTACACACTGCTTGTAAATGTTAATCTTTGTGTAGGTGTTTGTCTATTTGCTTCACTTTTTCAGAACAGGACATAATTTTATATTGCTTGCATTTGCAGTATGCTACTGTTGCTGTATGTTAAAATAGTTTAATGTTTTATTTCTACACATAGGGTGAGCTGGACCAAGAGCGTCTGACTAGGCAACAAGAATTGGCCCTGATCCAAATGCAGCACCTCCAGTATCAGCATCTTCTTATACAGTAAGACTGCCAGTTCCAGAGATCTTCCCGTGGCTGTGTTCTTCTCTGTATTTTTAATCATCAGGGTTCAGCTTCTTGTCACTGTTTTCTCGGGCAATGGGGGTGGTAGTGCTTCACCTCCAACAGCAGCAGCCTGCTTCCCCGAGCACCAGAGGCCTGATAGTCTACCGGATTAGAGCAGAGAGCAGCTGCCTCAGGCACACTATGCAGTGTCTTTCTCTGTGTCATGCATAGCTACTTTGGCGGGACTTGCTATATAGGCAGCTGTTAGGGTCAAACTGAATCCCAGCTCTCCTTGTAATGCAGTTCTGATGTTTGAGCAGGGGAAGGCTGCACATCTCAACTGGAGATGGAGAAGGCCATAAACTTATTTTGGAAACTTATTTGGTCTATTTGCTCAATTTTTTAAAGATCAGTGCAAGGTAACTGCTGGAGAAGAGCAGGTTATCATCCACTTTTTTGTCAAAGTTGTCAGCTGCATTTCAATTCTGGCCAGTTCATAACAACTTATTTTGTAGGAGACTGGAGAAAAGAAAGCAATTAGGTAGAGCATGTGTTGAAGGGGTTCTGAGAATATGTAACACAATTATAATTTTTAAATATGGATTGTCAGCTTATTTGATAAGATGAGCCCTGCCCATGTACTAGGGAGTGCCTTGACATACTAGGGAAGAGTGATTTGTATAGGTACCAGATTCATATATGAGCAGTCTGCATGTAATTTACAGAAAAACGGAAGTAGTGTTGTGTTGGACAGAAATAACCAGTATGTGTAGTAGAAGATGAAAAGAGATTTGGTTCTGTGCATGTGGGCCAGGTTGTTGTGTGCTTGTATTTTAGTTCTTTCCATGGCCCACATTCTGTGGTTTCCTCTAGTAATTAGCATGTACATTAAATTGGTCAGTGGGCATTAGTCCTAGAGAAAGAATCTATGTGCAACTTCTGCAACTTAGTCATTATATAGGTAAGGAAGTGAACAAAATACCAGTGATTCTCTGCTTTCTTTTGAAGACAACAATATGCACAGGTGCTGGCTCAGCAGCAAAAAGCAGCCCTCTCATCCCAGCAGCAGCAGCAGCTTGCTATTCTCTTGCAACAGTTCCAGGCCCTGAAGATAAGGTGAGTTAACCCAGGTTTAAACTGAATGGCATTCTTGGTATATTCTGGCTATGTGTATGTAACTATAATCTTTGTCAGTGGTCCATCATATTCAAGCTTGCTGATAATTGGGCATTACATCTTTCAAAGACTGTATGAGTATGAAGCAGTTGCAGAATGTGGAATACTTCCTTATATACGTAGCTTTTACCTCAGAATATGTATGAAAATGAGGAAAATCTTATGGTTGAAATCAGACCTTTGTCAGATCTGTTTTGCTGGTAACAGAATGGCTTTGGCAACTGAATTCTGTAGTGCTAGGTACTTGTATCTGCTAGCCTATGGGCAGCAGATGCAAAGCTGTAACAGTATAGCTGGCTTAGTCCTTGATTTGGCAGCAGGGATGAGATGAGCAAGAACTCTGCAAGCAAGTAGTATTGTCCGCATCACGTTTTTGTTTTAAATAGAGGTGTGCAAGGAAAGGAGTATGTTACAAGTTTCTGAATCTCACGCGTGTTCAGAGCATTCCTCTCCCTGGAAGTGGCATGTTGACTCTTCCTGTTGGTATTACAGAATATCTGAACAGAACATGATGCCGCCTGTTACAAGGTCTGTGTCAGTGCCGGACACTGGCTCTATATGGGAACTTCAATCAGCTTCACAGCCTACAGGTAAGATGCTTAGTACTTGTCAGGTCTGTTGAGAAAAGTTCACGGATTAAAAGGCAGTACCTTTGTTGAGATAATTGCTCCCTTTTTGATGCTAGGAAAAATTATTTCTGCATCGGTATTTTGTAACTGGTTCAGGCTACTTTGCATTGCCGTTTAACTTATAGTTGAGTCATACAAAGATTCCTCACAGGGTGATGTGAAGTCTGGATCCAAAGGGATTGAGCCTTATATTGTGAAGGTGTTTTCCTCTGATGGGAGGAGTTGGAATAGCTGGTTCTTGTTTAGAATTTTGTAGGAAACACAGCCTTTTTGGTTGAATAAGCTGCCTTCTACAGAAGATAAGGTGGCCCTCTAGTGACTAAAAGTATTGTATTATGATTTTAGTTCATAAAATATAATAGCACGCACAAGTTTTTTCCCCTTTCAGTTATTTTTTATTGGTGCACTTATTTTTGCCTATAAATGTTTGTTTTCTTTACTGTCTAGTCTGGGAAGGAAGCAGTGTCTGGGATCTCCCCATCGATACTGCAACTCAGGGACCAGCTCTAGAACAACTTCAGCAGCTCGAGAAGGCCAAAGCTGCAAAGGTCAGAAACTGTTTTGTATTCTAAGGAGTCGGCATTGCTGTTCTGCAATGTAGCTGTGTTTCTTGAGCTCATGTAAGACCTCTAGCTTTTTAAACTTCAGGCCACACTGTTCAATTTGATTAGATATTCTATTTATGGGGTTTTCAATGAAAATGGGTTATATAAACCAGTGATTAAATCCTTTTGGACTGCTGTTTGGAAATGATTGCTGTGGAGGTACTACTGACCTCTAACGTAGTGGTTGTATTTTATAGTTGTCATTTAAAACAAAACAAACAAAATCAACAAAAGACACAAAAAACACTTCATTAACCACCTTTGATTTAAATGGTATCATCATGAGCTCTCATGGCAAAGCCTGAGTAGGAGCAGTTAGTCATTCTCTTAGTTCTACCATCTTCTCACCAGAATTGGTTTGGGGAGTAGTTAGTTCTATTTGCTGGGATGGTTTCACAGTTAGTCTAGGATTAAATTCTTTTGGTAAGTTTGGACCTGTATGTTCCCAGAAACTGATTATTTTATGATGACTGCAAAGCAAGTCCCTGCTAGCTTCTTAAGTCAGAGGTTGTTTTAAGGAGCAGTTGATGAAAGACTTACTAGAGAACTGATGCTCGTTATAGAACAGAAACTGTCCTAGACAGTATTGCAGGAATCTGACCCCAGTAGGCAGCTAGTTCATAGGTAACATTGCAATTAAGGGAGAGCATCTGTCAGAGGCTTCATTTGTTATGTTCTATAATCTTAACAGAGAAGCCCTGAGAATTGGTGTAGGAATACCTTACCTGCATCTGAGTGTAGTTTTATGTGAATTGTAGCTAGAGCAAGAGAGGAGAGAAGTGGAAATGAGGGCCAAACGAGAGGAAGAAGAGAGGAAAAGGCAGGAGGAGCTTCGGAGGCAACAAGAAGAGCTACTTAGGAGGCAGCAGGAAGATGAGAGGAAGCGACGGGAAGAAGAAGAACTGGCCCGCAGGAAGCAAGTGAGTTTCCTCAATGCAGTTCATCTCTAATTTTAATACTTTATAAAACTCACTTTAAGAATCCTGTGGGGTCTAACTAATCTTTGATAGGCGTGTATGAAGACAGGTATAATATTTTTTTCATGTGAGTGTATGAAATGATTCTTCTGTTCTTGATTTTTTTTTTTTTAAATTCAAGATCCCAAATTGCAATCTGAGAAATGGGCTTTAATGGTTTACTTCAAGATAAGTTCTTTTTTGTGAGCTGAGAGGCTTTAGTCCATGTGGAATATTCCTTCCAAATTTCTTAGGAGCAATATTAGACTTCAGTTAGTTGCCCAGTTATTGTATGTGTAATCTTTATTGACCATTTATGCAATCTAGTGCTTCGATAAGGATATGTTAGGGACTAGACTGCAGACTAAGCATCTGTTTTAAATGAATCAAATGTAGAGGGATATACAGGAGGAACAACTCGATGCAAAAATTCTTTTTCCTTTTTTAATTTAGTAAAGCATTTTTGCTGAAGAAATTATCTGGGTTATGTCTTAGTATCAGCTTTATTTTCTTAAGCTGATATTTAGGAAAGGAAGGGATATAGTTTAGAAGCAATGGACAAGCATATTTGTTAAAAATGAATGATGTGGCCTGTGTTTAGCAGGAGAATGTATGTAGGATTTATGGCATGTCCTTTCTTCTTAGAAGAACATGGAGGCATTACTAGCATAAAGTTTCTGGCAGTTACTTCTAAATTCCGCATAGAAGAAACATTAATTGTTCTATAAGCATAGTAGGAGGGAAATATATAAGTTAGTTTCCACTACACATAAAAGGATAAGGGCAAGCACGTTGGTGAGCTTATTTAGTTAGTCAAATAAAGTTAGTCAATAAATGGCCTCTAAAGTAGCACATGTATTACAGCAAGAAGTAATAAATACTTCTTTTCTTTATGATATTTTTATGTGCTTAGGTAACTGTAAAATTGCGTTTTCTGATTTTAAGGTTCAGACATTTCCAAAGAAGTGTCTGGAATTGTTAGTTTTATTTGCAGCGTGGTAATAGACCTTAATTCACTCAGTGTTTGGATTTTGTTACCAAAGATGTATTTTAACAGAACACAGTGTGTTGCATAGTTAGCTCTCATGGGATCTTTAAGAACGAAGTCTACAATAAGTAAATGTCTACTTGCTTTAATATATCATCTTTGTGTACAGCAAGTCATGATGGTATCCAGTTGAAAAGCATCCTTTGCTCAAGTTCAGGATTTACGGTAGCATTCAAGCAATAATGTACTCCAAAGCTTAACTTTTGAGTTAAGTTGCTATGTATCTGTTTTAGTAATAACTAATTTTTCAGTTATCACCTGGTATCTCAATGTGTTTCATCCATTGTGGCTCCAAATAGACTTGGGATATGCTTCTTTTCAGACTAACAGTTTTGCCATTGTGTATGACTTCCTAGAAATGTACATTAAATTCTGAAGTTTATTGGCCACTCTAGATTTGTACAGTAAGTAATCTGACTTTCCCTTTCTGCAATGTCAGTGGGAAATAATTATTTACAAGGAGGAAGCAGAATGGGATTGAAAAATGGTAACAAGTATTTTAGCTCATTACCAGTGTAATAATTGCAATAATGCAAAATTCTGAGCAGGAACGTGTGATAAGATAAGAAAGGGTTTAAGCACTTCTCTGGAAAGAGAAAAATATTATTTATTTCAATTAAAAAACAAACTGGTCTTATATTTGAATCTGACTTCTGTACTGGAAGGCATTATAGAGTCAGGGATGAACTGATTTATTAGCATGGATTTATACAGAGGAGATGATGCTTAACAAATTTGATTAACTTCTTTTGAGGAGGTGACAGTGAGAGCTGAGAGGGGTGAAGCAGTAGACTTAATCTGCCTGGACATCAGGAAGGCTTTTGATGTAATACTGCATAAAAGGCTAGTATATAAGGTTAGTAAATATGCTGTTGATGGTGAATTCTAAATAAAAAAAAAAAAAACAATTCTGTAGGATGAAATGTCGTACCAAATGTTGAATCCAGTTTTGTTCTTAGTTTTCATCAATTGCCTGCACTGTAGAATTACAAACAGTATTTCCCAGCTTGTGTAGCTTCTTTCTTTTTTGCGTCTGATCTCATATCTTCTATTTTGTAATGACTAATCACTTTCAGGAACACAATTTGAGGTTTAATAATTTTACCTAGTAATTGTCTGAGTTATATCTTTACTGTTGCTCTTCAAAGCATTTGGCCCAAACATGAATGTTACAAAACTAAAAGATTCGTAAGCCCTATTAACATAGGCAAGGGGAATTGAGGGTGTTACCAGCTGTAAAAGTTCTAGAATACTTTAGGAAAGCAGCCACTACTGAAATCAGAATTACTACTTAAGGATATTGGGTAATATTGTAGGTATTTTAAAATATCTGAAGTAAATTGTCTACAAAGCAATATGTGTCCTTAAAAGTAATTGTAAGAAAAGAGGTGGTTAATGCTAAAGAAAGCTGGGACTCTCCTGGAGTCAGAAGCTATGAATATGGGAGAGCAGCAAAGGCCAGAGGAGCGAGTCTGTCTATTTCCCATAAAAGTCAATAGCAGAAAGCTGGAGAGCTTTCAACAGTTTTGGTCATAAGCTCAAACTAAAATACTGAACAATAAGAAAGATGCAGAAGTAAATACTAAGAGAGCCTTTCCTATAGCTGTGAAGAGTGGCTAGAAAGAATTATCAGATATGTGGCTCCTAGCTTTTTATGATCGTGCAGCTTTTTCATTTTGATGCACTACTGTTTATCTTTAGCTCTCTAGGGGAGAGAAGTCTTTTGTTAATTCTTGTCATTCAGCAATGTCTCTTCCAAGATTCCCGAGGAAGAGAGATCCCTGCAGTTTTGTTACTGCCAATCTTATTTCCAAAAAGCAAAGTAGGGCAGAGAAGTCAGTGAGCTCCTGTTATGTAGGAGGACTTGGTGACTTTGTTCACCTCTCTCAGGTACTGCATGTTATGTCGATGACTAGTACCAAACATCCCCCAGCCTGGCTGGTGGCTGGGTGTCTTGAGCCAAGCTCCTGGTGTGGTCTCTAGTCAAGCAAAATACTGGCACACCTCTAGCCTCCTCAGCAGACTTTTCAGTAAAAGCAACAGGAAGCAGAAAATTCTCAGCACTTGCACTGGGACACGTGATTATTGTGACTTGACTGTATGTGTCCCATTAATTTAGTTATAGGCCCCGGTTACGAAAATGGTCTAGATGTCGTGCGTTGTGCTCAAAGCTTTTCTGAATGTTAAATCAAAGCCTTAAATGATTAAACAGGAAATAATTCACAGGCTACTGTTTTATATCCAGCTAGTAGAAGAATTTACAGCAGTAAATTGGGTATGAAAAATGCTTTGTCTACTGACAGTAATATTGTAGACATCTGGAGTGAGCTGCTATCAGAAACCTGGTCCAGTTGGTATTGCAGTGTACCTATGCCATGTCTATATAAAGGTTTGGTATGCAATTTAGTATAAGGCTCTTAGATTTCAGAATTAACTTCTTGTTTTACTGGAGTTCAAAATTAATACATCTATCTTGCACAATTAGTCTCCCTTAGTCGTCTCCCTTAGTCCTTTCTATATTACTTATAGAAAACTTTAAAGAGTACGTTTGCACAGTACTGATTGTTCAAAAGGAAAATATGGAAGCTTAAATTCTTGTCCAATAAGAAGGACAGAAGAGATGAAAAACAGGGTGTCCTTTACACAGTTGCTGGATTTCAAAGATCAGAAAAGGCAGCAAAAAGAAAAGCTATTTTATGCAAGGGGAGGTCACAACTGGGGAAAAGCTGGACAGGAGTGCACCTGCTCTGTGGTACACAAGAGACCAGCAGAAGGCTGGTTGTGTCCTATTCCTCTAAAAACCAGGTAGCAGAATGGGAAAATATTTGTTGATCTTGACAGCATTAGGAAAGGTTACTGATGTTTATTTTTCAGTTAACCAAATAATTTTGCTACTTGGAAAGCAAAACATAACTTAATGGAAGCTATTTAAATAACTTAGCGATAGGCCAAAACCAAAGCCCTCGAGACATTTCATTGGCTATGATATTTAAGTAGTGTAGGAAGAGGCCGATCAAAGCCCTTTCATAGAGTTCCATATCTCTGGGGCTTGCAAAGATTCAGTGTCCTCAAATATGCTGGGCTTCTTCGGCTTATTATTTATTGTGTCTGGACATGTGGTTTCAGTTTTGTAGTGCACTTGTTTGTTAGTCAATGTTTAGTAACTCCTCTAAGTAGGAGAAATTTCCACTTACAGCCAACAAGCCAAAAAAGGAATTGCTGAGATCACATTAAAATATATATGTTCAGGTTCAGTTAGTATAGACTGGAAGGAGGAGTTGCACCCTCCTTTGTTTTCATTCTCGATGCCATGGTTTTAAAAAACAAAGATAACGCTTGATTTCATGTGTTTCATTATTCATTAAAATAATTCATTTGTTTGTGAGATGCATCTGAAAACCTGTTGACTTGTAGGTCCTAAACTTGTTCAATTTGTTTAAGTTTAAGCTAAGCACTGGCAAAACAAAATATTAAGAATCTTTCCTCGAGGCCATTCATCTAGTTAGACCATGTTGTAGTCTGTGTTCTGATGTGGTTCATCAATGATTTGGTATTTATAGATTGACATTCTGTTCCCAACTCCAGGAAGAAGCCTTGAGGCGGCAACGAGAGCAGGAAATTGCACTAAGACGGCAGCGGGAAGAGGAGGAACGGCAACAGCAAGAGGAAGCACTTAGGAGATTGGAAGAGAGGAGAAGAGAAGAGGAGGAAAGACGGCAGCGAGAAGAATTACTTCGTAAACAGGTGAAAACAAGCTAAGGGGATCGATCCATTATGTCTAATTATGGAGACTGCCAGAGCCAACAAACTTTGAAACTAGATCCATGCCTGAGAGACCATCAGTTTTTGTGGAGGAAGGCAAAGCTCACAGACATTACGTCTCTCCTCATTTCAGATAAAATAATCGGAATCTGATCTGCCCTTTGGAAAATTTGTGTTGAATGTTTTCCTTCACATCTGAGCCTTAAGAATGGCTTTGCAGCATAGTACTTCTAGTTCTTTTTTTCAAAGGAAAGGCAGAATACAGTACTGGAATAATTTGTTTTAAATCATCATTCTACAAGTGTTTACCATAGTACTGTTTTTAATATCATCTGAGATGATCAGTTTTGTCCGTCTTTCTGTACTGTGCCAAGTCTGTCAGAGTTTAAGCTTTTTTTCCCTTCTATTGTTTTACTATTAACATTTTTTTTCCTTTGGGGTCAGCCTTAGCAGCTTATATTGAGGAACTTGAGCTTTTAGTCCCCTGGTTTATACTGTCACAGGCTCTACGTCAAATCTTAAAATGAGAGTGGCTTATTAACTTCTAGTCCATTTAGGATTTGCTAGTTATTTAAAAAATCTTTTTCAGGGCCCTCCCTGATGTGATGCTCCTTACCATTTCTGGCCCACCACACAGTCATCTTGTTTGTTACCAGAAGCATCTTTTCTTTTGCAGCTCTAGTTTTCATCAGTAAACATCACTTTGTTTTTTTCTTTCACGTTAAAAACTTTCTCCCCTTATTCCTGTCAAGTTTTATTCTATTGAAAGTACACCAGTGCTTGACTGTAAGTTGTACAAGCAAATAGAATAAGCTCAGACTGCAAGATGCATGACTTCTAGAAGGAAAGTGGTTCAGACAATTAGCTAGTCTGAACTAAAGATGTCATTCTTTTTCAAGTCCCTTGGTGGAAAAATGGGTAAACTTTTATTTTGAGAGTATTTAACTGATACACACTTTCTTGACTGAGAAATGGTAAACTTAACAGCACAGATTAAAGGCACAAAGGCCGCTTTCTTCTGTTAGGATCTCAAATCCAAAGAGCAGAAGTAGTTCAGATTTTCTAAGTCTAAGACTTTACTTTTCCTTATGTGCTGGGAAGGAAGAGGAGGCTGCAAAGTGGGCACGTGAAGAGGAGGAAGCTCAACGGAGACTTGAGGAAAGTCGGCTACGCATGGAAGAAGAGGCAGCCAGACAACGGCTTGAAGAAGAAGAGCGAAAGCGCAAGGAGCTGGAACTCCAGCGCCAGAAAGAAATAATGAGACAGAGGCAGCAGCAGCAGGAGGCTTTACGACGGCTACAACAACAGCAGCAACAGCAGCAACTTGCCCAGATGAAGGTAAAGTGTTTCTATGGCTTAACCTCCTTCTTAACTTAGTGTGCTGTGTAAAACCACGACAGGAATTCAGGGTTGTCTAGGCTAGTGTGAACTGAGCCAGAGAGGTACGGACTATCTGGAAGGGGCAGAAGTTGGCTTTGAAATTGATGGGAGATGCAGGAGGAAGGTAAGTTGCAAAACAAAAGGAAAAGGTTAAGTCAGAAGAAGCTCACTGACAAGGGATTTGCAGGTCAATACAGATATTTATTCTGCTCCAATGGGGAAGGGTCAGTGCAAAGTTTCTAAAGGTTGCAGTTTCAGAAGTCTTTGGAATGAAAACTGATTGCTGTTTTTCAGATAGCGAGGTATTTATTACCTTATTCTTGATGTGCTTTATCTTTGACAGTATGATACATCAGAGGGCAGTTTGAAGAAACATACTTTATACTTGAAGTGTACACTTTAATACTGCTATAACATTTTATACTTTGAAATGTTTTGTTGAAGTTTAAAGGTGGCCTTTCTTTTCCCTGTGCTCTGAGCTTATATTGATTTTTTTTCATGATTATACTTCAGCAGTGTTTGTTAAAAGGTTTTGTAATCCCTAATGGTGTGTTTTTGCCACAGCTCCCTTCATCTTCAACATGGGGTCAGCAGTCAAATTCAGGAGGCTGTCAATCCCAGAACACACTGTCATTGGCAGAAATACAAAAGATAGAAGAGGAACGAGAAAGGCAGCTTCGAGAAGAGGTAAATACTAATGCTAAGGGAGCTTAACTTGTTAGAGTGGACTCCACTGTGTGACTGCTTAACTGTTGACTAAGATATTAGAAGTAATGGTGAGGATGAGTTTCTTAAAATAGTATAATCCAGGTAAAATCCTATCTTTCAGGTGTAGATTCAGTGAGTACTGTGAAGGTTTTTTATAGCTTCTAAATATAAATATCTGAAAGGGTGGGGAACTCTACCCTTTTCTTTAAACCTTAGGAATGCAATATGTTCACTAAACAATATAAAATGATTTCACATCTATAGCATATAGCTTTGCAAATACGCACAAGACCAGGACATGTTAAAGAAAAATAAGTGGTGGTAGAAGGTATTCCTCCAAGACCCCAAATGCTTAGCAGACAGCATTCATAATTATTAGACAAGTTCATTCTGTTTTGGGCTAATAAACAGCTTGTTTTCCCTAGTTACTTAGTGCATCCCTATTTGTAGGAAATGTTAACAGCTCAAAAATAGTACTACTTCAGAATTCTCCAGAATAAGATGAAATCAGTTTGAAAAAAAATTTTCAGCAAGAATTTGGAACAGTAATGATCTCCTGATAGTATGGACAAGCATTTTTGTTTCGTTTGCTACAGCAAAGGCGTCAGCAGCGTGAACTAATGAAAGCCCTCCAGCAACAGCAGCAACAACAGCAGCAAAAATTGTCAGGCTGGGGTAATGTCACCAAACCAACAGGCACTACCAAGTCCCTGTTGGAGATACAGCAGGAAGAGGCAAGGCAGATGCAGAAACAGCAGCAACAGCAGCACCAGCAGCCAAACAGAGTCAGAAATACTACGGTACGTCCACTGTTTATCTAATCAGTATGTGGAGGTTAACAGATCATGACAGTTTTCCGTGTGTGTTCATTACTGCTCTGCCAGGTCTGGTGCTAATACCCAGGATCTCTTTGTTATGTTTCAACAGCACTCTAACCTGCACACCAGCATTGGGAATTCAGTGTGGGGCTCCCTAAACACTAATCCCAGCAACCAGTGGGCATCTGACCTAGTCAGTAGCATCTGGAGTAATGCTGATACCAAAAACTCAAACATGGGTTTCTGGGATGATGCAGTGAAGGAAGTGGGACCTCGTAACTCGACCAATAAAAACAAAAGCAATGCCAGCCTCAGGTAGGAACTGGGGAAGGAGCTTTTGCAAAGAAAGGCTACCGCTCCTGAGATGATGACTTAGCAGTTACAGTATCTTGATGTATTTTACTTCTTTCTGTGTCACTCAGGATCTCTTTGGACAACAAAAGTAGCTAATAGGTAGCCATTCATTATTTATTTCGGAATCTCCTTGGTAAATTAGTTCTTTAAACAGTGCTTGCGTTGTGTAAACTAGTGAGTATTGTATGTAGCACTGTGCTGTATACTGTACTATTGGTAAGGGTTAGTTTATAATGTATTATGCCTTTTCTTTATCTCAGTAAATCTGTAGGTATTACAAGTAGACAGAATAAGAAGGTAGAAGAAGAGGAGAAGCTGTTGAAATTGTTCCAGGGGGTTAATAAAGCCCAGGATGGATTCACTCAGTGGTGTGAACAGATGCTTCATGCACTCAACACAGCCAACAACTTAGATGGTAAGAGGTGGGAAGGCTTGCAACTATTCTGCTGTGGAAAAACAGTATCCGGTTTGTTTCCCGAGCAGATAGTTCTGAAGCAAAGTAATGACTTCACTCAAAATAGTGTTTATAATGCAGTCAGCAAAATGGTATCATTAGCTCTAAATACGGGTCTGAAGAACTGCTGTATCATCTTCTCTGGTTTTTGTAGGACTAAATATTACACATCAAAGGGTGCTTGGAAAGAAATAGTTCCAAAGTCTGCCACGCAGAGCTCTGCTGAGAACTTCTTGATGGTGAATGCAGTATCAGGCGGATGAGTGGGGATCCAGATCACTTTTAAGTGCAGGCTAAATTATCACGTCCCTGTGCAAAGCATTTTTTGTGTGAAATTGTGTGAAATTTTTTGCCCAACTGTGCTGCAGGGCACATAAAGTAACTCCCACTCTGAGATCACAAACTGGTACCTCCATTGTAGCAAAGCTCTGCAGGTGTTCTGCTGCCTCCAGTCTTGACTTGTGTAAATCCCTGTGCTTCAGCATCTGTACGCTGCACAGCTGTGGCTCTTTGGGGACCTTGGACATGACTGTAGAACCAGTGCTGCTACGAGAGCCAGGATGACAACTCACACAGATACAGTGCTGCAATTTTCCTCCTCCTGGAGGAGGGAATCTAGAAGTAACCTGGCCCCACCTGTGACAAAGTAATTAGTTGCATCTGGTGTCTGAAGAGGCAGTGGCTCTGCAGTGCTGCTGTGTGTCACATCTCTGCAGTGAGCTTCTGTGCTTTGGAGGTGACAGCCTGTTGCAATGGTGTCTTCCTGGCTTGTGATTTGTTTTGCCCTTATCCATGTTTAAAAAAACAAACAACTCAGTTCAACATAGGTATTCTAAAGAAAAAAAAGGATGATAAAGGAGGCTTGCAAGTGAACTAGCTGTTGAACTGCAGGTGTTTGTGGGTCATGTCAGCCACTGTGGAGTGTGCTCTTGTCATCCTTCAGCAGAAAGGAGAACGTACTGATGGCAGCATTATGGAAGGGGAGAGTGTTACCCATTTAGGCCAGGCACTACATTTGAATGAGTTTCTCAGTTAGCCCATCAGCTTTAGACACTGCCAATGTATCCCTAGGATTTCTTTTTCCTTCTCATCACATTCACTAGCTTTGTTATCCTTGCTTTCCCTATAGAATGAATGAAACATTGTGGGACTCTACCGAAGGGAGCTTACCAGGGCAAGCTGTTTGTAGGTGCTAGACTAGCAAATATTTGAAACAAATCCAAAGGGTGTAGGTTTTGCATGCATGTGTTCACACATCTGCACACACACTCTCATGGTCTGTCTTTTTCTTGCAGTTCCCACGTTTGTTTCTTTCCTGAAGGAAGTAGAATCTCCCTATGAGGTCCATGATTACATTAGAGCATATCTTGGGGACACTCCTGAGGCCAAGGAGTTTGCCAAGCAGTTTCTTGAGCGCCGTGCCAAACAGAAAGCCAGTCAACAGCGGCAACAGCAGCAGCAACAGGTAAATCTTACTTGCTACAGTCCTTAGGAATGTATAAATACTGTATTCCAGTCTGAGGAGTTGGCATTTCTGATTGATTGGTAGGAGGGTGAGCAGGATTTTACAGGCCATGTGTAATGCAGAGAATGAAGCAGATTTCAAACATATACTGCAGAATCAAGTATTCTTTATAGTTAACAGCTGAAGCCCCCTGTGGATCAAATAATACCTTAGCATGCTGATCCTGGATACACTTCAGGAAGATGAGGTAGATATACTGGATGGATGCATCAGTGGCTTAGTGCTACCACGTGTGATACAGAAAGTGATTTGGGTTCTCTGTGTGTTTTCAGTATAAATAAACAAAACTTAATTCCATTCTATAATGTATTTGCTTTGTTTTCTAGGATTCAGTGTGGGGGATGAATCATAGTTCGCTACATTCAGTCTTTCAGACCAATCAGAGTAACAACCAGCAATCCAATTTTGAGGCTGTGCAGAGTGGGAAGAAGAAGAAGAAACAGAAAATGGTTCGCGCAGATCCTAGCTTGTTAGGTCAGTTTTAATTTTTAGAAACTAATTGTTTTTTGGGAAAAGTCTTGAGTGTAAAAATCATGTTAACCTAAATGGGAGTGTTGAGTTCAAGCAGAAAAGGTAGTTGTTGAAGTGTCCTTAGAATTTGTTTCAGTATTAGAATTTTTAAAATAATGCATCAGTTTCATGTAAGAGCTTTTGTTGAATGCCTCTGCTGCTGGGGCAGTTCAGGCCTCAAGTTTGTGCTAAGTAGAAGACAAGTTAGTGATGTAAATCACTAATGACACTTTTTGAACAGAGGAGTCTCTTGTGGAATCTCCTGTGCATTCATTCTTTGTCCAAATGCAACCAGCAGATAAGGAAAAGGGGTCTTACAGAGAACTTTTTGACTGCCGTTGATATCAAGAACAAGACAGACTTCCAGTGTCTTTGTTAGTGACACTGTGTGTTTTGGGGGTAAATTAGGAGTGGGTTTAGTTGCCTGAGAAAAAAGTTTTGTAAAGTAGGGGAAGAGATGTAATTTAGTTGTTTACTTTCATTTTTAAACAACATAGTCATTAACATTATTTTTTGAGAGATGAAAACAACTCTGAAGACTTCAAAAACCATGTTTTCATGTATTGTAAGTTTTTGGTCCCTGAGACAAGGAAGCTGCCTGTCATGGACACGTGGCTGTTCTCGTAGATAGCCTGGATCTTTAAGAGTGCAGCAGAACAAACGAGGCCTTTAGATACATCTGTTTTGAAGAGTTTGGAATTGAAGGCAGTGAAGATGCTGACATCAGTTAGTAGTCTTTTTTTGTTCTCTCAATTTTTGTGAGGATAGTTGTTGGCCTGCGCTTACAGCGTTGATGGAAAGGTTTCTGTTAAGTGGCCTTTAAGAAAACGGGCATCACTTATCTACATGAGAGCAGTGAGCATTGAGGTATGTAATACGTTGCTGAAGTATTCTTGTAGAACAAATGTGTCCCTATTTGTGCTTCGCGTGATGAAATGGAAACCAGGGCACTACACTGAGCAGGTATTTGGTGTGCTGGCACTGCCGAACCCATACTTGGTTAATAGCAAGCTGCTTTATACACCTGCAAGTCGCTGCCTTTTTGTTATCAGCACAATCAGTGCTTTTCAGTTGAATTGATTTCTGCTTTGAAGTGTAATGAACTCTTCAGTGGAATCCTGACTTATGCCACCCCTAGATGCCTATCTAGTGAGTCTGATGTGGGTGATCAGTTTGATATTAAAAAAAAAAAAAGCACTTGGTCAATTGATATTAGAAATCACTAAATGCAATTATGAAGTTTCAGCTATAAGAGAACTAACACAACAGCTTGTTAAAAATCAGTGCACTCTTACAAAATTCCAAAAATCTCTAGGTAATGTACTGCCACGAGAGGGAGCCAGAGCAGTTTTTTAAACATCCCGAGCAGAACACTTTGAAGATGATGGCTGTGAAAAGTGTTTTGTTTTCTAGCACAGAGCAAGCCTATATAGCGGTCTCAAGACAATGAAATGCCAGGCTTGTGTTTAACAGCTTAACACAAAAAAATGTTTTTTCATCTTTCTTATACTTCATATGGGGTTGCTACAATAAAAACTGAATCTTGATAGAAAATTTCCATATGATATAACATTAGAGTCTTTCCTTGTAGAAAATATGTTGGCTTTCTCACTCTTGTGTCATTGCGTCCTCGGTACTTATAGTTAAGAGTGTGGTTCAAAGTATAGACGTATATTGAGCCAACTGGGTAGCCCTGTGTAGCTTTGTACATTTTCATGTCCTCCTGAGCTAGGAGATTAAAGGAAAAAAAAGCAAAGGCCTGGAAATGCATGGAACTTCCACGAGGTTTCTTAGGCGCGTGTGTCTATGCTTTTAAAATAAGGAGTAGCATTGCTCACACCCTCTGAAGTGCTAAGCATGATCAACACTTTGAGCTCACAGAACACCTATTTCTGCCTCTTGGACTCTGTAAGTACTGCGATAGGCACTCCCAAGTACCAGCTGGTTCAAACATGCTGTCTTGTGAGATGTTGCTGAGCCACGTCTCCACAGCACCTAGATACTGTACTAGCTCTGCAGATAACGTCTTGAAAATTAAAGTTGAAATCAGGCTTCTACTGATCTGTTTCTAAAGACCAAGCGATACTTACCTAAGTACATGAATTATCTTTGTGGTTTTTTTTTTGGGGGGTGGGGGGCAGGGGGGGGACACAACAGTTAGGGTTGTTACATCTAGCCATATTTTCCTTTGGGTTTTTACTTGGTATCTATTCTCTTTATCTTAAACAGCTGCTGCATGTAACAGATGCATTGCATCATACAGAATATACCACAACCAGACTTATAACACAGCTCCTCTTTGGTTTGCAGGGTTTTCAGTGAATGCCTCATCAGAGCGGCTCAATATGGGAGAAATAGAGACTTTGGAAGACTACTGAGCATGTGCAAATCAGCTGGCTTTTGCTGCATCTGTTAACCCTGGATTCTCCATTTTGGACACAGTACTCTCCACCATGCATTCTTCTTCGCCTCGCAGTGAATCACAGAATCAATCATCTCAGGCTGCTTCCTCTAGCCCCGGCAAACCCTTTCTGCCCAGGACTGCACAGGCATCGTTCCTGCTGTCAGCCTAGAGTCGAGTGGACTTTGTTCAGAGTCCTGGGAGGGTGGGAGACAGGATTTGTTCACAACAAAGCTGATTTTGGCAGCAAGCTTTCACTGTGCTGTGATTTCTTCTGCTGACATACCTGGAAAAAAAATCGATTGGGATCCTGCAAACCATTGCTTCCCTCTCCTGGTTACTCTTACCACATCCAACACGTGCAGTCATGGAGAGAGAGAGAGAGAGTTTGTGGTTAACAGATGTTGGTCAAAACCAAAATGCCACACAGATACTGACTTCCGCGCTCCATCAGGGCAAGTGGTGCTCTCCCAAGCCAGGAGTTGCATTCATAAGCTAACCTTAGAACTGGCAACAGCAGGAGAGGGGCGGTGGCGGGCGCAGTTTAGCTTGGGTTGGTTTGAAGTTGCACACCCCCTGCCAGCCCTTCTCAGCACATTATTTTGGAGGGAAAGCTCGAGTCTGTCTTCATTAGGTGGTGATGCTGAAGCTGGTGGAGTTTCCTGTCAGCGTACTCCAGCCTTCCTGGACGAGGGGGGACTTCTGCTCTTGAGGAAAAAGAGGGGTGGCATCTCTTCTTTCAGGTTGAATTTATCCCTTAAATGCTACCTTCTGAGGGTTAGGACCAGTCTATTTTGAGCTCTTTTCCTGCAAATTTGTCTCGTTTAAGAGACAGTAGGATCTTTACCTTTGGATCTCTAGTCTTTGGTGAGAGTGAACACTGGCTTTCAGATACATACCCCAGCAGTCTTAGACAGTTGTCATTTCAAACAGTGCTTAGGTTAACAAGCAGAGATGCCCTTTTGTAATGGAAAGAGACTGTGGAGGGTGAGGCTACGTGCAATGACAGCCCTGCGTATCGTCTACACTTCAAGCTACATCACGCACCTTCACTTGGATCCATGTTTAAGTATGGAATCATAACCTTCTTCTCTCACCGAAAGATTACCACGGCCTTCCCTTCTTCACCCACGCACATGCACACACCACAAAATAAACAAAACTAAAACTGCCAAATGCACTTAGTTTCAACACCCTGGTCCCATCTCCCATTCCCAGAGGGTTATAACCTGCCAAGGGAGTTGCGCTGCAGTTTGGTGGAGGTGTATAAAGGTGTCTGTCTTTCTGTCATCACTGCCTAAAGAAAACAGTTCGAGTTGCTCAAGAGCAGTTTGGCTTTGTATTTTATTTTGTTTGGTTTATTCATTTTTGGGGTCACCTTCCCCTCGTCCTCCTTGTCCTCTCTCTTCCCCCAGCCCCCAAACGTGTACAGTAACTATACAGAGACTGCTGCAGACTTGTATATAGTTTTTGGATCCAGTAGCATGGAGAGACTTGGAACTGTTGCAAATCTGGTCTCCCTGTCTCCTTTGCTTTGTAAATTCATAAAAGGGGGAAGAGGGGTAGTTAAAATGTTTACAAAACTTTAAACTCCCTCTGAACTTTTGCCAGTGTGGGGGGGGGGGGAAAGAGAGAACTTAAATAAAACCTGGTTGTATTATATCTCAGAGCAAATTTTCTGCTTGCTTTTGTCGAAGCTGAGTTTTGAGATAATTCCTGATGCTAAAACTGACCCAAAACTTGACACTCATGAGCTTTCGTCAAGAAACAAGAAGGAAGTATACAGGATGCGGAACAACAACTGCTGCTTTATTTCTTCCCTAGTGAGGAATACCGGTGGGTTTTTTCTACTTGATAATTTTAGAGTTCAAATAAACACCAGTAAGTCAAGATTGGAAAATTTTGACAAGGAAGCTTTAACTTTTTGCCCCCCTCCTCTCTGCATACAGAAACACGTGCATTCACACTCATGTTGTTTATGCAGGAGAGATGAAGCCCTGTCTGGTTTTCTGTTACTACAAACACTTGGTCATGGAGCCCTTTTTTTGCCAGGTGGTACCACCCCGCACACTCCAATTCCCTTCTCTAAATGGGAGGTTTTATTTTCCCCCCCCCCGGCTTCAAGTCCACATGGACACCTCGCATGCTTCTCTTTTTAGACAAAATCTTACTTTCCTCTTTTTTTCTACTTGCCTCTTGTTTTTGTGTGGAAAATCCCAGTAAAGGCTAATGATGAATGTTATTCTGTCATTCACATGACCACTAGAAATACCAAGTCAGCGAAGAACTTATATTAGTTTTGCATTATGTTCAGCTGTTGTCCTGGAGAGAACAGTACATGCTTTGGCTGATCATTTGACTTTGTTTTAAAATTTTCACTTACTTTGGTGTATAAGGTTTCTGGTTCATAAGTACCTTGTTTTTTAATGGTATGATCTAATTTCTACAAGCTAATTTTGGACTACAAGAAAAAGCCTGTTAATTTCCAGCTCAGTTGGGGAGTTTGAAAGGAACAATTCACTGATTGCTAAATGAAAATGCAGAAATGCAGGCGGGGAGAATGTGCAGTGATCTGTGAAATCCTGAGGATCTTGCTCTGCTTCTGAGAGCTTGTAGATAATGGACCTGTGGGGAAGAGATCGTGTTCTCGTGTATTTTAATATTCTGACTTCTGTTTTTGTACAAAGGTAAGATGCTGTTCTGTTCAGACTGTACACTAAGGTCACTGCCCTTTCACCTCTGTGACTAAAAGAGGGCCTATTGCAGTAGTAAAGGTCTCTTGCATTGGTAGGGATGGGAAAAATAGGAGCTACAACTTTGCATCTGCACCTGATGATGCATCTTTATGCACGTCAGTCTCCTTTCAGACAGGACACGAACCTGGATAGCTAGTAGGGCTGTGGTCCAAGTTTGAAAGATGTTGAGTTTGATGCTAGACATCTGAGGTTTCTTTTGAGTGTTATTTCACCAGATTATTTCCAAACATCTCATTTCGCTGCAGAGACGGTTTTCAGTCTCTGCTTTTCCTGCTTCCCCTCACAGCAAAGTGCTTTTGCAGAGAACTGCACCAAGTAGAATCATCTAAAAGGACAGCTGAACTGGATCTGGCTGCCTGTCAGAGAGTGCCAAAATCAGAGATCATTTACCAGAAAACTCTGGATCTGAGATATAAGATAAAACTATTTGTATCATGTTTTCAGAACATAAAGAACTGACATTGGGGATGTTTATGTAGTTGAATTACATCTCCCAAGCAGAAGCTATGAAATATTTCATCCTCATACGAATTTTAAAAGCAAACAAAAAAAACACTACTAATGCAATTATTCTGTCCTCTGATAAGCCGAAGTGTGCCTCTGTTTGTTCACTTCAGCTGTTCCCAAGTCTCTGTCAGTGCAAATGTGACTGAAAACTAACCTCAGTTTTCTCTGCTGAGAATTTCTCATGAATCCATGTGAAGGAGATGGACAGCATGGCAGGAGGCTGCGGGAAGAGGCAGTATCTATTCAGTTCAAACCTGAGGAGGAGGCAGGTATGGTTTGACAAAGTAGATTCCCCTGGAAGACGGTTACCAGGTTTTAAGGGGGTACTTCTGTCAGGGCAGACCACACACAGCTCCTAGTCCACCTCGAAGCACTGCGGCCAGAAAACAAGGGTGCCACGGAGCTGCTCTGGCTCTGTTTCAGAGTATTTTAACCTTAAAAGAGTGAGGCCCTTGTTCTTTTGCCGTGCCCACCATGGAAGGACCACCGCCACCCCGAAGGCAGAGGCGAGCAGAGCCCTCGAGCCTGATGCTGGGGCTTGCTGCCCCCACCAAGCCGGCGCTGTTTGCTGTGCTGCGGGATGGGGTGGCTGCGGGGACGGGTACTCCAGGAAGGGCTCACCAACAACTGCTCGTGTGTGCACTGGCCTGGCAGGGTGACGGATGCCTAACGGCTTGGCTGCCTATGGGGTTTTAGGCATAAATTTCAGAGGGTGGAGCTGCCTTCAGGAGGAGGTGTGCTCGAGAAGTCAGTTGAGAGCGAGTCTCTGCTGGGCTTTGCACTCTCTCTACCCACTTGCTCTTGTGAAGGATTTTTTTTTTTTTTTGCCCTGACTAGACAAAGTTTTTATACCAGTGAAATTTCGAAGTTGTTTCGTACTTTGAAGAGTTTAAGAATTCCTGATGATGCTTTTCCTGAGGGAAGCCATGCCCTACCACAGAGTCCTTCACCTGGTCCTGCTAACGCTGTGTAGCATCCTGCTCCCTGCTGTGCTGGCAGGTAAGGATCTTTGCATTTACACTCCGAAAGAATAGGAGGTCTCTTACCTGCCTCTCTTCGTGTAGCTCCATCTTCCTTTCCCTCCCCTAAAAACATCCATAAGTATTTAATGAATTATAACTGAGTAATGGAAATGGGCTTTGAAGTCAGTGGGGTAGTATCAAGTAAGAATATACTTTCTGTCCTGAAACCATGTTGCTGTTGGGGAGAAGGGCATAAATCCTTCGTAAACTTGAGATGATCAGCAGTAGTGCCTGCGTGAGTCTCGGTGACTATAGATCAGTAGACAGTGGATGGGGTGTGCTTTGCAGTTGATGGGACAGCTTGTCTGTCTACTTTTAATTGTAGGATAAAGTTAAAAAAAAAAAAATAATAATTCTTCAGCTAAAGCATATTTGCCAATTTCTGGTTCCTTTTAAGTTTTCTGCTGCAGCAGAGTATGTTACCGCAGGTGTTCTAAATAGAAATATGAAGCTGTTTGTGAAAACATGTAGCTCAGTCAAAAGCTGAGTTGTCTATCTGAATCGTTTGAGTTTCTGTTTAGGACTGGGTGTAAGTGAGGCACTGCAGCCTCAGCAGGCTAGCAGGGCACCTAGTTCTGACCCCTGCTCAGCGGTGGTTCACTTGCAGCCTGAAACAGCAGAAAGGTTGTGAGGGGAGGAGGGTTAGCATGGGACACCTGTTCTCTTGGGCACAGTTTTTCAAGAAGGTTGTTAATAACTTCAGCCCTACTTGTTCCTGTGGGGAACTGCCTTTCCGCAAAGCCTCTTTCCTTAAATGCAGGTGAGATGCTGAACAGATGGCTCAGGCCAAGATAACAGGCAAGAGCACAGCACTTGTTTTCCTGAATTCTTGTTTTGACTTCCGAGAAGTGCAACACTAGACTGCGGCTCCCTTGGTTTGTTCTTTGCACCTTGCCTAGCAGGGAGATCCTGGCCAGCAGTCCAGCAGGCTTTTTGAAGGAGTTTTCGTACAGGCAGGGGAATTGATGGCTGCATCTGCAGGTACAAGAACAGAGTTACTGTAGCTGGTATCGCCCTTGTACGTTCCACTACTTTAAGATGCTTTCTTGCTGGGAGAACTTTCAAAGTAACTGTGAGATGAGCCATAAAAAGTGCATCTTTTCCTTCTCAAATGCTAGCCTTTGATTTTTCTGTAATGGAACATTAATAATTTAAGCATGACGTTCCAGTTTATACCTTGCTTATGCTCCCAGAAGCAGTAGCAGTGCTCCTCCCCAAAACCAGGTAAGTTTTTTTTCCTTAACTGTTAGAGTTTTTCATTCTTCAGAAATCAATTCATTGTCAATGAGACTTTGACCTGCTTCTTCTCTGAGCTAGAATCTTTCATATTACCTTAAGTTCCCAGGGTCTGGTGCATGCCCACTCTCTCCCCTGCCTTGCCAGCTTTCCTGTGTACTTGCTCATCACTCAGCTTTGCAGCTGCAGTTTATAACCAACTGTCACTGCCTCTGTTTGTCACTTTGATCCTGTGAAAGACTCCAGGTTGATACTGGGTGATCCTCATTTGCCCAGCGAGGCCGGTAGCTCTCAGAGCTTTGCATTGATGAATGCAGTAGTCAGAGCCTGGGGCGCAGGAGAGGCTCTATGCGTTCTCACAGTTGCATTTTAGAAGTTTGAGGCCCTCTTAAGTTCGTTTTTCTTTGCTACATCAAAGTAGGATATGAGGGAACCAGCCTGGATTGTGAGGCATCCCAGGAGCAGAACAACTTTCTTCTCTGTTAGGAGTGGAGAGTTACCATCCCCAGTACGGGGGCTTTTAGCACACAGTGGAATTTTTTCTGCATTTCACCCCATTAGAAAAGGAAATTTCCTGCCTTGTGGAGACAAAGAAGGGAAGGGCATACAGACAGCCCTCTGGTCTCTGTGCATATACATGCAGCCCAGCCTTTCTGTAAACAAGTTTATTTAACATTCATCAGAACCGCACTGCTCTACACTGCTCTACACTCGAGCTTCCAGCACTCGCACATCACAGGCTGCCCTTTGTGCTCCCCATGAAGGCCTCTTTTCATCCCTGCACTGGCCCTGTGCCTGCTGTGACTACCTGGGGCTGGACAGCCCATCGCTGGCCTCCGAGTTCACGCAGCCCCTGCCCTCCCATGTCAGTACCTCGTACTTTCCGTAGCAAAGCCCTATGTGGAGAGCAAAGTGGATTCTGCCTCAGACAGGGCTGTAGGGGATGCTGGCAATGCCACCCTGAGGTCCAGAATGAGTCTTGCTTTCCTCGTTGGACGTGATTCTGTCACAGCAGTGACTCAGGAGCTACCTAGTGCCAAAGCCTTGGGGTAAGCACCTGGGAGTTCAGCAAGACATGGAGGATCTCCTGGCAGCTGAGGCTTCCCATCGGGGTGTAGCGGGGCGTTTCCAGGGTGCTGGTGGGTTGTGTACCTTGATCTGGCTTCTTGCCCAGCTAGGCTGGCTTCCTGAGCAGAGTATTCAGGGCTCCAACTGGAGAAAATATGAACTTCTGAGCTAGTAAGCTCTTTCCAGTATTGCATTTGTTAAAGATGGGATGACACCTGAGTCCCTCTTTGTCCACACCATGTAGGTACAACAGGAAAAGGGTCAAATGTAAGGGCTTTCTGCACCACCATGTTCTTTCCACTTCTGCTTTCTTCAAACGCAAGTGGCACTTAGACCTAGAGCATGGTCGGATGGTGAAGAGAATCTTTTTTCTATTGCTAAAACCAGTTTCAATCCCCATAATGGGTCCAGAACTCCAATTGAATCACAGGTTGGTAAGAAGACTTTGCCGAGGCCTTGGTTTCGGAGTCATGCATTTTTGTATCTGAACTCTGATGTGGGCTCCTGGATTTTTGTTTTGAGCTCGTGGAAATAAGTTATACTGCAGTAGCACGTCGGTGTGGATACGGAGGATGGGAAGGAAGCAGAGCAGGAGATGGTCTTTGTTATGATAAAGGAGAAAGCACAGGATAAGGCCTTGTCTGTAGCAACTTGTCTTTGTTCTCAGCAATAATACAATAAAAGGTTATTAGGAAACTTTTGAAGTTCAAGTACTAGAATATGGGAATTAAATAATTTGTCATACACATTTCTTAAAGACATGGTTGTTCTAGCAGGTCCAGGCTTAAAACAAGTCTTTGTAGAGCATTACTCAGACTTGCGCAGCATCAACGCTCTATAAATTACTGATACTTATTATCAGCTCCTGGTTAAGGTTACTGGATTGGAGGTGGAGAGCGTGCTCCAGAAAGCAGCAGGTAACCTTAGCGCACACCCCAACACCACTGCCACCCCTTGTAATGGATGTAAAAAGACACAGAAGTCTGTAACTGAAAAAAAAAGCAAGAAGAGCTCCCAAGTTATGAAAAGGATGTGAGCTGTGGAGTTTGGCATTAAGTTAACCTGTAAATGGTGGCGATGGAAGAAATGGTGTGCCATGTTCAGGTTAGAACAGGTGCTCTTGCCTTTGCAAGCATCATCCCATGGAGGAGGAACATCTCATTGTCATCTCCTATTGACAGGCTTTGAGGATGATGAGGTCCTGAAACCAGGTTGTTCAAAGAGTGATGGTCACTGGTGACTGCTCTCCAGGGATGAAGATGTTAGATGGCCACGCCTGCCTGCCTTGAGGTCTTGCAGTGTGCCTGGGGGAAGGTTCTGGTTGTTTGGGGTGTCTTGAAGGATCCTTCAGATATGTCCAGCTTTAAGAGCTATCACTTGTGGAGATTTGTCTAGTCTTACCTTTCATCCGTCCAAGATCTGGGGCACAGGAGACCATGTCACTGTGTCCGCAGCCCACCCAGCCTCCTCACTGACCATGGAAGGAGCAGTTGCTTCAAGTTGCTCTTGGCGTCCACCCTTCTAGATGTCACTACAGTCCATGTAGTTGAAGTCTTGGTGGGTTCCTGCATCATTCAGAAACTCGTATTTCTTTGTGTACTAACGCTGATACTTTTTCTTGTTTTTTTTTTTGGCCTCAGTCGTAACTAACCTGTGCTGTTGAGAGGGAGGATAAGTGGTGCAGTTCCCAGAAGGCTATTTCCCAGAAGTAAGATGACTTGTAGTCTCAACATATGAGAAGTAAGAGGTGTCATCTGTGTCATCCTCTACTTGGCCTGCTGCGGAACAATGGATTACTTTGAGTCCATTTCTGTCTGGGTTCCATTTCTGTCTGGGTTCCATCTCTGCACAGTTAAAAACCCCAGTAATTAAGATCATTCTGTCATCTCATTCTATCACCTCTCCCATAAGTGCTCCCAAGCTTTATTTTTACAAAGTGCACTTGACTGAGCAGCCTGTGGAGTGGCGGTTCCTCTGTTTGTGCTCCAGTGCTGAGACAGGGTGGGTGCTGGGAGAGGGCTTGCGTGTGCCCCGGGGCCATGGTTCCTCTCCCTTCAGAGCATGCGGAGCTGAGGCAGGGAAGTGGTGTGCTTACCTGTGTGCGCCAGCAGCCTGGTACCCGCTTTGTGTGCCCTCCTGCTGAGTTGCATGGTTTGTTCACCTCAGAGCAAGCACAACGGGTGGATTTTCTTAGGGATAGGACTGATCCCAAGACTGATGGGATCAGCTAACAAACGTGTCTCTGACTCAGATGTTAAGCATCTGCTCTTGTGGTGGATGAGGTGTTTTTAGCATGTTTCTTCGTAGTTCTTAATTTCTACAAAGTTCTTGGGTGAACAGGAAAACCATATGCTAACTTGCCTTTGATACTTGGCTTTCAATCCTCAGTTGCACACCCTCACGTAAGACTGCAACGTGTCTGGGTTTTTGTACAAGTTAACAGTGCTGTGCCTGCACCAAGCCCCTGGAGGCCCCATGCAGCCTCCCCGTTGCCAGTGGAGAGCTGCAGCTGGGTCTGATCTGTCACTTGGAGGCATTTGTTCAGGGGCACAGTGCCATTGTCACAGTAAGGATGTGACAATATAACTGGCAGGTTGCTGTAAAGACAGTAACCGTGCATGTGGGAAGGCCTGGGCCTGCCTGTGCTTTTTCTCTTGTGGGTCATATTTAGGTCTGCTGGAGTCCTGCTTTTGTACAGAGGAACCAAGCCCAGGAGGAGAAGTGACTTGGGGTGGTTACACAGAACGTCAGTGGAGCAGGGACCTGAGCCTCCTGAGTTGTGTCCCACGCCTGCACCTGGCTGCCCATCCCGCCAGCGTGTTAAGCGGGTGGCTGGCAGAGCCCCTTGTCTTGCCGCCTTGGTTTTTGGCAACAGCTACAACTCTGCTATTCCCCCTCACTTTCCTTGCTTTCACCAGGGGACTGAACTGAGAGCATGGCGCTGACTGCATCTCCTCGCGAGTCTGCTGCTCATAGCCAGCAGCAGCATGGCCGAGCTGGGCTCGGGCTGTGTAGTGCTGCCAAGGGGAGCGGGCGTGAGTGCCCGAGTGTCTCAGGAAACCAGCAGGACGTGTGGGGATAGTTAGATGGGTGGCTGCACTTCTCGCAGAAAGGTGAGAAGGGAGGTATGTGAGATGTGAGCTGTTAGTTCAGGAGGGAAAATGGTGTTAGTTCAGGAGGGAGAGCACTGCAGGGCTCTCGGCAGCTGCTCCAGCAGCACCGAGTGAGGTGCGGTGAGGAGGGCTGGCAGTGAGGGCTGGCGGAGCAGGTGGTGCTCGGTGGTCAGACGCGGGTGTTTCACTTCATGTGCGTGGTTCTGCTGCGGGGCTGACAGCTCCTGGTAGTGAAGCACCAGGCCTGGCTGAAGGGAGTTGTGTTTTCTGCAGTCGCTGAAGTACCGTTAAGGGAAAACCACAAGAACTTGGAACAGAAACATCATGTTTAGTGCACTCTGCCCTTTTTGTGAGGGTGGACTGAATGTACGCTTCAATCACATGAGAAGAATTCACAAAATACCTATCCAGAAGCCATTCAAGACTCTATACAGGTCTTAAGTCACTGAGATCATAAACAAATTAGACTGTTTCCTCTTTACTTGGCTATCAAAAATAAGTTGTCCTAAATGCCCTACTTTGAGAGCTGCCATGCATTTTTCAGGAATTGAATTGCTGGGACTGGAGAGACGTTCTGGGACCCGTGGGTCTGGCTAGAAAACGAGCCTTTGCCCTGCTGTTGGAAGGGGTGGCACTGCCTCCTTGTCCCTTTGAGAACAGGGTATTGGAAAGAGCCTGTCCAGGTCCTACAGTCTCCCTGCATGGTGTCTGCATCTGTTACAGATTGCCTGAGGTAACACCTTGACCCCATGGCCTGATGCAAGGGGTGTGCCCAGCTGTTTTGGCCTTTGGAGAGAAAAACATTCTTGGGAAATGCAACAGTGACCTCCTCCCAGCATGGCTCCCCCTTTCCAGGTGGGAATGGCTCCACTGTTGGTGCTGGCCCTGTCGCTGTTGGTGCAGCAAGGAAGGTCACAGCTAGAGTATAGCTCTTCCGTGAGCAGTTTTTCCACTTGTCAAAGCAGCCTGGAAGTAGGGCTTCAAACTGTTACACGCGTTTGGTTTGTGCCTAAACCAACAGCTTCCTAATGCCACCATTGCTAACTAAGTAGCCCTAGCTCTGCTTGGGTCCTTTCCATGTTGATTTAACTACGTTTATCCACTAAATTGTGTTTACTCTTGATCTGTTCTCTGGTAGCAAAACCACAGGATTTTGAGAAAAGAGGTCCACTGGAAATAGTTATTTCCGGAAGAGCCCGTGGATGGGATGTGTCTCCAGCTCTGCTGCTGGGTGTGCAGGGCAGATTGAGAAGGGCGTTGCCAAGGCCTCGTGTGTTTCTGGGGAGCAGTTGTGGAGCACAACTCTTGTGCACTCCTGCTGGGGACCCGAGATGGGAGTAGTGGTGAATGCCAAGTCCAGCTTCTCCCCTGGGTGGGTCAGCCAGCCCGAGCGCGCTGGGTCACTGCCTGAGCGAGCGCTGGCACAGACCTCAGGCTGGGAGCTGATTTGCCTATCTTGTTGCTCCTTGGGTCAGAGTTAAGCTGGCAGCTCACCATGAAAATCCTATAGCTTTTATGGTTGTAGGAAGGACTTAGCAAATCTAGTCTAGAGCTGTGTTGTGTTCCTAAGCCTGTTAGGCAGCACTGAAAGCTTCTAAGGAAGGTGGGAGCCGCTCTTTGATGTGAGCCCCGCGGCAAGTCCTGTCTGGGCGTTTGCACAGGCAGCAAAGGCGTTTTGGTGCTGGCCCTCCTGTTCTTTGGGTGCAGGGTTCCTACAGGAGAACCAAGCGTAGTCCTTCAGTGCTCATTGCTCCCAGAGAGCACTGGCAGGGAGGGCTCCAGGTACTTAAAGCTGGGACTGGCGCTGCCGCCACCTCCCTTGCTGGGCCAGGGAGGGGCCAGGAGGGTGCTGGAGAGGCTGGGCAGGGGTGAGCCCATGTGTACCCATGGCAGTGAGGCACACTGTGCCTGGGTGACCCAGCCCCTCCAGCACCCACCGTGCAGGATGGATACGCACCCCTGTGCCTTGCCCCAGGGAGCCTGGGCTGTTTGCTCCAGTTCCTCTGCTGCCCTCTTTCCTGGCCCAGAAAACCACCGTGTCGGTTTAGGTGGGCCCTGGAACTGGATGCTGTTCGTTTTTTCCCTTTTTCCCCATCCTAGTGTGACATTCCCAGCGGTTTCAGCGGGGAGCTGTGGAATGTCTCCCGCTCCCGCCGGGGCCCACCTGAACAAGGCAGGCATTGACGGGGAGCGCTCGGCTCAGCCACACACAAACAGGGAGGGTTCTCTGCTTTGGTTCCCGACCCCACAGGGGGAAGAAATAACAGGACATGAATGGTAGCATCAGAGCACGGCTCTCCTTTCATCTCCCCAGCACAGCGTGGAGGTGGGGGCAGAGGGAAGTTGAGGCTCTGGGGCCCGCGGGATGCAGTTCCCCTGCTCGGGCAGCGCCTCCAGCGTCCTGCACCGCGTAGGTGGCGGTGCGGGGCAGAAGGGCCCGGCAGCACTGGTTTCAGACAGTGCAGGCTGTGCGTGGGTGCCTGGCTGGCCTCTGTCTGTTGCAGGGGTGTGATAGTCTCCCTTGTGCCATTTGTGCTGTGTGAACACCTGGTTTCACCTTGGAGCCCAGGCATTGTCTTCTGGGGGTGTGCTCCCAGAGCCTGGGGCTCTGTCCCATGGGTTTCACAGCCCTCAGAGTTGCTCCATCTGTCCCAGGGCACCTGGAGCCCAGGGCCTGGCTGAGCTTTGGCTCTCCGAGGCTCCTGCTGTGACCAGCAGCCTGGCTGAGGCCACCCGTGCGCAGGAGTGATGGTCGGTGCTTGTCTCCCAGCAGAGTACCCGCAGGGCCCGGTCCCCACACTGTGGAATGAGCCACCCGAGCTGCCCTCCGGAGCCGGCCCCTTCGACGCCGCCACCACCACAGCCCGGCTCTCAGATGCCACCGCCTTCCCCCCGTACACCTCTGAGCTGGAGCCCGAGGACACCACCCACCTGCACCGCCTCGACACCGGGGACGGTACGCGGCGGCGGCACCACGGGGTCCCTGGGCTGCATGCGGGTCCCTCCCGCAGGGGTTTGGGAGCAGGGTTGCTGTCTGCCTCCCCGAGGGGGTTTGAGCCTGACTGCCCTTCTCCTCTGTGACCTGCCAGCCTCACGCTGCCTTGTTTTCTGTCCCTGCAGGCTCGCTGGGGCCCGGAGCTATTGGTGCCATTGTCATCGCCTCCCTCCTGGGTACATCTGTGCTTGTGGCCTTGGTCGTCATCACGCTGAGAAAGTTCTCTGCCTCCTGAACTCAATAAAAGATGTTTCTGTAACACAACCGGCCTGTATCCTGCCCTCCACTGCTGCTGCTCCCTATCTGCTGGGGGCCCCTGGGGCAGAACCATTGCTGCAGATGTGGCTAAGGGTTCTCCAGGCTCTGCGCTGGTCGGCAGTGTTGCACCCCACATCTCTCTTGGCTCTTAGCGTGTGAGTTGTGGGCACGCTGATGCCTGGCAGGTTCGACCGCGTCAGTGTCACCCCCCCAGCCCGTGGCAGCAAGGGCCTTTGGGCTGGCAGCAGCTTTCCAAGTCTGTCCTGGTGGGGTGGTAACGGTGTTGGGTATCATCTGGCACAGCTTTCCTTGGGAGAGGGTGGTTAGGTGGTGTGTGCCACCCCAATTCTCCCCGGTGTCACCCCACACCATTTTCCCACCCCTCCCCACCTCCACTCCCTGCCTTTGGCCCAGCTCCCCCTGTCCCCAGCACTCGCACTGGGGGGCACGCGGTTGGTCTGAGGGAGGAAGAAGAGGCAGGCGTGTCACTTTGGCGCTGGCTCGCTCAGCTATATTTCATCACACGGCAAACGAGACGACGAGAAGTTCCCCTCAGTTCACTGAGGCAGCCTGGCGGGGTCCAGAGGGCTCCAGCCCGTGCTTGTGGGGCCCAGGCCTGGCCCTGTACAACACTGAGACCACTGAAACAGGCGTGCAGGGCTGGGTCTGAAGAAATAACACTGGATGCCACTTGGTGCCTGAAAACGGCACAGCCTGTGCCTAGGGTTTGAAGTCATAAAAGGTCACAACAGAGCAAGAGTGAGTCCCAGGGTTTGGCGGCGGGGGATGGGACAGCGTGCTGCAGCCCCGCGCCCCTCTTCCCCTGCAAGGAATACAGCAGGGCATCCGTGTCCTGGCACTGGGGAACCTGGGTCAGCCCCTCTGCTACTGAACAGCTGGTGCTGAGGGGTGCAGGAGCCTTTATGTACTAAGAAGCGTCCCAGGTAGGCATGTGGGACTTCAGCGCTGGGCTGGCTGCAGCTCTGGGGTGTGCTCATTTCACGGGTAGCTTGGGCTGCCTGGAGCCAGAGCTCCCCCGGGTTTTGCACTGGAGGATTTGCAGCTGCTGCAGGGTCCGGGCCCTGAGGTGGAGCTCTGGCTGTGCTCAGAAAACTGCCTGGGGGCAGGGGGGAGGGACATGGGGGGTCCCTCGTGGGTGGGTGAGCCCTGGCACCAAGCTGGAGGCTGCGGGCAGGGTTGCAGCCTTGGGGCTGGGCTCTGGTGGGGGCCGGGAGCCTCCAGCCTGTGCATGCTGCTGTCAGGTGGACACCCTGCTGTGCTGCCTGCTGTCGGGTGCTCCTGCTAAGGTGGTGGCACTGAGCTGGGCCCGAGGGCCCATTCTGTGAACCCATTCTGTGCTCCCTTTGCTGCTGTGGCTCCCAGGGGTTTGTCCCTGGGGTCTGGCTGCAGCTGGCCTTGGGCCGTGCACCCCTGCGTGACTTAGCGCCTCCACCTGCAGCCCCAGTGCAGCTCTGCAGAGCCCCCTTTCAGCAGCTCTCCTGTCCTCCCCTGCTGCCACCAGCGCAGACACACCCTGTGTGGGGCTGCTGTGTGGCTCCACGGGCAGGCAGCTGCTCTCCACCCCATTTTTGAGCACAGCCAGGACACCAGCGGAGCATGCAGCAGCGCAGACCCCAGGCAGTGCTTGGAAGACTCCTTGCAGCGTTACAGAAAGTTGCTCAATAACCGTGATTCCCTGACCAATGCCAGTTGCAGCTCGGGACCAGCCTGTGGCCACGCGTGGGCCTGTTTGCAGCCAGGCTGTTGAGCAGCAGGCAGCTGCCGCGGGGCTGCTTCGTGCTGGGTTTGTCCCCTGGCTGCTCTTGATGCTGTGCCCTGGGCTCCATGCGATGCTCAGTGTCACAGCTGGAAGGAGTGGTGACCTGGCTCTGCAGGCGACGGGGTTTGCGTATATACACGGGGGTGAGCCTGTACAGAGAGGCTGTGTGCACAGCTGGGAGGAGTGGGGTACAAGCATGCAGGTGTGATCGCTGGGCCTCCTGCAGCGCGCCGTGTGACAACAGCTCCCGGGGGACCGTCACCTGCCTGCTGCACGGCGCCCGGCTCTGCTGGTGCTCCCGGAGCCCTGCAGCACGTGGTGGGGCGGCGCTGGGCAGCGCAGACCGTATGCAGGCGCTGGCCTCCTGTGAGCACCGGCTCAGCTGGCGAAGGCGCCGGTGCTGGCTTCTGCAGCAGCGCTGCGGAGGGGCTGCCAGCTGTAGAAGAGAAATGAGCTGTGGAGCAGGACCCAGGTGTGTTCCGAGGCCTTCAGGTGGCAGGGGCGTGGGTCGGGGCATTTGAGGTCAGGCTGCTGGTGGAACGGGGCTGTGTTCACAGCATCTGGAAGTGGATCGAGGGTCTGCCGGGGGAAGGTGCTGCTGTGAAGCCGCTGGGGCTGGGGAAATGGGATTCCTGGGGCTCTTCCCAGCCCTGGTGCTAACGGGCTGTGTGAGAGGATGAGAGACAGCTCCTCTGCTTCAGCTTCCATGCCTGTAAGAGGCAGCTTTAGGAAAGCCTCTAACTCAGAAGGTAGTGATGAGCTGGAAGTGCTCAAATGGGTGGTGCTAATTGCTGCGTTCTGTCTGCTCCATGTGCCCTTCCCAGGCAGCCTGAGCCAGCTCCAGCTGGAACATGTGCAGGGAATTGGGGGTCAAGGCAGAACCTCCCTCAGCCCCTGGTTCCCTCGCTGCTCAGCTGGCTGGCACCTCGTGTTGTGTCAGTTTGGGCTCATGCTCTTTGGAAAGGTGTTCTGTTAGCCAGTTGGAAGCACTGGGCTCCAGGGAAGGATCAGCGCTGCAGAAAGCGTGGCGGGCAGCCCAGCGACTGTGGCCCATTTATCCAGGGGTGTGCGCGCTTGGTCTGGCGCGCCAGGTCCTGCACCACTGTCCCCTCCCAGACGGCAGCCTCTGTCCTTTGCCCCCTCCCAGCTGCGCTCCAGCCGCTCGGGTCTGCCAGCGGTCATTGGCGGTTCCTGCTGCCCAGTTTCCTCCGCTGACTGTCATCCGACTTGTGCACCCGGAAACACTCCTTCAAGTTCTGGGCTCGGATTTTGGGGTTCAGGATCTCCTCCCCCATAGAACTGGGGAACCAGCCCCTCTCCTGATCGTGAAGACGCTCCCCAAAGATCCAGCCTGAGCAGAGACAGAGACAGAGACAGGCACACATCAGGAAGGCCTGGCCGCTGCTCCTGTGCTGGGGCTGCCGTTCTGGGAAGAGCCGTGGAGCTGGCAGTGCTGTCTGGAAGCTGCCATTAGCTCCTCGGAGGCTGGCTGTGCTGGAGGCTGTCCAGTTTGTAAGTCTAGTCAAGGAGGCCCGCTTGCCTGAGCAGTGCTGTGTTTGGACAACTGGCTAAAGGGCAGCCAGCAGAAGGCAGGCAGTGCTTCCACTGAGCACCCTCTGCTGTCCCTGACACCACAGGAGGGGTCCCAGCAGAGACCCAGCGAGCTCCTCAGCTACAAGTGTGGGCCAGGCAGAGATATGGACCAGGCTGCGAAGCATCATCAAGGTAGGCACGACTCCGGGTCACACTTTGGGTGGCTGTGCCAGCCCTGCCACGGCCCAGGGCAGCCGAGGTTTGCTGAGCATTAAGAGGCAGCAGTAACGCCCTCGTTCTGCTGCAAGCTCCCTTGGCTGCGAGGCTGGCACTGCCTCTTCCCACCCAGATCCCCCGTCCTGTCCGCTCAGCCGAGGGCAAAGCCCACCCCTTCGCAGACACCCGTTCCCTGTACCCCCGTACCCCCCCTACCATCGTCCGTCTTGTCCAGGATGTTGAGGACGTCGGCCAACTCTAAGGACAGCTCATCCGGCTGCTGGGCCACGTAGGGGTGCACGCACTGGATCTGCGGGCAGTCTGCCAGGGGACAGGGCGAGAGTGAGGGACAGGCCAGGACACAGACTGCTGCAGGACAGCAGCTCGGGGGGTGTAACACCGCGACCTCCGTGAATGTCCCCCCTGATCTAGTGAGAAACCCTGTGGAGGGCATGCACTGGGGAGCGTTTCTGTGAGGAAGGGCCTGGGGTGCAAGCCTGCACTGCATGGCCTGAGTAGTGCAGGCGGGATGGGGAGTGCTGGTGCTGCCCAGCCCAAGCTGGAGGGGAACGAGGTCAGGGCCAGGCCTTGACAAGTGGGTATCAGTGGTGCAAACGCACGGGGAGCCCAGGGAGAGGCTCCCACAGGGCCCTAAGGCCTTGGGGCAGGATGGGGAGATCAAGGCAGATGAAGGGGCCCTGGAATAGGGGTGAAGAGCTCCTGGCTGCTGTGCGGTGTCTCTTACCAACAAGCCTGGATGTAAAGGAAACAAACTTGGTTCTTCGGTTTGGGGCCAGCGAAATCATCCAGCGCTTCATCTCGCTCCTGCATTGGGGAAATAAGCCGAGGCTGTGAATACAGGAGAGTCCTAGAGACACCACCTCTCCTACCCGCCCAGCCCCGAGCTCCTGATTCCTCCTCTCACGGCCCTTTCCTGCCTGTCTCCCTGGGGTCCTGGACTCACTGGTGGTGCTGAGCCTCCCTCTGGCACACACCAGCTGGGATGTCCCACGGGTGACAGTGCCGCAAGGCACCAAGCCCCAGCCCTGCCCCACAAGCCTGGCTGGCCTCTGGGCCCTGGTGCTGGCCATCCCTGCGAGCAGCGTGGCTGCAGCGAGCCAGCGGCAGCAGGAGGGAGCTTGGCCTCCTTCGAGCTCTGCCCAGGAACAGCAGCTCCTGGCCCAGCGAGGTCAACAGGAGTGGTTTTCCCTGGTGAAACACAGTCAGAGGAACATCTATTCCCACGGCTGCTGTGCAGGAACACTTGAAGGGTATTGCTGAGCAGTTTGCAGAGGAACGCTGTGGCCTACCCAGGTATGGCTTGCTTGAGAGCGGCTGAGACGAAAGCCACGTGAGCACACTGTCAGCTCCAGCACACGGTTACTAAAGGCGAGGCCTGGACCTGCAGCAGGAGGATGAAGATTTCACACGTGCTCGAGAAGCCCCTGCCTTGGCATCCCCTCCCTTTCTCTTCACGTGCTGCAGCTTCTGGCTGAAGGAGCAGCTGTGCTCCCAGCCCCGAGGGAGCCAGGACTTTCTTCCTCCTCGGATGGTAGCTTTTAAACCTGAATTTGATGCACACCTAAAGCCACTGGAGCCTCCTCTGGGAGGAGCGGCTAAAAGGGAGCTGAGAAGGAAATGTGCTGACAGATGGACCTGCAGAGCTGGCAGCAAAGTGCAATGCCTGGGGCCAGTGAATCCAGCTGCAGGTCGAGCACAGCCCCGCAGGGGGAAGATGCACGGGATGGGGACCCTGTGCTCTGAGGGGCTGGCACAGAGATCGGCTCACGAGTCTCGCTGTGGTGCTGGCTGCCCGCCTGTTCCTTGCAGGGCTCTTTGGATCCTCCCTGCAGTGCCCTGCCTTCTCTCAGCCAGTGAGGGGCCCGTGTGTGCGCCAGGACCGCCCCTGTGCCCAGCTGTGCCCAAACTCAGAGCAGCTGCTGGTGCTGGCAGAGCCCAGCCGGGGCGCTAGCTGCAAGCTGCCACCGAGCAGATTGTCGCTGCTGTGTGGGTTCGGAGCTGGGAAACGCTGTGAGATCTGTCAAGTACATGCAGCAGTTGCTGTTTGGCATCCGCTTCCCTCTTCTAATTCTTCACTTTTCTGGTCCGTGGCTGGCACTGCCCAGACCTCTCCTGCAGCTCCAGAACAGCAGCCTCCGGCAGGCACCACACCGCCCCTCAGGCCTCCAGACCTGTGGGCACGCCTTGGGAAGGCTCTCACGCTCACAGTGGCTCAAAGACAGAGCAGGACATAAACACAGAAACGCAATTGCCTCCCCAGGCTGAGGCAAACCCTGGCCTGGTTTATCATTCTCTGCACAGCTCAGGCTCACAGATGTCAGCCGTGCGTTTGCCCTGCATGATGTGACTGACGTCTCTATTTTCAGCACAGGAAAGCTGCAATCACATAGCTGGGGGGAAGGTGCAGGTGCTTGCTGTGCCGGGGGCTTGTCTTCCTCATCCTGGTGCTGCTGATATGGATGCCAAACACTGTTGAACAGCAAAGCAACATCAAGCTGAGGGGTGCACAGTCTCCAGTAGCTGCTTAACTGGTGGTACATCTGCCTGTATGGCACCTTTAACAGCACAGAATCTGTGCCTGGAAAAACGTGGGTCTGGTGAGTCTTGGGTCAATGAGAAAGTCAGGCACTGAGCTCCAAAACAATCCTGCCTGTCTTAGTGCAGCTGAATCATTTGCCCGGTCTGAGCTTGTTGGAGCCTGAAGTGAAAAATCCATGAGCCAAATAAGCTATATCCAGGGAGACAAGGAGGCCCTGAGCAGCAGAGGGCTGCTGCAAGGTCAGGATCGGCTGTGGGAGGCGCTGAGGAAGAGGCCTTGTCTTCTCCTATTTGCCTACGACGAGGAGTCACTTTGCTTCGCAGGCCTGGTCAGGCACGGCTTCTGTCTCGGTGGCTGAGCTGCTGGCAGCGTGTGCAGGACACATCCTGTTTGTTTTACTGCGTACGCTGCAGGCTGTACATCAGGTGGGCTCCTGGGCCAGGACTGATTTCTGAACTCTGCCCCAGGACACAAAGTGCCTGTCTGTCTTCCACCATGGGTGCTACACATCCACCATACAGGAGAGAAACCTGCCTGCTTCCCTAATGCCTTTCAGGAAGAGAGACTGAAGGTGGCCATGGGAGAACAATTTGTAGGGTCAGCCACGATGGCCTAAGGCCAGCTGAGCAGTGGGATCTCTGGCTGCTTGACCCCGGTAAGTCCTGAGGGCTTCTCCCCGTGCCTGCATGCTGCTGCCCCTGCCTGGGAGTAAGGAGGGAGCAATGCTGCGTGCTGGGGGGTGACTGCGTTGTACTCACTGGGATGATGCCTTCAGCATGTAGCTGGCCTCCCGGTCGTCTGCATTCTCGAGCAGCCTCAGGATGAAGACGTTGGCCAAACTCTGCCCCTGGTCTTCTAATTCCTCCACCCGAAGAAGCCCCCGTGGCGCCGAGTCAAACACTTGGTACTTGTCCCTGAGAGGGGTTAAAGAGAAGATGAGGAAAACCTGCAGGTATGGCACAACAGTTTGTCTTCATCCACCCAGAACTGTACTGGGGCCAGACCAAGAACCTCTGTATGGAAGGAGGAGAAAAGATGCCCTGCTGTGGGAAGGGATGAGCGGGTGGCTGCGAAACTTCACCGCAAAGCAACAGACCCTCTCCTTGCTCAGCCTTAGGCATCCCGCGTGGCCGAAAACAAGTTGCTTGCTCTGTGCAACTCGTGTACAAAACACAGATGGTGCTCCCTCAAAGGGGACTGTGAGGCTCAATTCATTCCTATTTGTAAAATGCCTCTGTGTTTTCTGGATGCAAGCTGCCGCAGAAGCAAAATATTTCCAGGCATACAGACACTGCGGCGACATGTTTATTAGAAATGTTGGACTGGCGAGATGCTCCCTACCGGCGAGTCTAGTTAGTGCTACAAAGAACGCGCTGTTCTCTGGGACCCGTCTGTTTGTGCTGCTGTATTTCACTGGTCTCTAGCTTCACAAAACACAGTCCTAAGCACGATGACATTCCCCTCTTCCTGAGGCAGGTTATACCACGTCAAATATAACCGCTAGCCTCAGGCCTAAATTTATACCCCTCCCCACTGCTCAAATTTTCTAGACTCCTTTCTTAGAAATTTAACTGACTAAATCTGAGCTGTTCCTCAGGCAGCGATGAGTCAAAAAAGCACTTCTTGACAGGAAGACAGGCCTCCTGGATCAGCCCGCCAGCTGATGTAACTCAGTGCCACTCTGCAGAAACTGGTGGATACGCGTTTGCTTCTCCTGCTGGGAGACCTGCCCTGAAATCTGCACAAATCTGACAGAAAGTCCTGTTTGCCATCAAGTTTCAGCTGGCGAGCTGCACCACCCACGAACAGCCAGTGCTCCCCACCTGCGCTTACAAAGGGCTTAAAGTGCCTGTATGCTACCTGAATTTTCCACTTACCCAGGAATTTGCCGGCAAATTACCAGCAGATCATTGAAAAGGAACAAGTAGATTTCTCTGAAGAGCTTCTTGGTGCGAAGCGTTCGCGATGTCTTCGGACCATTCATTTGCTGCAGTTCCCCCTGTTTCAGCAGCCAGCGGGAGTGAGAGATGATGGGCACAGACTAGAAGTTAGAAAAAGACAGCAACAGTGAGAAGGGCAACAAATCCATGGGCTTTTGCAGTTCAGAGGCTGAAAGCAACAGGCCACGAAGATGGAATTTCAAGTGAGCTCCCATCACAACATCTCCCGCCGCAGAGGATGGATGGAGAGCTGCACAGAGAGCGCAGTGTGCTCTTACAGCCACACCGCAGCCCAGCACAGAGAGTAACAGAGCTCAGACAGGGACACAAGCAGGGGCCCAAGAACGAACAAACAGTCCAGGGCAGCGGTGCTCGAGTGCCCAGTGCTGGATTTAAACACCAGGCTACGCCCTGCACAGCCTGATCCAGTCGCTGGAGCATCCCGTGTCTCATCACCAAGCCAGGGAGACTGGCTTTCAAAAACATGTAGTTGGCTTTTTGGCTGTGAAAAAAGCAGGTTAAACAAGTTCTCAGGGGACGGCTCTGTCCCAGCCAGGAGCAGCCACTACAGCATTTATGCTAGAGTTTTACAAAATATTATTTTAAAAACAGAAGCCCAGAACAAAGCACTTCTTATATTAGGACACTACATTTTTGGTCAAATGACTGAAATACTTGAAAATATCACCATAACTGCTACCCTTTCCACCATCTCTCCCTCCCACGTTTGTCACATGCCCTGTGGTGCAGTCTTTCTTTCTGTGCCCCTGCATTATTTTCACCAGAGGAGCCCTGCCCGTGTCAGTGCCCAGGGTGACCTGCTCCAGCCTGCCACTGGAGCCTCAGCTGTGCAAGTGATGAAGGCAGTCTTGTGGCTACTGCAACCCAAAGCTGGCCTGAGGACTGTGGTCTTGCCTAGACCCACTGGTTTTGGGGTTTGGAAAATCAAATTCTTGGGGTGCCAAGTGTGGCCTTCCAAACAAATGGTCTCAATTTTTATTTTTTTTTAATTTTTCTTCAGTTGCTCAGGTATGTATAAAGGTTGCTGGGAAACTAAGTATGTTCCTTAAAGTTAGTGAAGCACACGGATCTGAGGAGCGCTTTCACGGCACTCATGAAAAGAACCAGTGACTTTATACTTAGCACTGGAGTTTCTTGGCATGTATTAAATAAGATCTGGTCAGAAGTCCCTAAATATTCAGTCATTCCCTGAGTGGATCCAGAACAGATCAACAGGTGATTAGAGGCATAGTGCACGAAGACATGGATGAATTAAATATGGGGGGACAGCCTTCATTTTGGTATTTTCCAACTTTGAAGTGTTTTTCTTTGTAGATTTAATCTTCCTTTAATGTCACCTGTAATGTAAAATATAGCTGCCAGCGCATCACAGCTCCGTACACGTGCGACACGCTGCCTCTTGCCCACGTGGGTGCAGTGCCCGTGGCAGCACTTCTCCTTCGAAGTTTCAAGCAGGGCAGCGTGGACAGGCAGTGCACTGCCACAACTGAATGTCACTGCAGGGAGTGCAACTGGGTTACTGCTGCTGGGTATGCGCATGCAACACCTGGATGCTGCTGGTTCACTGTCTGCAGAGGGTTGTTACCAACCCATGCTTATACCTTGATCTTAAATTCCAGTTTCTTCTGGATGCTGATCATCTGCTCTGTTCGGCTCATCTTCCTGACACCTTCATTACACGCTTTCACCACCTGGAGAAAGAATAGGAAGATTTGTTTCCAATGGCCTGAACAGGTAAGTGCTGTAAAGCATGGAAAGGCCTGACCTTGACAGGGTAAGTGCCTTGCTGTAACAGGAACTGAACAAACCAGGCTCTTCCATCAACACTGTATTCACATGAAAAAGGGGAGGAGAACAAAACAAAAGAAGAAAAAACAGCACCCAGAAGACGTTATAGCCAGAAGCTGAATATCAGGACGTTAGATGGCTGCCTTTGGGTACTGAATAAGACAGTGCTAAGCATCAGTCCTGGCTGTGCAGCAAAGGGAACAACTCGTTTACCAGATTCTGACACGCCATGCATCTCTTCCCCATCTCCAGCATTTGAAAAAAAAAAAAAAAAAGGTACACGCACAGTATTATCTTCAAGAAGAGAGCGAACCAAAGATCTTCATTTCAAAGGCAGAAATGCTGTGGTTCTGCCAAGCAGCACCAGCTGCCAAGGCTATGATGGAACGTCCCACGAAAGAGATGTTCCTTGTGGTCCATCTGGGTCCAAGTACAAACTTTTGACAGAAAAAGCACAGACAATGTGCAGGCACTACCCTGTTACAGGGACCTTAACCTAGATGCTACTGCTTCTTTCATAAGGAGCAACTCTCTTGAGAACTGGTTAGGTAGAAAAATTATGTTGGAGAACATGCTCCACTTTGTGCACTGCTTCTGTTACTGAAAATCCACCAGAACATCAGCAACTGAAACCACAAGCTGCTCCTACCTATCCAGTAAGATACTTGCAGTAAAAATTAAGCACCAGCTGGCCTCTGTTGTAATGCCTGTATCCAGCTGGATGCTAGGCATCTAAACTCAAACATTTTCAGGTAAGTAACCATAAGAAGGGAGTTAGGAAATCGACTACAAAATGAGCATTTTTGCAACAGCAGTCCTTGTCATCTGCATGCTACAGTAACAGCCTTCCTCAAACTTTTAACCAATGGAAAAAACAAAATAGGCTGGCGGATGCATCATCATCATGCAAATATGAAGTAACACAGAATATTCTTTTGTCATTAAGGCCTCTGTTTTTATCCCTAGCAATCTCCCAAGTGTAGACTTCATATGCTAGTTTAGGGTAAATCCAACAGTCATTTTGTTTTAGTATTTCAGTCATAAGCTGCAACCATATCCTCAGGCTGATGCTCGAGCACAATTTTCAACTTGAAATGCTTATTCTGAATTGCAGGATTCAAGAGATACTCCAGGCTTCTGAAGGTCATTAAGAGAAGGGGATTCAAACACCTTGGTCCCTGTAGTGCCCTGTTCCAGCCACGTAGCTGCCAGCAACTCCAGATGGCATTCCAGACCTTTCAAATGTGTCAACCAAAGGGGGTCACCCGGTATGACCATGTCAGGAACAGCCCTGGTGCAAAACAATGCCTGTCCAGCACTTTGTGCACCACAGTAACAAGCACAACTGAATTCCACCTGAACACCAGGGATTGTACCATCATCAGTTAAAAGGGATAAAAGCAGGTATGTTCACTTCATTGAGAAACTTATTCTAGGTCAGAGGAAGAGATGTGCTGCATTGGAGGAAACCTGATACAGTCATACTCGACTGCCTGTTGCAGCTAAACACATCTCTCAGTAGGATCCATCACCCTCAGGCATCTGCAAAAACACCTTGTATTCTTGAAAACCCCAGGGGAAAGCATTGTCTCAACCCTTCCTAGAGAGGAAACACATGCATCTGTTGTTAGTAAGGGATTTTTCCCTGACTGACATTAAATAGCTGCTGGATTGGTTCATCTTTGAGAGCAAGGAAGACTTTAAAAAAAAAAAAAAAAACCTCTTGAAACATAGTGTCGGGATTTAAAAGGAAGCTCCAGGAGTGAATGAATGCAGTTTGTAGGTCTCTTCTGGGGAGAAACTGGGCATACTTGTTCAATCTTAATGGCCTTCAGATATAGTTCATTCAAACTTACTGTTTCTAGCTCCTTATGTGCATCCAGCGCAGTGGTTTCCCTCTCAGACTTCTCTTCTACTTTCTTCAAAATATTCTGTAGGGGAGCAAAGGCTGTGTTAACTTTCCAATCTGACAGCACAGAAAGGTCTTTGCTATACCTGGAGTTATTTCTGGCCATTGGCCTAATTACAGGGTGGATGATTGAGTACAGGGACTCCCACCTCTTAGCTCCTGTTTTTCATTAAAGCTTGTTCCCATCTGACTACTACTGAATATCTAAAAGAAGTATAGCAGGCAGACCCCCATTTTATTAAAAAAAAAAAATAGATAAAGCTGGCATTAGCAGGTAGTGTTTGCTAATCCAAATTGGATACGATCTTTTGGGAGTGAGCTGCCTCCTCATCCCTAGAAGCATGTCCTCTAGTGCAATGTTCAGACATGCTGGCAAAGCACAGCTGCCACACTCTGGCCCAAGCCACCATGATTTGGGTATTACACACAATTTTGGAGCTGTTTTACACTGTGCACCTGTACATGAGCAGCCTAACCATTAGGCAGTTGGCTTATCGTACCACTGCTACCCCTTCTAGCAGCTCTACAGTAAAGCTCCTCCTCAACTCTTATTTAGTAAAAACTACAAGGCAAATTCAACATCAGGTTGGAGATGTTCTCCCCGTGACTGAAAACTTTCCCATAGTTGACAACGTCCTATTCTGTGGAAAAACTTCACCCAGCTCTAGGGCTGATCTTGGCTGTTTGTAAGCCTCATTATGAACCGTTGGACAGGAGAACTCCAGGAGTGATGCAGAAGACCTTTGGACAACACAGAAGAGCAAAACTCTACCTGCACGAGTAGCTTGAGCCGCGTGATCCTTTGAAATGGCAAAATCAGGAAGGAAGAAAAGGACAGGCCTTTGCACTTGGGATCCAGCTCCAGCTGTGAGATCACTTCCCGGAAAGCTGGCTTGTCCTGGCTGAGGGGGGAAGGAGAGAGAGAGCGAGAGAGTGCCACCCTGCATGTGACTTTGGTGTGTGGGTGGTGACCCAAAAGCAGCCCAGTCCCACAGACAGCATCTGCCTCGCTTCTCCCAGGAACAGAAAGGAAGGGAGGAGGAACCAAATGCTTCTAGGTGTATTTTGGTTTGAATCCAGAGCTATTTATAGAGTTGGAGGATGGAAAAAATAGTCTTTTAATGTACAAGCCATGGTAGCATGTTCACATGTGTAGCACATCTAGCTTAGCAGCATACGCTGTGTGCGTAGGTGTGTGTGAATGGGGTGTGTGTCCAAGTAGATGAGTCACAGGCATAATTATATATTTTTACACAGTTGGATCTCTGTGACAAGGTGAAATTCACACAGTCATAAGAACAAGACAAGCCACAAAACTTGGCTACTCCTGGCTGCTTAGCAGGAGGATGGAAATCGTTATCTGGCCTGAGAAGAGCACAGGCCATCCCCCAGGCCATTCCCAGGCGTTGCTGAGCCACAGACATGGCTGCGCTGAGCAGTTTCACAAGCCCCAGCTGCTGCAGTCAAAGCCAGCACCTCCTGGTGATTGTGAGGGCCAGCCACGTGGAAGACTTCTGGAGCCCTAGCTAGCAAAACCAGCATGGATGTGAAGACATTGCTAACCACGCAGAACCTGTCTTCACTACCTGTGACTGGCAGCACTCCAAGAGAAGCCGCTTTAAGTGCTTCTCCTGCTGCAGCAGGTACTTGTGTCACCGTGTCACTTGCCAGAGCCACAGCAGAACGGACCTGAGCGTGTTTGAGAAACATAGCCGAAGTGGGGGCAGCTGTGAAACACCAGAGGCTTCAAGTTCAGCCAAGTGCTGTGAAATTCTTGGGCTAGCTTGGAGCCTGAGGAAGAGAGTCTATTCTTTTCAACGTCCTCCATATTCTCTCTCAGATGAAAAAAATACTGCCCTCTCAATCCATATCTAGGAATACTTCCAACTCAGATAGGTCCTTTTCAAGCTCAAGTAATCCAGCCTACTGCTGGTTCACTTCTGAGTAGTTAGCTAATGACTCTGGACACACTGTTTATATTGCTCACCTCTGACTCAAGGAAACCCTGCAGTACCCTCCTTTTAGAGAGAACAGTTGGCCAAGCTCAGCAGAGGCTGCTTGGAGAGTTTTTTTTTTGCCTCAAAAGCTGGAGATCAGAGAAAGGAAAGGATCAGGGCTCATTACACTCCTCCAAACCAGCTGCTGCTATGGGGAGGAAATATAGTGCAGCATGTTCAATGGGCTGTCCTGAAGGAATCCAGGCCATTGTAACTGAAGAAAAAAATTAATCCTCCTGCTCGAAGACAAGCCTGTAGGGCACTCTTCGTTTTGAGATGGTAGAATTCCTACCGGACCAAAAAACTAGCTGAACTTGAAAAATAATGCAAAAATATCTTGGATTATATCCTCAGGCATCGTGCCTGTATTTGTAACACCAGAATGTGATGAAAATGCCTTTTTTTTTTTTTCCTTTTAAGAAAGTTTTGTTCTTTTGAAAAAAAAAATCTCAACTTTGGGAAGGTTCAGCCTTGCTGAGAAGCTCAGGAAAAGCAGTGGCTGTTCTTGCCTTCAGAGAACTGCATCATATTCTCAGCCTTTCGATCTCTTGTCTCTACTTGCAGTTTAAAAATGCATGCATTTCACAAGCATGTGTTCTCATGTCCACTGAAAGCATTTCCCACAGCTGGGAACTGCTAGCTCTGAATTCATTTGGTATGCTCCTTGCCTACTCTCTCACCCCACCCTTACCATAAATTAGCCTTTTAATTATGTTTCCTTTTTTATAAATGCAGAGTAAAATCAGTGCAGTGGGAAATCCTGTTTCTGTACTATTTAGCAATATTGAAATTACTGCTAAATCAATGGCCTATGTGATTTTGGGAAGTAATACAGCATCAAGCACTGGAACTCACAGAAGCTGCTTGTAAGCTCTCTCCTGGTAGGTCTGGTTGGAGACGTAGGTGATGTACACAGAGAAGTGATTAACGGTGTGCTGGTAGACGATATCGCACACATCCGAGATCACAATATTCTCCTCCACGCGTTGCTCAAGGTCCAACAGGAAGCTAGATAAGAAAACCAGCACTCACTATGACCTGCACGTTCAACGTAATTCCCAGTTTCTGCCCCTTGGGCTGAAAGCAATTAACGTGTCCGCAAGCTTTTTGAAAAGGCTGGGTAGCAGACTGCTCAGTCTGCTCTCCAAACAAATTTAGCTGAAGAGATGCCGTTCAGCTAGCCAAAAATCCAGCGGCAGGTGTCTTACCGCTCACTGACAGCCATGACGTCCAGGACATTGGAGAAGAGGATGTGTGCCTCAGACTGGTGTAAGATCTTTTTCAGGCGTTCGTTCTCCATGAAGTGAGACACCAGCAGATTCAGACTCTTGTAATACGAGGCTTCGGAAGTAACCAGCTCAAACATTGCCTGGGGGAGAATCCCAAAGGCGGTCATCAGCAGGTACCTTCTACATTCATAGGGAGGTGCACGCAGCATTAATGGGAACATCTGTGCTGCATGGAGTCATGGACATTGCCCCCACCCTCCAGACCCCGCGTGCAGGGAGAGGTAAATGTGCAGGGGTATTTCCCGTGTGTCACATAGGATAGGAAATCTTCCCCATCTCCCTCTCCTCTCCCCTAAGCTGTTTGACCACGTTTCCTTCCACTGCACCTTCCCAGCAGAATTCTCCGTCTCTCAGATGAGCAGTCCCATGTTGTGCACGTGCTCACATAAAAGCACTTCCTACACCCTCCCCAGCATCACTCAGGCAGTTTGACCTGAGGGTGCCAAGTCCCCTGCACCCCCTGTCACCATCCTGCACATTCCTCTCCCCTACGGGGAGTTCCCTTTGGCAGTCTGCACACCCCCTCCAGCCCCGTGCTGATCATGCAGCACTGGCTTGCTGTGGCTTGTTGTGCTCCCAGCAGGGTCTCGTTGCACCACCTATGCCCGTATTAGAAAAGCCGTGGGGTAGGGGTTGGCTGCACACCAGCACCCTGCGGTCCCAGCGTGCGACACGTGCTCCTTGGGACACGGCTGATACGAACGCACAGCTATGGTGCTGCAAAGCCCTGCGTGTTCCCTGAACCTAAGGAAAGCCCAGGTGAGGCTCCCTGGCCAAGCCCAGCCATACGCTTTTCTGACCCACTTCACCGAGGACCGGGACAAGGCACAGCAGTCCCTAACTGTTACTGTAAGGTATAAACAATCTCTGAATTTCAGCACTTGCTTTTCCTGTTAAAAGCGAAGTCATGGCGCAAAGCCCAGCTTCCTCAGGCCAGGGATGTGGTCTGGGGAAGCAGAAGGACAATCCGATGGCTTGTTTCAGAGATACATCTTAATGAGGTGAGGATGTAAAGCCCTGTCTATAGCAGGTGCCAGAGGGACAGTGCACTATTGCTACACAGAGTAATTACACTCCAGGCTGCGTGCAGAGGTAGATAAAGCAAGTGGTTATTGACACAAATACCAAATCCATTCGTTTAAGTAAGATTAATTTAAGATTCTTGCAAAGGCTTTGACATGGCAGAAAATCATTAGCTCCTTCAGGCATCTCTTGATGGAGGCGTGTCCTGGGGCTGGGCCGTGCTGCTGTTAATGAAAAAGGACCTTTTGGTAGCAAAAGTCTCACTTTCTTGCCCCTAAAGCGGCTCTGGCGGTGCGACTCCCTGAGTGCCACCAGCCCTGAGAGCCTCCATGGGCCCAGCCAGAGTTGTTAAAGTAACGAAAGAGCAGCAGGTATGTGCAGTATTTTTTATTTTTTGCTGCACATATGGAAAAGTAGCTTTCAGATTAGCAGGGGGTCTGTCTTGTGGACTGATTTGTTTTGTTTCTCTTTTTAAAGAAATGAAACTCTCTGCTGATCAGTTTTTGGGCTTTTCCTGGAGATGTTGCTGTGCATTACAGGAGGACCCAAGGTACAGAGACCTGGATAATATTCCTGATGCTGCTGCAGGGCAAGAGCTGGGAAGATGGGCACAGCGGGGAGGGATTGTTATCAAATCCAGAACTGCTGAAGTATCAGTTGAATTGACATTTCCATTCTTTGTAGGGTTAACATCATAAGAAATAAGTGGGCAAAAAGTCAGATGGGCCTCTAAGCAGGTGGTCCTGTCCTGCGCTGGAGAAGGCTGTGCTCATACAGCCCCTGAAGGGAGACAAAGCAAAGGGTGCAGGTGGAAATGAAAGCACTTAGTGCATGTGGAACAGCTGGTGTTTAAGGAATAAAAGGATGTTTATTTTCTTCAAGAACAGGTTCCCAGTAAGAAAAATGGATGACTGGCTAGGTCTCCAAAATACACTTCTTACAGTAGCTTGTTTTAATAACTGAGAGGAGAAGAACAGGTAAAGATGCAACAAAGAACAAGATGGGATGTGTAGGGATAGCTTATTCCTTCCCAGTACCCTGAGGACTGGTACTACCAGTCATTTCACTCTGCAGCTTTCCAGATGCTCCAGGCCAGGACTTTATTTTCTGCTGGGTCTTTGCAGGATGACCGTGAGAGTCAAGGTTAAGATCTGCCACGTCATTAAGGTCTTTAAACCCTCTGACAACTTGCCTAATCTATAAGCTTAGTTCCTAACATGCAGACACAGAAGTTCCCACTGCCTATGTTTGGAGAAATTAATTTGTGTGTTTGCTGCCCACCATGGTGTGGGGGGGCGGGGGGCACTAAGGAAGTGCAAGTTTCAAGCAATATTGAAAACCATAGTGAAAATATCATGGGGTTCTGACTTAAAGGAGATGCCAGGGAAGGAAACGTTCTCTCTGCTGGTCAGGACAAGCTTCTCTGAGTGTTCACTACAGCATGTGCAAGGCACAAGTTTCTCAAGTGACTTTGGAGACCTAGCTAGTCCCCTGCAGACCCAAAGTACCCCAACGCCTACTCTAAAGAGCCCAGACTGCTCTTTCCCATCTGAATGGTACAAACGAACTGCAAACATCTGAACTGTGATGTAAGGATGAGATTTCTGAGAGCAGCTGAACTCTGCGACACTAGATAAAAGAGCGAGAACTTCTGGCTTCAGAGCTGCAGAAATATCTAGAGAAAATGTGAACTCAATGTCAACTGATGTAATGCTGTCCCCCCGAGTCTATAAACAGTCTGAAACTGTCTCTTGGAAACATGACCAAGAGTTTCCTGAGTCCTCTGGGTCATTAACTTCATGAAATCTACCACTTGCATAAGAGCTGTACTAATTGTTTTCATTGCTTAGATTTTGGCAGAGAGACTAAGAAAGGAAAGAGAAGTGAAGCAAAAGTAAAAAGGAGATAGAAGATTAAAAAAGGAAAAAAAAATTAAGAGTCACCAAAGACAGGAGTAAGTAACCCTAAGGCTAAATCCCGTCTGAGACAATATGATGTTTTATTGCATAGATTGAAAATATCTGTTCCCAGTAGCTCGGATCCTCCTGTAAACCACCAGCGAATACGGGGGGATCCTGACCCAGCCTAGGAGGGATCTTATTTTGAGCTGATGCCACGGTATTGGCTGTGACCAGCTCTCAGACCTGGTCATCTTCACAGGGCGCGTATGACGTCCACCTGCCAAAAGTGCAGTAAGGACAGCACAAGAGCCCTCTGGAGGAGGGTAGCTCAGTTTTAGAGCAAATTTAGATGTTCAAAAGCTAAGGCTTGCTCAAAGAAGGAAAGGAAATTAAATGTTCTCTCGACATTTTTGTGGAAATGGAACAAGAGAAAGACTGCCTCCCTGTCAAACGTTCTTCCACAGAGGCCACATCACCGCTGCATGCACCGGGTTCGAGTCCCTCTTTTGCTTAAGCAAAGATTTTCACAGCAGGTGCCCTCTGATCCAGATTCACACTGTGTCATGCAGGTGCAGATTAGTCTGTCTACCTGCCAATTTTTCTAACACCAAAGTGACCAGGATCCAAATAATCCCTAGAGAAAGTTTATCAAAGCCTATGGTTTATCAAACCATCTCAGCAACAATGGTTCCGTTCAAGTTATGAGGATACGTTATTCATACTCAATGTTTTTTGTTATTGCTGTTGTTTTTTTTAATCTGTCAATTGTTTTGGCCAGCTCCACTCAGCTTGGAATCTCCTAACACACAGAAGGTGAGTCACGTGTAGCAAGTAGAAGAGGACAAAATGAATAAACAATGTAGTTAAGTCAAACAACAACAAACTGAAAGGTAGAGATATGGACTTGGAAGGAGGAGTAAACCGAGCCACTCCACAAAAAGACAACGCCAATAATGGAATTTAAGGTTTGTGCTAAAACATTTCACAGGCTAAATGCTGTTCCTTCTTACCTCCGGATCGCTACCTTTTCAAAGCCTAGTACCTCTGCGACATAATTTGTTTTAGCCTACATTACACGTAATACACAGAGTGTTTTCTCTCCAGTCACTTGTTCCCCCTGTTACATACGTGTTGCCTGTCACTTCCTTCGCACTGACTCCATGTCAGCACTTCTTTTGGCTTGGTCTGCTTTTTTCATCACTAAATTTTCTACATACTTATAAGAAAGTCCTTGATGATTCATGTTTTGCTGTGTTTGATGCTCAACAGATGTCTGGATAATTAAGCTACCCTATGAATGATTTAGTCTGATAATTATTCTAGTAGCACATAATTTGTGTATTTCCCTGACCCCTGCAGTCTGTAACATGTTCTTTGTTTTTTCTTTTGTTCTTCCTTTTTCTACATTTTTGCCTACATTTTCGTGACAGTTCCAGTTGTTGTTTTATATTTTGTTACTCTGACATTAGCTTTAAATTAAAAAAGCTGATGTGGCTGAAGCCATTGCTGTCTGAATTCTGTTTGAGTTCCCAGGGCTAATGGCCCATGCTGCAATTTTTTTTTCTGAAATTGCTGAGAGGAGGTGGGTGGTTTTGTTTTTTTTTTTTTTCCTCCCTGAAACTTCATTTTCTGGGTCACTCATTCCAGTGGGGACTATAACAAATTGCCTTTCAGGAGACTTTTTAAACATCCATTGCTCTTCCAGTCAAGTTTCTTGTTTTGATGCTTGAAAAACAAATGTCTTGGTTTTTATCTCGTGTTGATGACCTGCTTGGTTATTTTCCACCATCACCAATACTGAAGACCAGATTCCTCCTCTTGGCAGGTGTCACCTTTCTCACTGTTGCCTCTTTCATTTTGCAGATAGCTGCAGGTGAACAACTTTATCTCTGACTGCTTAAGCCCTGCACCATCCCGGCTGTGGTGGTGTTCCCTTCCTCAGCTGTAAACACGGGTTTTGGCTTTGACTTCCTTTCCATTCGTGTACTCATGTTCCTCCCTGCGGTCTGACTAATACTCTTGTTCTAACTTTTCCCGGCTGAAGAGCTGCAAGCACTTCTAGTCACTGTGTTTAACACAGCTTGGAAAATAAAACAGGTCAGAAAGGTACAATTTTGCACTTAAGACATTTACTCCAGATTTTCTGCTGTCCTCTGCTTCAGGTAGATTCTTCCAATACTCCTTCAGGAAGCTGAACACTTCCCATTCACTGAAGCCCTCCTATACAGCTGCCGTTCCCAATTCATGTGTGAGAACAGTTCTCTCAAATTCAGCTCTGCAGCGGCAACCACTACTTGCTGAATTCAACATCATCTCTCTAATCGCCTCAGTGATTTCTCCAGCACTCCTCGTTTCCTGTGCTTGACTCTCCTCACAAAGCAAATTCTCCACTCTATCTGTTCGATGTTCAGCCAATTTCACAGCTTCCTGGCTTTCGGCAGTTTTATAATCTCTCACTGTACTAATCCAGAACAAACAGGAAGGAAATTTTAGCTCCGATAAAGTAACAAGAAGGGAGAGCACAGCACTTCTTTAAGGCAGCGCTGTCCCACCTCCATCTGCTTTATTTCTGTTGTTATTTAAGCCGAAAGAAGAAAATTCAGCACCCGTAATGCTGGGGTCTAGCAGATATTTTTCTGTAGAACACCTACAGGTAATGAACATAACTCCAGAGAAATGGCAGCTTTTGAAATCTATGATGCAAACTTCTATGCTGATGTTTCTCTGTAAGTGACTCCTCATTTTGAAGCAGAAAAAGAAGAGCTTGTAGTTTTTCAGATGCCAGATTGTGTTTGTAATGCTGGCAGTCAGAAGTACTGTGTTTTGCCAGGTAAACAGAACAAATCTGATATGGAAATAACCAATGCAGAAGAACATGGAAAAGCAACAAATCATTTCAGTCACCTTCAGCTGTAACCCTGACACACTAGCAGTCTGTGCTGTCAGCCTAAGCTACCCTGTACAAACACAGGTCTCTCCCACCAAGGGTGTAGCTGAAGCCTTGCCCCTCGCGCCCCTGAGATGTGAGAGACCAGCCCTTCCAGGGAAACAGCGAAGCTACAGCCTTGGCCAGGACCAGGATGGGACTTGTACACACAAGCGATTCATAAATCTTGACTAGGCAAACACAAGTAAGCTCAAGGAGAACTCCTCACACCCTGAGATGTTCTTCAGCATTTTGAGTTCAATCACACGTACCAGGACAGAAGGGATACAAAGGTAGGGCGTCCTCACCACGAGCCATCCTGGCACAGACGGATTCACGGGGCCAAGCCTGTGAAGGTCCCTCGCTCACATCACAACACACACCACCCTAAACAAGGTTTGTTCATCTCCACTGCAGGCTACGGATCCGGTGCTATGCACTGCCAAAGAGCACTCATGCTCCCCACGCTATCTAAAATAGCAACCAGTTGTAAACTGTTGCGTGACTGATGTTTTCATTAACTGCGGCAGCTACCCCCACCTACTCTGCTCCTGGTCAATGCAGCCCTGTACATTAACGGTGTACGACTCTCAGACAGAGATATTACTGTGCTGCATGGCTGAAATGCAAAATCGTCTGTCAATATTTTTGACTGTTTTGCACAAGACTCCAAGTAACGGCATTTAAAAATCAGGAAGCTTATCAATCTCCATCACTTCCCTTTCCTTTAATGCCATCATATTTAAAACAGATTACAGGTAACTTTTGAACTCTTCTAAGATTTTTGGTGGATTAATGTGCATTAGGGACCAAAAGCTTTACTGCAAGAACCCCTTCGTTATCTCTCCCTTCCTTTGTAAATGGCTCCTAACACTGATGCAGAAAAGGGAAAAGATTTTCTCTTTTGCTAAATAAATATCCAGCAGCAACAGCATGTAGGACAACACCCTGTAGCTTCAAAAAAGTGAGTGGTGCTGACCAGTGTGACATGGAAAAGTATTTAGCAAAACAAGGCTCATCTGTGACTGCTATGAAGCTGTTTTTAAATCTTTATAACCTGACTCTCACTCTTTTAAGCAGCAACCCAGTTAAGAAACATTCCACCTTCCCCCATTTTACCTCCTGCAGCTTGATCTCATCTGGCTGGAGGATGCTAAGGACCCCGCTGCTCCGGATCTCCGGAAGATCCTGCCATAAGTTGAACCTGGAGTTGGAGTTCCTCAGCAAATTGATTTGTGGTGCAGCTTTGCTCTCGGTCGTACTTGTAGGTTCTGTTTCAGACGGGGTTTCCTCACTGGGTGAACTCTCCTCAGGGTCTGTCTGTGAATCCTGCAGTCGTCTGGTTTCGATCTCCTGGCGTGTAGATTTATCTCGATATTCTTGATACAGGAGCCCTAGGAGGCAATGTAACAAGTCTCAGAGGTTACAGTGAGCAAAAGAGTGGCAGCGTATGGTGGGAACGGGTATTTGTTTGGCATTAGTTCACCTCAGAAAAGCCATGTATGGCGTTTCTATTTCAAACAGGACTGGCAACCCTAAATGGAAGGCCATTTCTACATCTACAGTGTTGCTAACAATTATCTGCTATCACAAAACATGTAGTAAGTCGTATGAATCCATCTGGTTACTTGCCAGGCTTTTAAATGTTTCTTTAAGACCTTGATATTCTCTGTAATATTATGATACAAGCTGTATAAATTGAAAGGTGTGTTGTGTTGAAAAGTAACGCTGCATACACTGAAACTACTTTAAAGGATCAATTTGATGGCTATGAAAATCCTTAAGGAGGAAATGCTGGGCTGCTGCATGTAATGAAGGCATTACACAAGGGAATCATGGGGACTATTACTTGTTTGTTTTGGTATTGACTTTGTGGTTAGCATTGGACATGTTGCTAAATTTCTTTCTCTTTTAATTCTCAGTTTCTATGACGATTGAAGATATTAATTTAATGCTTCAAAGTTGCCTGAATGCCACAGCACCACAGAAAAGGCTATGACTTCGCACCATCTTGCTGCACATCGATCAAACGAGGTGTCTTCCGCATTTCAGTTACTAACTTCAGCAGCAGGTGAAATTGCACAGAATTTGCCCCAATTCCTGATTTCAACTGACAGCACCAAACAGGTAGGAATCCTGAAGTTCCTTGGCCATCTATAGAAGGTCCTGCCTCTCTCCTAAGGCAGGAGATAAGTACAGGAGGCACTTGTCCCATATCTCTTTCTAAGCCATCTGTAGGGCCCAGAATGTTAATTGTTCGAATATAAAATGTTGTTTAGAAGATACGAGAAGACAGGAGAGCAAGAGCCTAGTCTGAGTCAATCTTCTCACTTACCGAAGTTGATGAAATACATTTTGGATCATCTCCCTTGGTTTATATTTGAATCTCAGAAATGTAAAATGAATAAAGATAAAAGTCCTTGATATTAAAAGTAATAATAATACAAAAAAAATGTAATTTATTTTGTCTGAATCATTAGGGATTAAAATCCATCTGGTCACATGTAGTCATGATACTGGATCTCAAAGCAGATTCCACGTGTAATAAGGTGAGAGACAACTGGGTCAGGAGTTTGTCTAGGGAGGGCAGAACTGTAGCTGTCACTGCCTAATAAATCTCTGGACCAGTTTTCATGAGGCTCTGTACCAGTCACTGCTAAAACTCTTCTAGAAATATGCTGGGGGAAAAGTGCAGGCACGAGGACAGCAGAACTGCAGTCTGTGAGTATATCCTGTTATCTGTTCTCCCTGGGAAGACGCTCAACGCTGGATTAAAATAGCAGTAAGGGTAGCTGTGCCTAGGAAACCGTACAGTCTTCTGCTAGCTTCCTACATGACAACTGAAGAGAGGAGACTTCCCCTGAAGTTTTGCATCCTGCTGCTACTTATATAATTTCTCTCTGCGTCAACTAGGCTTATATGGCTTTCCTAAGCATTTCTGTCTGTTAATCAGCACCAGTGAGGGTGCTGAGCATGCGGCAGGCTGGAAAGGCTCCTTGAGGAATAGAGCGGAGAGCCTGCTGAATCGGAGCAGCTTTCAGAAGCGCTGCTCTGTAAGTTCAGCCAGTGCTCAAAGGCTCTGGTGCAGTAGGGCACTGGGTACCTGCTGCCCTACCGACCTGCACACCAGAGTAGGCCAGGCTGGGAAATAACACCCTGAAGCAGTATGGCCAGTGCGTGGCTCAAGGGAAAATGTGCTGAGAAACTGGAGCACGATCTATCTATTTTACTCATACCGCAGATAATTACATTTGCAGTATCTGATCGTTGCGCTTGTGGGTCTGTCCTGCAAGTCAGAGGCAATTAAGGACATTTTGTATTTGTGTGAGGGTGATTTAGTCTCCCTTGTGCAGATCTGGAGAGCAGCCCTTTACAAAAGATCCTTGAGACATTTTCCTCCTTTGCTTTTAAGGAAATAATGTCCAGACAATGAAACTTGATTTTGTTTCCAGGTTCCCTGTCTGACCCACCAAACAGAGAGACCTACAGAGCCTTCAGCTGCAGGCGATGCGAGTACAGACACGGGGAGACTTGACTGACTAAAGGCATCTGCCTGCCAGAACTCGTTTGGAAATGCCACCAAGGTAACACATTTTAAGGAGGGAGCTGAGGAGAGACTGGCTGAAGGTCTTCCACAGACAGCAATATTAGGAAGAAACAGAAAGGTGATATCAGCGGAAAGACAAAAGACAGGTTTAGGTAGAATAAGGGTAGGAGGAAACAGAGAGGGTTGCGCTAGCAAGGACGTAAGATTTCCTTGCAGTCTTGGTGTGAAAGGTACATCTATCTATATGTTGGCAAGGAGGTTATGACTGGGAAAGAAAAGGCTTAGCTGATTTTACCTGCAACATTTTCAGAGAGACCTGGAGAAACCAACCAAAAGCCTGCTCTCAGTGGAGCAGGAGGTGGTTATGGCACAGGACAGGCAGTATAACAGACACAAGGTGAGGGAACGGGATCTTGACATGTTGAAAGGAGAGCGATAAATTTGGGAACCAACCGACTGAGTATGCAGAAAGAAGCTGAGAACAGTAGTTGAACACGACACTGAACATATGATAATTTAGTAAATGCCTATGTTTAGTAAGTGAGCAAGTATAGAATGTCAGAGACCTGTAAGAGCTCTGTCTGTTGCTTAACGTCCCAGCCATCACTACTGTCACTTGGTTAAAGGCTAGCCATGTGCTCAGAGCATGGGTTTGGTGCTGCCTGTTGACTTTAAGTGCTTAAGCTTATGAAACTGTTCTTCGTAAGGGATGTTTACATAGTTTCTAAGTATTATATTAGACTTTTCCCTTCATGTTTATTCTATTTCATTTTGCTGTCAGTCTCCCTTCCTGGATCCCTTGCAAACTGGGAGGGGAATTGCAAAACTCGTTACTAATTGGGGAAAATGCTCGCCTTAGAGAGTGATCTTAAAGTAAACGCTATTACATTTAAAGATATGTAAAATCTCAGGAGGTCCAGAGACATTTTTTCTGAAATTCTCTGCTCCAGTTTCAGGCAAAAAGTCCATTAGTGCCTCGAAGGCAGGAGGAAAGAAAGGGAGCGAGTGTACTCCAGCCACTTAAAATGACCTCTTTCCTGAAGATTAGGGTAGCATCTCTGGCTGTCAAAACCCTGTCTCCTTCCATCAAGGCACAAAAGACCTATTTGCAATTGAACAGATGCGTGTAGTGCTATCACATAGCATCCCTCTGATATACAGCACAAAAATATATAAGAATATCGCAACCAGGTTGCTTTGAAGTCCTGCTGGCTTTAGTATTTTATCATGCCTCTTGGCAGCACAGTCTCAGTAAAATGAGGACATACTGGCACATTTGCCTTGGGAGATTAGTACCTATGCAGCCAAAAGTAAGTAACACGTCTGGCAACATACAGCCAGATTGGTCACCGCTCTCTTCCACAAAGTCCAGCACTCATCTGCCTTGCCTGACAGCCCCTGGCAGGCTGCTGCAGGTCTCTCTCACACCAGCCTCCTGCAGGGCCCTGTCCCTGTCCCAGCGGCGCTCCAAGAATCAGCCTTGCCACCACAAGCTGACAGCAAACTGCAGCCGCTTTCCTCTCCCAGCGACAGCACAAGAAGCCTCCTCTCTCCCGCCGGGGAGATGATAATTGCTGCTCATGAGAATATCTATCAGATTTTGCCATGCGAAGCGCTACGTCCCTGCTCGCTACATTCAAGGATCTTGCGCTACCATTTCCAGAAATTAAACTGAACTGTTTAAAAAGGAAGCTTCTATGTTCCCAACACAAAAACTGCTTCGGGATGGGGCTAATTTTGCAGTTGCCCAAATCTCTCTGGGCAATGTCACAACTCCGATGTGGGAAACCAAGAAACAAGCAGCGAAGGTCCTCTCTGCATACCATAAAAAGGATTCTGGTTGCACACAACAAAAATACCACAAAAGAGAAAGCACGGCAATCCTTTCCTCCACAGCCTGCCCAGATAACCTCAAATCTGCCTTTGCAAAGAGACCACAAGAAACTCAGCTTGGAAAAATAATGCACTCGGCTGCCAGTGTGTGACCATGGCGAGCAGGCGCTGAACGCAGCGCGGGCAGTCCGGGTCCCTCAGCGTAGCCACTGCAGGGGTGCCAAAACCCAGTGACTGCCTTTTACACCTTTTCAGGCACTCAAAACCAGTTTTTAGCAGCAGGTCGGCCGTAGCCTCGATGACTGAGCGCTTCATAATGACAGAAAGCCATCCTCGCTGTGGAGCGGACCGAAAGCTACGCAACATGGCACGGCTGCGGCCAGCCCGGGACTCGCCTCGCCCTCACGGGCCGCTCTGCTCCTCGCTGGGGTTCGGGCCCGGCGGCAGCCGCGGGGGTTGGGTTTTTTTTGGGGGGCGGGCGGCCCGGCCGCTCGACGGCTCCTTACCGATGTGCTCGATCAGGTTCCTCCACGAGTCGGCCGTCATGGGGTGGGCGGGCGGCGGCACCTGGGCGGCGGCGGCGGGGCTCTCCTCAGCGGCCGCGGGGGGCTCCCTGTGGGACGCGGGGCAGCCTCAGGCGGGGCGGCTGGAGGGGGGGGGCGGCCCCTCCGCGCCCCCCGCCGTGCCCTCTCTCCCCGCCTCCCTCCCCTCGCTCACCTGCCGGAGTCGTCCTGGTCGAGGGCGCAGGCGGCGCTGAGCGCCGCGGCCAGCAGCTCCATGGCCGACGGCGGCAGGCGGCTGCCGAGCGGCTCCGGCGGCGGCGGCGCGGGGCTGGGGGAGCCCGGGCGGTTGCCACGGTAACGGGGGTAGGAAGGCAGCAGCCTGCGCGGCACGGAGAGGGGAGCTGCGGCCGCCCCCGGGGCGCCCCCGCAGCCCCCCGGCGGCCTCTCAGCGCCCGAGCCCCCGCGCAGCCTCTCCTCTGACCCCCTCAGCTGCCCCCGCGGAGAGCCCTCGGAGCCTCTCCTCAGAGCGCCCCCCCAAGCGTTCCCCGGGGCTCTTCCCCCAAATCCCCTCGGAGCCCCCCGAAATCCCCTCGGAGCCTGCCCCCCATCCCTTCAGACCCCCTTAGAGCCTACCCCCGGGCGTCCCCAGAGGCTCCCTCTCCAAAATCCCCTCAGGCCCCCCGCCCCGTTCTCCCCCCAGCCTCCCCTCGGAGCCCCCCGTCGGGCTTCCCCAAGCCCCTCCAGAGCCCCCCCCAGCCTCTCGCGGCCGCTCTCCGCGTTCCCAAATCCCTCCCGAGCCCCGCCAAAGCCTCGCAGAGCCCCCTCAGCCTTCCCCGGGTCCCTGCCGAGACCCCCTCAGGGCTCCCCTCGCCCCTGCGGAGCCCGTCGGGTTCCCCACACCCGGCTCCCTCAGAGCCCCCTGCGGCCCCTCCGAAGCCCCTCAGAGATACCGCCCGACCCCCGCAGCCCCCCGCGTACCTCAGCGCACCCCCTGCGGACCCTTCCGGAGCTTCCAAAACGCCTTCGAAGCCGCCCCCAGAGCCCCCGCGCTGCCCCCCCGCGCACTGCCCCTCAGAGCCGCCCGCAGCCCCCCGTGCCCAGCCGCCCCGAGGCGCCCGGCCCCCTGCCCGCAGAGACCTCCCCGGCCCCGGCCCCCAGCTCTGCTCCCGCGCAGGTCCCTCCTCCGCCGGGAGGCTGACTGCCTCCTCCCCGAGGGCCCCCCCAAAAGGCAACAGTCCCTGCCCCGGGGACCCCCCACCTTCGCAGGCACCCCTACCTCCATCCCCCCCCACTCTCCTGCAGAGAGGCTCCTTCCTCAGAAGCAGGGAAGCCCCTTCTCCATCCCTCCCTCCCTCCCCGGCAGGCACCCCCACACCCCACAGACCCCACACACCCCACACACCCCACAGACCCCTCAGACCCCCTGCCCCAGCCCCTCTCCTCCAAGCGCGACCACCCCACACCCGAGGGGGCCCTGCCTGGCACTGACCTCTCTCTCCCCCAAGCCCCTGCGCCTCTCCGCCTATGTGCGCCTGGCGGTGGCTTCGAGGGAAAAGAGGGGGTGGGCGAGGGGGGCTTTCCTGAACTGCTTCCAGAGCTGGTGCATATGGTGCATTTCTTCTCCGGGAATGAAACCCCGAGATGGAGGAAGGAATGTAACTCAGAAACTCAGCCTAATCCCTCCTGCCGGAGCTGCACCCCTGGTTACCCCCCAGGATTGACCATTATCCTCCTCGCGTCTTCCCGCAGGGTTTTGCACCCGCTCGGTCATTTCCCCCGTCTCCTTTTCCTTAGCGTCGCTACTTCCATGAGGATATATTTTCTCGTTTAGGCAGTAAGTATCTCAGTACTCAATGATCTGTCTCTGTCTTCGTTCAGGTAATTGTTTTTCTGCCTCAGGGATAAATCCTCTTGAGCTCCACAGTGCGGTTACACCCGCGGATCGGTTTGTGTGCTCATGGACATGTTGGGTGCAGCTCTTCCCTGCACGTTAGTAACCCCCAGCAAAAAACGTCATCTGCACCACACTGCGATTGAGGAGTTAACAGTCAGAAAATGCTCGGCTATTCCTCACATTCACTTTCTCCTCGTTGCATAAATAAACATGCTCTATTCTGTACGTACTAATGTAATTTATGCAACAACATAAAATCCCTGCGTCAGTCTGTATATGTAAAATGGTTTTGCTTTTATGGTTTTTATATTGCATTTGCCAAACGATATATCAGGATAGCTTCTAGCCAGCACATGACTATACATTCAGAAAAACTCCCTCGGCTTACATGAACTAGATCTCGACCTAGCACACTAGAAGAGCTCAGTCCCTAAGTTGTTTAGAGGCAGAACGGGAGAGAAAAACAGCTGGAAATGTCTGTGAGGGAACTGAGGGTTCAGATTAGACTTTCAGTCCAGCCCTGGACTGGGAGGTCAGAAAGACCAGACCACTGATGGGGAAATGTGGGGTCTTGTCAGCGTGAAGGTGGGCGCTGGAGCCTGCTTTGCCACTTACAGAGGAGGAGGACAGGGTGACAGACAGGGGGAGGTGTGTGGCGATTGGGTCAGTATGGTATGAAAGTGGGTTATCAGCCAGTAAACACCAGGGCTGGGTGGTATGGAGAGGCAGATGACTGAGGAGGCAGCCAAAACCTTGTCAAAGGGATAAGTGAGCAGAGACTATCTGAAACTCTGGAAAATGATTGACGTTTTGGTGGCTTGCTGACAGGGAATGTTGTCAGGGGTTTTAGTAAGTGGGTGGGATGCTGAAAAGCTTCTTTCTTCGAAGAGGGGAGGAAGGACATTAGTGGTACTGAGCACCTTTGTTATTTTGAATGTTGGAAATGTAGAGATGCTGTTTGCTAAAGAGAAGGACCAAGAGCAGTGAGTTCTCCCAAGTATGCAGAGAGAATTCAGTGCATAAGCTCTTACTGACACTGCTAGAATGAATACATATCTAAATATAACTTTAGGCTGTATCTACTAAAAAAAAAAAGTTTCAGAAATATGCATTAAGAGGCTAACAACTTCTAACCCCTCACACAGCTTCACTCTCAACAGTTAAGTCTATTACAAATTGGAATTTCTTTTTAGAAAAAGCATCTGGGTCACGGTATGAAAAACATTCAGAAATAGAAAGCATCTTCTCAGGATCCCATAACTGTTAAGTAACTTGATCCTGTCTGTCTTTCTTTTTTCTTCAGATTTTCCAAAACAATTTCACCTTTGGTCTAGATGAAAACCTGGAAAATGTCGCTAAAAGTATTAATGATAATAAAAATGTTGGAAGCTATGGGGAGGTGAGAATACCAGCTGAGAGTGAAATGCCCCCTGTGGCCATGGGAAGACACAACTTGTATTTTTGTATCTCAGAAATCTGTTCCGCTGTGTAGCAATGACTAATAGACTACTTTTCCTTCCTTTAGAACTTTTCTTTCTTAATTGTAATGTGGTCTTTCAAAAATCTTGCTATTTCTTTCTCTCCAGGCTCATAGCACAGCCTCATACTTCATGCTGATGTACAGAGACCATCCATAAAGTGAACAAGTGCCTGAGAAATACTTTTTCTCCCAAGTGAGGTGATAGAGTGCTCCCAGCGCTCTGGGACTGGAGTGAAAAAAAAAAAAGATGCTTAGCGAGAAAGAGATATTTTTGTCCTGCAAACATTGCTGAGATTTTCTAAAGCTTGCTTTTCTGTTTGGGGACAAAACAGCAAGCTTTCCAAATTTGTCATGAAAAATGAAGGAAAGGAAACAAGTGATTCCCTCACAGAGGTCTGGAGGCTGGTATGTTCATCCTGGGTGTGGGAGATCCAAGTCAGAGTCACTGCTGTGTCACTCCTTCACATGCCACTTGCTATTGCCTGTCCAGGGCGGATCTGTCTCTGCTCCTGGAGCTGCTCTGCTCTCTCTGGTCCCTGGGACAGGTACTTGAACCTGACCATCCCTTCCAGGGGAACCCCCTGGTCGTCAGATACCACTTTAAGTCAGTTAATAATGGACTATTTCCCTCTCTTCTTCCACAATTGCCAGTGCAATTTAGGCTGATCTACCTGCTCAATTCCACTCTTCACTTGACTCTCTGAGGCAGATTTCTGCCTTCACTTTTATGCCAGAGTGCATGCTCATCTCATTCTTGGTGAGCTGGTTTGGTCACCTAAACCGGTGGAAGATTTTTTTTTTTCTTAGAACTAGCTTTGTGTGTGTGTGTGACCACTGAATCGTCTCACTACAGGGTCAGCTCAATGCAAGTGCCAACACAGTGGAGGTGGCAGATGTGCAGATGCACGTCAGGACAGTGGCTGTGCCACCTTGGATCATCTTAAGCTGCTTGTGAAACTGCTGGCTTAGGCAGAAGTCCCCTCTCCACCAGATCTTAACCATCCAGGTAGGAGATAGGAGGAGGTTTTCTTGTCTTTCTCACTGTATCAACAATGAATTTGTTCTGTAACCTAAAAAGCTTTCCCCCGTATCATCAAAATCAGTAAAATCTCATGATGATTTTGGCTTTCTGACCAAAATCCTTGTATTTCTTACTAAAATTCCCTGGATAGTTGTAGGGGGAGAGAAAGAATCTGACTGTTTGAACAACATACATTAAAGCAAATAGCTAAAAATCCTACCCCAGCACCACATGAGTGGTCCTGCATGTGCTGTGCTCTTGTTGGTGACAGAAGTATTGCAAAACCATGACAAACTACAGCCCAGTTTTCTCTCAGGAATTCTTAAGTTCCCAAAACATGCAGGCACTGGGAACTATCCTCATGGCCTCTTAACAACGGTCATGCTCTGGTGACGTGGAGCATGGCCACAGTTCAGTTCCCAGTGGGTGAAGGAGAGTGGATTTGAGCTTGCATATACTCTGGAAGGGAAGAGGGGGGATTGTGGGGTTGCAGACTGTTTCCAGCTTTGCTGTAGTGCTGCTGGAAAAGATTTTAAATATTGGCTGACCTCGTCCATGGCTGCATTAAAAATGTGAAAATTGGTATGAGTTTATAATTAGTTTATTTATATAATTACCTCACTTAAGTTATGCTTGGGGGATGAATTTCCAATCTTGGCCTGCACGTTCATGTTCCAGTTATTTTGAAAAATGATTAACCATTTCAATTGAATTTTCTTATGTCTATCTAAATTCAAAAGCAATTCTTAGGATATAGGTATGCAAAGAGCTTGTTTTCAAACTATGTTGAAATGCATATTTTTAATGTTCTCTTCATGCTGTTTTCAGAAATTAGACCTCCTCTTTCAGAAACTAAAAAGAGAAGACGCAGGCCAGCAGATCTTATTCATGAAAAATTCCCCAAACCCTTCTAGTCAGTGGGAGTTTCACACCAAGAAAGGCCACGAGATGAGGTAAGAAGCCCTGTTTTAATCTGAGCTAACCAAATTTGCAGGGAAGTGTGAAGTTAGTAATACATTTGAATAATGTTATACCTAGTCAAGTATATTTTCATACTTCAGGTTCATTCAGGTTCTTTCTGCTCACGTGTGTTTTTTTAGTAGTGTTTTTGACAACAGGTGTCTCAATGCAATTTTATTTCCCCTTTTTTGACATTTTACTGGGAGATAAGTGGAATTCCTAATCCCTAATATTTTTAGATTGTAAAGGCCAAAGGCACATCTCTTCTCCTGAACCTCCTTTAAGTTTTCACCAAAATACCTTAATTAAATCTATTGGGGCTGGCAGTCTTACTGATAACTAAAAATGTTCAGAAATTCCTATTACAGGATCTTTACATTTAGGTGCTTCTAACGTTTTGATGCTCATTATCGTTAGGACTACTTACTTGTTGACTGTCTGTCATAGACTGCTTATATTTTATTTTAAAAAAGGCTCAGCAATTTCTTAGGCTTAGGAAACTATTGTTGGATGCCTATTAAAAGAAAACCGGAAACCTGTTGTTTTATCCTTGGAGAAGCTTTGAAATATAGGTTGAAATTTGGGGTTTGCCAGGGCTTCATCTTTGCCTGACCTGTGAAAATCCACGGAAATTGTAGGCCATTTTGCGCTCTGTGCAATACACACAAACTGGAGACTTAGATTTTAGCATCTAAAATCCCCTGAGCTGCTGCCCATGGAGAAAACACGTGCCCTGTCCAGGGCTGAGAAATGCATTTCTGATACTGCAGCTGTAGAAATGGCCTGGTACAGTGCTAGGCACTGTGAATAAAGGCCATTTCTGCTGTATCCTCAGTGATCCTCACACTGGGTCCAGGCAGCACGACGAGGAAACTAGTTGACGGAAAAGCAGAGGGAGGAGGACCCAAGCATGTACGGAGAAGAGTCTACTTCTGGACCAGGAGAGTGCTATGAAGAGAGGAACTGCCCACAGCTGGGTGCTTCAGGAAATGGTGAATTGGAGAGGGCTGTAAAATGCAGCACCGAAACAAGGAGGAGGGATGAGAGACTAAAGTTGTGTGAGGAGCCAAAGGTTGAAGAGCCTGGGGAACAGCAGGACACTGAGATATGAGATGCAGGAGGGAGGAGAGGGGAATAACACATCGGGGAAACAGTAGACTGAGGAAATCGGGTGGAGAATTACGAGTTGAAGTTGATAGAAAAGGAGGGAAGCAATGAGACAGGTTAAGGACCAGAGGGCCAGGGTATGCCCAGATGAAGTGGATCAGACTGGGAGAGCTGGAGGGCAGAGCCTTGACGTTGCTGCACAATGAGACCGTGACTGGGCTGAAACACCTGAGGAGCAGAGACTGGGTGGGATAGGTGGGCAGGCTGAGATGAGGCTCGCCACTGGCTGCAGGCTGGAAGGATGCTTCAGTAGAATTGTATATGTTGCTGCTTGCTGTTCTGTATGGTTCTGTGAAACCTGAGATTTTGACACTAATGTTTTAATATCTACAGGGACTGTTCTTCACAGAAGACTGTTTAGTTTTTAAAATTCCCTCCCCGCCCCCCAATACTGTTGTTCTTAGGCTTTTTAAGATTTAGGTTGTGCAGAAAGAGGGGTATGAAAAGAATTATTTATCTACCTAAGAGAGAAAAAAATGTTGTGGGGTGACAAAATATATAATGGTTTGGGCAACACACATTTGCCCCAGCTATTCCTGACTTCACCACTTGCAAGCTGAAGCCCCATTGGCAGCATAGGGACGAGGTGACCATCAGAAATTTATTTCATAAGCAGAAGATAACTCCTCGAGTATGGTGTAAGACCTCAGGTCTCAGCCTCTCTAGAGGCTTTCTGGTTAAATCAGGCTATATAAGCAGTGCCCTCTGCTGCCCAGGACAAATAGTGCTGTGCTGTGGGAAGCTAACCCAAATTTACACAAACATCTTTCAGTGCTACTCTATTTTACATAGACGGTGTTTCTTTCTGATATATGTGTTTGCATGAATTCAATCACGATAGACTCCCTCTCTCTGCTGAAGGTGACTGCTTGTATTCACCGTCGAAGCGCTTCTATTCTATTAGCTCAGATCAAACATAATCCACTGATTTTAGATGATCCTTATTTCTCTGCATTGGAGGTTTCATAACCAGCCTAAAGAAGCAGATTGCTCTGCACTGTTAAATCAGTGACCTTGCAGTGAGCTTTGCAACATAAAATTTCACATTGAGTTTCTTCTCTAGTGTATCTACTGGCCCATAATGAATATGTATCATTTCTAGCATCTGACTCTCCATCTGACAGTGGGAAATGGTAGGTAAATAATATAATCCTGTTGCTAAAATGTCTGTGTTGTATTAGAAATAAAGCGAAGTCAGCATCCTGTTGGCTGATAATATAGGGCAGATAGCGATTGGCGGATCTCCTTTCTCGGGTTTGAAATGAATGATTGGCTGCTCTCTGTGGGAGCTGCTTTCAGCTGAGGCTGACAGTTGTGGATGGACACCGTGGGTGGATGTTTTTCTGTGATCTCAATCTGCACAATTGTTGCTGCTACAAAGCTGGAAGGACTGATCACAGTGGGAATGAGCAGCTTTTGTTGAATTTAGTTCCCTCCAGGCCTTTGGCTTTGGTTATGCTGAAGAACGGAAGTTGTGCTAGAAGCTCAGCACTGAAGTGTGCAGAGCAAGTTAGCCGAGTAGCTGGAAGTGGCTCATCGCACTCGAGGTTTGGGTGTTTGTGCTATGTGGAAGACTGGGAGGGAGCCACAGGATCTTGTGGAGAACTCTAGAGAGCTTAGGGGGGGCTGGGGGCCACAAAGGAGAAAGGTCATGGGAAAAAAGTCATTTGAGAACAGGTAGGCATAAAAGTGCTTTTAATAAGTGTTTTGAGGAGGGTGCATGGCAGATTTTGGAGCGCCAGCAATGTTTGAGGCCAGCTTGAAAAACTGCAGGCTTTGGTTTTCAGTGTCTGAGATCAACGAACTGTTCTGCTATTCTCACAGCTTGGAATGACACCTAGACTTAAGTCACTGGTGGGTTTGAAGGAGTCTGTAGTGCTCCTCCTTATTCAGAGTGTTAAAGTCCATATCCCATCTGAGTTCAATTCCAAGAAATACTCCTTTTCCTGTGCCATTTACTATGTTCCCCAGTTGTGTTCACTTCCTGTCCTAAATTATGTAGCAAGGGTGCATGTGAAGTGACGTCCCTGTCTGTGAACACATTTGTGCCAGACCTGCTGGCTGCCTTCACGCTAGGAGAAGGGATTGTGCCTGCCCAGCCCTCGCATTTATCCAGTTGCTGTAGAGACGCTGCTGAATGTGAAGAGATGCGGCAGCGATGCCCCACCTGCCCTCATCCCTGCAGTGGTTCGCTGCTGAGAATCCCAGGTTCTGCTCAGAGGTGCCCATACTCTCCTTTCTGCAGAACTCTCTTCTGCTTTCAGAAGAACTCTCTGCTGAGAGGTACTTTTTTGTTGTTGTTGTTGTTGTTCTGGGAGAGATTAAATGCATTTCTTGAGATCAGTGATAATATTTTGGACGTCTTACCTGCACAATGGACTGATTTCCCCTGTAGAAGGGGGAGGACAGCGGTTATTGCAAATAATGACAATATCCTTAGGATCCTGCAGGCTTTTCACAATGCAAATTTCTAGTGGCTCTCTTAAAAATTACAGCTGATCTTTCAGAGAAAGGAGAAGGAAGACATGGGCTCAGTTTGAGCTGGAACTCTGGTTTCATTCTCTGTCAAATTTCTCTGCTCAGCTGCACGAGGCGATGCCACTCAGCAGTGCTTTTAGCAGACACATGACTTAGAACTTGTACTGACCTGTCAAGCTCTGCGCACAGCAGCCTCTTTGATAAAGACTGACTCCCAGCGCAGGCTCATTGTTTCCAGCTCCAGGGGGAACCAGAATGTGTGTGTTTCAGAGCTGCCTAAGTCGCAGTGTCAGGATGTCAGAGACTGACAGCGATGATTATGCCGCAAGGAGAGGAAGACAGATGGCTATGACATCTCAGCAGACTGTAACTGTCTAGTTTCATATGCTCAGCTTAATGCCAAAGGGCAATCAATTTCAGCCAGGGCAATTAATTTATTTAAATCCAACTTGTCAGTTTGGCTAATTTTTTCACTGGAGTCCTCTTTGTGCGTTATACCAACACAGCTGGGTTCAGCCACTAGAACCACACGGTGCAGTATAATGCCCACACCCTTAGAGGGCAAGTGTTCAGTGCTTTCGGCTTGGTTTTCTGTTGTACAGGTAGGGACCACCTCACAGTTATACACACAAGTGATAAGGAGATGGAGAGGGATTTGGGGAGAATACATGACTGAGGTATTACAAAATGTAAGGCTAGGTAGCTGCTTATCTTTCTGCCTGGCTGCAGCGGGCAAGAGAGCAGGAGTGTGGGTAAACTTCTTGTCTGTGTACAGAGCAGCCGTAGCACCGCGAGACATAGCACCTCTAAGACAGGGCAGATGAGATTTTCACTCTGTATGCAAATCCTGCACCTATTTGTCGGTCGTGTTTGGACCTGCCTGCCATTTGCTTTCGGCGTGGAGTCCATCAGGCTCCCCTGGCCCTGCACTATGTTGGTTATGGGATCGGGGCCTTTCGCTGAACCTCAGTCACCGAGGGGTTTAGGCCTCACTGAAGACCTCCTTTGGCCACCACTTCTTGAAAGTAAACAGCAACCACAATATCAAAATGCTTTAGAAAACATCTTTGTAGCTACTTCTGCAGATACAAAAACCTGTTTTCTGCATGGGGTTGTATAACAAGCTTCAGGAGAGCCCTCTGGGAATGCTGCAAATGGGCATCCTTACATTGGGCTGTTCCGTAAGGAAATGCTTGCAGGCTCTTGTTATTTTCTCAACAAGCTTCTTAAGATAGCCTGCCCTCTTTGCTCTGGGTTATCCTACATCACATTCCCCTTTTTGCAACCTTCCCTGCTGTCAACTTGTTATCCCTCACTTCTCCTTCACTTTTTTCTCCAAGTGCGTGCTGCTAAGATCCTTTTTACCAAAAACCCAGTACTATATGATATAGATCACCAAGACTGAAAACTGCGCTACAAGTCAGGGTGAGAAGGCATTGATTAGTAGCTACAGCTTAGTCCAGCTGTTCTTCAAAACCAAGCACTTTTGCTCTTACACCACTCTGTGTTCTTCTGCAGAAGCACAGTGAATACCCTACGTGTGTACTCCTTACCTTTGGATCAACAGTTCTTCTAAAGATGTCTTATCAGAGTCTACTGGAGATGGAGATCCCTTGTGAGACAAAACATCCATATTCAGGGGCTCTTTGACTGGCTCATTGTTTCTGAGTGACCCTGTGACATGAGAGAAAGCCAAGAGGATGTTAAAATCATTGCGTTCCTAAGGGCCATCTTCACTGGTAGTGTTGGTGGAGGTTTGGTTACACCAAAGGCAACGGGAAGACCACAGACACAAAGCTACATTTTAGTTTGGATTTTCAAGCAAGATTTAAATATCATTAGCTTGCATACTGCGTGATTGCACAGCCTTGCCACAGCTGCAAACACAAGCAAGAAGAGGGGAAGGTAGATGTACTCTACCAGTTCTCCTGTTTGCAAGTGGCTCTCTAACTCGGGCCCCCACAGCAGTGATTTTTGGTGCAATTTAAGGAGGAAAGGTTTAGCTGTGTGTGCCAGTACATGCTAATATTTGTTTCCCGAGTCAGGGCTTCGTTACTGCTCTGCTTTCAGGCACACAGTAGAAGTTCAGTTTACTGGATAAATCAAGGCTAGATTTGGGTGGGACAGGAGCTTTACTTTTAATTGCTTCTCCACTTTCCCTCAGATGAACCTCCAGTCCTTTCACAGGGAGCCATGTTAAGTCCATGGCTTACTACTGCAGTACTTGGCAGGAGGGGATGCATCTCACTTTTCAAATGAAACCTCCTGTTGTTTGAGGCCTGCTGATAAATGGCCTTGTTGGTTTTTATTAGAAATATTTTGGTCTAAGTCATAATTCTGTTTGCATTTCAAACTGGTGACGGCACAGGCAGGTCAACACTAAATGAAGCTGGTTTCTGACACGCCCTTTGAATCAGTGCTATGGATTTTCAGATTGAAGGGATGAAATCCAGACCTTTTAAACTTCCTAAAAAAGTGCCAAGGGCTTACGAAATGCTAGCTTGAGTTATTCTCTTTGCCTTTTGAATAGTTTAAGCATTTGAGACTCCTGTCAGAAGAGATTGCTTAAAAAAATGCAGACTCTTTTTCCAATTAAAGGAAAGCATCTATTATACTTCACAACTCCTAGGCTATAAGCCAAAGCTAGGCTGGTGCAAAGGGAGCCTTTATAAAAGCCTTTCTCTCTGCTGGATTTATATGCTTTTAAAATATTTTTTGTGTTCTCATTTCTTGAGTCTTTATTTCTCTCCTGTGGTATCCTACCTTGTATTTTCCCCTGTACCTTTCCCTCTCTTTTTTTCTTCTTTCCTTCCCCTCTCCTCCCCTCCACTCAATTCCTAGGCAAAAAGAGAACACGTTAACATTTGAGATTGAGTCAAACTCTTGGATAGCTGCTGTTCAAATGGGTTTGAAGTCAAGATAAAAGAGCTCACCCATCCCTTGTTTCCATGCACGTCAGCAAATGCTGTCAGAAGAAGTTCCTGCTACAAATGAGGCTGGTGTAAAAGCCCCCGCTGTCCAGTTTCTGGGAGAGGGGATGGAGTCAGTGGAGCAGAGGGTGAAGGCTGCTTACACAATACTAGCTGAATTTAAAAGCTGGACTTGCTACAGTCATAGTGGAGAAAGAGCTATTGCTCAGAGCCCAGGTCCTGTTGTGTGGACTGGAGAAAAGAAACGTTCCCAGTGTGTCCTGCTGAACAGTTGCAGATACGGAAGAAAAAGCCCTGTTTGGAACAGATCCGTTTTCAGCAGTGGTAACACCGAGAGGGAGCGTGCGGGAGAGAAGCGCAGGTCCGCTGCTGTGGCTGCTCTAGTAAGCTGCTAAGAGAGAAGCCTTTCTTCTAGCTTGTCCTTCCTCAATGACACTGGCTAGACAGAAGGGATGTCCTCCTGGCTGTTGTCCCAATGCTGCGATGCTGCAGATGCACGAAGAAGCTGCATCCTGTGCTGATCCTGCTGCAGTGGCACCTGCTGCTAGGAGGGAAGAGGGCCTCCTCAGCAGCCGCTGGATGTCGTGATGCTCGGCAATCAGGAGGAAGGGCAGGTCTCCTCTCTGCTCCCCTTGCAGCAGGGCTCTGGGAAAGCAGGGAGAGGACGGCTCTGCTCTGGTCCTGCTGCTGCACTGGCAGGGCGGAGGGCAGGTCTGCTCTGGCATCAGCAACGCTCCGTTTATCCACAAACCTCATTGACAACAGTAACAGAATATTAAACAGGAGCTCTTTGCTCTGCTGCTGTCTGCTTGGAAACTTGGAGAAGGGAGGGAACTTTCCTTCTGTCCATGCCACAAGGCTGAATGAGCCTTTATACTGCTGAAATAGCATGGCTCCCTTGGCGAGGCAGGCAGGAGACACCTATTTTCTTGGGGACATTTCCCAGGCCTTTTTTATTTTGGGGTGGAGGATGTCTGTTCTTTGTTTTCTTAGAGAACTGGGTTTGCTTTCAGGAGCTGACGTGGTGTGCTTTATTACTACTGCATAACAAAGTAATAGCCTTTGGTGGCTTGCATAGCACTCAAACGTCAGGAATATTGTTAGGTCGTTTTGACTCATGCAGCTAGCCAAAGTTCAGAGTCCAGTGGGTTGTTTGTTAGATTATAATCTGAAGATAGAATAGGTATCTTCACTGCACCCCCTTTTATTTACAAGGACTGTTATAAAATTCAGTTTCTCTGAATACCTAAGAGATCAAGCAGAGTGCATTTTCTGTGTTCACAGTTCCAGGTCTTGCTCATCTAACATTTGAATTAAAACCACGCTAAGTTTTTTCTTGCAGCCTGGTTTCCAGCGCTTCTGAGCATGTTGAGATAGCTCCTTTCCTGTCTCTCTCTGAAGCTTCTCCTGTCTTTCTCTTGTTTCTTTCACAGACAGCTGCTCAGACAGTGTGCCAGCTCAGTGAAAGTCTAGCCTTGCAGTCATGCTCTGTACTCTTCATACTCAGAGAAAGCCTTTTAGCCAACTTCTTCAACTTATACTCAAGCCATGCCTCAGTGCATGCATGTTCTGGGTAGTATTTCTGTTATTTAAGCCTCCTGGCTCAAAGGGAGCTCAAGTGTTGCTTAGAGCTGTCTTCAATGCGTGGTGGCATCAGTTTTCACCGAAGTCTTGCTCCCCTCTTCGCAATTTCTGCAGGCTTGGCCCCTACGTGTACTGCTTTGCCTTTGCTGGCTATTTCCCCCATATGCCGCTCAGCTTGCCATACAATTACTTGCACAGATCCCACTTTTTGAATATATCCTTTCTGTATTCTGAAGAAGTTCCTACTCTTTTGACAGCTTCTTTCCCTGTTTGAGTTATTGCTCCCTGAGAGAGCAGGGGGACGGCAGAGCAGAGTCGCAGATTTGTTTAGATTCTCCACCATGAAGCTTGTTTAACCAACCGTTTTGCATTTCCAGGCTGAGCAAAGCAGGTTGGCACAGAGGGATGCCAACCTGCCAGTCAGGGGTGTTCTGTAGTGTGCTGACCACTGAGTCCACTCTCTATTTTCCCTGTCCCTTTTCTAACCTCCCTGGCTCCTACGGCTCTGATCTCACTGCAGAAGGAAGCGTGATGTTGTTTGGGGTGGTACTCACCTGCAGCATGCCCCCCATGCATTGCCTCTCTCGTAGTCTTTCTCTTCGATCTGCTCGGCAGCCTCATGGACCGATAGTACCTGGAATTTCTTTGAATGGCAATGTAACGTGTGTGCGAGTTCCCCTCTTGGGTGGCTGGGTTAGCACCTTCTGACTCTTCCTCACCGTCAGAGACTGATCCCAGCTCTGTCAGCACCTGCTGGGAAGCAGCCTGCTGGTGCCCACCGGCAGAAAGCCTGCTGGAGGCTTCTCCCCCAAGACTATCCATGGCTTCCAGAGCTTGTCTCTATAGCAACCGAGAGGATGGATCAGCAGCAGAGCAGCCAAAGACAGGTAACGTCCACAGCTCCATCAGCTTTACCTCAGTTAGAGCTGGAGACCTACAAACAGAACACATCAGGAAAAGAGAGGAAAAAGTGCTAGTTAGGCCAGAGGTTGCAGTGCTGCATCTATTTAGGGTAATGGGGACTTTTCAGGATTTTTTTCTGAGATCATTGTGAGGAAGGAGACCATCCCACACCTTACAAGCCTTATTCTAATGTCCTGAACTTTGCTTTTACATGTTCATCCTGTCATGACACATCATGGCACTTCAGAAGTCAGTGGAAAAATGACTGTATTTGTTCCATTGATGACCACACCCTTTGACCTCTTGGGAGCAGCAGATCACTAGTCAGCTTAGAGCGGCTTCTGGTAATGGCCATGTTCTTGGTTTTGAGGGTGAAAATGTTTTGGAATATAAAGTAAAACCTGAAGAGATAGCTCTGTTAAGCTGTGTGCTTTCTGTGTACCACTTCACTGTAACAGAAGCAGGAATGCCTTTTACAAGGCTAGGTGGCTTCCTAACACTTATTAATACTCACTCCTGCAGTACGGTTAAGTGAAGAAACATCCTTAACCACCGTGAAGGCAGAAGAGAAAAGATAAGGCAGCAACGGAGAGCATGCAGGCTTGACTTTATTTCCCAAAGCTGCCCTCATATGCCAGCATTCCCCCTCAGTGACACGCGGACGCCCGCGCAGGGGTCCTGCTGCGCACTGCGTCGGTGCATGGCCTCTGCCAGCACTCCCAGGCATTTCTAGGAGACAGACCTCTACAGCAGCAAAACTGCAGGTGGACCTTTCCAAGAGTGGGTAAAATATGAACTGATTAATTAAGCATTCGTTGCTGGCTGCGTCTTGTTGACTTCTTACAGCTACTGAAGCCTTAATAAGTACATACACAATTTTGTGACTGCTGGGGCTAACATAAATAGTAGAAAGAGATGCTGTATAGGAAATGTGAATATAGGATTTACAGTTCACTGAGAGAAGGGCATAAACTTGTGCTATAGATTAGCAATTTTTGTTTTGATAAGTTCTATATATCACAGGTTTATAACATTACAAAATATCCAACATACAAGGTACTCCAGAATATATTTTGTATACCATCTCAGCTTCTGTTTTGGCTCTTCTGCAATCTCCATGAACCCATGTATGTCACACTCTTTTTTCTTTCTTGCCCCCAGGGCCACTCCAAGTGGTAAATTGGGATATAATCTGCAAATCCCCTGCTTTCCATAATTATGGAGGGCCCCGCGTTTTATCCTTACAAAGAACAGGCCACAATCTGAACTCATGCACTGGGCCTGAGTTGTTCTGTTTCCTGGCTCCACAGATGAGAAAGTCTGCTTTTTCCTTTCACAACCTGAACCACAGCATGCACCTCTGAGCTGCTAAATTTGGATCATAATTTCAATTCAAAGCCCCAGTTTCAAAGACTTTGGAACAGTTTGGAGCTGGTGGTTGCTCTGGGACTGTTTCCAGTGTTACTGGAAGTGTATGAAGGGCCCGTTTGTTGGTTGTGGTGTTAAGTTTGGTTTGTAAATTACTCTGAGGTACAGAGATTCACTAAGTCTGTTTCTGTTGCTGTGGCTCAGTAGAACAGCAAAATAAAAACAGCTGCTGTTGGGAACAGCTTGAAAGGAAAGAAGAGGCTATTTCTTTTCCCTTGCCCTTCTGACTGTGCTTCTTCCTGTCCCAAAACTGACGCCTCAAAGGCCTGATCCTTGCAACTGTAATGGAAACATTTCAGTTAACTGGACCACAACTAATACTGCACATGGAATCTCTCCTAACCCTAAATGGTAACAACCACTTATTTTTCATTCACTTTTCTTCCATCACCTGCCCAAGGACATGGATCTGTAATAACCTCCTCTATATCAAAGTTCCTGTAAGGAACTCCAAAGCTCTCTCCAAAGGGCATGGAGAGAGTGCTTCTGCCAGAAAAGGACCTTTCTGTGGGACTAAATGAAACTCCCTCAGCTGGGCTGCCCAAAGACATTAGTAGCACTGTCAAACCAGCATAGTTCTCTCTGTCAAAATACTTTTTTTTTTTTTTGGCTATCAGAGGAATGAAGAGGGCCTGTCCTGAACAGCTGGCTTACTGTCAGGCTTCCAAACAGTCCCTCACGAACAAGATGTTTGGCCAGAAGTGAACGCAGCAGTGGAGGAGGGAAAGATTTCCTTGATTTCTAGGAGGGGCAGAGGTGAGGGGAGATTTGTTTATTGCCATGGCTGTACAGAATGTGTATATTTTTACTTTCTTTAATGAAGAATTCAAGAAGAGAATGTATTTATGAAGGCAGTCCTTCCAATTACAAAATTGATACTCTAAGAAATTATTTAGAAGCCATTTACTGATATGTCAATCAAAAAGTCCTGGCTTGCAATTGCTTTAGGAGTGAGGCATGAGTTTCAAGGATATAATCAAATGTAGTATTATATTATTCTGGTATCTGTCAAGCTATTCAGTGGCAGAGAATGAATGATTCAAGCAGGTGTGGACTACAACCATCCCTGTCTGAATGCTTGTAGTTAATTTTTGAAGAAGGTATTTGCCTCTGATAGTCACAGGTAGCTGAGTGTCAGGTCTTGCAACAGGAATAACCCATCCCAGGTACATTCACATGCTCTCGTGAGAGCACGTCTATCTGCAGTGTCACCACCTACCTGGCTTTTCTTTGCAAGCAAACTTTCTGCCCATAGTTCAAGAAGACCAAAGTAGCAGTCTGTAGAGAAAAAGGATGCAGAGCAAAGACAGATGACAACAGTAAAAAAGCAGCAACTAATGCACATGTAGCAACATTAGAGATATGCATTTTGACTCACACATAACTCAGCCTCCAGGAATTTGACTGTACAGAAATGTTATTTGCCAATGTGTTTTTTTTTTTTAAAAAAAAAGTAATTTACCAGTAAATAACAAAAAATTGTTGTTGTACGAGAACTTGGGGATGTTAATGTGGGCCTGGACACATGGGTGTGTGGGGGAAACAGGGACCCACTGCTGCTCCTGAGAGGGTGTGACCGAATCTACTTCAAGCCATGGTCTGGCTGGGGATGCCAGCCAGTGGCTGCTGGTCCAGGCTGTACAAAGAGAATGGGCTGACAGGAATTCAAAGGGTATTGGGTGTGTTGAAAGGGCAACTCCTTTTAATCACTTATATCTCATGAATGATAACAATGTTTTTACTAGCAGGAGCTGCACCCTGGAAGCTGAGATTGCGGCTCTGGAGGCCTGCATGTATTTTGAATGGGTTTAGTCTGGGCCCAGAGATTTGGTCCGAGTGTGCCCAGAGCGAGAGCGGTGGCTGATCGCCTCTCCCTGTTTGCTCAGCCCGCGACGTGCCAGGCGGGCACAGCCGCACGAGCCGCGGCAGGGGCAGGCCGTGTGGCTGGGTGCTGGCACCAGCCGGGGTGCCACTGGCAGCAGGGGAGCTGCTGGGGCTGGCAGCCCCGCAAAGCCAGGCTGGCTGCCTGGGCTGCGGCTGAAACAGGAGGGCAGCCAGCGGTGTCCTTGCTGCTGAGCGGAGCCACCTGCTCCATGCAACCCGAACCCTCTTCAGCAGCGGTTTTCTGATCAGCACAGCGGCTGGATCACAGCCCTTTTGCTGCCCCTGGTAATTTACCGCCCTGGGTAATCATCTGTTTTAAAAATAAGGTGAAGTCTGTTTGACTGGAAAGTTGTAAGTACTGTGTGTAGTATATGCTTAGTTTATGCCTAATGATTTTGAAATGAAAAATGCTTCATTTGCCAGTGCTCTACAATGCTGCTGCCTAGTCTGGAAAGGTAATGAAGATTGCTTCATTAGTACTAGAGACTGAAGTCTGCAGCTACGCAATGCAGGCATGTTTTGAAACAGGAACTAGCAAGTATGAGTACAACTTGACTGTATGGTTATATATATAGGGACGTACAGTCACAGAGGATGAATTGCCTTTATCTGATTGTTTAACGTATTCCTACCGCCAGCGCAGGAATACAAGATAAAAGTATTCATGTGTCTGAGAGACCACACAAAATACGCCAGGATTGTGTCAGACCAGAAGGAAGGCAGGTGCTTTTAACCCAGAGGGCAATGAACCCCTACAATGAATTACCTAGTGGTGTGTTAGTTTTGCCATGACCTTAAATCTTGACATGAAGACTGGATGCCCTTTTAAATTACGTATAGCTCAATGAAAAGTTTTGGCCTCAATGCAGAATTTATCGTCTTGGGTGTAGGGTTTTTATGCTGTAGAAGATCAGAAGGCCATATCATCTTTTCTTCTTTTTTACATGTTCACATGTAAAGCCCTATTAATGACCTCATCTGGAAGGTTTTGCACATTGAATGTACAGATGCAGCTTTCATGTCCATTTGATGAACCAGACGGAGCTCTTTTAGGACAGTCTTCCACTCCTCAGAGTGAACATTGCTTCCTTAATATTTGTTCTTTAAATACAGTCTGAGTATACATGCAGATGCTTATTTTGCTACATCATATTGGTGTCTTTCTGAAATGTTTTAATTATTTTGAAAGACTTCTGCAAACTGAAAACAACCCTCTGCCTACCACTGCCATCAGTGCCCCATTAAATCCTTGCTCTTGTATTAGACATTGATTTTTTTCCTCTTTTCCTCTGTTTTCAGAGGAGTGGAATGTCATCTCTAGACTGTTTCACTGTGCATCATAATGAGGCTAAAACGGGGATGGGGCACAGTCCAAAATCCAGCAGCAGGCCTTACTCATCTGCTGCCGTTCTCGCTCACGTGGGTGCCGATCCCTTAAGGAGTGCCACATGCGGGTGGGCCCCACCGAAGGCACTGGGGCTCCACACAGGCTCAGGCCTGCATTTGCATTGGGAGATATTTCTGCCTGAGTCAGGAGAATAGTAACACCCACAGACTCAGCCCTAGGCTCTGGCAGATTTAGCTCTCAGCAGATGTAGCTATGAATTCATTTAGCCTCATCAGTGGTTGAAGCTAATGCACAGACTTTAAACTGGTGCGAGTGAGGCACTCTCACGTGGCCTGTTGAGCCACCCCTGCTCCAAGGGAACTAACTTCCAGCAGAAGGACGCATAGGTAGCTGGGCATGGTAATACCCTAACCAGCCACAGCTAAAGCCATCAGGGCCCTGAGCTGCATGGCTATGCATATATTTATGTTTTCATAGTTACTGGTTGGGATAACCCTCCTTGGAACTGTTAACAATCCCAACTCTTTCTTTCAGATGGCTGCCAGAGATAGTTAAGCACATGTCCCTGTCCAAAGCAAAGGTACATGACATTTCACAAAAGAATTTGAACTATTTAGGTGCAAGGCCAAAGTATTATTTGATTAAAGCATGGGGGTGGAGAAACCAGGAGGAGCGCAGGAACAGACTGGCCAGAAAGTGGGAGACAGACCAAAGAGGATAGCAGAAGCCAGAGAAAAGTAGACAATAAGTTTGGGAATGTTAGCTGAAGGAATATTGAATTATTTGACCCTATATGTTTCCAGAAAACAAATAGTTATTTTGTAAATAAGATTGAATTCTACCACCAGTCCTAACAGAATCAAACTACAACTACCCAGATTTTGAGGTAGTCTTTCAGGTCAAAAGTGGAACAGAATGGTTTTGTTGCCATGATTTAGTGATGGTACCTTATTTATAGCAACCAAACCAAGAGAGAATTATGCAGTTCATTACACACTTGTGACAATAAAACCTTTATGTCTTGCACATATGTTACAGAGAACCTGTTTTAGAAACACTTCAGAGGCTAAAAATAAATACATTGGATTTGTTTAATATAGCTTCCAGAGTCATGTGCACTAGACACCATAAGACCAACCAAACGGGGCTTGGAGAGAGGAACCAGTATATTTAAAACAGCTAAAAATGACTCAAATGGCCTTGCTAGATATAAAAATGTTTCCAGAATTAAGTCTGGCATTGTGGGACCTTCTATGGGTAGAAGTAAGTATAGGTGTGTAAACATAGATACAAAATGAGTGTATCCTATAAATGGCTACTTACACATGACAGAAACAGATATGTCTTCACACAATTCCCTCTGCATGAAAAATTGAGTGTTTATAGCAGCTACTCTGTCTTAATTAACTGGTATATATCAATATACACTTAATGAGTAACACTAAATAGCTACATATTTTTCTGCTGCCAGCATGATTTATCTTTTCTGCTGTTTACTGATTCCTTATGAGTCAAAAATAATTATTAAAATAATGTGCTTTCTTGTATGTCATTAATAACTCCGTCTCTGCTCATGGATATATTTGTTTGGTCCATGTATCTCAGAGTAGTCCAGCCCTATACCATTCCATTCCATGCTTCAGCCCCTAGGTCTCATGTAGTAGATATAGCTATGAGCTATAAGATGTTAAGATGTTAAACTGTTCCTTGTCTGAAGCTATTCTACATATATGTATATGTACATACATATATACATATACATCTATAAACACATACAAACACTCTCATCTGTATAGGGAGAGTTAACCTAATTTTTAAAGCATACAGAAGTGGAAATCTACAAGCCCTTCTGGTTTTCATTATAAGCGCTTAAAACTAATTAAACCAAAAGCTGACCTTATTTTTATTCTTTTACTTAAATTAGTGCACATGCAATGGTGAAAGTACATCCCTGCTTGAAGATTTTGAGAACATCTTGAGAAGTAACAGGTATAAAACTCATTTTGCTCCTCTGACGTCATTGACATATTTCTATATACTAACAAGAACTCCTGACTCTAAGGGAAGCCCCCTTTCCTATTTCCTGCTGATTGTAATAATAATCCTGCCTTTGTTGCCTCTGAAGCCATGCCATTCCCTATTTCTGCTTAGAAAATATAAGTGAAATTGTCACTAAGTAGCCGTGGTTTTCCAGGTTTATCCTTGGAAGGTAGGTGAATAATTAAAACCAAAACACTGCTTTTCCTACGAGAGGGGAAGTATATGACTACCCACACAGGACTAGGTGCAAATCACAGGACGCAGTCGCAAAACACAAGATAGCAGTGTACTGTGTAAGTACATGAGAAGACCCTCAGCAGCCTGAACAGTGCTCTTTCCTGTTTTACAGAGTTGCACATGGGAATTGTGGGTCTGTGTTTCTTTTTGTTTGTTCTCTTCTGTTTGGACCGTGTGAAACCTTCTAGTCATGGAAAGAATATAAAACATAAAGCTTAAACTTTGTCCAGAAATGTCACAGCCTCTAAAAATTAAGACAGGTTTAGGAAGTTTAGTCTATGATGAAATGGTTTAGTCAAGTATGTGGTATGGGAAATAATGTCTTGGACATAATGCCTTGCTGAAAGCAGAGGGGTTTAGTAATACCGGGATACACGAAGAGAGGTTAGCAGATGTCTTGGTTGAAGTTTTTCAAGACAGACTGGTTAGTAAGCAGACAAGCTCAGTGTCCCTGGGGCGGAGAACACCTGTGCTGCTCTTGGGGAAAAAAATAGTGACATCCACTTCTATTTCTAGATTTGCTGGTTGTGTATGAGACACTTGTTAAGGAAGAAATGAGCATGGGTGGTTATTTGAACTGCAGGGGTCAGAACTCAAAGGAGTTTTTATACAAAAACATCCACAGAGCAAGGAAAAAAAAGGGCTGATTTTGTTCATCAAGGAATAGTAGAGCTCTCAGTTTTTCCTCCCCCAGTGGTTATTGGGTGGAGGACCCAAGGAGTGCCTGTTTGGTGAGTCTGCTTGCAAATTCGTAGCTGCAGGGAAGCCAGAAGTCAGTAAAGACATCAGAATCTTGTTAGCCTGGTTTCTACTGGTTTGAAATGCCAGGCAAGTTTGGAGTGCTGCTCTCCTAGGCTATCCTTGTCAACTGCATCAAGCTAAATTCAAACCTGATATAAACTGATACTTTTCTTACAGCCTGCTACACTGATTCTACAAATTTTTAGCACTCAGGAAAAATATTTGATAGGCAACTCTGGAAATTGTGCAGCAAACAGTATCAGTAATGCAAACTTCTCCTCCAGAATTGTTCTTTTTAGCCTCAAAGTATAGACTCTGGCAGGAAAGGAGGTTTGTAGGACTGCAGCTCCCACTGCAGAGCAGTCTCTTCTGTTCCAGGACTGGGGTACCAGTTTGGGGCTTTGGCAGTCACATCCAGAAACCCCCATGCTTGCCTCCATTTTGCCTGCTACAGCACTAGACAGTATTGCACTCTAGAAAAACAGGCACCCATGCAGTGCTGCTTGGCTGCAGTAACTCGTCATTTTTTGTCAAACAAGTCTCCTCAACCATGATTATGTAGTTCAATTTAGTTAGTGGAAGTGCTGTAAAAGATCCACAAAGCTTTTCCTTTCAGACCTTTCCCACTAACATCAGTTGTTTCCTTCCTCTTTCTCCCCAATTTTTAAGCACAGAAAGAGCAAGGCTGGGATGAGGATAGGAAGTCTCATGACCATTGCCTCCTGTGAGAGCAGACTTCATTTCTCAGCTCTGCTGCAGTTCCCTGAGCAATCTTGAACAAGTCAGGGATTTTCCTTGGTCTTAGTTCCCCTTCTCTAGACTAGGAGTGGTATTCGATAGTATATAAGTACTCCTATATTTTTCCCATGATCTTTTTTCTTGGGAGCTACTAGAGCAGGAATTTAGTACAAGAGAATGAAATAAAGAGAGCCTTATGAGTTCAAAAGAGCTCTGGACAATACTATAATTAAAATAATAATAATAATAATAATAATAATAATAATAATAATAATAATAATAATAATAATAATAATAATAATAATAAAGGTATGACGTGTTTGGGTATTCGCTCTTTTTTGTTTGTTTTGTTTTGTCTTATTAATTTGCTATTTCCTATATTTTTAACCCCAAGTGAAAAGCAGACATTTTGTCTAGATTCCTACTTCCTCAGTGTTACTGTGACTCTCCCTAAATTTTAGTTGTGCTGGCTGCAGTTTATTCTAAGAAGTTGTCATTGTTTCAGGAATTGCCCTCTTCTGGAATAGCAGTCCAATTTTTGCAGATTAAGCTAGACCTGTTTTTTCATAGACATCTGTTTCAAAGACAATTTTGGCTGTGAAAGGGAAGGCAGAGAGGTGCCAAGGTTTCTAGATTGTTTTAGGTTTCACTGAATCTAGTCCATTTTTCTTATTTTAGATCTAATGGGGGTGCTTCCATGGGGTGCTGCTTGGAAACAAAAAATGTTGCCTCCAGGCACTATTGTGGTAAAGATGGTGATATAATTGCCTATAGAAATCATAGGACAAGCTACTTCCAAAAGTAGAGTTTTAGTAAAAACCCCAGGCATTGGCCACAGATAATGGTAATTATATAGTTAAAACATTTTACATTGTCTTGCAAATATCCTCTCCAAATTACAGCAGGGTGGGACAATGTGTTCTTTGTCTCTAGGCTCTTCTTTTCTGTCAATTACCATGTTGTTTCATGCATACTCTTATATTTACAGTTGGTCTTAAAGTGGATTGGATTTATCAGTCCATGTTGGAGTTTGGGTACAGTCAGACCTGAATAAAAGTTCTGTCCATCTCATAAAGTGAATGTCAGCCAATTAGTCCTTTTTGCAAGTTCAGTGAAACCTTTCAAGATTTTTTTTTTCATTTGTTTTAGTGCAATTTCCTACTTTCAGCTAAGTCTGGAACTGGCAGACCTACTGTAACGGTTGAATCTGTCAATAGGTTAATATCTCAAGAGCTAGCTTGTTCTTATGAGATTTGAGTCCTTGTTTACTTTGTGCATTTAAAAATATACCTAAATGCTGGCATAGAGTTCACAGCTCTAGTGGATACACAGTAATTGGTCTCCTGAGAGTGAAAGGAAAGATCAGCTAAGGGAAAAGATCAGCCTGACATTAGGAGGAAAACAGGCTGTTTTTCATATTTCCTGTCTTAATTTTATTTATTTTTTTAAGCAAGATCACACATAAAGATTTGCCAGGAAAAATCACAACTTGTCCTGCCCCTGGAAAAAGACACACAGTTTGGTTGATTGGTTTGGGGGATGTTTGCCGCTTAGTTTGTCACATTAATGCCTATTTTGTGCAGCCTCAGTCTCCTCTCTGACTAGGCTTCCTCCCTGTGGTGGTTTTTATGCCTGTCAAGCTGTGCCAGTGGTGTCTCTCCCTTCCACCAGCCAGTCTTTCAACAGTGTCCTGGCTGTGCCCTGTCTGGGTTGCACAGGACCCCTTCAGGGTGACGTTGCTCGTGGAGCAAAGCTGGTTCTTTCCCAGGCACTGGATTCGTGCCTTTGTTTGTGGTCTGAGGTTTCTTCCTCAGACTGTTCCTCTTCCAGCATCCCCCCAGAATAGGATTTTACTCACCTGACTGTCTGGGGCTGAACCGGTGTCTCATTTGCCATCAGGATTAGGTCCGTCCAACAAATCTGGACTAAACTCCCACAAATTGTTAGAAATTTGCAATTCAGTTCTGAATCCTGATCAGGTGTGTCCTACTGAAGATCTCTGTCCTTCAGTCCTTGTACCTTCTGTCAGTTCTGCTTGAAAGTAAAGTTTCCCTCAGACTTTGTTTGCTTAGTTTCCAGAGTCACAGCAAACACAATTTAAAGGAACAGCTTTCCCTTTATCTAGGTAAGTTAGTACAAACACGCTCTGAATGTCCTTTGCACCGCTTGTGCCAAAGGTTTAATGACAGGGCTTTGTTAAACCTCCCATATAAATCTTTAACAGCTGGGTGAAACTTTGGTCCAAATCTGCAAACTCAAATAAGTGGAAACAGTAAATGGTATTTGCTTACACTTTTCAGGCCCACTGGCTGAGCTACTGCTCTTGCTTTACATTATTTACGGGCATATGAGATGAAAAGACCTCAATGTTTATGACTATTTTTAGGTTGCCATTTTTTATTTTCATGGATGTTCACATACCTGGGCATTGGGATGGATATAGCAGAGCCAGCCTGGTTTCATTTTAAGGCTTTTTGTATCTGTTCATCCAAAAGTATTATAGTTTTCTCCCATGAAATACTTTGATTTTGTATTCAGGTTGTGCTTCCATTCGCTGCTCTTTCAGGTGGGCTTGCTCTCTGCTGTCTGAATGTCCTTCTGCAAACAGCTTAGGGCCCGATGCTTCAAAGGAAGACAAATAAACCTGCAGACACCTATGCAGTGCTATACTTGGGTAAAACATTTTCCTTCATCCTTGGACATCTCACCTGGTATTTCTAAGCCTGCAGATTGAATGACTGACACAAAGCACCATAGTGCCTGCTGAAGTTGATGCTAGTCTTTCCCGTGATTTTTTTTCTTTTTGAAGTTCACTGAACTTGCCAACTGCCTCATCTCCAAATGTTTTAATTGGTCATAGAATTACCCTGTTCCTTTTAAAATTGGTTGTATTTTTCCCACGCCCAATCTACTCTGTAGAAATCCAAATGTGTATTCAGTAAAGCTCTGGTCCATCTGCGGTCGGTCATCATAGCTTCATGGTCACCAGTGTCACTATCCCTTTATACCAGCTGAGGGCCTGACCTGGGCATAGAGAGCTGTCAGCAGTTAATCCTGTAATGATTAATCAAGGTCACTGTCAGACCTGTGCAGTCCTGCTCTGTGAGCTAGTGGGCCATGGGCATGAGGGATGTACTGGAATTTGGGTTCTCCTATCACAAGAGTTGCTTCAGGGTGAAACTTGCTAGCCTTGTGCTTCAGACTTATCTGAGTGTCCCCAGAGCTGGCAGGGTACACGAGGCAAGGGATTCCAGTTTTATTGCATTTTTCAATCATTAAATTGCTTCAGTTCTCCTGGAGCAACTCCTTATCAACTTTGCTATTTTGAGGACTAAATAAATCATGTTTCTACAGCCTCCTTTCGATATGTGAATCTTAGCACCTCTCTTTTTGCTTTTCATGGATCTTCATCCATTTTATTACAAAAATAATGCATTTATTTTTTCCATTCCCCATAGAATGGGTGAGGTGAAAAAATGGTATAATGTGTATCACAGGTAGGCTGTTCATGGGGCAGTGTCTTCCACAGGGGACAGAGGCTGCCCTGTGACAAATGCAGAACTCACCGTGGAGTGCCAGAAGGCATACAGGCCCATTTTAGAGTGATGGTGTTGCCCTTTGGGTAGAGGGAGTAGATTTTTTTTTCACCCAAGTCTCTCCATGAGGAGCGGAAATCATTTTTAAGAGCTAGGCTATTATTTACTGGGAAAGTAAACACTGAGAGCACAATCATTTGCTTACTCTTGATAGAAATCAAAGCTAACATAACAGGAGTCGCTGGAGAGTAAAATGATACAAACCCAAGAGTACCCGCTCCTCATACCTGTTTCTCTCACAACTGATAAGGATAGCGAGGTGGTGGCTTCGAATGTGTGCAACGGCTCATTTCTGTAATGAGGTGGAATTAAAAAAAAGCACAGAACAAAACAGGCAGATGTTCCCTTGTCCAAAGAATCCTCTTTTCCAAAGATCTCTGCTATTAGCACTTGTGTGAGTTACATTCATTATTACTAATTTGTCCTTTTCTTGTTTTATTTTGATTTGTTTTTCCTGACAGTGCAGACTTTCAGTCAGCCCCCAGGTCCATAGGACTTACATTCTGCACAAATGATCAAATGATACCATATTCCCTAATGTCTGGAGGGCAGCCCATAGGATTTTAACTAAAAATTTGCAAAGCTGTGTAATTGCTCTCTTATATGGCCTAACTCCATATAAGACATCTTGATTTTAACTTTAGCTGACTGATGACAGCTGCTACACTCTGTAGCTTAGCCATAAATACTGAGTTACCTGTGCCAGGTTTGCTTTTCTAGTAGTTTAACAAACCAACAGATTCAGGTTTAAATATTTTGCAAGGGAAATACACACTGATAGTTTTTGACGGACTAGATGTCACTCTCATTAAATGTAGCATCTCTTGTTTTCTTACTTATTTGTTTTCACATATGCTCAGCAGTACTAGCTGTCTTAGCCTTCATTTGCAGCTATTGCTATATCTTTCCTGCGAAGTGGCACCTGAAATTGAGCTTGGTCGTCCAAATGCAAATGCTCCATTGTTCAGTATTCTCTCATTACATTATCTTCTGCATTATTTTTATATCCTCTTATTAATGCACCCACACACCCCATTTGCATTTTTTAACCTTTTTTAAAACATTTTCATTACAACAATCAGATGTAATGGCAATGAAGTAAGTGGGGAATAATAGAAGTGACGAGTTTGATTCTCCCTAGACCTATACTCATTTTAAACTTCATTGTGCCACTGGTTTTGATTTTCCCGAGCAGGAAGTAGGGGGATCAAACCCAGCACATCTGCACGGAGAAATCCATTTTTTGTAGTCAACAAGGAATGGTTTTATAAAATAGTTACAGCACACAACATGCTGTTTGGTAAGAGCACTGCTATCAGGAAGGAAGGTGGCCTTTTTGCAGAGGACTGCAGTGTGGGCTGGTGTCTGAGAGCAGCGCTGGAGGCCTGGATGCTGTCTGTGAGCACTCAGCGATGGCTGTGCCAGGGAAGCACCGCAGGGTGCCCACCTGTGGCTGCGTGGTTGCCCTGCTCAGGCACTGGGGTTCACCTCACAACAGGACTAAGCTTGAATTTTTAGTCCGGGGCGTGGTTTTTAGCCTTTCCAAGCTGTTACCCTCTGAACAGCCACGTCTGCTACCTGCCCTGGGGAGAGGGCACTCCGGCTGGCTGTGGCTGCCGGGGGAGGTGGGGCTCTTGCTTTGGGAGGGAGGGTAAGGACATGTGGGGACAGGGAGCTGGGTGACAGGAGGTGGCAAGGGCACAGCCACCCTGCCATGCACGTGCTGCCAGTGTAGAGCAGGGAACCACTGGTACCACAGTATGCACTATGAGCCGCGCTCGGGAGTTGCCACCCTGAGGAGAGATGGACAGCCAGTTTTAAGCTGCGGCCAGGCAAAGTGAGTTCTGTTAAACAAACAAGCATTCATGGTCTGGCTGGCTGCAGAAGCTGTGCGTGACTCAGAACACCACCTGAGCAACACGGCTGTTAGCGAGGGAGCAGAGAAAAGGTGAAGAAATCCACAAAGCAATCATTCATGTCTCACTCTCTGGCAGGCAGTGTCTTAGCAGCCTCTTTGGTGTCCTTCTTCCTTTCTTAATTGTTTCTGCTTAGCTTGACTCTGGATTTTCTCCAGGACTCACTGTTAGAAGTTAATATCTCGTGGATATCAATGCCATTGTCTGGAGGGTTTTTTCCTCACATTGACTATTGTGTGATTCCAGATATAACAGCAAGATACAAATGCCCTCAGGCTTCTTTTGTGTGTCTCTGTTAAGGCAATACTTCACTTGCCCAGTTAAGGCAAGGTTCATAAACATGGGGTGTGGTTTTACAATACAGCTAATTTGATCTAATGGCTAGCTGCCAGAGAGGTGAATCTATGCCTCCTGTCAACAGCTTCGTACTCCTCCTCCCTCCCCTGCTGTAGATCCTGCTGCTTGTCTGACTCCTGCTGACGTAGTCCAGGACAGTGACCCAGCAGAAAGCTGTTCACTTCTTTTTTTTTTTCTTTTTTTTTTTTTTTTCTCTGGATTAGTTTTCTGTCAGACTGTCATCCTCTGATGGCTTGCCAAGGTAAGATGAGCATCAGTGCTGGCACAAGAAGGGATGCAGGGTTGCTTAAGAGAGAGGGAAGATGGTAATACAGAAGCATTTAATTAAATTGCTTGGTTGTAAATCAACACCTTAGCAACTCTCTATTTGGCTTGCACAGATCAAAACCACAACTGCTGTCAAGTGGGTAGACTTTGCTTCCTCCTTTTTCTTTACTAGTAAGATCTATTTGCAGGATTATTATTATTATTTTCCCAATAATCTCAGAGCCAAGAAGTGTTAATGGCAGCAATGGAAACACAGTAGAGAAAACATAAAGGAAGAGAAACAGCCAGGAATGGGAAAGGTGAGGCAAGGCTGTCTCTGACAGCAGCAGCACTACATTACATCAGTAGCACAAGGTAGTCACGAAGTCAATTTGCTTGGCTGCTCCCAGCAGCTGCAGGTGCTGCTCCTAAGCTCGGCAGGCCACGCCTGGGAGAAGGGATGGTGCTGTTCTCTTCTCCCTCAGCCTCCCACCACCTGCTGGGACCCTACACTCATACTCTCCCCTCCTTTCTTCTGCTTGACTGTGCCTATTGATTCATTGACTGCAGCTGCTGGTATGAAGTTTGGCTGCTGGGAGCTGCATCTGTATGCAGCAGCATATTCCTGTACCGCTGCCTGAGTTAGCCCATGTCTTCATCCAGAAACAGCACACTGATGGATGCCAGGTGGGTAGTGCCAGCAGAGGAATATGTCAGCTTGTCACAGCACCCTTGCTCACTGGTTATAACCATTTTCTGAGGTCTTGTGGCAAACTTTCATAGAGCTCCGGAGCACTCTGAGAGGAAGTGCTGGGAGTCAGCATGCTGGGACTGGAGGAACTTTCCCTTCCTCAGCATAAGGGGACAAGAAGAGCAGGAAAGGACAGGCAGGAGTGAACTGCATAACCATTACCAACAACAGCTATTCTGTAGTCCTGTCAACCCATGCAGATAGACATATGTCATTTAATTACTACAGTCATTTCAAAATCTTTCCCTTGCATTTGTCCAGCTCAGATGGAACCTCCCCTTATATGCAAAACAGGTTTGCCATTTAAATATCGGCTTGTGTATACATGCCAGCTGCTAGCTCTTCCTGGGGGATCTGGGACAGCTGACATCGCTGCCAATATAAATAATTTTGCAGGTTGGAGACTAGTTGGTAGGAGCGTGGTGAACCTTCTTTTTATTGTATCCAATAAGAGTGCTTTTTTTTCTTTACTTTTGACGTGACTTCCAGGAGGCACAGAGTAAAAGAGGTATTTCTTTTTTTTTCCCCTCTCCATATCAGTGGGTATTGCTGGGAGCTAAAAAGCTAAATACAATGTTTTTTAGGTTCAGATTGGAGTACAGTCTGTGTAGTCCTTCACCAATGATATGCTATGAAGAAATAATGCTGTTTCATGCAATTCCTCTGTACTGCTCAGAAAACCTGTGTTTTACAGCACAGGAGCTTCTGCCAGGCTGAACCACAACATTTTGAAAGCAGAACTGGACGGATTGTTTAGAAAAGCAATGACTGAGGAGGCTGAAAATCCCCTTGTAAGTGCGGTATGAAGTCTTTACCGCAAGAAAAACTTTGCTTCTAGTGTAGTTAAAAAGTTTAATCCAGCCGGCAGCTGGATTAAAGTAATTCCAGCTTTGTGCCTTTTCAGTTTTGAATTTTGAATGTTTTAAACAGTCATGTGTTTAAAGTTTATTGCTTGACAGGTGTCACTGATAGCTCTACTTTCTGACCTTGCGCTGAGGCTGATTTATTTATTGGTGCTGCCTGGCTTGTTAAGAAATCCCATGATCTAGATTTAGTGTAGGATGTGCTCTAGGGGATTGAGAAGGCTGGAATAGCTCTCTGGTGCTGGCTTTCAGCGGAAATAGGTACAGTCACTCCGTTTAGCTAGGAGGAATGGCTTGCACATAGAAATACACTGTGTAGCAAGCATTTTAGAAGCAAACTCGGTCTCCTATTTCTTAGCCCTATACAACTGGAACATGGCTTCTCCTGGCCCCTTTCTATGCAGTATTCTAATGGAAGTGTCATCTTTTCTTTAAATGAAACAGTATAGATATATATTTCAGGATAGTGCTTAGCTGACTTCTATAAGCTTGGAACACGCTGTAAGTCCAGGTCTGATGTTAAGCGAAGGACAGATTCTTGCGCTTGTATTGAAAAGCAGAACTTTAGTTGGCTTTTGAACTTGGCTTTCTCAGGTTGTTTTGTTTGTGTTCCTTGCCCCTCTTCCCCGAACCTCCCTGACGAGGTTTGGTTGGTTGGTTGGGATCTATCTAGATTCCTCCAAGAGCAAACTGGCTCCTGCACAGATCAGCAGGGCACCCTGATGGGGATCAGGAGATAGAGTTCAGTTTATTACCTTATTTCTGATGCTTTGTTTTTAAAGACATACTGCCTTTTCATCTTGGATCTGAACTTGTTAAGACAGTTTTTCTGTAGTAGCTGAGGTCAGTGGAAATGCTATCCTTTTTAGTCACCCTTCTTGGAGAGGGTTAAAACAAATAAGCATGGAAGGAATTATCCTCTTCTGTATTAAAAAAAAAAAAAATGACCAACTGAAACAAACAAACGAAACAACAAACCATGCAAGCTGCCTTGAAGGAGAGAAGTGGAAGGAACAAATGCCTGATCTTGGTGGCTGCCAGAACCTATCCCTTACTGCAGCTTGGGCTCCTTCCTCCAGGTCTCAGATCCATCATAGATTAATTTTATTGTCAGCTGTTATTTCTTTTGACTCTTCTGATGTGCTGTAAACGGTCTCTGCTTTGGAAATCGTTTCAGCTGTATAACTTGCAAACTCTGAGCAACAGTTTCCTCCAATTTAACTCATGACTCTTCTTATGTAATTCCACCATGCTTTTCTTTCTCCCTGTCTGCCCAGTTCTGCTTGGAAGTGGGGTACTGGATCTCAGGGCAGCAATTCCCTGGTGCATTGGAGAGGAATTGCAAGTAAATGTCAATAATCCCTGAACAGCACACTTCTCAAGGGTAAGCGTGGGAAGTAAATTCAGAACTCCAGTAGATACCAAAAACCAGGAGGCAATACTGGTTTAATGGCTGCATGATAAATTTGCCTTCTCCCCATTAGTTTCTCTGTCATCTGCAAAAAGGTTATCAGCGACCTCTTAGGAAATAAATTACTGTGTCAACTCCACTTCTTCTTCCATGCCCATTTACCTCACAGAAGTACAGCTAACTTTTCTCCCCAAGGTAATCAAATTGATACAAGTCTGAGCAATTACTTGCAAATTGTGTACAGTTCTCCAATCTCCTGCTTGTGTTTCAGGCCTCTGTGTTCCTAGAAGATTGGTGGTTTCCCCCCCCCCCCCCCCTCCAGATATAGCTCTTGGTCTGTCAAAAGACACTGCTGTGGTCTACAAACTTTGTCTTGACAGTGTCCTTAGATCAATGCTGGCTGCAACGCTACCACCTTCTTCTTCCTTGCAGGCCAGCCAGTGTTATTTCAGCAGGAATAGAGTAGCATCATGGACACATGCATCCCTTGACCATCTAATCCTGGAGAGGCTGGCGTGTCAGATTTGAATTCTTGCAGTGCTGGAGTGTGAGCTTTTGAACACCCCTCATGTGGCTGTTCTGTTCATGACTTGCTGTTCTGTTGATGATTTGCTAATTTTACTTCTCTCTTATTTAGGATAATGTAGCCAGTGTTTTTACCTTTGAAAATGGGTAGAGGTCAAGAGAAAAATTAGTTCTTTTCAACTGGCTGGAGAGTATCTAAAGCAGCACTCTTTTTTTTTTTCTTTTTTTTTAATAAATATTAAGAGCTTTAAGCTATTTAAAGATTCTGCATTTTTTATTTTGTGTGAAACTCAAGCTGCTGTGAGTCAGTCGCTGCTTGAGGATCCACCACAGAAGACGATAGAAGAAGCTGAATACTGACTTTTAAGTGTTTGAAAAAGGATGGAAAAGTTTCTCTGCAGGTGGATACATGGTGTATATGCATGCAGGCATAATATGCACACTGTGTGTGGGGAGTATACACACACGTGTGTGTCTATGTGTGTATACACACACACGTCCCTGTCTTGTCTCTGAACAGATGCCACTTGGTCCCAGAGTTTTCCTCGGCTGTAGTTGTGGGTGCTGTGTCCAACAGCAGCTGTTCCCAGCCCTCGAACATCCCACCTTCCCTCACTCCCCATTTAGCACTAAGAGGAACAGAAGAGCATTGCGATGCGCACGCTGAGCATCTCGCAGAGGGGCCAAGAGCATGGGGAGAGATGCCTGCAGAGGACAGGATCATACAGGAGGGACTAGGCTGCAGTGGGCTGTTCTGCTCCCACTCCCATGCTGCAGCACAGCCTCTGTGGCATTGGTCTTTCAGCTCTACATCAGGGGTTCATGGGGGTGGACCAGATCTCTCTTTTTTTGTTTTTTTCCCCTCCCCCACCCCCCCTTGCCCTGCCCTCAAGAAGGATTTCAGTATCAGGATGGCACCATGAGCAGGAATCTTAGGGAACCTGTGCTGCACTAGACAGGCTGACTAATATCCCTTTAAATAATCTCCCTTTAAATAGTCTGGAAGTACTCTGGTGAGCTTCTGTTTCAGGAACCATGAGAACAGCCACGGCTACAGTCTGTATAAATAGCCAGATCCATGCTGCTCTGTAGTGAACAACACAGTTATTTGTTCTAGGACAGTCTTCCTATTTTCTTCGTGGTGTTGCATGGAGAGCTGAGATCAAATCTGTGGTGACATTTCTGTACAGTAGCTGTGCTGCTGGCTTTTCATAGGCTGCTGTACTGGAAGTGGCAGTGAGGAGGGAGCAGCTACCCTTTGGAGATGGACTTCTCTCCCCTGTGGCTTTGCATTTGAGCAGCAACGGTGCTGGGGCTGGCTAGGGTCTGTACAGCTGGCTTTAGCTAAAACGGTGCAGTTAGGACCCTCTGATCAGTGCTGTGAGTTTAAAAATTTCGTGGGTATTCATAGCATCTGGAAGGTGAAAGCAAGGGATACTTGAATGCTTGCTGCCTAGCTGTGGATCTGGATAGAGCATAATGTGATGGTCCTGTCCGAGGAGGACAAACTGCTTATCTGCATTGTCCTAACTCAGTAATCAGCACTGTAAAAGAAATTTGTTAATCAAGTCTATGTTAGGCTGGCTAATTCTTTTTTCTTCTAAGATGGAAGAGTGAAAATTGATCTCCAGGTAGATATGTGCTTTCTGCAGCATCATAAGCAACCTTCAGTTTGTCTCCATCTGGTCCTGAATTATCAAGACAGCCTTCAAAACATGAGGATCTGATACACAGCCAATAGCCACTATAGCACTTTCCTATTTATCTAAATCGTGGAGAATCCTCAACTCTTAAGACAGCATTGCAAGTCTTGCCTCAGCTGAGGTAGGAGGCATTTGAATTTCTTAGTCATAGTGTATTGTCATCTTATCCTTGCCATTCTACCCACTCAATGCGTCAGAGATCTAAGGCCTGATTATTTTTTTTTGAATTTTGTTTTTATTTTATTCCCCATCCCCCCAACATCTCTGCTGAGCTGAGGATATTCAGGCCTTCAGTTTCTGGTGCATCGTGTCAGAGGTCCTTTTTTTTTTTTTTTTTCCCCCCCCCTCTTTCCCCTCCACTCTGCTCAGATGTAATTCCTCTGAGCCAGTGGGTTTTTGCCAGGGTAAATCAGTTATCAGGAGAGGCTTGGTGCAACAGGACAGACAGATCAGTGGATCCAAGGGGAGGAAGAGAGACAATATGCAGACATAGCACAGACCAGGTCCATAGAGGCAGCTTCCCTAGTGTCCCCTCATGATTGTCTTCTTCCCTGATGTTGTTTTTAAGTCACTGTACAGATGACAAGTGTCCTACCTGATGTGTTACCGGCTCCACATTGCTGATTACTTTATTTTCAAGTTCTGTGAGGCCCTTAGGAACATGTTGATGGCCCAGTAAGACCTCATGTATGCTTCAGGCAAGCAGTGGCCTTTCCCCTTCCAATGAGAAACCTGCAGAACCCAGTACGTAAGTCTAATTCTCCTGCCTTGGGCCTCTCCTGGCACGCTCAGATGTCTTACATCCAGTTGGTTGACACCTTCTAGTTTCACCATTTAGACACCTTTCGGACTGCTCTTTCATCTTATGAGGGAGGATATTTTCTTTTTCTTTTCTTCATGCTCAGTGTTTACCATCCTCAAATAGGGGCATGGCTGTGGCCATGGATTGCCTCACTGTGTTGTCATTATGGGGTTCAAAGTTTATATTTGGCAAAGCAGAAGTTTTGTGTTGGGTTTTGGAAACACCATCAACAAAGATAGTAATGCTCTTCTGAGGCAAAATACTGAAATGTTTGATTATCAACAGTCTTCTGAATTACAAAGCAACCCCCAAAAAATCCCAGCTTCTGAATTTCATTAAGAAGAAAAAACAAACTACAGACAGCTTTTTAATTAACTGTATTTAGTGTACTTAACTCCAGGAAGATTAACCAGGCTGTTTCTGGGGTAGGTCTGGTCTGCGTGGCCAGCTGCTATGCAACATGTGGATTCTCTTTAGAAGAGCACGAGAAAAAGACGAAAGTGAAAGCAGCAGAAATTGCATTTCAGTGCAGGTCAGGTCCCACTGAGCAGGGAGGGCAGAAAGCAGTGGAATCTGCCCCTGTCAAGCTTTGTTGGGCTAAGCGTGGGTTAAAATGCAGTGTATTTTGTCTTCTTTCCTTAGCATGATGGCTTCGTTTCCTGTCCTGAAGCAAGAGACGTTGTTCCGGAACGGTACGTGGAGCTACCGAATTCCAGCCCTGCTCTACCTGCCGCGTTTCAGCATCATCCTGGCATTTGCTGAGGAACGAGAGGATGTGGTGGACGAACATGCCAAGCTGATAGCGATGCGCAGAGGCATGTATGACCCAACCACGTACCATGTTCAGGTACCAGAGTGGGGAGGAAATGGGGAGACTGCCCAGCCATACTGCTACCCTGTCCCAAATGAGTTGAATGGGTCTGCCTTCTCCACTGTAGCTAAACCGCTCTTACTTCTCCCAGCTGTAGGAGGCAAGCCCACCTTTCAGTAATGCACGTGTCTTTATAACTGCTGGGATTCAACCCCATGACTGGGCAGTTGTTGAGGGACTAAAGTGGAGCAGGTACAGTACATTTTCTGGGGATGGCTCTGACCCATCTCTGCAGAAGCAGAGAGAGGGGCGTGGGCAAAAGTCCTGTTGCAATAGTAAAGATGTGGAAAAGTGGCAGAAATGAGCAGTATCACAGGGATGGGGAGGAGTGAATTAGCAATCGGTGACTATTTCTTTAATTCATCTTTTTAGAACTAATTCCTGGTTTAAAAAACAATTGAGAACAGCTAGTCTCCCCACGCAAAAGAGTGTCGTCTGGTTTGTCTGTGCCAGTGAATTGGCTACCTTATTAATCTACCAGTTATTATTAACAGTTATCTTGCTGGGTGGCTGGGGGTGGTGGATACTCTATTTATAATCATTTCTTGCATTTGCAAATGCATTAATGTATTTTTTTGGGGGGGAAAAAGAAGTCATTTTTCTATTCCAATCCTTCACTGGTGACTGGTTGTCTTAGATTATAGACTCTTAAGAGCTGGAGTCTGCCTAGCAGAAGCAGCCTCTGAGTGCACCTGCAGTGTCGTACCATTCAGGTAACACCTTGTGTAACCCCTGTAATTCAGTTAAGTAGGGCTCAGTTGGTCATAAGCTCAGTAATTTGTGTTCACATGCTAGGGTTTCTTAAAATTGAAATATTAAATATTCCCAAAAAACGTTAATACAGGTTGAATAGACAAAGATAAGACATACCCAAAAAGGGTAATCAGCAAGTCAGGGTAGAAAAGCTAATTAGTATAATCTTACTGGAAAACACTGCTTCTTTTACCAAACCAATAACTCTATGTAGGAATAATTTTCTAACTGCAATGTTGGTGTTTGAAATGTGGCTGTATTATATGCTATTCATGTAAAGAAAGGCGGGGCTTGGATGGTTGGCATGCTTGTTCTGCAACCTATTTTCTGTGTGATGTTGGACAACTTGGTCCAAATTTCCGCACCAGGGTGTGTAATGCCACGTGATCAGCTCCAGCAAGGTGTCTCACTGCAGGCTGACATGGATCAAAATGGAGGAGCAGAAGTCTTAATGCAAACGGATTTGTCAGCATCCAGTATACTTCGAAAGGGTTCAGTTATCTACCTCACTTCCTAAGAAGCACTGACAGAGCGTAGGGTCTACAGGCACATTTTAACCACATTTTATATGTCTGTATCATATGTATATATAAATGTTTGTGAGAATTCCTTAAAATTCAGTTACTGTAGTTTTTTTAACAGCGTAGTCAGACACCAGCTGCACGGAGATGCGGAGATATCAGCTCCTCGGTGAGCTGTAATTTAAATAGGACATAACCCACCTGTTCAATGAAGCACATGAGCACTGCATTGTCCAAATAAACTTAATTTATTTTAATTTACATTTGATGGTGCTGGTATGTTGTCTGCCTGTTTCTTGCTCTATCTGCAAACTTGCTTCTCCTGTGGTGTTCTCAAACTCTTCTGTAACTTTTATCTGGGCATCCTTGCACTGCAACCTGGATTTACTTGTAACAGTGTGTTTCATTCTTGTCTCCCTTCACACGGCCCTGGCAGTGGAATAGCATGGAGACCATTGTCAGTGCGCAGCTGAAAGATCACCGATCTATGAATCCCTGTCCTGTTTATGATGAGGTCTCAGGGAAACTGATCCTGTTCTTCATAGCTGTCCCAGGAAAGATCTCTGAGCAGCACCAGCTCAGGACAAAGATCAACCTGGTGCGTCTCTGCTACATCACTAGCATGGACCAAGGACGCACCTGGAGCGCTGTCCAGGATATCACCGAGGGTACCATTAGCTCCGAGTACAAGAACTGGGCCACTTTTGCAGTGGGGCCAGGCCATGGATTACAGCTGCTCAATGAGGCCCGGAGCCTTGTGATTCCTGCCTATGCCTATCGTATCCTCGACCCTAAGCAACACCCCACCCCTCATGCCTTCTGCTTCATCAGCTCTGACCATGGGACGACATGGGAGATGGGGAACTTTGTGGGGAAGGAGAGCGCGGTGGAGTGTCAGGTAGCCGAGGTACACACCTGTGGCAGGAGGGTGCTCTACTGCAACGCAAGGAGCAGCAGAGGAGCAAGAATCCAGGCAGTCAGCTACAACCACGGGGTGGACTTTGAGGGAGGCCAACGGGTTGAAATGCTTGTAGAGCCTCCCTCTGGATGTCATGGAAGTGTTACTGCCTTCCCACCTCCCCCTGATGCCAGGTGCCAAGATAGTTGGTTGCTCTATGCTCATCCTACAGACCCAAAGGGTCGAAGAGATTTAGGAATTTACCTCAACAAAAGCCCTTTAAACCCAGCACACTGGACAAAGCCAAGCATCCTCTTCAAGGGCTTGTGTGCTTATTCAGATCTGCAGTACATGGGCATTGGGCCAGATGGCTCACCCTTGTTCTCCTGCCTTTTTGAATATGGGACCCATCAACAATGTGAAGAGATAATATTTGTAATGTTCACTTTGAAGCAAGCCTTCCCATCTGAGTGCTGAGTCTTGAGCCTTTTCATCGGGATTCATCTGAAAACCACCTTTGCTGGTGCTTCTTTTCACTGTCACTTCTCATCTTTCAGCAAAAGGGTTTTTGTATTCTTTGTGCACCATCGGTTTGCCATTGGCTTGTACCATCTGTAGATTACGAAATCTATTAAACATACTAAAACTAAACGTATTTTGGTTTTGTTTTCTCTTGTCTGTTCTCCTGCCTCACCTTTCCCTTTGGCTGCTACCTTAATCATCACATGCTCAAAGCAAGTATGACTTTCGCATGGGGTCTCTCGCCTTCAGGCCTCCAACAGTCTTGCCTAGGGATGTGCATGCTGATGGCTCAGGGACTGCCAGAGATTAGAGGGCAGCAGTGTTATGCTGAGCTGTATTTAGTAAATTGTGGGGGAAGTACTGGAAAGGACACTGCCTTACTGCCTGTATCCGCTGTTATTTTCAGAAAGCTGTTTTGGCCCTGATTAGGTGTACTTCTTGTAGTCAGTGTAGTACTTGCTAGCAACTCTACCTTTCAGGGCTAGCTGTCTTAGGATTTCAGAGAGGCCATGGGATGCTATCGTCTTTAAATATTCCCAGCCCACTTCTGTTCTGGATTTGGGGTTGCTGTGTTGAGTTCCCAGGCTACTCAGAGACTTCTGTCTAAGTTCACCTTCTCCTTACTTCCCATGTTCTTGCTTTATTTGCCCTTTTGCTGATACCGCACTAAGTAGCTGCAGTTTCTCACGTGTAAGAAAACCATAGCCTCGTGTGCTCCAGCTGTTCCTTTTCCATGGGCAGGGAGAGCGGGACCCGTGCAGGACCCCCCAGCCCCATGTTTGGGGACAGGGCAAGTGGCAGAAATTGCATTTTGCCTGTACTACAACTGCAGGATCAGGACATGTCTGCAGAGGGAGCTCCAATTTATAGTCAGGTGGGGAAATAGTTGCTGGTCTGTCTAACACATGTGCTTAGCTCTGATCCAACTGCTCTTATCTCTGACAACCCAATGCCTTGGAAGCATGGCTGTTATTATTACAGAGTATTACTGGCATATGGGGCAGTGTGTCAAACAAATAACATTGCCTCACTTCCAGAAAATTGCAAAGGCATAAATGCTGGAGGAGAAGGACCTGACCAAGCCCAGAACAGCATGAGAGCGCTCAAGCTGGAAATCTTTTCAGAGTAAACATTTTTCAGCAGGTTTTGGAAAGAAACAGCCCCCAGTTTTGGTGAGAGATGGGCTCTTCTGAGGCTATCGTGTGAAGTTTATACTGTGAGTAGACAAGAGGAGTGACCAGGAATGAGCAGGCACCAAGGACAACACATAAGGGCACAAGGAGTCAGAAAAGCTTTACTCATGCCTCTGGAAAAATTCTTTACAAATGAGTCTGTGCTTGTTTTCTGCATGCTGTATTCTCTGTGTGTGCACATGTGGAACGGCTCCAAGGAAAATATGTTTGTTTGCTCTATTGTTGAAGAAAAATACCTGCTTTTCAGAGTGTTCTCAGCATGCACCCCCTTTGGGGAGCTCTAGAACGTCATGTAGGATCCTTTGCACTGTCACTGCTCTGGTCTTTGAGTCTCTGCTTGCTCAGTGTTCTCCTCCCTACCCCCTACACACACCCTTGCTTTTTATTGCTTATAGCTTTTAGGGAAAGTGCGAGAAGGGCTCCTGATTTTTCTCATTCATCTAGGTTTGTTTCAGGGTACCTGGAGGCTGCAAGCTCCAAGGGAGCGAAGAGATCTCATGGCCTTCACAAATACACCTGTAATTTGCTGAGCCTTCCTCAAGCAGCAGGTCAGTAACGTGCTGGGTCACAGCCTCAAAGGACACAGCGGCCGAGCAAACCAGTACTTTGTGGGTATTGCTCATGTGGCCTTTAGATGTAGGCCAGAGTCTAAATGTACTTCTGTGGCCAAATAGCTTGTTTTGGGTGCTAACAATGCAACTTGAATGATGCTACGAGCAGTATTTACCCACTGGCTGTGGACAGGCTGGTGAGTTTGCAGCCAGCTGATCCAATACTAACTGGACATCAGTAGCAAACCCAGTTCAGGTAAAGCACTTATTGCACTGTCTGAGGGACAGAGCTTGGAATAACACCCTAACATGGGAAAAATAATGTTTGCTTTGTCCGTAGACTATAATTTCTGATTATCCAACATCAAAATGTGTCCAAGTTCTTTGTCTGTGGCCTCACTCTCTCAAGTAAGTTTAAGTGAGATGCTGCTGCTGTGGTTATCTAATAGCTACTATTGGGTCTGGGTTGCATTTGTCTGACTGATACCCATTATTCTTTTGTTTTACAAGGGGAGATCTTCCATGATACTTTGTCCCAATTTGGGATGACAGTATAGACTATCTGAAGCACATCCTATTTCTTGTGGAAACCTAGTGCTGTGCTGGCTACCCCTGTAGTATCACTATGTGCCCTGTATCTCCATGCAGTCTGATCCTGGCAGTCCCTCTCTCTGGCAAACGCTTTAGCTCCTCTCCTCTTCTCTAATCTCTTCCTTCTCAGATCTGCTTACAAGCCTTCTCCAACACAGGTATGCATGGAAAGAAAATGAATGGTATAAGTATCTGCTGCAGAACAGCCTCTTGACTCTGGGGGGGACAAGAAGTTACCACTGTCCTTTGGGAGTCAGGCTGCAGGTAGCTCAGAATATGCACACACATGCACTGACTGCACAAGGATCAGTCTTTCTCCAGCACTGCAGAGATCAGATGTAAGTGCCGTGAGAAGTACGTCAGACGCCATTTCCTCTTCAGGCAGTGCTACAGATGAGCCTTTAGGGAACATAGAGAGGCTTATGCTAGGGGTTTAGGATTCACCTTTTGAGCAGCTGGAGCTGTACTGTGCTTTTCTTTAGGACCAAGAAATACATGCAGAAACCAACCTGCACTTTTTATGGCCACAGTCATTGCATGCATTTGGATCCCATCCCCTTATTCACGTCTACAAATTGAGAAGTTGTGTGTGGCTGGACAGGAGTGCACACATTTGAAGGAAGCAGCAGCAGCTCCCTAACAGCTGAAGTCAGTGGAAGGATGGATAGAAATGAGGTGTTAACTGTCCAGCTAATCAGTCTTTCAGCTGTCTGACCAGGGCTTGTACTTCTTTGTTAACTTGCAGTAGATCAGAACCTCTGCAAATGCAGTTTCATTCCAGGAATACTCATCCAGTGCAGCACCTCTGTCCACTATGTGTCATCATACAGGTCCATTGCATGGAGAGCACGGTGAGGTCAAGCAGTGGTTTGACATTCAGAGCCGTTCCACTTCCTGCTGCAGCCATGCTCCAGAGAAGCTGCTGTCTCAGACATCCCAAAGAGCTGGTATGAGTGAGGCAAGCAGCACACTAGTGGCCAGGCAGGACTGTCAAAGGAGGTGCACAGTCCCCTTGCAATATGCAGACACTATTCTCAGTAGGGAGAACAGGGTTTGCAGCCACTCTGTAGCTTACAGGAGCCCACAGCTATTGTCCATGCAGAGCCACTTCATGCTATTCAGCATCTGACTCTGTTTACATACCTGAATCCATGGTAGACTGGCTCCTAAAGCTCCAACTGGGTCTGGGTGAAGATGAAAGGCAGATCCAGCTAAGCTAATTTTGGTCTGTAGACAGTGCTTGCTCAGCGTGGACAGGAAGCCCTGCACATTGCAGTTCTGCCCATTTAGCAGGGTTGCACAGTTCTGAATTGCTGTTGCCCACAGTTTAATCCCAACAGCTGAGATTAAGCTGGACACTGTGGAGTAAATGTGTGAATAGCTGACAGCGCCAGGAAGGCAGATAGGGGTGGATGCTGGCCTGTACTGGCTCAGTCTCCCTTCCCATACCCACCAGTTCTGGTCTCTCCCAGTTTGGTCTAGGCTGCTGTCTCCTGCCTTGCCGTCCATGCTGTGGAAGGGAACAGCACTGCAGTATGTCCTGCGTGATCCATAGCCACAGCACTCCTGGCTCTAGGAGTCGAGGGTCGCATAGGGTTAGCAGTGCCTGTGCTTTGCCTGGGGACTCCCTCTCCACGCGGAGTTCCAGCAGAGTCCCAGCTTGGCTGCTGCTTCTGATTACAGCTCAGATGTGAATGTGCAGAAGCACTGACTTCAAAGGCAGAGTAGCTGGAGGTACAGGAGAGGCAACCAAAGTTGCTGTGCAAGCACTGCTCCTGTGGCAATGTCCGTACTTGCTGCAAGTGTGCCCTAGTTGCTCTGCCTTGGAGATGCAGTGCTGAGCATGCCACACAGAGCCCAGACAAGGGGCAGATGTACAGCCAAAAAAAAGGGAAGTGAAAGCCCCAGTTCCCCCTCTCTGACGTGGGTTGCCAAAAATTACTTTGCTCCATCCCATCTTTGGGGATTTAAGAGTAGGAAAGACCTTTGAATCCATCTCACAGTAGCTGACAGGGAGCTTTGGTCACTAATTCCTAGAACAAATCAGCCTTTAAGCCTGCTTCTGTGCATGGAAACATACAGGGATAATTATTTAAAAAAAAAAATATATATATATATATATATAGTGGTTATTTCAAGTCCCCTCCTGACACCTACCTAGATGTGAGGACCGGACAATGCGGGAATGGGGCAGTCAGTGTGAAGGGATCCGAATGCACGGTTTGTTTTCAGTCAGTCTAGGATTTATTTGTTCCCCATGGAGACCTGTAGTGGGTAGGACTGACAGACAGGAAGAAGATGGAAACCCAGAGGATCTGGCAAGAGATCAGAAATGGGAAGGCAGGCCACCAATGCCTGCAGGACTGAGTCAGCGGGAGGGCAGAAGGGATCCCCAGCTGGGACTTTTTGATACAGAATATTAGGACGTGAAGGGGAAGGGAAAGTCAGGGAATGTGGGCTTGCTCGTCACTTCAGTTGCAGCATGAGGAGAGAGCAGGGGCTGCAGGAACATGTCACGCTCACTCTCTGAGCTGTTTGAGTTGAGGAAGTTGTCCGCGGCTGAGTTTCCTTTCCCTCTCTGTACTATTGAAACAGGAAGCTGGTGAGCTGAAGCTGCCTGATCGTTACGCACAGACACAGAGGCAGCTCTGGCAGCTCCTGTATTGGCATTCAGGTTTCCTTCAGCTGCAGCAATGGATCAGTGCTGGTACCACGGCAATATCACTCGCTCCAGAGCTGAAGACCTGCTCTCCAAAGTAGGCAAGGATGGCAGCTTCCTTGTGCGGGCCAGTGAGTCAATTGCTTCGGCGTATGCACTCTGCGTGCTGTAAGTACGGCTTTCGACCTCGCGCTTCACGCGACACTTTTGTCCCTGCTCGTGCAGGGTGTTATCCCCCTTCGTCCTCTCTGGCAGAGACAAACAGCCTCTGTACCAACTAGGAAGGTGCAGCCCGCATCAGAGTATGGCTGGTTTCCCTGTTCTGGGCCATAGGATAGGATAGGATGGATAGGGAGCAAGACCAGGCTGAACAAACCCGTGTTCTTTTACTGTTGTACTGTTCATGCCACTCTTCCCCCTGATTCGATAGGGGAGAATAATCAAAGATACAATTGCTGTGCTCTGAGTTGCTGCACTCTGTGCTCTTGACCTCTTAGAGCCCCTTAGTAGCTTGGGTCAGGTTTTTCTATATGTGTAACAACTTGAATACCGAGCTTGGTACCCTCCGAGGCATGTTCTTGCTCTGGTGTGTTTGACTCACCAACCTGTACGGTGCTGTGTCCAATTCAGCAAAAGGCTTGAAATAGTTCCTGGAACTGTTCGTGATACCCCCAGCACAGTGGTGAGTCCACCTGCCCCACTAACGTGGCTCATGGGGTAAATATTATCATGTGGAAAGTAAGGAAGAGGAGGGAAATGCTGGCAGCCCTGACCCCTGCATTCTGGGTCGGGGCTCTGGACCGGAGAGCAGGGTCTCCTGTGACGGCAAGGGTTATTCCTAGAGGCAGGAGTGCAGGGGCAAGAGGAGACCGGAGTCAGCAGGTCAGGTCTGAGGCACTTAGCTTTGCATTACATAGAGATAAGACTGTCTCTCTCTGCTTAGGAGAGACCAAGAAAGCCTCTGTGGGACCCTGTTCTGCCTGTCAGATCCTTGTTGCTGCCATCATGCAACAGATTAATAAAAAATAATTTCTCCCCTACTCCCCATGAAATTACAAGCAGGCTTCTCAGTGTAGTTTCTTTCTGAAAGTATATTTCTTGCAGTTGTGAAGGTGGTGGTGCTTTTTATAACTCTGGTCTAACTGCTTGTCTCTGAGGTCAGGCTTCTGGTTGACAGCACAGGCTGCTGCGGAAGATTCATCTGCAGAGAAGCATTGGGCTGGGCAGCTGCCCTACAGCGTAGGTGTTGGATTGTGAGAGATCAGTGGCTGGGGAATGGGGGTGTTCACAGAGTGCAGAGAGCCTCTGTGCCTGTTTGTTAAGGTGTTTGTAATGACATGGGGAAGAGAAGAGTTTGTTCTTTCTGGAGGGAGCGAAGAAAGAAGGGTGGCTGCAGATAAACAGGGAAAGCAGTGGGAAGGAGGGGCAATGCTAGCATGGGAGGACCCAAGGTGCCACTCGGGGGCCATTTTACTGGGATAGACTGCTGCTTCAAGTGAGTCTCTTTAGCACAACTGCTTTGATTAGTAACCAGTATGTAAAAACACACACAAAGATTATTTTACAGAGTGGTGATGGGGATTGTAGAAAGGGACGGTGCTGTAAAAAATGTCAACTAACATGCATTTGCATAAGTTTTTCCATTGTAAATGTTTATGCAGCCAACTTTGAAAGCCTTTTGTGACTTGAGAGACATGGGATCAGGAAATAGAAACAATATAATGACCAGGATTTTCTGAACCGGGAGCCAAAGGTTATGTTCTTAAATCCATTCTGAGGTGGCCGACATGAATGGTTTCATTAAAGAAATGGGGAGCACCCAGCTTTGTCAGCCACGAGCAGACAGCTCCGTGGTGCAACAGCCTGGTGTTAGAGTCTAAGAAATGTCCCAAAAACTTCTGTCAAAGTATGTAACGTGCTTTCAGCTTATGCTGGTTTCCAAATAGTTTGTGAAGAAAAAAGGTTAGAGGTGGTGAATAAGCCTTTCACTCTGAATGTTGTCTTGACAAAATGCATAACTTTGCTGAAGCTGAAAACTTTCTCAGAGATACGTCAGTTTCAGCTGTGTTATTGACTGGAAGGTGTTTGAAGTGTGAGCTCTTCAGTCTCTCCTGTTTAAAAAATGGAGAGGCTAGAGACAAAAAATGAGAGAACGAAAGAGGGGAATTGAAAGCCTGACTTGCAAAAGGTTTTCACAAAAAAAAAAAAAAAAGAAAATTATGTTGAAAGAGAGAAAGTGTCAACTGTGTATAGATAGGGAAAACAAAACAAAAAAAAACATGAAATTTGCTCTGAAAAAGAAGTGTCATATTCTACAGTGCTCTAATATTTATTGGGCAGATCAGTCAAAATCCAGCAAAAGTGATGATTATTATTATTATATTATAGATCGAGACAGTGATTTTCTTGAACAACTGCTTTAGAAATACGGATTCTATAAATATAGACAAGTAAGGGAGGTGTGTTTGCAGGGCATTTTAAGAGTGCCTCCTCTCCCTTTCTAAAACTTGGAGCAGCAGCGCTGAGCTGGGCCGAGAGCTGAAGCAGTCAGCAGACAGAGGGAACACTCCTCCCCCAGCACTGCTGTCCTCTGCTGTCTCTGCTGGCCACATTGCCCCATAAAAGGCAAGAAGCAAAGTCATTTTCCTCCTCCTTTCTCTGAGCCTGGATTGTTTGATTTCGCAGTTTGTTCACAATAAATGGGCTAACTCACCTGGAGGGAGGGGAATGCCTGGATCCCAAAATCAAAAAGAGCTTCTTGGCGCTCACAACATGGCAAATCGGGATCATTCCTCCAGGGGACCTTCTGTTGGAGGCTCCTTTGCGAGTGGCTGCAGGAATAACAGTGCTTCTAGAGAAGACCCTCAAAGCCTAGCTGCGGTTTTGGGGTCCCTCTCAGAAGACCGTTCCTGTGAGGTGCTGTTTCCAGCCCCCTGGAGGGATGGCCTCTCTTGAGGTGCACTGAGGTAAGGCAAAGCTTGGCAGACCTGTTTGTGATTAGGATTTCCAGACACCCCCAATATGCACATTGTCACCCATGCTTAAGAGTATGTACAGCAGGAGAGGAAAGAGGAAAGAGAAAACAGAAGCCTTGTCCCCTTCCTTCCTCCAGCTGACAGAGAGAACAGGGACATGTGAAAGTGCTTGGAGGCATGTTTAATCTCAGGCAGGTATTGTATTTACCCCCCACATAGCCAGGCTCAACAGTGATTGGGCAATTCTGAAGTCATACCCAGTTTTTAGGGAGGACCTGGAACGTGACAGTAAGTGGACCACATAACTTGACAGTCAAGATGCTGAGGAGAGAAAGCCTAAGGGTGGAAACAAAGTAAGAGTCGCAGTCTTCTCTAGCCACATGCACCTAGGGGATTGCTAAAGAAGACCCCTACTTTTGATCCGAGGAAGCACTCCTCCCTGTTCCTATCTCACGCAACAGCTCTTAGCTGGCTTCTGCACCAATTTTACCTTTCCTCAGCTTAAACCTCTTTACAAGTATTGTGACAGCTGCTTCATAAGGCCCATGTGATGGGGTACGTTCATGGAGGGTCCTCTTGTGACGCAAGAGCCATTGAGCTGGTTTGTTTATCAGGTTCATAATCTCCACACACACACAAATTTTCTCTCATCAGCTGCATGAGCAGTTCTGCTTAGCCCTGTTTGCATATCAGAGGAGGAAATGGTGTAAGAGAGCTGCATTGACAGATAAAAACAAAACCCATACCCTTCCTGGGGGCATATCCTCATCTGGCATTGATTGCCCTGGGCTCAGTGAAATTAGCAGAGTTGTAGTGGTCCAAACTAGATCAGGATCATGTCTGTGACTCCAACTTTCTGGTAGTAGCAACTCTTCCACTGTGTGAATGAATAGATGCCTATGAAATGGTCTCACATCACTTACTGAAGTGGTACTGAGCTCTGCGAGCAGTTGTAATTCTTCTGTATCCTTGGCATTAATGCCATCAGAAAGAGACAGGCTCATACAGATGCATGACAAAGTCCTCTAAACACCCTGGAAAAATTCTTCTATGAATTATGAGTAATTTTCTTTCATTTCCAATTGCTCTTTGTGACTCCCTGTATAAGGCTACCTAAAATCCTGGCAGTCTCTCTCTCTCTTGCATAGAGTGATTCTGAAAGGCACATGATGAATAGGCTCACAACGTAACTGTAAGAGAGATGAGGATGTTTTAGTGATCTCCCCATCTGGAGGGCTGACCTCAGCCCACGTTTCATGATGATCCTGAGGGTAACGCAGTGGTTCTGTTACAGGCAAGGAGGCTCTGAGAATGGATTCCAGTTTTTCCTTTGAGAGGAAGGGGTTGAAACCAGCATCATTCATTGGCTTAAAGCCATAGTGTATGTTTTTACAGAACGCTTTGCAGGTGACTTGAAAGGTTTAATCAATCTGTTTTTCACTGGGGAAAAAGTAAAAATATACTTTTCAGCCAACTTTTCTTGGGCAAGCTCCACAAAGCTCAGCAGCTGCTGAGGAAGGTCATGCTTACCACATTACAGCGTTGCTGAGGCTTTCCTTCCTTGCCCTTGAGCTCTTGCACATTAATGTGGCCCTCCACTGGGCAAAAGCCTCTTCCATCCTTCCTTCAATAAAAATCTAATTGAATTTAACTGGGACAAAACGTTACTTATGGCTGATCTACAGACGCACATGTACAGTGTGCATCTGTACCACAGTAGCGAGGTGGGTTTTCATTTAGACCTGTCACTTAGGCTTTGTGCATGACAATGTGCCTAGTAATCAGTTGTCTTATTGTGACTTAGCTGAAATCTGTTATATTTATGTGTTGTTCTTTTTTTTTTCCAATACAAGTCAGAGCACATACTAGCCCTTCAATTTACTCATTTTTAAGTCATTTACTCATTTGTAAGTTCAAAATCAGCCTCATACTGTGCTGATTTTGGCCCAGTGTCTTTTGAATTTCTGCTTTTTCACTCCTTCCTGAGACGCCCACTCTACTGACAGCCAGAGCCATTTGGTGTTTTCTTTCTTTCCGGCCAGAAGAAGAGTTGAATAACTCATTCTGAGGCTGATTCTGATATCACTTTCTGCACTGACATCTGCAAACATGTCTCAGTGACCGGGTACACTTCAGGTTTGTGTTACTTTGGAGACTCCAGGGAAATGGAAAGAAAGGTTTAAAACTCTTGTGCATGAAGGCCTCTATCTTTATCAGGATCTTCCAATATCTTCTCTCATGAGGAGGGGTGCCACAGTGTGATTCATTCCCTTCTGCAGACAGTCTAACAGCATCTCCTCTGATCTGTTCCAGGTTTCGGAATTGCGTGTATACCTACCGAATTCTGCCTGATAAAGAGAATAAGCTAATTGTCCAGGTAAGCCACACGGTGAACCATTTGGTCCTGCAAAGATGCGCTTAGTATTGCTTACTGCGTTTCAGATGCAGCTGTGCTCAAACACAGCTGTACTGACACCAAAGTCAATTCCAGGCTCTCAGTGCTGTGTCCAGGGGCCTTTGTGCCCAGGTCTGGCTGCCACCATGGTGTCCCAGCTGGCCTTGCCAGCCTCAGCTGGTTTCCCCAGAACTGTTCTGCCTACCTTGCTGCAGCACTTCCATTTTCTGAGGAGGAGCCAGCCGCAGGATGCTATGCCAGATTTCACCTGGGTCTTTATGTGTCAGCATGGCATGACACAGAAGCTCATCTATCCTCCCAGGCCACCAGGCAACACTGTGCAGAGGAACATGCACTGGCTCTGCAGCCTGCTAGCTTGGGGCCAGCGCTCAGCTGGAACGGAGGACCTGGCACACTGATATGGCTCCGTGCTGTATGCTGCAGGCTGTTTGTAGTAGTACTTGTTTTTTCCATCATCTGGTTTATTTCAGCCTCGTTGTCCTAAATAATGTGCTTTGGCATATTGTGCTGGTGTGATGATGTGTTGTCGTGCTAAGACAGGTGCCTGGAAGGTGATACGGTGTTTATCATTATTTATAGTACCTAGAGCAGCTGTTGAGATCAGAGCTGTACTGTGCCAGGTAGCTCACAAGTGAAACACCCTGGGCAGGAAGAGCGTGGGAGAGACCTGAGGCCCAAGGAATGGCACAGCTGCCCAAGTCCCACAGCAGCACAGGGGCAGAGCCCAGGGGGCAGCCAGACCCTGCTAATGAAGTCCTTGTTCTTTGCACTGGCACCGTGGTGAGGAAATTAACTTGTGGAACCCTAACCGAATGGGTGGCAGCTGCTTTGTCTTTTAGGAAATAAGCACAGAAATGATCATATATTGACTTTTCACCTGAGGGGGAGGAAAAAGGGAAGGCTGGAGGTTGCCTGCAGAAGTAGCTACAGAACCCATCTTCCTGCATGCCCTTGGGAGTGCCCTGAGCAGGCAGTTCTGGGGCAGAGCAGCTGGGACACGGTGGAGAAGTGTGGGCTGTGCTCCGTGTTCTGCAGCACCTACAGGCATACCCTTACATGCTCTGTGTGGGGCTCAGCACCCTGGGCAAGCCCTGGCCCCTTGTTCCCCAGCTGTCTTACTGGAGCATCATGTGAGTGATGTGGAACACGCAGCCTGGCCTGCAGCCTTTTATAGAAAGGCACAGGTGTTACAAGAGGGTTGGAAACCTGAGTTCAGTTAGCTTTCCAGAGCATGCTGGGCTCAAACCCAGGCTGCTCCCAGGACCCACCGGCTTAAGGTATGGTGCAGATTTGGCAGGTACTTCTGTGCATTACCACCCAGAAAGATGCAAGTCACATTTCCCTTCATTAGAGCACTTTGTACTGGCTCTGTAATCCTTTCTGCCATGACAAAGGGCCCGTTTTTATGTGCACCTATTCCTTTTGTCCACAAATCAAAGCACTGCAGCCATGAGAAACTGGTATTTCTGTTGTAGCGATGGCAGCTTGTAACACTGAATCAAAGTTTATGAACAAGCAGAAGGTGGGATTTTGTTCTGCTGCCGGTGAAAACTAAAAGTGACTGCATAAAGTCAGGTAAATCAAACTGATGTCAGGCAGCTCAGGCTTTCCCCACCACATACGCCTCCTCATCACCCCACAGTTCTTTGTAGGGTATTATTTGCAATTAGTTATGCCCTCATCATTTCTGGGGAGAGGTTATTGGACTACCACTGGATCCAGACAGCCATATTAGGTCTTCTTTGGATGTTTCTGAATGAAACCTTTTGAAATCCAGTAGATTTCTTAAGGAAATACAATCTACTAGATGTCCACTCAAACTGATAGATAAAGTTCTCTTGGGATTTGTGGTCTGATTGTGAGGAATTTCTTGTGTCTGCTGTGTGAGATGCAGAGGATATGTGGTGGCATACCTTTGTACATGGGTTGCCAGGAGCTGTAGGTTGAATATCAAGAGTAGTCTAAATAAAGTGTGTTGTTAACTCAAGTTTTCAAGACACAACACCTCTCATTTTGTGTTGCACTATTCCAGTTCTGTGGGAGAGGCAGAAGAAGGGGGCTGGCTGCTTCTTGCAAGAGAGACAGAGAGACAGTGAGAGTTGTAATTGAGGCTTGAAGCAAAACAATCTCATGTTGTTGGCTGCTTTTCTTGGTACATTGCTCCAGCTGGGCCAGACATTTTTGGTTGCTTGTCTGTTGAGTTTTGGATAAAACAAAAACTACTTCATGTGTATCAAAGAATCATTTTGAAAAGAACGGTTCTACTGGGCAAGGATGTGCAAGTTGCTAAATAGGAGTTTGACATTTTGAAAAAAATCCATTAAAAAGGAAAGAATCTAGTAATCCTGTGGAATTAGACCAGGTGTTAAATTAACACAGTAATCAGTAGATGCTTCTCATTTCTGGGTTAAAAAAAAAAAAAAAAAAAAAGACGTAGGAAAGATGCAGTACTAAGTCCTGAGGTTAGCCTGAATTGTGCAATGTGACCTTTTTTGCTTGCACAGTGCTCCTTCCTGAAGCTAACAGAGTTGTCTTCCTGCCCAGATCTGAGCTGTTGTCTGTCAGACGTTTCTCATGATGACAGCAGGTTCAGAAGATGTGTAATATCACAGCTACACTCGCAGCACTTGTGACATGACAGCTCTCCCTCTGCCACTCTATGAAGTTTTTCAGCTTTAAAGCTGCAAGTTACTTCACGTTTTCTGAGTGTTGTTGGTGGATAGATTTCATTTCTCATTTTTTACTTAGAGCCTGGTCTGGCACTGGTGGAATGATAGTGTTATTGTTTGCATGGTTAAATTGACTTTTTAGTACAGGTGGCAGAAGGGGAGGTGCATGGTTTTTTGCATTACAGGTGCACATTTTTGCATTCAAACTGAAGAAAAAAATATTTGCATACGTCCCTCCAGTGTTTTGTGGCATGCTACATGATCTGCCATTGGCATTCTGCATCTGCTGTAGCTGTACAGCAGTCAGCATGGTCAGGTCTGGAACCCCTCTTTCCTGCCGTATCTACAACCAAACTGGTATCCCCCCAGACGTACCAGACTGTAGTGGTTACAGTCATAGACTTTTTTTTTTTGCCCTCCTCTTTCCGTTCTTTTTTCTGTGACTGCTGAATTTTCTCCTTCCTTTACCTGAGACTTCAAAATGTAGACAAACGGATCTATGGCTTGAATGAATCAAACTCGCATCCTGCCAGTGAAAGCATAGCTAGGGAAGGGGGGAGGAGTAACAAAAAACCCTTGAAACACAGGATCTCTTACAGTGAGTAGAGATCTTTGTCCTTAGCCTGAGAACAATTAGTCATTGAGATATGTCTGTTAGCCTGCAGTCTGTCACTGTAGTAAAACGCTAAGAACTGAGAAGCTGAGACAGGAAGAGAGCAGAAGATGTAGAGTAACGCAGATCCAGGAGGAGAGGCATGAGGCTGGAAATTAGCTGCCCCTGAGTTAGCTTAGCTGCTACCTGCCTGTCTTTGGCAAGCCATAGCTGGGGTACTTCAGCTGTCTCCTCTGTAAAACAGATGTGAGTTTCCCTTGCTCAAATGCGGAGGTGTATTTAATGCAGAGTTGTTGAAAGTTTGGAAGCTGGACTAGTATAATTGCAATTGTACAAAGAGTGTTGGAAGAGCAAAGGAGACCTTGGAAATAACAAGATCAAACTAAATGCATAGCTGTGTCTTTCTAAGCCAGGCATCTGTGGTCAGTTCTTGCTATCCAGACTAACAGCAGTTAAAACTTTCTTGTACTGTTACTTAAAGTGTCACATTTGTGCATCTAGCTGAGGTGTCATTGCAAACCTTATCGCTGCACAATCTGAATTCCTTGTGAGTTTAGCATCTCAACCAGGGGAAGTGCTATTGTTCCCATTTTACAAACAGGGAACTAAGTCCCAATCTGTTAAGGAGGATTGGACTACCAAAATAATCTTAATTAGCAGTCTCTTGCTAACTTTCCCAAGATCAGAAGATGTCTGTGATCTATGAATATTTGTCTCCTCCTTTTAGTTGTGCTGTCACATGTAGTTAAAGCTGAGTTTGTACCTCTGTGGTCAGTGAGGAAGATACAGGTTTCTGACCTGGATGGGCTGAATTGTTCTTGGCAAGTCCTTTTTCTCTCTCTTGGCTAAAGAGTCTGGAGAACCCCCTTAGACTGCCAGGCCCTTGGCAAGATGAAATAAGGGAGGAGATTCCCATTACAGATCACTCTTGTTCAGTGTGAAAGGGCACTGAGGTCAAAAGCTGCTGTTGAAAAGTTGCTGCCTTTGCCTAATGCTTTACCTTGTATTGCCTTTCTGTACTGTAATTTTAAAAGGTTATTGTCAAAAGTATAACCTGCCTCCTGAGTGAGGAGAGAGCTAGACTGGGATAAATTTGCAAGATCCTTATAAAAATCATCTTGAAAGAGGTGGTGAGAAGGGAGAAGATGCTGGAGTTGGCTGGTCAGTGAACACAGATTGGTGCAGGGTAGTGTGGGAGCATTGCTAAAAACCCGTGGATTTTGGTCCCTCTAGATTTCTGGCTCATCTCAAGGAGGAGCACACAGCTAGCATTATCTGATGGCTGCTCAGCAATCAAGCTGCTGCGCAATCAGTCATTTCTCAGTGGCAGCTAGATTGCATCTTGGTTTATGCTCGCAGCGTATCAGATAACGCCCCATAGGTCAAGTTTGCAGGATCAAGCACTTAGCCCGTAACGCTCTGTGTGAAGGCAGCAGGGAAGATATCCCGATGGACAGATGGCAACGTTACAAAAATAGGCTGTTACCAAAGGTGCTGTGGTTAGGGGGAGAGCCAACGCAGTAGTTAAGGGAACAGCTTGAGGTCCTTGCTAAAGGTGGAGTCCCCTTAAGAAACTGGGGCATCTGCTGAGCAGGCTTTGGTAACTCGGTGCCTTGGGCAGATTTTAGAGTTGTGTGCTGTATCCTGGAGTGCTATGCAGCACAGCCCGACCTCTGAGATTTAGGAAAGCCTGGTGTCCACAGTGCTGTCCCATGGGGCACGACCTGAGCTTTAGCTCAGCCACATAGCATTTCCACTTTGCAGTCCAGAACTCGAGCCAGGCACGTTCATCCACATCTCAGGGCACGGGCCTCGCCTAACCACCGCTGCTGCCTTCTGCAGGGGGTCTCCTCCCTTCTCCTTCTTGCCAAAGTGTTTTTTTTTCCTTATGTGACCCATTCATGCTACTGAGCTGTCCTCACATCAGGTACCTGCCTCGCACATTGTGGGCTGCAGAAGACCAAGGCTCCAGCCTTGTTTTTGTACCTTGTGGCTGCCTGCAGTGTGGGGAGAGGGCAGAAACAGAGCTTGGCTTGAGCAGGACTGGGAACCATGTTACGTTTTCAAGCAAACTGGAAAATTTAAATTTTAAAATTTTTAAATGTTTGTTTTGGGGCTTTACACAAGTTGCCAGTTGCTGAAGAAAAATATTTCAGACTGAAAAATTGGTCCACCCTTTTGAAAGAGTCCAGAAAGGCAATTTCGAACTTTTCACTTTTTTTTTTGTTTGTTTTTTAATTAAGGGGTGGGGGTAAAGTGAGGCTGAATGAAGACCATTCCTTGCATAGTACATGCTCCAGTCCCCCACCATTTTTTTTTTTTTAATTTTTAATTTTAATTAATTTCTTTATTTTGCTTCGAGCAAAACTGTTTGACCAGCTTCAGGGTTTGGCAATTTCCATGGAATACTTTGTTGTGAAAAGGAATCATGGAAAGCTGTTGCCTTCTCATGCTGCATAAGAGACTATTATATTACAATATGGAAAACATTTGTTATTTTTAAGGTTCCCGTCTGTATCTTTCTTTCCACTTCACTTTCCCGAACTGTCGTAGCTTCCCAGCTCCCTGACAGAAAGCAGTGGTCTGCCTGCATCTTCCTGCACTCTGCTCTGTGGGTAAATGTGGAGACATTCGTTGTGCAGCTCTAGTGGCAGAACATCATTTCTGTGAGCATGAGCGCTGCAGCATTTGTGCTGAAATTCACCATTGCTGCAAAGTTTTTTTTTATAAATTACTTATATTTATACTTAGACCCTCCCTTTGCAACAAATACTGACCCTATTTACTTGTGGATTTTGCTGACTTCAGGGAAAATTATAGATGCCCTAACAGTACTGTTTTATACCGAGTGATCATCTAGCTGTTTTTTTTTTTTTTTTTTTTTTTTCTGGTAATTTTTTCTAGCCTGATAGGAGGCTGCGTGCAACAGGAAACAAATGGTGCTATGTGAGCAGTTAGAAAGCAGGCCAGCAGCTGTGACTCATTGTATCAACTGACACTGAAGCTGTAGGTTACCAGTGTACTTGCAGCATGGGCTCCCAGAAAGTAGGAGAGCTGGTAAATGCTCTGGATAGGGTTTCCTGCTGAAACCCTCCCTCTCCAGCCCACCTCTAGAAACATATTTCTGGGGAAATGTCTAGGTTTGTGCTCTGTTTATGTGGCTAAATATGCCAGAAAGACCAAAATCTTCTGTCCCGAGACAGGCAGGACATACAGTGAGAGGGCTGCCAGTTTGTCGGCCACTCAGCAGGATTGTCCCAGCCTCGGGGGTAATTTGCTCTGGTTTCTGTTTACGAGTCCTGCAGGGTGGAGCTCAGTGTAAAAGCTTCATCCGGCGCGCTAACCTGCTCCCCGAGTGCAGACATACGTACGGCTGCCCATCCTGCGAGCACGATCTGATAAGAGCACAAGTTTAGGTCAGTTCCTGGTGTCACTGCTGCTGTCACCAATATCAGAGGCAGTTTCTGGCTGTGCAGCACATGCAGCACCAAGTCCCTTGTCAGCCCCTTGCAAGGAGCGGCAACGTTCGGGGCATTTTTGTCTCTCCTCTTTGAGACCGTACTGTAAATTGCTGCACTGCTCTGACACCTGAGGCCAAGAAAGGGTTTTTTGTGGTAAAGATTTTGTGGTTTGCTTTGGAGTTTGATCATCTATCTATATCTGATCAAAACCTGTCTACTTGGAAACTGCACTTGAGATGCTTTCAGTGAGAGATAAGGCAAAGCATAATCCTCTGGGTGATGCTAACCCCTTCACAACATTGCAGCCTCTTAGAGCTTCTGCCAGCCAGCTGTACAGGGATGAGGCCTTGCTTTGTACTTACTCGAATTGATGTCAAAACCTCGTGGCTCCTTTGAGGATGGGGCAGGCACAGGTCTGCCCCCAAAAACACTTTCAGGCTGCATGGAGACTGTAAGACATCCATGGTTCACTTGCAGCTTGAAGGCATTGGATGCTGTTGGCCTCCCTCTGTGCTGAAAGGCAGAAGGAGACCAAGTGTCCCCCAAGGGGCGTGCAGCTCTGCAGGTGGGGTGGGACACAGCACCTGGATGGCCACCCACTCTGAGCAGGTGGACCTGGTGGGCAGGGGTGCGCGTTTTTGGGCTGGTGTGCTGCCAGGTTGTGTGATGGTGCTCCTGGGGGCCGGACGGGGGCAACAGCACCTGCACTGCTACAAGGCAGGGAGACGCAGCGTTGCTCCTAGGATGGAGGGGTGCTGGGAGCTTGGACGTAGTATTTCAGTAGGGAGCAGAGAGGAGGTCACCAAAGGGAGTGGGGAAAGCTGGGAAGTTACGCTTTTCATAACTGTAAATTTCAGGAAAATTAATGCTGAGAATAGAATTGATTTTGCTGAATTATTTATTACTTGGGTAAAATCACTGTTTACTCAGAAAACTTACCATGTTTGTGGTACTCCATTGACTGTGAAGGTCTGAGCTATAATTGGGGTGATCGCTTTTCTTGCATGGAAATAAGGGACAAGAGGACAACTAGATAGTAATTAGGAACACTATCTTGAAACGTAGTTAGGGAAACACATTTCTAGCATGCTCAAATATATAATTTATATTAAGCTCCATTTTATTGCTGAAAATGGTACATATTCCAATTTGAATATATTCCAGTATAATGTTGGTTTTAAATCAACTTGTAAAACTCTTTACACTCTTTAAATGTAGGACTGAAGTTAATTTACGGCCAGGGCTTAGCAGAATCTGCATGCTTTGTTTCTGCAATCTATCTAGATCTGTTTATACAAGGAAAATGTTCTTTTCGCTGTTGAATCTGAGGTAGGAACAAACATAATGCATTTCACAGGTTTTAGAAAACTGAAAGAAGCAGATTTAATAAGAGAACACTAGGTATTTCCTGAAACATACACATTCCCGCTACTGAATCCCTCAGTATACAAAATTCTTCATACAAACAAACCATATCCAGCTTTTGTCTAGTTTGAACCCTTTCAGAACGTTTCCAGTTTCCTGCAAATATCAAAAAAAAAAAAAAAAGTTCGGAGAAGGTGGCTTAAATCAGGTTAAAGTTGTGTATATATACAATTTCTTTTTTTGCAAACATCAAAAAGTGAAATCAAGTATTTGGAAGCCGTCACATGCCATGAAATTAAATCTCTTTTCCTTTTATTGGGATGTGGTTTTAGATAAAATTTAACTCCATTTAATGCCAAAGAATATCATCGATTTTTGTTACAGCTTGCCCTCCAATAAATGTGTTATGTCACAAACTGCACACACAAGCAGATTGTTCTAATTTTATAACTATACCTAAAAAAATCTTAACAGATTTTGAAAGTAATATAAATAATCTGTTACTTGAAAGCCTTCATCATGCTTAAACAAATGAAAATTGAAAATTGGCAGTCCTTGCTGAATATACAAAAGTAACTTCCAGGAGCTGCAAAATTTTTTAAGATTCAGAAGGTAAAAATTAGATCTGTTAAAGACTAATCTGTTCAACAGTGATTGTTCTAGAAAAATAATTGTTTCACCTTATTATTTTTTTGAAAGGCTTTGACCACCCACAACCACACACCCAGCAGCTCTTTTCTACCCCGCTGGATATTTCACTTCCCACTATGAACGTGTGAATGCACAAACACGAGTGCTTGAGTCTGCTCCTGGCACAAAAATGGGGCAAACACTTTGGCTGGAGGATAGGAACAAGTGGCCAGGAGGTGGTAGGAGCCTCAGTCTCCAATGGCACAGGAACTTTCTCCAGCATAAAATACTCTGTAGGAAGTTCTGCCCACCCCTGCAGATATTTCCATCCCAAATCAGCCGCTTTTGTAGGCACATTTTAAAGGAAGGGGTAGTAATCTCTGTTAAGTGAGAACTATTAGAAGGTGCTGCTTTTTGTTGTTGTTGTTTTGTTTTTAAACAGTTTTTTCACATTATTACAGTCTGTGATTGAGAGGCAAAATGTTATAATCCTAATCAAGGTGAGCAATCTTGATTTGCTGATGAGATGCATCATTGCTGGCTGTGCCACAATACAGAGATGCAACTCACCCAGCAGGTCATGTAATATTTAGGCTCCAGTTAGACCTTGATCACTTGATCTGTTCTGCAGCCTTAAGTAACTGGGCCAGTAGACCCTATGCGTGTGCTGCTGCTTATTACCGATGGCTAACCTGTGAAAAATAGAAAGATACAATCACCTTTGAATAACATCTGATTGAGTGGATTGTCCTAGTTGCACTTGTTGTAGGTAAACTCAATCTGTTTAACCTTTTACCTTTACCAATACAAAGTTATTTAACCAATACCTTTCAAACCGACCTTTTGGTGGTTGAGGCAAATTCCATTTAAAGTTTTTGAAGAAATGGGGAATCCTTTAGTTTTAAGGTTGAAATATAAGTGCAAGGTACACAGGACTTGATTTCAAATGGCAAAATGGTTTGGGGAAACGAAACAGACTTTAGCAAAGATAGCTCAGATTCGGTCATTTCGTAGTCCCTTTGAGAGAATGAAATCATAATGCAGCCTTTGGTTGTTCCTAGTTCTTTGCCCTGCTGTCTGACTTCTGTCTTCAGTTCATAACTTCTGACAGGGTTTTCCGTCTTGGTTCTCCGCTGAAAGTTTAAGTTGGGTCCCTTCTCCCAGTTCCATCTCAAGGCTCCAAACCTTTCCTTTTCCAGTATTTAGTGTTTGGTGTCTGTTGAAACTGGGATCCATTCAGCACAGAAGACGACAGGGAAGGCAGACAGCTGATTATGGATCCTTTCCCGTCTGACTGCACAGCTGAGAGGCCACACACTGAAATGCGGTGTAGGATTGATCTGTGCAGGCACAGCTGCTGTAGGCACACATTCACCTGCCTCAGGGAAAAGTCCTTTCTTGTAGGACTTCCAGCACTGTGCACCGTTGCCTGGGGGTATTATTTGTTGTTATTTATTGCCTCGTAATGGGGGAAAAGCTGAAGAGGACTTGGGAGTTTCCAAGGAGGAGCAGGTATCAGTGACCAGCAATAGTTTTCCCAGCTCAGTTACTGTCAGACGTGAGCTTTGACAAAATCAGAATGGTCACCTCCACAAACTGCCTTCAGAAATAAAGACTGTTGCATTTGCTGCCTTTGGTTGCTTTGTTGAGTCAAGGACCTATGTTTTCAGGTTTGTCTTGGTAACCACTAGGGCCTAAATACTTTGCAAAGAACTGAAAATGGAAATTTTCATTTGACTCAAAGTGCTGAAGCTTTTCAGTGGAAAATGAAAAGCACAAGGCTTGTGATAAAATTAAAAAAAAAAAAAAAGTTGACAGAAGTAGTGTACTCTAAAAGTTTTGCTTAAATTCTACCCACACACTACAGAAGTGCTAAAAATTGCTTTGGATCCCCGTGGCTCTGCAGTCCTGGCTCATTCATCACCAACTCATCTGACTTGCACCTTATAGCTAAATTTAACAACAGTCCCTCGTGTTCTGTCATGGAACCATGCTGTTGTTTGCTTGTTGTAGATGTAAATCTTTTTTGTTATAACAGAAATTATGAAAGGGTTGGTTGCTCAGGAGGTTCCTCTTGTTATGAGTTGGATCATAGCATGCTCTGTTGGTGAAACCTTTTCCGATGGCTAGAGTTTGAAAGTTTTATTTAGTGTGAAGGAGCTCCTCGAGTACATGGTGTTGGTGCTTTCTGTAACTGCTTGGTGTTCTTAATAGCTTGTACCTAACTATATTAGTTAGATATTTGGCAATTGCCATGCTTTTTATGTGAATTGTGGAGTGCCAGAGCAGAATGGAATGGGGTCTTTAAATAGGATCTGGGTACGTTAATTTTGTGACCTATGTCTTCATTCTGTGTGAAAGAATGCCAGTTAGAACAACAACTGTGGGTTCTTTACCTTCCAGAAACTTCTGATGTGTTTTTCTTTAGGATGTAGAATTTTTACTAAAAAATTGAGATAAAAATTTGGCAGTCAGCTATACTCTACTAAAAACTCCTTTCAATTTTCCTTCTCTTCAACAGAGTATTTTAATTTGCAAATGTTCTGATTCTGCCATGGGAGCATTTGCTACCTGTGAACATGGCCAATTGTCAGGCTGCCACAATGTAGCCTGAGTGGGGTCACATAGATGAAAACTCTCACAGGGCCAGAGGAGTTCGGCACTGGCAGATAGGACAGAATCTTTTTAAGGCTCACTCAAACCGTGCTCACGTTCGCCACACAGAGCATGTTAAACCCTTAAAACAGTATGAACAGAATGCATTGTCTTCCTCAAGTATTTTCCATGAAATTGTGGGTAGGAAATAATGAGATGGTCATTTTGACCAAAATTGGATCAGGAAAGAGTTTAGGTTTTAAACTAGATTTTCACTGTAGCTGGGGTCAGCATTTGTCTCCTTCCCAGTTAGCAACAGAGGCAAGAATGCTTATTTGCACCTGGTTAACTTGTTTCCATCTAGCATTAACAGGATTCATATTTTGTGCACATATTTCAAGCAAGCAAGGAAGTAGGTGCTGAACTTTAACAAATGTTTTGTGCATGCTACTATGAAATGAAAATTGTTTAGCATTCCATTTTTTAATATGTACTATGAGAAACGAATTGTGCTGCAGTGACAGTAATTCATGTACAACATCTCAAGTCAGTATGATGTTTAAAGAAATGAAGCTTGTGGTAGAGGCAATATGTGATGATGGTGTCTTTCAGTTTCATTTTAGGAACAGAGGGGGTTTTAAAGGATTGACAAAGCAGTAATCTTCTTTATTTTTTTCTTCCTTTTAACTTAGTGCTTTGTTTGATGTCTGATTTTCAGCCAGGAACAAAACACAGAAGTAATGCATACTTAGTTCTAAATAATTTGCAATTCCTTGTTTCCTTCCATCAATAATCTCCTCTTTCAGAACTTCTGAAGCCATCTTTCCCAGGATTTTTCTAATTTCCATGTTCTTTACCCAAAGTCTTACATATAAAAGGCCACTCTAGCAAAAGTGACAAGAGTAAGCAAACCTGAGCATCAGGATCAAACCATATGCAAAATGGGACAAGAAAGCATCTCAGAGGAGACAGGAACTATTCACCTTCGGTTCTGTCCACCGTTACTCGGATTATATATCTCACAACCACACTTAAGCTGTGCCGTTCTCCCAAAAAGTTACACAATTTTTTGCAGTCGAGGAGGTGCAGCTCTGACCACCCGTGGGCATCCTTTGCCTGGGCTCTCTGGTTTCCTCCCCTTGCCTCTTCTGTCCTGCTCAGTTCCCGTACTTGGGCCCCTGTTACTGAGCTTTATCAAGTGTCTGAACGCTGCTGTCCCACCACTTACTAAAGTCCATTCCTTTACTGACCCTCCCTGTCACAGGATCCCCCTTTTCCTCAGCCACTTACTTGCTTCTCTCCCTTTGTGCTCTGTGCTCAGCCCCATTTTCTCCCTACCGTGGGTGTTGCATTCACGACAGGGTACGTTTCTGGGTGACTTGTATTTTGGGAAGTAGCTATAGCTGTTTCTCCCAGCTGTGATTCCTGTACATGGTCCCATTCCTGTGAAATGCTCCTGAAATTGCTTAGCACAAGATTTCATCTATGAATAAGAAATGCTTTCTAACAAAACAAAACTGAAGCCCAAACAGGCTGCTTTAGAAATCATTTACCAGAAATTTCTGATCTCTTAAGTTCAGCTTTTTAGTGAAATATATATGCCTGCCTACATGAGAGCCAAAAGGAAATTTAAAAATGCCACCTAGACTTCCTAGCTAGCAGACAGTCTTGAAGACAACTGTTTCCCGAAGCCGGAAAGCTATGACTTTTTTTTTTTTTTTTCCAAATCTAAAAGGAAAAAATGTTCCTTCCAGCATTTAGCACCAAAGTAGAAGTGACCTGATTTTCAGCTTCCACTTAAGTTGGTGGGTATTACAGGAGTTTTTTAACTTTGAGAACTTACTGACTGGTCCTGAAATGCCTATATATGGATTTAAATACCTGGCTTAAGGCACTCTGGTTAGAAAAGATTGCCCTTAAGCAATACAAGCAGATGACCAGTTTCCTAGTTCCTCCTTGCGCCTTGGCTCAGGAAAGGAAAACACTTCCTCTTCCTCCTGAGGGCCCCAGACTTCCTGTGCCATCTATTTATACGGTTGTTGTAATGAGCCCCGCGTTAACCACTTCTTTGCCTGCCGTAGCGTGGGCTCTACGTTGTTTAAATCTGTTGTTGCTTTGTCTTTGTAGTCCACCTGCAGCTTCTCTTAAAGGTATGTTCAGAGCTGCTCCTCAGCACACTGGCATCAGGAACATCATTTTGTCTAGGTGTTTTGGTGTCCAGGTGACGCTGCTTGGAGATAATGAAGAAGAACAGACTTAGGCTGGGCCCTGTTGGCCTTTTTACACCAGGTGTAAAGGAAGAATAGATGATCAGCCATATTAAAACCTGTCAAAAAGTTTAGGTAGATGAATTTGGAAAGGGATCACAAGATTTAGCCAAAGACCAGTGATTACGGGCTTTAGCCATACATGTTTTCTGAAATGGAGAACCCAGAAACCTATTCAGTGTGAGAGTCGGAACAAGTTATAGCTACTTGTTTCAAATAATCATACAGAGAGGTTAAAGAAGGTGCAAGAGAAATGAGTGGAAGGACTCGCAGAGCTGAGGGCAGTTTCTGGAGGACAGGAGATACCAGGACATCCTGTGGGAAAAGGTTTCTAGCAGAGCAGGCTGGAGTAAGAAGGGTAAGGGGATGATCTGAGAGTTTGGTTTGGGATGCAGCTCAGAGAGCTGGGTGACCATGACAAGCAAGCTCACGTTCAGTTTTACCAGCCTTTTTCAAGGATACAGCGAGGTCTGGACAAAGAGGCAGCAGGCAGATTGGAAGGGGACTTCCTACAGGCGCAGAATTAGGGGTGGCAAGAGGCCTTGTAAGGTCTCCACATCCAGTGTTTGCCCTTTTTTCAGGCTGGAGCAGGATTGGGTGCTCACTAGCCAGCTGTGGGGGATGCCTGGGTGCTCTGCTATGACACCTCCAGAGACAGGGACACTCACTGGGTAGCCTGACTGCACTGTCTTTGGCAAATTCCCTTGAGAATCTAATCTCAATCTCCGCTGTTGCAAAGCAAGCCAGCCATATCTGCTGTCCTTGGGGGACTTACTGCACAGCTGATTGCCATCTTCTTTATGTGAGAATTTAAAACTTATGAGACTATCGTGACCTCTCCAGGCTGACCCTTTGCTGAACTGTACCAAGACTTTTATTTCAAGCTTTGCTTGTAAATCACATTTTCCAACTGTTCTGCCATCCTTGTCATTTTTCCTTGGGACTCCCTCTGGTATTTTCATTTGTTCCTTAAAAAACGGTGCCAGGGTGGATGCAGCAGTCCAGATATGGCCTTGCAGCACCGAGTACAGAAAGACAGCTTCTTCCTGGGTCTCATATGACAGTCCCACTAATAGATCTTACAAAGACATAGGCTTTTTCTGATGCAGTTTCCCACTGTAAAATTGTTGCACAGCCTGATTCACTGTTATCCAGATTCCTTTGTGCAATTCTGCAGTTTTACAGGTTGTTCCCTATATTACATATATTCGCTCAGTGTTTCCTTTCTGTATGTGTATATCAGTGCAAAGCTGAGGTGCCTGCAGTGATGCTGGAGGAATCAATGCAGAGCATGGCACCCTGGAAGCAGAGCCTGCTGTCTGTGCTGCTCCCCCGTCCTGTGAGCTGTGTGAGCACGTTTCTGGGGATGTGGTGTGTTGTTCTGGAGATGACACTTGCCGTCCACATTTTTAATGACTTGAAACAATTCACTTTACAATTAAAACAAGATCTGTTCTGTGATAACACGAAGGAAATACTTACTAAATGAAGGGGGTGGGGGGAAGTGGATTTCATTGTTGGGCTCTGCTTGGGTGGCTCCTGCTTGCTCTGCGCTGCCCCATCCTGCTCGCTTTTGTTTGCATTGCCCTGTTCCGCGTCTTCTCCCTGTCTCAAACACAAGAGCAAGTTTGCATGAAGTTAAGGCTCTGTTTTGCCTTGCTCCTGTCATCCAATGTGGTTTTCTGGAGGCTGTTTATTCAGAGTGCACCATCAGTCTGTTTTTTGCTGATGGACTCTACAAGATGGTGAGCAGCACAATGCTGGTATTTTACTTCCCACCACTGCTCTCCCTCCTTAACCTATGAACCTTTTCTGCAAAGTCAGGTGCAAAGAAAACATATGTCCTTGCTCACTGGCACCTGGACAACTTGCAGCCACGTGTCAAACACTGCAACTAGCATTTGTCATTCCGAGTTTGTTCTCATTCTTTCCCCATGAGGAGAGGCAAGTGCAGTGTGGTCTTGCTTTAACAGTTCTCTCTCTCCCCTTTCAAACAATATATAGTTGTTGCTGTGATTCTGTGCAGAGGGAGACAGCGCAAAGCTGTGTGCCCTGCCCTCCCAGGGGGAGCAGGAGTTTTGGGGGCTGCCTTGGATCAAGAGGAGCTCATTTCACAGCACGGGCAAACAGGCAGAGGGTTGTTGGGCGCTGCTCATGCCAGAGGGGAACAGCCCTTCCCACGTGCTTCCTCCATTGAGGTCCTTACAAATAATAACAATTACAGCACAAAAGAAAATGAGCTAGGATAATCCAGCGATCTTTCCTTTCAGATTCTCATGATGCATAGCAATTGGGGAAGACACTGGAGCTCCCTTACCATGGGAGGAAGCCGAGCAAGTTTGAGGCCACCCCATCCTTCCCGCTGCTTGGCCACAGCTGGTCGGAGCTCCTGACCCCCCTGCTTCCCTGCCTCCTTATTGCAGCTCTCATCATCCCTGTGCAGCTGCTCGGAACACGCGTTCAGCTCCCTGCTGAATTCTGTCCTAACATGAAAGTGCTGTCCTTTATGTTTGCTGTGCACAGTGGGAATGGGTCCTTTTTGCCCTGAATGTGCTGTGGAAGGAGGGCACTTGGAGGAGCTGGGATGGAGACTGGCTCTCTTTGGGAAGGAGCAGCTGGATCCAGATGCATCCAATTCCCAGTTACTCCACATGGCAGGGGTGCAGCTTGGAGCAGGGCAAGTGAAGGCTGGGGTGGCCACGAGTCCCAGTTATCCATGAGAGAGGAGATGGCTGGGTTCATGCATGTGGCTGAAGCCCGCGTGCCTGAGCCAAGCTGCCAGAAATAAGGTGCGTAATGGCCAGGCCTCTCTGCATGTCTGTTCCTGCACGTGAGCCAGGGTTTATTGCCTCTCTGGGGAAATTGAGCTGGACCACAGGCTTTGGTCCACTCCTGAAATGCAAGGCTATGAGTTTAGAGGAAGGAGGCCTCTTATAAAATGCTGCTGCTTCTGGTTACCACAGAGACCAGGATGGTTTTGGAGACTGAACTCTCCTTGGCAGCAAAAAGTGCTAATTCAGCCTTTCCTCCCACTTACATCAAGGCTCCGTTTGTCCTGAAGAGAGCTGCGCAGGGCATGCTGTTGTCTTGCAGGAGCTGAGAGGCAAAACAAGGCTGGATGCGGCAGCGTTTGGGCATTGGGGTGGGAGGGATGCTGTGCAGGAGCGGGATGGCTCACCCCCACGTCAGGGGAGGTCAGGGAAGCAGGCAAACAGCGAGGCCTTTGGAAAGTGAAGTAGGAGTGTGAAGACAAGTTTGGAAAGAGGAGGAGTGGGGGCAGGCTGCAGTGATCCAAGAGGTGGGGGAGAGCTCTGACAGCAAAGCTTTCCTCTTGCAAAGATCTAGAAGGCAAACCCCGACCCACCCTGTTTACCCTCTAAGTGTTTTAGGGTCTCAGTGCATGCTCTCATGGGCCTGCTGCCTTCTTCCAGGTGCCCTTCGGGGTAGCTCAGGGCAAAACAAAAACATAATCCACTGTTTGCCCAAGCACTGCCTCAATGCTGAATGTGCCGTTTTCCAGAATACGAGAAGAATAAATCTTGCTAAACGCAGGAACACCTGGGAGGCTGTGCAGGCAGAGCTCTCAAGCATCATACGCGTTTGTTAGGAAAATTTTTTGCTGTGCCTTTAAAGGCATGCGGGTATAGTTAAAACAGAAAGACAGGCCTGAGGGTAGTGAAGGCTTCAAATGTGGTTCAGCATTGAAAGCTTTGTCCTCATTTTTGGCCAGAGATTTTACTCTTTGAGGAAAAGCTGAAAAGAAATCTTGTTGCTAGGACTCACTGAAGACATTTTTCTGTTGTGCTCACTTAAGGCTTGTGTCAGCGTTTCTCCTGTTTAATCTCTTGTTTTTAATGAATTTGTCTTTAAAAAAGGTTCACAGATAATAAGAGATTGGGCAAACAAATGGCAGGTAAATAAGCCTGTTCAAACTTGCGTTAAAACTTACGTATGTTAATTTTTACAGCCAATTGTTGCAAGCAAAAAGAAATGAATGTGTCCTGCCTGTCTCTAGCCAGAATGTCTCAAGAATGGCTGCATAACGAGTTATTTCAGATTGCAGGCTTAAGCAACTAAACCATAAACAAGTTTCTTGTGCAAAATCTGGCTGTATACATGTAAAATAGTGCAAGTCAAGCCTGCCACTAGCATCATCTGGTATTTCTTTTGGTTGCCCGCTACTGCTGTGTCCGCAGGTGTGAACGCTTCCCAGTGTTGCTCTGGAAAGCAGCTACCCCCCGCGGTCCTGCCCCTGTCCTTGATGTTCTGCTGCACATGCAGGTGGGGCTTGCTTGTATTGGCTTCTCTGGGAAAACCTCTCGTCCAGAAAGAGCACGCCCCATGAGGGGTGATCAGAGCTTCTGTTAAGGGTTTGCATAATCCTTAAGTGCAGTTTTGGAGATAATACGCTGCTCTTTCGTGTCAGTAGGCAGGGAGGTCTGTGCAGAGCCGTGACAAAGCATTTCTCTGCCCTGGGTATGGCCCTTGGTTGGAGCAAAGTAGCAGGATTGTAGGGATGGCTGCTGTTCCTGCTTTGCAAACCCAACAGATTTACCGTTCACAGCAACTTCGGATATATAGATACAATTGCTCTAAAATTTTGCCTCTGCAAATGTCTAAAACCTTATTCCCTATATTTGCCATTTACAAGTATCTATTTCTTGAGATTGGTGGCCAGGGCTGTGCTAGAAACAGGTTTAGTCATAGTTAAAATTCAGCTGGCAAGCTCAGTGTCATGCCTGCCTGATGCATTCACAGTGCTATCTGTGTCCTTAGCTTCCAAAATCTTCATCTGAGCACCTTTTTTTCACACGACAGTGCCTTGCCAGCTTGTTTCATTTGAACGTAGCTCTGAGCTTTTGAATCCTGGAAGGAATAGGATGCTAACGTCTAGATTTAGACATGTTTATCTTGCAATTTCGCAGAAAAATTCTTCCTGGATGCCACAAAATACAAGATAGTCCAGGGGTTTGTGCTCAGCAGAAGAGGGAATGCAAAAAATTAATCTGGGAGAATTCTTTGTTTTTAACGATTTCTTCTGCTTTGATGCCAAGCACACTGAATCAAGCAAGAGAGCTCTTCCATTTGGCTTCACTGAACCTTTGAGGCTGCCATTTTTGCTGAGACTGGCTGGAATGTGTGTGCATATCTGTTTCTGTTTGCACTGCAAGTGTTGTTCCACATAGAGCCAGTGGTCTGATGGGCAGGAAGAGCTGGGCTGGCTTTCTCTGGACAGTGAGCGTGGGTTTTGCTCTCTATATGGCTTTGTTTTTCCCTTGTGAGGAGCAGCATTTCTGTGGTAGGAAATCCCAGGCCATGACAGCCTCTGTGTTTTGTTTCAGGCATCAGAGGGTGTTCCCGTGAAGTATTTTGAGAACTTGGAGGAACTGATAGAATTTTACAAGAAAGAGAACATGGGTCTGGTATGGCACCTCAAATATCCAGTGCCGCGAGAAGAGGAAGAAGCTCCAGATGAGCCAGAGGAGGATGCTGGTAAGAAGCCCACGATGTGACTCGATGAGGCAGACCCTTGACACTTACTCTGGACTGGAGGTGGTTGTACTGGCAGGAGGATTAGAGGATGTTGTGTAACAAAACTGGTGCAGGGCACAGAGAGACCTGAGCTGTCAAGACCTTGAGGCAGTGCATCCCCATGGCCCCAGAGAGGTACTGCATCTGGAGCAACACTAGCTCCCTGAGGGAATACACTGAGGCTCTCTGCAGAGTATATTGTCCTGGGTGCAGGGCTGACTAATCTGTTGTCCTTCACCTGGGCTCAGACTGGGTTAGGTTCAGCCGTCTCGTGTCTCTGCACCTCTCTCCCTGCACTGCAGCCATAGGACTGCTGTCCCAGCAGCAGAGGTGCTCCCCTAGAGACTTGGATCACGTCTCTCTGCACTGCATCTGCCTGCAGTTGCTGTGGGTCTTGGACCCTCTGAAACTCAGCCCCCCTTTTCTGCTCTGATCTAGAGGAAGTCTCTAACCATCATAGCCAGAGGGCACACATCCCACAGTGGCAGACAGTCTAGCTCTCTGTATAGAGGCAGATGTATGATGAAGAGGTGTGACTGGCATCATCCCAAATGTTATATATGAAATGTCACTGTGAGTTCCTGACACTCACTGGTCTAGGTTCGTTCCTTGGATTTTTTTTCCTAGATCATCCCTTGGATCTGTCATTGTTCTCCTAAATCCCAGGGGAAGGTCGTGCCCACAGAGGCATCCTTCCTGGCCTTTCTGATGTCTGTCCGGAAATTATGTGCATTACAATAAAAATTGCCTGAAGGACTTGCTCCCCATGACAGACAGGCATCTTCACTAAAACAGATTGATATGCCTGCGTACGTTTGTGCAATCCAATGGATCTCTAATAGGAGCTGAAAGATTTTGCTTTGCAATTATCATGAAGAAACAGAACAAAATTTTGCAAAGCTGCTCAGGAAAGATGTTCCTGTTTTTTGGCCAGCTGCATTAAATCTCCTGCTCTCAGGGCGGGGGAGGGAACTACAGCAAAAATAATACACAGAGAAGCAAGCAGCAGGGAGTGAAGTTCTAGCCAAGACTAAGAACCTTTAGATGGAGAGATATTAGCACGTGGGCTGGGCCATTTATATACAGAATTTAATTTTGTAAGGCTTTTGGTGCCATCATCCTGGAACCATGTAGGGCCTATAGATGCCTGCCCGTCTTAAGCACAGAACTGCAGAGGTGCCTCTGTCTGCAGACGAGCACCCAGATACCCCACAGATGCACTGCTCAGCAATGCTGTTGCTCAGTGTTGTGGTAGCTCTGTGAGTCACAGCTTCTGCCCAGGAGCAAAGGATCAGTTCTTTGATGGTGTGGTTTTTTTAATAATGAAAATTCGACCATTAGGAATAACAAAAAAAAAAAAAAAAAAAAACCACTCACAACTCTTGGTCAACTTATGGTCAGAATTTTTAGGTGGTGTGTGGTGCCAGGAGTTGGACTCGATGATCCTTATGGGTCCATTCCACCTTGGGATATTCTGTGATTCTGACTCAACCAGCTACATAGGACAGGCATAACAAAGTGCTGGAGCAGTAGGTATGAAAAGAAGGGCAACAAGGGTTGGGATAAATGGAGAGGCCCACTCTTCTCCCAGGAAAGGGAAGGATAGTATGCTGAGCAGCAAGATGACAGGGGTCTGAGAGAGCAGAAAAACACATTTCCAACTGGATGGCTACAGGACAAGGCAGGGTATTCAGTCCCTCTGTATTGCATTACATTTTCTCCATCCATGTCTGCTTACTTCAGCTGTCTGCTTCTTTCCATTAGCAGCTTCTGGTGCTCCTCCTAACATGCCCCTCCATCCGTTCTGCCCCAGCAGCACATCTCCATGATAACAGTAATGATATGGATGAGGTACAGCTATGCTTTCTAAGCATTATATTCATAGTAACTAATTAGCCTTCATAGCTGCTCTGCAGATGGAACAGTCAGGGTGGCTTGGGTAAGGCTGTACTGCAAGGCAGAGCACGAGTGCACAGGAGGTCCAAGCCTGGTGGCTCAGCCTGTTGGTCTCACATCACTGAGTGAGGGTATGACTGCGCCAGTATCGAGCACCGAGCTTTCCAGCTGTGGAACCGCAGGCCTTTCAGAAGGGATGGTTTCTGCAGTGACTGCTACTGTGGTGCAAACTCTGCCCTGCCTGTGGGAGAGGGGGATGTGGTCACATTGCTGTGCTGGGATGACTGTGCCTGTCCCTTCCTCCTTGTTAGACCTGGTACCCACGCCTCCTATCCTGCCCCCGCGCAATATCCTCATGGCATTACCAAGCAGCGAGACGAAGGATGTGTCTTCTCTCCCTGAAAACTCCAGGGTGGCAGATATCAACAAACTGTCCCTTTCTGAGACACTACTCCAGCGACTGCAGTACCAGGACACAAGCAGGTGAGGCTGGCAAGTCACAAGCAGCAGAATCAGCCTTTAGTCCAGCTCTGTACTGTCTGGAGTCTCTCAAATAGGTCCCCAGCTGTCCCAAAGATTCAGCCAAAGTACTCTTCATTTACACTAATGAATAGAGAACAGACTGAGATCTATGGTGCGTTGGCTACACCTTATGGTCAAGCTGTCATCTAGAAAAGATACTTTTTTGAAGTATTAAAATCAACGATAGACTTTCTCCACCAAGTTATAGTTTTTGTATGAAGTGTGGTGATATCTGACAGAATGTGGTATACTATCCCTGCACCTAAACTACAGATTGAATCAGGAGCCATCAGCAAGTCCTCAAAAAGAATAAACTGCTGTGTGGATTTCCAGGTGCTCAAAGTGATTTATTGCAGCTACAGGTCTGACTCACATTGTCCGACATGCTAGCTGTGTCAAATCTGGGCATCCACTAAAGCCTTAGAGGAAGCTTTGTGACATTTAATGGTCAGATCTGCAAAACTAAAAAAAATAATAATAATCAGAAGGCATGCTTGTGGGCAGGGCAGTGGGAGGCTGGGTGAGCAAACAGTGGTAGTGTATGGCAGCACAGGTCCTGATGTGGTCAGCAAGTAGCAGCTGGCTCACTGGGAGAAACCCAGTTTTGGTTGGCTGCCTGCACCACTTCATCTGCTGTCAGCCAGCTGGGACTTTCTGCATTTGTCAGAGCACAGGACAGCACATACAGTCTGCTTGGTTCATCCCTTCTTGTGGTGCTGGAGTCCAGGCACCACAGAGGCCGTTCTTCCCATACAGCTCTGCAGTCTCTGCAGCCCTCAAGACTGTTTTGGAATAAAGCCTTCTAAGTGGGATATGATGAGATGAAAAGGGGTCTTCATCTCCCCAGAATCCCCAAATTGTCAACTATTAGCTACCTCTCAGCAGCCTGGTTTCACCTTCCAGGGCTGATGATCTGCCTGTGGCTTTGGCAAAGCTAGGCATCACAAGACCTCCCCTGGCATGAGCGCTCAGCAGTCGGGAAGGAGAGAATTTAGGGTGGTGAAGGGGAGAGAGGAGAAGGTATCAGCAGTGTGGGGAGGGATCCATAGTCCAATTCTGAGAATCACATATTTGAACTGAAATCCAAGGCACACTGCCCCCATCTGTCTGTGCTGGCAGTGGATGTTTCAGAGAAGAAAAAAAAAAAAAAACTATAAAGCTGCCTAATATTTGGGAGCAGAGAGCTGTTTTTTGACTTTTATGTTTCTTTCCCAGTGTCTCTGATGAGCATCTTAAGCTCATCCAGGATTACCTGCGAGTTCACATCATCAGTGACTTTGAGATGGTGCAGACTGGCTCAAGCAATCTTCCCCAGCTGAAGAAACTGCTTACGCTTCTTTGCAAAGGACTCTTCAGGTAATTACAGGCTGATTTTCAGAGATAACAGTATAATGCGGTAATGCTGTAGCTTAATGTAGGTGCCACATGCATGCATTCAGAACCTGCATTGCTGGCATAGTAAACCTGCTTACCCTCAAAAACATTGTATTTGGATCTCATGACCTGTGATTCTGGCCCAAAGATGTGAAATCTATGTAAAAAAGACACAGCTCTGACAGTTTACCTGTAGGTGGTTTCAGTCAGCAGAGTTTTTAGTGGAGGGCTTTTTTTCTTTGTTTAGAAAGAAAAAAAGCAAAAAATGCACTATAACTGATTAACTGCATAATTTGGTAATGCATAAATGACACCCACAGAATTGTCAAGCACAAGTTGTTTATGGAAACAAGCACATATTGGTGTATAGTTATGTTTTAAACACTGATTTTCTTTCCCACTAAAGCATTGTGAACCTGGAGCAATTCCACTGATGTCAGTAAAGTCCAGCTCAAAGGAAAAGAGAAATAAGCCTAAGACTCTACAAATTTTACCTTTCCCATTTATAGTCCTTCCAGGCCCCAAATAGGAAAACTCCAATACGGAACTAAAACCTTGCAGAACTCCCTATATTTTCTCTGGTGGAAAGATGTGATTTCCCCTCTTTGCTGCTTTTGTAAGCAAATGAGGTTAGCACACACTGTCACAAAGATGTTAAAGAAAGCACCCTATGGCAGAGGGCCCACTTCCACATTTTTATGTGTGGCTTGCAATATCCTTCTCTCCAAAGTATTTAGAAGTGAGGCTGGTAGTGCTGCTGCCCTGGTCTTGTACTCCTAGAGCTCACCAAGGCTAAAATGAGCTAAAATGAGCTAAAATGAGGGTAGGATACTGGTGATCTGCTTAGCATTAACCCATGCACAGAAGGCAGAGAGTGAGTGACGTTCTTAGCTGCCTGGGACCACAATTACTCCCCTGAAGACGTGGGTGGGCACACTGCACATTTTACCAGGCGAAGGGCGAGGCGTATGCAGCCCTGCTACTTCTGCCAGAAGCCAGCCACCCACAGATGAGCCCCAGCAGGACTGAGAATGGGCTGTACAAAGAGCTGCCCTTCTTCTGCACCCTGTGTGAGAGTTTTTGCTTCTCTACGCCCACATGGGGGAGACCCAGGTGGCCAGCTAAGAATAAATCTGATCAATGGAAACTAAAATCTAATGAAATCACAAGTGAAAGTTTTGTGCTGCTAAAATATTTCCAGTACTGCTGTTCTGATGATGGCTGGCTTTTTCCATTTCCAACTTATTTTCCTTCACCTTCTCTGGGTTTCATAACCCTCAGAAATGTGCATGGGATGGCAAGAAAGAAAGAGATGCAACAGGTTCACAGTCCTCTACAGTGCCAGGACAACTTTTACGTTTCCAGATTTTCTGTAGGATTTTTGGTGGCTAGACTTTGCAAAGCATCATCCTCAAACAGATCTGGGTCAGTTCTTCTGCAGTTCTTCCTGCTGATCACAGGGGCACAGCACCACCAGACACAGCAAGGGACAAGCAGCCTGCCCTCCACCCCTTTAGTGGCTGCATGTAGTTCTGAAAATGTTACATCCTCGTGGAATGCTCCTCCTCTCCAGCGTTTTCTCCCCAGTTCTGACTTATTATCTGCCCCTTATTTCAGTCAGATGGAGCTGCCTTCCCATTTTCTTTTTCATGAGTGTCTAATAGATACGGGTTCTGTTTTCAGTCTCAGACAGATCTGTCTGGGGGACCTCTCTGCTGCTGTTCCAGTTGTCCCATGAATCTGTACCATCCTGCCAAGCTGCTTGTTTAGCTTGAGTCAGCTAATCGTCATGCTTTGACATTGTACTGTTTTGTGCAGAATCTCTGAGATTGTCTGGGGCTTTATGTTCCTTCCCTCATCAGACTTCTGAACTCAAATTCAATCAGTGGCATTACCTAAATTTAGTTTTTATTTACCTCAGCTTTCTTCAGCCATGCAAGGACTCCAGCTGAAGGTACCGATAATTCATGTGTTGCCAGGCTGTCTCCTCTTTTCCTTTAGTAATGTTCTATTTCATTATTTTCACAATATTTAGGGTTAGGTTAAAAAAAATGGCACAGTTTGAGCCCTTTCACTGGAGTTTAAGCACCTTTGCGTTTCCTGGCACTGCTGAGGATTAAGAGTGAGCAAGCAGACACTGTGCCTGAGCTGACCCTGAGCCAGGGTGCTTCGCTGTGAAGCTGGTTTTTGCAATGCTGTATTCTGGCTTCTTGCAGTCTCCCAGAGCCCAGCTGTGCCATCTTCTGGGTTACTCTCAGGCACCAGGATGTTGCCATCACTGTGAAAACAGCATCCCAGTGCGCTTTGACTGACTCACCTCCATGTTTTCTTAGCGGGATGTGGGCAAGCAGTGACTGCTGGCCTTAGCAAGGTAGTGGGGATGCAGATTAGAGCTGCTCGGGAGTTAGGAGAGGAACACAGCTTATGGTGCACGTGAGGTTAGGAGAGGAACTGGACCAACTGCTTGTGAACTCCACGTGCATTTCCCTGTTTGTGTATTATCCACGGGCAGGTGCAGGGCTCATTTCTGAACTCGAGCACAAGTGGGCCACAGCAGACCAGAATTGCAAAGTGTTGTTTGTGATCTCTTCTTCTCACCCCCCTCACCGCTGATCCCTGATTAATTCAGCAAGGACCAGACCCTAGTGTGCATTAAAGATACTGAAGGCTGGATTTAACTCTGCTGGAAGTTGCTCCCACCTTCTAGGGCTAGCTGTGGCCAGGGGGTCAGGACAGCCATGGCACATCTTCTTATCAGAGCCCAGGGGACAGCAGAGCAACCCTCCTGGGAGAGGCTTTTTTCTTCGGTGGCTCGTATACTAAAATTGAAGCAGAGCAGAAACTTGTAAAGCTGATGGGTACTTTTGTAAAGTATTCAGTGCTAAAATAAATTGTCATACAAGGGTTTCCTTAGTCGGGAGAATCCTCCAGGGGCTGGAAAGCTGATTTGTGGAGAGCTTAACACCAGTGCAACAAGGAGTGGGGAGATCCCATGTGAGTGGACTTTGTTCAGAGTGCCCTACCAATGAAAAGCCCTAATAGTGGCCTATTCAGTCTGTCACTGTGTGAAGCTATCATTTGGTCATCAATCACAGCTCTGCAGATGCCTCTTTATTCCTCCTCACTGGATAATTTCCACATGGAGCTTTTAAGGTAGTTTTCCAAGCACTTGTGATACGAGCAGTTGTGCAATTGTATCTGGACACACAGGCTTCTGACACTTCAATAAAGATCGCTACGTGTATTTCCTTTATACTATCAAGAGAAGAAAACAAAAGTGCAATTCAAACCACTTTGTGGTTTTGTTGAGTTCGAACGCCTGCAGATGCTCTTCCCCCATCCTGACAGCCACACTACATATTGCACCATAAAGTAAACAGAGGGCAGTTTTCCCATGAGAAATCTTCTCTGAACTGGTTCAAGCAGCTGCTGCTCTGTGTTTTCGAGAGATGGGCTATATGTCCTGCACTTTCGGTCACAGTAAATATCCTGTTGTTCTTTCAAAACTGAATTTAACCCAGTGCTCTTGCAACTGCCTGCTGCCTCAGGGGGCCTGACTTTGTGCCCACAGAAATCAATGGGAGTCTTGGCTTTGGGGGCCAGAGCATTCTGCAGTGACATTGGCTCTAGTTGATCCAAAGCTGAATATTGGTGTTGCAGGACTAGGTTTAGTGGATCCAGCAGGTTCCTAAATGTGCCTTGTACTTCTGTTGCTCTGTGGCAAAGGCTTTCAGACTGAAATTTCAAACTTGAGTGCTTAGTTTAGGTAATTAATCATCCATGGTTCAGTACCTAGACAAATATCTAATCTTCAGACTGTCAGGCACACTTTCACTTCGGAGCACTTTCCCCCAACAAACAGGGAGCAAAATCCGGTCCATGCAGACTTAGGAAAGTGAGGGAAATCATTAATATCCTCTGTTGACTAGGCACAGTGCAGGCATCCTAGCACTGCTCCCCACCATCACCTTCCTTTTGACCTGCACTCCCTGTGTGCTCTTTCCATGATAAGTCTTGTCATTATCAGACCGTGGCTTCTGTGCCAAATTCATATAACAGCGGTTTGACAAATGAGCATCCTGTGGAATATAATTGGGAAATGCTGAAGGAATCTCATTGTAACTCGCAAAAGGTTCCCGTCCAAGAGATTAAAGGCTGGCTCTTCCACCCGCTCGCTGCGCCCAGAGCCTTTGTCATGTGAGCTGAAAAATCTGAGAATGAGTTTCCTCTTCGCCAGTGAGCCCAGCATCCTGAGTCAGTGTCAGCAGCTGTGCAAGGACTCTGCTAAACCAAGCTCCTCCTGCTGCTGGGGCATTCACAGGCTCCAGACTTTGCTGGGTTTGAGGTTTTTGAGTGCACCTTGTTCTGTCAGTTGCCGTTGTTGTGTTGATGCTGGTTTTACACAATGTCCTCTGGTGTGCCCCAGACTGGGACATCTTCCAGAGAGATGTAGGAAGTTACCATCTCCAAAGGGAACCCAGCGGAACAGCCCCTGCCCAGCTGCCGCAGGGCCAGGCCGGGTGCCTCGGTCTGATCTGCCCTCACCGGCTGTGTCGCTAGGGCACTGAGAAGCGCTCACGTCTCCCGTCCCCACAGCTCAGAGGGCAGCAAGCAGTAGGGGCTGAGAGCACAGCACGTGGCGCGAGCAGGCCTGGTGCAAATGCAGGCCTGTGGTGGCTGCTGTGCAGCCTTGTCCAAAGAGCAAGTGCTGACCTACCCAAAGACCAGCCCTCAGCCTTAGACCTCTGCCATGTCTCTGTTCCCAGTGAAGCCTCTCGGACTCTCCCTTCTCTGGAGTCCATCCAGAAGGTGTTTGAGCAGCAGCTGCACCCCGGTATCCATCAGCGCTCACAAGTAAGTCGGCCAGAAGGTGGGAAAAGGAGAACAGAGGAGTACGGGTGGCTGTCACCCAGGGAAGGGAAGGGTTCTGGGTTCACGGCAGTGACCGGTGGGGTTCAGGTGATAAATTACCACTTCTGGTCTCTTCAGCCTCTTTCTGGTTTCAGTGTAGAGGGCACACAGTGAGTTACATTCCCACAGTTTCACTTATCCCATGGTCTCCTCTGCCTGCTTCCCCTTTCTGCCCAGAGGAAAGTGCAGCAAACTGCCTGGAGGCTTCTGTCTCCCTATCCTCCCTCAGCCTGTGGGCTGGGACCACACATTTGTCCTGTAAACTCCACTTGCATGTCCAGCTGCCTGTAACTACACACAGAGTTTGTAAATTTGCCCTTTAACCCTGCCCCACTTGCAGATGTTCAGCCACACCCTGTGCTGTTGTGCTGCTCATTACAGATGAGAGTGGCAGAGGCACCAGTGCTGCTTGCCCTGTGTGCGAGGGGTTCCTGGGGTGAGACTGCTGCACTTCCAGGCCATGCTCTGTGGGTTTGGTAATCACACACCTCTCTCTCTTTTTGTTTCTATGTTGTGGTTATCAGATGCTTGGTGAAGCTAGTCCAGTCAATATTGTATCGAAACTTAACCAGCTGATCTCGCTGCTGTCTTCCATTGAAGAAAAGGTAGAGTTATATATATATATATATATATACACACAGCTATTTTATGTTACCTTCTCGTCATCTTTTGCCTTTAGTTATGCTTCTCTTATGCCTCTTGTTCATCATCAGTGCAATCCTCTGCAACAGTAAGATTTCTTTGCTCTGACTGTATTGCTCTCGGTGTAGTGTAGAATCACCAAATGCAATTCAGTACACACAGAGTCTTTTACAGGTGAAAACATTGCTGATTGAAGGTCCTGATTCAACACACCGGCGCTCCCTTATACCCCCTGTCACTTTTGAGGTAAACATTCTTCTTTAACAATGCTAATCAGAATGTGGAAGGGCAGTAAAGCAGATTTATGTCAGTATCTCAGTTTCTGGGATCTTTGCTGTGCTGCCACAGAGATAACACAGCTATTCCTGGATGTTGTTTAGCACCATTCAAATGCTTAAGAGATGTCTAGAGGGATTGGCATAACGACGCTATGTGTCTGTGAATTCAGGCAAGTGTTGCATTTTGTAATACATGTGACTGAAGTGTAGAAGAATGCTTATGAAAAATCTCTTTGTTTTCTGGTAGGTGAAAGCTGATTCTCTAGGAATTTTCTCAAAAATACATCTCAAGGTTGATGTGGAAATGGGAAAACTAATTATCAAGAGAGCTAAGGATGGTCCAGAAGACAAATTCTATACCCACAAGAAAAGTAAGATACTTAAGGTCGCAAATGTTGGACTAGATTTTTGGTCCCATGGATGATGGGGGGCGGTCTCCCTTTGACCCCACTCAGGGCAAGGTTTGGTCCAGAGTGCAGGAATGTCTGCTTGGCTCATCAGTCCAGACTGTCCATCCCCAAAGCAGCCAGCAGAGGGTAGGGAATCGATACTGGGGTAACCAACTTTCACAGGCTGTTTTAAAGGGTAAACTGTCTGGCCTCCTGGTCTAAACGAAGACAGTGAGATCAGGTTTTGATGGAAGATTCCACTTAGAGCTGGTTGCAACAGACCCATTTTCTGCTGAAAAGCAATGTCACTGGAAAAAAAACAGTCTGCATGAACATACTGACTTCTGTGATGATTTTTGATGGTAAGAAGCCAGATACTCAGTTTCAGTAGCATTGTTCAGTGAATTTCCCATTGATTTTTGTTTTTGTATGTGAATCAATATATTTACTGATGAGCAATATTAGTTTGGTCTGTAAAGACCCAATTTAAACAACTTCCCTGTGTCTCTGATGTTTCTGGACAGACAGCTCATGGAATATTTCTATTGATTTTTTTTCTTTCCCTAATCTTCCATGAACCCCACTGCCAAACACAGAAGGATTTGTTAAAGAGAAACTATGCCCTTGGGCTCTCTCCTCTATAGAAAATCAACCTGTTGCTGGTTGCGATTGATAATGTTAGTTTTCACATACAGTCTTCTCCAGCTGTTGTATGTAATTACTTAGTTGCTATTTTAAATGGGGAAGAATCACCTTTACCATCAAATAGAGTTTTACCTCCTCTTTGGCAGATGGGGAAAGAATATATGTAGGCTGGTTCAGGATACAGAGAGATTGCCTGCAGGAAGCTAAATCTTCACATCAGACTGCAGGGCTTGGTACGGACAAGAGTTCCAAGCAGGAGGGATTTTGGGGGTCCTTTTTCCTTCAAGGTCAAGATCAATTCCTATAGGGAACAGGATTAAGCAACACTAAAGTGTAGTTAGGCAGAACAAAGTAAGGCTCAAACATAAAGGACTGTGCAAGTCCTGAGCCTGGGAGCAGGGTTCTGTTAGTTTTGGTGGGATTCTAGTTTCGGTGATTGTAGCTCATGACACTTAGTCTCTGTTTAGTCTTGCAGCTCATCAAGTCCCAGAAGGTCCCTAACAAACTGGTCATCGTGCTGGAAACAGAAAAAGAAAAAACACAGCGGAAGGAATATGTTTTTTCTGATTCCAAGGTAAATACACAGCATTTCCTACTCGCCAGCCTGGATCAGGTGTCTGCATGGGATAGGTACAAAGGGCATTCCTTAGCAGAAAGAGAAACTGTTGAAAGATGGCAGTAGGCTTTGCAAAAATGAATTTTGTCCTTTTTTCTGGAAACATCCAAAAAATTAACAAAAGTACACTGTAAAGAGAGATACTGGAGACAGCAAACATGTAGGTGCTGTCACTGAGGCAAGAGAACAGAGAGTCAGAAAGCAGCGAGAGAGGAGTCTGAGGGTAGCTCCAAAAGGGCTCCTAAAGACAAACAAGAAGGAAGCTTCCTTCTGAACAGCTCAGCACTTGTTAAAATAATGCACAAGCTAAAGCGCCTAAGGAAATACCACAGGAAAGACAGCCTCTTTGAAGGTTTCAGAATGGTAGAGAGCTAGTCTGCCCTTCAAGTGTGCTGGGAGTTTCCTGGTTCAGCTAGTTTTTCAAGAGGTTATGTTGTTGGAGTTAAGCTTCTAATTAATTGTCTCTGCTCCTCCTTGTCTAGAAGAGAGAAGGGTTCTGTCAACTTCTGCAGCAAATGAAGAATAAACACTCCGAGCAACCAGAGCCTGATATGATCACCATCTTCATTGGGACCTGGAATATGGGTATGGGCTCCCTTTTGACATGGTCATTCCTTCAGACTCTTGCAAAAAAGGCCTGTGCTCACCTGCAATGCCAAGTCCAGATACCGTGTTTGTTCATGAGCAGATACATACATTAGAGATCCCAGTGGGACAGGAAGAAAGGAAGCTGATCAAAGCTGAACAAAGGATTGTTATTGTGTGTGGTTTGACATCTTCCATGGTTCTAGTCAAAAGATCATGAAGCTGGCCTAGATGGGTACTGAAAGATTCCTCTGATGGTAGGAAATGATCGCTGGCATGAGGGCGGTGCAGCAGTCTGCACCGTTACCTGTCTTGCAGAAGGGCCAGGAGCATGTCCGATAACTGCATGTCAGACACTTCTGAAGCTGACTAGGGACTGTTTGTGTCCAGTGTGGAAAGCAAGCTGAGTATCTGTGATATTTAAATAAGGTGTCAGGGTGTAGCTGAGAACAGTGGAATTTATTTTTCACATTATGGGAGAAAAGTCTGTTTCAATACTGTGAGCTTTGCTGTTTGAGCTCGCAGGTAAGGTAAAGGCAGTGGCAGACCAGCAGAACAGCCGCCAGCCTTTACCCTCAGCTAGCCTTGGCCTTGGTAAGCTAATGAAACAAGGAAGACGGTCAAAGCAGAGTCAGTCCTTATCTAAGAGTAAGGTGGAGTTAGCATCTTTGTCACCTTAGAATAGTCTGCCCTGGCTGATATGAAACTGATACAGGACAAAGCAAATGTGAAGCTTATTATTTCTGTCCCCGCATGTGTATAAATGAGTTTTTGGTGTCCTGTGTTTGAACATACGCTGACTTATTGTGGTGTTTGATTTGTTAATAAAAGGTGCTGCACCTCCCCCAAAGAAGATCTCCTCCTGGTTTCTCTCCAAGGGGCAGGGGAAGACCCGTGATGACACTGCTGACTACATTCCTCATGACATCTATGTGATTGGCACACAGGAGGATCCCCAAGGAGAGAAGGAATGGCTGGAGACCCTGAGGCAATCCCTGCAGGAAATCACCAGCATCAGCTTCAAAGTGGTGAGGGGTTATTCCAGTCATTGTGCATAACTCAGGCATAGGAGGAGAGCACACGTTGTGCAAATAAGAGACAGAGGAATAAAAAGCATTTTGCCTACTCCTCCTCTCCTTCCCTCTCCTTATTTTCATCACATTTGGCTAAGGGAAAGCAAACTGAATCTGTCTGCGGACTCCATGAAGTCCTCTCTTGGAGCTGGCTGAAGGGCATATTGCTATGGACAGTGCCCCCTCTGCCCTTCTGCCACAGCATGGCCCCTGCCATGAAGTTCCCCTGCTTGCCAGCTTGGGAGCAAGGGGCAGATGTTGAGCACCTGAGTCAAGTGGTGGTGATGTTTTGACCTTCATAAAGAAGATGATGAAAACTTTGAGCTGTAGCCTAGATCTCACCCTAGGCTATTGCACTTCCAAACCAGGATGTAACGGCACATAGGTACGATCATAAGAGAAACTGAGCATTGCTAAGACCAGGTATGGACATTTCTAAGTCTTAGTAATGTCAAGAAACAAATGTAAACATATCTGGAGGGCCACAGGAAAGCAGAACTTTTATTAATGACTCTCATGGTGATTGGAAAACTGTATTTTGTGCAAGCAAGGCAATCCAACAATTAACTAGAAGATAGCACTAGAAAATAGCAAGGTCCTTCCTCCCACCTTTGATTAAAATGACTGAGAGCAGATTCTGAGTACAGGAAGAAAAATTGTGTAGGAAGAGTACTAGAGAAGGAGTCAGGAAGACTGCAGCGACAGCACAGCTTGCAGATCTGTGAAGATTTACAACCTCTAACCTTCCCATTCCTGCAGATAGCAATCCATACCCTCTGGAACATCAGGATTGTTGTACTGGCCAAGCCAGAACATGAGAACCGGATCAGCCACATCTGCACAGACAATGTGAAGACGGGCATCGCAAACACGCTGGGTAAGGAACAGACCCTGCCGTGTCCAAACGACTGTTACCTATTCAGTCTGTGCCGATACCGTCCTTGAAATGGAACAGTTTTCTCCACAAGACTCCTTTGAGTACGCTTATGTGACGCTAGTGTTACTGAAGTTATATCCCACTAGCACCGATCATATCGTACCCTGTAAGGGAGGAAATCTGTTTGTGTGTATACTCTAGCTTATATATATATTCCCAGCAAATGCCTTTGAAAGATTGCTCTTTCTTGGGTTTCACAAAGAAATTGCACTTCTTTCGCTTCAGCTAATTTTTTTTGTTCACATCCTTTAGAAAATTTGTTACCACACTGCACGCAGCGTGTACTAATTTTTTCTCTGCTGATTAAGTCAACTTACTTCTCTTCTCCAACCTCCACTTCACTTAAGATGTGCTAGCTGCTTTTTTATCTTTGCTAGACTCATCCTGGAGGTGGATTAATCTTTTGACCTTTTTGGCTTATCTTTTCCCAGGTAATAAAGGAGCCGTGGGGGTGTCATTCATGTTTAATGGAACCTCCTTTGGGTTTGTTAACAGCCATTTGACTTCAGGGAGTGAAAAGAAACACAGGTAAAATACGTCTTCCCCCTCTCAAAAATGGATGTTGACCCAGGGTGAAATTCTCTGGGCCATGTTTGGAAGGAACCCCTGTCAGACAGCTGCGGGCATGTTTTCCTGACCCTAAACATATGTTAAATGTCTCCTCGGAATAACCTCTGCTAAACACCCTGCTTACAGTGTCACCTTTTAAATGAGCAACTTCTACTATACAGTCACACCACATGGGTGCAGGTGAAGAGAACAGCAAAATGATTTCAGCGCCAAGCGTAAAGGTCTTGCACAACACCTGTGTAACCTGTCATGCAAGCCCAGTACACGAGGAAAACAGTTCCCTGATTTACAGTGTTGTGGAGAGCTGCAGCAAGGCCATTCCCACCCAGAAATACTATGCTGAAGGGGTCTGTGTGCCTCACCCTAGGAAGTGCTGTGAGCACCAGAGCTCTGTTGCACCCTGAGGCACACCTGAGAAAGATCCTGCTGGGCAGAACATGCTGTGAGGAATACTAAGAATTATTTCCATGGTGGCTAATTTTCTATACTGAGCCCTGAAATTAATTGATGTGGTGTAGGTAGAGGTCCTGTGCAGCACAGGACTGGAAGGCAAAGATCTGACATTGGTGGGAGTTCCATGCCCATGCTGGGAGGAGCTGGAGCAGTTGGAAGGAATTGTTTTGAAAGCAAAGAGGAGCTGAAATGAAGTCATTTGCCTTGCCATCTTTCCTGGTCCAGGACCCAGAAAACAGATGGTGTGGGATTTCTGCACAGGGTCTTTCCCACTGATGGAGTTAACTTCTATGAAATAGTTCCCCAGTGCCTGGAATAGCTGCCAAAATCTAGTTATGTGTTTCCTGATGAAAGCTGAAGGCAACAGTCTAATGCTGGGTTTCTAGGACGTGCAGCTCAGAAAAGCACAGCTGCAGGAGGCAACAGAAGTGGCTTTAGGACAGGTTTTGACCCTTTCAGTTCAGGTGGAAACAGCCTGACACCCAAGGTAGGGCAGTCAGGAGCTGGTATAAATGCCACTGCCCCCTCATGGCCACTGCCCCCTAGCTCCCCAGGCCACGTGATAGAAGCTGCATCATGAGAGCAGCAGCCTGTGCTGTCCCACATGTACCTGCACCAGCTTCTGCTCCTTCCCCAGGTTACATCTGTGCTGCGTTATTGGTAATATGAAGTAGGTTGGATCACCAGGAGACACTGAGCACATTGCCTGGGCCTGTCCCCTGAGGTGCAGAGCGAGAGAGGGATGGCAAGTTGTCATCTTCAGCTCTGCTCTTCAAGTGTTGAGCCAGATTGGTTTCTGCCTGGTAAAGTGGCACTCTGCCAGCCCAGGCAGTTAGAAATTGCATGGCAATTTAGTATGTCAGGCAGATGTTTCTTGTCTTGACAGACGCAACCAGAACTACACGAACATCCTGCGCTTCCTGACACTGGGAGATAAGAAACTGAGTCCGTTTAACATCACTCATCGCTTTACTCATCTCTTCTGGCTGGGAGACTTGAACTACCGCGTGGAACAGCCCCCAACGGTTAGGGCCTCTGCATGAATCCCTGGAGAGACAAACTACAGTGTTGCTATAGAAGCACTGTCTTTTTCTAATCTAGGGCAACATGGCATAAAAAGTGGTAGAAAGAGGGGAGGCAGAAGGGATTTCCCAAGGCACGAGTGTGACACCAGCTGAGGGAGAGTAAGGAAATCCCCTTTGCCCTTTCTAAGGCTTAATGGACCCAGGGCACACCAGGAATGCCATCTGGCATGCTTTGCTGCTCCTGCTTTGCTTCCCCAAACCTGCACCACCCTACTTCCCTCCCACTGCGAAGAGGCATCTGCCTCTGAACAGTTAGATGCAGAGATTCTTTCTGCTCTGTTTGGTTGGCTTCAAGTGACTCAGAACAGGACTTCAGAACAGGCTAGCCATAATAAACATTGGATAGGCTTCAGTGGGCAGTGTGGCTTTGGATCACATTGGATAGGCTTCAGTGGGCTTTGTGTGTGCATGCTCATGTAGGGGATATGTCAACATTTTGATGCAGGTTTTAACAGGGAAATGTTCAGCCAGACAGCAAAGATTGGGCCTTTCAGTAAATGGAAAGGTGGGCAGGCGACAAGGGGTATGGCTCTGCGAAACAGTTCGGAAGCACTTGCCTGCTCACCCGTGAAGGAGTATTTATAGGAAGGTTCTGCATCATCTGCAGCTCTGCTGTTTCCCTGTTGGCAGGAAGCGGAGAATATTATCCAGAAGATCAGGCAGCAGCAGTATCCGGAGCTGCTGGCTTTCGACCAGCTTCTCATAGAGAGGAAAGACCACAAGGTGTTTCTGCAGTTTGGTAAGATTCTAGTTCTTTGGTAGGTTCCTCTCCCAGTTCCAGCAACTTTCTCTGCCAGAGCTGATGTGGGACAGGGTGCACAGAGCAGTGGCTGTCTTGTCCAGCTGAGGGATCTCAACAGGCCAAACTGTAACCAAGCTGTCTCTGTTTTAGAGGAAGAAGAGATTACTTTTGCTCCAACCTACCGTTTTGAAAGAGGTACCCGGGAGAAGTATGCTTACACCAAGCAAAAAGCTACAGGGGTAGGTGAAAACTGATTTCACTTCATGAGTATATAGCAGAGCAGGGAAAGTGACACCTACTGAAGGAAGTGACCAAAACAAATCTTTCCATGTTCTGCACTCATAGTATTTTGAAAGGAGTCAATCCAGACAAAAAGATTTAACACAAATATAGTGCTTGGGCAAACTAATTTCCTGTTCCTTTGTGAACTTGTCCTTTCCCTTCTTCTTGACATCAGTTCTCCTTTGGTTTGCAGATGAAGTACAATTTGCCGTCCTGGTGTGATCGAGTGCTCTGGAAATCATACCCCATGGTGCACGTTGTCTGTCAGTCCTATGGTGGGTAGATAACAGATTGTAGATAGCAAAGCAATCAGTCTGAAAAGGAAATGATTCAGAGCAGTCTGTAGGAATCTCCCTGCACTGCCAGGCACTCAGCATACAGGGACCTAATGTTAAACCATGCAGACTGAATCCAAATCTCTCTGCCTGTAACCTTACAAAGTTGGGAATTAATTCTGTTACTCTTTTATATGCAGAATACCACTTAGGCAGCTGCAGTTGTCTAGCTTTAGGATACACTATAGGAGCCCTTTACACCAGTTATTTCTTGGCAACAACTGCACTTTTCCTATGCAGTTGCCACCAGGAGCTCCTGGTTGGTGCCAGCAGGACAGACCCTTCGTACATGGTCCAGTCTGCAGAGGCTGGAGCTGCAAACATCTCTCTTCTATCAATTCATATTCCAGAAGGATGTGTGGTACTAGGAGTGTTTGCCTGTTCCTTTCTTGCTGAGAAAAAGCTTTGCAAAAATACAGCGTAGGAAAGAGGGGAAACCTGTAAGACCTGTTTAAAAAAGACCTAGATACTAGTTCCTGAAATTCCATTGACTATATGCAGTACTAAACATGTAAGTATAATGGTGATGATTTTCTCTGCATGGGATTGAGAAGAGGGCTGTAGAAGTCTCTTGCAGGATAAGCTGGACTGATGTGATCACAGAGCCTATGATGATGGAATGTGTTGTTAAATTAAGCGCCTCTAGAAGTATGGCATCTGCCTATATACCCTTCTGTTCAATGGACTGGGCTAGCTGGAACTCACTATGTGCCTAGATAATGCCAAGCCATTACTTACTCTGCTGTTAATTTTGTGCCATGAGTGGCTCTGTAGTGCAGAAGTGGCAACGATGTATTCCTGTGTGATTGCCTGCCCTATTAGAGCTTGAAGTAGCTGTGCACCTTGCAAACATAACCAAGACCACCACAAGGGTTTTCGGTATTGGGGAAATTTAACATTGATAGTCGCTTGCAAAATGATGTGGTAAAGATGTGTCCATTAAATAAATCTTCATGTATTTTGATAGAAGAGTTACATTCCTATATACTAATATGAGATTATGTAGAAACAACACCTTTGACTAGAAGCAGTTACCACAGCGACAGTTATGTTTTCTGGAAAATTACTGAATAATATTCCTATTGCAGTGATCTCAATGGAGCAGGGCAGAAATGCAGGGTGGTAACTATTTTCCCTCTCTTGTTGGCAGGCTGCACCACTGATATCATGACAAGTGACCACAGTCCTGTGTTTGCCACCTTTGAAGTGGGAGTCACCTCGCAGTTTGTTTCAAAGAATGGTTAGTCAGACTGAGTGCAAATGTACTGTTTTGGATATATCTGTCTTTGTATCTTTGGATATAAAATGCCACGTATTGTGTATATTGAAAGAAAAAGCTGATTCTCAAATAGTCCATTCAAAAATGCCCTCTCTTTTTCTCCTACTGAAAATATTCTCATTTTCCCTCCTCTTTCCTAGACTCCAAGTACACAGACTCTCAAGGGGAGATCGAGTTCCTGCACTGCTACGCTACTCTAAAGACCAAGTCCCAGACCAAGTTCTACATTGAGTTTCACTCTAGCTGCTTAGAAGGTACGGGTTTACCCATCTTTATTCTTTCTGTTAAAGTTCCCTGTTTGTTTGAATTAATTCCCCTTCCTTCGGCTTTGATCTAAATAAATGGCTGTGTAGGTCACTTGTCTCAGTGCAAAAAATGTCCTAGAGATCTGTTGCATTCTGCAAGTCATCCTTTACTGTCAGCAATACTTACAGCCATTTAGCTGTAATCCATGCTTAGACAAGTAACCTTTTGCCATTTCTTCCATCTTGTCTGGCAATCTGATCATCTCTTCTTTGAAGAGAAATGTGTATTGTTCTTGTTTCTGCACACAAAAAAATATCTATTTAGCTAACACACGATTGATTAAACTTCTAATCATGCCTGCTACAAGTGATCAGGTGCTTTCAAAATAAAGCATCTGCGTTAGTCTAATAAATATAATGTGATTCCCCTGGTTTGAAAAGAATAAATCAGAGGATCAGCTTAAAGTGAAAAGAAAGATGGTGTGATGACTCTGTAAATGGGACTGTGTACCTACCAGCACTACATATTTTACTCTCTGTCCATGTGCTGCAGGGCTGAGTCTCAGCTGTTTATGTAATGCAAGCCTACATGCCCTTACTGTGCTTTTTTTAAGCAATCCCCATCACAGGACTGCTCTTCTAAGTGGGACAGCGTGCCTTCGGTGTACGCTTCATCACATTATCGCATGTCAGAGAGCTGTGTCAAAGACAGTTCCATAAAAGATTATTTTTTGGCTGTATCAAAATTTGCATAAATTTCTATGGAAACAGTGTATTACGAATCTTAAATTAGAATTTCAAAAGTGTGCTATCTTGAGTGGCGTAGGAAGAGCTGTCATGTTCTTATCCTCCAGTCCATGTATGCACTGAGCTTTTCAGTGCCAAGTTGAACTGTAAAATAAAACCACTTAACAATGCCCCATTAAGATCACTTGTAAATTTTCCATATAAATGTTCACCTGTAGCTCAAACCATAAGCTTCTTAATACTTCTAAAACTTGTGTCCAAGTAGGAAAATAAATGTTGGCCTTTTGGAGATCTAGCATCTGAAAAGGCCAAGTTCTTGCCAAGTTCTTGCTGTCTCTCTTCTGGTGATCTCCTTTCTCATCACTTTGTAGGTTTTGTAAAGAGCCAGGAAGGAGAAAATGAGGATGGAAACGAAGGGGAGCTTGTGGTAAAGTTCATTGATGCTCTTCCAAAGGTAAGCTGGAAATATCCATATGGAAGAGATGCCTTCCACTTGCATCCCATAAGCAACATTAAGTCTTTTGCTCATATAAATACTGTTTTCAGGAATATTGTTGTGGTCTTATTTACACCCAAAATAGTCCGTAAGAATGCGGGATGTGCTTAAGCCAAGTAGTTTATAAGAAGGAAAGGACTTGCCTGCCAGTGCACTTCCATCTGTATCAGGAATTTTGCTGGCATGGTTATGTCACTCAAGAGTATGACTTTTTTCCTCACCTTTTAAGTGAACACAACTGTGTTGACAAGTCTTTTAAACAGGTCTGGTTTTTTGTTTGTTTTAGATGGAAGATAAAACAGAATAATGAGTAACTCTGCCCCAGAGTTTCTTCGCCCTGTCAGAAGAAGTTTTTTCTTGGTATTTCTGTGAAAAGTTAACTAAGTATTTTTTACCTGTGTTAAAAAGAACATCAGTGGCCACATGTAGTGTTCTGTACTTCAGTGTCAGAGACAAGTCCTGTCCTTGAGATTGGAGCCATTCTCTGTTTCCTGGCATGGTGGGAGCTAGAAGAATTATCAGAGCTATTGGACTTGGAACAAATATGTATGTCAGTACGTTTCTGAATAGCCCAAAAGAGGAACTGCTGACTTTGGAAAGAATGCTTTACACTCAGAGGCTGGGGAAAGATTCTACAGTAAGTGATTGTAATAAGAGCCAAACAGATTTTGGGGAACAGCCTGTAATGAGAGTCTAGATCACTTCCTCCTAGAGCAGTTTTCAGTCTTGCATCATAGGACAAAAATGCAGCTGAGCCCAACACAAGTGATTTGTAGCATCCTAGCTGCTGTGCGGGGTGTGAGAGCAGGGGACTCTAGAAAGTGTAACATCCTATCACAGACCTCCAAACATGACTGAAGAGCCTGAACCTGGGCATGACATGATACCCTCACAGGTCTGTCCAGCTGAATTTTGTTCATTTGGGATTGAGGCACAGGGAGAACTTGGTTCATGTAGACCACCTGTTGTATTTACCCACAATAATTTGTCTTTCAGCTGACTCCAATTATCTCAGACCCTGAATACCTACTGGATCAACACATCCTGATCAGCATTAAGTCATCAGACAGTGATGAATCTTATGGTAAATGCTTGGCTATAAAGTTCTTGATGAGTCAAAATCTACTTAGATTTTCCCAAATCGCTGAAAGAGTAGGAGAGAACAGAAAACTCTTACAGACTGAACATCTATGATGCTCCGGCTTCTGATTTAGAGCTCGATACATACAAAAATACATTGTGGGCAATATTTTATGAGGTTATGATGTTTAGAGGACTATGAACTAGAGTCATCAATCTGTATAAACTTTACAAGCCATAAAAGAGTAGTGGCTTAAAAAGAAAGTACTCTACTGGAATTAAACCAGGAGTCAGTCTGTTTAAATGGGTTTGTTCAGCACATGCAAATCCTGTTTCACTTGCAATTACTTGATGCATTTCTCCTGGCTACAGAAAAGTCATTGTCACTGCTGCTTGCTTCCAAGTACTAATCAGCTAGCCTGCAGTCCTTGTCCAGAGAAGGCTCTCTGCTGAAATCACATTAACGGACATGGCATTTACCTGCTCACGTTTTCCTTATCAGTCATGGAAGCTCAGAACCCTGTAGTCGCCTGCTGGTGTCTGGAATGTCCAAGTCCTTCACAAACGTGTGAGGAAGTGTAAAAGAAATACGACAGTCTTTACTGTGGTCCAGAGCAGATTCTTTCCAGTGATCTTAGCCGTGTCTGCACAGATGTAGATGACTGACATGACAAAGGGAATTCAGTGCTTTTTTTCTTAGTCCGAGGCTTATTATTTTTCATCTTCTAGGGGAAGGCTGCATTGCCCTGCGAATAGAAGCAACAGAATCCTTAGTTCCTATCCATACTGTGCTGACACACCATGGTGAGAAAACAGGGATCTTCCAAGGTGAAATCAAGTTGCAAACATCGCAAGGAAAGCAGAGAGAGAAACTGTATGGTAAGGAACTAGATCATCTCTGTAACGCTCACGGTAGAGTATTTCCATTTTAAAAGATGTCTGATAACTATCAAGGAATTGAAAATTATCCTTGCAGTGCTATTAGTCCCAAATATGTAAGAGTTTTTGATGCTAACTGCAAGAAGATGTATTTTTTATTGTTAGCTCTCAGGAGTATACCCATGCTGTCAGAAATTCACAGCAATTCCATTTGGGTTTTTCTTTTTCATCATTCAAGTAAATTTGACAGACTGAGAGAGCCCCCTTTCTGTCACTGATACTGGTTTTATTGAATGATGATACCTTATTTCCACTTGCAGTGGCTATATGTTAAAGTGCCAAAGCTGTCCCTCCACTAGTCAACCCAGGGAACATCTGCAAACAGTATGTGAGGCTCTCAAGGAGCAATTTCTCAGCTAAAAGATCACAAACCTGTCTTATTATCAACTTGCTGCCTGCTGTTCTCTTTCAGAATACTAAAGTAGCCTAATGATATTTACTACTATTCTTGACGTTAAAATGACCTGTATATGACTGTTTGGGGGCTTGCAACCTTTGTTTGTATTTCAGGATAGACACTGTCTTTCCTATGTCAACAAAACATGATATGAATTAGTGGGCAGTTAAAAACATAATAGCAACAACTGTTTAGAACCTGCTCACTGTCATTCTGATACACATTGAGATGCCTTAATAAAAGCAGTAATACAGAAAACCTAGGGAGCTGGACTCTGAAGCTGCCCAAGCACTCCTTAATGCCTTTTCTTTCCTCCAGATTTTGTCAAGGTTGAACGTGATGAAATCACTGGGCAGAAACCAAAGAACATCAGCAATTTAGAGACTAACAAAGACTGGGATCAGGCTAACAGGTAAAGGGCAAATGCGTAAATCAGTTACTGAAAACTAGTTGGTTCAATAAATGTAAAGCTGGGCTTGCTGTGGGAATGGTTTTAATAGGCATGATGAGCACTGGGTTGCTGCCTTTGTGGCCCTCTGGTCAGCACTGGTCAATTCTTCTGAGTTCAAAACTTTGAAAGATGAGAATGTTTAAGTCAAACTGGGCACCTGCTCTCCATTTACACCTCACCTTAAGAAGGCTCCTTTCATTTCCAACAGAAAACCAAAATCTACTCATCTGATGGCCAAAGAGGCAGCAGCCATTGCTCGCTACTGGGGGAGTGCTTCCTCTTCTCCAGACAACCCGGGAAAGGAGGATATGTTACGGTAATCTTGCTGCCTTACCTCTGCCAGTTTAGGTGGGAAGCTATGCTTAAACTGCCCGTCTTCCTTTCTGAGAGTGCTGCCCTCTGCCTGCAAATCTATATGGGTACACCTCAGAAGGCCAAATGTCTCTCCTGTTGCTCCAGCAGCATATTTCTACACTGTGCAATGCTGTACAGTGCTGTGATCTGCTTCTTGCTTGGAGCCATCCTGCTGCAGCTGCCAGCTGAACTGCTGGGCCCCAAACCCCCCCCCCGTACAAGTGTTGTTTGCCCCTGTATATGGCTGCAAAAGCTGAGCACTAGTGCGCTCTGCAGCCTGGAAATGGAAGTGTTTGCCACGCCAGAGGAACTGTGGGGCTGGTGGAGGTGGCCTGGACCTGGCTGCTTCCTCTCCAGTGACCCAGGGGAGCTAGGTGCTAGCAGGACTCCCACTTACTCTCCGATTCTGAAACAACATTGACAAAAAAAAACAAAAAAAGGCACAGTAGGTGGTATTGAATCAAAGCAGTCAGTGGGCACTAACTCCTTTGTAGCTGGCACAGAGACAGAAAAAAATGTATTTTTGCATGTATCTTTCTAACAATATTTCTTCTCTTCAGCAGCTGCACTCCCACAGACATCAGCAACCCCAACTACCTGGGGATGGCTGCTTTCTCTCAGCAACCTTGTGCAGCAAGCCAGCTTAAGCAGATACCTTCACCAGACCAGCTATCTTCTCTCTGGAACTACGAGCAGAATCCCAAAGAGAATACCTCTGTAATGGGACAGAGGGAGTCATCCTCCACGTCACCCTCCTTGTCACCTCTATCTCCAAAACCGTCCCTCCAGCCTACAGTAAACAGAAGCATCTCTAGTAGGAGTCAAGAGCATCTGTGAGTCTTTGCCTGTTGCACCAGGGCTATTCCCCTTCTCTTCTATTATTCTGCACAGTTGCTATTTCATTATCTGTAAGAATAGTTCAAGGTGGAACATATTCTTTCAGCCTTTTATCTCTAGAATTAGAAATAGGTAAGGGAAGGTCACAAGTGCAGGCATCACGTACTCAAAAGAAACTAGTGTACTAAAATTAGGAGTTGAGCTTTAGGAGTTGAGATGGGAAGGAAAGCTCTTTCACATGTCGTGTGTGCAGTACTTCAGTAGGATTTCTACTTGCACTACTATACAAATGTCCAACTTGCTATAGATGTCTGCATCTATCACAAGTCTTGCTGCAGAATTCCCACTCTGCAATTGAAGATATCCAGTACTTACCAACTTAGTGAAGTGATGAGACTACTCTACCCTAGTGCTTGCATGTGTTCAGTGTCCTCCTTCCAGGCCTCTTCTTCATAGTGACAGCTGCTTTCTGAGTCTGGGCTAGCGTTCACTGGTAAATGTATTCAGCACACTGTAAGACAGAACTTGCAGGAGTCACAGCTGCAAACACTGCCTCAGTCTGTTATGTACCTGGTACAGTTTTATCCCTCCCTTAGGAATACCAGATGATATTGGTAAAAAGAGGAGATTGACCTAGTTGTAAAATGATCTAGCATGATGTGAGCTCCTAACTGTTAACTGTCCAGACAGCCATTTCAATCCTCCCTGACAGATCTGAAGATTCTTATTAACATTTCAATTCAGATTTGTGTATGTCACATGGCCATCAAAGCACTTGGTACAGTTTGGCTCAGTATCTTATCTCTGTTCAAAAGAGAAGCCAAGTATTGCTTTGACAAGACTGTAGTCCAGCAGGGAGTTTGTACAGCACCATGTTTATCTGCACTTAGATTAAACAAGACAAAAGAAGCCATATACAATTCTGCTCTCTCCCCCTGAGTTTAATTTTTATCCTGTTACCCATTTGTGCAGTCAGTTTAATTTTATCATGTTCATTTCTTATTCATTTTCTTTTAAATCAGTCACTGTGTCTCGCCTGCTCTTCAAAAGTCTCCTTTTTACACTGCTTTGATGATTGTAGGCCGCCTGAACTGGGGAAGAACATGGCAGAGCCTTTGTTTCAGGAGGAGGGACAGCAAAAACCAGAGATGTTTGAGAACCCACTGTACGGCTGTATGGGCTCTAAGGGCAAGGTGGCATCAAAGAAAGAACAGGACTACCCCAAGGCCTCGCGAAAAGAGCAGGTGCCACTGCCCGATCAGAGCTTTCTTCTCACAAAGCCGCAAGAGCCTGAGAGCAGCAAGACCTCCGGCAAACAACCATCACCCCCGTTCCTGGTCCCCACACAGCGGTTTCGCTCCTATACCTGCTCCAGCCAATCTGAAGAAAAGAATACAAGTGAAAAGACTCAAGGCAAAACGAAGATGGCTGTGTCATCAGAAAACTCAGCACCACTCAAAAAATTAGTCAAACCTTCAAGGTCTGAAGTCAGCTCAGCCACCCAGGGACAGTTCAACAAGCCACCCCTTCCCTCGAAGAGCCGGGCAGTGCTGGACATGCAGAACTCCAAGGGCCGAGACTATCGGGACAGCTCAGAGCTGCCACACTCCGGGAAGCATCGGACAGAAGAGGGGCCAGTTGGCAGGACAACCACACCGGTGTGTTTCTTGTGGGAGAAAGAGGTGGGAGTTTTATCAGACTGTGGTGTCACAGCAGAAAACTACAAGAGGTGTACTGGCTTAATGTATGCCCTCTCTATTTCCTGACCAAGCTCAGAGCACTGTCCCACTGACCTACAGGGCTTGCAGAGCAGGGGATGTGAGGGAATTTCTTAAAGCAGCAGCAGTTGTTATGTTGTGAAACTGTAGTCTTAGTTTTGCATAGAGTTTTAATTGGTCCTGAACCATTTAAACTTGATGGCCAGAAGAGGAATGCAAATAGTCAGCTACTTTGTTATTGCTTGTTTGGTGCATACCGCATTGTTTCTGAGAATGCCCAAACTTGGCCTGATGGCACAAAACTGCAGTTCAGGCTGATAGGTTTGCTTTGCTGTAACTAATAGAAAGATTATTAAAAGCACTCATCTAGGGGAAACACTTAACAACTAATAGCAGTGTTGTCCAAAGACATTGTTGAGCCCTCTACAGGAATAATCACACATCTACCTTCCTGGGCTGTTTTTGTTGTCGTTTTCAGAAGGTCATGAGCTGGATGAGGAGTAGGGGAGATCTTAATAAGTGGGTTTGGGACAAAAAGAGTGAGTGAGCTGTAAGTTTGTTGTTTTTTTTTTTTTCTTCTCCATAAAAACGGGCAATAGACAAGCTGATGTCTTCTCTTGTCTCTACAGTGAAAACTACATGGCAGATGGCACCCTAGGAGGAGTCCTGGTGGGAAGAAAGACGGCGATTACTGCTTTGTTCACACTGATAACCTCTGGTCTGGTCCTAAAAAGACTGGGAATTTTTATTTTTGAGAGTGTATCCCTCTCTGTGATTTTGAAAGTGTTCTAGCTGAGAAGTTTAGCCTATGTTGCTCGGACCAAGAGGAGCCAGGACCACAATAACAAATGCAATTTAGCCTTTTGTACTGTCACTTTGGTACTTCTATTAAGAGGCAGGTGGTTAAGTACACGCATTGGTAAATGTTTTGGAAAAAGAGGAAGGTACGGCATAAGGACTAGAAGATGGAAGGGGTGTATTTAAAGAATCCCCTTTTTACAAAAGCAATTTTCTTTTATTTTGTGTTATGGAATTCCTAATAAAGAGTGATATGTAAAAGAAAGCATTCTGAAAGCGGTACAGCTCCAAAGTATGTCAAATCCGTGGAGCAAGGAGTTAGGGGAGGGTGGGAAAAGAGTTCGAATAGCAGATTCTGATGAATGTCACACACTGTCAATGGAGCTGGCTTGGCCTCTCGTGTGAGCTCCCAAGCTACATACATGCATTCATGCAGACTGTGAGGGCTGGCCCTTGACACAGTAGCTATTTTTTATTGTTTTCCCTAGCAGGTAGTGCATACCCCTAACAAACAAAGCAAGATGTCAGAATTATGTGCAGAAATGGGAAAGAATAGATGGGCTGTACGTAGCCTATGAGTATAGCTGCTTGAAGGGGCAGCAGTCGTTCCAGCCTTTCTTATGGCCAGCACTCTGCTTTTGAAAGATAAAGGCTGGCTGGTTTTGTAGCATTCTTAGTAGATTAATGCTGACCTTACTGTACACTTTTGTTCATTGACTGAGAATGAATAATATTAACATAATTGTAATTTCTGTTATATTCATGTTAAGTATTAATGCAGTGGTTACAATTAGGCTATGCCTGTTTGTGACTTATTCATTGCTATTGTTTTCATGTTGATTACTTTAAAATAATAAAATAGTCACCTTTCTGATCATTCTTTGCTGAAAATTCAGAACTGCCTGCCAGCTATAGTTCAATGTTACATCAGCTCACTCAGTGACCGTAGTCCATGCCCAGAAGAAACACAACAGGCACCGAGGTGTGCTGGGAAGCTGCAACATTGCTGCTCAATACTGCAACTGAGGATGCATTTGTGTCTGTGCACAGACCCTTTGTGGATACAGCTGGTTTAGAAATTCTAGCACCTGCTAGCAAGTACAGTTACCAATTGTATGAGTATAGAAAATACACTGAAAGCTTACCTGGGGTAGAAGAGGCCAAGCATAGGTGGGAGGTGATAATTTGTAGGTACAAACCTTGTATAGGTTGGATTTTCAAGGCATCATTGCTGAAACACCTGACTCTTGCTGCCTCATAAGTTAGACAGTCCATCAGCTTACATTCCTCTTGCTTTATTCAACAGAATCTTTCCTGCATAATTCCCTTAATTCAACAGCTCTGGTATTTCCCTGGCCATGGGGAGGATTTCGCTTTTCTATTTCAGAGTCCAGGAGAACTTGTACAGCCACTGGAGAAAACAAACAAACAAACACAAAACTAAACAAAATAAATAAACACCTTCCTGGAGCAGGTGAGCTTTCTATCCACTCTGAAGAGTTAGATCAGCTCTTACAACGTCTGTGGTGTGCTCATGTATGTTTGGAAATGGAAACATGACAGGTTTTCTATGAAAAGCTTTTAACGTCTTGATAATGAAACAGGCTCGGCTTGTCTGTGATGGAAGTGTTTTTCCACTGACTCCCTAAGCTGTGAGAGCTTTTTAGATGTGAATATTAGAAAACTGAATTTAAAAAATAAGTCTTGTGCCTATGGTTTGTTTGTTTTTTAAATACTTTCTGTCAAAGCCTTTAAGACGATCTCTCCTGGTTTTACTACCCATGTTCTGAACCAGATGGAACTGGTTGAGACCGAACACTAACTTCTTTCTCACATATCCCTGGGTGCAGGACTCTCTCTTGCCAAACCAGAAACATTTTTCTGCAATCTCTGTTATAGTCTAATAAGTATGTACAGGCAGTACAAGTAGAAGACAGGAAGCAAAGGGTATGAATTGTACAAAAATTCACTGATCTTCCCCAGATGGGAACCTATCTGCAACCTTCCAATGTCCTTTATTTTAAGTTCTTAGAATAGCTGCAGTCTTGGTGTACTTATTTCCATGGAGACACAGCTGTCAAAAACGTTTTAAGTACCTGGCTGCAGGATGTAGTGTTGTAGAACACAGTGACTTTTAAAAACCCTGTTTCCTGCCTGCACCTGATGAATCTAACACGAGTTTATTTGTACTTTCAACTGTAAAACTATCAAAGGGTTCTATTAAGGCTTTTCCTAAAATGCTGTACTGGGCTATTTATTTACTTTCTGTTAAAGGTGTAGAGTCATACAGAAAATGGCTCAAGGAGTGAAAATAGAAGAAGAAAAAAAAAGACTAAGGGACTCCACCCCTATCCTTATTTGTTGTATCCCTTGGTTAAAACATACAGTAGAGATGCAGCAGGAGCAGACTGGTCAACTGTGTACTAGGAAAGTTGAGGTGAAGGTGAAAGCTCTTGAGCTGCAGTAAAAATCAACAGTTTGGTGCCATAATATATGCCAGCTGCATCTGCATGATGCTCATTTTGTTGAGGCTGAAATATTAAAAGAAGGACTTAGTAGTTTTCTCTAATTCCTATGCACAGCTGAAGCAAGAGCTGAGTGCAGCTGGAGCTATGTCTCACATAGCTGCTCACATCTGCCACCCAGTCACCTGTGCCTTCCTGTGAGTGCTTCTGAAGGGGACTCGTTATGCAAGTGCTACAGAAGCCAAGTAGTCATTTCAACATGCCAAATTTCCCGAGCGTAGAAGAGGTGTTAGCTGTAGAGGTACACGATGTTCTTTCTATATATAAGCAAACATCAGATTATTATTCACATGAATATGAAAAAGATCTTTCTAATTCCACAGTGTGCATGGTGTTGTTGCAAATGTGGCTCTTAATAAAAAGTATTTTAGGATTGGATTTGTGTTAAGACTTCTGAAGTCTTTCAAAAAATTCTTTCCCAGTTGAATCGCAGGTTGACGGAAGAGATTTCCTTTTACCTACTGTAATTTGCTATGTTTTTTTTGTGACGCATAATGAGATAAAGCATTATCAGAGTAATGTTTTATCTCATTATGCATCACCAAATTTCTCTGAAGTTCTGTACTCAGTTCATTACCATTATCCTGCTTTATTAATTTTATTTACAGATCATCTTTGCATTAGCTCCCAAGGCAACTAAACAAAAGGTGCATTAGACACGCAGGGTTTAATTCAGCTCTGCAGAACTATCCACTGGTTCACAATGTCATAGGTATGAGTCCATGGTTTATTTTTGTCACAATTCTGCTTTATTTGATTTCAGCTTTGAGCAATGAATAAAATAAAGTTTTGCATGAAGAGACTCAGTCACTGCAAACATGTGGAAGGGCTTCAACATATCCTTTTAAGTAAAAAATAACTGACGTTCTTCAGTAGCATTCAGAGAACTGTAATCAAAACTGTGTTCTCAAAGATCCTGTCTTGCAGGAGACATCATGCACATTAGCCATGAGCATTTGCTGGGATTTTGGGCATTGGACTAGACAATGTCCATCCTCAGCTATGCTGTGCTTCTGTGCTTATGTTTAAGTAAGTGAAACCGTTCTGTGCCAGTGATGGTGATCTGCTACACAATATGATTATTATTAACACTTTATTGCATTTTTTTTCAAGGTCTGGACTACATTACATACAGCGTAAATTAACCTTGCATATCATAAAACATTAGATTATATCAGAAGTAATTGAGATAAAGATTGCAGACAACAAGGTATTAAATGTGCTCTGGAAACAATGAATGAATGGGAATGGATGGAGACAGGGTCCAGCAACAAGCAGAAAGATTGCTGAAAAGTGAGTAGAGAATCTGTGGAATGAAAGAGAATCCAGCAGAAGGGTAAAAACAGTCTCCAGTAGAAACAGTTGACCCAGAGGAGGAAGAAGGAAAGACACAGCAAAGAAAATGGAAGAGAAATGAGAGCTTTGCAACAGAAAGGATAAAGAGTGTGCATGGAAAATATGTCTAATCCATACTTTACAGCAATTTGCATCTTCATAATTGTAGTTTGTAAGCATGAAGAAAGCAAAGGGGTGTGGGAAATAGTCTCTCTTTTAAAATGTGAACTCAAAGATCCAAAACAAAGCCCAATTTGAAAACGGAGCTTTCAATCTAGCTTAGTCCTTGGGAAGAACACTGCTGATCAACATCTTCCCCCCCCCCCCCCCCCCCAAAAAAAAAAAAGAACATTTTATATTCTAAGTCAGAAAGCAGCAAGTAACTGATCAGCTCAGCAAGCTTCAGCCTGACCTCGCAATGGGTCTAAAGGGAAACTTTGGATGAGAAACTCTTCCACTCACCTTTCTGCAAGGAACCATTTCATCACTTGAGTGTCAGGAGTAGTTAAGAAATCAAAACACAGCCATCTCAGCACATCATCCCTGAAAATTACGTCTGGAAGGGACCCTGAAAGGTCATGTAGTCCATTTACTATACCAATAAAGGGTAAACTACAAAATTCTTCACATAGGAATGTTTTTAACTGGCTTTATATGCCTCCAGTATGGGAGTTTCTCATCTTCCTCAAGCAGTCTGTTTCCAGAACTTCACTACTCTCTCCTAATCTCCGATGTGCGTTTTTGCTGTATTTTAAGCCCTTTCAGTCTAGTTTTGTCCCCTGTGAACAATCAGATCAGGTTACTGTCTTCATTTTCTTACACAGCTTGTGTGTATACTGCTCTCACGGTTCCCATCAGCCTTCTCCTCTTTAGAGTAAACAATTCCAACTGTTTAAATCTTTCCTCTGGGTCATATTTCAGTTTTTCCTGCTAGTCTACTTCAACACCCTAGATTTTCCACATCATTCTTGAAATATGCTGGCTAAAGCTGGATACGTCTCCACCAGAAACCTTGTTCTTGCTGATTAAAGGGGAAGGATCATTTGATGTCTTTTGCTGATGACAGTCCTGTTTATCTCTTTGAGATGAGGTTTGCCTTTTTTGTGATAGTACACCGTGGCTGACTCAAGCTGGTAAACCGATACAAACCTTAGACTTTTCCCTACAGCCCTTTCTGTATTTGTCTGCTGAATTATTCCCGTCTAAGGTAGTACGATGCATTACAGCATCCTGCTTGTCACGAGAGTTTTGAACTAGAAACCTACTCTCTGGCATATTTGAAGTCTTCAGTCTGCAACAACATGCAAAACAGGGGCTTGCCATCAGCAACAGAAATGGATTCAGAAGCGCAACAGAGATCTCACAAAATGGATGGTACCTTCTAGGGGTGCTGCAGTTGCACAAAGGGCAAGCGCAAAGACTCCAAGTGAAAACCTTCTTAAATGCAGAGCGTAGCACAGAGCTTTCATTTGTAGTGACACTTTCTGGTGACAACACGGTGTTGGGCTACTTTTACATGTTGCTGCTTCTCCATCTCCTGTTCATTTGTAAGTAATTAAATACAGAAACTGTTGTAATCTGGTCTATGATTATACCCTTAAAAGGGCACTATGTCCCAAGGAGGTTTAACCTCAGAACACAGCTAGGACAAACAGACTTCATCAGCTTTTACATTAGCAAAGGCTGGTGGAGATGTGGCATGGCCCCACACATAGGACACCTGGGTGCAGAGGGAAGTTTTCCCAGCGATAAAAGTAATAATAATAATTATTATTATTATTTTATCGTATACCTTGACTAGCACAGTGCCTAGCTCCACTAAGAACCTCTTCAAGAGGCACTTCATGCCTGGCCTGTCATCTGGTAAAGAACTGGCCCTTGTGGCACATAGATTGACAGCTATTTTGATAAGAGCCTCTTCTGTGTCTCTAAGCAATCTCACATGTCTAGTGCCAGTATCTTTTCCTTCACAGCTGTTAACATCTGAAATTTCCTCCCTGTGCTTCACCCTATTCAGTATCTGCTGAAGAGTTTTTTTTTCTCCTTTGCATGGATATATACCCACCAAATACACAGTAGGCTTTGCATGGGAAGTTTCAGCCTCTATGTATGTAGAATGAAACATAACCTCATTGAAGCCACAGTTTTTATTTCTGCACCGCAGAATGAGTTTTCTGAATATTATGAGATTTGTTAATGTTGTTTTTGTTTTTTTTTAATTAAGTTTTTGGACAAATTGTCAGATTTTAGTAACTATGGTAGCAGAAAGATCCTTCAAATAGAGAAAGGAACCATTTTCAGCTTGAATGCCCTGTTTTATCATGTGTTCTTGTAACCCTTCTTGATATAAAAGGACAGCAATTTATGATGATATGGAGCAGGCATGTGTTGTTATTGGAAAGACTGCCAGAAGCGTAAGCTGAATTTAAGAAGAAAGAGGAACTTTGTATTGAAGTGGAAAAAGCAGTGTTAGCAGGTATTGTAAAAAATCAGGATGTCCTACCCATGATGAAAATCATAGATTAAAGAAAAGCGAGCATTTTTAGTATGCTATGACTTTTCTAAGATTTAAACGTGTACAGATGACAATTTATTGAAATCTTTCCCTTGGAACAGTCTAGCCATTATTTTAAACAGTAAAATATATACAGTGTTTTCAATAATTTATGTAATGCCTGAGGACAATTTTTTTATACCAAGAGAAATAGTGGACAATTATTTTATCCCACAGTTTTAGTGATAAAAGACTACTCACATATGAGCAGAAAGATTTTTGTTGGGGAGGCTGAAAGAAAACAGGTGGTTAGCAATTAAAAGGTAATGACTTTGGGGCTGATTACATATTAAGGACAAGAAAAAGCCTTGGGAAAGGAGCAACTGAGTCTTCTCCCTTCTCATGTTTCATGTTTGCTTTCCTCTTTCTCTGCAGAGGATTGAAATGTAGAGACGATTTGAAAGGATGAATTTCTTTCAGCTCTGCCTGTCAAGAGTCCAGTAACTGTATCAATAGCATTAGAACTTAAGCATGCAATTACAAGTAATTTTACATTTTTTAACATCTAATTTGAGTTTATGGTTTATAAACAGAGGAAAACGTAGGCTGTGTGCTTACACTTGACCAAATTAGTTTTGTAGAGAACATGTATAACCTTATGTATTGTGTACTTGATAAGACAGAGCTGTGCATGAACTATTATTAACTCAGCCAGCAGTGCTCTCTCCTCCAGTGTAATAATCTAGTGAATCATCTATTTTGTTACAATTTAATAATTGCATCTTCATTCATTTACTTAAAAGAAAAACAAAACAATTTGGCATAGTCTGAGACAAAAAGCTTTGTGAACTCTGCCCGGTTTGAAATTAAGTTACAATAATGTGGTTACCTAACACATTACTTAATACATTAAGCAGTTTAAAGTAAAGCAATGAAGAAAGACGTTGTACATTTTTACATTTGCCAGAGAATGTGCGGTGTCTTCATGACACTGGACAGGATGCACTGCCACAGTGAAGGCTCCCTTTGTAGTTTATGCTGTGTTCCAAATAATTTTTCAAAGTAATCCCATCTAAAAAACCCCAAACCACATTTCATCACCACCTTCCTTGGGCAGCTGCATAAGTAAAGGTTTGAAACCGTGTTGCTCTGTGTGCCCCACTGTAACTGGAGGTTTGGCCTGTAGTGGAGATTTGGGGAAAAAACAAAATTGTACTGTAGACCTCTCTATTTTGGGCTATGCAGTACATTACCTTTCTGTTAACTGTATAACTTTTAGTAACTATTTAACATTCCGTGGCATTAATAATCTCACTTTAAAAATAAAAGGCAAGGCACAAACATCAGGCGGGCTGGTCAGACGGCTTGCGCTCACTGCTGCACGTGCACTGGTGACTGGGCTCACTAGGCCCCAGCAAAGTCTCACATTCCTCGTAGCTCTGCTATGTGACTTAATAGCAAACGGTTTGGTTATTCTTTCAGGGAAGCTCTTTATATATATTGTGAGTCATGCTTGTTGAAACAGCGTCTTTTCATCCCCCTTTAAAATGCTGGAAGAACTGCTGGAAGAGGTCTCTTGTGATACTTAATCACTAGCGACTTCTCCGAGTTTACAGGAATTCCCAGATTCGATCCCCCTGACTCAGAGGGAAGGGACGAAGGAAAGCCAGCACCCCTTCCCGGCAGAGCACTGACCCAAGACAGACCCCTCTCACGGGGTTCGGGGCCCCTCTCACCTTACGGCCCGCCCCGCGGCCGTGCGCATGCGCCCCCTCCGCGGGGCGCCCTCTCCAAATGGCGGCGTGGGGCGGACGCCGCAGCTCGCCGCTCTCAAGATGGCGGCAGCGCGCGGCCCGCCTGTGGGGAGGGCGCAGAAAATGGCGCCGCGCGAGGCCCCCTCTCTTCGGCAGGGCACCCGCCCGCCCGGCGGTGGCGGCGATGGTAGTAGTGTGGCGGCGGCGGGGCTGGCTCCGCGCTTGCCGAGCAGCCGCGGCGCTGCCAGCGGAGGGGAGGGCTGGCGGTGCGGGGGCGGCGCTAGGCGGCGGCGAGGGCAGCCTCTGTCGCCGTTGCGGCGCGCCGCTGCGGTGCGAGGGCCCCTGACGGAGCTCGGCCGCGGCGCCATGGCGGGCGTGGGGCGGCGGCTGCGGGCCGTGCCGGGGGAGCCTCGGTTCTGAGAGGGGTCCCATCCCGCCGCGGGCCGGACCCAGCTCCGGCGTCTCCCCGGTGCTCCCGCCCGCCGCCCCCTGCGCTCGCCGCTGCCCCCCGCGGAGATGGCGTCGGGGCTGCGCGCCGCCGGCTTCCCCCCTTGGAAGCGGCACATCGCGGCCGAGCTGCGGCGGCGGGACCGGCTGCAGCGGCAGGCCTTCGAGGAGATCATCGGGCAGTGTAAGCGGGCCGCTGCGTCCTGGCCGCTCCGGGGAGAGGGGGCAGAGAGCCGCGGTGGGGACCTCGGGGCCTCACTCGTCGCCTTGTCAGAGGAGTGGCTGCGGGTCGTTTCTTGGAGCGAGAGAAGTTGCTCAGTTTGGTTTGTTGGCTTTATTGGCAGAATAAGTAGTTTCTTCTCTCAGCGCCCTCGCACACTAAGCCAGTTTTATCCTGTGCGTGAGAATTGTCTGCATGGTTCCACATCAGGGGTTGTGGAATCACGAACAATCGCGCTGCTGTCCATGTTCGTGAGCCTTTGTAGGACTCGGGGCTGCCCAGGGGCTGGTTCCCATCTAGTTCTTCCTGGCCCATCCATCTCCTGCCCCAGCTGTAGCAGGGCAAGGGAAAGCAGAGGGGTCACTGAGCGGCTGCTGGCTCACACGCAGAGGTGCTTTTTGTTATGGGGGGAAGCAAACAGAGCTCAGCAGGACTGTGTGCAGTGCTCAGTGTGACCAGGGCTCACTTCTCTGGCAGAGCTCTTTTCTTCATTGCTGTCAGATAAGGGACTATAAAGAGTTCAAACTTTGAACTTCTTGCATTTAATCAGATATCAATATACTTAAGTAATAGCAGTCTCTCTACCAAACTTTCATAGATCCATTCCCTCACAGCATCTGAACTAAGGAGAAATTCTTGGAGCTGTTGTTGAATACTGCCTTAGCCTGCTGACATCAAAGAGGAGTGCTCGTTAGTGTGGTATAGGCTTACGTAATGTTTTGTCATGTCAGAATAATTAAAGTTACTAAGTTTTAGCTGGTGAAAAGAACAGGGTGGGAATCTGGTTTTGCTCTTTGGTTATTTTCTTATTGTCCTTTCAGATAACAAGCTACTAGAGAAGTCAGACCTTCACGCAGTGCTGGCTGATAAGCTGCAAGCTGAAAAGTACGACATGCAGAGCAGACATGAGATCAGGTATTTAAAACTTCTTTTGTGTCAGTCAGCTGTCTGTCTTGCGTGTTGTAACCCAAACCACTGATCGACGCATTGTACAGACAACAACTAGGTTATTACAGTAACTTGGAGTTAAATAAAGTGAAAAACAGGTTGAACTAAAAAATAAGCTAAAAATCTAAACGTGATAAAGTTACAGTACTTTTACATTATGTGGTGGAGAAAGGTTTGATCACGTTTTAGACAGAAAGTAATTTATCATGAATTCCAAGTATGGAAATGGACCAGATTGAGCTTTTACTTCTCCTGTGTTTGCCTGCTGTTAATACCTAATGAATATGACCTGACTCTTGAAACTGTCCAATCTTAAAAGCATTGCAGAGAGAGACCATTGTCTTAGTTTCAGTCTGTAGGCTGTGTTACTGTGTAGAGTGGGCAGTGGAGAAATGCATGATTGTGAAATGTCAGTCCTAAGCGATGGTCTTACACTTAAAAAAAGAAAATACATGATCTGCCTGCTTTTAGCAGGATTTTATCAGGAAACTTCCTTTCTAACATGGAAATAACACTAGTGCTGCAGGCAGCAGTCATGCTGTTTATTCTGTTGGCACTTGAATCCGCTGCAAACCAGTATGCTAGCAGTGTCTGTGTTGTCTGGAGAACATGCAGATTCCAGGAGGTAAGGACTACTGGGTTCTCTTCTTGGTGAAGAAAACTGAAGAAAAGACCATTAGTTAGCTCAAAGTTATCTGCTTCCATAAGAATTGCTGCCTCTGAAGTTCTTGCTGTATGACACAATACTGTTTGTGTCTCATTGGGAGGAAAAGCAAATAAATACGTCTGTTGTGTACTGCTACCACTGGTAAGGAAAGAACAACTCATTCTCCAGGAATTGTGGGAAGAACTTCAGTGTTTGGTCAGCAAGCTGGAGTTAACACCTTTGTGACTGTTCTCAGGAGCTTTCTGATGATGCCTGTAGTTGTCTGGAACCAACTGTAGTTTATGGGAATCAGATCCTGATTGAACACCTATTCCAAAAGATGAGACTGAGAGTAGAAGAGAATGAGAAGAAATGAACAGTGTCTTCAAACTAAATACTAAGCAGAATTCTGATACTGCCCTTGGGATACGACAGTTTGTTCAAACTGAATGAATTTCCTAATACTAAATTAGTTGAAGAAAAATGCTTTTAATTACCATAACAGAAAGAAGGAATATCTAGTTCTGGCTATAGATTTATGCATGGCCAGAATTATAGGACCTGTTGGATATCACCACAGGAGTTAGCCTGTTACCTGTTCAGACAATGGTTTTCTAGAAACGCAGTGTCTTCTATTACAGCATTGGTTCAGGGTTCAGCGAGGTGGTTTTTGTTTGTTTTGAGAAGACCACTAAGTTAATGATGCCACTGTGGGGCCTTCCAGCTTCTGAATCATCATCCACTATCCTCTGGGTTGCTGTCACACAGAATGACTGCAGAAACAGATGCTTGCAATTTTCTTGCAATGATAGGAATAAAATTATTTTATTGAAAAACTGTAATTTAAAATACAGCTGCTCAGAGTCTCTGTGCATGTGTGATACATATGTGTGCATGTGCTTTTAAAAAGCTAACTTATGTCTCTGTTCTCAAAGATGCGAGTGATCACCTTTACAATCATAGCTCTTGCGGGGGGGGTGGCATGTATTCGAACACAATAACAATAATTTTAAAAAACTTCATACCACAAGGGGCTAGAACACAGTTGGGGCAATAGAGAAGTGATTTGCAACACCTCAGACTGTAAAACCCAAGGCACTGGATCCCTAGCTGGAGGCTCTGTCCACTATGGCATGCTGTCTCCAGATACTGAGCATCTTCAAGGTCCACCAGCACCCTCCGAAACAGATTTGATTTGGTAAAATGCTTCTATTTCTTTCAGCATTTGGAGAGTTTACTTTTAACAGTTACTTGCCTTGGTGCAAATTTAAGCAAAGACTAGCTATCTTTCATTCAAGTTTCAATTTTATTTTAGGAATGTACAAAAAAGTGAATGAAGTCCTCAGCAAATTTAATTTTACAATATTGTATAAAGGCATTTTGGTTAGTGAGAGTTATATTGTTGTGGAGTTTAGCTGTGGTTTAGTTTGTTATGGGTGAACTGTATCTCAGCAGTGTAGAAAATCCAAGGGAGATAGTGTCCTGAGACCAACTGGCAAAGGTATGGAAGCAATTGGATTCTAGTTGGTGACATCTCTTCTTTCTCTCTCAAACTGCAGTCCAGGACATGACGGCACATGGAATGATGCTCAGTTGCAGGAACTGGCACAGCTGAAGATAAAGCATCAAGAGGAGCTGACAGAACTACATAAGAAACGTGGCGAGGTTAGAAAGTCCTCTTGTGTTTTGTATGGTTCAAATGTGGCCCTTTATAAACATGGCCTTAATCGTACCGAGTTCTTTCGTCATCACTTTTTCATCATTTCATGTACAGCCTTTTTAAGCAACCTGTGTTGATGAATAAAATAAATCAGAGATGGCTGGTCTTTCAAATTGGCTGCCAGGAAATAAGAAATTACATTGTTAGCATAGCATTATTTCTAAGAATTGCTTAGTTTTGTGTTTCATCAGTGCTTTTAACTGTATTTATTAGAGGAAGAAGGAATTAATCTAGCTTAGAGCTGCAAATGACCACCAGTTCTACACTGGAAAGACTTTAAATGAGCAGAGTAAGTGAGGGGGATAAGTGGCTATGTGTAGTTTCATTTCTCTCTCACTTTGCAGGACTACTGATAGGTAAGAGTGGATAAAACAAGCAAAGGTTCAAAGTGCTATGGTGTTCAACTGAAAAGGGATCACTGGTTCTGCCATGTAAATGCAATAGGGAGCCCAGAAGTTCCATCAGTTATGAGTTGGGCCTGTGAGAAAAGGTGCATTTTTTGGATGGGAAAATGCAGAGGCTCCACCACCAGAGTTGGGTGTGTAAAAGCCACAGCAGTGGAGAGAATAAATTGAGGATCTAGTACCTGAATGCTACTCAGACTTTTATAGGGAGATGGCAATGACCCAGGGAAAGTCATGCTCCTTTGATCACACCTCACTGGAATTGTAGAGAAGTTCTAGTGTCAGTAATCCTGAGCTTCTCAAAGAGCAGGTAGCTTTCTACAGGAAGCATGCATTGACTAGTCAAAGCGCTGAAAATTCCTTCTTTCCCCCCAGCCTGGTGTCCTGAGCCATCTACCCAGGCAGGCCCCCTTCTCAAAACAGTCTTTCTTCTTCCCAGGCAGCCGAGGCTCTGCGTGCTGTAGGGCTTTCTGCTGCTCACTGCCTGGGTAGCTGCGAGCTGGTAGCAGCAGTTCCTTAGCGTTGGCCTCTGCCCCTCTGTTTTCCTGCGCTCTGCAGAGGCTCCCCTAGCAACTTTGGTTGCAGGAAAGCTGTTTATGAAACACGTATTTACAATATGTGAGTTGCACGTCTCCAGTGATGGCTGTCCATCAGTACCTGAAAGACCGATGCTTGGTTGTTAGTACTTATTTGTTGGTTTGCTAATTTGGCAATTTCTAGTTACTCTGATTTTTTTTTCTATTTATTTATTTTTTCTGTAAATACATTGTTTGTGGCTTTATTGAAGAAACATGGGGGAAGAGAGTAGGATGCCAAAGGACTATAACTTTTTGAAAAATCATTTTTAAAAGTAGATTCTTTGATCTAATCCCGTGTGATAGGGGCAATAAACAAATTGGTACAGAAGACCGAGAAAGAAGACCCGAAAGGTATGCTTTGTGCTTCTAGTGATAGATTGGTCTGTGCTTTCAGTGGGAACTGCTCAGTATTTGTCTAGCTGGCAACCCTGCATTTTTGTAATGTAAATTTCTCCTCTCCATAGTTGGCCCAGTCTGTAATTGATCTGAATAACCAAATGCAGCAGAAGGACAAAGAGATGCAGATGAATGAAGCAAAGTGAGTAGGAACAGTTACTTCTGTGTGGTTGGTTTGAGACCCAAACTTCTCTCTGGGTAATTCATGTTAAGATATTTTCTAGGAGTCTTACCTACGGGCTAAAAACTCCTGTGTTGTGCATTGTGCAAATAGCACAAAGGTGATGGTATAGGTCCCAAAGGAGATCCTCATTGTTTTGTACATTTTGTTGTCCTTCAGGATTGCGGAGTATTTGCAAAAAATCTCTGAACTGGAAACAGAGTGCCAGGAATTGCGTAGCAAACTACAAGATCTTGAGCGAGCTAATCAGACGCTGAAAGATGAATATGATGCTCTCCAGATCACCTTCAATGCCTTGGAGGAGAAACTGAGGAAAACTACTGAAGATAACCAGGAGCTGGTCTCACGTTGGATGGCAGAGAAAGCACAAGAAGCCAATCGCCTGAATGCAGAAAATGAAAAGGATTCAAGGTGAGATTGATCTCTTTTTTGATAAACTACTTCCTAATATGCTTTTGAATAGTTAGGAGTGCATAGAATAAAACCACATTCAGCTTTGATCTCGAGACCTAGGGATTTACGCACAATGCAGTGAGAGTCCAGAACTTTGTGTTACTTCCTCTGGCCAGTACAGTTAAATGCTTTTTGAAAACATTTGTCTTTCAAATGAATAAAACATGTTCTTTTGTTTCTTGAGCAACAATGGACTATGGACTAAAGATCATAAATCACGCTGGCATTTTTTGTAGTATTAGACTTGCACTTTTTGTTTGTGTCGAGTCTTGATAATACTCCTAGTTTTAGCCTTTTTTAGCCTAAGCAATTTTTTGGCATCCTGCTAAAAGGAGGAGTTGCCATGAGACTAAGCTGTGTGTAAAAGCAAATAATTTTTCTTCCACGTTACCTCTTGTTCAACAGCTAACGATACTTGGAGACCAAGGGCTCTAAGGCAAATATCATACTGTGTGGTAGTTCTGTATTACTTCAACTAACATAAGCTTTTTTCTTTAAAGTTCTTGCAATTATTTGGTCTGAGTAAATCTGCAATTATATGGGTCATAAAGGGCTGATGTGCTGAAGGTATGCTGTAAGTGCACTTTGCCGTACCATCTAGCTCAACTATTGGTATTGTCTGTGATTGTTCACAATAAGAAAACTGCCTCTTCTGCACTGAGTATCTGGAAAAACAGGATAAAATTGGGGCAATATTCTGATTTTTTTGTTTTTAAGTCTTAGGAAGTCAATCAGAACTGTGTGCAGTAATTTTTGAGATGAGATTAAGGATTTTTTTTAAAATAACCATGTTTTTCTCTTAGGAGACGACAAGCCAGGCTGCAGAAGGAGCTAGCAGAGGCTGCCAAAGAACCCCTGCCTGTTGAACCGTAAGCAGTCTTGATTTATGGAGTTCCTCTGCTTCATCACTTCCTGCTTCAGTTTTATGCAGATGCATGATAAATTACATCTGTGTTACTTCTAAATTTGGTGATGTAGAGGGGTGTTTAAACTTTGGTGTAAAGTCAAAAATGTACAGTAACTCTCCCTAGTTGAATTTCCAGAAGAAGGACCTCTGTTTTGACTAAAAAGAGATGTCTGGACTCAAAGTCCTAAGAACAGTTCATACAGTGAATATGTATTCTTATCTCAGTAGGAAAACATTTGTTATGTAGTGCTCTTGGTCTTTCAAATAGTTCTGTAATCATGGAGCAATACACTTCGGAGAGACCTACATTTCATGTGTGGGAACTACAAATAGCTGTGTTCATGTATTTCCTGTTGGAACAGGCGCTGTGCGAGTTGAGGTGAAAAGATACTGATCGATTCCATACTGGAATAGGTTTATACTGCAGGAAAAAAAAAATTAGAAAGATGCGGTGTTACTTTTCCTGGCAATCCAGAAATAAGCATCTCAAGTCTACTGTTCTTTGCAGCAGCCAGCTGCACGTGAATATTCACTGCCGTGTTTATTCCTGGATAATCTTTAATCAGCTGACTGAAATGGGAAATTCGTGGTATATGTACTTTGTGCCAGGTTGATAAGGTTATAGGGTATTAACCCTCTGCCATGAGCCAGGACACCTCCCGCTAGACCAGGTTGTACAGAGAGAGGAAATCTGCGTGATTTTTGTGGCTACTTTCCCTGTTAAGCTTCTTCCTCTCCTTTATCCAAAGTGAGACTTTCCTATCATAGAGCTGAGCTCAGAGGTACCTATGGCACAATGTCCTGAATATTTTATTTCCTCTTGTGGTGATGATGGTCTCAATGTTTCATAAATTATTTGATATGAGATGCTGAGAAGTTGGAAAGAAGCCTGTTTTTAAAAAAAAAAAAAAACTTGTATAAATTATTCAAACTCTGCTTCACAGATGTTTTTGATTTCCTTTTGATTTCATAATTTTAGAGGGTTTTTACTGTATAAATACGCTGCTTACTGAAAGGAAAAACTGCAGCATTTAAAGAAGTGTGCTGTGATGTTTAAATTCACTTCAACAATGTGAAGTTAACATGGGAAGTTTTTTTGCTATATACAATTTTAATATCTTAAGATTTTGATTTTAAAAAACAAATATCTCCAAAATGTGCTGGTGTTCTATAGAAATATCAACCTGCTACTATCAGTCAGTGTAGGTATTTTTCCATAGCCTCCTCATACACGCTGTCCTCCAAAATCTTAGAAATTCAATCACAGCTATGTTTATGAAATGTGAGATTTAAAATGTTCCCACCCTCTTCAGCACTTTTGTAGCTGAGATAGTCTTTCCTGATGGCAGGCATTAGTTTATTTGTACTTAAATGCCAAATTTAAACTTCCTGATCAGTCAAATGTCATCAGGTTGACCCAATACGTTTAAAAATAGTTTGTCCTGCAAAATCAGCAGTGCTTGAAGGAAAAATCCTAGCCTGTCAGAGCCCATGATAACTAATGGGAGAAAAACCTTCTGGCATTTGCTGAACAGCTTAGCTGGATTAATTTATGGCACGTAAATTGGAACCTCACAGTTCTCTTCAGTTATACACTGGTGTGTAAATAACGTGGTGACCCAAAACATGCTCGTGCTGACAGTATAGAAAGTATTAGGATTTATTTGCTGTGGATGAAGAGGGAGAGTTTAGGCCCTTTTGCTTACCTAATAAAACCTTGTTTTGGAACAGCAAAAAAAAAAAAGGGGGGGGGGGGAATGTAAATAGGGTATTACTATATTTGGGGCCGCAATAACAACTCTGTTTTTTTGCTGTTTGGTAACTGTTTCAGCTAATAGAGTAGCAAAGTCTCGCTTGGATCCTTACAGCATATGTAGCACTGCAGGCTGAGATATAATGCCTGTAGTAAAGAGAATCTGCAAAATGTGCCTGTCAGCGTAAATACAGAGGGGAAAAACTGTCACTGAGGAGTATAATTGGCAGTTTGAAAGAACAAACCTGAATTTAGATGTTACACGTGCTTGTTTTCCAACAGTGTATGTTGAATGTAGTGTCTGAGTGACGGCTAGATCAGTGTTTGTTGTCTTGATCTACCTCCATGTCACCCAGCTGAGTAAACCTGGTTGTGAGCTGGGGTCAAGCAGTACCAACCATTCAGTTCCCATACATCAGTAGGCGGCTTCTACGGGAGGCTCTGTGTGGCTGGTTGGAAACGAGGTGTTTTCTCTTACTTCAGCAGGGATGATGATATTGAAGTGCTTGCGGATGAAACCTCCGACACAGCTGAGGAGACGTCTCCAGTGCGAGCTGTTAGCCGAGCATCCAGGTTTGTGCACAGAGATATTTTACCCTGTCATTTAGGAAGAACGAGATTTAGAACAATTAAAGGAACAATGTTGTGAATATTACTTGGTTTTTACTCACCTTTTTCTGGAGCACAGTTCAGTATTTCTACCTCCTAGGTACTTCCTGCTTTCCAGTAGGAAACTTACTACAGGCTGTGTTTTCTGTTACTGTGCTCTAGATGTGCTGTGTTTTCCCTTTGCTGTTTTAACCAAGCTAAACTAGTGTCTGAAAATCTGGTAATGGTAAAAACAAAGGCTTATAACTAAAATGGGCAATAAAATGGATACCACAGTGCCTGTTCTATTTTATCTGTTACTGTGCAAGGTATCAACATGGCTTTGCAAACAGCTGGGCTTTGGGATTCTATTGAAATACTGAAACTATCTTCACCTAGATTAAATTGTTTTTTTCCTAAAATCATGAGTGGAAAGTAAGAGAGAATTATGAGAGCCTGGATTAATTTGATTGAAAGTTAATACTTGGCAAATTGTTATATCTAAAATCAGTAATTCACAGAGTGGATGCTGAGGGCAGTTGAAGAAACTCCCCTCACAGCTGTGCTCTGAGTTGTAGTTTGGTGACTTTTGTACTGATGCCTGCCTTTGGTGTTTTCTGACTTGGGACTGGGTCTGTGGGGGAGGGAATCTTTCCAGACACTTGGTGCTATGAACTGTGTTTGTCTTGATCTTTATTTGGAGAAGCTATTCACAAGGTTTAAACCTGTCCTCCCCTCCTTCAGTAAGCGACTCTCCCAGCCAGCTGGAGGCCTTCTGGACTCTATCACTAATATCTTTGGGTAGGTTAGAACACTTTCACCTCCTTGTTTTATGTATTGGTTTCAATGTACACCAAAATCTTGGTGATGCAGGGAATACAAACAATTTCAGCCTTTCTTCTAGCTTCTGCCTTTCTTTTTTTCTTTTTTGTTCTCCTCAACTTCCTGTTTCTTCCATCTTGCCGTGTGCTGACCTCTGACCTTTCCCTCCAGTCTGTCTGAGTCTCCCCTTTTGGGACATCAATCTTCTGATGCTGCCAGGTGAAAAACATTATCCGCTCTTAGTCTAGCATGTAAATGTATTCCGTTGGATTGACATGGAACAAACCTGCGTTATCCTGATTAGTTTTCAGATATTGATATCCCTGGCTAGAAATTGTCTGCAGTTAGAGATGCAATGAGCCCCTCATTGTGGAGAGAATACGTGGGATTTGCTCTTAATTTCCACTGCACTTAGCTCCTCTAATAGGGTTATTTTAAAAATAAGTCTCTGGGTTCTGTGCTTAGTGTCTAGAGTGGAGCCAGACCTTCTAAGTCAAGCTCTCCATTAGGTGGATGGTCTTTTGCTTAAGTGGTGCAGCCTGAGCTTTTGACTGGAGTGTTTCGCTGCCTGGAACGTAGTGCTGCAGTGATGTTCAGTCTCCCTAGACACAGTGACAGAGCTGCAGTCTCTCCAGCTACGCTCAGCTGCAATCACTCCCATGTTTCTTTGCTATTAGAAAAAGATGTCTGCCTCAAGATGAGGTCAGTAATCAGTTCTGGTAACTTATCTGGCATACTGTGAAGTATCTAAAGCCACAAGCGGATGTAGTGCTGTATGATAAATGTTTTTGAAAGACTGGATAAAAGAAAGTAAAAACTCCACCCCCCATTTTTTTTATCACTGTACAGTGTAGTTAAGTGACAGGTACAGATCTGGATGAACTCAGGAGAAACCATGTTAATTAAGGTTGTTTGTAAAATATTTCTTTGTTTCATCTCAGGAGACGTTCTTTGTCCTCGTTCCCTGCTCCCCAGGATAGCGCAGAGCCACATCCGGGTGCCAGTAAAGAAGTGAGAGTGCCCACTACTGCAATATGTGTCTTTGTAAGTACAGAAGGAATTCCCATTTCTACCATCCCTTTTACTGTCTTTGGAGGAAGTGAATCCTACCTGCATCCTGGACACTGATCTCTTGAAACTGCTTCAATTGACATTGCCAAATGAGAAGGAATTCTTGATTTTGTAGCATAGTTCAGCCTATTTAATTTTTAGCCCAAAAGCCTCTCAGAACCTTTGCATTCCCAGGTGTGGTTCCGTTCCACATGTCCCTGATGTCTGTTTTGCTGAGGTCGATGATGACTAGTAAAAGGTCTGATGGCACAGGGGAGTTACACCCCATTACCGTCTTGGCTCCCAGCAGTCCTTGTTCTGTCATGCCATAGTAGAGCTATGACTGAGGAAGAGACTGCTGACAGTTTGGGATTAATTCAGTTCCAGTTCTCCACAGTGAAGGGGTTGTGGCACTGAATGTCATCCAACAGACGTGGTTAAGAGGAGCTCGTGGTAGTGGGGTGTCTTCATTGGTTGTGTGTGATCTAAAGTTTTCAAGCTGAGACCTCCTTTATGCATTGCTGTGGCCTCACGAGGCCAAACTTAAATTTCCATGATGGGTGTTGTCTTCTGAATGAAATGAAAGATACTGTGGTGGATCGTCTTGTAAAATAGTTGTTTGGACATTCCTCTTGAGTTTTCTCAGGCGGTCCATCAAAAGCTTTCTCCAATGCTACCATAGATATGAAATTACTTGATTTTTTTTCCATTCAGAAAAATGGAGTGGCCATATAGATAGAGTTCACAGCAGCATGGAGGCTTGTGTGCTTCTGGCCTGCTCTGTTACCTTCTCTAGTGGAAGTTGTGTGGTGGAGGGAGTGGTAGCTGTGTTACCTGATGGTGAGAATAGGGCCATAACCTATGTGACAGTGTGGAGCTGGCTTGAGTAGGGAGCCTCACAGGAGGCGTTCCTGGCTATGGTATGTGATAAAGCCTCTCTCCTCCTCTGGCTATGTACAGCAAGTGGAGTTGATTAATAAATGAAAATCCTAAGTAATTTTGTCATATGTGTGTATGAGGTGTTCAAGAACCATGTGAGAGGCTGTTTGTACCTTTCTCTGAATCTTCTGTAACATCACCTGAACTTCTAGAGCAGCCCAGTGTGAGGGGGCAAACCACAGTAAACTCTGCTGACCCTTAATCTCGGCAACATGGCAAATGCTGCCCTGTTCTAGTTCCCCATTGTTGCAGCAGGGGTAGAAGCAGTCGCAGTGGTAAGGCTGTCAGACTGGCAGGATGGAGGTGATGCTTGGTTAGCAGTGCGATATTGAAAGGAAAAACTGCCTCCTCATTTCATGACAACCCATATGTTCCTTCTGGAGATGATCTGTGTTACATTTTAGTTCCTGGTTTTGGAGCCCAGGTGGAGTATGAGGACATGTCTAGGTCCAACAGAGCAGTGCAGAGCATTCTGAAAATGAATAGAAGGAGTCTGTCAGACGTTTGGCAGATGTTGAGAGTCTTGGATTTCAGGGAGTGATGAGGGCTCATATTTGGAGAGAGAAGCAGAAAAGGCTTGGTAGGGAGGAGAAGGTTGTCACTTCAGCCAGCATTGTGGGATGTCATTTCTGAGCAAGAATTTTGACTAATTTTGTTCAGAATGGCTCTTCTGCACTTCTAGAAAGACCAGGCTTGAACTGTGGTGACCACTAAATATGAGCTGACACAACAAGTTGAAGCAACAAGTTCCAGGAGAAAAAAAATTTCCAGAAAACTGATTTCACAAGAACGCTTACTGACAGTTCTTTAAAAAATAAAAAATAGAAATACAGCAAACGAGTGAAGAACGTGGTATTAATATTGTGGGGGAAGAAAAGGGGTAAGTACTGTAAGACTGTAAAATTGTCAGGGGTAAAAAAAGGATTTTGATACTAAAATTACCATTTTTTTTTAAGGTTAAGAATCACTATTAAGTGGCCAAACCAAGCTTCAAAACATCAAGCTATGCAAAAGCTTTAAAAAGTGCTTTTAACACTGTGCCTGTTAATAGGAGCCACGGCTTAAACCCAAGTTCCCTGTGAGAGAAGTGCTGTTCCAAGTCACAACCATGCTGTTATTTAATTGCAATGCAAAGCTGCAGTATCTCCAATTCTGTGCATGAATGCACTTAATTTGTTATGGTGGCTTCAAGCAGACTTTCCAAACTCGAGCCTGACTTGTGTCCCGTGGTTGCATAAACTGGCTGGATCATATTCCGTTGCTGGCTCTAGGTGAAGAAATAAAAAGTTAATTTCCTTCTGCGACATGTCACCAGTTCATGTTTTCTCTCCTTTCCTTATTTTTTTCTGTTATAACTGAAAATAAAAGCTGTAACTTATGAAGACTGAACTTACAAAGCATTGTAAGGCTTCTGGTAGTTCATTGTCACTATTAAGCCTTTGCTTGTATTTTCCTTCATAGGCTCTTGATTTCTTTAGATAAGAATCAGCCTTTTTGCTCTGTTTGTATGCCATCAACCATAGTTTCAGCCCATGGCTTTATTTCTGATGTGCTGCTGGAAGATTTACCACTGTAGTTCTGTATTGCCTTTAAGTTCTATAGCTTTCTAATCCGTGGGCTTTGGGTCTGTGCTAACTCCAGTTTGGGTGGTTGTTCTGTTCCTCCCACTCCTCAGGATGCACACGATGGGGAGGTGAATGCAGTGCAGTTCAGCCCTGGCTCCCGGTTACTAGCAACAGGAGGCATGGACCGGAGGGTTAAGCTTTGGGAAGTCCTGGGAGGTAAATGTTTTCACTTTGGGTTATTGTGGGGTATTAAATAAACTCATGTTATAGTTCACTTTGTGTCAGCTTCTGTTCTAATCCACTGCTTAAGTTTTGTTTGTCTTTCTCTGTGCAGATAGATGTGAGCCCAAAGGTTCCCTCTCTGGTAGTAATGCTGGGATTACAAGCATAGAATTTGATAGTGCTGTGAGTATCTGTGATATCCACTGTTCGTAATTGGGTATAAATTAAGAAATTTGTTGTGCTTTGCTACCAGCATTCTGATGCTTTGAGAACTTAGTTAAGATATGAATTAATACTTACGAGAGTTAACTGCAAATGGTCCAAAATTATACAAGAGATAAGCTGCAGTCTTTGTAATTCTGAACTTGGCTTTGCAACTCAGATGCAGCTCAGACATCAGCTTTTATGGGCTACTTTGATAAAATGCTTTAGGCTTTGTGTAACATGAAATCAGTCTTCCCACTAAAGGTGAAGTAACAGCACAAAAGCAGCAAATAGCACTGAGGCTTTACTTCTGTCAGTGAAGCTTTTATTTTAACGGGTGCTTTGCTGAGGTCTGTGACGAATAGCAAAAGGTCTCATTGTCTTGAGACTTGCACTTCCATTACCTTTTCTCCCAGCAGTTTCTCACCAGTCATGCCACAATACGGGTGTGACTGGCAGCGTGTTTGCTGACAGCTCATGGTATGCTCAGTTCTTGTTAACCTAAAGTATTGCAGATAGGATTGTGATCAGCATCCAGCAGACCTACTTGAAGCAGTTAGGGGTCTTGGATTGTTACATCTGGACATAGGATCTGTCTTTTCTGCCGGGGCTGCTTCCATAACACAATACATAGAGAGTAGACCAAAGCTGAAGTAATTTCATCAATTTGGTGATGCTCTGTGCTGAACTTTACTGACACACATCCATAGCATTTTTCCTTTGGATGTTAACTAGCTCATTAGAGATTTGCTGGGGTGGATAATCTGCATGATAAGTTAGTTCTGATTTTTATTTCTTTAAGATGAACACACTTGAGGTGAGAGCTGCCTGAGGTGAGATGCTAATGGACTTTAAGGACTTGTTTTTTGCCTCACAGAAGTCTTTGAGTTTCTCAGGAGTATAAGTGTGAATCTCGCAGTGAGCACTTTTCATCTGGGATGATTTGAAAGCCCTAAGCCTAAAGCCATGCACAAATCTACCTGTCTGTCCTTGAATGGATGTAGTTCTTGGAATCTTAATGTGTTAGAGTTGTAATGAAAATGGCAAGAATTGCGCCAGTTCTCCTCTGAGGAATGCTGCTACTGGGAGGGTTCTTCCCTGTACAACATGACGGCAAAAAGAATAGATAAGGGTGAACTAGAATTCAGTTCCTCACTGCAGCAGCTGGGGGCAGAAGAAGGAGAAAGTACTTTCTGGTCTGGTTATTGTTAACTCCTTTCATCTGTAGTCGTGATTCCACAATTCACTGTTACTGTTTGGTGAGAAGAAAAAGCTACGGCCTTCTAGAAAGTTGTCACGCTAGCTTTCCTTGCTGGTATGTGCTTATTAGTTTTTTTTTTTTCCCCTTGGCAATATAGCACTAGTATGGCTCTAATGACTTATTGGAAATACTTAATACTTTTCATTTCCATATTGACTAGCAGCAGTAGTTTTAAATTAATCTTGTATTCGCAGGGTTCTTACCTCCTGGCAGCTTCAAATGACTTTGCCAGCAGAATCTGGACGGTTGATGACAATCGATTACGGGTGAGTCTCTTGAAGTCAAAGAGCTCAGGATGTTTTTGTCCTGTATTTCCAGTTTTGTGTCTAAGGGAGCCAGTATAGCTTTGAAAGCTGGACACTTACAGACACTTTCAACAATTCTTTTTGTTAAACAGATCTTTATTTCTCTTTAATTAAAAAGTCTTTGCAGCAAGACCTAAAATAAAGTATTGGTCTCTGCGTAACCACGTATTTACTTAATATGAAACTTTACATCCCTCTATATGGAAACTTAAATGCTTCTTATTGTTCTTGAAGAGCTACTTAAATATTTTAGCTTCAGTCTAAGGAGAGAACTGCTGAAGAAGGGTTTGCAGGAAAGGGGTTTGTTTTTGTGGAAGTCAAGGCAGTATTCTTGAGTCCTTGGCCTAGCTGTTAAAGGCAGCAAGCCTGAAGGTGCTTGAGTTTATTCTCAGTATATTTTGAAAGATTCCTCCTTCGTACTCACATTCTTATCTGACAGTTTAGCTCATGTTTAAAGAAGGGTTTACTTGTGACTGACCATAAAAAAAAAAGTCTCTTTTCAGCTTTCCATAAGGCTTTGTTTGTTACCATTCCTATGTACGCTTTTCCTCAACTTTTTATTTTAGGAAGATGCTACTTTGATTTGAATCTTCTGGTATGTCACATGTGAATTATAACCTACAGCTGCAGTGTAATCCACTGGGTAGTTCCCAGTCTGGGGAAGTCAGGCCTTGTTTATGGAAGTGAAGAATGCATCAGGTTCTTTTGCAGCTTTTCTTTGGCTGCAAATTCTACTGTTGGTTGTGAATTATTGTGAGTAAAAGTTTAGCAGGCTAGCGATTACTCATTGCAAAGAAGTTAGTTATCCCCACAAGCATCTATCTAGCTTCACAATATCGTCCTGTAATTTTTCTGGTAGTCTTAGTGACTAGTGCATTCACTGCTCATTTGCTAGCGCTGAGATAAAATACTGCATTGTTTCAAGTATGTGGTATGGATTTGTCATGCCTTGCACGTGAGCAGGAGGCAGTGAAGCTGAAATCATGGTAAACTTTGCCACAAATTCAGTATTTAAATGCAAGTAAGTATATGTAATGACTGTGCATCAACAGCAGAAAAGAGATGCAGATCATCCTTTCTGAAATGTGTCCTTTCTTGAGACCACGTGGTCTTTACAGGATGATGCATTGCTTCAGAGTTTGTTGTGGATTTAATTGTTTTTTGTGTGTTTTTTATCGAGCTTTGCTCACATTCCTTTCTCTTCTCAGGTTTGTTCTTCTGTATTTCCCATCCCAGATTGCTTCGTGTAATTTGATAGTCCTTTGAGTATTTCAAAAAAAAAAAAAAAAATTTGATTATATACCAGAGATTTCTCTTGTGTTTTTTTTTCCCCAAAGTTCTTACTTCAGTCGCTCATTATTTGTTTTGTGATTTGGCATGTAAATATTCAGCAATTTGAAGTGAATGCAGTTCATGTTCCTCTTAGCCCCAGAGAGCCTTCCCCTGCACTGGGTGAAAACAAAGGCAGTTACAGAAACTGCTGTAGGGAGTTTTTCTAAAATCTTTGGTTGTCTTAGCTTTCAGGTTTGAGAATGTAACAACAGTTGAGACTAGATATCCTGCCGTATCCTTGGGAGAATCTCATTATAAAAACCTGAAAACACCATTTCCCTCTTCAGTAATCCCCTCTCCTCATTTCTCTTGCAAGGCTGTGTTGCAGTTGCCATCTACCCATGAAACTAGGGTGTAATGGGGTGTTGTGAAGGAGAGCTCACAGGTTCCCTGGATAGCTAAAGAAATTGCAGCCACGGGTGACCTGTGTCTCAAAACTTCAGGCTGAGCTCTGCGGTACTTAACATTCCTACTCAGTGTTGATCGCTGTTTATATATAGATCTTTTTTTTCATGCAATGCAGTAGACATGAAAATCGTGACTTAAGGTTGTGATGTTGTATAGAATCGGTAAGCTATGAGAAAACGAGCAAGTGGAACTGTGCGCTTTTACTGTGTAAATCTCTTTTCCTCAGCACACTCTGACAGGTCACAGCGGTAAAGTTCTGTCAGCCAAGTTCTTGCTGGACAATGCACGCATTGTTTCGGGAAGTCATGACCGGACCCTCAAGCTCTGGGACCTCCGCAGCAAAGTTTGTAAGGAAGCCTAACTTTTCATCCACGTTCTCTGTTTCTAGTGGATGTAAATGGAAGTCTGCCATAAACCAGATAATTTCATCTTCTTCTTAGTCTAAAAAAGCAAAAAACAGCAGCCATGCTACATTCTGTTGTTATTCCAGTAATCAGATTCTTTCTGCTTGTTACCTAAAATAAGAATAAGAAATCATGTATACAGGAAGCACTGTTAATGCTATTATATTAAGAGCAGCTGTGTTCTGTGAGCTTTCTTTGTTTGTCAATCTATGGAGTGGGTATTTTAGTCTTCCACTAAAAAGCTTGGAGCCAACTCAGTTGTTTATTTTATTAACCCTGAGGTGTATGGAAATATCTCTTGGAAATGTGCCAAAACATATCAAATGAAGGAGTTGCTCAGATTCAGATTTTTCTTCGTGAGAAACACTATTTCCTAATCTGCTGTTCTACTGATGGCTTTTAAACTTGCTTGAATGAGAGAAGAATCGGGATACAAGGCTACCCTAATACATACCCCAAACATAGGTCATGTTGACAGTTTCATGTTCTTTAGCAGTAGCAAATTATAGCTAGCTAAATAGGAAGTGGAAGTAAAGCAGCTGTCCTGGGAGCATTTAAAGGGATTTTAGATACAGCAAAGGAGATTGAAAAGGGCAGAGAGGTTGCTGAAGACTTAAGTCAGGATTATTCTAAGATAGTTTGACTGCCCTGTGATGCTCTGTGGGCACTGCTCTGTGTAGCTGCTATGTTACGTGTGTGTATAGAGATTATTTTCTGACTCTGTTTTCATCAGATCTGATTTATCCTTTTTAGGTATAAAAACAGTGTTTGCAGGATCTAGCTGCAATGACATCGTATGTACCGAACAATGTGTAATGAGTGGACACTTCGATAAGAAAATTCGTTTCTGGGACATCAGGTAAAACTTGAGAGTGCTTACACTGCAGCAATAGCTCTAGAATTGTTGTCCAAGTGTAAGCTGCTAGGCCACTCTTCTTCCTGAGTGTGGAAGCTGGAGAGACTATTCTGAGTTTTGGAAAGCTAGTGAAAGAATCATTTGTTACTGCTCTTATTACTGTGGGTTTTTTTTTGTGGGGTTGGGATTTTTTTAGGATGCCTTTTTTTCCTGAAAAAGCAGTCTGCTTCATTGCAGATATTTTGCGTTGGTCAATACTTGCCTTTCTAGACGTTATTTAGTTTTTCAGTGGGTGGAGTTGTGAGGAAAATAGGGTCTGGCTGTTGGCTGGTATTGTTGCCCACAAAGTGGGATCTTGCTGGGGAAAAACTCAAAATGTGAGAATAAGCCAGTAATTCTTTCTCTTCCTCTTTCACATTAAGATAAGTCAACGTTTTGATGCAATGGTTTGGCTTCTGGACTCTGGTTTACTGTTTTCTTTTTTCTTCCCATCTTGTCTTAGGACCGAAAGCATAGTAAAAGAACTGGAGCTGCTTGGGAGGATCACAGCTCTGGACCTGAACTCCGAGCGAACAGAGCTGCTGACCTGTTCCCGTGATGATCTACTAAAGATCATTGATCTGCGGGTTGGTGCTGTCAAGCAAACATTCAGGTGAGTGTGCTCCCCTCAAGAACACTTGGAATTTCAAACCTCTGGTTGCTGATTGCTCTCAATATCAGATTTTTTCAACATTTCTATGGACTGCTTTGTCCCCTATCTTTTTATTAATCCCACATTGGTAGCAAAGTTCTCTGCAGTCTAACAGCAAAGCTCTGTTATGGTGTGTCTTTTCATTTGTCTCTATAAAGGAGGTAGATGGGAAAGGTAAAGGAAAGAACTACTTCAGACATGATTTCTGTGTGTATGAGAAACAGTAATTGTGATAAAGGGGTACTGGAGGTTATTCTGAACCATCTTCATAAAAATGATGTTACAGTTATCTGATTTTAACTTTTCAGTGCCCAAGGGTTCAAATGTGGCTCTGACTGGACGAGAGTTGTGTTCAGGTAAGGTCACATATAAGGAAGATATCCTCTGTTTAAGTCTGATCCCCAGCAAGTGAGTGATTCATCAGGTTTGGCTGTATTGTCTCCATTTACAGCTAAAAAAATTTTGAACAGAATTTGTGATTTGCTCAAGGCTGCCTCTTATTCAAGACAGTGTATCTGTACGTCTTGATCAACTTTCTTGGAGGCTTTCTGATTTATAAGTTCTTTTGCTCTTAGCAGATGCTAACACAATTTTTTAAAGAATATGTAATACCAAGTTGCTTGCTTAGGAAGTTGAATGTGAAATGATGATTTGTGCTTATAAATTGCTGACTTGAAGAAAATGTTCTGTGCCTTCTACTCCTCTGACCTCGTAGCCCTGATGGTAACTACGTGGCTGCTGGTTCAGCTGATGGGGCCCTCTACATTTGGAATGTGCTCACTGGGAAATTGGAGAGGACTCTTGCAAAGCATCACAGGTGAGGGGAAGCTGGCCATTTAATCTGAAGCAGGGACCTAGGTTGTGAACCTTGATGAGCGATGAAAGAACTGTAGTCATACAGCTTTACTGTTCACATTGGTGTGCAAGAATTTTAATTCAGATTCTTTGTGAATTCATGTCAGTATTCTCTAGATTGACCTAAGGTTAGGTTTGTTATTGTTCAACTTCTTAAATTGACGTATGATTCTAATAAAGTACATTTAACACATTCTGAAAAAAAACAGTATCCCTGTTAGGCTATTAAAAGCAGGACTATCCTGAGAGCTGAGAATAAAAGTGCTTGTTCTTTTGTAGTCAGGGTACTAGAATACTAGAATATTTCATTCCCTTGTTAAGTGCTGTTGTGGAATTAGCTTTTGGTTTTTGTTTTAAACTTATACCTGGCTTCCCTTTCAGTTCTTCTATCAATGCAGTCGCGTGGTCACCAGCAGGTGCCCATGTGGTCAGTGTGGACAAAGGAAACAAGGCTGTCCTGTGGGCTGAATTTTGACCGGACGGAGGGTGGAGGGCAGAGCGTCCAGCGCCTCTGTGTATGGTGGTGCTGGTCCGTGGCCAAGCAGAATGGAGACCCGAGCCCAGATCCATCCGGAACGGGGATATTGACAAGTGCGTGGGCTTCACTTTCCAGAGGAAAGTTCCAAAGCAATGGAGAAGGAGCCTGAGTCAGAGACTTCTTATGGCTGTAACCACACTGTGGCACTCGGACTCGGCAAGGGATTAGCTGTTCTGGATGGAGAATGCTACTTAGTCATGCCTTTACGTGCAGTAGCTATGCACCAAGTGGAGCTGAAGATACTAGCGGGATTCCTCACCAGACAGCTGTGCCAAATACTCTATCACACAAATGTACCTACAGCACTTCTGAGTTGGAAATGTTGGAAAGAAGTTACTCTGTATGCTGGCTTAATACATGTCCTGTCTCCTGTGTTCCATTCTTGTGGCCTAGTTTAGGTGTGGGGTGAGAAGATCCTGAAATGTGGATGGGTCCTAGGCAGGCTGAAGTGTTGGGAAGCTTTTGTAGCGTCTCCAGTAGCTCTGGCAGCTCTGCCTTTGAGTTATCAGTTCAATTCAGAGCTGCTCTGATTCTGACACAGGTTCTCCAGTGCTGTCATGCAAACTCCTATCAGTTTTATCTGATTTTAAGGAAACTGTCTATTCTTCAGGACTTATGCGCCCTTTTGTTAAAATGCCCCTCAACAGCTGGGGTACCACAAAATAGGAGATCTTAAATCTTTTTACTCCACAGGCAATTGGGTTAGTGGGTGTGACGAGAGAAGTTGAACTTCTGCCATGCTGCTGTGCTAAGGAATGTAGTCATACTGTGACTTCAGTACCAGAACAGAGGTGTTTGGTCCCTTCTTCTGTTCATCCGTCCTGTCCTGGAGGCTGTCAGTAGAACACAGGGGAGCAGCGGGGTTAAATCTCAATTCCATTGTTTTGGTGCTGGCAATTCCAGGCCTCTTCCCCTTCTTGAGCACATGTGCAATATTCCCGTCTGCGCTGGAGCCCTCTCTCTGCTATGGAGCAGCGTCTTGGCTCTGTCCCTGTTAAAGCATCCAAAACCACAATGTGGCTGGGTGTGAGCTACCTGGTGACTTTATCCAGCCAAACCTATCCACATCGTCCGGGCCTCAAGACAAGCCACCAGCCTTTTATTGCCTTTTTATTTGCACTTTATTTTCTTCTCTCCTGATTGTGTTTTACTAAGGAAGTGTGTTCTTTGGAGGGGCTGGGTTAGTGGGCAGCTGCTGTAACAGGCATCTCACTAACCTAGCCTTTTGCTCAGGCACCTTCTGTCGAGGGGAATTAGAGTATACAGGGCAAACTTTTTATTTATTCAGCTGCCCATAAGAACTTGATTGTAAATAAACCTGTGTTCTGCTTTTAAAAACCCCACAATGTTCTGATTCATTTGTGTGTGTGTTTGTGTGTGAGATGTTCTGAATGAGCAAAGAGTGGGAACAGAAATGTCTTTCTATGCTGCTTTCCTGATGAATCGTAGACGGGTTCAGCCGCATTGTGGGATTTGGTGTAGAGGGGGAAAGAGGATAATGCTCTTAGCTTCAAGCTGGACATCCAGCAGATACAACCTTGTTTTGCCCTGTCTCAGGAATGTTGTCTTGAGACTGACGCTGTCCTTGAAAGGTTGAGGTATTGTTGGGTGTTTTGGACACATTACTGAATTGAAGAAATTAAGTATTTCTATTTCAGACACTGCTGAGAATAGAAGGCTTTTTATCCTGTGGTACTTTGAACTGCTACCTTCTTAAATTTTTAAGACAGTGATAGGAGTCACATGCTTTGGAGAACACACAACCCCTTGTTGAACCTTGTTGAATAATGCTCTGATTCCTACTTCAGAGCAATGAGGGAAAGCCTTCAGCTGCTTTTGTTAACATACTAGCATCCAGATACAACCATGAGCTCTCGCTGACCACTCTCCTTTTCATAAGAAAAGAAGCCTTCTGGCCAGCTCTTGGAAGTGAGAACCATAGCAAAAAGGAAAGACAAAACACGGTATTCTGAGGCATTTCTGCGGACAGTGCTTTTCCCTTCTGCCCATTGCTGTGGCGGAAGGTCCTTCTCAAAAGGCTCCTACCAAGAGGCCAGGTGATCCTGGGTTACTGCAGGAAAGCAGATCCCTAAATGACAAGTCAGCATGATGAAAGATTATTGGGAGATTAAGCTAATTAATAAAATCTCGGCAGGCTCTGCTGAGAAGGATCAGAATGGGTTTAGGACATCTATAATTTAGGCTACTACACTTGTATTTTTCTCCAACATGGACATATGTTCTTAAAGGGCTTTGTTTGCCTGTTGATGCTGTTATGAAATAGGTTAATATTCAACACTCTCAAGGATAATGGCTAGCTAGCTAAAACCTTAAGCATTTTAAGTGGAAATTCCTTAGGAGCATGGTTTCTAGGAAATTCCAGTGACCAATTTCAGCTTTTTTATTTTGCTGTAGTTTTTAAATTAATTTTATTGCCCACTCTTCTGGTTCAACCTGCAGAGGGAAGAAGAGAAAATTAAGGTACCTGCTGTGCGGAGGCTGTCATGACGCACTGCTTCTCTGCTAAAGGTAGAGCTGCGCTTCAAGTGGTTGGGGGTAGGGGAGATATCTTTCTCCAGCCACAGAAAGCATTTGTGTTATGGGGAAGCTACTTCCAAGCTCTCTTGGAGACCTTTGCCACATGTGCCTGCATCTCCCAGACCCTCAGAGGAGTAGCAACAGTAACAGGAATGCCCATTCCCCTCCTGGAGGGCTGATCATCTTGCAGTGCCAGCAGCACAGACTTAACTAACTCTCCTTTTTGCTTTGGTACTGGGTGATTTAATATAATGCATTAATTTTGGGGGGTAATTTGTGAGGCCTCTTCCCTACCACCTAAAACAGGATCTAGCTTTTCATCAAGAACTCACGTGAATTTCCTTGTTTTAGGGCTGGTTGTTTTTTGTTTGCCAGAGTAGTCGTTAAGCTCCCCAGATAATCCACCTCTAGATAATAAAATGTGGCAAGAATTTTTGAAAACACTGACAGAGCTGAGGAATGTTTGTTCTACATTTGTTTTTTTATATAATTTGTGTACAGGGGCCTCTACATTCAGGCAAATGTTGGTGATTGCAAGGAGCAAGCTTGATCTGTGACCACAGGATTGTGGGCAGTGGAGGGTGCTATTCGGGCTGGCAAATGGTGAGGGCATGACATGATGTTTCTAATCAGACTAACAGATGCAGCCTAGGGGAAAGCTACAGCTGTTCATGGAGCTTGCAAAACAAAAATTGCATGTTGTGTAGAATATCAAGACCAAAATCACTGGGGGGGAGGGTCAAGGAGCATTCTTGGAACATTCATGAACAGTAAAGCTAAACTGATTAAAGTTCATGTGTCTTACATCCTCAGTGCTGAGACTCACTTTTTGTAAGCAAATTGAGGAAAGGTGGTGAGCAATGTATTTCCCAACAGCAAGCCAATGGGGTGTTGGTGGAGCAATAATAGATAAACTGCCTAGTGATTGAATTAATATATCGTTCATAATGTTTGGCAGCCCTTTTTAATGGTATGTGTTTATAGATAGTTTGCTGTTTTATAAACTCCCTTTTTCATAAACAGCTCTTCTATGTTTAGCTTCTTATCAGGCTGGGTGACTTGCAACCCTAGGAAGGAGAAGATAGAGGAAGAGCTTTAGAATAAAGCTGCTTTCAGTAACCATCCTGTTCTATGTAAGTCTGCAGTCTTACAAAGCATGTGATGATGACATTGTAGACCTGTTCATTGACGATCTGGGCTTCCTTAGGTAATGCTTTATGTTGCTGACTTAACCACTTTCCAGTTGAATCTTAGCCCAGGTACAATATTTGCTCTTGGAGGGGGATTAATTCTTGAAAACCTGGAAGGACGCAACTAGAGACGTGCTTTCAAATCCCCTACAAATTGTCTTCCATCTTGGCTAAGAGGTTAGTGATTTTCTCTGGTTGATGGGAAGAAGCATAGGACACAACTGCGTGGAAAATTCATCTTTCTTCAGTGGTTTAAGAGTTCACAACTTTGTCCTGTGGCAGCTCCTGTGGCGTTCGGAACACAGCAAGGTATTTAATGTTATTTGCTGGTTTGTTCTTTGGGTCTAGAGTGTGAATAGGGTGACTGCTTGACCACAAATACTACTCCAGACTTGGAAAACCTACTTATATTTCATAAAATACAGATTCTCGAGCAGATGTAATGCCTGTCTCTAATCTCCACTTTACAGTTCTTCAAGTGGTCTAAGGAAAGTATTTCCTTTTTCTGCAGCGTAGAGTTTGCAAATACGCTATAGAAACCGTTTCTATTCTTGAAACAGTTTTAAAATGGAAAAGCAAGTAGAAAACCGGAATAGAGGAAAACTGCAAGCAGTCATACACAGTCATATCAAAGTACGCCGATTCCAACGGTGTACAGAAGGGAGAAGGGTACAAGTAAAACACGTGAAGCATCATCCTTTCCTGATGCTGCTTCTCAGCTTCAGTGTCTTATGGGGTTAGGGTTGCACCTGGATCATCTTGTCCAACATATGTCAAAAACCTTTTCCCTCTGAATGTCTAATCCTGTGAATCTATTTACCTTGTTGATTTCCAGAGCCTTCTGCAATAATGCAGTGTACTTTTGTATCTTGTGTTATATGGGTAAAAGATTCATTTTATATTCAATTTACTGTCCACTTAATTGGATGCTGATAGTTTTTGACTTAAGACAGAGTGAAAAACAGAAGTCTCTCCATTTTGTGCCACTCAAGTTTTCTGGACATCTTTTCTGGACATCTCTCCTGTCCTTTTGGTCCTTCCACTCGCCTTTTGTTTTCTTTTTTTTCCCCTGAAGAATCTTATTGCTTTGTTGTTTGCATCTTTTTGCTTTGTTTTTCAGTGCAAGTTGTTCCTTACCCCCCGGTTATACTTGTTACCTTCCTGGGCAAGTAGCTGGACTGTTATGTTCTTACGGTGCTTTCTGTTTCAAATTCAATGATACTCTGAAAGTAATGGTTTACATTCAGTTCTGATTTAGGAAATTTACGGTGGAAGAGATGAGTTCTTACGCTGGGTTTGGTCTGACTCTTTACCAATATATACCACCTTTCTGGGTCTTAAACTAAGCATGCTGTCTCCAAGATGCTTATACATCAGGGGTTCTAAAATAGCATAAATGACATTCTCTGTTATGCTCTTGGTTAATTGCCTAATAACTTTTCTGGTTACGTCAAGACTTTCTTCCTACGTAGTGACAACTATGATTGTACATGTCAGACTGTGGCTGCATTTTCCTCGAGTGTGATACTTTGCACTTGCTGTCATAGAATAAATGGTATTTTGGTGCATATCCGGTCTCTTTCATGATGCACTCCTCCAACTTAGCACAGGCGACTTTTTGACAATCAAAGGTGGTTTTCTATTTGTGGGCAGACTATTCACTCCTTATCTAGGCTTTTTTGCATTCATTCAAGACTACGTTCAATAGCAAATGTCCCAGGACAGATGCTGCAGTGCTATTGTATACTTGCAATGGTGAAAATTTGAAAAACCCAGAAAGTAGCCAAAACTCACATGTATTGATATTATTTCCTAGATTTTATTCAGTTGACTGAGATTGAACTTTCTTCTTATCTCAATTTAGAGCCTCTGATGACAAATCTTCATGTACCTTCTGAAAATTGAAGTACCTTATGTTGATCCAGATTACCTTCATCTCTACTCCTGCAGACTTTTTCACAAACTGTCTCTCTACAAATCTCTGCAGAGGCCAAGCTCTCTCTCTCTTACCCCCATATATTTTCAATTGGTCTACTGAATTTTTGAATTTGACTTAAAAATGAGTTCTAGGTCTTCTGTAATGTTTCTGAAGAGCTGTTTTTAAATAATTTCATTTTAGCAGTTCCTTATTTAAAAAAAAAGCCCACCATCTGTGCTGCACTTGAATACCCATTTAAATAGTCCATTTGGTGAACTATACCATGGGAGTAGAATGCTGTACCCACCAGGTATAATTAGTTTTATCTCATCCACGTATCCTTTTTTTTCTCCTGATATTTCTCCCAGGAGCCTTTGGGGCAGAAAAGCGTCATTCATCCACGGTCACATACCCATCTTTGGCCATGAGCTGCCCTGAGTCTCAAAAGACAGGGAAGAATGCTGGTTCCCCTCAAAAACAAGTTATCTTCAAAAAAAGCACCCGTGACAAAGCTGTAAGTACCATAATAATGGGCCTAAGTAGGTATGAATTTCAGTTATAGTCAGGCTGGAAACATTACAAATCTTTCCTGCCCTTTCTGTTTTTTTCTGAAGAAGGACCATGGTCTGTGTTTAGTGCTAAGTTTGAAAACACAATATAAACCAAGTTTACAGTAGGTCTTGCATAGGAAGGCAGCTCCCCTCTCACTCCTCCTAGATTGTACTCCTGCTTGTAAATGTTTAAAACAAAGCTGATGCACTATGTTTCTGATGGCATCAAAAATTTTTAAATCCATAGTTCTTTGTCCCATCCCGTGAGTATTTGTGTTGTTCTTCTACACATTAGGTCCTCTCTTCTGAAGTCCTGAAACATGTGAATAGCAATATTGTCTTTTGGGGATTGCATGTTCGTTTGGGAAAAAAAGTAAAAGTTTAAAATGGAATCATTCTCTACAAGTTTTCTAGCTCCACACCGTGTTTTCCATTCTGCCCCCCCACCCCCTCTCCAAATCATCAACACTTTGAACTTCAACCATGTACTACTTCTCCCTACAGCTGACCATCTACCTGGGAAAGCGTGACTTTGTTGACAACATGGGGACTGTGGAACCTGTAGGTAAGTCCACAAGCAGACGCGCTATCCTTTCTGCTCTCTTAACCCTGATTATCGTCTGGTAATCTTTCTTTATTTTTTTGCCTTTCTTTCAGATGGTGTTGTATTGGTGGATCCTGCAATGATCAAGGGGAAAAAAGGTTTGAGAGTTTATGCAACATATGTGTTGGAGTCTGTACCATTATAGCAATGTAAAATGGTTCTAATATAGCTCTTCCCCAATGAATGGGCTTCTTATTCAACATAACATATGTTCTTGTATAACCCAGTTAGGATTCATACCACATATAACAGTGTTAAAATGGGTTTCCATGACTCTAGTGCAGGATTTTACATCCCACCCTGGCTATGTTGTTAGTCTGCTGCATGCTTTACCTGTCGTTTGCTTCTTTTCAGTGTACGTGACCTTGACCTGTGCTTTCCGGTATGGCCAGGAAGACATTGATGTGATTGGCCTCACCTTCCGACGGGACCTGTTTTTCTCTAGGGTCCAGCTGTACCCACCTGCTGACAAGCCAGACTCTCTCACCCACTTGCAGGAATCTCTGTTAAAGAAGCTGGGGAAAAATGCCTATCCCTTTTTCTTTACAGTGAGTATCCTGTAAGAGCCTCTGACCCTCTCCTCCTTGTCTTTTATTACTGGGCTGTTGACACTCAGTGAGGGACTGAAGACAGGGATTAATATTAAGTTCGTATTATGTGAGGCTCAAGTTTTGAGGAAAAGGCAATGTACCATTTTTTTTATTACCAAGTGGTAAACTGCAAGAATATCCTAACTGTCCTAACTGTGTGAAATGTACTTGTAAGAGGCAAGGAGTTACACAATGGCTTTATGCTAGCCACAGCTCCAAATATCCATGTCTTCCCAATTCCAGGGGGGTTGGGATACTTTATACCATTGCCATAGTGCTTACAAAGGAAGTGTCAAGTTCTTTCTTTAAAGAAAAAAAAAAAGTTTTATTTTTTAATCAAAAAAAAAAAGGAAAAGCTTACTACCAGACATTGTAAACAGCTCATTGCCAAATTCTGAATCTGACAGGATGTGCTTCCAGTACTGTCACTGACATGTCTGCCTTAGCATTCCTTAGGGAGATCCAGGTTTGAAAACCATATATTCTGAAATAACAATAAATAAGTCTTTGAATCTGCTCAGTGGACAGGTACTTGTCATACGTTGCTGACCACTCAGATACAACCCAGTGATCTCCAAACTGCTGGATTCTTTGATGGGATGTTGCACTCCATGTCTCCATGAGCTCCTCTGCAGTCTTCCTAGCTGATGTCTGAAGTTGCTGGCCCTGCCTAGTCCAGAAGCAAATGGACACTGGCTGGTGGCTGGCTGGTCTTCGTGGCCTTAGCTGTGTTTCCAGAATAGAGAATGCTTTGCTCAAGCTTCAAGCCCATATGAGCAGTGATGACTGGCACAGCTGTGAGCAATATTGATGATCCTGGGTGGGGAGCCACATGTCCCAGCTTCTAATCTGAGCTGTGCCTCTAGTGCTTGATTTTTAGCCTAGGAGCTTCACGTGTCTGTTTTTTTTTGTTTGTTTTTTTTTTTTTTTTACTTTTTGTCAGCTTTTTCTTGGCTCTTTATGTTTAGCCCCTCTCTTCCACAAAGACTTTGTTACAGGGTTAGCATGAGGCTCAGCTTCTGTCTCAGCTGGAACTTGAAAGGATTACTGTATTACAGCAAGTGGCCTGTTGTCTTCATGGTTCTTTTGTACCTTTTGTAAGCAGCAAGCTAATTAGAATATCACAGAGTTGGAAATCTGCATAATATTGCTTTGGGTTATTTTTCTCTCCTTGTTCCCACAGTTCCCAGATTACCTGCCTTGTTCAGTCTGTTTGCAGCCTGCACCTCGTGATGTTGATAAGGTGAGACAAATGGGACGCTTGTGCTTATCATGGTTGAGGATGTATGGAAAATGTCATGTGAATTTATTTGGCTAACTTGAGAGAGGAGTAAGTTGATACTGGGGTTTGTTGTGCTATGCCACCAATGTCAGGAACCTGACTTTTAAGAGCTACAGTGTGGGTCAGAGTCGGAATTCAATTCCTCAGAATAAGAAAAGGAATCTAGTTCAATAGCTGCAAGACTGTGCTAAATCTGCAATGCTTGTAATTTCATTAAGGGTACCACATGATTTGTGGGTTGGACACACACAAAATAACACACACAAAAATGTCAGGCAGGCTTCTATTAGCTAGTCAGTCACGTGAGAGAAAAGGAGACTGAGTGCTTGAATTCTCACAGATCCCTATAAATAGCATGTGTTAAGATCTGCTTCTGAATTAAAACAAATACAGAAACGGGCTGTTTTACACGTGTGTAAACAAAACAAAAGTCCTGGAGGAAAAAATGCTAGATAATGTGATGTTCTGCAGGGTTTCTGACAGCATTTAAAATAGTCCTTTTGTACTTCACGGGATGCTTCTCTGAACATCTGGGTTAGACTAAAACCAGGCAAGATGGGATGCAAGTTGTAGAATGCAGAGCCACAGGGACAAGCTATGTGTTTCAGAAGGATTGATATTGTAGCAAAAGTTAACATATTTCTCTGAAGTTTTCTGGGACTCTCATAGATGTCCCATGGCAGTGTTGAAGGCGACTGTTAAAGCAAAGATCAGCTTGGCTTGATCACTCCTAGCCCTTAGACACCAGGAAGTAAGAAGCTTGACCTCGAGTCAGGTATTGACATTACAAAGCCAATTCAGAAACTCAGAGTGGACTGAAGAGCCTTGCAGGCTGGTCAGTGTTATCTCCTGTAGCATGCTGTGACCTCTACAACAGTGCTCTCACAGAAAGCCTTTTAGGAGTAGGGATGTCATTTGTCAGAGGTTGGGAACTAAGCTTTATTTATCAGAAGGAGCATGGAATAGGTGAGTGCTGCCACACCAGTTGGTGAGGGTTTGTTACAATGGTTGGAGGCCAGAAGAATTTGCGGTTGGCAGGAATCTGCCAGTTTCTAGTGTACAGGAAGATGTTTGAACATCTGCAGATGTTCTTGGCTCGTGACACTGATTTCTTTCTGGCAGAGCTGCGGGGTGGACTTTGAGGTGAAAGCTTTCTCAACAGAGAATGTGGAAGAGAGAATTCATAAGAGGTAATAAAATACATGTGTTTGTCTGTCTTCAGCTGTGCCTCTCTTAAAGAGGGCCAGAACGTTCAGTAATGCACCTTGGTTGCTTGTTCAGCTTTGTTCCACTTGTCAGTGGACTTCTTGAGCGTAAGCACATGAGTGCAAAACTCCTGCCTCTGCCAAGCACAACGTACCACCCTGTTGTCTTCTGCTGCTTCTCAGGAACTCTGCACGCCTATTGATCCGAAAGGTGCAATATGCTCCAGAACAGCCAGGACCCCAACCTTGCGCAGAGACCACGTGGCAATTCTTCATGTCCAACAAGCCGTTAAACTTGAAAGCTTGCCTCAGTAAAGAGGTGAGGAGTTTGCCCCTGGGGTATGAACATCATAGTATTTCAATACCAATATGTGTTTTGCTGCCTAAAGCAGCTATTTTGTGTGTTACCCAGACTCTGTCTCAGCTGAGACTGACTTGCCTTACCACTCGAGGGTTTTAATGTAGCTTTTGTCAGTAGCTACTGCTGGGGGAGTCTGGGACACTGTTATCAGCCATTTGAGACAAAATCATTGAAGGAAGGGTCACCTTGCCTTATATGGTCTCTGTGAAGGAGATTGAATTCGTGTGGACTGGAGTGGTATAGGGCCTGGGAGAAGCCTCCTGGCAGGGTTTCTGAGCATTGAATTCCTCCTAGGTGTACTACCATGGCGAGCCCATTCCAGTCACTATCACAGTCACCAACAACACAGAGAAAACAGTGAAGAAGATCAAAGTCCAGGGTAGGTTTTTACTGTTATCTGGTATTCTCCTAGGGTGGGAAGACTCTTTGGTGGGAGGGCTGAAAGAGCCAGAATTTAGTGCTTGTAACTACTTAAGCAGGCAGCATGGGGTGCGTCAGGAATTTGTTTAATCCACCCTCTCTGCTGCTGTTTCTTTGCTGCTGTTCATCAAGTGAAACACTGCAGCCTTTTTCCTGACTCATGGTTACTTGCCTGGCTTAATTTCAGGCACCTGTATGTACAATCTAAGCAGGAAGGGACAGGCACTTATGGTAAGCAAGGCAGGTGCTGTGGGGAAATCTGCCTCTTTGGGAGGGTGGTGGGAAGAGCTCCCCTGTCAGTGGGATGCTCCTGCTAACAGTAAACATGCCTAGGTTGTGTACAGTTTTGCCTGGGGTTTCAGAAATGTTTGGCAATGTGAGGAATGGCCCCTCTGCCAGTGATGGTGTAATTCCTCCTGAGGAAGCTGAGGGCAGGGCCTGAGTTTCAGTACTGCCTATGCTTTATTTGTAGGACTGCTTGTTTTCATCCCACAAACCCTGTTGCTCTTGGGCCTGGGGAAGACAATCTGAGACACAAAGGATGAGAAAGAGAAAAGAAAGCAGGAAAGGAGCAAAGTAGCTGAGGGTTTCATAGCCAATTCAGTGCCAGTCTTGCATGCACTGTCCAGTAACTCCCAAATATTTTTTTAGCTTGGCACGCATCTGCCTGGCTTAAAAAGACTTTGTAGTTTCAGATTCTCTCATCAGTGTTTCAGTCAAAACTACCATATCCTTTCTGGTGTTAGATTAGGATTAGAGAATACAAATCGTTTGTTGCCACAGGATCCTGACTGTAGTTTGGTATCCTGTCTGCTTGATACTGGCGTCTCATGAATGCAAATGCATAGGCTATAGAAACACAAGAGATACCAGTAACCAGAGATGAAAGCAAACACACTTAGAAAGGGAGATGTTCAAAACAGAAAGAGCAGGCTCCCCAAGGAAACCATGGGCTGCTGACTTTGTCATCTGCAAATCAAGGCTGGATGTGTTTCAGGCAAGACAGAGACCAGCAACACACAAGTGGCCAATGTCTATCCAGATCAGGCTGCCTGACCTGGTGGTCCCTTCAGGCTCTAAATGTATGGATTTTTCTGCTGTCTTCGTGTTTTTCACTCCCGAGATTCAGTGGGACAGCTATGTCGTTTCTGATGCCTGCGCACAACTAATTGTCCCTTTTCTTCTTTCTCGCCAAGTGGAGCAGGTTGCCAATGTGGTTTTATACTCCAGTGATTACTATACAAAAGTGGTAGCGGCTGAGGAAGCACAGTGAGTGAATATTCTGCTTATCCGTTCTTGCTACACTCCTTCCTCCCTCCTAATTACCCTCCTCAGTTACAGGAGGTGCTCCTAGCCTAGTCTGGCAGTTGCTGGCTGTTACATTGCTCTCTTTGCCTTGTGTGTGTCTTGACACCAGCTGTAGTTGAGGCAGCTGGTCTTCTTTTCGTGTAGCCAGCAGGTACCCTGCTCCTTTTTTCAGAGATCAGGGGAAGGTTGCAGAAAAGCTGTTTTGTGTGAAGAGTAATTACCTACTGGAAAAGTTTAGCAGGGCCTATGTAGGGCTCTCCATTGGTTGAAACCTTTAAAGGGAGCTGCAACATTGTTCTAAAGTGCTGCTGTTTGCCTGGAAATGCTGGATGCTCTAGCTTGGTGTCAGTCTTTTTCACAACATTTAACTTGGTTTCTGCTGGCCTTAGCTCACAAAAACCTCGGGGACTGTCGATGGTGTGGAGAACCCCTTGCTGTTATGCCTTGCAGTGTGTTGGCAGTGCAGCATTGAACTTTGCTTTGTGAGGAGGGTTGGGTACACCCATACATTTTATATTTTTCTGGTTTTTGCTCTGTACCTTAGGGCCATGTTTTCCTTTTTGTACTGGTCTTCTAAACCTGGATTCATTTTGTCCAAATGTAGAGGTCTGCAGCATAGTTTGACCTACTTTTAGATGTATGCCTTAATGTGAAATTAATAATTTTCTGCAAATACTTGTTTGATTACGAGGGAAACTTTTCTGACTAGTTCAGATGTAGACATTTGTATTGTAGATATCTAAATCTGGACAGATAAATCCCACTCCTTGTGGATGGCTTTGTAATCTGCTCTGAAATTACCTTAGTTGGGTTTGTAAGGCAGATCAGAGTGTATCTCTTTCCCTCTCGCCTCTATTTTCAGGGAGAAGGTGCAGCCAAACAGCAGCCTGACCAAGACACTGACAGTTTTGCCCTTGCTAGCAAATAACCGGCAGACCCGGGAAATAGCCCTGGATGGAAAGCTAAAAGATGAGGACACCAACTTGGCTTCTAGTACCATGTGAGTGGTTTTAAGTGGTCCCAACTGGTAAAGGGTATAAAGAAGAGGGGAGGATTGAGGAAACTGAACTATCAGGTGTTTGTACCTGTCCTAATGGGTCCATCTGATTGCATGACCCATCATAGTTGTTCAGGCTAAAGCGTCATCACAGATCTGGAGAGGTATTGGCCATCCCTAAGGCTCTTCTGCTCCGTAGTTTTTAGGAGAAAGAAATGTTTGTCTAGTTCTTGTTCCTGCCACGTACTGCTGCTCTGTTGCAGTGCTATCTAACACCACTTTGTTTTCTCTGGTAGTATTAAGGATGGAATAGATAAGACAGTGATGGGGATTCTCGTTTCCTACAAGATCCGAGTGAAGCTCACTGTTTCAGGGTAAGAGTACCAGACTTCTTGCTACATCTGTTTAGAGTTAGGAGAGGGAAGTGTGTGTACCCCAGTGACTAGTGGGGAGAGGGTAGGACACTCCACCGTAAGAGAAAGGGCGTATGTTGTAGGGATATTAGGTTAACTTTAAAGCATGAACTTCCTTGAAATCGTATATTTCTTGGCCTAAAAAAAAGCCAAAAAAGTTTTCTTGAGCCAGAGGTGTTGGATTACTTTCCTTACCTGTAGAAAGCTAAGCTTTTTTTTTTTTTTTTTTTAAGGAAAGCTATGGTAAGACTTTGGCCATATGACCAGAGGTTGAAGTAGGAACCTGTGGTTTGCAATGCAATTTTATTTCATTGCGATAACTTTTAGTTTGTCAAGGCTTAAGCGAAACTGTGTGTGAACCTTTGTTGGTGTTCTTGTTCTCCCAGAGCAGAAGGCAGGTGCATCTCTGCCTGAGAGTCATAAATACTGTAGCTAAGGTACTGTACTGAGCCAGTTTTATGGGAGAAGCTAATGTCATCAGCATGAGATAGTTCCCAGCATACAGCGCAAAAGAGGATAAGAAGCATTGCTTATAGTCACTGTTTACATTTGTCTTCCATTCATCTATCCTTCTTTCTAATACAAAAATAAGTCAATGATTTGCCTAAAGCATGATAAAAACGACTGCTGCCTTCTGTGGTCTGCTTGGATTGCCCTTGTCCTTTGACTCTCAGGCCCTCAGCAAAGGAGCCTTGCTAACACTTGGTCAGGGGTTCAGAAACTTACTCTTTCACCGTGGGAAGGATATGAAAAATGAAAGTCACCTTTTTTTAAAAACAGGTGTATTTGGAGGTTAAGCTTTGAGGCAAGTAAGAATATACGAGGGAGGCGATTTCAATAGTCCACCAGTAAAACACTATTTGCTAGAGTGCCAAAATGGGAAGGCATTAAATAGGCTTATATATTTCTTGTCGTCTTCTGTAGTATGCTGGGAGACTTCACCTCCAGGTAAGAGTCTTCTTTTCAGACCATGTAGCCATAGCTCTTAATTTGTCTTCTTACCCTCTTATTCTCCTTCCCACCTCCCTAACTATCCCTTAAGCTGATAGAAATAAGAAATATGCAAATTCAGCTGTGAAAATGAGGCAATTGCAAAAATGCATCAAATTTATATGCATGCAATGTTCAGCACATAATAAACCCAGCTTATTAGGATATGCATATGTGTTTTGTGCTTCTTTTTTGTGGAGAAATCTGAGCTTAACTCTTTTTGAAGGGGGAGTTAGGATTAGAAAAATGATGAAAGAATGAGTAAATTTGGAGTTGAAGGCTTGAGCTGGCCTGAGCTGGGAGGGAGACTGAACCAGGCATGACTGGGGCTGTGGATTTGATGCATTCTCTCTTCTCCCCAGTGAAGTGGGCACAGAGCTGCCGTTTCGTCTCATGCACCCCAAACCCGAGGAAAAGAACCCAGCAGGTCAGTTGTGCCTCATTTTTGCCTTTTTTTGTTGTCTCAGGTGAGTTCTTACCATTGCTAGGCTTGCAGACATTTAGCCTTTAGTGTCTGGAAGCCAGCACTGGGGGCTGCTGCGTGTGTGCGGGAGAGAAAACCTCAAGGCACAGTGTAAGAGGGAGAAGGGATGCTAAGATGGAAGAAGGTAGAAATGGGTCATGTTCCCTTTGTCTTTCATCTGTGGAATCACAACTGAAAGCACAGGGACTTAAGGAAGCACTGCACAGTTAAATCTCATGACTACTGTGCAAAATGCCCTGGATGCAGCTGTTAACAGTTCCTATCCAGATTCTAATATAGCAAATGAGAATGTGACAGAAAACGCCTAAGACACACAACACTACAAAAAGCAAAATATTTCTAAGCAAAGTTATAAGGTGATAAAACCATTCAGGAATTTACAGTGTCCCTATTATGTTTACGTGGCATTGGCCACAGTGTCTCTCTCGCTATACATATGTATATAAATATATATATATAAATATATAAAAAAATCATGGTACAGTGTAAGGAGCTACCTTTCCCAGGGAATATTAGATCTTAGGAGTGGATGCCAAATCTTTAGGTTGTCTTGAGCATTTGTCTTCCTGCTTCCTCAATTCCTGACTGGCTCTGTTCTGTAATGGTGAACGTGTGGAAACTGCAAGGTGCTTACACTAGATCAGAAGTTCCTGTACAGCATCTGGGGCAGCTATTGAACACAAAAGATTATGCCAGCTTTTGATGTTGGGATTGTTCTGGATGAGTCACCTTGTCCTGCCATCTGTGTTTGGATGGAGTTGTGTAGGCTTCAAACATAAAACCGGGGCTGCTTCTGCACTGCATTTTTTTTTTTTCATTGGGCTAAAACTTATCTAAAGCCGCTGTATCTAAGAACATGACTACTAGAAGAAGGTGGAGGAGCCTATGAAAGGAGTTACCCGGGATAGGTTCTATGTTCTGTACTGGGAGCATTAGAAAGGGGGGTGATTTAGTCCTTGTTGTGTTAAATGGTTGGGGTGCATTAAACACAGCAAAGCCAGCTGGTCAAAAAAGGCGATTCTCCCACTGTATTTGGTGTTGGTGCAGCCTCACCTTGAATATTGTGTACAGTTCTGGCTCCACAACATAAAAAGGATGTTAAGCATCCGGGGCGGGGGGTGGGGAGGGACGGGACAACAAAGCTGGTAAAAGGGCTGGAAGACATGTCCTGTGAGGTGAGGCTGAGGACACTTGAGTTGTCTAGTCTGGAGAAAAGAAGGCTAACAGGCAACCTCATTGCTCTCTGCAGCTTCCCTGGGGAGGGGAAGCGGAGAGGGAGGTGCCGGTCTCTTCTCATTGATAACTGATGAAAGGACATGAGGGAACGGCACAGGGCTGCACCAGGGGAGATTCAGACTGGACATTAGGAAAAAATTCTTTAATGCGAGGGTGGTCAAACACTGCAATAGGCTCCCCAGCAAAGTGGTGCTTGCCCCATGACTGTCAGTGTTCAAGAACCGTTTGAATAATGCCCTCAAAATAATATGCTTTAATTTTTGGTTAGCCCTGAAGTGGTCAGGCAGTTGAACTTGATGACCTTTGAAGGTCCCTTCCATCTGAACTATTCTATTACCAGTTGTTGGAGGACTCAAACCTGAGTGGCAAGAAGAGAGACTGGCTATCCTCAGGTGCTCTGGCTAGGAATCAGTGTGAGGGAATTGCACCACAGGAAACTCGTATTTCCCCTAGAAAACCTCTGCTGTTAGCTGTGCCAGCAGGGCCTCTCAGCACAGACACAGAGCGTGCTCATAGGAGAAGTTTTTTGTGCATTTGCACCTCCATCAGAGCAGCACGGTGAGTCCAGGAAGCACCGTCAGGACAAATCCACAATGCCTGTTTTCCCCTCGCTCCCATTCTGCTGTGGCCGGAGGGAAGACAGCCCCATCGCTGAAGGGTAGCACAGGGCACTCGCTATACAGCTGCATGCAGACTGCATCTGCTTCCAGAAATCAGGTCCTCAGGGCTGGTCTGTAGGGCTCATAAGGTTGGACCACACTGGGGAAGCTGCTGTGGGGCAAATGCTGCTGTTGGCACAGCTGTGCCCGTGCTGTGGGCTTCTGTTCTGTGTTTGCAGACTGGCAAAGCTCTGCCAGCAAAACACTGAGATTGCTGCTCGCTTGATCGTGATCTCAAGTGGGGATTCGTGGTAGGAGAGCGGCTTTGGAAAGGGTCTTCATGGCTGTTCCGGTAGCTTGCACGTACTGAAGTATTTCCCTCAGACTTTCCTGCAGGAATCCCCCTGGCTACAAGCTTGGTGAAAGCTGGGGACCTTTTTGGTGCTGGTGGCCCCAGGAAAGGTGGCTGGTGAGGGCCATCTAGTGTCCACGGGGAGCCTCGCGTGGCAGAGGTGCTGGGGGAGGCAGCTCAGGGCTGCAAAAGTCTGGAGCTTTCATGGATTCAGAGAAAAGCTTGAAAATGTTCAACACGGACTATTTAGAGGATCAGGGAACCGTAAAGAATTCTGTGTGTATTTTTAGAATGGTGTGGATTTTTTCGGACGTGACACCATGTTTTGGTGTTAATGCAACCACCCCATTTTTATTTTCTGTGCTTCAGGCAGATGATTTTGGCAGAAGCATTTGTAGCTTGAGGAAAAATGGAAGTCAGTTCTCCCTTCTAAGATCATTTCGAAGGATGGCTGATGTACTCTTTTATATAGTACACTCAAAAGGATGTGGGCAGAAGACTTACAAGGGAAATGGAAAACTTTAATATTTCTCTGATCACTTCCCCCAACACATCCTCTTACCAAAGGAGCAGCCCACATATTGTTTGCTACATCAAAGTCCTTCTAGGAGCTTTCTGTCAGAAGACAGCTGTGGTTCATGCATTTTCTTCAGATGGAAATTGCAGGTTTCGGGTAACTTGAAAAAGAAATGCAGTTAGTTTCAGGAGTTATCCCATGGGAAAGCCCTACAAACAGTAAACTGGAGAAATAAATGCTTTCTCTTCAAACAAGAAAACTAACACAAAAGAAAATTTCTATGAAGCCTGCATAACTGATTTGAAAACTGTGCTGGAGTGTGGTGTCTCAGCTCATTACAGGGAATAAAACAGCCTCCCGAGTGAAGATGGTAAACTAAAACTCTTACTGGCTTTCCGTGTCCTGTGCCTAATCACCGTTTCTAATTGTGAGTTCATGTTTTGGAGATGCAGTTTTTATTCTGCCACCTTAGGTCATAAACTCTGAAAAATAAGATGTGCTTCATTAGTGAAATAACATCCAATTTGGAATCGAGCAAAACAAGACTTAATTGCAGAGATGGAGCTTCAGCAAACAGTGTTTAGACTCTAAAAGGCCCTACAGGATACAATTTTGTTTTGATGGCTTGTTCAGTAGCCTGTGCAATGGGTGTAGGCAAGGGTGCATGCACAGGGAATTTTGAGATCACTCCTTATCTTCTTTTTCCATTCCTTTTTGTTTTTACTGACGAGTCAGTAACCAATTTGTCCATTGCACCTCCCTTCTTACTTGACTGTCACTTACGTTGCAGCTGGGCGAAAGGAAAAGTCACGGCTACAGTGGAATTAGAAATGTCACATATGTGACTTTATGGCTTATTCCTTGCAGAGGGGTAATATCCTTTTCTCTTTCCTAGCCGAAGTGATTCATGGCAAAAATAAATAAAACGTGTAGCATCAGTGTATTTAATTGTGCAGGGCTGACTTGAGTGTAGAGAACCTCAGAACGTCAGAAAAAATAAGCTTCACAAGAACACAGTTTTATTTTTTAGGGCCAAATGGGGGCAAGCGTGATCAGCTGCACTGTACTTTATTTCACAGTATATTGCTTTGCCCTTTTTATTTGTCCGTCTGCTCTGAAGCAGTCATCCCTCAGTAAAAAGCAGGTCTGCCAGAGTGCATGGCTCTTGCTGATTGCTTGCTCTTCTTGCTACCTTTCCTTTCCCATGTTTATTTATAGCTTCTGTGTCTTGGACTTCTTGTAGGCCAGCATTTGCATGTTACATGTGGACTGGTTTTGGACCCATGTGTTTCACAGGTGGTTATTTTTAGGCAAAGCAGCTCCTGTCACATTGGCAGCCTGTCTTTTCTGCCTTGTTGACAAAAATGGATATAGATCTGTTTCTTTTAAAGATAGAGTCAAACTGGGCCATGTCTCTTTGTGCTTTCAAGACCTTTCCCTGTCAGCAGTTAGCCCAGCTCCTGCTGGGATTTTTTTCAAGGCTGCGCTCTTAGCGTGAGTTCTTTGGTCTGGGGTTTTCTTGCCCTTGTCTTGAGGTTTCACATTTTGTGGGCCTATGTCTTGTACACTGACCTTTGTTTTGGCTGTTATTCAACAAATGGTCATTTATCTGCTTCTTTGTTAAACTTGCATGAAAGAGTTCCTTCCAAGAAACCCATAAATACCGTATCCCTTTAACATTAACATTATTCCCACCCTGGATTGATATTGTAACTTTCAGAAATTAGTGAATTTTCAAAGGGCTTGAATGTCTTGAAATGTAACATAACCTACTTTTTTTTCCTTTTTTTCTTTCCACCATGAAGCTAAAAGAGGTTAAAAGCAAGCTTATAATGAAAATTACCATATGTCACAACTTTAATTACATGGAGTCATTCCTGTGGCTGCATAATAAAAGCTTATAGAAAACTTTCTGCAGAGGGTATGATGACGTTCGGGAGCCTCATCTGTCCTTGAACACAGCCCCCTCCCATCCCAGCCCTCAAAATGATTGCTGGGATGCCAGTTAAAAATAAGGAAAAAAAACCCCAACAACCCATTTTCAGGTTCCTGAGACTTCTTCAATATTTTAGTGCTAAATAAACCATGGGACAGCACGATAACCCTGTGGAGTGGACTTAATTCCTCCTAGAGTGGTTATATAGACATTTAACAAGCCTACAGCAGCCTCAAAGTAAAATAGTGTCCATGCATCTGTGAATGTAATCTGACATATAAGCTATATGAGAAGTATTACTATACTGCCACGCTACCTTTGTATTGATACAGTAAGTACTTACCTGACAGAAAAGAACATGCCTTACCAAAGCAATACCTCTTTCTCCCCTCAGCCCATTCTGTAAAATCAACTTCAAACCACATTGGTGGATGTTGTTCAGCTTTGCCCATATCATTAATGTCACTGTTCCCATAGTAACGAGTACACTCCGGAGAGGGGAAAGAGGGTGGACTATTTAAAGACTACAAGTTGGAGGAAAATAAAATGACAACACTGCTTTATGTGTTGGAAACTTTAAAACTTCTAAACGTTTCATTTTAAATCCATTTCAATCAAGTACGGGTGCACTGAGACTTTCCAGACTTCATCTTGGCCTCTGTGAGTAGAGGAAGCTATCCTTTCCGAGTCTGGATAAATACCATCATGAACGCTTTTACATGATCTGTCGTTTGAGGCATTTTGGCTACAGTGCCCTACTTGGCACGTTTGTAATGCTGACTTTTCCAGCAATGCTAATCACCACTTGTTGCCTTTGATTTCTGAGTGTTGCGGGCAGGAATTCTCCAGGTTACCCAATCACCGAGGCATCCCAAATCCCTGGTGACTTCTGTGGAACAATGGCTTTAGTGCACTTTGCTCCCTCACTTAAACTCATGAGAAATAAGCCAGTGAAGCAACTGTTTCTTGCTAAAGCTTAAGTAACTGTAAGAGCAAAACAATCCATGTTCCCATTTCTTCACTGCAGTGTAGGCTTACTTCAGGCCGTGTTGAAACACCTTCCAAGAGATCCTGCTAGCAAGCCTAAACGCTGTTTTGTTACAGTGTGGTTAGTAAAGATCCCATCAAAGGAACGCATTAAAGTGCCAGAGGTCTCAGGATTATGTTTAGGCAAGGATGAAATCAGGAGTATTGCTTCTCATGTGCGTAATCTGCCTGATGAGAGGCCACCTAATCCTTTCTGTATTCCAGCCTCTGTTCGACTTCAGTACCTTCAAGTTTATTGAATGAGAACGTCTTCTCATCAGCTAGCTACTTAAACCACAGTGACAGACCAGTTAAGACTAATGTCGCGCAAGCACTGTCATCTGAGAAGCGTGTGCACAGATGTTTCTCTCAGGTGTGGCTGCTAGCAAGCATAAATGGGAAAAATCTGTTTGTTTCTCAGCTCTTCTGATGTCTTAGGCAACATTGCTGGGGTGCTCTTCCATTTGGGAAATCAAGTTTTGCTTTGGCAGGTGTGTGCACATACATGTTGAGACTTTCCAGAATTCTTGTATTGCTGCAAATCCTGCTGCTTGTCACTGTTTTGTTTATAAATATTTTGCTGTTTTTAGCATCCACTGTTCTAACTATTTGCTGTATCCTTTTTCCTCCTTTACTGCATGCTGATGACTGCAGGGAAGGATGGGTAAGTTTCTTTTAATGGTATTTCAAATTCTAGCTGCAGCTGTGCATTGCCTCTTTGAAAGCTCCTCAAAATTGTTCAAAAATCCACAGGGTTCACAGAGCGTGAGCTTAAAAAATTTAATGTGGCTTGACAAGTTATTGCTATCAGTTGAACAGCAATGACCGACCATGTGAAAGTCGCTTGAGACCATGTTTTGCCTGACAGCTGGACAGAAAGATATGTCTGTGGTCAGCTGATGCTCTGTAGTTTTAGGAACTCAATAGGTTCAACCATGTGCCTATATTTTAAGCACAGAAGAAATAAGGATGAAAGGTTTCACATTATAATTCAAGACAAAGACCCTTTCAGGCTGCAGACTGTTCAGCTAGCTGATAGATATTAAGCTGGAATGAGCATGGTTCGGTACAGGAGGTTCATGAAAACCTCCTCAGTTTGTGTCCTGCTTTGTTCCATTGACTGCTTTTCCTAATATCTTAGAATAGCACCAACGAAGATAGTATGTGTGGGAATATGATCCAAATCCCTTTGGAGACAAAAGAAACATCACCAGAGACTCTTCCAGGCTTTTCTTCTTCCTCCAGCATGTTGCTTTCAGTCTACTGGTATAAAAAATGGCTGTCATCATTTTGAAACACCTGTGTTTCTTCCATTTCAGTGATGCAGAGATGGTATTTGAGGAGTTTGCTCGTCAACAGCTAAAAGATATGCCTGATGATGAAGAAAACAAGAATATTTCCTCAACTGATGAGTGATGAAAACAGCAAGCTGCTAGAGAAGCTGTATAGTCTGGCATCGTTTAGAAATTTAGGACCTAGGTTCCTGGTAAACTGCATGTTCTGAGTGCATACATTGTCTTTCAAGGATCAGTAGACATAAAATCATGAATCTCTGTTGCTTACTAAAAGTTTTAGCTCCATAAAAATGTAGCAAACTCAACACTTGATGCTTACTCTAGTTACCAGAGGAGGGCAGGAAGGCTGCTCTGCTGTGACATGTGCTTCACTGGCACCTAACAAAATGGTGGTTACTTTCACCACTGATGAGGGCTTAAACGATGGCTTGTGCAGCCTGCTTACACTTAGCTGGGGTCACGGAGTCTCTGCTTTTGAAATGCTAGCGAACTAAGTTCTAGTTTGAATGGCTGGCTTGCTGCCTTTGACTTGAAGTTCCTCAGTGGACTATGCAAAATTGATTTTATTTCCTTTTGTTTGCTTTTGCATTTTTCCTTTATCAAATTCATCTAGTTAATATTTTCAGTGCTTGCGCTGTCCCCATGTATTGCTTACATCCGTTTGCTCTAGCATTAAATGTCTTGCAAGTCATCTTTCACAGCAACTGTAACGCTGAGATACTATGTTAGCTTTTTCGCAATATGTTTAATAGTTATGTTATTAAAGATCAGGGAAATGTGCATTGTACATGAATTTCTTAACAAAGATCCCTATATACAACCCCAGAGAACTGGTAGTCTAGACTAATGCTATATGTAATCTAGTTTCCCGTATGCAGCAGTACTTCAGAAGAGGGTACAATAAAATTAAGGAGGAAATCACAGGGCAGCCTGCCCTGAGGAGGCTTTCCCTACATCCATCTGCCAGAGATCAGTTTGTGCTCTAAGAAATGAGATTGTACTCTGCAAACATTGGTATGTCTTGTTGATCTGGATATTCTCATTATCTGTGTAAATGTCTAATCCTTTCCCAAGTCTCATGTAGACCTTTGCTGAAGTGAGTTGTATCAGCTAATTACATGTTGTGTGTAAAAAGACTGGTGTTTTCTTTTTCTCATTTTTGTTCTCTGTTTTTCAGTGTCTCTGGTTTCAATTCTCCTGGAAAGTCTGAATACTGGGCCTATGTTAAATAATATAAATTTATGTATCTCACCCTATGCACTGGAAACTGGATTTAAGAGCTTCCCTCTTAGATCCTAGCTATCAATGATGACCACTTTGTAGAGAAGAAAATGAGGGACACATTTTAGAGATGTCCATTTCCTCCCAGCAGGAGTGGGACTCTCATGAAAGCTTGCTGTAAGCAAGTTGCACTTCTGTCCTGCTTCAGACTGCAGAGGTTGGATAAACTTAGCTTTCCCGCTCTCTGGCTTTGGTTTCTGTTGGTAACTATAACCTGTGAAAGCAGTCTGCTTTGGAGAAACATGTGGGCTGCTCTCAGGCATTTCTGAAGAATGATGCTATATTTAGGTCTCATTTTTTGAGCAAAGACCGGTTTTGGTTTTTGTTTTTTCCTGTTTGCATGTTTTCTCTTACTGATACCATCAGGGTTACAAGCCCTACTTTTACAAATGGCCCAAAGTCTTTAACCAAACTACCTTATATGTGGCCTCTAACACTTATAAATAGATTTGGTTAAAAATAAAGCCTTCTGTTTTGCTTTATCATGTTCTGTAAACTGGGCTTGTGTTAAGATGCTGAAAGCAGTGAGCTGAAGACCACAGCTGACTCCACAGCCCCATCAGTGCTCTGCCTTCACACCACTTGTTGGTGTGTGTTTGTCGCAGCTCTTTCACCTTAGGTGAAATTGCAAGAGGCACTGTGTTTGGTTTGCTCTTTCTCGGCATCGTGTACTGTGCTGCTAAAGAATCACTGCAACCATTTTCAGGTGTTCCTAGTCAGTATAACTTGTGTGGTTTCCATTTTAGTTTTGGGGTGGGGGTGTCAGGCTTCTGTACCTGAATTTCTGGAAAGGTCTTTTGAATGATTGCTCTGGTATTATTATTATTAATTTTTTGGTGACTCGAGAACACGTTGGTATGGTAAGGCTGAGCAAAATGTTGGTAGTGGATAAGCTGGTCTTGGAGAGATGGTGTTCAGGAACTCCTTTAAAGATATTAAAAAGAGGAGCGGGGCCAGTTTGTGACAATCTTCCCCATCCTCCTCTGAAGTACAGCTTCTCCCACAAAGGCATTTCCTTCAGTGTTCCTGGCTACCGGACCTGCAAGCACGCTTAGAGGCCTTTTTTTTTTTTTTCCTTCGTGTGTGTCAAGCGTGTAAGACATCTGTTGCTGCACGCTTTTCCTCTCACGTGCATCTGTGGTGATGACTTCAGTCACAAAGTCACCCTGCGCTGTGCTGTGGAAAGGGTGGAGTCAGAACGGCTAACTCGCTACTTGTGACTGAAAAAAAACCGTTCGGCTCCTGCCTGTCGCGTTAGCCCGTGCCGGGCTGCTTGCAGGGGCTTTCTCCTGGCTCCGGCTCCAGCGAGCCGGGCGGCGACCGTTCGTCCCGTGCCCCGCGGCCGGGAGCTGCCGCCCTCTGTCAGCGGGAGGGCGCGGGCCGGGCCGGCCGCCAGGGGGCCGTGCGGGGCCGTGCCGTGCCGTGCCGCACCGCGCAGCTCGGGGCCGTGAGGCGGGCGGGCGGGCGGCTGCAGCGCGCGGCGCGGGGCGGGAGGGGGCGCCGGGCGCGGCGCAGCATGGCGGCGGCGGGCACCGCGCAGCCACGGGCCGGGCCGGCCGCCGCCGGCGCCGCGGCGGACGAGTCGTCGGACAGCGAGCCGGAGCAGGAGCCGGGCTCGCCGCAGAAGCTCATCCGCAAGGTCTCCACGTCCGGGCAGATCCGCCAGAAGGTGCGTGCGGCGGGCGGGGGCTCCGCAGGGCCTCGGGCTCCGCGCCGCCTCCCCCCGCCCGGCCTGCGCCGCCCCCGGGACCGGCCGGGCCCAGCTCGCCCCCGAGGCACTGCCCGCCGCCTCCCCCGGGCACCGGCCGGGACCCCCCCCAGCAGCCCCTCGGGGACTCGCCTGCTGCCCCCCCCCCCCCCCCCCCGCCCTCCGGTACCGGCTCGGGACCCCCCAGCCCGAACCTCCGGCCCGACCCCGGCCCCGAGGCGCCCCCGCCGCAAACCCTCCGCAGGTGCCGTCGCGGCTGCCCCCCAAGTGCCCTTCAGGGCCCCCCGGCGACCCCCGCCCCGGCACACGGCTCGGGAGGGGAGGGGAGGGGAGCTGCCCGTCCCGTCCTGCGGGGGACGGACCTCACCCGTGTCCTGCTGTAACTCCCTCCCGTGACCTCTTGATGCACACAGGGCTGTGAGCGGCCCCCTCAGAGCTGCCCCCTCAGGGCCGCCCCGGTACCTGAGGGTTGACCCCCAAGGACGTACCCTCCCCACCCCCTGAGGCTGCAGCTCTCTTCTTCCCCTACGTCCTCACCTCTCGGTGCCTTCCTCGAGGGCCTCTGCCCCGACTCATCTCCCTGTCACGCCGTGCCCTCCTCCGCTGTCCCCTTCCCAAGCCCCTCGCCCTGTCGGACAGGCTGGAGCCCTGTCACGTCCACCCCATTCCCAGCTCTGCTCCGAGCTGTGCAGCTGCTGCTGGTATCCCCTGTGGTCGGTGCGTGCCTCCCGCAGCATCTGCCCCTTGCTGTTGTGGTCGCGTCCCAGTTCTCCCCATCTGCTTCTCTGCTATTGTTCCCTTCTGTAGCTGTGCAGCGGTGCTGCTTAGCCTCCTATCTGGTCAGGCACTGGTCTCGTGGCTGGTTAGCCTTTGTTCCCAGCTTTCTCTACCTCACTTCACCTCCCTGGTCTGGCAGCAGTCATTTCTGCACTGATTCTCTTAGAGCATTTTTCCCTTAGGCTCGTTGTGGAGCAACAATGCCATTTTTAGGGATAGTAACAGTATTTAGCTCCCCAGGAGGAACTGTAGTTGTAGTTCCTCTGTATTGTTACTGTAAGAGAAGACGTGAAGATTTCCTTCGGTCTTAGGCTAGGAAACACCCACAGGGAGTTGCCCTCTTCTGTACTATTTTTACTATAGCTCTATAGCTGCATGATTTTTCTCTGTAGCAGTGAAAGTCCTGTGTAACCCTTCGATTGTTGTGTGATGTGTTTCTGCTTGGAAATGCCAGGGTAGTTATTCTTCTGCCATCGCATTACTGTTGTCCCTGGGGTATGGGCAGGCACAGTTGCGACTGTGGGGATGCAGGAGGCTTGCTTGGTGCTGACGATGCTTATCTTTTTTCTGCTGCAAAGGAGAGCAAATGTGTGTGCATGGTGCAGAGCCTGAAGCGTTATTCACAGGGATGTTTTTCTGCTGGCTAGTTTGCCTTGCTTCTAAACACATACGCATTGCCATTCTTCTGCTCGCCGTCGTTTTGCTACGCTGGTCCCAGTTCCAACCCGCCCCCCTGCAGCCGAGCGCAGTCAGACACGAGGCCCGTTTGCTCACTTCATCATGCATGGCTGAGCTGCTTCCTCCATCTGCTGAGCGCGCTGACCCTGCCGTTCCCTCCTTCGGTTCGGACACCGAGGGTCTGCGCCGGGTGGGTAGGACGGTTCGTTCGGCCACAACAGCCAGTGGTGAAGCTCTCTGAGCGGGGTGGTGCTGGGTGCAGCAGGTAGATCTCAGACCTGCTGCAGCCTCAGGTGACCTGAGCTGGTCTGTTCATCGGCTGTGGAAAGAAAAGCCTTTTGTGGTCATCTCCTGCACGATGGGGGTGCTGAATGGCAGCAATTTGTCCTGCAGGAGAATGGATGAGCCTTGTGATTTCTGACTACCACTTGGGGCAGGGGTCTCGTGCATGCAGGGAGGAAGGATGCCAGGGTCTAACTTTAATATTTCTGTGGTGGTGTCTCTGATAAGAGCAAGAGCAATGCCTTCCTCGGTGCTAGTGTGGGACCTCATGCTGATGGCAGGGTGTTAAAGATGCTAAGGTAAAAGGTGCACTGAATTTTACTTTTGTTTGAATAAAGCCGAACATGTCCGCATATTCCTACTTAATCATTTGCCCTGTTTTACATCACTTCCTGCGTCAGCATGGCTGGAAAAAGCCTAAACCAGCCACTTGTACTACGTGAACATAAACACGTTAAGAACGAGGATTATAAACAGATATTGTCTACAGCTATTAAGCCTCCTGTGTGTTAATCTGCAGAAGACTTCAACTAAACAGTGTCAAATTTTGTAAGTCAGCCCAGGTATTATGATACTGAGGATTGATTGCTTCTGTTGCTTTTTGATGTCCTTTTATTTCATTGTCATCTTTTCTGTATGCCGCCGTATGTGTACTTTTCCTTGCCCCTAGGGCAGGGAGCGAAGACATCTTCGTGGCTACTCATTGTTCTGATGAGGCTTTGAGGACGTTGCTTCCTCTGTGAAGGCAGACCTGATTTTTAATTTGTCTGTTGAATGACGGAGAGCAGGCTGCAGTAAGCTGTAGAAGCTGTTGGACAGGTCCATCAGAGTGACAGTAAGAGATGCAGGAAGACTTTTACCATGCCCCAAGGCTGTAAATCTCATCTAACCACATCTTTTGCTGCAGTTAGCTCGAGACCGTGCCTGTAAGTACAGTTAAATCACAACAGAAGCGTACTGTTAAGGCAGCTTGGGTGTGAAGCCTGCTGTAGCCGTGGAGTTCCTCTGAATTTACTTGTTTGTCAGAGTCAGTTGCGAGCACTTTGAAGATGTGTTTTGCTTCTTCTGGTTCTTGCACCTTGGGCTCTCCCAAGAGAAGCTGTAAAATAAAACTGCTCACAGGACCAGCAAACTTCAGTGGACTTGTTTCGGAGCCTGCAGGTTGCCCAGCTGTGTTCTGCTGAAATACACTGGTGTAGTAATACTGTGGGGCAGATAGAGCTGGTTGGATTTGTAGCTACTCTGACTTCAGTGTGCAGGGCCTGAAGACAAATCACAGCTTGTATGTGTGTAACTGAAAAATCTGCCCCTTGCGAAGATACAGGCCGGGGGAGCGGAAAGCTAAGTGTTTGGAAAGTAGAGTACTGTGTATTAATGTACTTATTTATTTTTAGCTAGAAAGAGTTTCAGAGGAAGAGAAGAAGATAGGCAGAGAAGTATGTTTAGCAGTCTCTCGATGATTATTATTCTGGGGACAGAAAAAGCACTAGCGTGATAAGGTATAGCTTGTAGTGTAACTGCTGGTGTCTGAGCTGGCAAAGAAGTAGACTGCACAGACTGCTCGATCAGCCATTTTGAGACCTGTCGGACCTGTACCAGCATCGGGCTGCTTGGAACACCGCTTTTAGCCCCTCTCCTGGTCTCAGGCTTGCATTGGTGCAGCCAAAGAAACGGTTGGTCAACTAAGATAAAGTATTTTTGAACGGATGGGACTTAGGAAAGAGCCAAAATAAAACAGAGGAGGACGATGCGTGTGAGGTGAGGTGACAGCAGGAGCCCCAAGTCCCACCTTCTGAGCAGCACTGAGGACTCGTCCGAGTGGTAATAATACCACCTCAGTCCTGACCTGCTGTGGGCGAAGGCAGAGTAACATCAAAAGTGGTCCTGGGAGCTGAGGGTGTGAAACAGAGGAGCACCGCACATTCTATGGGCTCCGGCAATAAAGTGCTCTTCCTCCTTTACACTTGCCCTTTCGTTGGAAGCGTCACGCTATAAACCTCAGAAAGCAGGAGAAGGGATGAATAGGTCGTCCTCTCATTTCATTCATCAGCTGGGTGTAATTCCCAGTGTGCCCCCTTTGGTGCGGTGAGATTTCAGTTTGTTTATCGGACAGGATTTCAGCAGTGTCCTTGGGTGGCATCAGGAGGAGGTTTTGTTTAGACTATCAGTCTAACTTCTGTTTACTTTTATGAGCAATTTTTTCTGTAGCTTTTCAGTTTTACACCCATTCATCATTACCTTGAACTTTTAAAGACAGATTTGCAGTATGTATTTCAACAGACTCGCAAACAGAGCGAACAGCGCTCCAAGCCTGGATATTGGGGCTGTCTAGCTCCAGGAGCAGAGAGATATCAGGTTAATTTATGCTATGAAAAGCGGGATAAATTACCTGGTACTAAGCTTTCAGCTGCTGTGGACAGGCTTTGTGCAGTGTCTGAACTAGCCGATGGAACTGTCCATCCGAACTGTCGATGCTGTGTAGCAGCCCATGGTATAGATAGACCTTGGCGCTGTGGGAGGTTGGGATTCTCTTTCTGATTACTAGCTTTGAGGTCTAGGAGCCACCCTGAAACGTACAAGCAAGGAAAAACAAGGGGAAGCAAAATGTTTCTCCTCATCTTTGTGCAAGCTCCCAGAGCAGACCAAACTGAGTTCTCAAACATATGGCAGGCAGCATAAGCAACTGAAGAAAGCTCATTTTATTTCTCCTTGTATCGGCTAATAGATAAAAATGTCCTTTTTATAGGTAAAGAAGTGTTATTTTTATTTCTGGAGGGCAAATGCTTTAAGATTTTCTCAGAAAAGATGAGAATGAGGAAAATGAGCAGTTTGTTAGTTTGAGTTAGTGTTAGGTCAGAGGGTGGACTCTGTGAGCTTGGAGGTCTCTTCCAACCTAGATGATTCTGTGATACAAGTATTAAAATCAGTATTAAGATTAGAAACAATGCATTTCAATAAAGAGACACTGTAAAAGAAAAGTGTCACAAATAAGGAGGGAATTTTCAGGAATTTATGATTTAATTCACATTCTGTCTGTGGCATCCTCTGCTAAAACATATTGAGATGTCTGATTTTGCTATGCTGTGTTCTAACAGGATGTCTAGAAGCGGACATTTCACATTTATGGTTTCATTTATGGCTTCACATGCCATAAGTTGTGGTGTTTCATGCTTTAGTTCTGGTCAAAATTGGGAACTTTTCACTTAAGAGAGGTAGTTGCTGCAAAAGAGCAGTTCTTGTGATTGAATCCAAAGCGAACTTCTTGAACACAGGCTTAAAGCTGTGTATTTCCTTGGATTAACACCACAAACAGACTTGTTCCTTCTCTGAACGCTGAGGACAAAGGTAGGATTTTAGACTGTGTTACAGTGCTGTAAGAACGTTTTTGCCTTTTAAACTACGTTATGTTTTGCATGCTCTTCAGACTCATCTGTTCTGACAAAATTTGGGAAGCCTCCCAGTGCTGCGTTGCCATTGGTGTACTGTATGTTTGTCTCGCTGCTGGAGATTTTTGGATGCTATGTGAAAGCAACAGCTGTTACTTCCTTTTTTAAAAAAAAGAAAAACACAAAACAAAGCACAAAACCACACACACTTGCAGCTTTTCTCCTTCTAACTATAGTTCTGGTTCCAGGAACTAAAGAGCTAACATCAAACTTTTGCACGTTTTGAGAACATAGATTTACCAAGACCACATTGCCAAAAAGTACATTGTGAGGCTGGTAACTGTTATTTCAAAAAAAATTAGAGACAAAATGAAAGAAGTATTATTTTTTTAAAACAAAACTAAATCAGCTGTTTAGAGTACTTCACTCGCCCCAAACCTATTGTTACAAAAAAATATTTTTTTATATTTTACTTTGGAAGAGTACTGGATTCTGAATGAAAATTGTGAAATGTTTATCTGCAGTTTTCCTGATAAGAAAAGTCAGTATACCATCTAAAACACTGCATGGCTTTACCTTCTTAAATTACGAATCTGATGGTTATTCTTTCTAAAGTAGCAGATACACCGTCCTATTTTAAACGAAAACAGAAGTGAGATGAAAGGTTTTTGTATTCTCCATTTCCCTGAGAGTTTAAGATGTATACTAGGTATTGTCACAGCAGCAGCAGAAATTTCAGAGCAAAATACCGTTCGAGGAGAAAACCTCTTCCTCTTGGAATATGTTTTTTCAAGGTTTCAAATTCACAAACCTTTATTTAAGTGAATTCGACTTAACTCTCCACTGGAACTATTTGTTCCCTGCTTTCTCCACTCTGAGCGGTCATTGCTTCTTGTTTCCCTGAAGATTTATGTAGGTGCCTCTTAATGAAGGGAGATGCTTCTGCTTGGCTCCGCAGCCCTGCGGGACAGTTACCCGGAGACAGTTCGGCTTCGGGCTGACGAACAGCTGGGGCAGCAGCAGCAGTCCTCCCCCTCAGCTGCCGTCTCCCGTGCTCCCTTCTCACGTAAGGCAGTCCTGAAAGCAAGGAGCATGTTGCGGGGACCACAGCTTGCTGCCCTCCTGCCACGGAGGAACTAGGCGGCGTGCCAGGCTGCAAGCTCGCTGCTGGGTTAGGTGATCGATTAATATGCGAGTAGTCCCTCTGGTTTTAGGGGAAGTCTTATTTACTCACAGTCCCTCTGCTAAATCGGGAAGTTTTGCATCTGCTGCCTATTTTGATGTTGTGGTTTGCTTTTTTTGCAAGAGGAAACACCGTGTTGATTACATAACGTTCGTATCACACACGTTGCATTTGAGTCTCAAACGTTCCGATAATTTTAGCCTTGCAGTATCCTGGTGGGGAGAGGCGATACCACCTCTGCTTCCCACACGCAGCGCTGAGATGTGTCCGTCCTGTATGAGATGCAGGCGTCACCCTGGGTGTCTCCAGGGGAGCTGGGAACTCGGGCAGGTGCTGCAGCGCCGGGGCAGCGTCCTGACCCCCGGGCCAGCCTTCTCGGCTGCTTCTTGACAGAAGTGTGGCAGATAACATAGGAGGGACGCGTTGCCTGCTTTTTAAACTGCTCTCTTCCAAGGCAGGTCACAGCACTGTCTCAGATGGTGCAGATCTGTTGCTGAGATTTTATTAAAAAGCAGCATTCTGGGAGCTCGTGCCAGACCCTTCTGTTCTGTTTTGCTCAAAGTTAACAAAACGGTGTTCCCAGGGCTGTGCTAATCTTCCCTGTTGTTGCTGTTGCTGATCGAGATGTCTTGGCATGGTCAGAGGTATTTGCAGGACATTAAAACAGGGAAAATGGAAAAATAAATTAAAAACTTCGGAGTATCCTTTAAAAACTATGTTAAATGGATGAGGAAAAAAAAACTTAAAAGCATAGGTTGTTTAATACATAAATATGGAAAATCTGATAACGACGCTTGTTACAGATGAGATAAAAATAAATTGTAGGATACCTTAAGTATTAATTAAATGGCCAAAGGCCAAAAGCTGCTTTCTGCTCTCAGCAGTGTAATCCCATGGAATACCAGTCAGAGTAAAAGGATCAGGATTTGGCCCCACTTCTACCAGCCGCTACCAAATAAGGCTCCTCGCAGGATTCAGTAGCAGAGTTGATGGGAATCCAGACACAGCGGGAGGAAGCCCTGTTGTTCTCCGAGCCTCCTTGACACGAGGGAAGAGGGTTCAGTTTCCCTCCTCAAGGTGTGACTTTCACTTTGCCGTGTCCCGAGGTTCCCATACCGGTACTTTCTGCTGGCTTTTCCTTCCTACTTGGCCGGGCTCTCCATGACATTTAGCAGGATGGGAAGGATGGGGTGGTTATGACTGTGAGGATGAGATCCCCAGCTGTATTCTGGATGTGCCTTCCCTGACGTTCGCTATTGTACTAGCTGCGAGCGCGCCTTCCCTGCCTGATACTGTTTTACCAGATGGCCCTGACATGCCGCTATGGTAAGTGCCCAGCTCGTTCTGCCAGCCGGTGGAGTGGATGGGAGGGCTGAGATGGACGGCTGTGCTTTGGGGTAATAATTTGGCTCTGCGGGAACAAGAGCGTTAAGCAAGCTCTGGTGCCACAGGCTGTAGCACTGGAGGGCTCCCCTGTGCCGGGTGCAGCGCCGTGGCTCGGCGCAGGGTTGCACTGCTTCCAGCACTGCTTCCAGCACTGCTGGCTGTTGCCTCTCAGCAGCAGAGCAGCGTGCTCCGGCGTTGGGAGCGGGGATTCGGTGGTGCTGGTGTGGGGCCGTGGGACAGGCGGCTCTCAGAGCTGGGGGTTTCACAGCAGGTGATGTTTTACAAAGCTTTCTGCGTGTATGGGGAAAACACAGCTTGGTTAATCTGGTGCTCTAAGGAAGGGATGTAGGCGTGCACATGTAATTAAGATGACAGAAAAAATAGCAGAATGTTTTTTCATGTTTGCCTTTAAATGTATGAAGTTCATGTTTAATTAGTGCCCTTTAGAATTTTAATTCGCTCCAAGGTTCTCAGGTAACTTTTAAACCATTGCTTTTTTAGCTTCGGTTATCTCTGTGGATAGATTTGAACCCTTCTTCTTCATCTGTGTTTTAGTGTGCTGGGGTGACTTGAGCTTCATGCTCAGCTCCCCTCTTTGATAAATGTGTTTGGGAAGGATGCCTGGAGCCTATGGAAAGCATACTGAGGGCTTACACCGGTAGCGTGCCAGGAGTTGTCCAGCTACTAACTCATCCTGAATCAGAGAGTGCTGGTGTGCTGTTCGTTCTGCGCTCTGGGTTGCTGACCAGAGTATTCATCTATTTTAAGTGCTTCGCTTGGAGCTCTGTAACCCAGCTACTTTCACCAGGGAGCTGCGTGGTGATATGCTGCTATGTCGTATTTCCTTTCCCATATATGTGCAACCTTTCTGCCTGCTTTCGGAGTTGGTTTTCTGTGTTAATTTTTTCACTCTGCGAGTGCTTGCCCCTTCTAGAAGAGAATCATTCACATCAGTAGCAGCGAATGTGGTATTGAAAAGAAGCTGGTTCCAAGACCTATTCCTTGTTTACCAGCCACAGCGTTCACTGACAAAGAACAAGGTGCTTGAATCTTTTATTTATCGGTTCAAAGGCTGATTCTAGCTGCAGCCCGATTGGTACAAACTCCTGTTCTTTGCTGGCGATCCCGAGAATAAGTTTGAGCTTCCTGTGTCATGATACCGCGGCTACACTTTTGGCAGAGCGCTGCAGGTGGCTCTGGGTCCCGCTGGGCGCGGAGGCTGCTGGGGCTGTGCTGCAGCTGCCTGCCGAGCTCCCCGGCTCTGCCAGCACGGCCGAGGCACGACAGGGAAGATGATTGCCACGGGAGGTTGCACTGAGCCCTGTGCTGCAGCCTGCCACGGGTGCTTCCCAGTTCGTAAAACACAGGTTATGAAAACGAAGTGTACGTAGGTGATAGTGTACGTAGGTGATGTCCACCAGCAGCATAGGCCATACGCCTTCAGTGGAGAGCACGGCTTCTGTTACTGGCCTGTCGACTCACAGCCCTCACTTCTCTTTGGGCATTTGATTCCTGTGGCTGACCTCTCATTTTCTTTTCTTTTCTCCCCTCTTCTGAAGTCCTTTTGTTGCAGTGGGCTCACATAATGTCTTGTCCTTTTCGTCCCAGTGGAAGAAATCGCAATGTGTTTTTCGCTTTTGCAAGATCCAAGTGCTTTACATGTGGACCTCCCAAACAGGACCAAGTAACCCGTAAGTTGCTTGTGCTCCGCTATAGGTCTGTACAGCTCTCTGTGTCTCCCATACTTAGCATTGCTTTACTGATCCACATTTCCCCCCTCTAAGCTTCCTGGAGTTAATTTCCAGGGTGTGACCACTGTCTGGTGGAAGGATGTTGCTCTCGGATTAGCTTGTTAACCCCTAGCCTTTTGACCTCTCGTGTCTTATTCTGCAGGGTTGCTTAGATTTATTCCTGTAGTTTCTTTGTCAGATTTTGTGTATTTCATTTGTTTTGTAAATTATCTGTATTAGTTCTGTATTTATGACCACAGAGCTTTTATAGAACCAGCTACTAAAACTGTTTTACTCAAAGCAAGGTGCAGCACTAGAAATCCCTACCTGCCTTAGCTTGGCAAGGGTATCTTGCTGTGTTTATGGGGTGACTGCAGCTACTCCCATCTCCTTTGCCACAGCTCACCCAGAGTCAGTGGCTAGACAGGGCTGCTTGGTCCCCAGGGATCATCCACCCTCACCCTTACAAAAATTCCTAAACAAGATACGTAAAGACAGCCTGTCAGTTCTGCATCTGTATTTTTATTTTGCTCTCTCCTTCTCTGTGCAATTAGTTCTTTCTTTGGTTATTTATTTGTTGTTGGCATCAGCAGCCTGTTCGAAGTTTTATAGTACATACAAATAAAAACAGTCTGTGCCCTGAAGTTTTTACATTCTGGAGACACATGGAAAACAGAGAAATCCAGATGTTGAGACTTTGGTATATAGGATTCTTTAGTTGCTGTTTAGATAGCTTCGAGTGATTGTTTTCAACTTTTGTGCAGTTCTTTTCTGCAAAGCACTGGAAAGAAATACCACCAGAGCAAAATTCTTGTTTCAAATGCGCTGCCCTGAGTAACTGTCCCTAAGAATATGTCATGATCTCAGCTGTAAAATAGGTTGCATTGTTCTGCGCCCTCCATATCGAACGCAGTTGGCGCCTCCCCGTGCCACAGGACACTTGCCAGTTTGACAGCTGGCTACAGCTGATGGTTGCCCTCAGCCTGGCTCGCGAGGTCGGGTGTTACCGATTAGGAATTTGGGTGCATCAAAGACCCCACTTCCAAAGGGGGCCGGAGGCCTAAGCCTCGCAAAAGGATGGGCTGCCCCTGCGCTGGCGTCGTGGGTAGTGCTGCACGCAGGAGGAAAAGGAATGCACTCCGAGCAGAGCTGAACCGCGATGCGATCGTTCCTTTTACTAGAGTCATCCACGTTATCAGCATAAAAAGCATTTCATTTCATCTGTGTAGGCCAGCTCTCTGGTCTCTGATGTGGGTTAGCGGATGCAGAGACACCTCAGGCAAGCCGTGCTACGAGAAACACGGCCGCGTCTCGTAGGTTGGTGTGTGACTGCTGCTAGTCGTTTGGTTTCGTGCTCTCGGTGGTGGGATCGCGCTGAGGGGAAGTCAAGCCCTGGAGGCGTTTGACACCATTCCCACTGAGGCCAGCGGCAAAACTTTTGTTTTGTCACTTCAGGATTAGGCCTACACACTGCACCCGTTTCAACAAGAGAAATTTGAGAACGTACTATTTACCTTCCGAAATGTCAAGCTTTAAATGGGGAGGAGTGGTAGCAGGGGGAGGGTTGTGTATTGCTCATGGTGAACTGATTTTTTTTTTCTGCAGGAAGTCACTTTTCTTCAAGGCCAAAGATAAAAGCTGATGAAATGCTAGAAATTTCTTAGGCCCTGCCTTTCAGCTGTTGAATCACGTTCTTTGCAGAGATGCTTAAGGCTCTGGTTTGTGCATTGTTGCTTTAAATCGTCAGTTTGTTCAGCAACCTTTTTTATATTGTCTTGTCATAGGACAAAAGGGGGTCACTGCTGAAACCAGCAGCACATCACTGTGGGCTTGATTCAAGGAGATACTTTATTTTCTCCATGGTGCTGTCCGCCCGTGGAATGCCACGCCACGGGACACGTGCTGGAGAGAAGCACAGCTGGACAGAAAGCAGCCTGGGTATTTCCTTCACAAACAGTACTTGTGTTTATCCCCGATAGGATGCACCTAATCAGACCTCATCGTGCTTCAGGGCAGCAGCTTTTCCCATGGGATCCAACTAAAATGGACACTAAAAATGGCTTCGATTCTTACTTTTTTCCTGTATGGGAGAAGTAATTCCACGTTTGTCTGGATGAACTGCATGGTTAGTAATCTGATCAGAGTAGATCTTCGATTAACCGTGCTACAGAGAGGCTGGTGAACAGGAATAACGGTTCAGCTCCCCCTTTTATTTCATTCTGTCGCTCTGCTGTCAGGTCCGTCCCCAGTTAATTTTCTTCAGCTGCATTCCTCTGCAAGTAGCAAGTCCTTTGGCTGTAAAATTAAAATAGAGGAGGGGAAAGGCAGCAATGTCTGAATCATTTTATAAAGTCATCTTGATCTTATCTCCAGCCCTTTCCGCCCAAACCCACCAAACTCTTCTCGTGAGCTGCGTGCCTATAAATAGAACAGCGGCTCTCGTGCAGAGATGGGCAGCTCTGAAGCAGAGCCTTGTTTTCGCTGAGCAGTGCGTGCGTACGGGAGCGCGAGAGCTCGCTCCTCACTGGCCTTTCACGTCTGAGTTAGGAAGCCATGAGGTTTGCTATAGATAGAGGCTGGCAAGTGACATAAACCCCTGCCTAGGGAGGGGCAAGGTGACCTCTGGGATTGTTGCCTTTTGGTTTAAAAAAGGGCAAGAAAAAAAAAAAAAAGAGGGTGCTGTTTAAAAGAGGCATGGAGGACTGCACGCCCTGTGCAGAGGTGAGTGAGCCCCGCTGAGGTGCAGGGAGCCGAGCGTGGCAGGCGGGAGCTGCGGGAAGGCCGAGGCCATGCCGTGCCGTGCTGTGAGGTACTCTTGTGGTGGGCTGGGCACGAGCTCGAGCGGCCAGAGCACTGCGAAGCGAGCCTGGGGAGTGCGCGGCTGCGGCTGGCCCTGGCTTAAGTAGTTCTTTGAATAAGCAGAGCAGCAGAGGCCTGCAATCTCCTGCGAATTGCTATTTTTTGATCAGACTCTTGGCTGGCTGGGTATCTGTGGGCTTTGCAGCCTGGGAGTCTTCCCCAGGAATTTTTCAGTTCTTTTCTGACTTCAGTTCAGGACTTTGCAGGATTCAGTAGCTACTTTCTCCATCTCCTCCTTTAATTATATGTGTTTTTGTCCAAGGAATGCACAGAGATCCCTCTGTGTTTCTGTTTTAATCTGGAAAATCTCTTGCCACTGTTCCATTTCCTTCCCTGTAGTGTCAGGCTAAAGTGAGCTGCAGAAATGTGTGATTTCTTTCGCAGGGTAAGTCAGATGCTGTTGCTTTGTCTGTCGCTTTGATGTGCAGGTGCTGGAGGCTGAAGTAACTCATCGGACAGACGTATGTACGTATTCTTGTAGGACTCCACAGAGCTGGGCAGTGCTGTTTGCTCCACTTGGAGCTGGGAGATGGAGACACGCAGGGTGAAAATGATGGTTTTGGGATCCCGTAAAAAGCCCGCGGCAGAGTAGGAGTGAGCGTACCTTTCCCAGTTCCTTCAGCTCTGGCCTAGCCTGCAGGGTGGCTTCAGCAAGGGCTGCCACGGGGTCTGTCTCTGAACTCCGTTCTCTCGTACGCTGAAGCTTCAGATGAAGGTCACAGCTGAGTTTGGGATTCTTTGCGTGGTAATGCACAGCACCAGCTCCAAGTTAGCCTAACGTCTTGTTTCTGACTATCAGCGCAGTGCATTTAACTTCTGGACACTAAAGCCACTCCCAGGTGCCTTACGGCTTACAGGAGTGTGTTCCTACAGCGGTGCCCTTGCCGTGATGGGGGGAGATGGTGCCAAGGTGCCTTTTGGCAACCGCTTCGGGGAGCTGCTGTGGGAGGTGGCCATCTTTGTTGTCAGCGTAGTCTCTGGCCGTGCGTTTTTTTTCCCTCTTCGTTCTGCTGAAAGCAGAGTGGAACATGGAGATTGCCGTTTGAACCAGGCACGCTGGTGTTTGCCTGAGCACTGGCGGGTATTTCTACCGGTGTGCAGGTGGCTTGGAGAAACAGAAAGAGCACTGGGAAGTGGTGAGGCTTGGGGCTTGCTAGCATGGGGGTGGGCCAGCTCCCAGGCTTCGAGGTAGGTGGTGTTTGCTTTGGAGAAAGCTGGGGAGCTCTCACCCTTCTCTCTTGTCCAACCCAGTGGAGGAAGGTACGATGCAGCTCCTGAGGCCAGCATCTCCCTTTGGGATCTGGGCGTACGCGGGAGCCCACTCTTCTGCAGCCACTTGTGGGTACAGGCATCGCCATGGTGCTCCAGCCTCTGAGCTCTCAGGGCAGCGTGAGGATGGCTCGGTCTAGCAAGAGAGAAGCAGCATTGTCAGGCGGATGTTTCTTCTTATAGTCAGCATTTTTTTCCAAGTGCTTTTTGAGGAAACTTTGGGCTTGGCAAGGGCCAGTGTGTGTGGAAAGTATTAAAATCTGCAGCTGTTTCAAAAAGGAAAGACCCGCATTAGAAATATATATAGCATTTTAAAAGCAAGTTTAGTGCCCTGGAAAGGATTTCTAAAACAATGTAAACCCTTTGGATCAGTAAGAGTATTTATTTTGTGCTCTGTAGTAGCCTGGCAGTGGATGTGTAATGCTGCGTTCGTGAATTAATTGATGCTCACTGGTTGACCCAACTGCTACAAACTTGGGTTGTATGGAGACCTCAAGTATGTTAAAGCTGTGTAATTTTCCTGGCATCGAGATACAGAATAACCTGTCTTACAAGATTGCCAGACCATTTGTTTCCTGCATTTTAACTGTGTGTTTATCGCGTCGGGCTTTCTCAGCAAGAAGTGGGTTCCTGGGGGCTGTTTCCTGGGGAGAGAAGTGGGTTTCTCATGGTACCACACAGCACCATTTGCTGTTCCAAGGCAATACCTTCAGTCAGTAATACGGGGCTGAACCCTCAGCTCTGACTTCTCTGCTCTCTGTCTTTCTGAGCTACAGCCTTTGAGATTATTTGAAGGTAGCTGTTGGTATTCAAAATCTGTCCTCAGCGAAGGAATCAAATGTATTTGACGAAGTAGAATGAAGTGCATGTGGATTAAATACATACCCCTATGTATGCATAGTATGTGAGTGAGCATATGGGACTGTGTATGCTGGTATGTCAACCTAGTTATAAAGCAGTAAAAAAAAAAAAAAAAAGGCAGTGTGCGTAGACAGTTTTGGCACTCCAGCCCTGGGAAATGGCAGCCAGCCAGAGTGTACTGAGGCAGAGCCAAGACTATCTGAAGAATACCAAATGCTGGAGTTGGATATAGCTCCCTCTTTGCTCTAGTTTCCTTCTTCATCCTGTGTGCCTGCAGCTTGTCAGCTCTGTGCCAGGTAGAGGCAGATAATTTCACAAAGCAGAATTGGAGACGAGGGCAGATATGCTGTGGCGTGAGCGTGCTTGTGATCAAATATCAATTAAATGAAAGGCAACTGAAATCTGACCTCGGTGAGTTTAACTGTTACATCCCCTGAGTTTTTGTTAGACTTTGAGATGCTTGTTCAGTCATAAGTTATTTATTGGTTTTGGTATTGTGATAGCACCAGAGACAAGGATGAAACCCCACCCCAGTGTGGGTTATGCATTGTGATGGTTTAATCTTGATAAGTTCCGCCTGCTTATGTGAATGAAATTGTTAAGCACTTCCAGCAGAGGGCACTAAGATTACTGGTCTCAAATTGCAGTCTTTTTTTGTATGGATATATACTGTGAGAGCATGAAAGATGCCTGGAAGTAAAATGTGTGCTTCACCCCTCCCCTCTCCTTGTTTTGTAGACTATCATAAAAGAGGGGATGCTGATGAAACAGACCAGCTCCTTCCAGCGCTGGAAGAGACGATATTTTAAGCTGCGAGGACGAACTCTCTACTATGCAAAAACTGCTAAGGTAAGGTCTTGAAAATATTATACCTTTCCAAGGGAAGAAGAAAGTCAGTGTTGGACCCTTGGAGGCAGATAGGTGTCTAAGAGAAGGCAGCCCTCAGTTCAGAAAGGATCACGTGCTCCGAAAGCACCCATCTTCAGGTTTTGCAGCTGCTAGAAGTTCCCTGTGTTTTGCCTCACACTTTGAAATCCTATTTTATTTTTTATTTTTTTAAGAAAAGCATCATGTGGACCTGTGATACTGATTTTCCACCTTTTTTTTTTTTAATCCCTTGGTGCATTTTATTAGGTAGTAGGCACTGAATGAATAGAAGCTGAAATAGAAGTGAGAAAATATGAATGAAAAGAAGAAATGGAGGGGAACTTTTCACACAACCATAAGGCAGCCATGCATCTGGTTTAGTACGTTGATAGTTCACTAGATATCAGTCTGGCTCCTTTCACAAGAACTAAGCCTACTGGTTTTTTGTTACTTTTTTTTTTTTAAGTAGTTCCCTAATGAAAGTCAAGTCATTGCATTTGCTGACTGAATTTAGGCAAATGTGAGCACCTCTGTTTGGAACTAGACTTCATGTTGCTGGTGCTGGGCCTTTCCTTCAGGTCACAAAAGGCTCTGATGGAGTGTTTTAGGCAGACATACAGGCATGTCCCTTTGAATCAATCGAAGAATCATAGAATGGTTTGTGTTGGAGGGGATCTTTAAGATCATCTAATTCCAACCTCCTTGTCATGGGCAGGGACACCTCCCAGCAGACCAGGTTGCCCGAGGCCTCATCTAACCTGGTCTTGAACACGTCCAGGGATTGGGCATCCACAGCTTCTCTGGGCAACCTGTGCCAGTGCCTCACCACCCTCAGAGTAAATAGTTTCTTCTTAATATCTAACCTAAACCTACCCCTTTTAGTTTAAGGCCATTACTCCTTGTCCTATCGCTACGCCCCCTATCAAAGAGTCCCTCCCCAGCTCTCCTGTAGCCCCCTTCAGGCACTGGCAGGCTGCTGTGAGGTCTCCCGGGAGCCTTCTCTTCTCCAGACTGAACGACCCCAACTCCCTCAGCCTGTCTTTGTAGGAGAGGTGCTCCAGCCCCTTGATCATCTTCGTGGCCCTCCTCTGGCCTCATTTTAATAGTTCCTTACCCTTCTTGTGCTGGGGGCCCCAGAGCTGAGCTCAGCACAGCAGGTTGCGTCTCACAGGAGCAGAGCAGAGGGGGAGAATCACCTCCCTCACCCTGCTGCTTTTGGTGCAGCCCTGGGTATGGGTGGCTTTCTGGGCTGCAAGCGCATATTGCTGGCTCATGTCAATCTTATCATCCGCCAACCCCCCCACGTCCATCTCCTCAGGGCTGCTCTCAATCCACTAATTGTCCAGCCTGTATTTATATTTAGGGTTACCCTGGCCCAGATGCAGGACCTTTCATTTGGCCTTGTTGAACCTCATGAGGTTCGCACAGGCCCACCCCTCAGGCCTGTCCAGGTCCCTCTGGATGGCATCCCTTTCCTCCAGTGTGTCAACCACACCATGCAGCTTGGTGTTGTCAGCAAACTTGCTGAGGGTGCACTCAATCCCACTGTCCATGTCACCAACAGAGATGTTAAACAGCACTGGTCCCGGTACTGACCCCTGAGGAACTGATCTCCACCTGGACACTGAGCCGTTGACCACAACCCTTTGAGTGCAACCATCCAGCCAGTTCCTTACGCACCGAGTGGTTCATCACTCAAATCCATGTCTCTCCAATTTAGAGACAAGGATGTCATGGGGGACAGCGTCAAATGCTTTGCACACGTACAACTGATGTAGATGACATCAGTTGCTCTTCCCCTATGCACCAATACTGTAACCCCACTGTAGAAGGCCACCAGATTTGTCAGGCACAATCTGCCTTTAGTGAAGCCATGTTGGCCGTCACCAATCGCCTCCTTATTTTCCACGTGCCTTAGCAGAGTTTCCAGGAGGATCTGCTCCATGATCTTGCCAGGCACAGAAGTGAGACCGACTGGCCTGTAGTTCCCCAGGTCTTCCTTTTTTCCCTTTTTAAAAATGGGGGTTATGTTTCCCCTCTTCCTGTCAGTGGGAAGTGGATCTGCTGTGTATACATCAGATTCACTGATTCATTGGGGGTTTGAATTTTTTCTTTCCAGTCCATTATTTTTGATGAGGTGGATCTGACAGATGCCAGTGTGGCAGAATCCAGCACTAAGAATGTCAACAACAGCTTCACGGTAAGATTAAAGATTTTTGCAGTATTTTCCTTTCTTCTTGCATCTTTCACCCACATCTCTTCTCTTTTGCGTAGGTCAAAAACATACGAACAATCTTCACAGCCTCTTTTACTTACACAAAAACTCATAATCTTTTTTTCCTTACAGCAACCATAACTCATCTCCATGCACATGGGAAATACTTCAGTTTACTATGTATGGTGCTAAAATCTTGCATTCAGGGAAGCTCTTACCTATAAGCTAGGAGGATTTGATAGAATCCATTTACACAGCAAGACAAAAAAATTTATTATGCTGAGGGAGTTGGGGGTGATGGTGATGTTTATGCTGGAGGTCTTGCTAAAGGAATTTAGTTTTCCCTTCAGGCCTGAAAATATGTAAACTTCTTTCTCTGACTTTATTTGTGTGTGGATGTATGTGTGTTTATATACGCACACTATATATAGTGGCAAAGCAAAAGGAGGAACAGAAAGAAGCCACGCAGAGATAACTGTGAAATTGGTTTAGGATACTTGTTAGATGTGAAAAATATGCCAAATATTTGTAATTTGGAAAGGTGGTGGTGTCACTGCTTCGTTTTCCCTGAGCTTAGCAACTGGGAGAAAAGACACAGTCATTTCTGGGGTGCAGGTGCTACCTGAGCTCCATTTTGCGGGAATGCCTGGTGTGCAGGACAGGAGTTGCAGCCTGGTTCCTCTTGGCCCAGCCTGGTGCCAGTGCTCCTGCTATGCATGAGAAAAGCCAGCAACAGCGGCTGTTCAGGGCAAGTGTGAAGCAGCAGTGTGATGAGCTTTGGGGCTGGCTGACAGCAGTAGCCTCCAGGCAGCCTCCTGAGGGCTTGAGAGGGAAGAGGGAAAGGAAACAGTTGTTGGTCTAAGGCAAGGTGAAGGTGGGAGCAATCCAGGTGGAGGAAGGAAGCTGATCCTGCAGGTGGTGACCTGCAGGTGGTGACCAAGGCTGAGCAGCATGGCTTGCTCTGCGATAGTAGCGACCCACTGCTGGGTCAGACATAAACAGACATGTCTAGCAAAGGTTATTTCCATTATGTAGCTGTAACTTTTTGCTTTGAAGTACCTGGGTAAAGCAGCTGCCACACCATCCCTATGCCCATATTAACCTCGACACTTTCTGCAAGTTTGAAAACACTTTATACGTCATTAGTTGGACAATTTGGAGGCCCATCTGCATCTGACACTAAATATTGATAACAGGTGTCAGTGTGTGTGCACAGAGAGAAGGATTTTGCGGTGATTTCTATAGGGAATACATTTTCAAGATTATGGAGCCATTTTCCTGTTAATAATACCCTTCCTCTAGGGTCTTGCTTTAGTTTTTCCATATGTAAAATAAGGGTGATTTTTCAGGTTAAGAAATTTTTCTGGTTTGTTTATTGTTGCAGTTGGGAGAGAGCTAATCTCTGTCAAAGACACTGGATGTAGGCACAGGAGGAAACACTGTTTGCTCTCTCAAATTGTCTCCAAGTCCAGCAGTGAGGAGTTACTTCCTTGACTACACTATCAGGCTCCTCCAGTCCCTGCCTTCCCTTCCCTAAGGGGTGAAGGGGTATAGAGTTATTTTGACGCTCGAGCAGCAGAGATAGTTTGCACTGTCTCCAGCTGATTGCTGTATCATGGGTGCTCAGGTAAACTACAGGAAAAACATCCCTCCTCTCTTAATTTCTGTCTACTCCGTCTGTCATTGCTTATAGAGGGGTTTGGCTGTGGTTTACCATGAGCTATAAAAATACTCTGAAAATCAAAAGGTTGGCTAGTGTTGCTGCTCTTGGTCTGCCACATCACTGTGTCAGTGCTTTGGATTCCTTGCAGTCTTGCAATTTTCTCTCGGTTTTCTTTGAGAGCACTCTGCTTCCCCTCTGAATCTTCCCAGCTCAGTTTCTTTCTAAAATTCAGAGTTCTTTGATTCATTTTTTCCTGATTCAAATCAGCGGTATTCAGTACTGTGTTTTTGTCCTAAACTGGAAACATTAAACATACAGTGTTGTAAAACAGTTATTTTGGAGTTGCACATGCTCTGGATTTCTTTCTGTTTCTTTTTCTTCAAGGGAGACTGGTAGTTTTGGATTTAGGAAAGACTGATTTCTTTCTGAGGAAACTCATCCACTCTTCAGGCATCTATACTGCTTCAGGCAGAGGTTCTGCAGAGCTGGAGATACTTGACTTAGTTCATAAAGTGGTATAAACTCACACTTGGTATTGTCTGCTTCTTCTATATTTGTTGTGCAGTCTACCTAATCTTTGCACTAAGATAATTTGCATTATGCAGACACTCTGAGTCTCCAGGCTGGGCTTTTTGGTGGAATCCTATCACTGTGACTTGTTCTCTTTTCAGTCTTCATTGGTCAGTTCTTGATTCTACTTTAAATGGAGAAATACAACTGAAGGCATTAGAGAGTTGATCAGCTCTGAGAGTTGCATGAATGACACTCCTTAGGTACTAACAAAAGAGACAGAAAACAAAAACACTGGATAAAGCACTTAGGAGCGATAGAAAAATAAGGTTAAAAACCAAAGATGACAGTAAACCTTTTACATAGTACATAAATCTGACAGCTAATTTGTTTGCTAGAGCAGGCAGGAAAGACAGAGAAGTGATATTAAGATGAAGACCTCTTCCTTTAAAAAGAAGAGAATGTAATATGGGTTCCACTGTTGTTTACTTAGTCAGTCTTTCAGCGAATGGGTCCTGTTTGCACTGTCAGAACAGTTGTCAGGACTGCTACCCAAAGTTAATGGATGCATGACCATAAAATGATCTGGGAGCATGTGACTGGGGGCATCTCTGAGCTTAAGACGTTGTGCAGGTGTGTCCCCTGAGAGGTGTAAGGAAAAGCTTTATGTTTAGCTATTGTTCCTTTAGGTCAAGCACAGTGGCTGCAGAGTTATTTCGCAGGAAGCCTCTAGGAACAAATCACATAGCAACCCCACAACCGGCCTCCCTTCTCTCAGGAGGATTGTAGATGTAATATTTGCCAGTTCTGTCACATCTCTGCCCTTCTATCTGCCCATCTGTCTACAAGTTAAATTCTTTTTAGATGTCTGAGCTGAAAGTGACTGGTTCTTTGCATGTATTATCCCCTAGTACTTGGAGTACAGATCTCCCACCAGTGGATTTTGCTTCAGCTGCTATCTTACACAGTGCCTCAGAGAAGATCTGCTGTGGTACAAACCCAAGGATAACCACGTTATGCACTCTTAAGCTTTGTGGTGGCACCACAGCGGTCTTCCTGGTGAATTTTTTAGTGAACAGTCACTTCTAGCTAGTTTACATGGTGTACCAGATGTAGTTTTCTCTTCTCTCCACAGCACGTGGTTGGAAAGGTTACATTCTCTAGACACAAAAGGATGATTGCCATTGCAGGTATAAGAATCGGTGTAGTGAAGTATTTTGCAATGCTAAAGCTACCTAGTAGTTTATCTAAACCTCCAGGCACCATTTTGTCATACTGAGAACAGAATAGAACTCTCTGTTCTTTGTTATAACAGCATTAAAAAACTTTTCACTTTCTTTGGGAATCTTCAGTATTACCCAGATCCAGCATGGTTGGGAGTTCTCCGTTCCCTTGACTCTGGACAGAAAGCAGAGCTTTTATCACTTGTGGCCTTAGTTTGGTGGGAAATGCTTACTTAAAATTTCTGCCTTGTTCCTATGGATTTCACCTTGTTTGAGAATGGTGTGTGAAAGTTGGACTGTTCTAGACCCAAATAGATGACATAGCACCCTTGCGTTGGGACAGGAGATTAGTCCTTTGGTCTATTAAGAATAATCACCAGCATCTCTCTTTGTTGCAAAGATTTTAGCTAAATCACCACTGCCTGAACATTTCTTGCTTTTCAGTAAAATATTATTTTTGGAGCAGATTTCCAGATCTTTCTGGTATCTCTGCAAAAGTGCTGGCAGGCCTTATACAGCTTTATCACTTCACCAGGGTATGGAGAAAGCTCCACGTGTTCTTGCCTGTTGTTTGCCACTGAGGTAACTGCTTTACCTGTGTCATGGACAGGAGCTATCTGGCATGCCCATTCTCCATTATGAAGCCCTTAAGATTTGGGTGGTACAAATTGCTTTATTGTCTGTTACTCAGGCAGGCATTTTGCCAGCACAGCTAGCCCCTCAAGAGTCTTTGAAAGGACTTTGCGTCATCTCCTTAGGCACATTTTTGTAAATTTCTATGTGGTGAACAAATTCTTACTTCTCAGCTTGGTGTGCTAGCTGAAGATCTGCTCTTTTCTATAAGGTTCCAAAGGAATCAAACCTGCTGCTTTCAGTAGGACAGGCCCAACTGATGGAGTGAGTCCTTATCAGTTCATTGACCCTTCCCTGGCTTGTGCAGGATTTATGTGAAGCTGAAGGGGAAGCATCTAATACATGTATTATTTAACAATAATGAACAATACCTGTCATAAACAGGAGGGGGCTAGGAAGGCCATCAGATCTTTTCAGGTACATATGTTCTGTTTCAGTGTGATTTTCATATGTTGTTTTTGTGAATGTTTTCCAGTTATTGACAGCAATTGGTGGTGTGGACTTTTACCCTCATTCATGTAACTTTTTACATTCAACAACATTTCAACATTCACTTCACATCCCATCTTACTGAGAGCTCTGAGATCCCATCAGAGAAAGCTTCTGTCTGTGGAGAGAGATGTGGGTAGTTTGATTTCTTCTTTCTGGTGCTTTAGTGGAAGTTAAGTTTGGACACAGCATGCTGTTAAGCACCAGGAGCCATGGTGTTGGTCCCTCCTCCATAGTTAAAGGCTCCTCACTGGAAGAGGTGGAGCTTGAACTCCTGTGCTGCTGTAAACCCTTTTCTATTGGGAAGTACCTCTCAGCTCAGCCACAGACAGGAAACAGCATATTATTACAGTCAGTGCCTGCCTCTCCACTTCACTGCTGCCAGAAGGAAACTTATCCCAGCTCCTCCTTAAGCAGACAGCTAATCAGCTTGTGGCAAGTGGAACGTAGCTCAGAAAGACTGGCCACAGAGGGGACTAATCCTATTAATCGCATGTCAAGCAACCTATTTAGTCTTTTTTTCTAGGGGAGTAGGCTGCTCTGGACACTAGTTTAGAGGAAGATTGAACGTTAAAGGTAAGAGCAGGAGTCTTAAGTTTTCTGGACTGAGCATTGAGAAAAATAGCACCTGTGCCAGCCTAACAGGTCATTGGGAGCTCAGATTCTTTTGAATAAGTGTGCTGCAAGCTCTTACTGTTCAAGTGATCTCTCCTGTATGGATTTATGTAGATAAGTTCTTCAGAACGGGGGTAAAGGTAAATGTGCCTGCAGTGCTGTTGGAAATGCTGCACCCATCAGTTAAGAAATACTGTTTATTAACTGATGATTCACCCTAACCTGTGTCACAGGAGAGAGGAAGTGTCGAGATTAGGGTAATACCTCTCCATCAGAGCACTTGCATGACTGGAGGCAACAATGGTTGTGGCAGGTTGAGGAACAGAGAATTGCTGGTGCTCCTGAATGAGAGCATGCTGTCATCCCTGAGAAGCAACGTGGATCTCACTCTCCAGCCATATGGAAGCCTGAGGTGTGCTACAATTTTTATTATTACTACTTTGTTACTTAGAACTGACTTTATTCAGCAGCAAAGATGCCAGTTTCTGTCTTGTGAAGTTTTATGTGACTGTCTGATCTCCTTCAGACTGTGTTTTTGCTGTATTGTTCCAGGACTTGCTGCTGTGGTGAAATAGCATGGATCTTCATTTTGGTGTAATTAACCTGTCCTAAAGACTCAGGGCAAAGTGCTTGAGCTTTAACAAAAGATAAAAGTGCTGAAGGTGCTTCCTGATGAGGAGAGTATGTTGTTGTCTGCAAATTCATTTCACAATGAAGTGAAAGTGCCTTTGCCTCTTCTGTGGTTTTGTGTCAGATTAAATTATTTGTGTTAGTGTTTTTAATATGAAGAGTTTGTTGTTGACGGAGTGAACAGAGCTGCTGAAGCTGCGTGTCAGACAAAGTCGGCTGCTCGTGTTCAGTTCAGGACCTGTGTGCCTGTAAAGCACAGGACTCAAAGCAGAGGAACTTGAAACAAGACGAACTAGAAACAGGAGGAACCTGGATCAGAGGGTACTTGTGCTGGGTTGAAATATAAGCCTCGGGAAAGGGCATGAGACTTGCTTTTTACGAGGAGAAAGAATATAAGACCTTTTGTTACAAGCTGTTTGCAGAAAGTCAGGCTTGGACTCTTCAAGCTTGGGCTCACACGAGTCAGGGAAAACTGTGTGGTTTGACACTTGCACAGGTTCCTCGTCTGCCCCATGTGGCCTCAGCCCTTTGAAAAAGATGGACCTTAAAACTATGCTGCAGAGAGTAACCGGGCTTCCTAGTGAGGGAGGGCATCTTCCTCTGCTTTCTCAGCTTGGGGCTGAGAGACCTACAGGGAAGACGTCAGCTCTCAGAAGTGGGCAAAAAGACTTACTAATTTTGGGACAGATGTAGTTACATAGGGGAATCACCGAATGTCCTGGGGGAGATGGTTCCTCACCCCACTTCTTCGTACACAGTCTTGGATTGCCTTGTTAAGGTTTGGAGAAGGGAAAGATTAGAAAAGGAGGTCTCACGAACAGGATGGTTCTTCCCCCCTCCTTTTTAAGCTGTCTTCTCTAAATTGGAAAAAATTACAGTGCACATTGGAAAGTCAGGCTTTGCTGGGGGTTGTTGTCTCTTCCACACCCATGTGTGTACACGTTCAGAAATCGTACACTCTGCTAGTGCACTTACTCTGTTTATATTGGCAGCTGTCAGAATTTCCTTTATAAGCAACTGAAAATATGACTAAAGCCATGAATTGCCATGTCTAGAGTCTCTCTGCTTCTTTTCCCCCCTCCCTTCATTAAGTGCAGTTCAGTCCCCATTTCCTGTCAGAACCACTGCAATTTCAAAATACTTTGCTATTTTAGTAGTTTGTAATCCAGACTTCGGTACTTTTTTTTTTCAGCTTGAGAAAAAGCCCTTCGGTAAACAGACCCTTCTGAGTCACTGTTAGTCAGTGAAAATAGTCATTTAAAATCCTTTCATGTCAAGTATTTTTGAGACTCTTAATCCAGTCTCCTGCAGGAACTGGTCAGTAGTCTGCTCACACCACAGAAGGAAAAAATCTGGAGAAAAGCACATCTAAGTGAGGACAAACGCGGAAGAGTTAGAGAGCCTGGAAGAAGTTGCCCTGGGTGGGGAGACCTGGTGATTATTGCTGCATGTTACAGAATGACTCAAAAACATGCTAGGAGATTTCTTAAAAAAGATGAAGCTACTGTAAGAGAAAGAGGTCAGACTGCAATTTATGAACGTTTTTGTGAGACAGGATAGAGAGCTGGAAAGTGAAAGGGACTGTTTGTGAAGAGCTTTTTTTTCCCTAGAGGAAAGTTTACTGCTTTGAAATTAGTGTCTGTTATTGCCCGTGTGCCTGAACAATGGGAGCTTTTGTTTGATATCTGTTTGCTCTTTGTAACCTTCGTGCTGTGTTTGGTGCTTTATCCACCTTCCTGAACAAGTCTGCAGATTCCAGTGCTTTCTCCCCCTTCCAGGTGAGGACACAAAGGCAGAAAAACCTGCGGTAAACAAGAGGTTGTTTGAGAACAAGATGGGTTTGTTTTTACATAGGAGCTGCTCTAGAAGAAAAACTCTTTGTTACGTGCATCCTTACTCTGGCTGTTTTTATGGACAAGGAGAGGCTTGCTAATAATAATCACAGCAATGAGGTCTCTCTCCAGTTGTCATGCTTGTGATGGTTTCACTGCTGTACACAAAACAAGACTGGTCGTTGCAAGGCACCCAGTGTGGAAAGCTGTTGGCTTCCTCAGGCTGTTGAAAGCTGTTCCTCTCCTTTTGTGCTAGCTACCAGCCTCTTCTCAATGCAGCTGAGGGTAGGGGTCTGTGAGGAGCTGCTACTAACAACAAGCTGTCAGTAACAAGTCATTTTCCTACCGTAGACAAGGTCTTTTATTGCTCAGTCTTGTGATTTATTAGCTGCTAGCCTTGATGTGCATGAGACCACTGAGACAGCAGCCCTAGCCCTGGTGAGCATTGACCTACCCCTCTGTTCTTCATGGTTTTGCTTCTGTTTGGATGAATAGGAAGGTTTCTCTGAAATACCTTTACGTTCCCAAATGTGCTGCTCTTTCTGAACAGTGTGGTTGTGCTTGGGAACTCTTCCTGGCAGGAATGCATCCTTTGGAGAATAGATGAAGAGAAGATGTATGTGCGCATCTGCTGCGTGAAGAGGAGGGTGGGTGTGTGATGGAGCTGTCCTAATGTGCTTTGGCACTTGGCATGGCAGCTCTATGGATTCCCAGTTTCTTTCTTCATCCATGTAGAATTCTAGTGATTAGTATGCACACATTATTGGGATTGTCTGCATTTCATACCTGCTAACAGTGACAAGGTTCTTCTTGCATACTCTAGGTTTTGACAGCTACGAGGTGGTTACAGAAGTCCTAAAATCTCCCCGTCTGTGCTCCTCTTACCGATTGCCAAGGACAGGAATGTGCCTTGTTTAGGATTAGAGTTTCCAGAGGCATGTAGGAATGTGACCCTGGTATGAGAGATGATCATTTTCCCAGGGAACGCTCTGTCTGGTCTGCTTTCCCACTGCAGCATCACAGGGAAGATGGGGACTGGGAGAAAGCCCAGATGGAGGGTCAACAGGAGTGAACTTTATCTGCGGGTAAAGCGAAGCAGCAGTAAGTGCCAATGGCAGGGCTCAGAGAAGATGCGCTTTGTAGTGTGCAACCATAGTGTGCAACCGCCTGAACCTAATCATGTAAAAATGTTCCTGAAGAGTCATAGTCCAGTGTCATATGAGAAGCTTCTTTGTTCTTCCCCCTTTAGGATAGCATCCAGGTTTCAAGGAGAGAGGATTGGTACGATTTGGGTGTGCACTGACGTTTGTAAATATTCCGTGATGATTAGGTCTAGGGAGCTATAACTGATCTAAGCACTGAGTTATCAGGACTGAATATGCTGGCAAAACTGAAGGCTGAGCTGCAAATGGGAAGAGGGATGCTGTCTGTGGAGGAAGGCAAGCCTCAGTCCCCCATGGGTCTTAAGTGTTGATACTCGTATTATTTCTCTCTTCCAGACTTCAGAGACCTCCTAAAATCTTGTTGCTTCGCTGCCTAAGGCCTTCCTTTCCTAATGCTCGGCTCCACATTGTTTCAGAAACTGACGTCAGGCTTTTAAGATTTTAGCTGTAAAGGACTGACTGGTTTGAGTCTGAAACTCAGTCTTTCATTTTCCTTTCTTCTCTCTTTTTCATGGAATCATGGAATGGTTAGGGTTGGAAGAGACTTTTTACTAGACCAGGTTGCCCAAAGCCCCATCCAGCCTGGCCTTCCTTTTAACCTTGTGCATTTGCTGAGGGAGTAGCACTTATATTATCTACGCTTAGTCCATTTTGCCCTCTGTGAGTTTAGCAGTCATGTTCAAAACATGTAGTGACTTTGCTGGTTTGTGAATCTTGCTGAAGAGCCAGGTGAGGTGTTTTTACACATGCCGTTGTTCATTTAACTGTCATTGTTGCCAGAACGGGAGCTGAAGTGAATGAAATGGTTGGGTCCTCATTATAATCTCACACAACTTTCCTTCCTGAGTTTTTGGGTTCAAGGGATACCAAGAGCTTACTCCAAAATACAGAAGCAGATGTAGTAGTTAGCTGCAGCTGGTGGACATTTTCCCTGCTTTTGCCGTATGTGATCAAGCCATTTTCTTAGCTCTTTTACTTTTGTGGTTGCAGTTCCTTGGCCTTCTGAGCTCCAGAAATTCCTGTTGTCCCTGCATCCAAATCCTCAACTGTTTTGAATAATCCAGGATCTCTTCAGGGGTTTTATGGCTAACACCTTTGAACATAAGACTATATTTGAACAGGATGTGAGTAAAAGGAAGCCGTCAGAATGAGCAGGTGTTCTCATGCACCCACTTTTGGCTACTCTGAGAAATGTATCACATCAGAAAAACTATATTTAGCAGGGCTGTGTGCCCCCCCCCCGCTGGCTCCCTCCGCAGCATTTCTTCAGCCAGCTCCGTGATTGGGCCAGTGTGATCTTAACTTGTTTTGCTGTCTTTTGTGGTCACTGAGCTCACCAGATCCACTCTGATAGCAAACAGTCCAACTGCGTGTTTGGCTAGGCTGCCACTTCTCTGCTGAGAAGTTTCTGGGCAGCCAGAAAATGCTGAAGGAGGAAGTGAGCAGAGATGATAAAGTTGTCTGGTGGCAGCAAGACCAGAGAATGAAGATTATTCTCTGGCTGTTGGGTGGAGGGAGGTTGTTCAGTACAGAGAAGCACCAAAAGGGTGAAGTATAGCAGATTTCTATTTAAAATTTGGTGTAATATAAGTAGTCTTTTTTGGGCTGCCTTTCTAATCCAATTATTCACAGCTGTTCACTGGGGAAGGACATCCAGGCACATCCAGGCCATTTTTAGAACGTGAAATGAGAAATTTTCTTTGGTTGGCGCTGTTGTTTGCCAGCTGGCCCGATTTGAAATGTCAGAAAACTGGTGTTAGTTTTGGACAGGAGAGTGTGGGTCAACATGGTGGGGGGGAGGATTTACAGCCTGGTAAGAGGGCATGTGCTGGCGGAGGAAGAGATGGAGGAGATGAAGCTAAATTTTGGAAAAGTATCAGGGGAATGTCAGTATTGACATTTGATGAAGTCGATGAAGGCATGGCTTTTTTTTTTAGATTTAGATTTTTTTAGATTTTGAGTGGGCAGGCTCGGAAATTGAGAGTTTCTCTGGTAGACTTGTGGAGGGCACATAAGTGCCTACAGAGGGGCTGATTGTCACCGTGGTTCCGCCAAAGATGTTTCAGGGGGTTCGTTCTCAGCGAGGAGTCTGTAAATTAGGCTGCATCCTGATTTGAAGTGTCTTTCAGCCTTCCTACCATTCTTGTTCATCCGTATGGCTCTTCAGGATTGATGAGATGATTGGCAGCTTTTTTTTTCTTTTTTTTTTTTTTTCCATGACTGTTACTGAGCTCTTTTGCTGGTCAGTGTTAGCCTCAATAAAGTCACCACGTGCTGAGCTCTGACCCCAGCTGCAATTGGGCAGGCATCCAGTTCCTACTAAGAAGTGAAATCTGGAGGACCCCGCCCAGCAAGCTCAGTAGCATTTGGGATCCAAAACTTATTTAATATTCCCTTTTTAGGAAGAGCAAGCACTTTTAATATACATAATAGCTCATATCTAGATAAAATTCTGTGCTGTTTCAGGGCAGGAACACTCAGAGTTCTGCCAATCCCCAAGTAAGCCAAAAATGTATGAGATTATAAATAAATCTTAGGACTTTTTATTGTTGATTTTTTTTAATCTCATAGCAAGACAGCCTGCATCCTAGCTCAAAAGCAATTAGATCGTTGTTTTTGTGCTCTCCCTTTATATGAGAACAAGAGGTCACTGGATGACATTACAGCTTTGTAAATTTAGAACAAATAGAAGGAAATGCTACTTCACCTAGTGCGTCGTCATCCTGTGGAATATGCTGTTCCAGGATGTTAGTCAAAAGCTGTAGCTGGAACATAAAAAAATAGCTGGGCCATGCTTGTTTCTAGCCACGCTTGCCAACAGGGATGACCAAGTCTCGTGTTCCAGAGCATCGGCTCAGCGCGGCTGTAGCTGAGAGCAAACACTCAGACTCCCTGTCTGGAAGAGGACAGGATTTCAGGGTGAAGATTGCTGTGGCTTCTTCTGGAGATGCTAAGAATGGCTTCTTTCTGATGTGAGACGTTCAACTGGTCATCGGCCTCATCTAGACAGCACAGAGTATGTAATAGCCTTTGTCCCTGTGTTAGTGTCCTTTAACAGGTGGATGTCTGGAGCTGAAATTACTGGCACATGCAGAAGGAGTTCAAAGTGGTAGGATGAGTGATTTTCATTCCCTGTGAGTGAGAATGTGTTTCTGTAATCTCAGTGGTGCCTTTTTTGGGAATAGTGCTGTGACGTGCCTGCTGCGCATCAGCCGGCGCAGGTGAGAGGCCAGCACTCCCTGGGTGCGCGGCACTGGGTGCGTGAGGCTGTGTGAAAGATGGGAACTGCTGAACTGCTCCGAGAAGGAAGTGTCCTTGCTAATGTGTTCCTGGATTCCTAATTATCCTCATTAAAATGTTTAACTGTAACACCACTGCGGGTTAATCAGAAAAACAGGTTTGTATGCTTTCTTAATTTCCCCCAAGAATTGTTACGCTAGTTATGTTAAAATCTTATCTGTCCTTCACAGTGAAGACTGAATTGTCCCAGTTTGTCTTTAGGAGTGAGGTTTGCGATTGTATTCTTTTATTTCCGATCTCTGATGATACTGCTAAATCCCAGTGCAAATGTTGATTTAGCACTGACTAATGGAGAATGTTCTTCATAAATTTATCGTGCACAAAGCTGTGTTTTATTTACAGTTCTGTAATTACACAATAGACCCTTTATTTTAATTCTGTGACTCTCTCTGGATGATTCAAGTATGAAAATCTTCTTGATCTCTTTATTTGTCCTCTGCCTTATAAACTTTAACTTTACTCTGTGAACAGAGGATTGTCTAATGCTGAATGTGGGGATTTTTAAGATGCTGTAGTAGATGATATAAGAAGGAATTAGTGATTCCTATATTTGACAGTCTCCCCAGTGATCTGTGAAGTCTGTAGTCTCAGAAATGAATTCTCAACCAAAGTATCTACATTTCTATATTTTATACCACTGTTTTAGATTTCATGTCCTCCAAGGTGACTTAAAAGCGATTCTGTGCATTCGCCTTTTTTTTTTTTTTTTAATAGAGAGAAATAGTAAAAGGTACAGCACTGTATGGGAGTGTTCTGAAATAGGAATCCTGATGATAATTAATTTTACTAGCTGTTTTAAAATATTTTTTCCCACTGCCCAGGAGCATGCCAGTGACTTGTTAAATGAACTGGTAGTTCCTCATAAAAAATTGCTCTTTTCAAAGCAATGAGAGGTCCTTGGACTCTTGTCCTAGGATGCTTGGCCTTTCGATAGGGTACTGCTGTACATATGCAGTTACAGATGTTCTTGGCTTTGCAGCCAAAGTGAGGCCCTGCACTGCTTCCTCTTAGCAGGACTTCAGAGATGCTGCTCATTCTTCTTTAACTTCACATTGATTTTAGCAGTACTGCTTTATGCTCCATAAAAGGTTTCTCTAGGGTAACCTTTCTTACACAGCAGAATCTCAGATGGAAATAGAGTTAATCTCCCACTTTTCCTCTTTCCCAAGGAAAGAGAAAGACTCCTGTGATTGCCCTCTTTCAGAATACATTTTATCAGAACTAGAATAGTTTAAAGGAAAATTCAGGGAAAAGGGAAGAAGTCCTTTGAAGTTTTATTTTTAGAAAATTGTAAATACTTATTTCTGTTTCTTTACAATTGATACAGATTGGATAATTTTGTCCAAAATAGAATGCTACATGCTGAAACTGTTCCTAATATAAATGGCCAGTCCTTGCTTGGAAAAGGCATTTAGCTCCATTTGTTGTCTACTTGATGTTAGTGGCAGTGGCGTGCTTTTCTAGTTACTGGTAGTACCCCTTAGCATAGTTAGTGTTGTTGCAATTGAATGCTGCAGTCTAACCTATAAAAAGAAATATATGTTGTGAAAACTGAAGGACTTAAAATAACCCAGAATTTTACAGATATATCTTTTTTTATTGTCATTACGTATACATTTCTTACTGCACTCTCTGAGCTATTCTGACATCAGCAAGAAGTTTGATCTTCAGCTTCAGAGGTTTTTATTTTTAGCCTGTTTTATGAATCATAATGAGAGAAATGAGAAATGGACCGGAAAATGGTAGTTAACGGGTTACATACTGGGATGACGTGTGTGTGGTTTTTTGGTGCTGCTTAACAAAACTTTGGTGGCATGCTTGTGAGAGTCACACCGGCTTCATCAACCTAACGTAGTCCTAGTCTGTGTTAATCTGTTGTTTCAGATGTTACAGCACAGTTTGCTGGAAATGAAAATGATGATTTTTTTTATATACAAAATGTAGAGGGGTAAAGGAGTGTCTGGAAGTTTTTAGAGTTGACTCTATGGGGTTTATGTGGCAAGGGTTTGGTAGTGGGGAGCTGCAGGGGTGGCCTCTGTGAGAGGAGCCCAGCAGCTGCCCTGTGTCAGATCAGAGCCAGCTCCAGAAGGGACCCGCCAATGGGCAGGGCTGAGTCACTGAGCAACACTGGCTGCACCTCTGTGAGAGCAGATTTAAGAAAGGGAAAAAAAAAAAAAAAAGACTGTTTTGTAACAGAAGCTGGAAGAGAAGAGTGAGAACCGGCCCTGCAAGACCCCAAGGTCAGTGCAGCAGGAGGGCAGGAGGTGCTCCAGGCACGCAGCAGCAGTTCCCCTGCGGCCTGTGGAGAGGCCCCTGGTGGAGCAGGCTGTCCCCCTGCAGCCCATGGGTCCCACACGGAGCAGATCTCCACGCTGCAGATCGTGGAGGAGCCCCGGTGGAGCAGGTGGATGTGGCCTGGAGGAGGCTGCGGCCCATGGAGAGCCCCCGCAGGAGCAGGCCCCGGGTCAGAGCTGCAGCCTGTGGAGAGGAGCCCATGCAGGAGCAGGGGGTCTTGGGGGAGCAGCCATCCGTGGGGACCCGTGCTGGAACAGTTTGCTCCTGGGGGATGGACCCTGTGGTACAGAGCCATGTGGGAGCAGTTCTTGAAGAGCTGCTGCTGTGGGCAGCCCATGCAGGATCAGGTTGGTAAGGACGGCATCCCATGGGAGGGACCCCACATGGAGCAGGGGAAGAGAGTGACCAAGAAGGAGAGGCAGAGATGAAGCATCAGGGACTGACCGCAGGCCCCATTCCCCGTTCCCCTGCGCCGCTTAGGGAAGGACGTGGAAGAGGGTGGTGGTGGTGGGGAAGGTGTTTTGAGTTTGTTTCTGGTTTCTCACTGTTCTAGCCTGCTAGTGATAGGCAATAAATGATATTAATCTCTCCACATTGCATCTGGTTTGCCCATGATGGTAACTGTTGAGCAATTTCCTTGTCCTTTTCTCAACTCTTGTTTCTACTGTATGTTCTCCACCTCTTCCTCTGGAGAAGGTGAGTGAGAGAGCAGTTGTGGTGGAGTTTAGCTGTCCGTTAGTGTGAAACACCACATCAACATAGAGGAGATCCTTTTGATTTTTGTTAATGATGCTCAACCTTAATGTGGATTTTCTTAAATCCAGGTCTTGCAAACACTTCAATATTGTTCTTATTTAAAAAGTCAGTTGGATGGAAATCGGACAGACTTGTACACAAAGAAACAGTGTTAGTATAGTGTGGAGAAGAAACACTTTTGTCTTTGGAAGAATAAACGTTGATTTATTGTCAAGTTGGGACCCCAGCTGAATGGACAGCCCTGTGGATAGCAGACGTGGTCCCCTGAAAAGTTAGGACCTTTTATTTCTCTCTACTGCCGCCATCTGACAAACCAAGAGAACATTGGTGGTAGGCTACACGCAGGCTTGTCTGCATTCCTGGGCAGAATGGAGCTTTGGCACCACGTATGTCTTCTACTTGTTTGTTAAACACTGAACTGCTCATTTAACATGGGGCAACCAGCACATCAGAGTTAGCCTAGAGTAGAAGCAGACTGAAAACAGTATTTATAGGAGGCAAACTCACCACAACCCCAAGCTGCTGGTGGGACTTTGGTTGGAATATCTTTTCTGTCCCAAATGTAGAACAAGCTCTCAGAAGACAAGAGGATTAAAAGTACTGTCATTTCTCTTTTAGATTGTTTATTTTGCTTCATTTCTCTCCTCCTCTCTCCTCACTTGTCATCAATCTAAACTGTTTTTTAGTATGATGTGATGGAGCATTAGGGTTTGTGAGCTCTGCAATCACACTGTAGCTGGGTATGGTATAGTATACTTAAGAAACCACAGAATAGGGGATATGGGCCAGTTTTTAAGGAAAACAGCCCTTATGGGTCATTCTTTTGATATGTCAGTCACTAATCTGATGAAATTTATGTTGTCTACTAGTTTCAGGATTTTTCCCTCTTAAATACTTAGTATTGTGCTTTCAGTCTAATTTAACAAATATGTTATATATTAATTGATAGAAACTGGTACATTAAGCTGTTAACAAAATATTTTTGCAAATTTAATGCCAATTTAGAAAGTCATTAAGTACATAAAAAAGTATGCAAGGTCTGCATATGTGATATATTAACTTTTACTGTCCAGTGCCTGATTTGCGTTGTGCTATTGCTGGGGTATGAGACATATCTTATTCAGTTCTATATTGAGAATGAGAGTTAATATCTCTGTGGTTCTGTAAGTTTATCAAAAGAATTAATGTAAATTTTGGCAGAAGGGAAACATAGTTCAAAGGTGTAAATGACTTCTGTTGTGAATCTCATTGCCTCTGAAAATAGCTTCAATACTAGCAATAATGCATTCTTTCACTGTCTTTCACTGACATGACCAGAATACACATTAATTTTCTCTCTCCCTTCAGATTATCACTCCATGTCGGAAGCTCATCCTTTGTGCTGATAACAGAAAAGAGATGGAAGATTGGATTGCAGCACTGAAGACTGTACAGAACCGTGAACATTTTGAGGTAATAGGATAATGTGTTCCTTTATACTCTGTGCATCCTCTGCTAAATAACAGCTTGTTTTGAGATTGAGTCAGCCTTCAGTGAAATTAACAGAAGTAATTTTTATTGACTGTAGTGGGTATAGCATTAGGCCTTGTGTAAAAAGTATCCCAGATACACAGAAATGATTCTCCAAAGAGTGTACTTTATATACTCTCTTAGTAACTTTGAGAGCACTTTTTTTTGAGAGTGTAGGTGGATTATGAAACACAGTTCTCCTTCGATTGTCTTTTCACTCTTCTGTTATCCTCCCTGTCCTAATTTGCACCTTGTCTGCTTGCTTTTCTGCCTGTTTCAGTGCATATCTTTGCTTTCTGGGACTGTAGTTAGACCAGAACTGCCAGCAAAAGAAACTGTCCTGAGTTCTTCTCACTCTGATGCTTGTCTTCCTGTTCCCTCCATTATGCTGGCACAAACATTCCTCTGCTATGCAATGAACTGGATTGAGGAACTGATCCTGCTGAAAGCTTAATACAAAAAAAAAATGGAGAAGGGAAGGACTGACTTCAGCAGATAAATTCTCCAGTTCATTGTCCTATGCACACTTGTAGTGAGACAAGCATGAGAGATAGCACAGGAGCTGGAATGAAGGTGTTGCTTCTTCTTCAAGCAGAAGCTTGAGCTCTTCTGGCTTAAAGAGCTTCTTCACCTACAGCTGCTGTGTGTAAACTGCATGCGGCCAACTCTTCCCTAGTAAAGTGTTCTGTTTCTGCCTTTCCTGACTGCTCTGCACGAGTCTTTGTTCTAAGGAAAAGTGGTCTTGTGTCTCTGCTTCAGATTTTGTTGTAATGCATTTATTTTATTAGTCTACCCAGTACAGCATGGACCATTTCTCAGGGATGCACAACTGGTACGCCTGCTCACATGCTCGGCCAACATACTGCAATGTGTGTCGGGAGGCATTATCTGGAGTCACGTCACATGGGCTCTCGTGTGAAGGTAAGAGTGCTTCTTTGTCTCCTGTTTTGGGAGTGTCATCTTTATAGCTCAAAGCCACGTTCTAGAGATCTTTTAAGAGGAATATTGTTAACAGTCTGTTTCCCATACAAGACAGAATCAGATTCTTGGTATTTTGTAAAAAAAAATAATAGAAATAATGATGTTTTCATGCTGATTTTAGTATTAGACTTGACAGAAATATAGCTTTTTTTCATTACCCAAATACTGACATCCCTTATTAAAATGATGCTTCTGAAATTAACAGGTATGTAATTCTGAGGTATGAGATTAAATATTCATAAGAATTCTCCTGTTCATAAGAATACTCGTAAGAAAGTCCCTGTTAAGTGTTTAAATGCCAGGAGGTTATTTTTTTAGCTTTAGCATAGCAGATGTGCATGCCTGTGGACAGCTCATACTTGTAGCATGAATGAGGTTACACCCACACTATGTAAAAGGATGACGGAGTGTATGACTATGTAAATCACGTCAAATTTAACAAGGTGATAACGAAGCTTTGTACAAGGAACTAGTAAAAGTGATGAGGCAAGAATTAATAGCTAGCTCATCTTACTCAGTATGCTTAGAGTTGATAGTTTTGGCAGTGCTAACAAGGGTAGTGTGTGCCTATGCTTTCTTTTGGAGCCAAATATGGTCACTTGGGAAAGCTTTCACACAGACTGCCACATTACATGTTCTGAAGCTGGATTAATATATTCTTCTCTTCCTCTCTAGTGTGCAAGTTTAAGGCCCACAAGCGGTGTGCTGTGCGGGCAACCAATAATTGCAAGTGGACAACTCTGGCCTCTATCGGGAAGGATATCATTGAGGATGAAGATGGGGTAGGCATTCGTGTCAATTCCTGTAGCCTTAATCTTGATGTTGAAGCACTGGCGTGTGCTCTACGCAGTTTTCTGCACTGTACAAGTAGTAATTGTGCCTTTATGTGTTAGTGATATGGGAAAGGTCTCTACTGTCAGAGCATAAGATTCTGTGCAAAAGGTCTGGCCAGGGTACCAAGGACTCCTTAATAGCAAGAGAAAACTGCTACAGATCAGGGGGAGTTGAGGTTAGGTAGTCGGAGGCATAGGGAATCTGGTCTGATTTTTGGTAAAGGAAAGATAAATGAGTGGTTGGAAAAGTATCTTACCGTATGGGATGTCTGATGCAAGTCTTTGTTTCCTTAGTAGCCTGGGGTAAATCACCTGGTCTCTTTGTGTTCGAGCATGTTGTAAACTGCCAAAAAAGATTGTTAGGTGTTTTCTAGAAATTACCTCTGCTGTCCTCAAACAGTGCATGTAAAGACTTTCAGTTGTATATATCTGGAAGCCACAGTGTATCCTGTGACCTTAAATTGCATGATGGAAAGTCCATATTGGTTCTCTCCTCTCCCTCTGTTCCATTTGCAGATCTCGATGCCACATCAGTGGTTGGAAGGAAACCTGCCAGTGAGTGCCAAATGCACTGTGTGTGATAAAACCTGTGGCAGCGTCCTGCGTTTGCAAGACTGGCGCTGCCTTTGGTGCAAAGCCATGGTGAGTTGAATAAATGTCACTATTCCAGTAAAAGGATAGTCTTTGATCAGCTCTATGATGTGTTCTTTTAGTGACATTTACTTAAAATGAAATCTCCACCAATGCCGTCAGTATTTGCCACGAAGGATCTGGTTGTTCAATCTGCAGGTGATAAACAGCCTGCGAGAGAAAGAAGTTTAAGTTGTGATGAAAAGCATCACTGATGCATAAAAGACAGACCTGAAATAAGTTCCTGCCTTCTCTGCAAGCTCAGTTGCTTTTGATACTGTGCTTTCATAGAAGAATCCAATTATTCTAGATATGAATCAATGCCTCAGGCATGGGAGATACTTGATTTTAAGGAGCTGTTTTTTGGCATTTCTACAAGTTGAAAAGAGAGGGGGGAAAAAGATGATAAAGAATACTCAGTTATTTTAATAATAGCGATTTCCCTTCCCATTATAATAGGTTTCTCTTACATAAACACTGTAGTTAGATCTTGCTATGTTTCCAGTTGTCTATAACATTAATAATGGAAGTATCACAAAATTTATAATGAGTTGGAGTGGGTGCTCAGACCCCAAGCAAACCCTCTGTCTTGCAGTCTTCATGTACTAGAAATGACTGAAGTGCCTAACTCTACTTCGTATTTACTTTTTTGGTTAGCTTTTCTAATCCCTTCTTCTCTTTCCTCTTGTGTCCCTTATGTGCTCCTACTTCGTTTTCTTGAATTCTCAGCTTCTTTTTTTGCGGCTTTTCAAGAAGCTATTACTTTCCTTGGATCTCAGCTGAGGCTAGGATTTTGAAAGCAGAGTACCGGATGGCTTTTAAAACCACATAATTTGTTATCTGGTCCTCTCAGCACTCAAAATGCTTGTCTCCTGCATTCAGATGGCAGAAAAAGCACATGCTAATGGAAAGAGGAGAGGAGAATTGGTAGAAAACAGATTAGATCATTCTTTAACATGACCTTATTAATGACATTTCCTTGGGTTCTTCCTTTCTTTCTTTCTTACCTAGCCGTTACAATCTCTTGTTGGGTGGCTCTGTGAGTTATACCACAGTGCCCAAAAGGGTGCAAATGATTTTTTTTTTTTTTTTGGTATTTTCAGGTACACACAGCATGTAAAGAGTTGTTGCCAAACAAGTGCCCTCTTGGGCTGTGCAAAGTATCTGTCATTCCTCCTACTGCTCTTAACAGCATTGATTCAGATGGTAAGTATCACTAGTAAGTAGTGCCTTCTTTCTCTTCCTCTCAGTCATGGTCCTTCCAGATAACACTATTAATCCCAGGCTCTGTCAACTGACAATTCTGCTTTTGGTGTTGCTGAAATTCCAGACTAGAAGATCTTGCTGAAGTATGGTGCTGAGCTGTTTGTTTTGCTTATTACCCTGTAATGTCAGTATTTGCTGAGTTGCAGCTGTTAAAACTTATTGAGAACAACTGTGTTGCAGAAGCAGTTTGGGAAGGTTGGGGAAGCTGAAAATTTTGGCATACTGCTAGGAGATAAGTGTGACGTTTGGCAGCATGAGGTATGGTTCGTGCTGGATTCAGGGCTGTGTGCATTTGGCATGTATCCAGTGAGTGCCATAAGCACAAAGAAAGTACTAGCTTCTTCATTGCTGTGCTATAGTATGGGGTGTTTTGTGGTTTTTTTCCTCACCCCATCTCTCAGCTTTTCCTCCCTCCCTGCTACCTCTTTCCTTAACACAGGTTTCTGGAAAGCTACTTGCCCACCTTCTTGCACAAGTCCTTTGTTGGTCTTTGTCAACTCAAAAAGTGGAGACAACCAGGGAGTAAAATTTCTACGAAGATTCAAACAGCTACTGAATCCAGCCCAGGTCTTTGACCTCATGAATGGAGGACCTCACCTTGGGTAAGCAGATATTCTATAGAGGAATATTTTCCCTGTAAATACCAGAAAAGCTCAAAGGATTTATTTGATTTATAAGGTCATCCTCAAATGTCACAAGGAACCTATTCCTCTGAGAAGACTGGGCACATGCAAAGTTTGGAGGGGTTTTCCCCTCTCTGTGTTTAGTGTTATTGATTAGTTAAAACAAAACATGTTGTTGAAAAAAGGTTATGTCCATTCATCAGTAACAGCAGAACAGCTTGAGGGATTTTGGGGGAATTCCAGAAACACTCCCCTGGAAGAAGACCAAGCACGGAAATTGTGAATCCAGAAGTAAACTGACAACAGACTTGTAACAGGCATCCTAATGTACTGTTAACGAGTGTTAACTTGAGTTAAATCCAGTGAACAATCGGGTATCACAGATAGCAAATGAATATTGTCAAAATGAGATTTATTCAGAAGTAACTTAACCCGGTAAGTTTGTGAAACATCCATTCCTTAAAGATTTTATGGTGATGTTGGAAAAACATCTCTTATGAATGCTTTCACTAAAGTTGTTTATGCCCTGGGATCTAGGTGACATTTCAGGCTTGTTTACCAGATTTCACTAGAAAATCTATTGATTAAGGAAAAAAAAAGAGAGCAAGCAACCTGTGGAATAAATTCCTTTACTGTTTCTGCAACTCTGTTTAAAACAAACAAAAAAGGTCTCCAGTTTGATTCTTCTAAACATTTCTGTTGCATCAAAATTGGGTGACTTTCTTAGGAATTGGTACTTCTTATAAATAAGAGCCAACACAAGATGAACCTCTATCATATTTTGATATGATTGACTCAGAGTCTATTACTACAACCTACAGGTGCAGGGTGCTAAATCTGGGGAGTGGATGAGTGACCACTAGGATCTGCTGAGAACTATAGTTGGAACTGTAAAAAGCTGTTTGTTGCCACAGTGCATTGCAAAAGACTGGCCTTTAAAACTGTAGCATGCTGTCCAAGGGATGTGCTTGGCTGATAAATAATTTACAGAAAACTTTAAAATTAAATATTTTTCTTCTTCCTCACCCCAGTTGGACTGATTGTAGAGAAGAATTTTGCCTTTAATCAGGAGTGAAGAGAAGAAATCAATTACTTTCTCAGGCTGTGATGCACACTAATCAAAGAGCTGCTCTTTGCTCTTTTAAAAAGCAAGTGATAGTACAGGGTAAAGACCACTTCTTAATAATTTAAATATTCTAAACTTGTGCCAGTCAAACAGTACCATAAGATGTTGTCATTTCTGATAGCTGTTTTTCATGTGTCAGTAGTGGTTGAAGAAATAAGGATTTTCATGTACTACAGCAAATCCTGTTTAGGTAATAATAAATATATATATATTTACTTAACAAATAAATAAAAGCATGCAGTAGTTCTGGAGGATGTTCACTAAGAAACATAGTTTCAAACAGCTCAAGGAGAGGTTGTTTTTACATTTAATATTCTGGAATGAGTGAATAAGATAAATTCACATTTGTATTGCTGGAGAGTTGTTTGCCTGCCTGCAGGCCAGAGAAGGTGCCAGAGCATTGGTTTATGTTGCTTTCCCAGAAGGACTGAAATTTTGAGGCTTTATATCCTCTTACAGTTGTCTGCTTACTGAATGACTGCATAAAGTTCCCACTCTTCAAGCCTTGCTTTAATTGGCGTGGCCTTAGTGCGGAGGCAGTGACATCAGAGCACTCCAAATAGTGACAAATAACTAGTGTTAGGCTGAACTAGCAAATCTGCAAAAAGGAGTTAATTCAATGGATAATCAGCTATCACATGCTTGTTTCCTCTTCCGTTCAGACAAAAGTGCATTGCTTTAGAAGGAGTGTGTGTCTGGGGTGTATATCTGTGGTGAATAGCCATTGTAAATTGCTTAGCTGTATTTATAATTCCTTACTTATAACTATTTGAATTCATTTGTAATCTGACAGTGGCCTGTATTCATTACAAAATCAGAGCCTGCTTTAAGCGAATCCGACATGTTTATAGCCTAGATTGGAATTGTTTATCATTCCTTTCTGTAACAGCTGATTGCTCTTCTCTTTTGATTTTTTTTCTTTCCTTTCTCTGTAGTTTACGCTTATTCCAGAAATTTGACACTTTCCGGATTCTAGTTTGCGGTGGGGATGGAAGTGTTGGCTGGGTTCTCTCCGAAATTGATAGTCTCAATCTTCACAAGCAGGTACCTGCCCAATGAGCTTGGTTGGTTGTAAGAAAGAAGGAACAACAACATGGGTTGAAGAGGACTTTCTTTGATCATACAGATGTAGTTTGCCCCAGGATTGAAGCTGCTGAAAGCTTACCACAATAGTGTTCTTGCAATAATTTTCTGCAGGAAGCAGCACTACTTATCTATTCCTATCTACAGTGTTCCTCTCCAACTCCCTTGTACAAGATCCAGTCTTTAGAGTAGTTGAGTTACTCCTGCTCCGTTGCCACCAGGGACTTAAACTTGGAAAGGGCTGCAATTAGAAAACCAGCATGTCAACAAGGGTAGCAATCCTCATCTATTCCCTGTAATTCTCATGGTGTTTCTGTGTCCTCGGATAGCTAGAAACTTCATTGGATTAGACATAATTTACAGGGTTTAATTTGTTTCCATTTTGTCTTGTAGAGGGCTATGCTAATTTTACAGAAAAGGTAATAGCACCACCTGATGGTTAAATGAGTATATCTGCAGGATGGAGTATCTTTTAGCAAGGTTCTCTGGGTGGCAGCTGTAATGCACTCCTCTCTCAAGTAACAACCTAAAAGCAGAGGGAACCTGTCTTTACTTGCATGCTGTTCTGGCTGTTTTCCCCATCCAGTTGCTTTCCCCCTCCCCCTGGGACTAGCTAGTTCTCAACCACTGCTCTTTGTAAGGAATCAGTCATGTTACTTTTGACTGTTAGTGGTTTGCGTTTTCCTATTTGAATATCAATTTTGTTTTCCTTTTCTCTGTTGCAGTGCCAGCTGGGAGTGCTGCCGTTGGGAACAGGGAATGACCTTGCTCGTGTGTTAGGCTGGGGGTCTGCTTGTGATGACGATACCCAGCTCCCCCAGATCCTGGAGAAGCTGGAGAGGGCGAGTACCAAAATGTTGGACAGGTGAGTAATCAACACTGAATTGCATGAAAGCATCATTCTAGGAGAGCTTGATTTTGCCCATCTGTTGGGCTTCTTTATAGTTCCAGGTATGATTTTTTACTGATAATCTTCTGTCACCTTTTGTCAAAAAAAGATAGTCTTCCTTTCTGTGTCACTGCTGCAGAATAGTAATGGGTGAAATTGTCACTCTGTCTGATGTCCAGTGTCATCTCTCGTGTTCCAGAGTTCTTGATAATTGAATTTGACAATCTCACAGTTGTGATGTTTTAAACTATTTTTTCTTGATAAATTTGGAGCAATTTATCTCAAGTTTGGCTTATAAATGAAAGCTGAAAACAGAAACAGAAATCGTTACCCCTAGTATTGATAAAGCCTTTACATCTTTTTACATTTGAAAACATCTCTTGACTTTAGATTTGTATTCTGGCATGTTGAATCAAATTATGACCATAGGATTTCTGTGAGAGAGGGAAGAAGGACAGAGAATGTGCTTGTGTTGTAGAATACTTGTTCATAGTGTTATCCCTCCTTCTGCCTCACTTCAGCCCCTCTGCAATTTCAGTGCATCCCTATGGCTTCTTTACATCATTCATGTCCCTAACAAAGTGCTGTTTGTTCTGCTTGAGATTCTGACCTGTTATGTCCTTTGGATAAAGGAAGAAATCGTCTGCCTTGTAGTGACAGCTATGATGCCTCCTTTTCAACAGGTGGAGCATCATGGTATATGAAACCAAACTCCCACGCCAGGCCTCCACTTCCACAGTCACTGAAGATTTCAGTGAGGATTCTGAGGTACTTTGCAAGATGCAGAGGGGACAGGGAACTGGGAGCAACAGCCTCAGAAAGGATGAGATAGGAGACAGTGGCTGAGTTCAAATGGAGCAGGCCTTAGCTATGACTTGGGGGTAGTAGGAGCTACAAAGATCCTGGGCCTTTAAATTAATGAAGTGTTGTAGGGAAGGATGGAGGCTGGGTTACCAGAGTCAACAGCTGTAATGGGGGATGAGGAGGAGAAGATTTGGAACAGGAAGAGAGAGGAAATGATTGACTTTACCCTGCTGTCATGACAGGATGTTGTTGAAATTGTGGAAAGCTGAATAGCAGTTAAAGGAAATGTAAAAAGCTCAGTGTTTAAATCCACAGTTGATGAGAGACTCGTAAGAACTGCACTGCTGATGATTTCTAGGTGCAGAATTAGCATCTTCATCAAATTCTGGTCTTCAGTGGGTAAATGAGCCCTGAGCCACAGAACGTTTCCAGGGCAAAAAGAAGTTATAGAATGATAGGTACTCTCTGGGGAGCCAGAGACACACGGCAGGTGTTTTACTGCTGGGAAGCAGCACCCCAGTGGCTTGTTTCTGACTGTCACCAGGTGCAGAAGATTCTCTTCTATGAAGACTCTGTGGCTGCTCATTTGTCCAAAATTTTGACTTCTGACCAACATTCGGTGGTCATCTCCTCAGCCAAGTGAGTACTTAAAAAATTGCTCTAAGTGAAAGTTGTACTGTGAAAATCCTGAGATGATCCTTGCATGATTTTGTTTTCCTTACCTTCTTTGTCTAGGGTACTTTGTGAGACAGTGAAAGATTTTGTGGCTCGAGTAGGGAAAGCCTATGAGAAGGCAACAGAAAGCTCAGAGGAATCAGAGGTCATGGCCAGAAAGGTAAAATTGGAAAAAATGTATAGCTTTCTACTTCTGAAGTGGAAAACTTTGTTTTCAGGGAAATAGGATAATGGCATACCAGCAGGCATTAAAAGCTTGAGCTAGCTAAGTTTACTGTTAGTTCTGGTTAAAACTTCTTCTTTGCCTTGTAGTGCTCTGTCCTAAAGGAGAAGCTGGACTCACTGTTGAAGACACTGAATGATGAATCTCAAGCATCTTCATCTCTGCCAAATCCTCCTCCCACCATTGCAGAGGAAACCGAAGATGGTGATGGGTCAGGCAGTGCTTGTGATTCTTCTAGTGACCGGTCGGTGGGCTCGTCATGTACTGCACGGCCCCAGATATTTCGCCCCCGGGAGCAGCTCATGTTGAGAGCCAACAGCTTGAAAAAAGCCATTCGTCAGATTATAGAGCATGCAGAAAAAGGTAACATGTTAGGTGTCCTACTTGTGGCTTATTATGAGCTCTTGAGAAGTATAAATTTCCTGTATTCCAGAGGGGAGTAGGGTTTTTTATTAACAACAGCTTTCCTGAGCTAGAGAAACTGCTCAGTAAGCCTGGCTGCCTAGTTCCGTCTCTGCCAAGCCCACCTGTATGAAACATTGCTTGGTAAATGAACCTGAAGTTCAAGGTATGTTCTCTCCCGTAGGGCTGGTTTAGGAAGTTACTACCCTCCCACACTCTATTTGTTTGAGTTTCCTGTCTGTCTCCACCCATACCGCAATTGTGTCACTGCAACTGTTTGTGTGGCCTTGGTGTAAAACAGATCTGAAAATACTTGGGAAGAAAATATTTTAAGTATTTTAACTTGGATTGTTTCAGCAATCCCTTTATAGTACAGCCCAGTAAAACAGTGCAGTGGTACAAATGAAAGGGCAATGAACTGTAGCACAGAGGCAACAGAAAGCAGGAATTTCTTAAATGAGCTTTGTTACTGGGAAAACATTATAATACTGTACCTTGATGCAAATCAATCCTGTTACTATGTTAAATACCAGGGAAGGTGACCCTCTTCTCCCATCTTGGCCCTTATCTCTCCCCAGCCATTCACCCCTGTAGCTCAGAGTTTCATTTCCTTCGAAAGGCGTCAGTGTCACAGATGTTAGTCATAAACTCAGTGATGTTAAACTTAGACTAAAGGAAGTATTTAATAGCTTATTACCAGAGATAAAAGCATTGAAGTTGCAGATGTGATGTCCATGCGCACCAAAATGTGCACTGTGAAGAACAACTATGCAGTAAGTTGTAGATCATTGTAATGTTACTTGGATTTCCAGCACGGCAATGTTGTATACAACCTACCCTGAAGGTGAAGTTATATGAAGTGATGGAAGTTGAGCAGACAGCCTGCTTCTGGTGAAGTAGAGGTCCTGACTTCATTGCTGCCCCACTTTGCTGCTGCTTATCTTATGCTGATTTGATGCTTTTTGGAGTTCTTTTGGAGCCCAGCCAATTTGCTTAATTCAGCAAGAAGTTTTACTTTTCTGCCGGGCTAGTGGGTTGGATTTCCTTGTGGATAGTTTTGATGAACTGCAGAATCAGCACAAAGAAGGGGAAGAGAGCGTGAAAGAAGGGGAGGGGGCTTGTCACCCTTCAGAAGCAGTGAGGTGGTAAATTGGTTGCATTCTGTGAGGGCTTGCTGGGGAGGACTGTTGAAAGGAAAGAAGAAAGGAAGTTTTGATTTCTTTAGGCAACATGCTAGCATTTAATTCTTGCCAGCTCTTGGGCAAACTCCACTTACTCCACTTGTTCAACTTATCCAAACTGTTTTTCTTCTTCCGAAGTATGTAATTTGATTATTTTGTTTGTATTGTTTTTTACCAACTACTGTTTTCTTCCTCCTGATGATGTGTGTCCAAGTGTCCTTTTCAAGTGACCTATCCTATTGTCCTAGCACAGATCAAGCAAACAAAAAATTCAGTTTAATCTATCATTTATTGTCCTTCTGGTTAGAATTTCTGGCATCTAAATGTGATTAAATGGAAGCCCATCAACTGTAGCACAGTTCACATCGTGGAAAGCCCGACTGAAAGGCTTAAAGTTTAAGTCAGACACTTCTACTTAGAACCTCGCTGCTGAAGATCTCAGCAGAGAGAACAGAAGGCTAAACCATCCCAGTTCCAAAAGCCCTTCAGAGCTGGGTTTAGGTGAGACAAATGATATAGGAAAGCTTTCCTATATTCCTATTCTTTCATTTAAAGAGTCAGGACCTTTAGAGTCTCATTCTGTTGTTATTTTTGTCAGTGGGAGGTGTTTCTTGATGGAAAAGTTGTGAAGTAACCACCTACTTTCTCTCTCTTTGCAGCCGTAGATGAACAAAATGCCCAGACTCAGGAGCAGGAAGGCTTCCTCCTTAGCCTCTCAGCTTCTGAAGAGGGCAAGGAATTAAGGAATGAGGATAAAATCTCCCTGCAGTCATCACACAGCAGCAGCTATGGAGTGTCCAAAGTGAGGAACCAACGGAAAGGTACTCTGGGGCTGCCACCATGCAGATCTTGCATGTAACAGTGTTACACTGTTGCCAGTCCTGTTTTTCTCTCATTTTTGCATGATTGCTCTAAGCCTCAGATGCTACTCTTTGCACTGTGTGCAACCCTGTGCATCATACACGCTATCATAGAATCATGGAATATCCTGAGTTGGAAGGGACCCACAAGGATCATCGAGTCCAACTCCTGGCTCTACAAAGGTCTACCCAAGAATTCAGACCATGTGACTAAGAGCACAGTCCAAATGTTTCTTGAACTCCGACAGGCTTGGTGCAGTGACTATGTCTCTGGGGAGCCCGTTCCAGTGTGCGACCACCCTCTCAGTGAAGAACCTCTTCCTGATATCCAGCCTGAACCTCCCCTGTGGCAGCTTGACACCATTCCCTCGGGTCTTATCGCTGGTCACTAGAGAGAATAGATCAGTGCCTGCCCCTCCGCTCCCTCTCGTGAGGAAGCTGTAGGCCGTGATGAGGTCTCCCCTCAGCCTTCTCTTTTCCAGACTGAACAGGCCAAGTGACCTCAGCTGCTCCTCTGCTCCTCATACGTCTTCCCCTCTAGGCCCTTCACCATCTTTGTAGCCCTTCTCTGGACACTCTCCAACATTTTCATGTCCTTTTTGTACTGTGGTGCCCAGAACTGCATGCAGTTTCAATACATTTTTGATGGCTGCTGGTTTGTGGTCTTAGCATATGGCAACTAGCATTCAGGTATTTATTTTTTTTAATTTAGCAGTAATCTGCATTCTCTTGGCTTTTGGTGCTTGGACAAAGATGATCTTGAGCATTTTTCATGTCATCTACCTGATGACATTTCTCTGTAAGCCCCTGCCAGCTTTTGCAGATGACAGAGAATAGAAGCCAGTTTGGTTTAATAACTGTGTTACGTGAGTAATTTCCAAGTATACTTGGAACGTAGTGAGTATGGATTGGGAGCCAACTACCCTGTCTGTTGTGCTGCTGTCACCAGCTTTTTCTCATCTCCATTTCTAATATTTGCAGAGTCGTATTTCTGTACCTCCAATCTGTGAGGTTTTCCAACTGAACATATGCCACATCTCTGTCTGTTACTGACTTGTTCTGTCAGCTGTTCATTTTACAGTGGCTAGAGTGTTTTGCTGTTGAGTGATTCGTACCCCAGTCTTGATGCTTGGGCTGTGTTGTTATGTGCTGGCCTGAATCACGTCATGTTTGTCAATAGCCATGTTTGTGTTGTGTTTTACAGCGTCCAAGTCTCCTTGCGAAAGACAAATAAACAAAGGAAGTTTGTCACTGGGCAGCTCTGCATCTCTTCCTCCCCAGACAGGAAACCGGGACAACTTGCCAATGCTGAACACAAAAATCCTCTATCCAAGTGAGTGTAATACCCACCACTTCCCATTTTTGCAGCAAAATGTAGTATGGGTGACAACAGCACAGGCTTAACTCTGCATGAAAACACAAAATTGTTCTGCCTGATGTTCTTTTGCTGGGTCCACTTGGAGAGAAATCCCTTTGTAGGTAACTTTCCACTAGAGTTGAACAGTGGAGACTTGAAGGAATTAGTAATAGTTATCAATTTGCAGCTGAGAAAACCTAAATACAGATTTTTATTAACACAGTGCAGTGGCAGAATTTAGATATCGATTACAAAGATATTCTGAGCTCTAAGGGACCTTGAGAATGCTGGTAGGGTGCCAGGTGGCTGAGAGAGGTTTCTGAAGAGTGGCAGCCATGGATGGGGAGCAGCAGTCCCCTTGTGTGAAAGCTGAAGTCACTGGATAATACACAGATCCAGCATATATGCATAATTCCCACCTCATGCATCTTGTGTTGCAGCTTCTCCGCATCACTGCAGTGCTGTCCTTCCACCTCTTCCCCCAATTTACTTGTTCAAACTGTTTCTTCTGGAAGCAGGCCATTTCCTTTTTCTCTGAAAAAGCTCATATTTGTGTGTTGCCAGCTAATAATTTTAGAAGCAGGAGGCAGTAATCCTTGAGTGACTTGGAGAATAATTTCAGTCCTCCTTCTTTCCCTCTGCTCCTTGAAGCAAGGATGTTGCATGTCCCACCCTGGAGCACATAGCTACTGCAGTGAATACACTCCTATTTCCCATTCACATGCACTGTTGGCTTCGGGATATCCTGTCACTCCAAAACCCCATAGGCAACCCTAGAAAATCTTCTCTTTACTGAGAGTGCTAACCCTTCTGGAGTGGAAGAAAGCACTATTGCTACTTGCTTTCCACAGTGAGTGACTGGAGTTAATATATTCTGAGATTCAAATTACGTTTTCTGTTTATTGTTATCACAGTCTTCCCAATTGTCAATTTTCCTACAGATATCCGTGCCGGCATGTCTGGGTCTTTGCCTGGGAGCTCTGTCATCAGTCGATTGTTGATCCATGCTGATCCCTTCAACTCTGAGCCTGAAAATCTGTGAGTATGCTCAGGATGTTGAAGGGAGTGGGTCTTTCCAAATGAACCTCAGCATTGTGCTGTGAGAACTAGATTAGTTTAGAGAGCTAAATAATTGACTGCAGGAACCTAGAGTTATGTAAATGAATTCATATGCTGATGCCAGTGAGGATCAACTTACGTAGTTAGACAAACAGTGACGTATCAGACTCAAAGAAGAAGATTTTTAGGTTTTAGGTGAGAGAGTTAAATTCAGACCAGTCTTCTCCCACCACTCAGGGATGACTCCAGCTTCCAGTGAGTATGCAGTAACTTGTGGGGGAATTAGCACCATTCCAGCATGGAGGCCAAAGAAAGCTCATGGGCAGGCCACATTGTGGGAGACAAGTGGGAGATGTGATATGAACACTTTCTCAAGCTGTTTCTGCTAAACTGTTTAACAGTAAAAATTCAGTTGGTACACACTTAAATATTTTTTCCTAATCTCAGTGCCCCTGAGATTACTTTGCCCCTGAGTGGACACTTTTGAGCTTATTTGACAAGCTGTCTGTAAGTAACACCTAACATACATGCTTTAGCAATTAGCATTGCTAAGGTTTTCTGAGTCCTTTTACACAACCCCAGTGACCAGGAGCATAGCTTTTTGTAAATCGAGTGTAGACTTCAGTGTATGTTTTGGTGGCAAGGGGAGAATTCCTCTACAGATCTTCTGGCTATGGTCAGAGGCTGCAGGCCAGGGACCCTGCTCAACAGCAACTTTTAAGGTATTCCTTGTGGGTTTTAGGCAGCTCCCAGCAGTGTTTATCTGACGTGTTGGCATACAGCCATCTTGTTCTTCACATTTTTTTACAAGGTAGCCAAGAGAGGCAAGTGAGATGTATACCAAGTGGTATGTAGACTTAGGGATGGGAGTTTAGTGTTTTTTCTTTTGTTTGACAGTGAATGTTACACAGAGAAGTGTGTCATGAATAATTACTTTGGAATTGGACTGGATGCGAAGATTTCTTTGGATTTCAACAACAAACGTGATGAGCACCCAGAGAAGTGCAGGTGGGTTTTTCATTGACTGACCTTTGACCAGAAGTGACCGCTTCTGACCACTTCATGTTTTCATGGGTGCTTTTGAAGCCAGTTGTCTAAAAGTGTGCTGAATAGTTACATCATCAATCTCGTCTGCATCATCTTCAGGGTTTGAAATCATGATGAAGGGGATAAGTTACTGATTTATTACTGATTTGTTATGCTGTTCTGGATAGTATAAGATCTTTGACTAGGTGCATCAGTGTGGATTCAGTGCATTGGTTCTATTCACTTCATGATCTCACTCACAGGTTTTTCTCCTGGACTTGCTGTTTGGCTCAGAAACAATCACATCTCAGCACCACAGAGGTTGATTTTGGCCTTGATCCTAACTTAATACAAACCACTGTATAATTCACAGGCTTTGCACTTTTGCATATCTGGGCAAGTACAGGATGTTCTGTATAGCCTGGGACTGGTACATTTGCTATGCTTATTTGAGCTAATACCGCAAAACGTTGTGGATGCCCTGTTGTATGAAACTGACCGATTCTGTGCTGGGGAATCTGTATGTGTCTGGTAATGTGTGTTACTCAGTCATCCTCAATTCCTACGTGTTTTTTTTTTTCAAGAAGAATATTTTCCTAGCATAATCTATGACCGTTTTGAGTGCTTGACCCTTTTGGAAGCAAGGAACATTTGTGTTTTATGATGTAGGAGGTACCATTTCAAACTATATAGGCTATTTTACCTCTAAGTGAACAGCTAAATGCCAGTCCTGACCTTTTCTCTTTTGTTTTGCCCCCTTAGAAGTCGTACTAAAAACATGATGTGGTACGGAGTATTGGGGACCAAGGAGCTGCTGCACAGAACATATAAAAACCTGGAGCAGAAAGTGTTGCTGGAGGTGAGGAACTAGCACATCCATCTGTAGCTAAAACTGCGGTACCTAATTGCATCTCCTTCAGACACTTGGATTTTGGCAGGGTGATTCTCAGGGCATTTCCTTTGCCTGCTTGATACAATATACTTGCTCCCTCTCACCTAGCTCAAAGTAGCTTTTCTTGGTTCTGGAAGATAACTTGTATTCTCAGCTGATAAAAGTGTCATCTTGTTGCAATGCAGTAGCCATCCCCAACAAGGTATTCAGCATAGATAGGATTGTTACCTTACATTTGATGTCTCTTGTAAAAACATTTTAGTCCATAGGTGTGGAAGAAAGCTGCTAATTTAACTGTGCTGTAATGTGGATCAAACAGGAAAATATTCTTGTATGGCCCACTGACAGCATAAACAAGTAGTTTTGTAAGAGGAGACCCTTATCACAGAGACTGTGTAGGTTTTTCAGAAGTTTTATGCCCGTCTAGACGAATAGACCAACAGGCTCTGCCAGGCCTCTGGTGTACCCTGTTTTGCTTGACCAACCTCGTTGCCTTTTATGAGGGCATCACAAGCTGGGTAGATGGGGGGAGAGCAGTGGATGTCATCTACCTTGACTTTAGCAAGGCTTTTGATACTGTCTCCCACAACATCCTGCTAACAAAGCTGAGAAAGTGTGGGATAGACGAGTGGACAGTAAGGTGGGTTGAGAACTGGCTGACTGGCTGAGCTCAGAGGGTGGTGATCGGCGGCGCAGAGTCCGGCTGGAGACCTGTGACTAGCAGTGTTCCCCAGGGGTCGGTGCTGGGTCTGGTCCTGTTCAACATCTTCAACAACGACCTTGATGAGGGAATAGTGTCCGCCCTCAGCAAGTATGCCGATGACACAAAGCTGGGAGGAGTGGCTGACAAGCCAGAAGGCTGTGCCGCCATTCAGCGAGACCTGGACAGGCTGGAGAGCTGGGCAGGAAGAAACCAAATGAGGTTTAACAAGAGCAAGTGTAGAGTCCTGCACCTGGGAAGGAGCAACTGCACGTATCAGTACAGGCTGGGGGACGACCTGCTGGAGAGGGTGGACGACAGGTTGGCCATGAGCCAGCAGTGTGCCCTGGTGGCCAAGAAGGCCAATGGGATCCTGGCGTGCGTTAAAAGGAGCATGGCCAGCAGGTCAAGGGAGGTGATCCTCCCGCTCTACTCTGCCCTGGTCAGGCCTCACCTGGAGCACTGTGTCCAGTTCTGGGCTCCCCAGTACAAAAAAGACAGGGATCTCCTGGAAAGAGTCCAGCGGAGGGCCACAAAGATGATACGGGGCGTGGAGCATCTCCCCTATGAGGAGAGGTTGAGAGACCTGGCTCTGTTCAGCCTTGAGAAGAGAAGACTGAGGGGGGATCTTATCAATGTTTGTAAATACATGAAGTGTAGGAGACAGAGGGATATGGCCAACCTCCTTTCAGTGGTTTGTGGGGACAGGACAAGGGGCAATGGCCACAAAATGGAGCCCAGGAAGTTGTGCACCAACATGCGAAAGAACTTCTTCACAGTGAGGGTGACGGAGCACTGGGACAGGCTGCCAAGGGAGGTTGTGGAGTCTTTGGAGATATTCAAGACCCGTCTGGACGCCTAGCTGTGCAACCTGCCGTAGGGAACCTACTTTGGCAGAGGAGTTGGACCCAATGATCTCTGGAGGTCCCTTCCAACACCTACAGTTCTGTGATTCTGTGACTCTGTGATTCCTGTTTGGGGAAGAGAAGCAAGTCTCTCTAAAACCTGTGTCTACCAGAGGAGAGGTGATTCACGAGACATGAATGAATACATTCTTCTGCTCTGATAGATAGAGAATCATAGAATGGCTTGGGTTGGAAGGGACCTTAAAGGTCATCTATTTCCTACCCCCCGGCCATGGGCAAGGACATCACCCACTAAATCAGGTCGCTACCCACAGAATCAGAATAAACTGAAGAAACCTGAATTAATTCATTGCTAAGCTGTGCAGGCTGTTTCCAGTTGCAGAGCATATGCTGTGGTTGGAGGGGTTCTCTACTGCTGTGCTGAGAGTAATGATACCTTTTTTTCTGTACAGTGTGATGGGAGGCCAATCCCTTTGCCCAGTCTCCAGGGAATTGCCGTACTCAACATTCCCAGCTATGCAGGAGGCACCAACTTCTGGGGGGGAACCAAGGAAGATGATGTGAGTATTTCCTAAGACAGTCCAAGAAACATTTTAACTTAGTGTTGCTTCTGGAGTCATAGCCCCCAACTGTCCCATAGTGCTTGGAAGAAGACAACAAGGAGCCTGTCTGCATGTACTTTCTCTGTGAGGTGGATAGGATACCGAAAGGCCAATCTTCAGCAGCTATGCACCCAAGCAATCCATAGTGATTCAGAAAGGAACCGGATGCTGTCCAGGGCATTTAGACTTCCAGGAAATGTGTTAAATTGGCCTTCTCCCCTCATGCTGTCTGAGGAGTAAAGCCCCTTGAAGGCAAAGGCAGTTAGATCCACTCACAAACATTGTATTGTTTGAAATGAAAGAGTAAGTGCTTACTCTTATAAGAAGAATTATTCCCTTGTGACTACAGTCTTTGTATTGGACTTATTCTTTAGCTGCCATTGGCAGCACAGTTGGAATATTGAGGCTCTTTTTTCTCTTTCCTGTGTCACTGCAAATCTTCACCTTCTAGTCTCATTGTTAATTCTATACAGATTAAGCACCAATTGTGCACCGGTGGGGAAAAGGAAACCTCCCTATCAGAGCAGTATGTCAGTTGAATTCTCTCTCCCTTGTATTTGACTAGACATTTACAGCCCCTTCCTTTGATGACAAGATTTTGGAGGTGGTAGCCGTGTTTGGTAGCATGCAGATGGCAGTGTCACGAGTGATAAACCTACAGCATCACCGAATTGCACAGGTATCAGCTGCTTTTGTGAGCTCTGCTTGCCTCCCCCATCTCCAGTGCGTGATGTTTTTGCCAGTTTCAGTCTGTAAAGCCCTCCTTTCTGCTCTGTTCTGTCCGTGGAAAGAATGTCCACCAAAGTTGAAAAGGTGTGTGTTCAGGGGCAATTGGTGCATGGAATCGTTTGCTAGCTTTCATTGTGGTAGGAGATAGATTAGCAATTCAAATACAGGTTAATCCAAAGACATAGCAAATAATGCCTGTAAATATGCAAATATGCAAATAATGCACTACTTGGGGAAATGTTTTGGAAAGAAAGAGAGCATGTCTCATGCTTTTGAAAAAAACAGCATTTTAGAGCTGTAATGCAATCACTTCTTGCAGTGTCGGACTGTGAAGATAGCAATCCTGGGAGAAGAGGGAGTTCCTGTACAAGTGGATGGAGAAGCCTGGATCCAGCCTCCAGGTTACATTTGGATTGTTCATAAGAACAGGGCACAGACCCTGACCCGAGACAGGGTAAGAACAGCCTTGGATACACTGTACTCATGCTTTCGATGTTACATGTTCCTGGAGCGTGTCAGTGGCCACATATGAATGATTATCTTGGTGGATGTAGGAATTATGTTTTGCTACACATTATAAAACCCTCTGGAAGAACACGGCTAAACTTGCGTTCACTAATCGGGAAATCAAATAAGTAAGGTTTCTGCAAGCTTATTTTGCATCCTTTTCTAGGTGCCCTGTGACACAACATTTCTTAACATACTTGCATGCTGTTTTTCCCACAGGATGCCTGACTCGCTGAGTGCTGTGGAATGTCTAGATTCAGCTGTTCAATATCTTAATTTCTCATTATTGTTCAGTATGTGGCTTATACCTCACTGACCAAGAAAAGCAGTGTCTCATGCCTCGTTCATCAGTCTGTGTCTGTCTGATCTCCTAATTCTCAAATATACCTGATAAGTACCAGCATATAAGGAAGTGTCCTTGCCATTTTAATGTACTACTGAATGGTGGGAAGCTAAAGGAAAGGATAAAGGTATTGCTGTGGTACAGACAGCTTATGGTTCTCCCCCAACTATGTAATTTTATGTGGATAAACAGTTTGGTTGATAGAAGTTCTTAAAAATTCCCAGAATAATATGCCTTTACCCAGTTTCCAGAGCAAACTGAAGTCCTCCACAGAGGACTCACCTGCTGAATAACAAGAAATGAGAGAACAACCAAGAGGAAAAAAGGAAAAGCAGCCAGATACAGATTGGAAACATTCCCTGGCAGGAAGTTACAAGTATGATAGTGTGAAAAGAAAGCAAAAGTGGGACTACAGAGCCTCTGTCATGGTAGGACAGGGAAATACCCAAGACCTCTTGAGCTGGGAGAGAACATTGGGTATTGGTGTGGATGGTGGGGAGAGGAGGAGAAGGGAATAGCAAGCAGACTCTTCCCTGGAGGGACGGAAAGCTTCTGCAATGTCACATTGAACCTCGAAGGGGAGTGGGATGAATGAAGGAGATAGCACAGAGTCAGGTGGAACAGAATTCCTGCTGTAAAGGTGGGAGAGAGAAAAGGAGAGGCAGCCTACGTGTGGGTACAGTGGGAAAGGAGAGTGACGCACAAAAGGCAGACAGGACACACAAGTCCCTAGTGAGCATGCTGTGTGTGTTGGACCAGCTGAAGCCATGGCTGTGATTGTGCTACCCCACTCCTCCCTGCCTGCAAACCAGGTTCTGCAGGCGTGGAACTGCCACTGAGGAGCAAGTTGCAAGTTTGCAGAGCAGCATTCAACTCTCATGTTGACCATGGGCTTATCCCTGATTCTCCTGCTGTCCTTGTGGTCACCATTGCACACCCTTTCCTTCACAGAGCCAGTCTGTCCTATGCAGTAGATGAAGTGGGGTCCTCTTTTTGAGTTGGTGACCCTGTACCTTTGGTAGCATTTTTCAAATGTGATTTGGGATATTTGGTTTCCTAAGCAGAAGATGGAAAAACTCAGATTCCCTCATGGCCTCCTCTGGACCACTGAAGAGTCATCAGCAAGGCTGAGATCAGCAGATAGCTTGTACAGAGCTGGCGGAGCTTGTTTTTGTCCTATATGAGAAGCAGTAGGGGAAAGGAATGCTTTACCACAGGTCTTCACAGGTATTTGCAGATGCAGGAAAATGATGTGTCTTCAGATCGTTGGGTTGTCCCCATGGCAGTCGTCTTCTAGTAGATACTGGATCTCCTCTCCAGACATCCATCTCCTCTCCCTCTAGTCCTGTGCCCCTTACCTATTCTGTAGTCATCTCATTTGAATTCCCAGGACCAGGATCCATGACTACTATTTTCTTTCCCTTTCCCCCACCCATCACACTCAGTCTCCTTTCATTTTCCGGCTCTCCAGATGCTGATTTTTTTTTTTCCCCCATGAATGCTGTGCACTCCTGATCTTTATCCTCCCCTTCTCTGAATTCTGCTTCCTGTTTCAGTCTTCCTCTCCCATAGTGCCTTCTCTCATCTAATCTTCTGTCTTCCCATTTCTTGCACTCGATTCATCTCTCCTTGCCCTGAGGCTCTACATGTCAGTTTTCCTTCTCACCATATCCAATTTTGAGCCTTCTGCATTGGATGTGTTTTTCTTTTTCTTTTTTTTCTGAAGCACTAGCTGATGGCAGCAAAAGGATCAGTAAGAGTGCAAGTGGGACAGGTTCTGCCTCAGAGTTCAGCTGCTAGTCCACCAATTACTGGGGAAGCCCAGTTTACTTCCAGATAAGGAGGAGTCGTGAACATTTTTGATTTCCAGCTCCAAGATGTCACTTGAAGAGATGTGCACTAATACTGCTGCTCCCTCCTTCCCACAAAGCTTGTAATTAGTTGAATTGGATGGGTTTTTACTGAATAACAAAAGGCTCTTCCTTGGGCATACATGTCAAAATTCTGGTTTCTGGTTCAAGGTATAGAGGCAACATAGGTACTCAAAGAAAAGGCTGCCACCACTAGTAAACTGGTGGATTTTTCTGGTCTGGTCCTCAGAAGTGGCCTAATGATTTTGACTAAAATAAGGCTTAAGTAAAAATGAAACCAAGGCAAGCACGTGGCATAGAAAATTTCAACCCAAATAGCTAAAGTTAGCAAAGTTACAAGCAGCTGAACAACTGGGTCCTCCAAAGAAAAGTGTTTTACAGTCATTGGCACTTAGAGCCTTGTTTTTTTATAGGAGATACATAAGGTGTCTTATAGTTTGCTTGCTGTGGTTTTAGGCATTTGAGAGCACCCTGAAGTCCTGGGAGGACAAACAGAAATGTGAGTTGTCCCGACCCTCCTCTTTCTCACTGCAACCAGAGATCATGTCGGAAGAAGAATCCACCCAGATCAACCAATTTGGTCAAGCTGCAGGTGCTCTGATCCACAGGTGGGTCTCAATTTGCTTTTAGTGAATAGAGCCCTCGTGGGTGCCCAAAGTTCTTGTCTGACACCCTGTTCCTGGAGACTCTGTTCACTCTTCTCTTGGGCAGTGCCGGTACATGTCGCTGGGGTACCATTCTTTCATTATGCACTGTCCCGGCTGCATGTGGATTGAAGTTGTATAAACTGTCATAGGTCATCCTGAACAAAATGTATCACTTTCACGAGCAATCACAGATCATTTAATCTTGAAACAACCCAATGGCTTTGAATGTCAATGATTGTTATCAGAAGTGAAACAAAGTCCTCTTTAAGAGCTCAGTTGACAAGCTGGGTTCTTGTAACCATGATGCCCAGCAGAGATTTCTGGAAGAAGTCACTTTATGCTCATCTGCTCATCCTTTACTCGGACATGCTGCTGTTTGGTCTGGGCCTCTGAGGGAAAATGCCCAGAGTCTCATCAGTAAAGTGTTAATTAAACTGCAGTGTGTGCAGCTGCCTTTCACATCACTATGGTCATATTAAAATGTCTGGATCATATTTCAAACTGATCCCAACTCATGTGCAGAATTGAATATGCATCTGGAGTTGTGCATGTGAAATCTGCCTTGCTTTGCGTATGCATGCTCACTGTAGCAGGGAAAACAGCCCTGCTTTGCCAGAGCCTGTACCTCTCCCATGCTTTATCCCTGCTCCTGTCAGTCAGATGGGTATTAAAGGAGATACCCAGTCAGAAAAGATCTCTGCTTTGAGCATATGCTGATGCAATCTGTAATTCTCTCTTTAGCATTCGGGAAATAGCCCAATCCTATCAGGACATGGAACAGGAGCTTGCCCATGCTGTCAATGCCAGCTCCAAGTCTATGGACAAAGTCTACGCTAAATCCAAGTCTACAGAGGTACTTCACTCACTTGGCATCTTCATTTTGTCCTTGTTCCATAGCTCTTGGTCTCCCTTTCTGATTGACCAAAAGTAGGGCTTGCTTCTCTAAGACTTCTTCCTTTGACTGCTCAGACCTCTGCATTTCCAGGCTTAATTTGCGCATGAATTGCTTCCCCGCAGGGCCTGAACTGCAGCCTTGTTGTAGAGATGGTGAATAATGTCAAAGCCCTGCATAATGAGACAGAGCTGCTGCTGGCGGGCAAGATGGCGCTGGTAAGAAGCACAAAGCAGGAGTAAAGCAGCCTCTCACTTTTTCTCATCTCATACTGTGGCCTTGGCAAGCAATGTTTTGCTGGTCTTTGTCTTCTTTGTAACAAGTCAATGAAAATGACTTCCAGGATGAAAATGACTTCCAAATGAATTCCATCCAGGAATTAGGATGGTGTTGTTACATTAGTATAATGAGCAGTCAGGCTAGTTTGCTCCAAGTTTGGAGCTCAGAAAAGGTACAAATTATGAACTTGGTGATGTCTGGGCAGGGTGACTGCTGTGCACTTCCTTTTAAAAGGAGGAACTGCTCTGTTTAGCAAGGAATTTCAAGACAAAAGGCATGACTATACATTCCACCATGTGGCTTTTAACTCTGCTTTGCTTCCGTTTCTGATCCAGCAATTAGATCCTCCCCAGAAGGAGCAGCTCCAAGCAGCCCTGGCAGACATGGACCTCCAGCTGAGGAAACTGGCAGACATCCCTTGGCTGTGGCAGCTTATGGAGCCCTGTGATGAGGAGGTGAGGAGGACCAAGGCTGTATTTCCCTAGCTATTCTCTTTTTCACTAGTTTGTTGTGTGCCTTTCTGTGAATATAGAGCTGATACGAGAAAAGATCATTAAGAAGGAAACTTGACTCCCTAAGGCTAGAGAAAGTGATTTCCTGCCAATGTCCTTTGACTGACATGGGATCCACTTTCTCTGTTTCCTTCTCTGTCTTGGTCAGAATGAGTTTAGAAGTTTTTTTCCTCTTTTACAAGAGTTATGGACCTGAGCTTGACTTTACTTGTTGCAGGGGGACCTATGAATGTTTTCCTGATTTTCTCTTTTTGTTCCTATAGAACCAGATGCTGGATTATTCTAAACGCAGCCGCAGTGGCAAATTCCGTCTGGTGACCAAGTTTAAAAAGGAGAAAAACAACAAAAATAAGGAGACTCATAGTAGCATGGGATTGCCGGGTACCAAGTCTGCTCATTCATTGTCTCTCTCTGTCACACTAGTGGGGTTGCAACCCTACCCATTCTGTGTTTCCTCTCATGTTCTCTCCCTCTTCTGTTTCACTTGCATCTTATCTGCCTTTTCTTTGAGTATAATGTCTTTTTCACATGGCAAAGTAGTTTATGGTTCTGTTCTGTCTGAGTCATGATCCCCCAGTACTAAACAGGTATTCCTGAGCAGAAACAGGAGGTACCCTCTGAAGAATTCTGCCTACATCTGGCCATTTTCAGGGGCATTTTAGAGGGTGCTTAGTGCAGTGAATTTGGGTATTTTGGCATTTTAGGTATCAAAACGACTGTGGGGCCCAAGTCCGCATAACTCCAGTCTTTTCACTGCTGATTCTCTGTGATACGGTTAATGATGTTTCTTTCATTGATTCACCTTCAGGCTTTAATCAGGTTTCATGTCTAAGGGGATCAGCATCACCACAGGTGCAACCCTGACCTTTAATCCTACTGGTCAGTAGATAAAAACTGGCCATGAATCATAAAATTGTCAGTCAAGACACTTTCTCTCCAATTGGGTTAGTTGATTTTTGGTTTATATTGTGCTTATGAAGACCTTCTTCTTCTGAAATTCAGAAATACTGTCTGTTCTGTGGGTTCCTGGGTCCTGTCCTCTGCCATGGAATTGTGGGTACAGTCTCTTTCTGTCTAATGTGCTGGTGCTCATCCATTGCCCCCCAGAATTTGGGAACTTTATTTGTCTCTTATTTAGAGGCTGTGCAAGAAGGTGGAAGTCCAAGCTCTTCCTCTCTCCCTCAGACTTCAGGTAGAGAGGTTGCCACTTTGTTTATAGACCACAAGTGTTCATACATAATAGCAAACTAACCTGTGGTTGATTCTTTTTTATACATTTTATGACTCTGTTGTTTTGTAAGCAGAGGAATTTCATGATTTTACTCATAAACATGGGGGTAAACTTTAAAAAGTTTATCCAATCCTGTCAGAACAAGCATGTGCTTCCTCCTGGCTTTACTACAGCTATAGCCTCTGCGTAAGAGAATACCTCTGATCTTACTCTGCCCTACCTCCTTTGTTTGAGACTGTAGGTTGTGCTACCAGTCTTTGCCCTCTCTTTGGTTTGAGGCTGTGTACTGCTTGCCCTCCTTCTCTGGCACTGAGTGCTGATGGTGTCCTCACCTCTCACTCTCTTCTGGGATTCTGGGTACTCAATGCACTCCTGCTTTTCCATCTCTAACAGTTCACCTCTGGGGAACGGAGGAGGTTGCGGCCTGGCTTGAGCATCTCAGTCTTTGTGAGTATAAGGATATCTTCATCCGGCATGACGTCCGGGGCTCTGAGCTCCTGCACCTCGAACGGAGGGACCTCAAGGTACTTTCATGATTGGCTCATCAGAAATAGCCAGCTGCATCTGCATGACCTTCTGTGCTGAATGTGCTTGGAAACTGTCTGCCCACTGTTCATTCCACATGCCTTGGCAAGATGAATGGGTTCATTGTGGCCTTGTTTTATTTTCTCACCATTTCAGGTCACCTGATGTTTAGTAGCAGGGAGGTAGAACAGTTATTTGAGAGACCAGCTGTCTAATTCTTCACAGCTTCCTGGAGAAGTCCACACAGATTGCAGAAAGTGTTCTTGAGAGTCTCTGATTTTGATGATGGAATGGGATTTTCAACTTCTCAGCTGCTGTACCATCTTTGCAGAACATGCTGCGATTTGGAAAATTTGGGTCTTAAGTTGTAGTCACTGGACTAAATAGATCATTGCATTTCTTTGTTACAAGAAAAAATGGTCATGGTCTTTGATGACACTGCTAGATTGAGAGAATCTTTGAAATAATAAGCACGTTGTACAACTTTTCTCGTCAGGAGATGCTTTCTCTGCAGAGGAAATTGAAAGTGATGGTTCTTTGCATGTGCAAAATAATTTTGTCATCATTCTAGTGACTTGCATATAGCAGGAAAATATTTTGTCATAAAGTAGTGCATAGCATTTGTTGAGTGGCCCTTGGATCTTCATTTGTGATTTTAACCATCTTTCTGTTCTGAGTTTTGCTCTAATTTGCGTAGCTGATTCCTCAGCATGCCATCCAGCTACAGTGTGTGTTTTGTTGCATGGCACCTAAGTGTTCACACGTGTTTTGATGTGACCAGTGATCGGTTGGTTCTTCCTGCATGTGTTTGGCTACAAGCTTAGGTCCTTGAGATCTGTATGCACTTTCTTTTCTCCTGCTTTGGCCTTTCACAGTCAAAGCAATTTGCATTTCTGGCTAATGGTCTGCAGTTGTTTCTCTCCATTGCTCTGTTCCTGCTCTGTGACTGTTCCTTACCCTGTCATGCTCTGGTCGCTTTTTGACATGTGGTTTGGGGTTCCATATATAACCATCAAGTTTGTAATCTTTTTGGTTGGTTTCCTCCTCTCTGTAACTGGCTGACTAGTTTGTAACCACTGCTTGGTGACCTGGTGTTTTTCCCCCACTTTCTCTTAAGGTAAGGTTTTCTCTTTTTTTCCAGGACCTGGGTGTGACCAAAGTGGGCCACATGAAGAGAATATTACACGGGATCAAGGAGCTGAGCCGGAATACTCCTGTCAGCGAGGTTTAGCCTCTGTTTTCACAGCCTGTGTCTACCATTCCCACTAACTGCACAGCAGTCACCTCACAGAGCAGATGTGCTCACAACTGTCTCTACTGAACAGCCAAACTGCAGCTGTTCAGAGCTCATATCAACCAAGCATGGTGCTACCTTTTTTCCTGTGGGGTACGGCTGCATACAGTCAAGAGGCACCTTATCTGCACTGAGGCAGAGCCTCCCGGAAGAGAACTCACTTGCTGTTTGAAGAACCGTGTCCTCCAATGTGGGAAGTTCTGGTTCCAGTGATAGTGCAGGACTCCTGAAAATTGCAACATAGCTACCTTTACTGGATAACTTCATCACAGTACAATTATTCAGGGCAAAAGATATATTGGCCAGTCTTAGTTCAGGAGCATCTGACAGTCTTTTCAAACTGAAAACTTTCCTGCTCATCTGTATGTCTTACCTGTATCTTAGAGCATTTCAGTGGGACGGAGCTTGTCCTTGTGTCTTACTAACCCATTTTTAACAAGCCTGTAGTTGCATGTGATTTGCATCAGAAATTCAAAGCCAGTATAGACCTCCCCTTACCAATGAACTCCCAGTGATCCTCACTCACATATGCCTTGCAACAAACAATGCATGTGGTTAAAACAGCGTGGTCTTCCACTGGGCCTGGCTCTCCTCTTTCAGCCAGTCACAATGGTACAACGTTTAGGTTTTCAGGCATCACAAACAATTGTTTGGAAATTCCTGACATTAATTAAAGACAAAATTCTCAAGAGCCAAAAGATTACAGGAAATCCACTCTGACTGCATTCATCTTCAGGAGACCAAATGAAGGGGAGAGGAACACTAACTAGCTTTTTGGGCCATGCAAGAAGTGTAATGTAATGAAGTAAGATATGGAACAAGTTGTTCCACTTTGACGTGGGGAGCAGCATGACTGGCAAGAGCCAGGAGTGGCTTGCTGTCCATTTGGTCCCACTGTCGTGGCCACAGAAAACAAAGCTCTTGCTTTTCTTCAACTTGTAGTTGCAGAAAACTATTTCTGTCGCAAAAATTACAGTCTATTCATAGTACTTGCATCTTTTGACCTGTCTTGGTTCTAGCAGCTTTTCCACCTTGCTTCTTTCTCTTCCTGCCTTGCTCCTTCACCCCAAGATGGATACCAAAAGATTAGGGTGCCTCAGTCCTCCTGGGTTGTACCCCCATGAGAGCAATCGTCCTGTCAAACATCAGGGCTCCTGTAAGAGCCCTGACATAAAGAGAATTGTTACAAAGTGGACAAGCATCGTAATGAAAACTGGAGTATGTTGGTAAATAGTCTTTGGTACCACCAACAGTGGAGCATGGAAAAATCAGTGCCTCTGAATCAGAGTTCCTAGACGGCCTTCAAATTTCCGCTGTATTGCCTGACCCCAGTCAGGTGACTGTTAAAGCCCGAAGACCAGCATGCATAATTATATTGCCATGTTTATCACTGCAGAAGGAATTTAGGAATATTCAGTGCTGTAAAGCTGGAGAAACAGCAGGAATTTTTAATTACTTTGTAATTTTGTATGGTTTTTGTTTTTTTTTTTTATTACAGTGGCAGTTGTCCGCCTATGGCTGCAGACAAAGAAATGGTTACATACACAGTGGCATGAAAGATAATTTCCTGAGGACATCTTTTTCTTTGTTGTTTCTAGGGATTTTATCAACCTGACATCAGCTCTGTAGTCACAACAACAGTCAACCAAGTTATTTTATGTAAAGTCTTGTCTGTTTCAAAAGGTTGTGGGCTGATACCATGCTGGGCAAACTCCATTGCAACCATTAAGGTTTCACCAAGGATTATTCTGACTCTCCCTATCTGTTTTTAACTCATTCAGCTACACATTTCCTCTCAGCCTAGTGAGTTGACAGGGTTTGCTCATGAGAAGTTAGCAGAAGACTAAACATGCTTCATCAAACTAGCAAAATTTCTGGTATAAATACTGTGGACTGAGCAAGAAATATGTTCAGTTTTGCTCTGAATTTGTTTCTTCTATCTATACATCAGCAATTGCTTCCCTGACCATATTTTTTCTTTATCAGTACAAAACCCTGTTACTGTATTGAATTCCTGAGGTATCGGATGAGTAAGAATAGTAGACATAAAGTGTTTGGGACGCTGAGCAGCATCTGCATGAGAATGAGGAGAAACCTTCACTAAGTAGAGCCCCAGGACGCATCCTTCCTCACTGGTGGCAGTGAGGTGCAGCCCACTGCCTGTCCTCAGGAGCATGCCTGGTCAGGATGTTCATGTGTTTCCCCGGAGAGCGCAGCAGGGCGCACAAGGCAGGTTGTAGCTCTGTAGCTCTGTTTGCTCCTTTACCTGCTGAAGAAGTTGTTGTTGCTGTGAAGTTTCTCCGGGGAACCTCATGATTTAAGGTGTATAACCAGTATGCACTTGCCTTGTTGGCGTAGTTTCTGGGGGATAGATTCTTGCCTCATTAGAAACATCTCGTCTGTACTTTTCCTGCTCAGAGTAACGGGAATCCAAAGAGTTACTACGTTCACGCTTGTTCCTTCATTTGTGCCATATCTGGAGAGGCCTGAAGGCCATTAGCCATGTGCTATGGGTGATGATTCCTGCAGAGACCAATCTTCCTTTCTTCTACTTTTATATTCTGTCCTGTTGATAGGTTCAAATACTTTTTGTGTAGGTGAACATTTTATCAAAGCGTTCATAGCCAGTATATTCCTGTCTATTTCTTACTGAAGGCAGGGAAGGAGTTCTACCTTCTTTTAAGAGCTAGAAAATGGGATCCATATTTAACCTGAGTGCCTTTGAATATGTATTAAGGTTTATATCTAACAAAAAGTTGTAGCTCTGTGTGTCTCACTGGGAAAAATGCAGATTGCGGTTGCAGAGATTTTGTGAGTAGATTAGTATGATTTGTGTCAAAAATCAGTGAGAACTATCTGCAAAGCAGGCAGTCAGGCTGAACTTCTGGCTACGTTATTCCGAGTTCCTCTTCTGGCATCTGATCATTTTTCTGTGGGAGAAAAATTCAGGAAAGACGATTAGACAGTAGACATATCTGTTTTGCCAAAAAAAAAAAAAAAGAGACTCTCCTGCAGTCTCAGGTAAAACACCAGCTTGAGAGAAGCTAGAACTGCACACATCACATGTATGTTTAGTCTCCTATAAACGCTACTCTTGTGGAAGCTTTGTGCCACCCTCTGTTTATCAACCCTCCCTGTTGGCAGTGATTTGGAAGGAGCTGGGGCAGTGTCTGCGGTGAGCTGCGCATATGGTTCCACGTGCTAGGATGAGTTTTCAGTACGTTGTCTCTCAGTCTGGCACTGCCCTGGAAATTCACCCTGAATGGCAGGTTCTGGGGAATAGCGTGCCCTGTGTTAGGATGATTTGCTTCAGTGGGATTGCATGCAGTGGAGACCAGAGGGCGTTTGGGCTCGTGAAGGAGCTATCAGCAATGTCCTGCTCTGCCCGTAGGGAGGGCTGTTAGGCTAATGCAGTCCTTCTGGTTTTGCGTGTGGGATCTTGCAGTGCCCAGAGTGTGCGGCCCTACTGCGGGAGCCTTGCAGCACAGCGGAGCTGTGGCTCGGGGCCCAGGGGTGCCAGCCTGCTGCAAGAGCCTCCAGCCATGCTGCAAGAGCCTCCAGCCCTGCCGGGGCCTCCACTGTCCATCCTGGGAACGTTTCTGCACCAAATCGTACGGAAAGCTGTGTTCGTTGTTTTAGTGTTATTTAAAAATGTGCATACTATCTATGTGATTTAAAAAGACTGTTTACACAAAATATTTTATATCTTAAGATGTGTGTACTGTAAAAAACAAAAAAAAAAAAGAAAGGATGAAAAATGATGTTTTTCTGCAACTGTCAGCAGTGACTGCATGTCTGTATCACCGTCCACCAACTGTTGTTCCTCAGGGGTCTCCGCGCCATTCCTGTGATCCTGTCAGAAGCATAGGGAAGCAAATGAATCCCTGTACAGTCTTGGGAAGAAGGTTTTGTGCCTTAAGAATGGGACCTGCTTCCCTCCTATTTATTGTGTTAATTTATACAGTTATCATGGAAATGTCTCTTGTATTTTTTTGTACATAGTTTACTGTTGATTGTTGTAAATAAGTTTTTCTTGTATATAAAGTAAACATGTTTCTGAGCTTCCAGTAAATATTCTGTTACTGATTTCATTGTGTGAGAAGGCTGCAATGCCCACTTGGTGGGAACCAGCTAATAAAAATCTGTGCTGTGATAAAATGGCTTTATTCTGAGTTGCATCAGAAGTTCAGAGCTGTTCCTTAGAGAGAAGTGAAATGGTAAATGCAGTTGTTGTAGATTAATTTTGTGTTGTTGTAATTGGTATGAGGTAGTTTTATGTAGTTAATTTTGTATTGGCTCTATCTGCAGCGAACAAAAGAAGAGGCGTTTAAGAAATGATGGTTCTGCAGTCGCTCGTCCTGGTTGTAGTTCCACTGTCTGCAAACCCACAGCTGGATGGGAAGCACTCTCAGAAACTCAGCATGGCATTTGTCTGTCAGTTAGTCTTTCTGCTTTTGTGCTGTCAGGAGTGAGCAACTGAAATTCCCATGTGCTCCTAGACATCTCGAGTCTGTGTGGTGTGACCACAACTTCCTGATCGTGGTGGTACAGTGCCCCGGTGAGAGGGGAACAGTTGTTGCCCTACTCTGCTTGGGCCTCTATGCTTTCAATTTATTGCAGGCAGTAATGTATACAGTAACTGGAACAAGTGAAAAAATATTTACAAAAATGTGGGAGAAATTAATTTTCTCATGAAATGTGGAAATTGGCTGCCATAAAATGACCCTTGTAAACTTGAAGCTGAAGGATTCGGCTGAGCAGTCCACGTATCTCGTTGTGATGGGCTTTCTCTTCCATCTGTACCAACTGATGTGTTTGTAAGATGTTGACAAGAAACATCAGACAGACTGCTTTTAAACTGAGAGGATGGTCATAGAGTTCCACAGTGCTGTTGCAAAAGCAAATGGAAAGTAACATAAGGTTGTGAATATTTTCTCTGTGTAAAAGACCTTGTGCTTGACAGTTAAACTGAAGGATATACTTTGTCTTTTTATGGAGGGAATAGTTTATGTGACAGGAACATAAGAAATCATAGTGATGTTATATACTGTAGCAAGATGAAAATGGTAAAAATTCATCATTAAAATATTAGTTCTAGTCATAAAGAGAAGAGAAAAATTACTGCCTTTGCTCACACACACTGGACCTGAGTGTCAGGCTCTGCAATAAGCGCCACAGAAAACATGCAAAGAAAGAAGCAGCAGAGAGAGAAGGTACGTTTACTCCTCTGATGCAGGTAATTAATTTTGGTCTCTTTTTATTTAGGTGGCAGAAAGCAATAGGAAGAAACTCTTTGCCCCACTCAGTGTGTCATTACTGGGTTATCAGGGCTGCGGTCCTCTTGGTTTGATTGATAGCGATCTAATAGAACTTGGGACAGTGGAATGGGTTGGGAGGGATGTGTGCTGTAAAGATCTTGAAGTACCGATGAGGGTTGGTTTTTTTTTTAAAAAAAAAAAAAAGTGTTCTCTGGCTTTTCCCCATCTTGTCCTGTGTGTTGTTGGGTTGCAGTTCTTACATTTTTTGTTTTTTTTAAATACAGTATAAAGCATCAGGAGAGTTGAGCCATCCAGATCTGCTCCCACTGAATGGGCAACACTGGAAGCAAACAGGTTTAGAACAAGCCCTGTTATTCCTTACTTGTAAAGTAGCTTAAGCATCATAAGGTAAATTCCTTGTTTGGCTGCCCTGTACCTTGTTGGGATTAGTAACTGTGTGCCCTTCTGGGCCTTGGGCAAGCTGAGATATTTAATTCTCATGTGGGCTGAATGAAGATAAAATGGTCATTATAGGTAAAAAATATACTGTAGTTTTCTAGCAACTTCTCTCTGAAGAGTTCCAGCATTTTGCTGTCTTATCAAGTGACCTTTAAGGTAGTAAGTCTAGTGTCTTCACAAGAGAGGAAAAAGTTGAAGAATTTGCATATGACCTAAAAGACACAGCACTTCTGTTGACGTCAGAGTCAGTTGTAGCATACAGCTTTTCCTCAGGGGTGTGGGGAAGGGGGAAGATTTAGGCTTCTTGTCCTCATGAGCAGGTTGGCTACCAGGCTGCCTGAGGAGGAGTAAGAGCAAGTGTCTCCCTTGTGTTAAAAGCCATGCACAGCTGCAGCCTCCAGTGGGTATGCAGTTGAGCAGATAGCAAAAAAATCCAGAAAATTTCCTCTAGAAGAAGAAGAAGGCAAAGCTTTTGACCGCTTTATACACAGGATATCTTTAAACAATGAAGTCTGAAACATCCATGATACTTCTTTGCTTTGGGGAAGTGATTTCCTTCAATTATTCCTGTCCTTAATACTGTGTGAATCGGGACTTTCCACTGTGTTAATTAGAATGACATGGAGCCTCCTCTGTCTTATCAGTCTCTCATGAAGTTTCTCTGTTCCTCTTTACAATCCTGTAGTGCTCCTCAGAAAAATTGCTCTTCTTTTAATGAAAGTCATTTAGAAAGTAGTGAGCCCAGCTCTGTAGTTGTTTAGGTTGAAACAGTTCCCTGGCATGCAAAATTGGGCAAATCTTGATCTATTCTGGAGCATCTTTTCTTGAATCCCCTGCTCCTGGAGTTAAATAATTATGCAAGAACCCAAGTGTGGGCTTTTAAAATACGTATTCTGTGGTAGCAAGAGAAATGGCAAAGGAGGAGTTTAAGAGCCCAAAATGCAAGGGCTGATGAAGAATTAAGTTCGTTCTTTCTGAGTATAAGATAAAAATAAGAAAATGAAAATGTTCATAAAAGGCTGATGTATTGATTTTAAATGCTTTAGGTTGATAGTTGATGAGCTTGTCCTAAATTGCCAACCTATACCAACTCTTGGAAGCAAAAACATAGTGAAAAACATGCAATTTATGTGGCAACAAAGCACTATTTCTAGATAGCCAAGTCAGCTACAAATAGTATTTGTGTAGTAGGTGGAATATATAATAATACACTTGATTCCTGTTAGATTTCCTATTTCGTTTCATGTTGGTCAGGTGTTTCTTAAAACTCAATTTCAGAAAAAAGCCTGCTATCATTAATCTCAGCTGATTTTTTTATTGAGTGGTTGAATTGAGCAGCAAAGCTTCACTGTACACACATCTTTCACAACTGCAGTTTTGGATGCCACTTTTTTTTTTTTTTAGCATGAGTCCGAAATGGATGAACTTAGTGTATTTAAAAAGAGCTTGTTTTTGATAAAGTCCACAGCCAAGTTTGTAAGGGAAAACGAAAAAAGTTTTTCAAGCAGTTGGAGCTGTCCTAAACAGTGTCAGTAGATGTGAGCTGAGATGCTAGAGAAGCCTAGGCTACCTGTTCTGACACTGGGGTGGCACTTTCTCTGATGCGGGATCCAGAGGGACACGTGGTTGTGCAGGTAATTTGCATGAGGATGTCATAGGCTGTATGGCTCACAGAGGTGCTGCTGCAAGAGCTGCCCTCAGAGAAGGGGAGCACTGGTTTGTACCATCTCCGATTTATGAAAATTTCTGAAAAGAATTGTGCTTTTTCTCTAAAATGTTTAATGTTCAAAATGCATTAGAAGATTTTGTGCAGATGAGAGCTAATCCAGTATGCCAAAAGATGCAGCGAGCTGGCACAAGCTTCTTGCCCTGCCTTCTCAAAGCAGGCAGCAGTAATGAGGGTTAGAGGCTTTCACTTCTTGTGGTGGAAACTTTGATGAGAAAGTAATGTGGAAAGACTTAAAAATAGTGATCTCTGTCCACATGGAGTGACTGAGGGCTTTGAGGTGGGGATCTCTCAGAGACTTCAGCACTGGTGTGGTTACACTTTCAATCCGAATATAACCATTACTATTTGCCAGAGAGTCAAAAGAAAAAAACAAACCAAAACAAAACAAAAAAACACCACCACAAAACAGATTTGGAAAAGGCAGAAAGGATGCCTCAACTATTTCACTTTTCTCATACATGAAGGTAAATTGTCAAGCTCCCCCTGAGCTGTGTTTGTTTAATGACTAAAAAGAAAGCACTTCATGTCACTCCGAAGAGTAAATATCTGAAGTTATGGATTAACTAAGTTCCAGCAGAGCTCATGGCGGAAGAATAGATCACGCTGATTCACACTGAATAAAGCAGTAAGTGCTTCAAAAGTATTGTATCGTTCAGGATTTCACAGTACAGCTTTATTTAATGAAGCATAAAGCTTGTAAAAAATGTCTGGTGACAAGGGGAGGATGTTGGGCAGACAAGAAATGTTCTGGGTAAGCTGCTGATGGGTTAAAGGGAACTAGCAAACCAGTCTGGAAGGCCTCTAACGAGTGGCTGCTTTGGAGCCGAAATCAAAGAGAAAATCATGGCACAACACAGCATTCAGTGAGGGAGCTGCTGTGTGAAAAATAAATGAAGGAACTGGCTGAGCTCTGAATAGAACAGTCTCCAGCATGGGGGTTTTGCTGCAGCTCAGTAGTGCAGTCCCTTTCACACCTACCTTCTCTTTTTTAGGGGACTTCTGCTGCAGTATGTGGAAGCTCGTCACCATAGGTGTTCTGCTGGCTGCCTGCTCTTTGCAAGTGTGTAGTACCTCAAGTAAGTTTTCATTTTTCAGGTACTCTTCACCCTCTTCCAATTGCTGCAAGCGTGTTTCTTGCTCCCTGTCGGCGACAGGGAGTGGCTGGAAATGTTCCCATTAAGGGATTTGGATTCCTCTAACAGGTTTACAGACACTGCAGGGCCGTGATGGCTGCCTTGACATAGCGCCCATGAGCCCTGCAAGCTGAGCATCACAGCAGAGGCTTGGGCTTGCTTCTGCAGCACGGCACTGACAGGCCATGTTTTCTAGAGCAAGCTCCTTTGCAGTGCTGGAGAGGGGCTGTTGCTCTGAGAATAGCATTCTTGAAGAAGGACCACTGCCAGTTTTCAGCCAGCTCTCTTCCCTGCTTGTGCTTTCACATTTTTGTTTCCAGTATTTTACAGCTACAAAGATGCAAACCAAGTCCTGAAAATCCAGAAGCGGGCAAACTCTTTTCTGGAGGAGGTCAAACCAGGCTCTGTGGAGCGTGAGTGCAAGGAAGAGCTGTGTGACTTTGAGGAAGCCAGTGAGATATTTGAAACCAGGGAAGCAACAGTAAGTTGCTTCTGTAAGGAGGAATGTAAGACTTAACCAATAGATTGTTTTCTTAAAGTATTGCAAACTGGGACGTGGGAGATCTTGCTGTCAGCCCTCCTGACTCCTAAGGTAGAGACATGTTTTTGAATGTAATTGCTTGACAGAGATTGCCAAGTTATACCATTGCTTGTTTGCACCGCAGCACTTGGTTGCTCATGTCTGTCCCACCTGGCCCAGTTTTGAGTTTTAGGTCCCAGCTAGGTAATCCCAATCCCTGTGTGACCCCATTGGCTATTCTTGCTACCACTGAGTTTCTCCTAGTCCTTCCTATCCTAGATACGTAGGATGAACCAGTCCTTGCTGTCCCTCAGACACCAGATTCTTTTTACAGTCTTCACAATGCCCCTGTTTTGCCTAACTAGGCACAAGTGTGATTTTATTTCAGCAACACAGGTGACTTACCTGGCAGTAAGAGACAAGAAAACAAAGTCTGTAGGGATGTTGAGGGATTGTGGTGCTGATGGGTCTGTGAGCAGGGCAGGGGGGATCTCTGCTGTGTAGGGCCATGCAGTGCATGAATGTTGGGGTTGGCCAGTTTTGTTGTAGTGTATGTTGCTATACCGCCAAGAAGAATTTGACCAACACTGTTGACTAAAATGCTGTGCTGTGTTGGCCGAAGCCATCATACACTTCAAATCCCTTGCTTGTGATAAATATGCTTCTAGCTTTAATATAAACTTTGTTTCTCTACAGCTAAATTTCTGGAGCAAATATGTAGGTAAGTAAAAAAAACTTTCCTAATCATCTCTCTCTGTTTCCTCAAGGTTAGCTGGTACTCCGCCTTCCTGCTGCCACATATCACATACTGATTTATATTTTCATTCTCTTTTATATGGGTTGTGAAAAGAATGTTTTCCTGTCATATTGTATAAGCAACTTCTTAAAAAATTCAGGTGCATCTGTGTCTATCAGTCACCTTCTCACAGCAAGGGCACTGGTCGAAAGTGATCGCTGATACTCTGACCCTGCCTGACATGGGTCCAAAGAGGAGCCCCACCATGGCTCTCCACTTCTGCAGTAACTTGCTTCTGCCCTGTCTGCCACAGGTTTTGCTCTTTTGTTCCCTTCTGCTCGCTCCCTCTAGAGCTGTAATTCAAAACCTAAACAAATGCCCTTGTCTGGGCTAAGACCACAGAGTTATCACCATTCAGTGGCAGAAATGGTGTGTGGTACTTGGGAATCTGGGGAGGATCTGCACATGTTAATGTTTGATCTGAGCTGTGGTTCAAGGGCTGAGTTTTTCTGCCTCTGTTTCAGATGGAGATCAGTGTGAGCCGCAGCCTTGTTCCAATGGGACGTGCAAGGACAATATTGGGAAGTTTTCCTGCATCTGTAACAAAGGCTGGGAGGGAGTGTTGTGCAATTATGGTAATGCTGTCTTTAATCCACGATAAAATAACATTCTTCATGACAGGGATCTCAGTGTATAGCAATCGACACTTCTGGCATTGCACAGTATGCTTGCTTTCATTATTGATGTGACTTCTCTGTTACTTCATGATGTGGTAGAAGGATTATCTGTGCTTATCTAAAGCAAAATGAAGTTTGTGTTGCCATGGGAAGCGTTTGGAGATCTGAGATATCTGTGTTTTACAGAACTATTTCTGATATTTTTGTAAAATGGGATAGGAGTGATGTTACTTTATTTTTTTTATAATACAGAGAAAAAAAACAATCCACTGCAATATTTTATTGTCATTACTGTAACAATGTCTTCCCTAGAGAAAAGCTGCATAGTGTATTTAATTAGGAGTACATACACCATGTGTCATCAATGCTTCCCACCATCTGACTCACACTCAGTGACAGAATTTTCTGTTCTCCAGTCTGCCTGCCCAGACAGTAATGTCTGGGTTCCCAATCTCCCCACTGTCTTATTCTGGACCAAGGTCTGTTTGCTGTCTGAAGGGCCCTAGTGCCATTAAATCCTGCAGCTGTCATCCCAAAGCCACTGTCAGCTGTTGCTCACTTGAATCAAGATGTCATTTTGCCACTTTACCTTCCTGTGACTCTGGCTTTCCAACTTCTCATGCCTCTTGTTCCTTTTTTCCCCAGAGGTGAAATACACCAACTGTTCTGTCAATAATGGAGGTTGTGAACATTTCTGCAAGGATGACCCTGCCAACCAGTGCCGCTATTGCAGCTGTGCATCTGGGTACCAGCTGACGAATGACCATACCATGTGCAAGCCTGTAGGTAAGAGAAGGATGTTCACAGGAGATTTGACAGAGGGTTATTCAAACGTGAAATAAGGGGGGTTTACAGGAGAAGTATTTGCACTGCACTTTGTACTACTTTTCACAACATCCATTCCATGCAGAATTATTCCATGCCTGTGTTTCCCAAATCCATACCCACTTTATGACCACTAATAGTCTAACCTGTGCCTGTGTTTGCATCATGGAGACACACAGAGCAATCTGAAAAGTACCTCCTCTGCAAGCGTTGAGGGAATTCCTTGAAGACAATGGATTGTATCGCCTAGGTTAGGGAGACGGGGGGAATGCTTTTAGAAGAGGTTTTGTGTTGGGTGAGTTGGTCTGTGCTAATTAACTTCTCTGCATCTTCTGTAGTGGAATTCCCCTGTGGAAGAGTGAAAATGGACTACATTGAAGCCAAAGCAGGATTCAATATCCGTCTCATTGAGGGAAAAGCAGGAAGAAGGGGAGACAGCCCTTGGCAGGTAAGGAGAAAAGAATCTTTCACAACAGACAGTTCATGCTGTTCCGGAACAGCTCTGCCTGCCTCCCTATTCCAGGGAGACTCCTACATAGCTAGTTGTGGCATCACGTGACGCTAAGATTCCCTTAGCTCAGCTCTTTCAAAAGCAACCAAAAAGTTGGAGTAACAAGAAGAAATATCTGTTAAGACTCTTGGCCTTGCCATTGTTGTCAAGTTTTTTACCTTGCCGAGAATGTCAAGAGAGAGGATAGTGATGACAAATACCTGCTTTGTCACTCCATGCTGGGGAATGACACTTAATCACTGCAGCTCATGCTGCCTGATGCCCACTCCAGGTATTGTAACAGCATTATTGTAGGAGTGTGAGGTAATCTCTCCTCTTCTGCAGGTATCTGTTTTTATAAGCCTTGCCTGTTGTAAATTCACGTTAGCAGATTTAATCAGCTAAATAAGCCATAGCTTAGGTTGGGATGTCACAGAGAAAGAGGAGACCTTGCAGAGCATATTATGGAACTAGTGAATGCATACAATCAGAGCCTATCTGTCTCTGACAGTAAAGGCCTTTTTACACCATCAAATGAGAATTGCAGCCTGAGATGACACACTGTCTTCTGGTGTTCTGTGCACACAAAAATAATCCCCTCATTTGAGCTCTGCCTTTCAAAGTTTTGGAGTACCAAAGTGCTTTCTTACAGTGACCAGCATAGTCCTCTGCTGGTTTGGATGAAGCCAGCCTTCATTTGGGAAGAATATTCAAAAATTTTTGTGGGTGTTCCACTGAGACCTTATTTGCAGTGCTTTTGCTCCACTGTAGAGCTTTGGCTTCAATGAACATGACATGCTTTGGAGCTTGATGCATCTGTACATTTTGCAACCACAAAGAAGAATGTGTACCATATTTTGTGAGCCATGCTTCCTGCAGTGTCAGACCTCTCTGTTTCTTTGTTTCAGATTATGCTCCAAAATAGCAAAGGGAGATTTCTGTGTGGGGGTGTTCTCATCCATCCATCTTGGGTCCTAACGGCAGCACACTGCACTGATTCAGGAGAGGGTCTCAAAGTAAGAATTGGTATGGAAAAAAATCCATCCCTTTTTTTTAAATACAACTCTTTAATTCCCAATGTTTATCGTCTCAGGAGAAAGACCAGCAGGTTATAAAGACAGAAGTCCTGGATGCCGGAGTGGATTGTCTAGGAAGTATTTAATATGCACCTCAGCATAAAACAAAAAAGATCAGTAAAACCACCTGATTTCATTTGAGCCTGTATCAGCTTTACTGTGGAAGTGGGCTGATGTCTTCTGAGCACTGTTGACTGTCTATAGAGTAGAAAGACTAAAAAGTGCATTTGGGGAAATCTCTTCTGCTTGTACTTTTCTGTTGATGAAAGTATTCAAGGTTGTTCTAGTACTGAAAAAAAAAAAAAGCCCCCCTTTACAAAACGTATATGAAGTCTTGAGCTCAAGAGGAGAATGTCACAGTGCCTCTTCCTGCCTTTTGATACGTTTGAACAACATTACTTCAGAGAGTTTTAGCAGAGCAGGAAAGGCACTGCAGCAACACTGCCATTACTGGCATTGCTGCTCTTAAGCATGAGAAAACCTCTGCTGAATACAGTACTAATTCTCAATTAACAAACAAAAATAATCAGTGTTCCATTCACATTTAAGTAGAAATTCTTTTTCAGATTAGTATTTTCTGTCTACTGTTGATGACATTACAGACATAACAGCTCAATTCCTTTCTTTCTCCTTTAATGAAGAGAGGTTGTTCTCAGTAATTGGGAAAGTCCTGGAAATGTGCTGTCTGTATGCATGTTCCATATATACTGTGGATGTGCAAACATTTGAGATGTGAGACACTAAGGCACGTGTGGGTGGAAGTGTTTATGTCCATCATCCATTGTTCAACGTACAGGATGAATGTAAAAAACCATGTGATATACCCTTGTGACCTTTTAGAGCCAGAATATTCACCTTTTCCAAAGAGGGACATCAAGTAGAAGTGAATGTGCTAGCTTGGAAATAGGCGTGCAGACTGCACATCCCCAAGCACTTCCAGTTACTGCTGAGTAGTTTTCTTCCCTGTGAAGTGATCACTTAACATACATATATTCAGTTACAGTGAGGCCCAAGAAGAGGGAACCTGTGCAGGTAACTTGGTAAAGAGTCTTGGAATGTTTTAGGGAAAAGCAATCGTCAGATGTGGTGTTTGAATGCTCAGTGGTGCTAGATGTAGCTTTGATGTAACTTGAAGGAGAAATACTGAGGCTCCACCCTGCCTCATACTGCAGGTCCTGGTAGAGATCTATGCAGTGTGACAAGCTTTCAGCTGGGGTAGAGTGCCCAAAGATCTCTCTGCAGGAAAGAAATAAGGGGTGGTATCCATCAAGAGAGTCATGTGGTAACCAAATAAAAAGATGGAGCATAAATGATTTTCAGTGGGCAAAGAAAATTGTCAGCACTTGAGAACCATGGTTTGAGAAGATCAATTTTTTGGTTGAAATAAAACTCAAGAAACACTTCACATACAAATTTGGGCTGAGCATACAGAGTAATTTACAGCGTGAGGATAATCACCAGTAAGGGCTCAAATTTCTCCCCCTCTCCCAGCTGCCCAAAAGACCTTCCTTGTTAATAGAGGAAGAAGCAAGTGTGTGGCCATAGACTGAGTTATCACGTATGAGAGAACCCCTCTCGTTAAATCTCGAGGAATCATACTGTGGTGAAATAGAAACCACATAAGGGTCCTCTAGTGTTGTTTGGGTTGGTGGAGAAGAGGTGGGCATGTGGAACAGATGTCCCTGGTCAGGAAGAAAGGAATTTTTTAAAGATTCACCTAAGCATCACGTGTTTGTCCTTTTACATGTACCTTTTGGGCATTTTGCTGCAACTAAGAAAGCAGTCCTCATCAGAGGAGGACACATGTTCTAAACTGTAGAGATATCCACCATTAAGACCATGAGATACATGGAACAGAGTTTTGAATGGACACATTGCCATGCCTGTGAGGGCGGATGTAAGCCCGATGACGGTAGTGAATGTGTCTGTATCAAGACTGCACAGGTGATATTAAACCTGCCTCCATCAGTCTGGGATGCCCATCAATGTTACGGCCTCGTCCTGCTGCACCTTTCTGCTCACGATCTGTAAGAGTGAAACTGGAGGGGAGGCTCGCATGTGGGTTTGCGCTCGTGAGCTTGGAGAGTAGCCTTGTAGCAGGATTCACATGGCTTCTTAGTGTCTGAAATGGAGAATCATAGAATCATAGACTATCCTGAGTAGGAAGGGACCTACAAGGATCATTGAGTCCAACTCCTGGCACCACACAGGTCTACCCAAGAATTCAGACCATATGACTAAGAGCACAGTCCAAATGCTTCTTAAACTCCAACAGGCTTGGTGCCGTGACCATGTCCCTGGGGAGCCTGTTCCAGTGCGCAACCACCCTCTCGGTGAAGAACCTCTTCCTGATATCCAGCCTGAACCTCCCCTGTGGCAGCTTGACACCATTCCCTCGGGTCTTATCGCTGGTCACTAAAGAGAACAGATCAGTGCCTGCCCCTCCGCTCCCCCTCGTGAGGAAGCTGTAGGCTGTGATGAGGTCTCCCCTCAGCCTCCTCTTTAGGTCTCAAAGTAGGTGAAGTTTTGGAAGATAAATTTGAGAACATCCCAAATTTCCTTCTTGTGGCTCTTGTTCCTGCATCTCCAGTTTGCATCCAGAAGTGTGTTCCAAGATGACAGGTGAATGTAATCATATCTGCATCATTCAGAATGCCGCCTCTGCCATCAGAGAACAGGTTCCTCATTTGCTCGTTTATGTAGAACGTCACAGCAATATTTTTCTGCCAGCAGCAAAAAGATTATGCTTTTCCTTGGTGTGGGGGAGGAACTGGTTGCTTTTCACACAGGCTTCAGGTTTGGTATATCCAGGTGTGGATAGGAAGTCAGAATGGTATTCTCTTGTGGAGAGGTGAGGGGTGCAGGGGGAGCTGTTGCTACAGTAGCACCCATCTTAGAGCTGTCCCATGCTTGTTCACAGGTGTCTCTCAGGATACAGATAGTCATGGCCGTGCTTGTATACAGAGCACATGAAGCTCCTACACGACTAAACTGCCTTCTTCAAGAGGAGCTGCTCTGACAGTGATCGAGTCTAGAATTATTCCTGAGCCCCAAAGTAGAGATTTGTATCTGTGAAGACAGGAATAAACCCCTGCCTCTTATCCTCGGAAATCTACCAGTCAGCCCCCTGCCGCAGTGGCTGCAGAGTGGGAGAACGTAGCAAGGAAATGTGCTCCCAGGGTGCTGGGACACTGCCACCACAAAGAGGAGATCGCAGAAAAAAATTGATTTGTGTGTGACGGCTTGGTAATAAGAAGCCCTTCAGGCTCTGGTACTGCATGATACAGGTGATCACTCAAGCAGTTTCAGTAGTCTGAGCTGTTTACCGAGGCCTTGTATGAAATGGCAATGGCTGTTGGCAAAGGAACAAGATGAGAGTCTCAGAAATAACTGATCTGGATGTCCAAGATCCAAAGCTGGAGTTACAAGGTCTTTTGAGAATCTGTTTCTGGAACTGCTGTGGATCATAAAGTCCCTATGCTTGGAGACACTCTCACTCTTGTGCAGAAAAAAAAACACAGCAGCAATACCCCATTGACAGGTTCAAGCACAGCAAAAGGCTCCAGAAGACCTTGCTAATGCAAAGTCAGAGGAACTTTAAGGTTTGTGTCTGGAAGGATTAAAGTAAAATTGAAGGAAGTAAAAAGTTAATTGGGGGGGCAACAACTGTGAAGGACAGTATTGTGAAGTACACATTTGAAAAGGTGGTAATGAAGAGCAACTTTGAACTCACCTATAGAGGGACTGAGAAGGAAGAAAGCGTGCCACTGTCACACTCCTGCAGCATGGGCAGAGGTGAGGTGCCAGCCTGGGTGTCCTGCCATCTCGTGTGCTCAGATGCGTGCCTTCCTGCAGCTTGAATGTGCAAAGTGGACAGATCTCCAAAGAAGTATTTTAATCCAGTAAATACTGAAACATGCATTGGATGTAAGCTTAAATGTACTGATGGCACAGTTCAGAAATGCAGCAACCACTGCTAATTGCTTTTTGTGGCTACTACTTCTCATTCTATCAGAGAGATCTTTTCCTGTCTTTTCCAGTGTATCACACACAAATGACTTGCTTTTGCCTTTCTGTCCCTTTTCAACTTAGTTTCCTGCTTACTTTTGCTTGACTGCTTGGCTTATGAGGTGTCCATGGTCATGTAGCACAAATAGAAACTGAGAATCAAAAATTCCTTAAAATACAGATGCATGATTTTAGAACAGAATAGTCTTACCAATCAGTCACGTTTATCCTTTAAATCCTGAAGGTCAGTCAATCTAAACAATGGTTATACAGCAAAAAAAAGTAATGTACTGTTATAAATGTCTTGCTTTGCTGTATGCTTGCTCTCCTTGCTTTTAATGCTGACTCCAAGAAGATTGTTTTCCTTCTCAAGATCATCTCTTCAGTTGAGCAAGTGTACTGTAATAAGAACACAACAGGGCAATACAGAGGCAATTTCAGTCTCCCAACTGATGATCATAGCTCTAGGATACTAATTAATTAAGTACAGTGTGTATTCATGAATTAGGCAAATCTGGAAGGTCTACAATGTGTGCATCAAGTAAAAAACTGTTAACCTATAACATAAAATGAACAAGTGTCTATTTTACAAGCAAATTAAAAACGTGAAGTAGAGTCCTAAAGCCCCATTGTAATACAGGTGCTTTGGTGGCCAAGGTGAAGGAAGGCTCCCTTTGTGTTGACAAATCAGAAGGTTCAGGAGCATCTCTCATCTTCTTGTTTACTCTTCCAGGTAAATACCACCGTCTCCGTACTGAGGCAAATGAGCAAACCATTTGGGTCGATAAATGTGTGAGCCATGAAAATTACACCAAGGAGACCACCGATAATGACATAGCTATGCTGCACTTGGCTGAGCCTGTGATGTATAACAAATATGCGCTCCCTATCTGCCTTCCCACACGGGACCTGGCAGAGCACGAGCTGACAAGGAATGGGAGGCAGATGATAGTGACTGGTTGGGGCAGCACAAGTGATATGGAAAAGAAGAATTACTCAACTCTCCTCAGCTACATCGAGATCCCAATGGTTCCCAGGAACGAGTGTGCACAAGTGATGAGATATGTTATCTCTGACAACATGCTGTGTGCTGGGACTTTAGGAGACAGAAAAGATGCTTGCATTGGTGACAGTGGAGGCCCTATGATCACTAAGTATAAGGATACTTGGTTTTTGGTAGGGCTGGTAAGCTGGGGTGAAGGCTGTGGAAAAAAGGAGAAATTTGGAGTCTACACCAAAGTTAGTCAGTACCTAGACTGGATCCAGCACCACATAGATGAGATGTCACCTTCTTGGAAGGGTTGATTCTGGTACTGCGAGCCTGGAATATTGTGGCTATGTGCCAGTGACAGTATGCAGTGTAATGTACTGTCAGATCTTCAGTATTAAATATTGAGTATATGTTAACCTTGTGTAGTGTTTTCCTTGGTACTTTCTCCAGGTTATGTTGTTTATTTGTAGCATGGTCCTGCTTAGGCCTTATAGAGATAGTAGTACCCTGTTATGCTGAGAGGCTGCACAGCATTGTAGAAAATAAGATAGTCTGTGGTCCAACAAATCTTTTATGTGAAAAATGACTTAAAAACGGTTGGGGTGGGGGGAGAAACAGAGAGATCTATTTAGGAAAAAATGTTTAAAAAATCAACTTAGTGATACAGTTCTGTCATTTCAGCTTTACTCTAACATATCCGCAATAACTGTTGTGGTTTGCTCTGTATTTGTATAGTTTTTCTTTCAACAAAATGCAGTGTTAATAACTTCCTCACTGCCTCCACTCATTCTTGTCTTAATCCAGTGCTTGCACGTTAAGCGATTCAGCAGGTCAGTAGATCTCCATATTTGCTATTCCTTGCAAATCCAGTGCCTGATTTTACTCCACAAGACTTCCTTACAAGTCCTTAGAAGTGGGAACTCTGCTGTTACTCAAAAAGGAGTTTTAATTCCAAACTCTTGCATGCTCTATTTATCCTAATGTCTGTAAATCTCATCTAATCAGCAAGCTAGGCAAACTCTTTTGTTCATTCCTATTCTATTAAACACAATCAGCTGCAGGCTAAATTAGCATTCCTAATACTTATTGATAGATTTTAGTGTGTATGTATGTGTTTGCATCTATATCTATACATGTGTGTATACTAGTAAACAAAGATATATAGCACCAATAAGTTCATAGGAAGTTGCAATAGTCAAAATGAAGTTTAATACAAACACAATTTATACTTGATTTTAGTCTTGGCATATAAGCCTGCTAAATATAATTAATCTTGTAGATATAAGGTGAAACCAACTCTGCTGTAGTGATACAGGTTTCCAACATCTCGGTCAATATTTGGACCCCTGTTTGGATCAGCGAAGAATGTCAGTCTGCTCTTGTGATGAGATTGTTAAATGAAAAAACAACTCAGTTGCGACAAAATTGTATTAGAATTTGTAAGAAATTTAATATGCTATCAGCAAAGAAGTGTAATATCTCTTAAGCTTGTAGGCTTAGTCTCACTGACTTACAAGCTGTTCACATACTTCCTTAGCAATTGCTGCAGTTGATTCATGAATAAAAGAAGCAACAGACAGGCCAAGGGCTTCATGCTGGAGGTAAGCTGCAACTGAAGAGTACATTCAGCCTGTCTCTGTCATCCCTGTCTCTGTCTCTCTTTGTCCCTTTTTTCCCTCCCATTTTTTAATTGGTATTGGACATAAGGATCTACATGGCAAAGAATTACACTTCTTTGAGTAGCAGCCTTCCAGACAAGGCCTGTACCAAGAATACAAGCTTCTGAAAAGCCTGATATTGCTACACATTGAATTACAAGGAAAAACAGTATTGTGTTCAAAGCTAGTAAAGCATGGGTTTAATTAAAGGCAGAAATCATGATGTTACTGAATAGCTGTGATTATTACCAGGCAATATTTGCCTTCCTGCAGGTGACTGCTACGAATCCTCCTACACACTCACAGGTTTACATATTTCAAAGAGCAGCTTATGTATTTCCCAGATCAATTGATCCTACCTACTGAAAGAAGATGGAGTGTCAGAAATCTTCTATAAAAAGAAACAAATTCTCCTGAAGAGCATTGTTACAAAGAAATGGCTTTTATTGTTGGAGGATGTTTTTAATGACTTTTTAGTTCAAATACATGTGTATGTGTGTAGAAACACAATTTTCTTTTTATTTTGGATTGCAAGTCAGTTTCAGAGAAGCCAGAAGGTTGTCTCTCCTCTGTCAATATTTGTGAGTGGTTAATGATCAACCTCTTGACCTCGTGGCTGTTCCTGGTGTGCATCCAAATATCTCTTCTGTCTTTCCCTAAAAATAAAAAAGAAAAGAAAGAAAGTGAGTATAAATGCATGCTTCTATGTAAAAGTGAATGCATTCTGAGCCTGTTTTTTGGAAGATGACACAGATACCAAAGAGGTATGTGCTGTCAAGCCCCCATAAATTATTCAGCCTGTGAAGGTAATGTGAAGAAATGCAAACTTCTCTCATGTAATTTTTACTGCCAGGTATGTGGTAAATGGTTTCCTAATTGGAGTTTGCAGCTGTGATCTTACTTGACAGGACCATCAGGAACTGCACAACAGCCACTGCTGTTAGAAGCTGCTGACTGAAGCATGCGGCTCAGACCTCAGCCTGGGATCCTTTGCAGGCTAAACAGGGCTGTCGCTGGAACTGGCTTCTGCTCAGTTTGGGCCTGATCCAAGCCTGCCGTGTTCATCGCAGCTTTTTTATTTCTTCTGTGGGCTTTGGATCAGACCCTGTGCCACTTCCTGGGCTAGGTCAATCTGTGCATTTTGCCTTGCAAACTCTTGGGATTCCTGTTAGAGTGTGCAACATCAGTGTTAGAGAACAATGGAAATCCCATTGCAAGGAGCTCAGTAGAATTTGCTTTCTTTCTCCCCTCTTTCTCCCTTCTTTTACCCTCTTGCTTGCACTTCATTTTGTCTTTGTCTTGTTTGCAGTCTAATTCACCCTTGCTGGTTTTGTGACCATATACCAATTTCATTCACCTTTCCCCTCTGAAGGAAAGTCAGAGTTTTCCGAATGCTCAGTAGAATGGAGAGCAGTTCCTCGCTTGTGATGTTTCTCCTATTAATGTGCTCTGTCAACAGCAGCTGTCCATATTCAGGTAGGTGCTTCTGATTTACATTTTTAACCTAATTGTTTTCTTGTGAGAATCTCAGCACAAGGTCCTACAGGTTAAAGAAACACTTCTTGAAATACATCAGAGAAAAACGAGTACTTGTGTGTATTTCTGAGAGAAATCAGCCTTTCATAACTTCCTTCTTAGACCACTATCCTGTTTTTCCTGTATCCTTTTGTGACATTGGAATCAAAATCTGAATTATTATTTGCATGGCGATGTTTTTAAATTTGGGAAGCTAAAATTAGGCATTTTCAACATGTGTTCTCGGACGAATGTTGATTTTACTACAGTTATACAAGATTTGGAAATGGTTTCAGAGAGCTTTAGAGCACGTGTGAGAATGTGCAGGATCTCATAGGTCATTATGGCCATCCTTGCAGAGGGAGGAGGAGCAGAAGAAGATACCAGTAGTAGAAGTGGTATCTGCAAGTCAGAGGGCTTTACAACAGGGATATCCTCTATGTGATGGTACTTAAAACTGGTAGATCCCTTAAAGATTACTGCAGAACTCAAAGGGTGATAAAAGGTTATTTCACTGATCCAGGTGAAAGACAACTTTGCCTTTACTGGACATCAGGATCTGTCCAAAGCTTTTGTCACATAAGAGTTACCGTGGGCTGTTTCTAGACGCCTAGAAATGAAGCATTGATATTATTCTAGAGTTTCAGTCATTGCTGTAAATACTGATCCTGCAACTGCAAAGAAATGTGTGAACTTATGGTCCACCTGCAAAAGTGGGCTTGTTGTCAGAGAATGAACTTACTTCTTAAAACACTTCTTACCATCAATTTTTCACGTTTTTTCACAGATGGATGGGTTTTAAATATAGATCCCCACTTCTGGACATCTAACAGAAAGACAAAAATCTCCTTCTACTCTAAGTAGTGACTCAGGGCTCAATTCAGTCACCACATGTAACTGTCTGGAGGTATTTGAGATGGCACCTGGTATCAGTACATCCACAAGGGCTGCACGAGCCCTCACTTTCCTTCAGAGCATCCTGGCTGGACAATCCTGGAGTCACTGTGCTTCAGCTTGAGATGCAATAGCAAAGGCTTGGTAGCAGGAGCAGGAGATATATGGGGAGGACCTTACTGCTGTATTCCCTCTTCTGGCCACTCTTTGCTTAATTTGTTGGCACTAATAGCTGTTGAGCCATTGCAGCAGATAGCTTTGTGCAGTGAAGTGGAAATGAACTGAATATAAGTACAAAACTGACACTTTATGTATTTATTTTAATGAAGGAGTGGCATCTGTATTATTGTGTCCACAGTAGCTACCTGGAAAGTCTCCATTACTGAACATCTAAAAAAGGTGACATTGAATAGAAATCAAATTTCTGCTTTCAGCTTTATTTCCACATGCACACGCAGCCAGACAACTAGTAATCACTGTGAATCAGGAAAGAGTTAGGCAGAAAAATACAACCAAGCTCCAAAGAAGCTGCAATACTCAGGAGTCTTGTGGGGAAAAAATATTCCTGTGCTAGTCTACAAGTCTCAGTAGTGAACCAGCAGGTTCTTGCTTCTAAATGTCATTGCCCAGGCTGGGGCAAGGTGTCTGAATTCCTCCAACAAGCGGCACAGAGGTGTGAAGCTTCTGAATTAATGGAAGCTGCTCTGCAATTGGGTCTCTTCCTGAGACACAGCCAGTGCTGCTGGTGCTGTGACAGGGCATGCTGACAGCCACAGCTTGACTGCCACAGACTTGCAAATTACCTAAGTTGAAACACAATAATAGGTTTTGTGGTTTGTTTGTTTTTTTTTTTCCTTATGAGGGTGATCAAATCTTTAATATAGCAACAGATTTTAGGGATAGGCTTATATAACGTTTTTAAGCCCTTTCCACAGGAGAAAGCAAGCTAAGAATATCTAGTATTATTTCACTTAGTAAATCTTCAGTTACAATGCCTGTGATTGGCACAGTTTAAAAAAAAAAAAAAAAGCAAAAAACTCAAAGTCATGGATCTGGTTCTTTTAAATGAGCTGGATCATTTAAATCCATTAAAATAAAGCTTAAACTGCCTTTGGTTAGGACACAGACTAATTTTATTTTCAGTTGTGCTGTTTACATAGCTTGCTTTTTTTTTCCCTATACTTTATTTTGTTTGTCTAACTGAAAGCATGCATGGCTATTAGTGTAATGATGCAGGTTTGTGGTCTTCCATTGTCATTAACTGTTTGATTTTGTTTTTCTAGTGTTCATGACAAGAGACAAAGCACATGAGGTGCTGAAAGTCCAGAAGCGTGCTAACTATTTTCTGGAAGAGATTCGTCCAGGGAACTTGGAGAGAGAATGCAATGAGGAAACGTGTTCATTTGAGGAGGCTAAGGAGATCTTCCATTCACAGGAGAAAACGGTGAGGAAACTAATGGTGAGATACAAGAAATTGCCCTCAGCAAGACTCCACCAAAAGATAAACCGTGTACTCTAACGGCAACTGACTTACCAATAGGAAAAAATATTCTATCCTTTTTATTTTTGTGTATTACTCAAAGTTCCCACTATCTAATCAGCTATAAAACCACAATGCAGAAAATGTGTGGAGGCAAGTTGGGCTTAGTTGGAAGGTGTATGGGAAGTGGAGTAGATATTCCTGATGAACTTGCAGTGTGGATATTCTCGTTACAACGTAACACTGGTTTACTCTGGGACTACATGGTCCATTTGCCTTAATCTTGTTCTGAAAGAGGTAATTTTTGTGTCTTGCAAAAGTTAAAATGGCATTAATTGCTTCACTCTTACTGTCCCCAGTTAACCAGCACATTTAACCGATGTCTGCACTGTTGAACAGAGGGGCTTTCTCAGCAGCTCTTTGCTTAAAGGAGTTCACACATTGCAGCACTTAGCTTCAGGCATCCAGTCTACAGGACTGTCCAGAACACTGCAAGGAGCCTGGGCTGCTTTCTGGGTACAGGGTGCCCAGGGGCACCCTTTCTTTTTCACCTACCCTTTCTGGGCAGGTGCCTCTGACAAGGGCCTTGGAAGATCCGTGCACTGGAGCTGGAAAAGCTGCTGCTTCAGACTGGAATTCTGGCCCTTGCCAGATCCTGGCAAGCTTACAGCTGCAAGCAGGCAGAGACGTTCACTTGGGACCCACCTTGGGAAACCTGCTAGCTCTGACAGGCACCAGCAGCAATCCTGGCGAAGCTGCTGCAGCCTATGGCCTGACTCTGGCAGGTTGGTCCCTATGGATTCTGCAGCTTCGTAGTCAGGACATAGTCAATCAAGGCAGTCTGTGAGATCTTGTTTTCTAAGCAAGTGCTGTAATTATCAGGTTGTTAGATAAATGTTAACACAATTCCTTTAAAGTATACAAAACTTACTTAAGTCAGAGCCTCAGTCCACGAACATGATTCTGGCATTTTCAGAGGGCACCTCCTTGATCATGATCATCAGATCCCTCAAATCTGATCCAAATCAGATCCTCCAAGGGAGGAGCACCTTGGTCTCATGGCCTCCTAGCACCCAGCTGGGAGGTGGGGCTCCAGGCCTTCTGCTGGGGACCTTTCTGCTGAAGCAGGAGTTGGAACTGCAGTTTTAATTAGAGGTGCCTGATTTCTCTCTACCCTGAGTTACTTAGGTGGCATCTGCTTAGCAGGTAGTACTATGCAGTAGAAATGGCTCTTAAGAGTGAAGCAGTTGATGCTGAGGGTCTTGCATGGGCACATTTTGGGTAGAAGGTGCAGGGGGTACATTTCAAACTACTAGGATAGTGCCACAGACCTTTCACTGGCTGGAGGATTTATGGGTCTAAGCTTTGTTTGATTTTCATCCCAGTACAATCCAGTTTATGCATTCTGTGGCTGATCTGAAGAGAGCTGCATGGGGTTGATCAAGAGATCTGCTTCAAGAATATATTTCATTGTTCTAATCAAAATCTTATCATGCGCCCTAGATAGACTGTTTTCTAAATGATAAGTAGCCAGTATGGCCATTTAATGATTGGTTTTTATTTATTTATTTTTATTATTATTTGTGATTTTTTCTTGCAGATGGAGTTTTGGTTCAATTACAAAGGTAGGTATAAAAGGAATTTAAAAAAAAATCTATTTATTGTGTTCCTTCTGGATACAAAGAATTATGTGGAAGTTAAAAAACAGACTTCTCTTAATTCCTGGAATTACGCTATGGCTTGTTTCTTCTTCTTAGGTTTAAATCCATGTAGTACAAATCCCTGTAAAAATGGTGGAGTCTGCAAAATAAGACACTACAATTACTTTTGCATCTGCCCCCCAAAATTTGGAGGAGACAACTGTGAAGAAGGTGAGTACAGGAACACACACTTTGACATTCTTTGTGAAGGAAGGGTTAAGGCTGGAATTTGCTCCTTGGACACTTGAGCTGAACCTTTACACAAGCTTTTTCACTGAGGTTATCAGTGTTGACTTCATGTGTCCCATACATATCTGGTCTGCTGTTTAAGATTAACACATTAAAATGGTGGTTTTGGACATGGCACTGGGGCAACACCATCCTAGAAAGGGAGTCACGACAGTGTCTGTAGCTCCTTCTAGCTGTGTTGTGCAGTGGAGGGTGGCACAGCCTGTGTCACACAGCAGCTGCAGTTCTGGGCTCTTGCTGATCTTTGCAAGCCTAGAGGAAAGCACATGTCCATCTCCCATCTTCGCCCAAGAAAGGGCAGGGAATTAGTTATTTTTATCACTTTAGGGTGATAACGAATTCAGCAACTCCATAGAAGCCTGCACTGGCGATCTTTCATGGTGAGGCCCTATATTTCATGGTGAAGCCCTATTCTCTTTTTAATTTTATTGAGTAAATCCATCAGACAAATTAGCCAAAGCTTGTTGTAAAGAACAACAACAAGCAAAAGAAAATAAATTCTGTATTTATGTTGTAATGTGAGAATGATGAGGAATGAAATAGAAAAGTCGCACATCTCTTACCAGATTCTTGGTCCTCTGAAATACTATGTCCAGTCTGCAAATGACTGAAGCATGAAATCACGGAAGTGGAAACTACAAGTCATAAATAAGTTTTCCCCAAGACTTGGCTTCCCACCAAAATACTCAGCTCTTTAAATCTGCTATAATACAGTAGGAAAGGTTTGAAGAAGGATCAAAAGTGGATGCATGTAGAAGCGTGGGGTCTTCCAGGCATGTTATTGCTCCTGCTTTACAGGCAGAAAGGCCTAGAGCTCAGCTGTGGCCTCGGAACAAAGCAGGCAAATAAATAATAAAATGGTACAAACAGGAGAACTAAAGTAGACATACGGCAACGTGCTTGTTTTACTACACAGATCAGGGTGTTTTTTTTCTGGGCCTGTGAGTAGTTCCTGCTGTTTCCATTCCAGTTTTCAGCAGTTTTTTCCCTACGTTCTGACACAGTTCCTCCCTAGTGCTAGCAGTGACGAGCTGCTCAGGCTCTGTTGGCAGCACTAACCCAGAGGCTGCCTGTCCCCTTCACAGAAAAGTTCGAGTGCTGGTATAAGAACGGTGGGTGCTGGCAGTACTGCAGGGACAGCAGTCACTCCTTTCATGTGGAATGCTCCTGCACAAAGGACTACACCCTGCATGAGGATGGGAAGAGGTGCGTGCAAGCAGGTGAGGTGTGATCAGCTCAGTTGCATTAGGTAAGGCGCAGATTGGCAGGCGCTGCCTTTTCTTTTTCTTTTCACTAGCTGTAGAAGAGCTACACACTGTGTAGCTGCTTTAACGCATAGAAAAAGTCAGTTTTATTTACCTTTAGTATTACGGTGCACCTTAGGTTTTTCTCTAACGCAGTGCCCCCCTGAGCAAGCAGGGGCCCAGGGGCAGCAGCATAGCCTCAGAGCCATTTCTCTGCGTGCCGACGCCACCCTTCAGCTTCCTGAGGAGAAGGGACCCGACTGCAGCGCGGGCTCTGCCCAAGTCCATGTTAGGGCACGAACGCATCGTGTCGCATCGGGCGCTGTGGGTTCCCCTTCTGTCCTGAAGCGAGCGCTTGGCAGGCGGAGCTGTGGTACCAGCCAGGGCTGATGCCGGTGGCTTAGAAGAGGCCTAGCCATGTGCTGGGATTTTCACTAATTAACTTGATGCACCTTGATTGGGTGATTGGGGGGCAGGCGCTTGACATCAAGGCATCCGTGTTGTTTCTGGGCTCTTACAGTCAGTTTGATTTTTTTGATAGGAAAAGTACTGCTTTTGTGTGACACCACACCAAGCAGCCTAAGCTCAAAGCTTTTTTTTTGCTCCCTCCAGGACCCTTTCCATGTGGCCTGATTAAAGCCAGGCGTGCCGTGCGAGAGGAGCCTCTGGGGCAAACAAGGATCCCAAGGGAGCTGAGGAACGATGTGGCCACGTGGAATGAGAGCATGGCAGGAACAGTCAAGCCCTCTGAGATGGAGCTAAGCACTGTCAGGGAAAATGAAACATTAAAGGATGCTTCTGAGCAAAGCACAATCATGGAGGAGGCTGCTGGACCAAAGGAGGTGGAAGTAGATGCTTCCAGCTGCACCGAGACGCCGGTGGACTCTGGCACCCAGAAGCAGCTGGGGCAGGAGGGGGCTACCCCTGAGCACGCAGCCACGGAGGGGACAGCCAGGCCTGGGCTGCGGTGGAGTGAGCCACCCCAGGGCCCTGCACAGCACAACGAGACCACAGCAGCTGCTGCCAGGCAGGAAGAAACAGTGGAAAATGCTTCTGGGCAGAACCAAACAGGGCAGAGCATGTGCCAAAACGAAACCGGGGCAATTCAAACCATGTGCGATGGGCTTAATGAGAGCAGTGACACCACAAACACTTCAGGCATGGCTCAGCACAACCAGCCAAACATCAGCTCTACCTCAGAGCACGACGGCTCCAGGATAACCGGAGGAACGTTGTGTCATCGCGGACATTGCCCCTGGCAGGTAATAAATACCAAAACAGAATGCTTGCTTTCTGTATCGTGGGGACCATCTGTTGCAGGTTTCACCAATCATTATAAGCATGTGTGTGTTTTTTTTTTTTTTTTTTTTTTACAGAAAAGTATGTTACCTATAGAGGTAACATACTTCTCAAACTTCTGTAGTTCTTTTCGAGCGTATACATTTTAGTTGTCATCTTCATCACTCTCCCTTGTCCCCAGCATTGTCTTCTGCACTTCTGTGTTCAGAGTTTAGTACGCTCTCTCTTAACTAAATAAATCAGATCTTTTCTTGCTCTGTTAATCAGATTCTTTGTTTCTGAGGCTCTTGATGCTTGACTCCTTTTGGAACGGCTGATGGTATGTTCACAAAAGTTTTCTGTCACCAGGTGAGACTCGTGCACTGAGCTTTTCATACTTGTTACAGGTAAGAAGGTAAAACTGAGGGATCCAAACTGAAGGCAAGTGGCATGTAGCAAATTGGGGAACTTGGCTGAAGTGTTTCCCTTATTTCCATTATTCTGCTTTTTTCATGTCCTTCGTTATTACTAATTTTTGCTTATTTATATTGCCTCCATTCCTTCAGTATACTTTTTTATTTCTGGGCTTCTGCTTAGAAGGGTAACATACTGATGTAAAAAAAACCTGAGTTCTGTCAGTCAGTTTTATTGCTTTAATTTGACATTTTTCCCTTTCCATACATCTGGAGGTGTTTCACAGGTGGACCAATAATATGCTCAACGTGTAAGGACAGTGCACTCATTTTGCACTCTTGCAAGCTGAAGCATCACTACCAACTGTGTTGGTTTCCACCATCTTACACACGTCTAATAAGAAAGCTACCCCTTGCCACTTAAGCAAATGAGCCCTGATTTTGGGGTGCAAGAGGGGAATATGGGCTGAATGCTTGCTGAAGCATAGTTTCTTCTTCAACTACAGTGTGTTACCACTACGGAAGTTTTAAATTTACATTATCTCAATTAGGGGGAGTAGATTTTTTTCCCCCCTTCTTAAGAAGGATCTTTCAAACACTTTTCATGCTTGCTATTTATCTCCTAAGACAGAATTTTCCAGGTTGTTTTCTTTCTTTGCTACTTTTCAGTGTTTTACTCTAGCACTATTGGTCAGAATTAGAAGCATTACAAGCACCCAGAATTAAGTCAATATGGCATATGTAAAACATGATGTTACTCTAGGCACTAGACCAAACTGTTGCTGCTTTTTCTACCATTTGATGATTAACTTCTCTGGACCTGCAGAGTACCGATAAGGTCATCGTAAGCTTCTGCTCTTCACAGCTTTTTGATTCATTAGTCTTAGTGTCATCATCTTTGCTAGATGCACTGTAGCTGCACTGATTAATAACGCTTTGCTCCTCTTCTTCCATACAGGTTTTGATCCGAAATAGCGGAGGAAACGGTTTTTGTGGAGGGAGCTTAATCAACAGCCGCTGGGTGGTCACAGCTGCTCACTGCCTCGATCTCGTTAGGCCACACCATGTTACCGTGGGTAAGTACTGTTCATGCACTGTATGTTCAATAAACCTAGAGGTAATCTCTTAAAATATATTTTGCATTGTACATAAGCAAGGTTTGGTTGAGAAACAACGAGACCCATCCGAGCAGACTTGGATTTACTCTGCCTCCTCCTTGGCAACAGTTAAGTGTAAAGGTATACAGCTAGTCCCTTGTTTTCACGAGAATTTGACACTGTATGGCAGAAATTTACATTTTTCTGTCTCCCATTTTTGCACACTCATTGTTTGGTGCCCGAGCCATGGCACCTCTCAGAAGGAAGGAGGATGTCTGATGGTCTACTCTCAAGTCAGCTTTAAGATTAATTTCTTACCGAGAGGCCCAGTTTTTATTGCCAAGAACTGCCTCAGAGCAGTACCCTGGTAATGTACTACAGCACAGCTTACAATAGCAGGAGTTAGACGCCCTTGCAGTAGGAGTGCTGCCATAAATACAGTCTTGCGCTTGAAACCTCTGGAAAAGAAATGTGCAACAAGAGCAAACAGAATACAACACTGGTAACTGGTAAGAAACAATTCTTCAGCTTTATCAATGACTGCATCTTAATGTTTGTCATGTTCCTGAGGCCCACTGCAAGGCTAGACAAACTGTTCAAAATACAGTTCCTACTAAAAGGCAGTGACAGGATTTTTGGTAAAATCCCTACACAGGAATTCCTGTTCTCTGTAAATGGTTATTTATCTAGTCAACAACTCTGTTTTGCCCCTAAAGAGCAAACTGGTAAGTTTGATTTGGGGGAATCACCTCTGCAATATAAAAGGTTATTTTACAGAGCTTGCTCTTGTTTTCATCTGTGTCTTCTTGGGACTAAAGGTCAAAGCATTAATCCACTGAACTTCCTTTTAGCCCCCGAGGATACAGTACAGGCCATTTACAGTTCACTTCACATTTTAACTTTTTGTGACCACAGGTGATTTTGACAAGTATCGCAGAGAACTGAACGAACAGAAGATTGGCGTGGAACGGAGCTGGACACACCCACATTACGATTCAAATAACTACAATAGTGACATAGCCTTGCTGTACTTGAGCAGTGACGTTGTTTTTAACGAGTATGTACTTCCCATCTGCCTTCCCAACCCTAACCTGGCAGCTCTGCTGTCTGAGGAAGGCACAGTAGGGATGGTAAGCGGATGGGGTGCCACTCATGACAGGGGTTCAACTCTGCGCTTCCTCATGAAAGTCAGGCTGCCCATTGTAAACATGGACACATGTCAGCAGGTGATGGACAGAATCATTACTGATAACATGTTCTGTGCAGGCTACGCCACTGAAGCTGCAGATGCCTGCAAGGGCGATAGTGGCGGCCCTTTTGTAGTACCTTACCACAACACTTGGTTTCTTTTAGGCATTGTAAGCTGGGGTGAGGGCTGTGCTGAAAAAGGAAAGTACGGTGTGTATACAAGAGTATCCAATTACATTACATGGATTAAAGAGACTGTTGACAGTGTAGCAAATTCAGAAAAGTTTTCCATTAACTTTTCTTAATAGCATCTTTAAAAAGTGTTTTTTTTTATTACAGCGTTTGAGACACTATTCAGGTCCTGTCCTTAATGAACAATTAAGAACGAACAATTTAACAAACTATGGTAAACAGAGACTCATGTATAATAAAGAATTGATCCTTTAAGTACAAAGGAGACAACTGCAACTTTTTCTCTATGTAAAGTTCCTATTAGGAAGGTTTGGGTTTGTTTGGTTGTACTTTTGTTGTTGACACCTGGTTGTGTTTGGTTTTCAGAGAAAGATAAACTTTCTGCTTCTCAAGAATACATTCACATCACAAAAGCAAGCTACGGTTCCTGTATGTGAATTGGTCACTTTAAAAATGACGTGCTTTTCTAGTAGTGTTTGTTCTATGGTTATCAAACACCATGCTGGATACAGTAGTTCAGGATCTATGAAGTTTCATCATGTGTGCAACTGTTACTTCAAATACAATTCATTTTACTAAAATACAAATGCTTTCTGATACGAAAACTTTTGAATAGAATCTTGTATTACAAAGTGCACTGGATAAACTCTAGGAGAGAGAGAGCTCACCCGGCCACCTGGCTGCAGCTAAACAAACAGAAGAATTACATGGTAGAGTTCTGAAAGAAAATTGTTACTTTAATGGGGTGAGAGGAAGAAGGAACTGCTGCAGCTGGTGAGGAAAGGTGTGCAGATGGGGGTGTGTGTCTCACCCAACCAGCTCTGGGCAGAGTACTACAGAAGTGGAACCACAGAACACGGAGCTGCAGGAGCAGCAGACAAACAGAGCTGTCCATTTTCATACTTTTTTTCTAAGGGAAAAAAAATATATTCTAAAGACTCCCTCACCCCCTACACAGTGATGTTATTTAGCTCTCACAGTACATGTTGAAAATCAGCCCTTCAAAGATGAAGAATGTGAACAAGCTTGACTGGGGAGAGAAAAAGAAATCAAAAAAACAACCCACACATATAAACATCTTCCTTTTATGATAGAAAATTTTAACTATGTGCACCTAGCCATTCCTCTAAGAAGCTATTTCTCCACATACCATTAGAAGCGCCACATGCTTCAAACAAGTGCTCAATGACAAAGATGCAGACAGAACAAAATACCCGTGGGCCAGAGTAAGATCCCCCCCAGCTAGTTACCTGCTTTGCATACCTATGCTGCTATACACAGAATCACTTTCTCTGCTACAATTAACAGATGGTCTTTGTGACCCATGTCCAAAGACATTTTGATTTGGGGACCTTTCTTACAATTCACTATTAAGTTCTAATTAAAAAAAAAGATGTACATTACTAGGTCTCTTCTTCAGCTTTGTTCACAGCCTTATAGAAGTCCATTATTCCCACTCTGTAAGAAACAAACCCTTGTTGTTTGTCTATCTTACAGAACATATAGCGCTATTGCAATTAATTCTGATGACAAGAAACTGCAGATTGAGGCAACCCAAGACCACCAGGGTCTGTGCTTCAAGAAAATGCTTAAGATAAAACAGCCCACAACTCCCCACCCCCCCCACCCCTGAGTGCAGTACCAGACTGCAGTACCAGAACTAAAAAAAAAGTCTGAAAAAAAAACAAAGTAAAAAGCTATCCTAATCCATAGGTCACCAGGACCAAATGAAACTTGGGCAGGAACAGATCCATACTGCACTTATTTTCACTTAGTTTGCACCTGCCAATATGGCAGTAAAGAATCCCATCATTCAATAAATTCTTAATTTAAAAAAAAAAAAAAAACTTGGAACACTTACCATACTAAAACCAAAAAACACACACCTGAGATAAGTTACTGAGTCATACAAGTATAACTGCTAAGAGCAGATGAAGTAATCTTACAACTGGAATTCCTTTAGCAGGCTTCAGTGCAGGCACTCTTCAGTTTGTGCTCAAAGTTCATGTCCTAACATACAGCTTTACTTTAGCATCACAGCCCCCCACTGTCAAATATTTCAAATGCAAGCACCCACATTCTTGCATTCTCTCCATTAGCAGTTCCAGCAGACACTGGGGATGCTAAGTGCTTTTTATGTCATTCCACACCAAGATCCCTACCTCACAGAATTCACGTTAGTCTTCATAAGCCAACAGGCTGCGTTCCTCTGGAATAAAGGCAACGTTCTTACTGAAATGCCAGCTACCAGTTCTCCACGCAGGAAGTCATCCTTTTCTTGTAGGCAAGCTCAGCAGACAAAAAGACTTTCAGAGGCAATGGTACAGAGCAGAGGTACACAGTTTTGCTCTGCAGCATCAGGGACAAATAGCAGCATTATCTACCTAATGCAGAGACAGGAGCCTTCTCCTTACCACTGATAAAATAAGCCTTTTGCAAAGTCCTTAGTAGGCTACAAACAACATGTTTGTTCCACCCAAACATTACAGCAGGACAAAAAAAGGTAAATCTCTTTCAACTGTACTAAATGAAGTCACGGCAGCATCAAAACCAGCAGTCAAGGCTCCACGCAGGCAGAGTCCTGAGCTGAGCACTCTGAGAAGTGCCCAGCAATCTGACAGTCCTCCCCAGCGGTCTCAACACCCTTGACTCCAAAGTATGGCTTACTGTACACATACTCCATGCTCTGGTGCCTCACAGAAAAGCCCTCCAGCTGCAGTCAGTTGCTCTCCAGTAGCAGTCACTGTTGAAGGCTTTGCTGTTAGCACAAAGGATCAATACAAGTAGAATATTGTTGTCTTACTTACGCCAACCATTTTAACTGGAGGCAGCTGGATTTTTTTGCAGTCAGCCTTCTGGTCTTCTCTTGAACTTTGCATCATGCATTCATGAAAAATGGAATCCTTCAAGCGGAAGATGATCAGTATTTCTGTTATCAATTCCAATATGCATCTCTCAAAAGACAGATACACTGACTTATATTAAAAATCACTGAACAAATAAGAAATGCAAAATGGTAAACAAAATTCATGATTATCAGCCTTTCCACATGTCAAGTACACTTTTTTGGGGGGAAATTTCAGATATCCACTGTCTTCTCAGGACTCCATGCGTACACTGTCTTGAGCAATTAATAGACAGCCCCCCCCAAAAAAAACAGAAGATGTTTTATTGTCTAAAGTATTGCAATACAACAAATATGTGATCTGTACAAAGGACACAATAGAGCAAGTTTAAATACAATCAGGAGAAAGAAGTCCCCAAATTCACAGTCCTTGGACATCATCTTATACCAGAACCTGAATCAACAATTTAAAGATTCACTAAAAAAAAAAAAAAAAAAACAGGTTGTTAAAAAATTTAAAGGTCTCCCAAGAGTCTATGGGTGTATTGTCTTACAGCAGAGATCATGGGGTATTCTGTGAAGGGTCACAATGGCATCTTATTGCCCTCAATGCTGATTTTCACTGCATGGGCCGATCTGCTTTTTTTCCTGATATCTGTGAATTTCCGCATCTGTTTGTCCAGTCGACTCACCCCTTTCTTAGAGGTCCCCTGGAACTTAAAAAATAAAACTAATAATTATCACTGAAAAAAAAAGCAGATGTCCCAAAGGTTAAAGAAAGCAATGCATGCAAGGCTGGACCTGCAAGAAGGATCTGATGAGGTCACTGGTGTGGGGGCCAGGAGGTGTGAGGAGGGGGTGCACACATTCTCCCCTCAGCCACCCCCCCAGCGGATAAATAATCCCCCCAATATAGGCATCACATATACAGAAGTGGTCACACACACATCACAGGGGAAAGCTTTCCCATTATGAGGATTAATAACCATGTTAGTTGTTCACACACTGGCTGAATATACAGTTTGGAATAGTTTCACATCCGTATCAGCTGGAGTTTAACGACAGAAACATACTTCACTACATACAAGCTTCCTGTGGGTGAAAGATTTTAGATATGGCTACACAGTAACTGAAGTGGGTTGAGTTGACATACCAATTCCAAACTGCAATTTATTTTAAAAGTCACTGATTAGTACTTAAAAAGCAAGAAATTATTGGAAAAGAAGGAGGTAAGGTTGGAAGCAAAAGAAATGCCTGAGAAAAGCTGACCATACACATTGTCAGAAAGTTGCTCCATTTCATCTCTGTATTTTAACTGCAGCTGAGAAACTGAGATGACACAGCAAGCTTTTTTTTTTTTTTTTTTTTTTTTTACACAAATACAGTAATTCTGTAGAGAAACGCCACTGAAGAGCAACAAGGACCTTCTGATCCCTTTTCTTTCTAGAAAAGAATTTCCCTCAACTAGACAACAGAAACAGTGATGGCAACTTCACGCCTTTTAAGTTTGGGAAAAAATGATATCCAGAATATACTACTTAATACCTGACAAAACCATCTATGAACAGCTGAACCTCTTGATCCCATCTCTGAGGTGGGGTTCCTGACCCTCATTTAAAATGAACTTTATTCATAAAACTATCCACTGAAGTTGTATCTAGGATTTCACTGATTTCCAAAAGATTTTTATTTTTTTTTTTTACAGAAATAATTATGAAGCTAGCCTTCTGTCACTGTTAGTTTGTGACACCTCTGCTCACAGAACTGAAACAAGACAAGATACTGCCCAAACGATTCTCATGCTGATGTACGTCAATGACTGATCTCCCTCCAGTCCCCATTCACAGCAGGGAATTCTGCCCTGTTCTCCTCCTGCTGTCAACCACCCCCTAACTCTCACATCAGTCAGTGACCTCGGAAAAGTAGGCATGAAAAGTACCTTGTTTTGTACCAGTAAAACAGGCACAGGTGTTAGTACACAGTGCCACGAAGTCCTACATTAAGAGCTAAGAATTCCTGTGTCAGGTCAGGCAAACCTGGAGAACCTACATGAGAACAGGTTTCACTATGCTCAGTCTTGCTCATCTTGGTGTTGAGCACCCAAAACTACAGGTGCAAAGCTATTTCTGAGCACAGGTATTTTCACTTAATACCTGTCATTTGGACACCCTGAAGCCACAGAGGCAGGTATCATAGCAGATGTTATGTGCTACAACGTACGTTTTCCTGCACAAGTTACCATTTAGGTTTGGTACAGACTTCAGACAGTACAAGGAGAGTTTTCCAAGTTTAAGATAGGGTGTACACACTCCTTTCCTGTATGTGCAAACTGCCAACAGCTGAAACACATGCACTGTTCACACCTCCCTTGAGGGATACCTCTCAAACTTTGGGAAGGCAGTGTCATGGCTACAGGGGCATCCTGTTGCCTTCAATGCTGAACTTGATGGCCCGATGCACTTTGCTGAGTCGTTTCTGTTCAGCAAACCGTCTCTTGTGTTTTTCCAAGCGACTAATACCTCTCTTAATAGTCCCGGGCTAGAAATAATATCTCGATTAATGCAAAGAAGGAAAGATAACAGCAGAAAAATCACAATAATTATTACTTCTTCCACGTACTCCAACCTTTAGATTAAAGTCATACAAGGTAGATAGAAGAACCAAATAAAACAAGGCAAAGGCCTCTACTGAAGCTTGCTAAAAGTTTGAAGTTTTCACAAACTGGAAAATCATCTTAAGAACGAACATGATACAAAAAAATGGAAGAAAGATAAAAATATTGGTGACATACTAATTAAACTGCTGCTTTATTTTAAAATGTTCTAAAATTAGGAGGCCTATAATCAGATTCTTACCCCTCAAGAAAAGCTCTAGAACAGATAGCATGAAAATCTCTTCCTAGCAAGAGAAGCAATGATACCTGAGTGGAAGAATTTTATGGGCTTAACACAGCCCGTTTGATAGCAGAACTTGTTGTCTACTCAAATTAGAAGAGGCACATAAAAAGAACTGTTGTATTGTACAGTAACTACAGCAATAAGGCGACAGATTCCCAGGCTTATTCCTAGACAGCCGAGGTACAGAGTCACTAAAAGAGGCTACGCTATTCCCTGCACTGCAGCACTTACCCTGGAGGACTCCATCTCCACATTCCACTTCGGCCTGACCACATAGTCCTTGTTGGAAGGCATTGGTACCCTCGCACGGGCACAGAAACCGGGGTCTCCAGGTCTAAGAGCCCTGCAGAAGAGAAATGTTGCTTTTAGACACAGAAATCTCACACAGAAAGAGCACTACAGATAGTGTTCTACCTCTGGAAACAGGGCACAACCACTGATTTTAAAAAACTCAAACTGCACATTTTTAGCACTATTAAAATACTTTTTTCTAGTCAAAAGAGTAATATAAAAAAAAAATCCAACCTACTTTTCCTCTCCTGTTAATACTTTCTCCAGATCCCTGCGGGGAGTCTGACCACCGGAGCTGCAAGAAAAATAAGATTTTACAGGCATCCACACACAGAGAAAGATAGCAACTTTAAAAGACAAGTGCGGTAAAAGAAGAAAGAGATCAGAAATCATTATTCTTTTATTTCCCTTGTTACTTACACACACCTTTTCTTGTTGGAGTCTTAGAAAGAAAGAAAATTTGATGTTTCTCTCTGGTATTCCTACCTGCTCAATCTTCTTCGCTGAGGCATCTGTTCCAAATCTCTCTGTTCCCTCTCTTCTCTTGTCATGCCTTTGTAGTTTGAGGTAAGGCCAAAGATGGGTCGAGACCATTCATCTAGTAAATAAATAGGTTAATAAGCACTGAGCATATCAAGTTTATCTCTAAACCATTCTGATAACTAAACACAGCTTTCCGTGTTCACTTATACTTCCCTTCAACCAAACAGATGATTTTTAAACTCTTAATATTTCAGGGAAATCCAACCTTGTGGACAGTAACAAACAGCTTTCATCCATAAAGTCTCTTGCTATTGCTTGCTTTTTTGGAATCTCCCTTAGCTCTACAAATATTTAAGCGTCAGAAACTCCTGCATGCCACAGTAAGTGTTGTTTTAGGAATATGAAAAATACTTCCTGAAGAACAGAACAATTTTGTAATTAGTTTGCTGTCATTCAGGATGGAATACACTACACATGACTACAGCTGTTTAAGTAGTAAATTTTTAGATGGTCATTTAAGACCTCTCCTCCATGGAATAAATGGAGCACCTTCCTCCTTTGGTAACAGGTAGATGAGGTCTGGACAACTAGCCAAGAGAGAATTTGGGCAACATAAAAGCTATTATCTAGTTTTAGAGCATAACAGGAAAAACTGCATGCAGACATTAATGTAACAATGTTCAATAAGAGCTCTGCAAACAAAGCTATCACAGTTTAATGAGATTCCTACATTGCAGAGTTAGTTCTAGTACAGACAGTAACAACATGCAACAGGAAGACTGATGCAGAAATTAAATTACCAGTGAAATCTAACTGAAGGAAGACAAAACGTTTACATACTGATTAGCTTCCCTGCCATATCTTTGTTAGGTCTCGATTCTTTGGGGTGTTTGTAAAGGTACATCACAGCTCTTCCAATGCCACTGTGCTTCAGGGTCTCTTGGCTCACGCTGGGCAGCTATAAGACAAAGGAAAAGTTGGAAAAAAAAAAGCAAGAAATGATGTCTGAACTTTAATGGTGTCATTGAACTTTGCAAAAACCAAAACCTACCTTCACAATAATCTTGGAAAAAAAAATGTTTTTGCACTTTTCCATTAGGAATCAGTTAAAGGTTCAAGTACCGAACACCCAAACATAAAAAAATCTTCTAAGCATTCATCTTACAAGGATAAAAGTTTACATGGCAAAAGCCACGTATTCAAGTATAACCTAAATCAGTCAGAATTTGTGCAAATTCTTATGCAACAACAAATTTCTAAAGCTTCAGTCAATAGAGCCAAGCAGTCGTGCTGCAAGAGAAATTTAACTTCTGCTTTTCTATCAAGACTATGCCACGCTAATTTTTACAAACGCAGCAAAGGCTACTTAAAGTGAACAATCACAATATATCAGCCACAGAGAATGAGGGAAGGTAAGTCACTAAGCCATTTAGATTCATCAAGAATCTAGAAAAGCCATAGCAGGCACCTCCCTGATAGAGGATAGGGAACTTCACACGCATGGTTCACGTGAGACAGAAACATCTCCTGGCCTACTGCCAGCAGAGCTATTTGCTTTATTGTGAACACAAGCAAAAATTTTGTAACAATTACGTGTCTGAAATTCCCTAGCCAAATTTTGCTCAGATAGACGGCATATCTACAACATAAGGAATACTCATTAAAAGTGATGTGAAGTTTAAACCAAACGTATGTAACTTGCTGTTTGCTTCCTCTTGCATTTCACTGCATGCATCATCAGTAGCATCATCAGTAGTTATAACCACACATCTCCGTAAAACATGACCATAAAAACCTGAAGCTACCAATCAAATACAGTTAGAAGTCAGTTTCAAACCTCTTGCAGGATTTTCAGAAGCTCCTCTCTTATCTTCAGTGCTGGCAGACTTCGGTCTGGAAGAGGAGAAAGCCATTCTTTGATGGCAGACATTACACCACTATCGATGAAAGTTTCTTTGAGGTCTTGCCTAGAAAGTTTAACGTATAGATAAGCCACGACGTCATATAGTAATACATCTAGATCTTAAGATGTGATGGTCCTTGAAACACAACAGTACGTTTGAGTTTGTTAATTTAACAGGTAAAATTAGGGATCATTTTTCATTTTTTTGAGGTCACCTAGCTCCAGCATTTACCTGGTATTAAGAAAAGCGTTTCACTGCATACTCAATACAACTGTAATGTCACCCTATGAAATCTACCAAGTTCCCAATATTCCCAAAGATGATAATCATCCGGAAGAATGACTCACTTTTTAAGATGCATAACTACAGTCGGTAGCAAAGTTAATTTCTTTAGTGCGGGTTTCTTTTGTGTATTCAGCTGTCGATCCTCCTGTAGAGAGTTGAAGAATTGCAAGTCAATCAAAAGAAGAAATCAGCAACTCTCATCCCCTGCAGTATTTACAGGAAAAAGGTCAGTAGTAAGTTACTGGAGAATTCACCTTTAGCAGGACCACACTAACTTTACAACCTGGCTCTATCTTCCTACAGTTCCAAAATACATTTTATACAATAGTTTCTCTTCAAAAAAAGAAATCCCCACCTTAATCAACATTCTCCTGGAAAGAATGACTTATGTTTCTACTTCACGATTTACGTTTATTGCAATAAACTGGAATTCTGCAGGGTCCTCCATGCTAGCTATGTGTAGCTATCCTAGAAACGCTCATAGCGAATCTCACCCAAACTACAACAAATAACTAACCATAACAGTAACAAGTGAAAATACGTGCATTCACTTCACCTAAGAACGTAACTGTAAAACCTGGTGGTTTATAGGGATGCATGGTGGAATTAACATTAAAGCATGCGAACGTGCATCAAGTGCTAGAAGAAAAGCCGTCTCAGTTTCAAAATGATGTGATTATCACTCAAGTCCATTATCTCACTATCTATTCAAAATGTGGGATTAAATATCAAAGAGACTCACTACAATCAACAGATTTGTCTCCTGCTGTGTTTGCACCTTTCCAGGTGCTTAACTCACTGAAGGCTCTTTCTACACAATGTTTTTTTTAATTGTGAGAGAGGAGATTCTTTTAATGCCCTTCTGCTCCAGAATAGCTTTATAGGCACATGCTAAACAACTAAAGATACCACAGCACTGGAGCTCAGCTTTTCCTCTCTCCAGTATTCCAAACTTCATTGCTTCATTTAAAACATTTGACCACCATCTTGTTGACGACCAAGAAAACCACAGTTGTCTCCCAGATCACTATCTTACTCTGCCCTTCTTCCCCAAACACATTAAGAAAGACTCCTCTTTCTAAAATTGCCCCCCAATTGCTTTTAAAGAGTTTCACCATGCTGTTAAATTGACTGCTACTCCAACAATAGTACAGCAATAACAAAAGGCAAGACCCTGGTAATTAAACACAACTCCTCGAAAGAGTCCGCCAAGGGATAATTCTATTTTTCTACAATCATCTACCACGTTATTGTCATTCAAGCCCTTCAGAAAAGGTTTCTTCTCAGGAACAAACAATTAGGTACTGTATATACTACTAATTGCAGAGTGAAATCAAACCATAGTCCCTATCTCAGTATTTGATATATGTACATTTTATATAACATGTATTCATCCCTTTTTATAGGGCAGTTGATCTCAGCTGATCAGTTTACCAAGTTAACTAAATATCATCTTTAAAACAAATCAGTAATTCAGACTAGCAAAATGACATTAAACAGTTGTTTGGATACTGGAAGCTTTCAGTAGCGTACAGATTACTAATTCTGAGTACCAGATACCTCTATTTTACTGACTGCACAGGGGAAATTGTTGCCTTTGGAACCTAGAAAACTCACCTCTGCAGCTTCATTCATCTTCACAATCATAGCACTGACCACATCATCTGCATCACTAATAAAAGTTCCACCATCACGGTTTCGTCTACGCTTGCCACTCATACTCTTCTTTCGTTGCAGCATCATGTCAAAATCTGACATGAAGTCCATACTGAAATGCAAGAAGAAAGTTTGCTGATGGTCAGAAGAGGGTTGATCTCACCATCTTTGTAGAAAATATTTTGTACTTCTCTAACAACCTTTCCAAAAATCTCCAAGAACTCTACAAGCATTGTGTCTCAATGCCCCCGTACGATAATTAGATATCCTCAATATGCTAACTGGGAAACTAGCAAAGAGCTTCAGCAGCTCTGAGATGCCCTCAGAAGTCTGTAAAAGACCTTACTGAAACACCTAAGGAGATGCACACATTCAGGGTTGAAAATGTGCTAAAGTTGTCACTGAAGCTGACAAAGATTTAGCTTTCCTGTACCTGCAATACATTCCTCTAACTCTACTGGATCAGACAAGAAGGAAAGAGGAGAAGCTGGGGTCAAGCCTTGCCACACCTTATCCCCTACACCGGCAGAGAAACAAAACTGTGACTCCAGTGCTCCTTTGCATGGCCCGATGCTAGGAGCAGGGTTAGATGTTTGTTTGATTAGATGTTTCATTCAGGTTTTGATATGACCTACAAAATACTCTTCTCTGGAGCAGGAGCAGCAGCATAGGCAATCTGCTATGGATTGCCAAGTGACTGAACTGTACAAGCAGAGAAATTCATGGTCTATAAAAACATGCTTTCTGTAGACACACAGCCCCTTCCCTGCCTTTCATGAAGTCTACCCAGGTTTTGGATGAACCTTTTTGCTCAAATATTGCATTTGCTATTAACAAAGGAGTATGTAACATATCGACTTACTGCTTCCCTCGTTTGATGTTATCATCAGAGTCTGACTCGTCTGCTGTCTCCTTCATCTCTGCATCACCCTTCTCTTCTTCCAAGTCTTCCTGGTTAAAGCCCTGATGGTAAAGGCAGTGCAAGTCAGTGTAAGGATTAAGACCAAGCATCTATGCAGGTGCTTGACTCTTACACTCTAAATGCTTCCTCTAAATCCTCTTCAGATTTACCTGAAAGAGGAACAAAGGATTCCTACTTTCACCTATGACTGTCACACCAATGGCTCTCCCAGTAGTAGAGTTGTGAAGGTTATTTAACTCAGTCTATCTCAGTGAGTCCAGCAGATAAAAGTCTTCCATCCCAAAACATGAACGCAAATCCCAACAGACATTCTGGGAATAGCTTCCCGTGAAGATTCGATCTGGCAACCGAATAAGAAACAACCCCAATAGCACTTACGGTAAATTCCTCTTCTTCCTCATCACCAGATTCTCCAAATATATCTGCAATCAGGTTCCTGTGAAGGTAATAGTAACACTTATCTATTTATACTGCAGCAGTGAGAACTGCATTTCCTGAGAAATTTCTAACATGGCTGAGTGGAGATCCACCTTCCGTTCTGCCACAATGCCCTTCCTCTTCGCACTACCAATAAAAGCAGACATTCATCCTCTGGTTGGTTTTCCTCCATTTCCCCATCCATGACCAGCATCACCACCTGCAGCCCTGAAAGAATTCATATTCTCAGAAGTACTTACTCTTGTTCATTTCCAGATTCACTGTCACTGCCAAACAGATCTTTCTCTTCTTTTTTTTTCCCAGCATTCTCTTTTCTTTCTTCCTCTTCTTCACTATCTGATACCATATTTTTCTTCCTTTTATCAGATTTCTCTGAGGCAGCATCACTATCTGATTCTTCAACATCGGAAAGGATTCGTACTTTTTTTGCAGCTGCCAACAGAAAGAAGCATTACTCCCTGCCCAAACACAATTGCCATTTTAAAAAATCACGTCCATTCTAAAATCTGTTTTAATCAGTCGGTAACCAACTACATACAGTACACCATCCATACAAACTTGTAATTTCAGAACTTACTCTCACCCCTAGTATATCTTAGAAAATATAGAGAAAAAACAACTAGAGAAAAAACAAAGTAAAGAAGTACAATGGAAATACTCAACATGAAAACAGATGCCAGTGTAAAGCAATGTTATTGCAGAATATATTTTTTTTTTCTTACGTTAAACCTACCTATTACTCCAAAACATTAGATACATATTCACATAGAAATGCAGTTAGAACAATACCTTCTCCAAAAGCAGTTGTACTTTAAAAGCAAAACCACTTTGTGGTTTCATATTTATCTTAGATGCTTTCTTCACATAAGAATAAGGAATTAACTATAACGGTACTACTTGTCACATCACATTTTTATTTTCATCCTAAAGTTGCTTACGTGCTTTCTCAGTGTCATCCTCACTGTCAGACAGGATAGCTGTTTTCCTCTTCACAGTCTTCTCCTCCTCTTTCTCATCTTCATCGCTGTCTGAGATTTTTCGTCTCTTAGGACCTTCCTCTTCGCTGTCAGAGCCCTGAAATCCTTCCCTCGCATGTTCATTATCTGAATGATGAGAGTCATTCTGCACCTCCTCCTTCCTGTCCTCCCCATCACTGTCATCAGACTCTATTTCTTGTTTGTGTCTGGAAGCAGACTCACTCTCCGAGTCGCTGGCCGGCTGCTTGCGGACCTCCTCGCTCTCCGAGTCGCTGGCCGGCTGCTTCTGTGTTTCCTCGTTTTCAAAATCACTACTGTGATCCCTGTGAGGTTCTCCATTTTCAGAGTCACTCGCTTGATGATTTAAGGCATCTTCATTTTCAGAGTCACTTAAATGCTGATTTGGATGGTCCTCAGCATCAGAGTCACTGTCTTTCCCTCTATGATCTGCTTCATTGTCTGAATCACTTACATTGTGATTTGGAGGCTCCTCATTATCTGAGTCACTGTCTTTTTGCCTCGGTACATCTTCATTTTCAGAGTCTGTCATATGAGGCTCTCCCGTTTGCCCATCGTCTTCTCCATCACTGTGTTCATTCTGAAAAAAGAAAAGTAATTTTAGGCAAGTAAGCAAAAATCTATATTAAAAAAAAGATTAAAAAAAGAAAACAAGAAGCGTTTTGAGTTTTTGCTGTTCCTTCCTCCCATGTGATTGCCCAAGGTACTGCAGACTGAAATACTTTTTTTTTTTTATATATATGAAATGTATACAGAAATTAGACAATTTGAGTCAAAGGACTCGCTATCATATACTACAGATCAAGAAAAATATTAAGAGATCAACAGAACGCCATCCATCCTGCTACTCAATCCTATTTTAGAAACAGAATCAAAAAAAAAACATCTGAAGTGAAGAGGCCCAAGAAGGGTCCAGTCCTTCAAGTGTAAATACTTAATTACTTCATTTTAAAAAGTTGGGCCTTCAAAATGCTTTAGTCCAAATCCCACAAAATAAGGCAAGTAAACAGCCTCCCACACTGGTCATTTCTGAAGATCTCAAATAGACATTTTCGTACGAAATACATTTTACTGAAATTGCATGCATTACTTTCAGAGTGAAGCTCAAGAGAACTTGCACCCTCTCCTTACTTAACAATACGCCAAGACCAAAGGCCTCTGAAAAACAGGAGTAAAGTTTTACTCAGAGCCTTAAGAGTATTATTAAGAAGCTTTGTGTTTCAGTGGGTAAAAACCTAAGAACAGGTTCAACAGTTCTCTCCCTTAAGTTCACAGCTCCCATGCCTACACGGATACCCGAGATAACCTGTGTGTATAAACACACCAACCTTCTGAAAACTAGTGAAACACAATCCTTTGTCTTCTACACAGTAACAACAGAGCCAAACGTTCCATTTATGGAAAAATCTTCAACAAGCCACCTGTCTCTATCCTTATCGACGACAGAATGCAGTTTTATCTTTCCCAGAAGATCTAAGTTCCATTTGGAAAAAAAATGCATTTGCCTAAGAAAACAAAATTGGACTCTCTTGAACTCTCATGCCTTAATTCAGCATGCCTACAGCAGTCACTGTCACAATAATCCCATTTTCAACTGAAAAGAACACTGAGAAGAACCTCTTTCCTAAATACTTCTCAGAGAAGCTTTTTTCAGGGGTGATTCTGTCTTCTCAGCTGTGGACTCCTTTCACTAGCACCTTTGCAAACCGAGTGTTTATTGTCCTAGGAGATACTTTAAGACCTACATGTCCTAGAGCTTCCAAATCTCTTTTGTTAGCAATCTCTTCTCCTTGAAAGGACAGACTTTCTCTTTTCTCTATGGTCATTCCACCCCCATGTTCAGAGCCACACACAACAATTCAGGTGTATCTATCCTACAGGTATGACAAGCAATATTATTAATCTTTATTACATATGAATAAGAAGGAATTTTTAAATAATACAAATAATAGCTTTTAGGAATTACTCCTTCCAGAATTATATTAACTGATAAATAACATCACTTTTTAAGATTCTGGATCTTATGCATTTATTCCCTTGGCTAGTACTTGACGAAGTGACAACTTCTAAATAACTGCAACGTTACTAACGGAAAGTTACCACACACTGGAACAAAATCAGGACTACATAATTTTAAAACACACTTCAAATACCACTTCACTGCTTCCATGTTACCTAACGCTAGCTATAGAACAGCAGCTGTGATAACTCGAGTACTTTTCTGTCTCCTGCTTGTACATGACCCTACAGTGATGTCAGCCTTCTGAACCATGCTGGTGGCACCATTCGGTATTTCTCATTTCTCCTTACAGAGAGGAAACACAGTTCAGTTAGAAATCTGAAATTGGAATTTTAAAGAATTAAATAGGAAGAAGTAACAGAATTGAGGGCGCACAACTGAGGAACACCATACACCCAAACTGCTCCCTGTTTCTCATAGGATTTTATTTTGTGCTCTTCATCAAAATATTAATGACTGCCCTCTCCTACCCAATATCTCCCAACAACAAACTAAGGGCATGCATTTGTGATGTATTTTCTCTTACAGTATTAGCGAAGAAGGAAAAAAAATCTACAGCTGCAAAGGGAAGAGCAAATGCAGATTTTACAGCATTACAGATTGGATCACTGAGTGGTGAAGAAACGCAGAGGTCTACACTTAATTTTTTATTAATATTTATTAAAATACAAGTTCTTCAACCCTTATTTCTGTGCCATTTAATGTTTGGTGGTTTTATCTGATTTTTCCTGATTTCAGATGGCTGATGCTGAGTAGGTACTGATAACTATGTCAGCAGCAATAAAGGATTTTGCTAAACAACACCAAAGAAATCAATAGAAATATTTCTGTTTAAACTATTAGGTTTATTATCTACCAGACTAGAAAGTATTCAGTAAAAAAGTAAACAGAATTAAAAAAACAACTTGAATCTATAACGATTCTTAGCCACTCAACATTTCTAAGGTTGAAAGCATAGCTGCAGGTTACGTATGCACCTATTCAGAATATATTGCTAAACTACAAAGAACTTCCTATGCAAAACACTTGGTAAGAAATCATTCCAATTATATAGCAGTATTACTAAAGTACTTTACAACATACTGAACCTCTAACCTGTTATGCAAACTGACAGTCACTCTTCAGAAGGAAGCTATTTGGGGAGGGGAAGCATCCACGCATCCTAATTAGCTCACACCATGACCATATGGTGTTTTGCACCACAGAATCACGATGGTAATTACAGCTTCTCAACTCCACTGCGATACCATCACCTACAGTAGAACCACTTAGGAGAGAACTCAGGAAAAAGCAGGTAACAGAGGTGTCCCTGCACAGGTTGGACAGACAGATACCATCTACTCTAGTCCTGAACCTGTAAAGCACAACCCGAGCTAACCCAAAAGCACACAGGTGGACGAGCCAAGACAGCCAGCCCTGTAGTGGGACGACACGTGCTACCTCGGACTCAGCACTACATCAACGCAACTGAGCAGCTTCTGAAGCGGAGCGGGGAGACACCTGACTCGCTCAGAACCTAGGCAGAACAAACAGGCCCTGTCCACAGCCATTTGTTGGTGCAAGGTTTTCTGAATAAATTAATGCTTCTGTGAATGTTTTGGAATGTATTTCATGTAAGTAAGTGCAACTTCACAATGAGATGACTAAACTCCGCAGGACAGTCCGCCTGCGACTCTCCCCTACCTCCCCTCCCCGCTTTTCTTTTAAACTAATTTGTCTCTAAAAAGGTGTATTCAAAGAAATCAATTACATAATTTTGGAGTTTTCTATTTTTATTTTTCCAATTACTTAATTAGAAGTTTAGACATCCTCAAAAACAAGTAGGTCTCAGGTAATTGCTACCACATTTTTCTCTAATTCCTTTGCTTTCTTTTCTTCCTCCTCTTTATCTATAAACTTCTTAATTGAGATGTCCTTAATTTTTTTAACTGAAAGAATTCTATAACATGAGGCTTTAGTACAGTATAAAGTAAGGAATACATAAAAATCAAATTTACAGTGTTATCCTTCCATATAAAAGCTTCAGTCAGCAAGTAGTTTATTGGATCAACATGCAGCTACTTTTAAGATGTACTATTGTGGTAGTTTAATAAGTTAACAGAATTGACCCATCCACTACAATCTTATGAATGACATGTGTTAAACTAAGGTATACATAACCTTCACAAGCAGATCAGGAAGCTTCTGTTTTCAGAAATGTAAGATATTTGTGTGTTTCTTAACAGTCACAGTCAAACCATAACTTAAATCAAGAACACAGCAGCAACTTGGTTACAGTGTAAGATCTAAGCCATTAAAGATTTCCGTATGAGCCTGACTCGTACAAACACTGTAAATGTGATTTAATATTCATTACTGTACTAAAACTATGTGTTATCTAATTCTATTTGTCTGAAACAGAATCAGTAAGGACATCAAGGAGAACATTTATAGATAAAGTGGGACTGGGGGAAGGAAAGCCAGAAAAGAATTGTGGAAAAGAAAAACCCACATACCTGAGACCTACATAAGTAATTCCTCAGGATTCACCTTTTCTTTAAAGTTAAGAACCTGAAAAAAAAGTTGGAAAGTTTAAAACTTCAGTTCTTTACATTTGTGTTCTAAATTAGAGACGAAATAGTAATTAAATAGACTTAACTGATTGGGCTGTCTCAAAGGTATTATTACCTTTGAGTGTCATTCCTCCCACATATTCCTAAAGATGAAGGAAATAAGAGGATGAGAAAATTTAAGATAAATAAGTTACTGAAAGCTACTCTCCTTTCACAGGCAGCAGCTCCACTTTATCAGTTGCGTTGCACTTTGAATTTGATGTACAGAAAACATCAATTTCCTAGGAACATAAAAGTTCATAACAAAAGAAAGTACTTAAAACTTTGTGTCTGATAGTGAACGTGAACCTTCAAGCCTTAGCACTTGATTCGATTTGGTTAAAATCTTAAAAATCCTTCTTTTTTTGTATGTGTTTTTTAAATGTACTTTCTGTATTATTTTATCTACAGAGGAAGATTCAACAGCCATCGCAGAACAAAGCCCTTACAATAGTGGAGGTACATGAAGAGGATCCGTAAGCAATGATAACAGGTCCTAGTATTTTTGATTATTTAAATTGGAAAAAGTCACGGCAAAGATGTAAATAATAGCTGACTCTGTTCTTTAGGCCAGATTTCCAATTACTTGACCACAGTAAGCAAAATTTAAAAACCACAGGAGTACAGAAGAGTAAGAACAACTGACCAAGTTTTCAAACACTGAAGAAAAAGCTTAACATCAGTAGCAGCAACATGACTCTCCATGCTCTCATCAGAATTTCCTTCCACTAAAACAGAAGCACTTAATCCTTACCAAAGACAGTTATTCCTGTCACACACAAAACCATACGTTTTCCCCCACTGAAATCCTGATTATGCAAGCAGCAAATGCTGCCTGACAACAACTCAATTTCTTCCACTGTAAATAAGTACCAACAGCTTAAAAAAATCCAAATCTGCTTTACACTCAAATTCAACTAAGTGTGAAGAACTTCCCTTTTATACTCTTTAAAAACACATTCATTTACTTTCTAACTCTGATGAAACTACAAATTCAGTAAAATAAAAAAAAAAAAAAAGAAAGGATTGCAAGTTATACCACAACAGAGGTGAGGCAGAGGATGGTTAGACCAGATGATCTTGGAGCTATTTTTCAACCTTTATGATTCTATGTTAGATTGTATCACGCATTTTAAGCAAATTTTACAGTGGATAACCACTGAAAACCCATTCAGAGTCAATCCTGATTTTTATACAACATGCAACAGAACTCACAAAACAGAGTATAATGTCTTTGATTTCAATTTTGAAGAGCATCACAAAGCTTTCCGTAACAGAACTTTGCTGACAGAAGACAGGATTTCAAAGCCAAAATTATTCCTTCCTAAAAGGCCCTACAAAGACCTGATATAATTCTATCTCAAGACAAAAAATTCCTTAAAATTACCGTTAACCCCAGAATTGTCCTAGACACAGAACCTTCATTTTTTTATCAGAATCTCTTTCCAACTACACTAATCAAACCACAAGTTAAGTGTCTCCCCTCCAAACACAACCCCAGATCAAACACCACCACCCTTTTCATAGGGTAGGATTCTCAAAGCAACAAGCTTTTGTCAGAGGAAAGACAAATGACATTTAGGAACCTGGCTTTCCACATAGAGACCTACTCCTTTGTGAATGACACAGTAAAAAATATAGGACAAAATAGTCTTCAGCGGTAACTCTCACATCCAAAAAGAAAGATTAAAGATAGAAAGCATTTATTCTTTGGTAATGAAACATATGCTCCATAATGCATGGTTTTACACTGCCTTGCAGAATTTAAAGTTCCAAATTCCTCAAAATCCGTTGCTTACAGTTTCAAGCCCCAAAAATTTATCTTTTTGCAATCAAATACATCAATATTACACTTTTTTTTTTTTTTTTTAGTACAAAACAGGGAAGGCTATTATAATAATTTAGGACTGAAATAAAAAGATACTACCCTACTTCTCTGTTAGGAGATTATGTGACACAACCCTTTTGGGAAGTAAAGTTTTGCCAGACAGAACACTTAAGAACAACTCAATAGATGTAAAAGTCTCAGTTAAAAGAGTGATATGTCTTTAAATTGAATATCAGCTTATGAGAGAGCAATCCTTATGTAGACAAAGTTCCCACGGTACCTCTGAGTGGTGCCCTACACTTCCGTTCTCAGATCCAGAATGCTGCTCATTTCCTTCATCTTCAACATCAGATCCTGAATCTCTCTCGTCTTGCACCGGAGTAGCTCCACCATCATCTACTCCAAATGGAAATAAATAAATAAATAAGTGAAACTCGGTGACGTCTCGCAGCGCTCAGAAGCACCCTGACAGCCGCGATGGATGACCGGGAAGCCGGCTAACTCCCAGCAGCGCGGCGGGCCGGCGGTGAGCCCCTAGGAAGGACGGCCGGGAGCAGAACCAAGCGCCCCGCGGAGCCCCAGAACGGGAGGACCCCGCAGAGCCCTCACAGCACGGCCGCCGCGGCTCCACATGCCCTCGGGGTCCCGAGAACGCCCCGTGGGCCGGCTCCGGCCCCAGCCCCGTCCCGTCCCAGCCCGGCGGAGCCCGGCCGCGGCCGCTGACGGGCGCCGAGCGGAGGCGGCCCGGGGCAGGGCGCGGGGCGGGGCAGGGCCCGGGCGCTCCCCACGGCCGCCGAGGCCCCGCCGTGCCCGCCTGCCCGCCCTCCCGGGGCCCGGCGCCGCTACCTGACTGCTCCCCGCCGTAGTACTCGCTCTCCATGGCGGGCTCCCGCCTCGGCCCTCGGGGCTGGCGGCGGGGCGCAGCCCCCGGGGCGCCGCTCACCGACCTGCGCCTCCGCCGCCCGGCTCGCCCGGCCCAAGATGGCGCCTCCCCTCCGAACGGCCGGCGGCCGGGACTGCGCGTGCGCCAGCGGCGCCCGCCCCCTTCCCCTGGCGCCCCGGCGGGGCCGCTCTCGCGGGACTTGGGGGGGGGGGGAGCGGGTGCCATGTTAGGGCGGGGGGGACGGTGTGAGGGGGAGGCGGGGTGCTCCTGACCCGTAAACAACGGGTACAAGGCAGTGAAGCTAGCTCAGTTTCTTATTTCTAATTTCTTTTTTTTTTTCTTGTTCTAGAAACTAGCTTTAGTTAAGTACTGAGGAAATTGAAGAAGGCTATGAGAAAAAAAAAGATTTATGTTGAGCCCTTGTATCAACATGGAAACGAGCATGGAAATGTAAAACGCTTGTTGTTTTAATAAAGGTGATTCCTTGCATGGGCATTGGGGAACTTCCAAGAGACTTAAAACACAGAAAATATTGGGTGACTGCTAAAACGCTGTCCAGAACTAAACTAGTTACCCAACTTTTACCTTTAGCTGGTCTAAGGAACGTCTGGTAAAAACACTTCTAAGACTGATAAAGGATGGGAGATCAAAAGTTTCAGCTGTGGCCTTAAATGACAAAGATTTTACCATTTAAAAAATAGCCAAACCGATCTGCTCCCTACAGATCCAGTTAACAAGAATTAATTTGAATCTCTACAAGAAGGCAGAAGAGCAAAACCAGAGTTCAGCAGCAGGCACACATGTGGGCTCTGGATGCCCTGATGGGCACTGGCTGCTGTTATGGTACTGCAGACCAAAGAGGAGACCTGAGGCTGGCTCTGGAAATCGAGGCCTGGCTGTCTGTATGAATTTAGGTCTGCCTGCCCTATCCGAAGCTGCAGTTCAATCCAGTTCATGTGTGGGTGGTGCCTCCAGATTTAGCCTTCAGTCTCAACTGAAAGTTGGCCTTAAAGACGTCTTTTAATTGCTGACTTCCGGAGTAAACAGGTAGAAAGATCCATGTCTTTTTCAGGAGTTGTTTTAGTAACCTTTATCCTCTGAGCGGCTGCATTATTCAATTATTTGGAACACCTACAATATGTCAGTACAGGATTACGAGGTACAACTTCTGTCACTGATGAGTCATTTTAAAATAGAAAGCCTAATATATCCATGTGATGCTCATCTGCCTCTTCTTGTTCTGTGACAAAACATCTTAATTTTCTCAGGGGTACAGGCTCTTGTGTGACAAACAGAAAACAACATCTGTTGAAGCAGTATCATTTGGTATATTTCTGATAAACATCAGTGATTTTTATAATCCTACATGCTTCTCTCTTGTTCAGGGACATCAAAATTCAGCAAGCTGAGAACTCTGGTCTGAAGTGAAAATGAGCCATCATTTCTTCTGTGCTATGGACACTTCAGAATGGATGGCAGAGAGGTTAAGCCCTTATTAACATATACACCACAGCAGCAAACAGTCATAATGCATGAAGTTCATTCTACCATGTTAAATACAGCTAAACTCTCTGATTCGTCATTACTCAGTGTCAGAATCTTCTGTGTTTCATTTAGAAGGAGAAATTGGTAGTGGAAACATTGTCAAATGATTCTTTGACACAATCTTATATTCTTAGCAAAAAGGCTTTTTTTTTTTTCTGAAAAGCAGCATACATAAAACATAAAAAGAAGGTTTCTTTCTTCACAGCTCTTTTGCAGATAGCCTCCATGGTCTCTTAGCTCTCCTCAGAATTGTGTTCTTAATGGTATCGTGTCCCTTTTTCCCTTCTTTTATGTGATGTACAGCTTTTAGATCTTTTTACACTGTGTGCTTTCACTGGGATCTTCTCTGGAAGGAGCAGGCACATCTGCCAGTATATGACGGAAGGCTCCCATTGTTTCACTTATCTGACTTGTTAAACAAATTTCATGGCTTTTTACAACTGACTAAATAGAAAGAAGTAATGACAACTTTAATCTGACATAACAACATGGTATATAAAGGTCTCTGCAGACAAAGCAGTAAAGTAGGAAATAACAAGTTGGGAGTAGTCAGAGAATCATAGAATGGCCTGGGTTGAAAAGGACCGTAAAGATCATCTACTTTCAACCCCCCTGCTCTGGGCAGGGTTGCCAACCATTAGAGCAGGCTGCCCAGAGCTGTATCCAGCCTGGCCTTGAATGTCTCCAGGGATGGGACATCCACAACCTCTCTGGGCAACCTGTTCCAGTGCCTCACCACACTCTGAGTGAAAAACTTTCTCCTAATATCTAACCTAAATCTCCCCTGTCTTAGTTTAAAACCATTCCCCCTTGTCCTATCACTACCAACACATATAAACAGGCATTCCCCCTCCTGTTTATATGCTCCCTTCAAGTACTGGAAGGCCGCAATGAGGTCTCCCCGGAGCCTTCTCTTCTCCAAGCTAAACAAGCCCAGTTCCCTCAACCTTTCTTCATAGGAGAGGTGCTCCAGCCCCCTGATCATTTTAGTGGGCCTCCTCTGGACCCGTTCCAAGAGCTCCACATCCTTCTTGTGCTGGGGGCCCAGGCCTGCACGCAGTGTTCCAGGTGGAGTCTCACAAGAGCAGAGTAGAGGGGAACAATCACTTCCCTCTCCCTGCTGGCCACCCCTTTTTTAATGCAGCCCAGGACATAGTTTGCCTTCCAGGCTGCAAGCATGCACTGCTGGCTCATGTCCAGCTTCTCCTCCCGCAGGACCCCCAAATCCTTCTCCGCAGGGCTGCTCTCAAGTTCTTCTTCTCCCAGTCTATAGAAATACCTGTCATTTTCTATGACCTGTAATGTCATAGAAAATAATGAACAAGGGGAAACATAAATAGAAACAAACAAAAAAGAGATTGAATGAGTACCAAGGTACCTGGGAATTGTACCAAGGTGTCTATGAAACATGGAAGCTTACTGGGTTCTAAAGCAGCATCAGATTATGATGGAAACCCTCCCTGGAAATTAATTATTAATTAATTATTTATGAATATACCATGTTCTGCAGTGATGTCAAGCCATTGTCTCAAATTCCATCTGTAATGAGGCTGAGATGAGAAAATAAAGAATTTCTGCATTTGCTGAAAGTGAAAAGAGGCATAGACTTTTCTCCCTAAAAGTAATGAATTCCCCATGTCTCTGAAAGGAAACCACCTAACCCCAGGCCTACTGTTGTGACATCCCACACGCACCATGCTGGACAGGGTGCGACTGTGTCTTAAGCAACCTCATCTCAGCAGTGGTGAATAGTCAGACATGAGTTCTGACAGCCATTCTGCAGGTAACATCTGTGTGTGTGCACTAGCACGCAAACGTGCGTGCACGTCTTTGTCCCTCCTGAGCCAGCATGTGGCACTTGCTGGCCTATAATATACTCTTGTAATACCCTCTTGGCTGCATCCCAAGAGGAAGGATGGAGTGGCACTCAGACCATAATGGGATTGCACAGTGGGGGAGAATGACCTGCCTTCTAGCAAACAGAGTACGCAGCACCCACTTGGCATGTGTGGAGGTGTGTAATGACACAGATCCCAGAGCCCCACCAGTCTGCCTCTCTGTACACCATCATGAACTGGCTGGAATGAAATAAGCCTTTCCCTGAGGGACAGACTGCTCAAGACAATCAAGGGATGCACTTGAAAAATCATTTTCTGGTATGTACTTCTTATTTAGCTTGCTTTGTCCCTGCAGTATGCCTTTCAGAGTTAACAGACATCAGTGACTTAAAGCTACAAATCTGCTTAGAGGGAGGCGGTTACTGTAGACAGGAGGGCTTCCGAATGAATTGTTTACATTGGAGATTGTTATATCCAATCCACCTCCCCTCAGAAGCCTCATCAAAATAACCAGTTTAACATAAAATGATCCTTGGCATCTAGGACTCGGTGATATGGAAATGACAAGGCCACTTTGATTTAGCTAGAGAGGAAATGTGAGAGGTAGTGCTATGTGCAAATTAAGCCCTTTGATCCTGACATCAATCTCTTAATTAGGAAGCTGTCAGAAAGAGGCAGTTCTGTTAACACATGTCTATCCAGATAGACCTATTGCTCTGCACAACAGTAGTATTAATTTCACCTGGGATTATCCAATTTTAATTTGTCACGTCTCTGTGCATTATTCATCAGCATAAAATGTACTGCAAATTACTCCAGTGCCTCTGTTACCCCTAGTTACAACTACAAATGCGTCTATGCCTCGCAGAGTCCCTTACCAAACTGTCTTCAGCAGTAAACAGAGTTGCTCACTCCTGGCAAACTGTTGTTATCTTTCCATATTCACACAGCTCAGTGATCCTGACCTGAGCTCCCCCCTATTCAGTCACAGGCACTTCTGTTGAAGAAGCTGGTAGCAAGCTGCCTGCTCGTCTCTCACTAGGTACATGTGTACTACAAAAAAACAAGGCTGCTTCTGCTTGGTATATCAAGTCTCTGCTCCTTTAGCTTACGTTTCCTGCCTCTTCAGTATGTCTAGACTTAACTGTGGAGATCCACCTCCCTTCTGATATGTATTTCAGCCATATGATGAGTTATACTTTACTTCAGACCACTTTGAGTTCCCTGTGTTTCCATCTCATACTATTTACATGTTGTGCTAGTACAGAAATACCGTAGTTCTCTCTGAAATAGCACTGCTACTGTCTTTCAGTCACAAATGTTAAAAATGTACTGTTCTAGAATGTGATTCTCTGCCCAAAAACATGCTGCATTTCGAATTTCAGCAGGTACGTTTCATTTGCTGAAGAAACATGTATGGCACCTTTTCCTGCAGTCTAATTGCACAAAAAGCTTTTGTTTTAGACTTCTACCTTGGCGGTATAAAGGTATATACTTTGATTTATTTGCTGATTTTTGACCTGCATCTAAAAAAATCAGTACTTCTTGAGAAGATGTTGTTAATCACATACGGCTTATAGACTTCTAAAAACTGTTGTATCAGAAATAAAAGTCTGTTAAAGAACTAGCTTGAGGCAAAATCCTCAAGTCAGAATGACTCGCACAGTTAGAAACTTAAAAAATGCCCTCTGCTTTGTGGTTTCCTGACTGTCTAAAAGCCTCTGAGCCCTGAAGGGCCTATGCTCTATTTCTGCTGTAAAACATAAACAAAACACTCAGGTAAGGAGGCTAACGTTAAAACACAAAGATGTAACACAGATAAGCACAATTTACTCCCACGTACTTACTCCTATGCTTGAATGCTTACCTCCAATTTCGCTATGGAACTACAGCTGGAACCCCAAGAATCTCAGACACAGAGGCTTTTTCTTATCTTTCCCATCACACATTGCAGCTAAACTGAACCTAGGAAACAAGAAGATAAGAATTCAGGCATTAGGTATACTAGGACATGTTCACAATTGTTCCACATTTTCACTTGCATATTTAATAAGAGTCATACAGAATAATGCATAGCAAGGCAAACCACCCACTGTGTACAATGTCCTGAAGGAAGGTAATGCAGTTAGGTTAGGGTGTCTAGAAAAAAACTCATCCCCACTGCTTGGGCTTGCAATTCAAGGATGAAATGTGCCTGACTCCTGGCTACTTGCTCTAGCTGGAGAAACCCTGTATCTGCCTCACTCCAGGTATACTACCTTTCTGTTTCTTTCCCAGACATCACATCTTGTGCTGGAATTTAACAGCATATGCAAGAAGAGCACAGGATTGCTGAGAGTGCATTTGGAGCAACCAGAAAGTGGGAAACTCCTAGCCATCCCGTCCTAATGTGGAAAGAGAGAAGTGGAGTTAACTTCCAGGGAGTTAACTTGCACCTAGATGCTGGAACACAGGGACAGAGTGTTTGTTAGGAGATAGTGATAACAAAACCAGGACGTTTTAAACAGACTACAAATCCCAGTCCCTTTAGATGTGTGTGTGACCATCAGTATTTCAGTTAAGTGCCCCGAGTTCTTTTTGTCTTGAGCTCTAGGTACTGTGAAACACAGTCCACAACAGTCCAAGTCCAAGTCCAACATTGACTGATGTGCATTTTCTGACCTTGCAGAAAGAGCTGCACAACACCAAAGGGAGAGATGAGAGACACGGGCCCAATTTCCACTTATCTAACAGGGTCACTCAAAGAGAACCTCAGGGAAGTCAGTGGTGTTTGAGCAGCACAAGACCAGATGTTAAAGAGTTTCCTACTGGGAGTGCTTTTCAGATATTCTGAAAGGATTCAGGCACAGAGGAGAGACTGAAGTTTAAGGTTCAGCCAGGCAAGAATTAGCCTTGCTGCTTACTGGAACACCTGACTTGTAGATGACATATATGCTGAACTGGGAGCAAAGTCCTGTAATAAATAACCGTGCCTCAGTTATTTCCGCCTTTGCGCAGCAGAAAACTGCCACTTGGTGAGGGATCCTTTAATGGCACCAATGCCAGTCTCACCTTCCCTTTCCTTCTTACTCCTATGCTTACGAAAAACAGGGAACTAAGCTGCAGAAACCATACAGTGAAGATTTCTTCTGGAGAGGTAATTTCCCATCTTGTGGGCTGCAAGTTGGTTTATTGCTGCATTACTTCAGAAAGAAAATCGACAGAGACAGCCAGGTGTTGTGGGAAAGCTGCCATTCAAGCAGGAGGGGGGTTGGTCAATCATGATTTATCTGGGAATAAGCATTTCAAGTGCTGAATCTGTGTAACCTGGGATTATTTGGGATCTCTTCTCTATATGTCCATTCTTGGCCACTGTTACATACTGGGTCTGGAAGTAGCTATGCCTTTGATCTGACCCAGCAGGGCTGTGCTTCATGTTTACTTGTAGCACTCCTCTTTGTTCTGGGTAGACATTTCTGCCTTGTTGCAGTATTCTGGTTTCTGGCTCAGGTTAGAAAGTACCTATCAATTGTGAGTCACTGTGGCTGACCGTGGCTCATCTTTGTCTTGTTTGCCACATGCTGTGATTCTGTACCACCAGGCTTCACTCATAGTAACAGGTCACCCCTTCTGGAAGCTAGCATGCAAATCCAGTTCCCACATCATGAATAAGGACATGAGGATGTGGTCGTAAGAATAATTGGTCTTGAAAGAAGGAAAGTCCTTCTTGAGAGAGTGTAATAAAGAATGGGGAAAAAATGGCAGCCAGAAAGAACGCTGCAGTGCTAAGTTTTCATAGGTGTGCAACAAAACTCAGAATCATCTTAGTTACAGATGAGCTCTGGAGGCAGCTCTAGTCTCACAGGGAATTCTTAATATAGTCACCAGATGTTGTACTGTACACAGCAGTTGCTGTTTCTCCATGTGCCACATTTTGTTGTGTGACATTCTACTTCCCTTCCCATTATTGGGTCACATGTGAAAATTGCATTTAAAATTTCTGCTTTAAAATGTGCATTAGTGTTGGACTACTACTGCAATAGTCTGTCATCTCTTGATGACATCTCTTGATATTTTTTACCATGGTGTCACAGATATGTTTTGGAATTTTGATAACTGGTTATTTTTAACATATTTTGTGATGATTGTAAAGTGGTAAATTGTTCTGGGCTTGCTCAGAAACTTGTTAGATCCATGCTACTGTATAGCCCTTTATAGCCATGAATAGGGCACAAAGATCGTGCAGCTTGCCGAAGTACTTCCTAGTTTCCATTTTGCTACCATAACAACCTTCCTTATGTTTAGGACATTGATGTAACCCACACAGTGGCAGTATCTTGCATATAGGGGTATAATTGCTCCTTCCATTTAGTCTGAAGAAAAGGTGGTTTACGCACCCATCAATTTTAACTAAGGCTGTGATTTACGGAAGCTAGTTATACCTTCCCAAATAAGAGAGGTGAAAAAGTTGGCAGTTACAGGAAAGCACACGATAAAATGAGCCCTAATTCTCTCACTACAGACTTTTCTTCCAACACTGAATACAAAAGTTTATTAAAACACGAGGGAGAAACCAACATTGTCCCCAAACTATAGCTTAAGGTTTCTTTAATGCTGATTTTCATTTTTCAAGTGCATGAATTTCCAAAATCAAACAATTACTTTAAACACTTTTCTAGTAATTTAGTTGCAAATTTCTAAATCTCAGAAACTCCTATAGCTGCAGCATAAAATGATGATAAATCATTAAATAATTGAAAGTATTAAATGAGAAAAATAATGAAATCTGGGTACCTCTCAAAAATACGTATACAAAATATTACATAGAATTGTAAATAGTTATCATAAAATTTAACCATAACATTTTAAAGCCTGTACACATGATAAAGAGAAAAAAATCTCAAGGGTTTCAGTGAAATTATTTACGAATTATCCCATCAATCACTTACATTAATGGCACTGCAAACTGGGATTTTGATGATTATCTGTATAGCAAAGGTAAAAAATAGAACATTCAACTCAGTTAATCTTTGGTTTTCTTGTTTTTCACAAACGTTCCAGAGAACCTGTCCAAAATCCTAGCTTAATTTAGGGCCAGAACAAAATAACTTCTCAAAAGTCAATGAGAAAATAAGAAACTTGAATTTGAGTATAAAGACAAAACTGGGGCAGGTGTCTCTCTTCTTCATGGGGGGTGTTCCAAGAGATCACGGACTTAGCTAGAATAAGTGCCAAAGATCATTTTCTTGTCCTGTAGTGTCCACTTGTCTTCTTGTGAAATGGTTTACAAGAGGTTTGCCATCAAACAGGAATGTACAGAAGGGATGCAGATGACTCAATATGTCCTCGTTGAGCATCATCCAAGCAGGAAGTTGTAAAACCCGCTTGAGATAAATGCTAAGAAAACATCATTAATAATATATCATAAAAGGGTAGAAACAATTAAATTTTCGTCCAAGGTTAGCATTTTGCAGAACACTTTGCTTATTACAAGTATTTTATTCTTATTATGAACTTTGAGTTGAACTTTCTCATTGGGTGTGCTGGAACAATGGGTAAGGGGAGTGATCCTTTAGAGAAGTGGAGAATGGGTCACACAGCTGTGAGGAGTTTGTGAATATGAGGTTGTGGAGGCCTGGACACACACCAGCTACTGAATCACAAATTATTCATCAGCCTTACATTCAGGAATGGCTTTTGCTTAGTAGGAAGAGATAACAGGGAAAAACAAAACAAAACAAAACAAAACAAAAACTTATCTTTTGGTGGGGAGATGGACCTAGCTCACTTTGCAATGAGTTGGAGCCAAGAGCAGCAAGCAGAGGAAGAAAGAATAAATGAAATCAAATCATTGTTAGTTATACGCTCCAGTCCTGTGGCTGTACCTGCCTTTTCGCAGATGCACAGGTTGCCAGCTGCAGGGACTGCACTCCTGGACTCACTGTTTAGCACAGGATCAGCAGACATGAACTCACCCAGGTTACGTTTAATAGAGCCATATGTGAATGCTTAATTTGTGTGCTCTGCTACAGAGGAGTGCTTCCTCATCTCTGATACACTGGAGAATGAGGGAATACGCCTTCCTCAAGTTACTGCAGAGTTTTCAGCAATTACTGGAGTTTTATTCAGTACTACCTGCACAGTGGAAGTTTGAAAGCCAGCTCACCATTATCAACTGCTAAAATAATATGGTCAACATCATGTTTTAATTCATTCCTCAGTGTTCTTTATCTGGACTGTAAGTCTGCATGAGTGATGAGAGATTACTCAGAGTTTTAAATGTGGTCTGCTTTCTAGGGCTTAGTCTCAGCCGAAGCGTTTCACACTCTGCAAACATTAAAAGTGAACTTTGTGAAGAGCCTTTGCCTGTGATTTCCCCCACACAGTAAAAGGCATCTAGCAGCCTTCCTGCTGTACCAAGAGTGGTAGCAAGCAAATCACAGTCCTGGAACCTTCCAAATTCCACCTATAGTAGCCTATGGGAGAGGAAGCACTGCCTGTTCTGATCAAAGCCTGAGCCCTTTTCTGGCCTAATGTTATGTTCTTCTTGGGACTGCAGGTTGCATACAGTGATCTGAAACATAATGGTCCTTTTCAGAAAGGTAAGTCCTATTCTTTGCTATTATTTACTGGTTAGCTGGGGCCCAAAGAGGAAAAAAAGGACCTTAACATCCTTGTTCATCTCAAAAAAAACAGCAGAAGTAACCCCGTATCAACAAGATATAAAATAGTATCAATCTGGACTAAAAATGCAAAAGCGTCACGCCAACTTTGGGCTAGCCTGGCTGTGCTTAACGCTGAGCTGGTGACCTCTGTCACAAGGTGTGGCACTGAAACTGCAGATTACCTCTGGAATTTTATTCAGTGCAAATCGGAGCACTGTAATGTTCTTTATAACCTTGTGTGATGTTTACAGACGTTTACGCTCCAGTTATTTGGTTTTAAACATAAGCCCATAAAGTATTTTAAGAGGAAAAATAAATATTTTTTCAGTAAAAAAATTGAAACATTGACAGTAAGTGCTATGTTCAGAACAAAGTTTGTATGCAACAAGACAGTCAGCTGGAAAGCCAGTTCCTCAGCAGGTGTAAGCCAATTCATACCCCCTTGAAGATCCAGCCTACAGCTTTGTTCCATTTTCATTCTAGTCATTGGAGTACTTTTTTTTTTTGTTTGAATCTGAATTAATGCCTGGAGCAAGAGTAGGTATTCCTGGGGAGCCTGGGGAGTACAAACAGGGCAGTAGCTCAGGCAACACTGCAATGGTGCTTATTCCTAGGAAAGGACAGCCATAGCTCACACCTTTCCTCCAGTGACAGCAGAGCTGTCCTGCATGCTGGCTCTGCAGGCAGGATGTTGCCATGACTCCACAAATGTAAAGAGGAGCTGGGCTGAACAAATAATGCATTTTTTTCCTAAGACAGATCACGGATGCAATCACATTTGTAAGTGATTTGAAAGACAGCAGAAAAAATACATGTAAAACTGTTGCAACGGGGCTCTCTGCACTTCCAGGCATCTAGTCTGTCCATCTTTTTTTCCCCAAGAATGCCTTTGTTTTCAAGCATCTCACCTGAAAGAATACCACAGCTACTGTGAGGCTGCCAAGGCACATTACCAGCATTCATGGTGCCACCCCCCCACCAATTTCTAGGAGGTAGTGGAGCTGAGTAATCACTGTCCTTGTAAAAGGCGTTATTTCCTCTTGTAATACAGCTGGGCTGGATGACTCAGGCAAAACCATTTTCCATGCCAGCTGTGGTGCTGGGAATAGTACTCAAAGATCCCAATGCTATCACAATTAGACTGTACTACCTGCAAGTGGTAAGAACTTGTCCAGTTAGACAGTGCAGAAGAAATTAAAGCAATAGAAAATTAAGACCAAGACATGTATGCATGTGAACTACGTGGCATTAAGTCTGTCACATTACCTGACAATGACTTTTCTTCCCCTACAGGGTGATCATGTGTGGCTGGAGACTCAGACAAACAGTGAATTTAATGTCCCTATTGGGGCAGTTGTGAAAGACTCTGACTCAGGACGGATCTTGTTGGAGGATGATGAAGGCAAGGTGGGCTATGCTACAACTTTCTGTAGAAGATAAACATAAAAATCAAAAGTACAAAGTACGAAAGAACGGACTTATTGGATCAGACCAAAGCTTCATCTAGGCAAACAGTCTGACTTTGATAATGACTGGTGAGACACACTGAAAGAAATAATATAAAAATAAGGCCAACATAGGGTGATGCTTCCCTAGTATCTACAGATCCCAACAGTATGAAGATCTAGAGCTTCTTGAGCTAGTGGTTATAACCAAGTAGCTAAGAACAGGAAACGGACAAGCTACAATCCCTAAATTTAGTAGAGCTCTAGGTAAAATCATGATCCCACTAAAGTCTGTTGAACCGGAGTTTCACACCTACCTCAAACATGTTCTGGCTGTAATGATCTGACAGAACTGCACTGTGAACACTCATGATTTAGATTAGATGCCAGGAGGAAATTCTTCACTCAGAGGGTGGTGAGGCACTGGAACAGGCTGCCCGGAGAAGCTCTGGATGCCCCATCCCTGGAAGTGTTCAAGGTTGGGTGTGATGAGGCCCTGGGTAACCTGATCTAGTGCGTGGCATCCCTGCCCATGGCAGGGGGGTTGGAACTAGATCATCTTTAAGATTCTGTGATGTCCAGAACTCACCTACATGGCTTTGTTTAAGGTTTTAAATCATCCAGTCCTGTGGAGCAGCGCACCTGCTGATTTCTGTAGTTCAGTCAGCTGTTTGTTAGAATACGCTGGGTTTAGTGTGGACTATGTTCAAGCTTGCTCTGGTCTAACATGGTGCTTTCCTTTGTTTGCCTCTGGGTAATGGCATAACCCATTAAAACTTCTGCCTTGCCTTTTTCAGGAGCACTGGATCATGGCCCAGAACATGCACATGGTGCGCCCAATGCACCCATCCTCTGTCCAAGGGGTGGAAGACATGATCCGCCTTGGGGATCTTCATGAAGCCGGCATGGTGCACAACCTCCTCATCCGCCACCAGCAGCACAAAATCTATGTGAGTGCCAAGGTTACCAGGCACGCTACTTCTAGCAATAACCTCTAATGCACCTTTAGTAGGGTGACCTGAGTTGCCTGAAAGCCTTCTTTCATGCATAGGGCCCCACAACCATAACTTTGCCCAGTGCAAAGTTCAGCTACATCTGCATCAGAACAGAAAAGCAGCTTAAAAATCACTACAAAACATCTTATGATAACACAGAAAAATGCCATGCCAATTTGAGCTTTTGTGTTTTAGCCTGAGACAGCGAGGTGAGCTGTAATTTGGCCAGGAGATTATAGTTATCATTATTCCTTCTGCAAAAAAAAGATACCCTGGGACATTTAGTAACAACCAGACCTTAGCACTTAGGCTTTACCTAAGTGCTGCTATGGATCTCCCAGGTTTCCGTCCTGCCTCTGCTTAGTATCACACTGTGAGTGCCTTTGGCTGTATTCTTGTTTGCAGGTTTGCTGCTAGAGGTAATGCTCATAACTGTTTTCCAGACTTACACAGGATCTATCTTGGTAGCAGTGAATCCATACCAGCTGCTGCCTCTCTACACAGTTGATTATATCAGGCTGTACTGCAACAAGAGGATCGGAGAGCTGCCACCTCATGTCTTCGCCATTGCTGACAATTGTTACTTCAATATGAAGAGGAATAAGAGAGACCAGTGCTGTGTGATCAGGTGACTGGACTCAGGATGAGTGGCAGAAGCCAGGTCTGGCATGTTTTTAGGGCACCTTTGAGGACATAGGAAATCTTCCAAATGCAAAGGCACAGATAAGACTTGAGATAACAGTTCTCTCCCCTGATACTGCATTTTCAGTCAGGGCTACAAAAGGTAGAACATACGCAAGGGATTTCCAAAGTCCATTGTTTTTCCCCAGACTCTTTGAAAATGGTGATACATTGTGCACATCTGATCCTTTGTGGTGTAAGGCTATCTTTCACCTTGGGGACACGATACTTGTGCTACTTGTGTTTTCTGCAGGGATTTCCTGAATCATAGAAACTCAGAATCATAGAATCATTAAGGTTGGAAGAGACCTCCAAGATCATCTGGTCCAACCATACTACTACCAATGTCACCCACTAAACCATGTCCCTAAGGACCAGGTCCAACCTTTCCTTAAACACCCCCAGGGATGGTGACACCACCACTTCCCTGGGCAACCCATTCCAATGCCTGACTGCTCTTTCTGAGAAGAAATGTCTCCTCATTTCCAACCTGAACCTCCCCTGGTGCAACTTGAGGCCATTCCCTCTAGTCCTATCACCAGTTATCTGTGAGAAGAGGCCGACCCCCAGCTCCCCACAGCTTTCTTTCAGGTAGTTGTAGAGAGCAATGAGGTCTCCCCTGAGCCTCCTCTTCTCCAGACTAAACAACCCCAGCTCCCTCAGCTGCTCCTCACAGGACTTGTGTTCCAGGCCCTTCACCAGTTTCGTAGCTCTTCTCTGGACACGTTCCAAGGCCTCAATGCCCTTCTTGTACTGAGGGGCCTAAAACTGCTAACCTGAAAACAGAGGGGAAACTTTCTTTATCCTATAAACACATAACATGTATCCATTTTCTGCTAATCATCAGTGTGAAGAATCAGAGTCTCATTGCGATAATACCTGACTATAGTACATCAACTGAGTTGCCTCAGCTAACACCAGCACTGAAAATCTGTCAATGTATTAAATAAAAGCAAGTGGTCATTTAATTTCTACTGGTACAGAATGTCTTTCATGGATTTGCTCATTTTTAATCAGAGGGAGAATTTAATCCTCAACCTTAGTCTAAAAAACAACTTAAATTTTAGCAGATAAGATGCTGAAAAACTACCATACTCTAGTCCTCCATGAAAGACAGCCTGATCTGCCATCCACAATGTAAATATAAGTAGGATTTATTTTTTCACCTTGGTCTGCCATTTGCCACCCTAGCCAAAAAAGAAGAAATGAAACCATTAATGATATTGTTTCTTTATGCAGTGGAGAATCTGGAGCTGGGAAAACTGAAAGCACAAAGCTAATACTACAGTTTTTGGCAGCTGTCAGTGGCCAGCATTCCTGGATAGAGCAGCAAATCCTAGAGGCCAACCCTATTCTGGAAGGTGGGTTATTTAGCAAAAAGGCCTGATTTACCACCCTTATCACAGGAATTTTATGTCAGGAAAAATTCAGGAACAGACCCTTGAACTGCTGTATTTGCATAACAGCTAAAAACCCTAAAGTATTGACAATGTAGCGTAGAAATTCTCTAGATTTTTCTGCCATGTCCGCATTAGGTCCACAGCAGCTCCCATGCTGCAGGAGGAGGTGCCACCATAGCAGGTAACTCAGAACTGCAGGGAGCACAAAAGCCTTTGGAAAGGCAGAGACCTTTTGGTAAAGCCCCCTTGTTTGGCATTTGCACCAGATAGTGGAAAAGTGACTTAAGAATAGATACATCTGTAGGGTAGGTCCCTAAGACATCCATCTTTCTCAGTAGAGGGATCGGGTGAGTTCCCAGAAAGTCCTTTTGCAGGTCTTAATTAAGAAGTGCTCAGCTCCCTTGGCTGGTCAGATATAGTGTATATGCGGATCACCTGAATATATCTTTTAGGGCCCAATTATCTGGATGCACAGTATGCCTGCCTGTCATTTCAGCAGGGAGCCTTAGTCCATGTATTCTTTAGTACTTGACAGCACTATCATTTGGTGCACAACTTGTAAAATGCCAGCAGAAAAACAGAAGAGACTTAAAAATAGACACAATGTTCATTAACTGCAGTAATCAAGATACTACCTCTGCCCTTTGCCAATCAGCTTTTGGAAATGCCAAGACAGTTCGAAATGATAATTCAAGTCGCTTTGGGAAATACATTGATATCTACTTCAACCACAGTGGTGTGATAGAAGGAGCCCAGATAGAACAGTTTCTTCTGGAAAAGTCACGCGTTTGCCGGCAGGTGAGGGCACTTGCAGATGTCCATTCTGCCTGCTCCTGTGTTACAAGCCTGTACTAACAAGGCTATATTGGCCTATTCCTTTCTTTCTAGGCTCCAGAGGAGAGGAACTATCACATCTTCTATTGCATGCTAATGGGGATGAATCTGGAGCAGAAAAAGATGCTGAATCTGGGAACTGCTTCAGAGTACACTTATCTCACTACGGTAGCAATCTCTGCTTTCTTCTCCATTATCCCTTTGCCATTTGCTTCTTCCAGCAAACAAGTACCATCAACAGGAGCTGCAGATGGATAGTTACCAAGTATCAGCAGTCCTTTCCTTAGAGTACCAGAAGCAGTAACATCAAAAGTGCTGTGAGTCTCAGTTTCAGAGACTTACTGTAAGGTCCACCTGTCCACCACAGAGGCAGCTTGTGGCAGTTCAAAGCCTTCTGTCCAAGTCAGCCTTAAGAAACATAAAGGACATCTTAAAGCAGGTAGGAAATATCCCCCGCTTTCACAGGCACTTAGATTTCAGATGAATGCCAGGGAGAAAGCTAATAAGTATGTATATCTTAGGAGAAAATGAATAAGCAGAAACAGTGTCAAAAATCCTCATCCTTATATCTGATATTTATATGATATGAAGAGAGACAAGAGATTTTCCTTGCCTGTTGAGTGTGATGTCTTGCAGGGCAACTGCACATCTTGTGATGGCCGGAATGATGCAAAGGAGTATGCCCACATCCGCTCGGCTATGAAGATCCTCATGTTCTCAGACTCTGAGCACTGGGACATCAGCAAACTGCTGGCTGCTATTCTGCACCTGGGGAATGTAGAGTTTGAAGGTAAGCTCAGTATTGTCTGTGCTTGGTCTTTCCTCAGACTCAATGTTAAAGGCCTAGAGATGCTGTCTGCTTCCCCCTGTACAGCTTAGGTTGTGCTCCTCTGCTGTGTATTAACAGGCGGGTGGACAGGGTTGGAGGAGCAGGCAGATAAGCACCATTAAACATTAGGTAATGTTTTGAAAAACATCCATCTAATTTTGTCACACTCAGGTTTCCATGGCTACAAATAAACCCTTATCACGCAAACTGAAACACTAGATAATATAATGCCACGCTACATTTGCTGATTGTAGTGCTCCGCAAGCCAGAGGACAGAAGAGCAGTTGAGTCATGCTTGCTGTGGAGATGATAGCAGTCATTCTCCTGGCTGGGTACGGTGAACACCCACCTGTGTGAATGCAATTCTTGTATGGCACAGGTACAGCCTCATACACCCAGCAGCAGGATGCCAGGAGCTCTCACATTTTAGAAAAGGCCTCCTTCTCTTTGTGATGCAGAGGATCCAATACAGTGCTGCCAGCAGGGATCTTTGGAGTAATGTTGGCTGCTAAAATGGAACATTTAGACAACCTTTTTTGTCTAAATTTCCCATAAGCCAGATATAAGGAAAAAATGTTTTCAGAAACATTTTCTGAAGTCAGATAAAACTTCTCCAGATCTCCAATAGCTACTGTTTAAAAGTAATAACCTTGTCAGTTTTGCTGCGACTTTTAGCCTGATGTTCGGGAGTTGGGAGGACCCCATACATGCCAGGATCCCTGACTGAAATCAGAACTCATCTTAGTAAAATCATCAAACCCGGGAGCTTCGTCAGGGAACTGATTGCTTTGTCACATTCCCAGAGCTATGGGGTTACAGAAATACGGCTGCAATAATAGCACAGCCCCCACCCCGACAGAAATGATTCACCCCAAGACTGACTATTTCCTCATTCCAGCGGCTGTGTACGACAACTTGGACTGCTCTGATGTGATGGATTCACCACACTTTTCGACTGCAACCAAATTGCTTGAGGTAATGGACTCTCATCTTCTCCTGCTAGTTCTTTCCTTCATCCATGCTCCCTGAGCACACTGACAAAGCATGATTAGAACATTAGAACACTGTAGAGTGTTTATGTATGGAAGCACATAAAAAGGGCATTTCTTCCCACTGATACTCAAGTGATGCTGTTGCAGATGTGTCTGAGCTAGGAGGGCTTTCAGTCTGGGACAGCAGAATGCTGTCATGAATGCTGCTGGACAGGCAGTTTGTTACAGCCCTCTTCCTGAGACAGACTTCCTTTGCTGGATCTCCTTTATCCTCCTGAATGACCAGATTGCCATTCCTGTTCCTCCAGGTGGACTCCAGTGAACTTCAGAACAGTCTCACAAACCTCTCAATCATTGTCCGAGGAGAAAGTGTGTCCAGGCCTCTGAGCGTAGCTCAAGCTGCAGATGGGAGGGATGCATTTGTGAAGGTATTGGTTCCTATTTATTCTCTGTTTAAGATTGGGAATGCTTTCAAAGCTGTCTGTCTTACTAGTGAAAGAGCCTTTTGTGATAAATATTCACCCAGTGGGCTCTGTTCCCTCCTAGTCTTCAGGCATAGTCTAACATCATTGTTGCAGCACGAAGGAAAGCACTGAGAGCACAAAGACTATAACGATGGTCTTCCATTTCCTCTTTAATTTTTCCCCAGGGTATATATGGACGGATTTTCCTGTGGATAGTGAATAAGATCAACTCAGCCATTTCCAACCCAACTTCTGAGAAGCCTAAAAATACACATCAGTCCATTGGGTTGTTGGACATTTTTGGGTTTGAAAACTTTAGCAACAACAGGTAAGAGGCTCTAGATTCATTTCCACTGGGGAGCTGAAAAGCAGCTGATGTAAATGGAAAGAACGAAGAAACAGACATGTTCTTTCATTGTTGTCCTCATTCTCAGAGAAGCAGTGAAATTTCCATCACTGAGTTTTCCTAGTGATGATCTTGCACAGATACCATTTGTCTTCAGTCTTGGTCACACTTCTGCCTTCTCCTTCAGCTTTCTTTCTGGTGCAGCCATTGCCAAGTCTATTCCAGAACCTCAGGAATTTGCTCACAGGAGATGCTACCAGCAGGCAGTCATTACAAGCAGATGCCCCCTGTCTGTGTACCATAACATTTTTATGATGTCTCTTGGGATGCATTTTGTACATAGTACAAAGGAGGCTGTATTTGGTTTCCCTTTTCAGCCCATGCTTCTATTTTGCTCAGTGTTTTTGCTCTCCTGTCACTTTTTTGGGGGCTCCTTAATTTCTCTGCTTTTAAGGACAGGTCAGCAAAACACCTGGTTAGTATACTGTTGTCCCACTGCTACCTCTCTTACTGGTGATTTCAGTCCCAAAGCACCATTTCTATATGCCCTTCTTTACAGAGGCAGCAATTCTCTGACTTGTATGGTATGTAGGTACCATATCATCAGTACTCTACAAACCATCACCCGTACTCTGCAGTCTACAAACATTGGTGGCCAGAGTAGAGAAGCTTTCTCCATTTTGTGACACAGACAACATGTGAGCACTATTGTAGCAGGGTATGCCACAGTCAGGGATGTAGTAAATGACTGTGTGCAAATATTATTATTAATTACAATATTAAATATTGTAATAATTATTAATATTACTAGTATTATTTCTGTCATTCTATTTCCCTCCACCTTTGTCACCCCTCCTTGATAAATCACTTGAAACGTTCCATGTTTTTCATTCTTTCTAAATTCTGCATGGCAATTTTTTCCAATTCATTTCAACACATGTACTTTGCTTGCTTTCAGCAAGATATTATTCCTCACTGACCTCTGGAACGTAGTCTAAGATCTGTTCAGGACAGCCTACATCTTTCACAGTCTATCTATATCTATCTATCTATTACTTTATGCTATTCCCAAAGGCTGCAATCCACATGGGGCCTCACTGTGGTGAGTACTCCACAGGCACACACTGTGCTACAGCAATTACCAGGTAATGAAACTCAGGTGCAGCATTAAGGACTAACTGACAAAAGAAGCGGTAATGCCAGTGCAAGTAAAAATAGGTCACACATTCATACAGTCAAGCTATTCTCACAGTTATATGTTCCCCTTTACTCTAGTTTCTTGAAACACATACACGATCTTTTCTTGCTTACCCAGCAACACTCAGTCATCAGTTGGCTCATTTATGCTCGTCTTTATCACAGCAGAAAATGTATCCCTTATGTTCCTAAGATTGACAACATGCAGTGGTGGTAATCATTAACACTGTGGAATATAGCAGTAGTATATCTGGATACATATTTAATACAGAGTAAACAAATACCACGGAGCAGTGCAGCACTGGCCAAGGTCCAGGGATGACCATGGTTTCCCACCTTGTCCTTCCACAGCTTTGAGCAGCTCTGCATTAACATTGCCAATGAGCACCTTCAGCAGTTCTTCGTGCACCATGTCTTCAAGCTGGAACAAGAGGAATACCTTGCAGAGCACATTGCCTGGAACAACATCGAATTCCCTGACAACCACCAGGCTCTGGAAGTCATTGCACTCAAACCCATGAACATCATCTCCCTCATTGATGAAGAGAGCAAGTTCCCAAAGGTAACTTTATGGTTTCACCTGTAATGTTTGGTTTTCACCACAGCTCATCAGTAATGCTTGGCTTACTTAACAAGGAAGAGTGCAAAAACGCTTTCAGAGACATCATGAGGGGCAATGTCTTCCCCCTTAAAGGTGTCCCTTTTAAATTAGCTATAGGAATACTTCTGTCTTTGCTGGAGTGTACTCTTCCTGGTATCTCGCTATTGAAACTCTTATAGTTGTTCCAACCGGAGAAGGAAGGACTCCTGATCATTTAGAATTGCTTTTTTATGAAATATTTGGTTTTGTATATTGTTTGAGTATTGTTCTGCTGTTGGTCTGGATGGCAGCTTTCTCTTCTCCTGTATGACAGTCACAGTTGTGCAATGTCATTGTGAAAAATGTCATTCTACAAAGGGCAGGCATCTCAAACAGGAGAGCAGGGGTTGAGGATCCTATCTCGAACATTCCTGCAGAACATTTTCCTCATCTCCAGAGCACGGTGAGGGTAAGCAGGACTGTTAGTACAGGAATTAGATGGCAACATCAGCTTATCCAGAAAAGCAAGCCCCTGCCTCAGCTCACTTGTAGTCCTCAGGCAGAAATTTAAGAGGATTGTGTACAGATGGACAGACAGACAACTTTCCCCTTTCTACCCTGAGAAGAGGGTGGTCCTTCTCTTCTCTGATTCCCAGAGCACATGGCTTCTCAGATAGCACAGCACTAACCTAGCTCGGGTGAGTGAGCAGAGCTAGCCTCACATGCACTGCAAGGGGATGAGATTGTGATGGCATCACTTGAAGAGAAGCTGCCTGCCTGTGGAAGTCACAATCTGGGCACGCTGACTGGTATCTGCTTCGGCAGCCTTCTGGGGATTTCTGAGCCTTATACCAGTTGGGGAGTGAAAGAAGGCTCGGTGTCCCTACCTGGAAGGAGGAGCATGCACCCCCTAGAGCATGGCTGGTTAGGATGGCATGGGATGGCTGGTGGGGAATTCTGCTTGTGAGCACCAAAGATTTGGGAAATTTTCAGCATGCCTAGTGATGTTGGTCATGTTATAGAGCCTTGTGTACAGCCCTAAAATACTAGGCCTTACACTCTAGTGCTGTGTTCTGTCCTGATGCTTGAGAGGAAGGTCTGTGTAAAAGGGGAGATACTTCTGCCACTGACTTCTTCCAGATTTACTACGCAAGTAAGGAGCAGAATTTAAGCCTTTGTTATCTCTGAGCACCACGTCTGTTTGTTCGCTGAGCATAGTCCAGTGCGGACAGGGGATCTACTTAACTGTCATTTTCTGCCTGTGTTTGTTTCTAGGGCACAGATGCTACCATGCTCATCAAAATCAATTCCCTCCATGGCAAAAGTAAAGTCTATATCCCACCTAAGAGTGACCATGACACCAAGTTTGGCATTAACCACTTTGCCGGGGCTGTCTTTTATGAATCAAAAGGTGAGCCTGTCACTGCTGGATGTGGAGGGTGTAGAGAAAAGCATGGCTTGCCATGGACGTGTAGCACTCCAGGGTAGTGTTGATCTGTGATTTCTCAGGATGGGAGTTCAAAACCTTCAGGTTTACTTAGCTGAAGTCAGAAGATCAGGAGAATTACTCTAAACTAATCAGCAAGTTACTGTAGATGAAATAAATTTTAGCTAGCCAGAGTAGCACTAGAGCCAGCTGACTGCAGAGATTTTTGTAATTTTTTTTCCATCCTATAGGTTTCCTAGAGAAAAACCGGGACACACTGAGTGCTAACATAATGCAAATGGTTCATTCCTCCAAAAACAAATTCCTGAGGCAGATTTTCCAGGTGGAAACAACCCCACCTAGTCTGGGACGTGGGACCATCCGGCGTCTTGGAAGTGACCAGGCCTACAAGGTTGGCTAAATGACACTGGGTTGCAGAAACAACTCATTTCTCCTCCCTTCTATAATGCTCTGGCTGTTCTTGACCTCCTCTTTTTATTACACTGTCTCTGCAAATACATTTTCATGCATACCCTTTCCTTCAACCCATTTCAACAAAGGAGTCTGGAATAAAAGTCAGGATCTGGCATTCATGCTGTAAAACGTAATGTCAGCCCTGTCTCCCAGGAGTGCTTTTAGTGTTTATATTCCTGAGTTTCTTTCTCAGGGTAGAGAGCAAACAGTCAGCTTGCTATCTTACCTGTTATCTGCCTGTTCTCCTGGCATTGTTTTCTGATCCTGTTCTTTCTTCCTCAGTCTTTATCTCAATGTGGTTTTCTGCTGTCCAGAACATCTGGCCATGGACAGGTAAACAACCTGTGGGAGAAGAAAGAAGTGGTACAAGCAGCAACCGAGAAATGGCTTAGCATTTATTAAATGTTGTGAGCAACTTGAGATTAAATATCAGGCCCACCTGCATTGCTTTGATGATTTTTGTCTTTTTAAAGAAGGTTGTGTTATTGGAAAAAAAGCTTTCCTTAGGAGAACATTTAGAAAGTAGCATGTCAAGAAAGGAGCTACTAAATGTGGGCTACTGTCTATTTCAAAATGCATAGAAGTCAGGTGATACATCCCTACTAATTTCAGATAGGTTGGGCCACTACTGGGGAGCCTAAGAAGCAGCCTACAGAAAAGAACAGTGAATGAAGTGCGAGAAAAAAAATGTGCTTTTCTGAGGTCTCAGAGTCTCTCTGCTGACTCACCAGGGGAGAAAATGCACCACCATTCCAGCAACAAGACAGGCTAACAGTGTTGTATCTGAAGGTGGTCTGTGAGACCATGAGGGCCTGGACCTCAGCCTTCTGTGACTGTCCCGCTGATTTAGTGGTACAGCAGAAAGGCCTCTAAGGTCTGAGAGTGCAAATTGCTTTTAACTCTCATACAGCTTAAACATCTATATGCTGTTATCCTGTCCACTTCAAACAGGAGCTTGCTAGCCCTAAAATGCATCAGAGCTGCTATGAAGCATTCCCAGGAACTATTTTCCAAGGCATGAGGGTTTGGTCGCTGGAGGGCAGCATTGTCCTGTAGCTTAAAGAAGAAAGTGGCAACTTGAGTGTTAAAAAGGGGACTTTAAATGTAAGAACCAGAGTAACGAGGTACTATAAAGACCATTAAAGCGATGGGAGCCACTGGCTTTAAATGGTTTATTTATTTTGAATGGGGGGGGGGTTGGGGGGGAGGGAAAAAAACATCTTTATATATAGCAGTATTGTGTTTCAAAGATTAGCTCCAAGCTTATAAAAAGCCTGTAAGAAAAAGGCCAGTGGAATCTTTTTGTTACCTGGAATCTGCACTGTTGTCACTGTAATTTAATATGCTCTTAAAACATCGAAGCAGCAGCTAAGGGTTATTGTGATAATCTGTGTGGAAAAAGAGGTAGAACTGTGCTTGCAGTGAAGCAGGGGAAGTCAGGAGCTAACTGCAGCCAAGTGCAGTCCCTCTGGGGTTACACTATTGCACCTGTAAACAAAATTCAACCCAGGAGTTGTCAGACATAAAGCACTGTACCTGCAGCCACAGACAGAGCAGCTTTTACATTATCCTCCAGTAGAAGGTTGCCTTTTCACTACTTACTGTAGCATTAATGAGCAAGGAGACCATCCGAAGCATTAAGGAATAAGCTGCTCGGAATCCTTAGCAATTCTACTTAGCTATGAACTGGCAGCAAAATGCCTGGCCTGGAGGTTATTATTGCTTTGGAAATGGCTGTTTCTTACCAAACTTTCAGGCACATATCCATGAATAATGGCTTGACACCCAGGCCCTACACTAAGCACAGCCTTGGATGGAAGAGACAGGCCTATGTGGGCCCCTGTGGGAGGAATTTCTTCCACCACAGCCACCCCCACTGCTAGAAATTATTGCCCAAGTAGGTGAAGGAGCTCAGTGGGGTTTCCTCAAAAGAATCTTCCCAAATAAGATACAGATGACAGATTTAGCTCCCATATAGGTAGATAACTTTTCCTGGCATCTGTTTGATACGATTACTTCGTACAAAAATATGAAGATTTATCATCTGGCCCTCTGACAATGAATGATGTAGCAGTCGGCATGTGCTTACTCTTCCCAGGGCTTGGATACCACCAAACGGCTCTCTACTCTGGGAGGACAGTTCAAGCAATCCCTAGAAAAACTCATGAAAATCCTTGGTCAGTGCCAGCCATACTTCATCCGCTGCATCAAACCGAACGACTACAAGAAACCCCTGGTAATGCTTTAACATTATGAGCTCTTGTCTTCAGTAAACTTTTTAATGATAAAAAGGTATCCGTTGCTATGTAGCATTTTCTGTCTTTACTTCAGCCAAAAAGAGCTGGAGTACAAGCCATTACTGTAAGAAAAAGGGCAATAGGATAGAGTAATAGAGTAATAGAGTGATGGATGGAAGAAAAGCACACAGGTGTGTTCCTGGGAGGAGCTGTAAAAGCCAGTCCTGTAAAGATAAGGAGAGAACTGGAGAGTTTCTAGCCCAATCAAGGGGAAAAATGAAAAAAAAAATAGGATTCAGCCATGATCATATTATGAAATAGCCTGAGAGAGATGAAGGGAGCTGTTGGTATTTGAGAGAGGGGTGATGTAGCCTAATTTGACACTACAAAAGAAGAGGAGCAAGTTTGTTGTTAAGATACTTGGCTGGAACTTGGGAGATCACAACCCAGTTCTACACCAAATCCTTGTATGGTGTTTGTCAAGTGACTTAATCATTTTTAAAGTACTGCATGTGGCCTAGTGAGCCTATTTTTAATCTGCATTACAAAAAAAATTAGCAGCACTCATGCTATGTATACCCAAAGAACATAAGTTTCTACTACAGTTACTCACACCTGCAAAACAACATGAACAATTTATTGTTCACCTGAAATTACAGTTATAGAATTGGAAATAGTTGCTAAAGACAATCTGAAGTTAATGGACTGCTTCCACTGCCAATAAACACAAATTTGAAGACCTTTTGGAGTGACATGTTTATGCCTGTAATGAATTAATTTAGGACACTGAAATAAGAAGTGCAATAAAGAAAAGCCATAGTAGGCCATTTTAAAGGCCCTCAGAGGTCACAGGTTAATAGACATATTTTGAGGAATGCTGCATGTGCAGCTTCTTTTTGTACTAAGCCTCATCTTTGTCTGCTTTCTCTTCCAGTTATTTGACCGGGAGCTGTGTATCAAACAGCTGCGATATTCAGGGATGATGGAGACCATTCAGATCAGGAAAGCTGGCTACCCAATTCGCTACACCTTTGAGGAGTTCTTTGACAGATACAGAGTTCTCCTGCCGTGGTCTGTTCAAAAACTGGTGTGTTAGCACAAGCTTGACTTAAGGCTAACCTAACTTTTCCTTATGAAGCTATAGTCTTTCCCATAGTATAAAGTTCTTGGATTACTGCTCGCACAGCTGAGACAGCTGTCATCACAGTAACTGTAAATTACAAAAAACTCTAAATACTTACATGCTCAATTGACCTTAGTTGAAACAATAGAGATGCTTTTAGGTCCTGGAGTTGCTCCACATAGACATCCCAGGCACGGTGGCATATCTACTGCCCTCAGATATTTCGTTTTCTGTAATCACACACTTCTGAGGTCACTGACATGCTTCCTGGCAATTTAACCCTGGAACGCTTCGCCAAACACTAATGGTCCTCTGTTTCTTGACCATTTGAGCTGAACCACTTTCATTCATTATCCTGTCAGGCCAGAAGTCTGTCGGACCTCACCTGTTTGTGTTCTTTGCCCTATGAAATGCAAGGGAGTAGATCCTTAAATAGTACCACCACTGTGTGTCCAACCAAGTCCTAATATAATGATGCTTTTGCACATCAGCTGAAGAATGATGCTCGACAGTCCTGTATCAGCATCTCTGAAGCAGTGCTGGGCAAGGATGAGAGCTGGCAAGCTGGAGAGACCAAGATTTTCCTTAAAGTAAGTAAAAGGACGGTTTATTACCTCTTCCCCTGAAAAACTGAGCATTTCACAGTTAAGCCTGACTTGTCAATGTAAGAGTGGTGAACCAGAAGGACTGGGTTCTCTTATAAACTCTCTCTTGAATCTGAGACCGGATCTGTGTTCCTGAAGACCATGTAATTTGATGGACACAAGCTTAGTGTAGGAGGGACTGATCCTTTTCCTGTGCTCCAGTGGTGCAGCTGAAACAGCACAGAGCAATGTACTGGTTTCTGCTCAAGCCCAGAGCACAATGGATACCAACACACTGTCCCAGGGGAAGTCCTTGCCCTACGCAAGGTAAAAGCAGCCTTTTCCTAGACAGACTCTGTGCTTGTTTATTGCTATAGCCAGACATGGTGTGGCCAGATAGAGACAACTCTTCCTACTGCAGCTCCACAAACACATTTTAATCACAGCTTGCACTATGTCATGCTGATTCTGTGTCTTTTTCAGACCATGTGTCCAGTTTTCAGAAGTTGTGGAGATGTCTATTCAGCAGGCATATCAATGTTTTCTTTTAACAGGATCACCATGACACAGTATTGGAGTTGCAACGACAAAAGATACTCACAGATAAGGTTCTTCTTATCCAGAAGGTGATGAGAGGATTCAAGGACAGGTCAGTGATCTCACAGAATGGGATTTGCTTTGGTTTGTAGTGTGGTTTTAATATCCTAAGTGAAGCATTCCTGAGTATTAAATGTATTAATTCATACCTTCCACTACCTCTCAATTCAATGCTCATCATGTAACAGTGCATCCATGCAGACTTCGCACAAAAATTTGTTCTATCTGTACTATCTGTTTAGTATCATGATGCTCTTCAAAATGCAGGACTGCTGCACATGCAACTTGTATGTAGAGGAAGGACTGGAAGGAGGATTTGCACTTAATCTTTACAGCAAATAGTAGAGATAGGTATCTGGAGAGCAGGAAGTCTGCACGGAATGTAGGATCTTCTATTTTAGAATGCTTCTTTGATATGAGACATAGGTACAAAAGAATAGGAAAGATAGAAAACTAACTAGTCCTTGTCCTTGACAATGATGCACAATTCTAGTTTAGTTTGAAATACCTCCAGAACTAAAATTTAGTCACTGTCAGATAAATTGTTGCCCTCACTAAAACGCTTTACATCACGATATTTTTTTCATTAATTTTGTATTGCCCAAACAGAACCATAATATAAGACTAACTCCTGGTTTGGTTTAGAAAATGTTCCTGACAATGGTGAAGCAATAACTATAACACAGGACACAAATGCCAATAAAACTCTCTTTTTTCTTTTCTAGCTGTGCCTGTTATCTAACAGAGTATTGCCCCTCTCTAAAAAACTCACCTGACTTTTATTTTTAGACTATCAGAGCTATGTGCAAGCTTTGACAACCACTGTGTGACAGCTTTTACCATAGGAAGTTCTTCTTGCTCAGATGTGCTCCTAGCCTTGGCAGTTAGCACGTTGGGAAGCAAGTGGTCATTAGATGGGAGAGTTATCCCTGCTTTATGTGAAGGCTTTTTCAGCTCTTACAGAACTCTCCTACTACAGCAATGAATTTGGTTGCAGTTGCTATGAATATTTTTGCAGCATTAAAGGGCAAAGTCAGCTCAGACGTAAAAAGGTGGATTAGTAATACTTTTGTCTCATCCTTTCTACTAGCAAATGGATAGCAAACCAAATATGAGAGCTCTCACTTTAAGAGCTCAACTGATTGATTCATGGTGCTGCTTCACTAACAGGATGAGCTGAGCCTGGGTGAAATTCCTCAAGGCCCTTGTCCTGAAAAGGTCAGGCAAAACAGCCTCTTCTGGCATTTCCATCAGCATGGAGAAGGTATAAGCAGACAAAATGCTTTGAGAAAGGATAATTTTAATGCACGTGGTACAAAAGTATCTGACCAGACTAACCTTTGTGCTGCAACATAATACTTTTCATGGGCTGCTCATAAGCAAGAAGAACAGCCCTTGCTGTGCTTCAAGCTTGCTCTAGCAAGCTACTAGTATCTGAGCTAGTAAGTTTAACAATGGTTTTCCTGACGCTAGTGTTCCTAGATAGCAGTCTAGCCTGAGTCTAGCCTGAGATCAGAGTCTAGAAATCCCATACACATTAAAAAACAAATAAACAAAAAAACACCACCCTTATTCTTTATTCTTATCATATGAAGCAGCAGAAATAACGTACTCCTTGTCACCTCACCTGTCTGTTTGCTTAGGAAGCAGTTTTTGAAACAGAGGAAGTCTGCTGTAGCCATTCAGGCAGCCTGGCGAGGCTACTGCTGCCGGAAGAATTTCAGAATGGTAAGAGGAAGGTGTATATATAAGTGTGTGTGTGTGTGTGTGTATTTATACACTGTGCTTTGTAAGGCTGAGTGGAGTATTAGGAATGAAGATATTCACAAATGAAAAGGGAAGAGGCAGAATGGCAGGGTATAAAGAAGGGACTTAACAGGGTCCAAGGAGGACTCTGGGGCATCTCAGGGCTTGCTGAGCTTGTGACATTTCTGCTTTCTGGTGAAACAGTAACACAACTAACCTCTGGCAGGCCTGGCTGCAGCAAGCTGGCACCCAAGTGCTCCAACACTTCTAGTCAGGAGTCCAGGGCTAGCATTTGTGCATCACTACCAAGCTGTGAGCAAAGGGTCTTCCACAACTGTTATAGGAAAACTAGGAATCTGTAATAGAAAAAAAATCATTGTATCAATCTATAAAAATTAATAAGCTGAACTTCTACAGATGGCGGCTTTTGTGGGTGAGGAAAGCTACACCATATTGGAGGTGCCCACATATTGTGTATTTGTATGGGAGAGATTGTTATTACTATATAAGAGAACATCCCATTTGTGAGGAACGAGAGGAGAAACTGCCAATTTCAGTCAGAAACATCTTCTATTCTGCATCAAAGTAACACAATTCCTATCTGAAGAGCCAGGGTGTTGTCCTGCACTTGGCCCTGTCCTACTCTGCTGCTTCTCTCAGGATTAACGTACCTATCTCTCCCAAGTCCATGCTGTTCTTTTTTTTCCCAATATACTTAGTTTAATTTCTGCTCTCTTCTTTCCCTTGTCAAAATCTCAGGCTGACACTGCCTGAAGCCACTCCCTAGAAAAGCTCCTCAAAAGAACTCTGTCTCATCTAGCTTTAAAAGCATATCACTGGAAGAAGAAATTAAAGCATTCTTTTATAGATGGCAGTATCCCATTAACCCCTTCCAGTGGCTTTATCCAATTACTGAATTTTGTTATCTTCTATTCATCCCAACTTAACCCCAGTCTCACTTGCTGTGAACACCAATCACTTCTTTTTTTCTTTTTTTTTTTTCCCACCTCCTACAGATTATGCTGGGTTTTGGGCGCCTGCAGGCCCTCTACCGGAGCCGTCAACTTGCCAAACAGTATGAAACAGCCCGGGCTCGTGTCATCAGGTTTCAAGCTGCATGCCGTGGTTATCTAATACGTCAAAAAATAGTAACGTGGAAGAAAGTGGTATGTCTTATACAGGCACAATGCAAGGGGCATGTTTGCTTGCCAAATTTTGCAAAGGATGAAGAGGGAGGTATGCGTATCTGTCCAGATACCTCATGAATATGATGTTGTTTCTATGAGGTTCTGAGAGTCAATGACCAGCAAGCATTGCCATTGGATAGCACTGGATATGGATATTAATTTTGGAATATTTTATTTTGAGGTATGAAAGCAGAGTTTTAAAAGAAGCTATTAGGTTAGAAGAGGTAGGCATGTCAACTGAGGAACACTGAACGCTACATAGTTTGGCTGACAAGATGGCTTGCACAGTTTCTATGTGGACTTGCTTAAAGACCTGAATACTGCTATATTTTAGAGAATAGTAAGAGGCAGACAGAGTTGTAAACTTACTTGTAAGGATGATTTAGAAATGGGACAAGGTAAACACATGCACATTTCTGTTTGCAATATGACCTGGCACTTTAGCCAAGCATGCACAATGCTATTACAGCCTCCTGACACAAAACATTTTAAAATTTTAAATATTGTGTTGTGGTGTGTTTTTGTTTCTGCTATTAGGAATACTTTGTTTTTCCTAAAGTGATTTATTTTTTCTTTTAGTGATACAGTTCTTCAAAACTGTATGTTATTACTAATAGATTGACAGTCTATTGGGACAGCTGTAAGAACAAAGCCCTGCTGACGAGATACGTCTTTGTGACTGCTTAGCACAAGCAACATTTGGCTTCACATTCCAGCATTGCACTAGCAGAGCTGGACCTCACTGTCATAGCACCTTTGTAATTGCCTTTCATCCTTGCACCCATTCTTCCTAGCAGAATGATGTTCCAGTTATGCTTAACCAAATTCTATGTTTAAAGGAACACCTGTCTACTCTGGAAAGACACGAGGAGGAAGAAGGACAAAGGAGGAAAGATGCGTTTGCCAACAGACCAACAAATGATGATGTTATCAGTGACCAAGAGATGGTTGACAAAATTTTTGGGTTTTTACCTTCTGTGATCGGAGGCCGAGAAGGACAGGCTCCCCTGGGCTTTGAGGTATGGAGCTGCAGAGTGGTAATGGGTCATGTTCATTCCTTGTGTAAATCCATCAGCTTTCTTGGAATTTCATCAGTGGTCAATTCTGTTTAATGGACTTCTGTACAGTGAAAGATACACCCAAATTAGTCATCCAGACAGGAACTGCTTTCAGAGATCATCTCCCGGAAGTTTTTGATCACCTGCAGTTTAAGAACTGTGTGTCTTCAAAAGCCACTTCATATTTGTTTCTTTGCTCCAGCAGCCCCCCACCAAATAGAGCCATTCTCTCCATTTTGGCACCAACCATATGATCTGCTGCCATTGCTCTTAGTGATTTTCCAGCTGACACAGGCTGGAAGTTTATGACCTAAATTACCCCATTTTCTGAAAAGCAAAATTTGAAATATACTAGTCCTGACAGTGGTGGATAGAATCGGGTAGGGAGAGCAGAATAGTCTGAATTAGTGCAGGATATGAGTAATAGGAGAGTATCTGCATTTTCCAAACAGCAGTGTTCTTGGCCAGCTGAAGACCAGGGCAGGAAGGCCATATAGAATGGATGCATCTCAGAACAAGCCCTGAGTCCCAGCAGTCTATTGGTATCAGCTGAAAATGGCTTTGGGTTTAACTGGAAAGCCACATTCTGGAGGACCTATGGCTAAGCAGAAAAAGAAAGAGAAAAAAGAAAAGAAAAAAAAAAAGAACATAAAAAACATAAAATAAGAATATCAGGTTAGAGGGAAAGAAAATATACTTCTTCCTCATGTTCTGCACAGGACTTGGAAACAAAGCCCCACAAGCTGGAAGAGGTGGACCTGGACACGATTCCCATGAGTGTGGAGCTAGAAGAGGAAACAGATGGCTTGGAAGAGTACACCTTCCCAAAGTTTGCAGCTACTTATTTTCAGGGGTCGTCTACACATATGCACATCCGGAGACCACTGCGGCACCCGCTACTTTACCATGATGATAAAGACAACGTCCTGGTATCTTGTTCCTGCTTGTCGATGAACCTGTTCCCCCTGCCTCAGGCACAGACAGCCCTAGGAACCAGAGTCTTTAGAGTCAAGCAAATACTCCTAAGCACTTTTATGAAAGTAGTAGTTTCCATCAGCATTTTGTGGTGCTTTGCAGGCAGGTATTTCACACAGATACCTCCCCAGCACAAGATATCTGTTCTCCTTTAGTCTGCCAACAGAGAGAACTCCGAGGCTTATTTTGACTTCTCCAGATACCCACTGGAGGTAAAAGCAGACTGGAGAGAGGAAGGCATCAGGGCTCACCCATCTCTTGCTAGGGTTGCTGGTCTGTGAGTTAGGACAGAAGTGGACAGGAGGCCTGTGCACCAGATTTTCCTGTTGAACCATAGGGGGATGGAGGAGGGGAGTTTTCTTGATGCTAAGCAGCCTTGTAGAATGGAGGATCCCGTGCTGCAAAAACTTTGCTATAATTTGGCTTCCTAGTTCTGGGTGTCAGGCTCCTAGAAGAGCTCACTGCATTGCTGTCTGTCCAGGTGGGTAAATGCAGAGTGCAGTGACAGTTTCTCTGTTCCACTCTGGCTGCAGCACACATGCAAAGTGCCAGTAACGAGAATGGTGAAGGCTCAGCAACCACAGAGCAAACCTGATATTCCCACTAGAGCTGCACCCTCTTCCTGAGAGTGTCATGAACATTGCTCACATGTGGTATGACATGAAAGTAAAATTTAGGTGTAAATAGTGGGAGAGACAGGATTTTAACAGCTTGGACTGGGTAAAAGAAGAAAGTGGTCTAATCTAAAGAGGAAGAAATGGCATGAGGTCTTTAATTCTCTTCTGTGCTTTCTGTCACTGCAGGCTTCTCTGGTTGTTTGGGTAATCATCCTGAGATTCATGGGGGACCTACCAGAGCCAGCAATGTTTGCCAGGAATGTCACCAAGAACAGTTCCGTGATGACACAGATATATGACACACTTGGCAGGAAAAACCAGGTCCAGTTCAAGAACGACAGCCCAGGCATGGTAAGATGAGCTATGAGGCTATGTTTGTATTTTCATATGCTTTCCTTGGTTTCTCTGATGTCCTACTGAGACTGAGAAAAGCAAACGAACCTTTGCGTGCTACAGTACTTGAAATACCAGAAGTGCAAAAGGGCCCCTGTCAGTCCTAGGACACAGCAGCTCCTTCTGGCAAGAGAGGACAAAACAAAAACATCTCTATTTGATCATCTTTCCTTTCTTACTGAATAGTTCTTGCTGTGCATTAAAGTAATTTCCTATAATGGTACTGTGTGTTGTAGAGAGAAAGCAGAAAGGATAACAAGATTTCCAAGGGTATCTCTTCCCTGAAGCTGAAACGGTCCTCCAAGTTGACAGGGAAGGTAAGAGCTGGAAATAAACGGCATCCCCTAAGTCTCTTTGTCTGGACGCCTGTCTGACAGATGTGTGACAGCAGCGTCCTGGCTGGGAACTCATTCCCTTGCCAAGCAAGGTCAGTTGTGTTTATGGGATACCTGGTGCACTATTATCCTTCTTTTGAAATTATCCCCATGTACACTGATATCATTCATTATCTGGCAGATTCCCTTCATCCCTTCCTCCTGGAGAGTGACTCCTGAACACAGTAAACAATTTATGGTTGGGAACTGTTGGTATTACAGAACAGTTTGTCTAAAGTCCTGTGCAGACTGAGAACCACCATGTGCTTAGGGCTGTACAAGACAGTACAACATTTTCCTAGCCAGTAATAATAGCGCTGTAATACTGCATTTTATGACTTAGCTTGGGAGGAGGGGGGAAATATGGTCTGGTCCTAACCACTTTTGCACTGAGTAGGAAGAGATTTAGCCAGAAAGACTGAGAAGGAACATCTCTCATTTCTGGGAGAGTTGCCTGGTAAGAGGGGAGGTTTCTAGAGTGCTCAGGAGTTCTGGTTGGCTTCTTTCAGGTGACAGACCAGCTGAGAAGTGGAGAAGAGGGTTTCCAGGAGGACACCTCGATCTCTGAGAGACCTATGTCTAACTTAGAAAAAGTGCACTTCATCATTGGCAATGCAATTCTGCGCCCTGCCATCAGGTAGGAAACTTGCACCTCTCCTTTCTAGGATCAGGTACCCGTTACATCAAGGGGATTCCCTTTTCTAAATCCCTGGGGCATTTTCCTTATGTTGGAAATGTCCCACTTTTATCTCTGGGGGTTCCTGACTGAACGTCCAAGCTAGACACATACAACTGAGACTCCAGGCCAAGCACCTCTTCAGAGGATGGTTCACCTTTCTCACGGTTTAGGTCAGCTGCCTCCATGTATGGCTTTCTGAATCTCCCATGGGTACGTAATGGAGCAGAGCTCAGTGCTGTAACCCAATAATACATGCAGGTGGAACACAGCCCTTGTATGAGGAAAAAGAAAACCTAAGAGAGAGTAAGAAATATGGGTTTTATGAACACTAGGTGTAAGACATGCTCATAACCGCAGTTTCTCAATGGCCTGTTTCTGGGCCTCAAGCAGTGTACTCAAATCAAAGACTGGCTGGTTTGCTGAGCAACTCAGACACTAAACAGGGAATTCTGCTCACAAGCAACATGAGGCTGGGCATTAGCCTAAGCATGGTGTGAGGATGAGACAGTCTGGTTGTTTCTGACTGGACCTTGTGAATTGTCCCTTCCATTTTAGGCTGTTTTAGCTTATGCAACACACTTCTGTTACAATGTGCCTAGGCACAGGCCCTACCTTGGCCTCAGCCATGGGCTGCATTCCTCTCTACCTTAGTGTTTTGTTTCAGTCAAAATGCTCCCAGAAGCAGATCCCCATCTGGCAAAAATTGCCTTCAATCAATGTATCATAATGGCCACAAGCTACCTATCTGCTCCCTCAGTCTGCTTTTCATCATATGCGCTACCTGTGAGCAAAAACCTCATCTGCCTTGCATCTTCCCACATCAAACTCATCAAATGTGTGTTCCAAGAGAAAACTTAAAATGAGTTTTGTTTGTATGCAGCTTTTTGCATCCGTTTCCCATATGTGCTTGCGGTAGGCAACTTGCATTTTCAGAAGCTTACTCTGAAGCACCCTTTTCTTTGTTACTCTCTGAGGCCTCACACCATTTGCTCCAAGTTTCCTAAAAATATAAAATTAAGCAGGATGTCCCTCCCTCTCCCCCTCTTATCTCAAAACCTACATATGATCTGACAAACAAGAGCTATGAGAAAAAAGCCACGTACTGTGGAGAGCTTAGAACAAGTTTCACACGGGGTAGACAGCAACGCTTGGTTTATCCATTTCGCATCTGGATAAACCGGTAGCTGGTTTTCCTGCACAGCCCCCCAGCTTGTCATGGGAGGTATTCCAGCATGGAAACTGCACTTGAACTGCTTGAGTAACAAGGGGTTTCAAAGGACAGTAGGCTTATTTTGAGCCTTTTTCTACCAAAGCAACAACACAGTTATTTTCTGTCACACACTGCGGGTGGTATCCTAGTTAATGTAGTTAAATCTAGCTCAGATCTACTTCATTATGCCAAGCTTGTAATGGAAATGTAGCCAAAGACAGTTAATCATCATTATCTGTTGCTTTCACATGTTTTACTACAGAGATGAGATTTATTGCCAGATTTGCAAACAACTCACTGAAAACAGCAACAGGAACAGCTATGCTCGAGGCTGGATACTTCTGTCACTTTGCCTTGGTTGCTTTCCTCCTTCAGACACATTTTTGAAGGTACATTGTTCACCTATAGCAGCTTAAATGCCTCAGCTGATCTTGTTTCTTTTGTATGGTAGTGTTTTGATACAAATAGTCATGTAAACTGTTTGGCTGCCATAGCAGTTGGCACTGTGATTTTTGCAGAAACAATCTCATTTCATATGCTTATCTTGTAATTTAAAGAAGTTATCGCTGTATTCACATTAAACTATTTTTCTTGACATACCATATGAGTCAGATACTGTTGTTGATCCAGCCTTCATTTTAGATCTTTAATCTGCAAAGAATCTGGCAGATTTTACCCTCTCCACTCCTGCCTTTCCAGCATTGAAAACCTATCTTCAGTTACAATCCAAGTGATTAAGTATACTCAGGAGTCCAGTGGAAAATCACCCCCTATATTTTACCAGTTCTTACCCTACATCTCCAAGCCTCATAAAATCCAATACATTTGGATTTGGGCTCTTCCATCATTTTTTAAAATACATTAATTTCTAAATTTAGATTGATAAATCCACCTCACCACAGAAAAAGAAAAACAAACTGTGGCTTCAACTTGACATCAGCTTTCCTTCTAAGTCTTAGAGGCATACAGAATCCATAGATATCCCTGAATCTTCAGCCTTTCTTTATTTGATGCCCTCGCTCAAATGATTACTCATGAATGCTGCCAAGTGGCCACTATTTGCAAAAACCAGACACAAGCCATAGACCCACACTTGCAATAAATACAAGTCAAGTATGTAAATACTTGCTTGGGGGTGTAAGTCCACACTTATACCACATCATCCAAGATAATTGAGCCATACAACTCCAAAAGCTCAGTTCCTCCAATCCTTCTCTTCCATTAATCATGGATTTCAACCATTTATATACCAGAGAACTTAATAAAACTAAGAGTAACCATAATCAGCAGCCCTAACCTGCCATTAGCCCTCTTCATACAGAATGTCACAAGACCTCAGGCTCCTCAGTTGGAAACACTAATCCTTGTCCATAGCATAAGCATAGGAATAAACACTCTCAATTGTCTAGTATTTCTGGTACAGTTAAACATAATCAATAGACATATACTGACACAAGCCTTCCTTTCCAGTCTAAAAACTCTGCAGAATGCAAGTATACTTCATCATTGTAATATATTCTATTAGCTAAAGAGGGTTTCTAGTGTTTTATGGCCATTATTGTTTCCTAATTCTTTCTTATGCTCTGTGCATACAGTACCTGCTGAATTTCATCCACAAGGGGCCCTCAGGCTATGCACCATATTGTGCTGAACGTCTGAGGCGTACCTGTGTCAATGGAGCAAGGACTGAACCTCCAAGCTGGCTGGAACTTCAGGTAGCATCTCTTTTTGCTTAGTTATATTGAACTGTGTCATTTTATGCTGGATTGCATTTACTAATCTGTGCAAACAGATCTTCCTAAGTCCAATGGTGGAAATGAATTGTGCAAGGGGTTTGAAGACCAACTGCCTTAGTCTGTGTAGCTTCTTAAGGTTTCTTATGGGTTTTCTGGCTGTTCCACTAACCTAAATCCAATGGAGAACGTAAGTTAGAGCTACACCACGTGATTTGCAGTGAGATACCTCCATCCACTCAGGAGCTACAGGCCAGAACCATCTACTAAGGGAAGCTCTACATATTTTTGGAAAGAACTGAGCAGGGCTTGTGCTTTTAAAATGGAGGGCAGAAGTGCGTATGATACTGTTACATTGCCCACCCCCTTCCTTTAAATGTCAACCTAATAATTAGAAGTCATACAAGCCATAAATAAAGACCCCTATTTAAGTTCTTCCTAAACCTGAGTGACCCCACTGCCTAACATGCATCTTCCTGGGCAAAATGCTTGCTGCAGGCTATCTGTCCACTGGTGCATATAAGGCTGCACCTAAAAGTCAACGTGCTAAAAAGGACTCAGGAAAAGTCTATCAATCCACACTGATATGTAATGATCACCTCCCCTGAGCTGTGAACTTGATTCCAGTGCTGTTCCAGAGAGGTCATTTATATTTAAAATTCCCTATGCATTGAAGAAACTGGGTGGGCTTTTGAGGTTCACTTAGATTGTTGACTAGGGTGTACAGAGTGTGGAGCTCTTAAATCTAAATGCCTTCTTCAGTTTCTATGGAAAAATAAGGTTTGCCCCTAATTTATTTCTCTCATTTACATCTGACTTACAGGCAACGAAGCAGAAGAAACCCATTATGTTTAATGTCACCCTGATGAATGGCCAAAGCATCACTGTCCCTGCAGACTCTGCTTCCATTGCAAAAGAGATCTGCCAGTTCATAGCAGATAAAACCAAACTGAAGGATGTGTTTGGTTTTTCACTCTACATTGCTGTGTTTGATAAGGTAAGGTGTAGAAAACTAGAACTGAAGCTGCCTTCTCTTTCTGCGGGTTACAGCTGCGAGGAATCCCTGTGACTTCTGAAAGCATGTCTGTCCCCACCCTAGTGCTTGAATCAAATCAGTTCTGAACACCAGCTGAATACCAGGGCAGTGCAGCACTATGGTCTCCCCCAGTTCTGGGATCCCACCTACAGCTGGCCGTGCATGCAGCACTGCAGAACTGCTGTAACGGGGTGAAACTAGCAGGTCTCACATACTAGGGTGCCCTGTTTAAAGGCCTATTTCCTACCTGTGCTGCTGCACACAACTTTCTTGTCCTGTGTTATATATGGTGCTGCTGATGCAGTCCCTACCACGTGGCACATGCATTGAAAGCCACCAGCTTTGCAGCAGGGCTGCTACTGTTAGCTCACATGATGGCATTTTAGCCTCCTTTTTGTTTGTTTTGTTTTTCCCTCTGTCTCTCGCTCTCTCTCTCTCTTTTAACAGTAATACTGGGGAACGGATATACACAGCAGGATAACATCTTGGTGCTCAGAGTTAGGTACCAATTGCAAAAAAAAAATATTTCAGAGATGGCACGTTTGTTTAGATTACAGCAACACTTGCATGCACATTTAAGGGAATATACAAGGGATAAGCAGAAGTACACGGAGACAAACAGAAGACTGCAAACCTTGCAGAGCTGTCTCATCTCATCTTCTAACTTATATTTCTCAGTACCATCCCTCCACTTAAAAATACACACTATTGCCAAAGTGTAACTTGCACATCCATCTGCTCACCTTTTCAGGGGTTTTTGTTGTTGTTGTTTTTTCTGTCAGGAGACCAAGGAGGTTTGGGCTTGTTGTCCTTTGCTCAGATGCAAGGCAGACATGCCAGTAAATGCAGTGTCCCTTTCTTCTAGGTCTGGTCACTGGGTGGGGGACGAGATCATGTCCTAGATGCCATCTCTCAGTGTGAGCAGCTAGCAAAGGAGCAGGGCACACATGAACGCAATGCACCCTGGAGGCTTTACTTTCGGAAGGAAATCTTCACCCCCTGGCACAACTCCCAGGAGGATCCCATCAGCACAGATCTCATTTACCATCAAGTCATTCGTGGCATCCGGTTTGGAGAGTACCGTTGTGAGAAGGTGGGTCTCCTTGTTCATCCTCCTAAAAAGACAAAACTGAATGAACATTAGAAAGTGAGAGGATGAACAAAGTTTCTAATGGCTGTGAACAACTCTTCCCGTATAATGGACAATTCCTGTCAAGGTGATTATGCCAGCTGTCGTGCTGGCAGCTGTAATAGATTTTTTTCTGTAGCTCAGTTCGCGTGGCAACTGGAGGCATGTTCAGAGGAACAATTTGTGTCCCTTTGAAATATCTTTGTTAATAATCTCTTTGATTCTATGATCGTATGAAGTTAGTCTCTCCTTATGCTGTATGGCTGTCAAGAGTTATCCAGAAAAAGGTGGGGAAAAAAAACAGTTCCTAAACTGCCTTCAAGGTTGAACAAAGCTAGCTGGACTTTGCGACATTTTTCTAGGCTTCTTCTAATGGATTAATTGTTTCAGGAGGAGGATTTGGTGGAGATAGGTGCAAAATATTGTTACATCCAGTTTGGAGATTCCATCCACAATGAACTTGTGCAGAAAGTGCTCCATGACTGCATCCCAGTGAAACAGCTGAAGTCCAAGCCCCTGGAAAAGTGGGTGAGCCTTATAACCTACGCACATGCTAAGGTAAGAGGTTCGTCTGGCACTGCTGGGTAACTGCACTCAAGCACCAGCTTCTGCATCTTTCACCATTTCTATTCTATTCTATTGAGGGAAGAAGGAAAAACATCTGTTCGTCTATCCCAAATAGTTAGGACTGGGAGAGAGGAGAACCTTTCCAACCATTCTTACATATAGGGCTCAACAAGGAGCCAGAATGAACAAAGTACAGTTAAATCTCTTTTTTAAGGTTATTTCCCATCTGACAATTGAGTCAGAATGGGCACTGGATGGAGAATAATTTTAGTCTGGAAATAGGTTACCTGGGTAATTTTCATGGCACCCAGAATGTGTTATACTTTTAACCCATCAGTGGGGTTTTGAGGGAAATCTGAAATCCACATGCCTGTGGAAATCCACATGCCTTAGCTGCGTGTGGTTTGGTCCCCTGGAGACTGTTCCCTGTTTGAATTTCGCCAGGTACTCTTGACATCAGTGATAGCAGAGGGCTGCTGGGAACCTTTGGAATGAACTTGCTCTTTATTGTCTGCAGATCATGTAAATCAGAATTTACTGAGAAAAATTTGGCTATCTTTTTCTATTGCAGGCCCCATACACACAGGATCATCTTTCCTGTCAGACTGTGAAAGAACAACTTGTAGATTTTGCTCGCTTTCAGTGGCCTTTGCTTTTTTCCAGATTCTTTGAAGTCACTAAGTTTTCAGGTAATGTCTCGAGCCTAGGAGTAGAGGACAAATATAAGATCAAGAGAGAAGGACTTGTATAGCATTGAGTAGTTTTCTCTGCATTTCCAGGTCCCAGCTTGCCCAAGAACCACTTTATACTTGCTGTAAATTGGAAAGGTATCTGCTTCTTGGATGAGTCAGAAAAGCAGATCCTTGATCTGACCTTCCCAGAGATAACTGGCATCCACACCAATCGGTGAGTGCCCCAGAAATACAAGATCTGAAGAAGGCAGCCCTGCCCACGTTCAGAAAGGGGCCTCCATGTAGGAGGGAGGTGTACTTTCTCTGCCATCCCCCTAAGTGATTTGATCTGAGCCTGGAATGGTGGTTTAGCCTAAGTCTGGGAAACAAAAAGGACACGTTCTGAGCAGCCTGTAAAGGAAATACTGAAATGGCTGAATCTTCCTGATCAGTGAAAGGACCCTGCTCAACTGGAAAGGTGTAAGGAAGCACAGATGTGTAAGACAAGAATGGCCCAAATAGCATAGTTAAGCCGTCAACAGTTGTACAAGCGGGGAGTTCATATAATTCTCAAGTGTGATGGAGCTGAACAGAATAGCTGAGAGAAAAAAAGTGTAATCATTGGCTCATTCAGGGCACACATCCTTGCATCAGATCATTTAAAGCTTAGGGTCTTACATACAAGAACAATACCTCTGTGAGGATGAAAACATATTTAATTAGTTGCCCAGTTATTCCAAAAGAAAGGTGTTGTGTTATCTAGAATGAAGCGTTTTTGTACATAAGACGCTGGAATCCAAAGAACCTGAAGCACGTCAGTTCTTCAGACCTACCAAATCATGAGAAGACAAATTAGGATCTACCAATGCTCACTCTAAGGCAGTTGTCTACTACAAGGAGGTGTAGGTTCCTTGGCTGTGATTGCAGATGGCTCTGTAAGTTTTTCAGACACTCTGGTAACAAACTATTCATTAACACATAGGGCAGTGAAATCATTTGGACAGAGTTGCACTCTCATCACACTTCGTGCCGAGGAGTTTGTCCTGACATCTGTAAACAGCATTGTCATTGCTGAACTGGTGGTCATGTTCCTGGAAGGACTAAAGAAGAGATCACGATTCGCTGTGGCAATGAATGAGAAAAAATCCCAAGGTAAGCTCTAGAACTTTTCAACAGAGTAGGGAAGAAACCTTGAGAGAACCCACAGCACTTCTTTGAAAGAGCTCAGAGAAGTGGGAGAACTTCAGCAAGAGTTGCTCTGCTCCAGGATGAACGCACAGTGATCAGCACAGTTATGCCAAGTGTAAGGCAATGTGATTCAAGACCTTCACTTACAGATTAGTCTACTTTCTACTTTCTTGTATATTTTGTTTAGATAGGTGGCCAACAACTCAGCCTGCTTATAGTAGGAAGCTGGAGTTGGGTTCCCTGGAAATACTTTCCAGAAAACTTTCACAGGTGGTAAACTGGAATTTCTTTCCATGCTCTACTGCCAGCTCTAGACAAAAATTCTGTATCCATTTGATTCAAATGGAGTTCTACTTTTGCCCTCACTGGAATCAAAATCAGTCTGGCAGAGAAAATTTAAGTGATTTCTATGAAGTGTTATTGGATGATTAGCTGTATTTACACAAATCATTTTCTGTTGCTAATTGAATTCAGACCTTCGAAATACAATTCCCTTGTCTTTCATGTTGAAATGCCTTTACATTTCTTGGACTGTCAAGCCTGAACAGTACTCCCTTATTCTGTTTTTTTCAGAAGATCCTGCCATCCTGTCCTTCAAGAAGGGAGACTTGCTAATCTTGACCGAGGATAAAAGACTAGATGAAAGCTCTGGTTGGATTTATGCCCAGAATGAAAGGACAGGCAAAACAGGGAATGTATTTTTGGAAGAGATCTACATTGTTCCTTCTCTCACAAAACCCTCTAGTCAAGTGCTGGTAAGAAAGCTGTACACTCTTTGAAGAGACTGGAAGATAAACAAGTGTTAAATAGGATTAAATTTATAAATGGAAATTAATCGTTCCTCTGAATTCAGACAAGTTCTATATCTCCCAGTGAAACAAGGCATTTTATTCTGTCTTCTCTGAAAACAAAACTAAACCTAGCCCAAACGCTAAGGAGAAGACTGCATTTACACAAAAGCAATGACTTTCAAAATAATGGTCCATTCACTATTAGGGGGTTCAGTACATGGAACCTGTAGCGATTAATAGATGTGCAGTTGAATTTTCTTGCAGAAATGCTTTCCTGCAAAGTGTAGCAGGGTGCTTTAAAAGAACATGGTCTTCTAGGGATTCAACACAAGGTTTCCCATTGATCACTGTTTGTTAACAATTTTTTCTTCAGTTTTGGAGACTCAGCATATTGGTTACTGTGCTAACAAGTTATAAACTGACGAAGTGGGCAAAAAAAAAACCCACACCAGTGTTAAGCAGGTGCAATTTTAATATGCATTATGCTCTCGATAATTCCTCATATTATGATGGTTACTTTTGCTGGGACTATGGAAATCACTTCCCTGAGTCTCCTACTCCCAAGTCTTTCTTGAGCCTCTGTAGATGCTGCTTAGGAGACAGAAGATCTCCTGCAGCATACAGTACTCAAGCTTAGTATATACCATCTGCACGTATATGCTGAGTAACACTTGACAAGCTGTGCAGAGACCTGTCCATGTGACATCTGTACATGGCTGTGTCCTTTCAGAGTTTGCTGATGATGTCTCCAGACCAGAGGAGGACAGCTTCACAGAACTCCTACATGGATGAGCCTGATGAAGAGGATCTCGAAGTGAAGCCTTACACCCTGGAGGAATTCTCCTATGAACACTTCAGGTGAAGCTCCCTGTGCAGCATGGGCCCTAGGAAAGTTCTAGGCTTAAGGATCACTGAAGAACAACTAGGATGTAATCAGTTTCTGATTGGGTTTCTTCTCTTTGTTCCCTGTAATGAAGTGTAACTTTGGACATGCAGAGATTCTGTCACATGGCCTGCTTCTGTCTTTTGTCTGCAGAAATACAAAGGGACAGGTAGAAGAATCCCAGCTGGAACTTTTTATTGTCTTTCCAGCAGGCCCTGTGCTTACTTCTCATCCACTCTTCAGCACTTACTAGTTAGCACCTACCACTTACACAAAATCTGAGGGAGAAAAACTAGACTTCTAAAACTTCTCTTCGTTTTGTACCATCCTCCTTTCTGGATCTTAAAGAAGCTACATTTTCCTGGTTTTTGCTGACCTGCATAATCAAAAGGGATATGAAATCACTGTCTTGGGAAAGAATATGCTTAGAGATATCTCTTCTTGATCATCATCTATTTTCATAGCAATACTGATCCAGTAATTTTGTGTTGCCTGCACTTGTCTTCATTCAGGACTCCTGAGAAGGAATCCATTAGCAAAGCTGTTCTCCAGAAATCTCGTGGACGCAATCAGCTGTGGGCACACTCTAAGGAGCCCTTAAAACAGCCCTTGCTGAAGAAAGCATGCACAGACCCTGATCTTCGGGACCTGGCTTGTCAGGCCTTCATTGATATCCTTTCACTTTTCTTTTTGGGACCTGAGGACTCTTGGTGGAAAGATGAGCTGCTTCCACTAAACTCACCTCCACTGAGATAATACCACATCCACATTACTGGTGGTTCACTTACGTTAAGCAGAGGAGGGATGGTGTCTTTGTATGTGTTTGAATTAAGTCAGCTCTGCATAACTTAACATTTTTCCCTTGTCTACAGAGAAAAGGTTCCTATTCCTCCCAGTGCTCCACAACTGGTGATGACCTACTTAACTGAGAATGGGGGTATAGGGGTGAGTGGGATTTACTACATACACCCAGAACAGGCAGTGACTGCTGCCCAGGGAAAGGGGATGATCACAGAATATATTCCAGATCTTTCTCTCAGTATCTCCCACTCATACCTCAGCAGAGTAGCTTAACATGTTAGGATCCAGGTCAGACTTCCCATTTATCTTTCAAAAATGACCTGCTTTTGTCCTTAACAGCACATTTACCCATCATGAAATTCATGGGGGACTACCCATCAAAACAGGCACACTCTTCTGTGGAAGTCACTGACCAGATATTTGTGGCAGCTATTCAGGAAGAGGTCCTGCGGGATGAAATTTACTGTCAGATCATGAAGCAGCTAACTGAGAACAGAAACAGGTACTCACCTAAGTGCAAACAGTCTGCTTCTATAGGACCCAGGGTTCTTAAGTGCAGGTGGTGATCAGGAAACTCTGCTACACCTGTGATAGTGTGGGGACAGACAGAAGGGTGTGCAAATGGGCTGATACCTTCTGTGGGGCTCACCTTTGCAGAGCACTCAGAACCACTGACTGGCACTGCTAGGCCATGGAGTGGAACCATTATTCATCTCCCTTTAGCTGCTCCCATCAGCATTCTCTGTGCGCTATGGCCAGAAAGGTGTTACTGAAGCCCTTTTTTGTCCCAAGGCAGCCTGTGGAGAAAACATGGCATTGCAGAGAGTTCTTGGATGCTTTCAGTGACTGTTCTGCCAGCCCTCCATTTGTTTTAAGCTTCCCAGTGACAATATTTCCCTCTTACAAGCATGTAGTTCACACTAAATTTTTTACTACCAGTGAATCCTTCTGAATAGTTACATTAATTAGCTTACACAACAGGCTTGCAGAACACATGGTTACACAAGAGCCCCTACACACAGGTAAGTCTCGGAAACAGGTTGGTGTTTTGCTTCCCAACCTATAAAATGGTAATTTGACCTACTTCCAGAGGAATTGAATTGCAAAAAGAAGCTTAAGATATTAATAGAACAATTCTAATTATTAACAAAATGGTTTGTCAATTTCTGGATGCATTGTGTCACTGCAAAAGTTAGAGAAGGAGCTTCTATTTATTAGTGTCTTTTTTCTTACTGTACAAATATTAAACTTAGTGGAACTCTTACCATGAGTGTAACTATTAAATGGTAAATCTCCTTGCATGCAGTAAATCTTACAGGATATTTAATGCACAGTCTGTAACCATGGTGCCAGTGCCATTCCTGCTATACTCTACCAGTTTAGTCCTGTGGGTCATTCAGTGTTTTGAGAGCGATCACAGAGGTGGAGAAAACGCTTGAAAGGTGGCTATTTCCATATATTTTCATTAGAACAGCCACAGCAACAAACCTTTTATCCTTCCCAGGCTCCTGCCCTGTGGACTGTGTCCTGCTCTCAAACAGACACAAACACCACTGATCTATAGAGTATAAATGGGATTGAAATAGTGTTTCTTCATCTGCAAAACTGGAAAAGTAAATGGGAATAAAGAAGCCAGGACCTCTTTATTCTGCAAAGTCCTGGTGCCAATACAGAGACAGACCCACTGGCTTTCCCAAGCAACACCACTTAGCATTTTGGAGCAATCCCCAGGACACAGATGAAGTGTGTTTTGCTCCTGGCTTTGAAAGCAGAATCACTGACCACCTACAGAGTCTTACTGATGAGGGTGAGATGCCAGAAGAACTTTGGCTGGCAAATTTCACAGACCCAGAGGCTGGAGGAACTGTCATTTTTAAGAGCTGTAACTACCTCACTACACGATGTCATCTGCTTGCTCATTTATCAGAAGAGGAGCACATGTAAGGGAAAGTAAATTGCAAGCAAAGTGCTTGTGTTCTGAAAAAAGCTGCCCAGCACAGAGGGCAGGTGAATAAAAACGCCTGATATAACACAATCTAAACAACTGTGAGCTCGAACAGTAAATTGACAGTGGTTTTCGCAGAGAATAGCACCAAGGTCACTGCTGCCAAGATGACTGTTAAACTAGAGCTTGTATTTATTCATGAGATTTGCAACTGCTATGATACTTATAAGCCATGATTTAGCATTACCTTCACATACGGGCTGTGGTTGTTGCACAGAAAAGGGCTGTCAGCTCCTATGCGAAGACTCTGTTGATTTGCAGCTCTCTGCTGAATGCCACCGTGTGCCATGATGCGAGTGTGTTTCTCTTCCCTAAAGCTGGTGTGTGGTCAAAGGAAGAATTACGTGCAGCTACAGCAGAACCATTTGCTTTGCATTCACAGGTACAGTGTGACCAAGGGCTGGCAGCTTCTTTGGCTCTGCACCGGCCTGTTCCCACCCAGCAAGTCACTGCTGAAACACACCCAGAAGTTTGTGGAGACGCGTAAGAAAGAGCCACTGGCCACGGAGTGCAGTCGGAGGATTCAGACAGTGATGAGGTACACAGTCCTAGATATAGCCAACCCAAAATGTTCAAACATCATGAATCGGGTGCCAGAAAATCGCATGGACTAAAACATAAATACTCGTACTTTCCTTTCTCTCTGTACATCTTCTTCTTTGAAATGGTCATTGCTTTTAATTCTCCTAGGGACTCTGAACCACTAAGAGAGGTCCATGTCACAGTTTCACTCCTTTCTTTCAGTGTTAGCAACATTTTAAAAAGTTGAGCATTACACATAATCACTCAATTCCCAGAGCTGGGCTATGTCAAACACACTAAAAGACATGCATTTTGAAATTTAACTGTATGAGGTTCAACAAGGCCAAGTGCCGGGTCCTGCACCTGGGGCACAACAACCCCAAGCAGCGCTACAGGCTGGGAGATGAGTGGTTGGAAAGCTGCCTGGCAGAGAAGGGCCTGGGAGTATTGGTTGATAGTTGGCTGAATATGAGCCAGCAGTGTGCTCAGGTGGCCAAGAAGGCCAACAGCATCCCGGCTTGCATAAGAAGCAGTGTGGCCAGCAGGGCTAGGGAAGTGATTGTCCCCCTGTACTCGGCTCTGGTGAGGCCGCACCTTGAGTACCGTGTTCAGTTTTGGGCCCCTTGCTACAAGAAGGACATGGAGGTGCTCGAGAGAGTCCAGAGAAGGGCAACGAAGCTGGTGAGGGGTCTGGAGAACAAGTCTTACGAGGAGCAGCTGAGGGAGCTGGGGTTGTTCAGCCTGGAGAAGAGGAGGCTCAGGGGCGACCTTATCACACTCTACAGGTACCTTAAAGGAGGCTGTAGGGAGGTGGGGGTTGGTCTATTCTCCCACATGTCCAGTCACAGGATGAGGGGGAATGGGCTGAAGTTGTGCCAGGGGAGATTTAGGTTGGATATTAGGAAGAACTTTACTGAAAGGGTTGTTAGGCATTGGAATGGGCTGCCCAGGGAAGTGGTTGAGTCACCATCCCTGGAGGTCTTTGAAAGACGTTTAGATGTAGAGCTTAGTGATATGGTTTAGTGGGGGACTTGTTAGTGTTAGGTCAGAGGTTGGACTAGGTGATCTTGGAGGTCTCTTCCAACCTAGATGATTCTGTGATTCTGTGAAATGAAATCCTGAGGCGTCACTGATGAGGTCTTGACCTTGCTCTCCTTTGGTGAGGCAGCATGTCCTTATCTCCCTCATATGTGCCTGAGGATTAGTCTTGATTTTGTTGAATCTCAGTAGCACAGATCTGCACATTTGCAGCTAAAAATACTACATTTTACTCACGTGATGAGTAAAATACCAACTTTTACTTCAGTGGAGTGACACCAGTGAAGTCACTGAGATCTGCAGCGTGCTAATGTGGCTGTTGGTTTTCTGTGAAGTAAAGCAGATCCATGCCGGGAAAAGATCAACACAGTCAGTTTCTTTTCTCTGAAGAAACACAAATGAGCAAAGCCCTGAGACTTCCATGGTTGTTCACACCAGGGCACTTCTCAGAGTGCTAAGCATTACCCTTGTCCTGGTGAGGGCTGGAGCAGCAGGGCGTCCAGCCTGTGGTGCTTCCCAAGCTCTGCAGCTCTGCATGATGGGTGCAATTCAGTGCGATGCAAGGGCCATCATTTCTGTGTTGCTGGGAGTGGAAGCCACTTCGCATGGCCATATGGCAGTGCTACTCCTTAGACAGTGATGAGCTACAAGAATTAAAAGAAAAGTCCAGTAACGCAAACTGAAAGGAATTTGCTAACACAGTGGCTGCCCCCCTTGCAGTGGATAAGTTTTGGCACTGCACAATGAATGTGCCTTTGAAATGCATGAAAAAATGCATGGCGAGGAATGCTATTCATTATTCTTTCCATGGAGAAGACTGAAAATTTCCCGCCTTCCTATATCATATGCTATTCATGCTCTAAGCCCTGTTGAGCTGTATAGAGCTTCTTCAGAGTGGTGAACCAGGGAGAGGAAAGCATAATGGATTATTTTGGAGGAGAGATCTCTTTGCTAAACTGCCCCAAATCTGGAGTCTGGGGGAGGGGAAGAGGAACAAAGACAAAATGTTGTTTTCTGAGAGCATTTGCTTTCCTGCACCCACTCTTATTTTTTCTCCCTATGAGTAACCTGCTTTCCTTGGAAAGGGGAGAGCAGACAGCTCAAAGGACTGACCTACAATTACACAGAGTGGAAGCCAACTGAGCCCTTAAGTACACCTTTTCCTCCACAAACACGAAGCTTTACTGCTTCATCCCCAGACTTCTGGCTAGGGAAACAGAGAGCATTCTGATGGGTGTTAAGCAGATATTTCTTTAGCAATGAATTCCTAGCTGAGGCTGCAAGGGAAGATGGCCCTGTGCCTCCAGCCCAGGTGCTGCACATCCTTGGTCTCCTGTGGCCTCCCTCTGCAGCATGTCCAGGAATAGATGGCGATGTCCACACTCCATACAGGGCCTGTGCAGTACCAAAACACATACTGTTCAACTTGGGTTTACAGTCAGGTTTTCCTTCTCCAACTGCTACTTTATTGATTGGTGAAAAAAGTGTTTCCAAAACTACATAACTAAAGCTGGATGCCAGACTAAGCTCTCCTCCTAAGAGCTTGACTCCATGTGAGAGAAGAGTTTGGTGCAGAAGGCTACAGTATGTAACATCTCCCAACAGCCTGCCCTATGCCACTGAGGACAGGAAAAGACCAGCCGTGGAAGGTAACGTGCTAGGCTTGTCCCCACTTTAACCATACCACGGCTTTTGCACGACTCCTACTCTAGGCCCAGTTCCTCTGGTTAAAGGACAGCTCTATTCTGAGATATAATTTCAATGAACTGGGACTGTGCAGCTTCAGCACCTCATGAGTCAGTGGTTACATGCTAGTTCTTATATAAACCATAATGCTTAGAGCAGCTGTCCAAACTTTTCCAATACTTGTATCCTGAGCTGTAATATTCATTTTATATCTGTATGCAAATTTTTTAGCTGATGCAAGAGTTAAAATAAAATGGCCACTATCTTCACACTTCAGTAACAGTAAGGAAAACAGCCGCTGAATACACAGGATTGCTGGTACTGGTTAGGACGGTGCCTTATTCATACAGCCTCCTTGCAGAGTAGAACAGCCTTGTAATATACATGCTAATAAGCTCCTCAGTTTCTGCTCCTAATACAATGAATTTGCACTGGGGCACAGGTCCATTAGAGCCCTCCCCATGTCACAGAGCTAAGCATTTTAAATGGAATCTGTTGTTTGGAAGAAACACTGTTTAACTCCTAAAACATCCAGCACTGATCTCTCTTATGTTGGTGGTGGCGTTCTCCAGGAATGGCTCCAGGAAGTGGGCACCTCATCCTGTGGAGGTTGAGGCCATCTTACAGAATAACACCAAGATCTCACACAAGATTTGCTTCCCCAATGAAACAGAAGAGGTGAGAACTTACTTGTTTTCCCAGCCTTGACCATTTTCCCAGCCATGATGTATTTATGCAGGAACACGTTTCAAGATATTCAGTGTTCTTACTTGTTCCTCTCCTCTTTGTGACTAAAGTCTTGTTATCTCACAGACATTTGATGTGGGAACAAATACCAAAATCCGGACTCTGTGTCAGAACATCGCTTCCAAATTACAGCTGAGCTCCTGGGAAGGCTTCAGCCTCTTTGTCAAGATTGCGGACAAGGTAACTTTTCTCAGCTATGGCAGGGTAGCCAGACCCCCTCTTCCTCTCTTACTTCTCCTCCAGGCTACCTAAGTAACCATATATGAAATGAAGCAACAGAGCCAGTCATTACTGCTTCTGTCATGCTGAAGGGATACAACCTAGTCTAGAAATTCTAGCACTTGACACTTGAGTCTCCTGAAGAAGCTGGATGGAGATGCAGAGTTTCTATCAGTCTACTGGTACACACGTGGTACTAAAAGCAGAGGACATAGCTTTTCTTGCAGCTGCTAGGATGGTAGCAAACTGCATGTTGCATACTGCTGGATTCAGCCTTTCTGAACTCAGGCTTTGCCCAAGAGATACGCTGTATATCTGCAGTACTCACTAGTCTTAGGGAAAGCAGTGGCTGACCAGCACCAGTTGTTGCTCTCTAGTTTCCCAAAACTTGCCTTCCCTGAAGTCTGGGTAGGCTGCTTTGCTGAGAGGTCTCTTCTCTCTGGAACTGCTTAAGGATTGTGATTGTGGCAAAAGCAATACTGAGTCCAAGCACAGGGAGTTTCTGATGTGCTGTGTTCCTGAGAAGAGGAACCCAGTATCTGTCAATATTTTATTATGAGATAGCTAGGATAAGGTAGGCATCTTCAGCTTGACTTCAGTAAGGAGGTTGGAAGGAAAAAAGCAACAGAAGATGGAATAAACCTTCCCATATGAAACGGAAATCGTGTAAGTCCTCCTCCTTCTCCTGTTTCTCCACTTGTTATCCCTTGCCTCTGTCTTTCCTGCTGTGATCGTGCTGTCTTGCTGTAGAAAGGGAAAGAAAATACTTGCGTATGTGGGCACAGGTAGTATTTTATACAATCTACTAATCCTTCTTTTCTCCCCTTCATTGTTTGGCGTCTTCCAGGTGATCAGTCAGAATGAAGCAGACTATTTCTTTGACTCGCTAAGGCAGGTGACAGATTGGAACAGGAGGAATAAACCAGTGAAAGATGGTAAGGGGAGTACCAGCACGACAAGAACCTTTGTGAAATGATGTGTTGAACTGGAAAAGCAGCAAATTTACCCAGTAGGATTTATTCCATCTTGCCAAATGTGTGACAAGGTTGTCTTAGTACCATTTTTGTTTGTACATACACAGTTCCTGCCTGCACCAGCATTAAGATCCAGTGACCTCATGCAGCCAGCCACTGGCTGTCAGAAACACCAAAATATCTTGTCTGAGGATTTCTGCATAAATTTTAAATTGGTACAAATTATTCTTTGACTTGTTGCATCCAAAACACACATCTGGATGTATGCATGTTAGATAGATTGATCCTGCTTATAATTCAAGGCTCATACATTGCCAGATCAAGTATCAGCCAATACATGTAAATAGGTTCTTTACAGAGTGTCATTCCCATTCCTTTGGTCATTAGAAAATTGCTGTCTGCATTACTACCTGGTGATAACCAGACCACAAGTTGTATTGCTAGAGGAATGTGTTTTTAGCATAAAAAAATATAACAGTAATGACAGCAATTCTTTCCACTTCACCCCCATGTATAACTTGCATTTTGAAATCTACAGCAAACTCAAACTTGCCTCAAATTTCATATTCATTGACCCTGACCTTTGCTTATTTCAGGACAGTGAGGTTCAACTTCCAGAAGCACTAGGTATCTAAGACTTTCTAGCTTCCCTCTTCTCCCCACACCTGATGCAGCTGTTAGGATCTCTGAAAAACACAGCATAAAGATGTCAGTGCACTAAATCACAGTTCATTTCTGTAAACACATCCACTGGGGAATGTACCAGCATCACTGTAACGTAATTCAAGTGTGCTGAAGATCAGCAAATAGCTGTCACAAGCAGCAAGAAATAACAAACGCTCATATTGTTAGGACCCTCAATTATTCATCCACCTCTGAAGAGTCTAATGCTGCACCTCAGATCACTGCATGATGGGTGTCCAGGAACTGACAACTAGTCACAATTCCTTGGCCATCTAAAATGTCCTTTTCTGTGCTGTTTTTGTTGTTGTTTGTAATTTTGTTGTTATTAAAAGCAGAACTGTATTTCTGAAGAAACTCACAACTGGAGTTCCACTCACTGTGGAACTCTACAGTGACACAGAGGACAATGACAAGATGTTGTTTCCTTAGGGGCTGCTATGTCTGTGGCTTATGAAGTGTACTTCATGAGAAAGCTGTGGTTGAACGTAACTCCTGGGAAGGACCTGAAAGCTGATTCAATTTTTCATTACCACCAGGTAACCAGCTCCCTAAAGTGTAAATGTATCAGCAATAAGCCAAGAAATACTCCCGAAAAAGTAAGCCTGCTGGAGTATTACCCTCTCACTCACCAAGGCCTACATTATAAAGCCTCCGGAGGAACACCTCTGGGGAGCACAGTTCAGACTCCGAAGCAGATTTATGTTTTATTGTTCATGCCTTAGCTATACAGTTATGTCAAGAGCACAGCTCCTTAACCTAATTGTTCCTTGGACACGCTCATTTTCCTCCATGACTGTATGGAGAAACTCCAGAAGGAGCCAAAAGTTCTTGGAATGCCCTTGGAATGTGCTTGGTGAGACCCACACCCTGACCTCAGAGTTTTAGTATGCATAAGTCAGTGTTTGCTTCAGCCCTTTCTGTCTGGATTCAGAGCGTGTCTCTTCCAGGAGTTGCCAAAGTACCTCAGAGGCTACCACAAATGTTCCAAGGACGAAGCTGTCCAGCTGGCAGGGTTGATTTATAAAGTGCGCTTTAACAATGACCGCACACAGTTGGCAATCATCCCCAAAATCCTGAAGGAGCTGGTGCCAGACAATCTGCTCCGAGCAATCTCAGCAGATGAGTGGAAGAAGGTAAGAAAAAGCACTTCTTAAGGCTTTTATTATTCTTACTATTTTAATAGAGCTTTATGAGAGAAGAAATACATCAATCCACACTACTTTTTTGATATGAATCTTTGAAAGCACTGTAGAGTGATGCTGTTTTGCCACTTATGATCTAGATGCAGTCATCATCTCTACCAAACCTTTGAAAGATATCTGCATGCCTGGGACTGCTTTGAGATGTGCATTTTTCTTGGACATATTAATCTCTTTTCTATGTCCAGAAGAAGAATTAGATATTGAAAGTCAGTGATGGGCGTGGTGATTTGAGGACCTTGTACAGAAACCGAAAATTAAGACATGCTAAATATTTAAAAGGTTGGCCAGCAAGTCAGTGACCTTGCACTGTGTACATGCTACTCACAGCAAAAGGCTCTTTTCTTCACCAAAAGGCAAGAAAGCTTCAGCACATACTTCAAAAACAGAGGGAGGGTCCCCCCTAAATGTTTCAGTAGAAAATGAGATCTATGTCTGCTGGGAACACTACTACCGCCTCTCTGCCCTGGAATCTGTTCCCTTGAGCTCCTGGACTTCCTTCACACAACTCATTAGTAAGAAACACTGGGGAGGTTCTGGTCCCACTTTGCCCCATGGCATGGTAGGCGACTGATTTTCATGGTCTTCTGTTGCTGTGGGCACAAGACTGACCTTGCTGATGGTCTGATGCCTTCTCTAGTGCTAATGCTAGACAGTGGAAACGTGCCTGTCTCCAGCTGACTCGGCTGTGTATCCTTTCTTCTAAACAGAGCATTATTGCAGCATATAGCAAACATGAAGAAAAAACTGTGGACGAGGCCAAGATTGCCTTCTTGAAAATAATATACCGGTGGCCAACATTTGGATCAGCCTTCTTTGAGGTGAAGGTAGGTTTAAAGGCCTGTATGAACAGCTTTGGTAGTAGACCAGCACTAGGAGATATGGACTGACCATAATAAAGTATCTGTGTGAGAATTCATTATAAAACTGGGTTCCCATCATACCCTGAGGAAAATGCGGTTCCTTGAAAATGGGGAGATAAGTACTTTATCCCTTCCGAACAACGCCTGTTACTTACTGGCTGTATTGGTTCTGGAAGGGGCAGAACTGCCAAACGTAGGAGTACACTGCAAAGAAATCATGCTGCTACATGCACTGTTGAGGAATGACCAGTTGTAAAACACAGTCGTAGTACAAATACCATTATATCCAGTTGTAATACCCAATATTATGACTACATAGCAAATGGGGGCGGGGGGAGCGTTATATAGATACTGTCTTGTCATTGTTCTCCACAACAAAATGCTGCCCAATCTCCTATTTCTGGGGTCTGACTTTGTATACCTGCAGGGATCATTCCCCCTTTTTTACCTTTAATTTCTCCTCATTACACTCCTACCAGACTACTCTGCAACCAACCATTAAGCCTACTATCAACCTAGGAAATAATGGACCTGATTCTGCTTTTATAGTAGTGAGTTACATATCTCAAGTCATAATTATACACCAAGAAAAGTCATCCTTAACAATAGTTACATAATACTGAAGAGCTTCAAGTTTCAGTGTTTATTTGGCAAAGAGAACAAGCAGTGCTGGGCGCCGTTAGGTGTGTCACCACACCTAATACAGATAATTTTTTCATGTTTTCTGTTTATTTTCTGCTCTGTTGCTCATTTATAGCAAACCTCCGAGCCAAATTTCCCAGATATTGTGCTGATTGCAATCAACAAGCAAGGAGTCTCATTGATACATCAGAAGACAAAGGTAACAGTTGCTTCTCAAGAATCTAAACAAGGGTTTCACTGACACTCCTAATTTAGAGACAGCAACAGGACCTTCTCCTCAATGTTAGAAGAGGATAGAGTCCAGTCTCTCTACTCATTTTTTGCGACAAACTGAAGAAAATGTTATAGCCTCAGATCACTTCTTTGCAGTTTCTGCACTGAAAAGGGAACAGTGTAGAGTGTCTCTGAAAAAAGAGATGGTAATAATGATGGACCTACACAAAATGGTAGCATCAGGTTGATGGATGATATACTAGGGAGCCTGCTTCAGAAAAATGCTCTGCAGGAAACACAAGCTATCTAAAAGATCATGTCAAATGATGGTGTTTACCAGCCCTCTAACCTAGTCAAACTGTCTGGTCTTACCAAGCTCCCAGGCAAAAACATTTATAAGTATCACTATTTGCTTTTCATAAGAGAATACATATCCAGTGAGTTTTAGATTATTGTAAATATGATGGCAGTAGGCTAAGGAAGGAAAAAAAAAACATAATAAGAGGAAGTCTCTTAGAGTGATTAAGACACATCTGTGTGGTGAGAATACCATATACCACTAGTGTGGATGCGAGACCTACCTTGATCCACTGCATAGAATGCTTTTGCTCTACAGGTTTTTGTATATAACAGCCTATATTCATTTGAGAAACATTGCACAATTCAGTTAAATCAGTTTGTTTCTCCTTACAGGAAATTTTAACAGTTTATCCCTTTAACAAAATCTCCAATTGGAGCAGTGGGAGCACGTACTTTCACATGACAATAGGGAACCTGGTACGAGGAAACCGGATCTTATGTGAGACATCTCTGGTAAGAAGGATTTTGTTAAATTACAGACAAGAGCTTCCTATTTTTTTCTTTTAAATCCAGACCTGTTACAGAACAATGATGCCAAAACAGACCATTAAAACCAGTGCAGATACAAAAACATTTACTGTTAATGTCAGTATAACTGCAGTTTAGAACCAGTTCAGTGCTATGCAATGCTATCTGATGCAAAAAGCAAGCCACAGAAATGAAGAAAAATAGTAAATTCCCAAGTTTTTCCCATACATCAAAATTCTCTCTGTTTGGGAAAAACGAACGACTGCACTTATCCACAAAACTACGTAAGAGGATTTTCATCTTCTGTGGTTTAATCTGCTATACAACAACATCTTGTAAGGTTTTCCTCTTTTAAATGAATGGTACCGACTCTTTAAGAACTGTTATCAGACTGTTCAGACTCAGACAAGCATCATTGTATTGATATTTAAAGGTAAAAGGTAAAATTGTGAAGAAAACTTTAAAACACTTAAGGTCTAACTTCTCTCACAGAAACCCTTGGATTCCTAAGTACAAGATGTCAAGCTACAGTGTCAAATTTCGGTTTGAACGACGAGGATATAACAATGCCAGTAGAGCTGTGCTCTATAAACTTTTCTGTATCTATGAAAGGAAGACTGGAGGGAGGAATAGATAAAGAATTATAAAACCAGCAATAGCTGTTGGAATAGACATCATCCATGCAGTAAAGTATCTAAGAAGGTCAAACAGAGAGGAAATGACAGTTATTTTTGCTTATGGGGCTATTTGAGAGACTTAAGACTTCTTTCTTTTCTGACAGGGTTACAAAATGGATGACCTATTAACATCCTATGTACGTGTGCTAATGAATGCTGTAAACAAGCAAAAGAGCCTCCCAGCCTGAAAGCAAAAACAGAATCCATGACCTACATCAGTGCCAAACTACCTGTAATTTCATCTCCCAGAAGAAAAATTATTTAAAAAATATTAATCTTGCTGATCAGTTTTCTGATCACACACTGAATTTGAACTGTGCTGCTGAAATATTACCACAAGAGAAGCTCCACAGAGCACGTGCTTTCAAATATCTTCAGCACTTCTCTTTCTTAGGTGTAGTATTAGAATTCCATTCAGTCTTTGGATTCAGAGAACATTTAGCTCTATTTTAATCTAATACTCCAGATCTCCTCCATTTTCAAAGAGAGAGACACATTAACAGATTTTTTTTTCCTTTTGGACAGAAAAGCCCCCTTAGTTTCTTACACTCTTACCAAATGCATAATTTGCAAATAAAGGTAACATCTTTTCCTTCGTACTGGAAATTCTAAAAGTGGATAAATGCCCTTTAGTAGAAGGATAATAGGACAGCCTGAAAGGCAAGATAATGTTTTTCATCCTTTTACCACTAGATTATGTACTGAAGTTACAGTAGACTATGACAACCATTTACTGTCACAATATAAATGTCACTCCTGTGCGATGCTAAATTAGTGGGCTGTCCACTAGTTTATCACTGCCTTGGTTAAATTAAATAGTTTTCTTTCTCCAACAATTCATAAAACACTCAGAAACTAATAATTGCTTTCTACTCTGCAATTTCTCTTAAACATAAACAAACTCTGAAATGGATCTGGATTTTCGGCCCATTACTTCTACTCAGTTGCTCCTATTTCAAGTTATAGATATGCTTATTCAGTGCAAATTGGAACTGAAGAACTCAGTCTAACAGACATCTGTTGAAAAGAGACATATTTCTGCTATATAGAAATGTTCTCAGCTTGGAGTTATGCAGACACTCATTCACAAGACAAGAATGGTAGAAAAGATCGAGCAAAATTAAAGCTGTTTCCTGCTTCAGGCACTGAGTGGTAATTTGATTCAGCGCTTTTTCACAGACCTTAGTAAAAACACAGCGTTGGACCGTCAGGAACCAGAGCACGTAAAGCATATGTACCGCAGTGACAGTAAGCCTAGATGCTTACCCCACCAGAGAACAAGCAGCCATTCCTCAGTGACAAGCCCTCCTTTGCATGTGGTGAAACATGGACATGTCTTAAACCATTTACACCAAGTTCCTTGAGACACGATCTGGCAGCGCTGGAAAAGCAGCTCTGCTAGATCTCTCACTAATTTGCCAATGTATGCACAATGGTTCCCTTGTTTCCCTTGTTTTGGAGTTTTGTACATGCATGGCAGGGAAGAGCCCCATCCTCTTTGTGCATATAAATGAGTGCCACACTTGTCAGAATAGTTGATCATTTTGCAAGCAATTAGATATTCCTGCTGTAATGTCCATTGCTGGCAATGGAAACTTTTTAAGACTAATGACTTTTGAGTTGTTTTGTCATCTTATGTCTGATCTAACTGACTGTAAGTGAGAAGCATTCAATACTTCACCTGTACAAAAAGAAATTTTGCATCCAAAATGTACTGTTTCTGGTTTTTAAATAAACTGCAGAAAATCAACCACAATGTCTTTTTCAACATGAAAAGTGAGTATTCAATCCAGATCGATGCAACTTAAAACTGTCCACTACAGTCTGTAAATGATCATAGCATCTCATCTACTTTTCATATATGCAATACAAATTGTATGGCATAACCTGTAAGAGAATGATATCCCTTTTCTGCACATCTTCATCAATTAACACATCACCATTGAAGCAACACATCCAAAAAATTCAACACAACACAACATTGAATCAGATCTGGGCAATCCTCAGAGCTCCTCATGACGTGTAATGCTCCATTGGTCAGCACTGCAATTGTAAATGTACTATATACAACTTGGTTTTCTTTCTTTTTTGTGCAAAGATTTAAAATGTATTACAATTAACTTTATTACAGGAACACAAACAGGTATAGTATTACAGTATTTCAATCCACAGTCACATGTTAGGTTAGACAGCATAAGCAATGTGTGATAAAACGAGAGCTCCACACTGTGCAGAATCTACACTTATCATAAAGGCCTGAACCATGACTAATAGCTGCTAATTCTTTTACTCAGTCTGTGCCATCCTTAGCACTTAATGGTGCTTTACAGACTAGTGCAACTGCATTTATTACATTTGTCTGCAACCTATTCCTTCACCATCTAACCACTGATTTAAAAGCGTCAGTCACATCATCTAATACAAAACACAACATCTAGAAGCTTTCTGTACAGAAGGCTGGACATTTGCATACATTGCACAGACTGTTGTGAAAATAAAGGCTGGGATGGAAACCCTAGATAGCAGATTAGTTTGCCATAAAGAAAGATAGCAAGTGATTAACATACCCTTTTAATACAAATAAGCTTCACATGCTGTGATTTTTAAAAGCATAACCATTTTCAAGTGTAGTCAGTGAATATTAGTCATTGTAATTCAGTATAAATATGAATGTAAACTATAAATGTATATAATGAGACAACAGCTTTTAGTCAGTATAGACTTCTGAGCCAAATTCAGCCTTGATATAAATCTATGCTCTCCAGTGGTATGACACCTAGGATGAATTTGGTCAGAATGTCTATTTACAGCAATGAAAAAAGCATGCAGCTTATTTCTGACCAAGACCTTGACTTTATTTAAAAAAAAAAACATCAGCCTGTCAACACACTAAGTAGAATTTTTAAGTCTGCATTATCTTCTACTTATTTTCTAAAAAAGTAGACTCAAAAAGGTAAAGGGAAGATGCACTTCTTCAAAGTATTTATAATTATTTCTCTTACTCCCTCAATTCCACTGTCTCACGAAAGGTACAGGAGTAACGTTAATTATTCTATCTCTGCACATGGCAGGATAAGAAAGGTAATTGTGAAAAAGTAATAATTTAAGAGATGCTAACATATCGTCACAATATGCTACTTATAGAGATCAATGACTATGATTTTTTCCCTCCACTAATTTTGAGAAATGCTCTGAAGATAAGGGCAAAATCCAGATTGTAAAGAACTGAACAGCTTATGAATGAAAATGATATCGACTATCCTTTGAAAGCTGAAGCTTATTCGGTCTACTGAATTTCTAACATGAGACAAAGTGAGAGGACACACTAAATCTCTACTTGCAGTAGTAATTCCATTTGCCTCTACATGCATGCATTTTCCATTGCTGAACTTGAGTGGCCACTAAAAGAGTATTTCCTACTGCCAGCTAAACAGCCATTCTGCATTTACTAGTAAGCATGCAGCTTTGTGTTCTTCCACCATTTTCCCAGGAAGCTGAAGACACACAGCTGCTCAGATTTGGCATTAGGTGTGGCCTGTGACTAAGATTATAGGAACAGACCTCCATGCTTTGTGCTGAGAAGAATCTGTGTAACATAGTGAATTGCACCTAGATCTGAAGTTTTGTGCTTTACTGTGTCAACCAAATGCCAAAGAATAGGCTTACAAGACCAGTCTTTTCAGTGGCCACATACTACTGCACTAAAAGACATGCTGCTCTTTGTGCCCTTAACTAAAAGACCATTTAAAGGCTAGTGAGAGAACAGGGACAAGTCGCACGTTCTCCTAAAGCAGTGACAAAAGCAGCTACTATTAGTGTAATCTGCAGTGCACATTGGTCAGAAGACGATGCAAGAGTTCTACCATCAGATTAAAGCCTATCCCCTCATAAGTGTTACAGTGGATGCAGTATACCCCAGTTAAGAGCTTATGGTAGATTAAGACAACAAAAAAGCAAAGCAGCTGAAGGAAATTGAATTAGGAAAACCAGTATCTAAGAGATGGTGGGATTCTTACCTGCACACAGTTAACCAGAATTTCTCACCATTGCTATGATATATTGCTGGTGCAGTTTCATGGGTAGTGGCTACAGCACACTTGTTAACAGCTATCAGTGCTTTAGCTATCATCTTGTGTAGATCCATGCTGAGCAGAGTATGATGGCAGTGAGAGCAATTTTAAGGCAGCTTATTGCCCCAACCCAGTTGCTGCTCATACACGCCAAAAGTGAGGAAGCTTTAATTTCTTGCTAACTAATTCACCTGGGGCTGCAGGGTGCTGCCAAGACCCAACTGCTTTCTTCGTTTGACCTACTAAACAATACACTTTTTGGCAGATTTAAGTCACACATGGGACAGCAGTCCTCCAGTGCCTTCCATCCTGTTCACCTTGCAAAAAGGGCAGATAGTCTCCAAATATTCATGGAAAGGGATTCTCAGGCTGCTCAGCTAAGTTCAGCACAGGAAACCACAGGACACACCTCCAAAGGTCTCAGTAGCTCACAGGTGGACTCAGAACATCTCTGCTGATGGCTCACCCTTAAAGAAGTACTGAGAATGTTCAAAACCAATACGCTTCTCAGCACTTTGGGTTGTACTAGCAGAGGCAGTAGGACCAGTGAAACTGCACTAGTGACAGGGAAAACTATCGAGCAGAAAGAAACCTGGAAGCAAAACTGTACTCTTAAGAGGTACAGATTGAAGTCTGAGGTCCTCTCTTTAAGTACACTCAGGTCTTAAGAAGAAAGTTGATGGGTAACTCTTACTTGGTTGAAAAATTTAAGAAAAATATTTACTATTTTTTCTCCACAAAATTGCATCTGCTATCAACTCTAAATATTAGAAATTCCTTCATGTAACTACGCTTTCTGGATAGTGACCTAAGAGTATTATTCTCACCTTTCAAATAAGGTGAGAAGGACTGGATTTGAAACTGAAGCACTTAAATTAATACCATATTATAAACTGGATTTCATCATGCAAAAGAATGACTACAGCTTTAGCCACACTGCCTCAAGAAACATCAGCTGTGTCAGTGGACAGGACATGCTTTGTGTTGACCACTGGAAGCTCTAGTAGCCATGATGTAGTAGAGAACAGACTGAGAAAATTATAGTGTCAGTTTCTAAAAAAAAATAATTGTCCTTTTCCATAGCCACCTCCTCCTCATGGAGAGCCCAACTATTTTGAAGAAGCTGACTTGGCCTTGGTAACTGCAATCTTCTTACTGTTGAATAGGGAAGCAGCAAAGAAAACTTCTTCAGCTGCCTTATCATTGGTCCTGAGTCAGACAAGTAGGCAATGTAGATGCCATCAAGTACAATAACTATTGGCTTCTGGGCTTACTCAGTAAACCTGCAAACCAGAAGGACTGTACAGCATCCATATATGCTCAGGAGGAATCTGGACAATGACTACTGCATCTTGCATGTAGCAAGGAGTGACAGCTTTCAGAGTATTTGCCTGGATATTTAAAAAAAAAAAAGTCTTCGCCCAGGGTAAGAAGAGAAATATTTATATTTTAACCAAAAAAAAAGAGCAAACCACACATTTCTTCCACCCCTACACTCAACCAGTATTTCCAAATTCTTTAGACTATAGAGGACTGGAAAGAGAAGTACAGTTCAGTTGAAGAAGGAAAGATTGCGTACAGCTCAACAAAGGCAAAAAAAGTTATTAGCAAATTAATAACCAGTCTGTAAACTGCTCTTTGTGCCAGTGTTAATAGAAAACTGCTTGAGAAAAGGGATAGTAAAGATGCAAGCCACATTACCAGAAGCAGGGGAAGGTACTACTTATCTTTGGTTTCACTTGTTCTTAGTTCTTTCACTTGTTCTTAGTTCATTTGTTCTCTCTGACATCAATAGCTGCTGTGCGCAGCATCTTATGACTGTAAGAGTACAGTCAGTAGACTGACAGACCTGTTTAAGCTGAGTTTAAATCCAGAGCTTTGGGGTGTGCCTTCTTGGATGCCAGCTCCGACAACTTCTTCAGGCGTTTCTTCAGCTCCAGTGGGAATTTCTCATAGCATTTCTTGCATACAGGCTTCATGTCAAACTCCACAAACTTATTCCTTTAACACAAAGAACAGAGAGCTATTAAAGCACTATTTTCAAACTATATCCCTGACTAAATCAAGTCTGCGTGCATCTACATAAATGCAGCTGCTTGCTTTCTACTGCATTTGTAAAACACCTCACCTCCTGGTCTGGTCATGCAAGTATAAAGATGACATTTTAATCAGGGAATGAAGGTCTTTAGTATTGCTAGCTTGGTGAGGAGCAAGATTTTGCTATGCATTTGTACTTAACAGCCTAGAATAACAATGTTATCTTGGAATGGAAATATAATTTCAAAGGTCCCCTTTGTGATGAATTAGAGCTCCTTCATATGCAAGACCGGTAGGGCCAATCCAGCATAGCAGGTTAAGGGGTTTGAACCTGAGAAAAGAAAATGTAGGATCACTTTGTTTTCTATTCCTCTTCTACATATTTGGGGTAACTAATCTGAAAGAAAATATTATGCTAATCTAAGCAATTGCAAGTACTGTCTGTGAGGGGAGCATACAGATGACTAAGGAGCCATGGAAGCTACAGGTATTTCAGGACAGGCAGTTACTTAAAGTTTAAAGCCTTCCTTCTGTAGAGCTGTCCTCTTACTCAATCTTCTCACAGAACAGATTTTTCCTTCATGAACAGAAGGAAAATGAAGTAGAGAATATGTTGAGTCCCAGTTCTCTTGCAGTTCTGAAATCCAAGGGATTGAAAATACCCACTCCCACAGAGAAAAAGCATTACTACTCTGTGGGTCAGTAGTACATCGCCCTTCAGAGGGGCACTGGCTCATGGCACCCCAAGCTGATACCCTGCCTCAGGGTCAAACTATAAACACTGACTTACTTCAGTGTAAGCTTGATGTTGCAGGTGGAGCAGGAGAAGCAATTCACACACCAGGCCTTGTTAAGAGCTGATACCACTGCAAAAGCAAAAGCACAAAATAAAAGGAAACTGCCAGATTATTTGAATTTGGATTTGTATCCAAATTCAAATGAGGCCAGATGTGTAAAGAAACACTGGTGCCTTGCAACTGTGGGATTGCAACAGCTGCACTAACAAATGGAAAAGGGACAGCGACCCAAAACAAGTAGGGAACAAATCTTACCATCTCCCTCTATCACGTGGCTGCAGTTGTAGCAGACGTCGCCAAAGAGCTGCACAGCAAAAGAAATAAGAACAGGAACTCATGTTACTGACTGCTCCCCAAATCACACAGCTGGTGGGAACATTAAATTCTACTTAGTGAATTACCAGACATTGCAGTAGCCCCCAAATATACCAATTTAAGTCTTCTGAATAACTTCTCATACACTTGCCAAATTTTCTATGTTCATTTGGATCTCATACTACTAAATACTACAAGACCTTTTTTGTTGATGCCTCACACTCTACCACTGTTATGTGATCTTAAAGTCCTGTACATGGGACAATTTGAGTGTTACAGGATCTGTAAAGTATGATACTCATTGAAGACAAACATCTCCTGATGCTAAACTATAAACACCAAAACAAAACCTAGAGCTGCTTTCAAAACAGTAACACTTATCTCTTACAAAAGAAAGAGACTAACTTATCTGAGAGAAGAAAATACCAAATTCATAGCTGCCCACTGTCATCATACAGAAAAAATACATTTTTATTGACTTGTGAAACATACTTTTCTTACGCGTTAGACAGCACAACAAAAATCTCAGGCCCACAGAAGTCAGTAATTAACAAAGAAGTCCATACAAATAGTTTTGGAGTAGAATTAAAAGGATTTTAATTGCTACCTATAGTCAGTATTTCTTCTCTCAATGGAACAAAGAAAAATCAAACTCCACAAGACATTTCTATTCTGCTCTCAGCATCACTTTTCACATCTACCAAGAAAACCTATATTTTTCAGTTAAATCTCAGTAATTTCTTAATACTGTGTGCCTCTACAAATTGAGATTACCAAACCATTCGGCAGCCAGAGTGTGTGCCTACAGCACAGATGGCAGAATTTACCTGGTTATAGTGAGTTTCACAATAAGCCAGTCCTTTTTTCTCATAGTGTCGGTGCCCCAAGAATGGCTTCTCACATTTGGCACAAACAAAATGCTGTAAAAGAAAGAAGACGCTCAGTGGCAAGCAATGTGACTTTTCTATCACCAGGGAAAAATTTGCATGGGTACTGTTCTGTCTGCAAATCATAGCTCAGTACAGGAGACTTAATGATTTAATAAAACTGGGACTGGAAATTATGAGAGTGAGAAGAAAGAAGAAATATTTAGTCTGTTATTACTAACTAAGAATTACATTAAAGATAAGTAGAACACCTGCTGAAAGGGAATCACATTGTGTCTATACTGATAGACTTGTAGAATATTATCTTGCTTGTTTCAGAGAAAAGAAACAGGAACATAAAATAGGGTTGGTATGAATGCAGTCCAAATGAGCAGTAGCATCTCTCTCACAGTTCAGCCTTGGGAGGTTTGTCATCGAAAACATAAATCAGTACAAAACTTCAGAGCAAGCTGAGACAACTCAGCTGAAAGTTATAGAAAAAAATGACCTGAAAAGGTTTTAAAGGTGAAAATTGCACTGGTTTTGCCTACATTACAAATTCTAACATTGTAACAAACCTTCTAACTAGGGATGGAAAGAATATACGTTAGTATATCCAGGTAAATAATTATTTAAATTTGTTAGTAAGTAAATGCTATTTTGTGAACCATATTCTGCAAGAAGCTTTGCAGTGCAATTCTGATGAACCTGCTATACTCATTCACTGACATAAGGTGAAGAAAATCTGAAACATAAGCAATTGCTTCCTGTCTGAATTCTTATGTTACACATCACATAATCATCTACAGCTTCCAAAGAGCGCTAGTCCTCTTCCAAAATGGTTCCTGAAGGACATTTCAGATTCAGAGAAGCCTTACCTCAACATGCCATTGCTTTCCCAGAGCATTGACCACTCGTCCCTCAATGGGCCTGCGGCAGGCTCCACAGATGGGGATTCCCATCTTGTCATGGCAGGGCAGGCAATACAGTTCTCCTTTCAGTTCCCGGGCCTCAGCAGTCAACTCCTTCCTGAAAACACAAACGTGTCCCTGAAGTAAGAACACCAAGTGAAGCTCCTTAAATCCTGAGATGATATCTCAGAAGACTAAGCTTGAAAGTTAATATATTTTGGCAATGTTCATGCTGTAAATACTGCGTCATTAAATTCAGCTAGCGAAATACAGCTATTGTTGACTGTTTTTTTCTAAATTTTCTTTCTCAGGTTGCTAGATAAGAGAGCACACATGGAGTATCATGTTTTCAGCTAGATACTCTGGCAGAAATATGAGGTGCACTTACATGCAATGATATTGTGTCATGCAAAGACTCAAGCTTCTTTCAATGGGATAGCTCAGGTAAAAGGACTATTCCAGTAGTGGTCAGCAGCAACCAATTTACCTTATTCCTCGGCACTGTTACCCATACAAGGGCAGTACTATGCTCCAGTTACACTGCCTCTCTGAGAAGTAACTTATGTCAGACAGGTATCAGCATGGTAATAACAGACTGTGCCAGAAGACAGACACACCTCTCCAAGTCTTTTTTTTTTTTTTTCCTCCGATCCAGAAATGCAAAATGGAACTATTTTGAGTAGACTGGTAAATACTATCTTTGTACAGCACTTTGATTATAATCTGCACACGGCCTTTGATGTAAGTTCACACCAAGGAACTGTTATCATTTTCAGTACAGGACAGAAGAACAACAAACAGAAAAATAAAACTGCAGTTCTGGGCTTTCCCAATGTCTCCATTTTTCCTCAAAGAATTTCTGTTTGTTCAACAATGTGAAGGCAGCAAAGTTTAGGCCTTGGAAAGGGCTGTATTGCTGACTGTACTGTTTGTCTCTCTGCTTTGTTGGCAGGGTTTAGAATACAAGAACATACCCACAGTGGGTGCAGTTGAAGTGATCTGGATGGTAGGAATCATTCCTAAACATCAGCGGCTGCTCATCAATTATCAGATGGCACTTCTGACAGATGTACTTGCCCAGGCCCTTAGCTTTTTCACGGTTATGGCATGGCCTGCACAGATGCCTGGTTAACAAAGGAAAGAAAGAAAACATCAGGAAATTCTTTCTACTAAAAAAACATATACTGCATGCTGTAAGATGTACTTTATGTAATCGGAGAAATATCTTCTGAGGTAAGACTGAACATCATTTAGTTTAGTATCCTGTCTGTCACACCAGTCGCACAGAAAATAATATGCAGATAGAACAGTCTCCAAGCAGTATTTCCTCAGAACACTCCTCCAACAGTCCCTGATTTATATACCATACTAGAGATGTTCCACATCTACCATCACCTGACAGTCTTCCAGGTAGTCCTTCCAGCTCTTCTAGATCCAATCCTTTCTGAGAGGTGGACAAGGAAAGGTGGCAACACCCTCTCTCTGTTAATACCTATGGCATCCAGACATATCAGAGGCATTACAGGACTGGGGGAAGGGGAGGGGGGAAAGTTGAGGAATGATAATTAAAAACTATTAAACCACAGCACATTGCTCGAATGCCTTTACCATGGCTGGATTCCTTAGTCTTCAATAGCTAGGACAAACAAGAAGCTATTGAATCCTAGCTCCTCTGTCTACAACTTCCTTTTAGTCCTAAGATTTAATAAATAAATAAATAAAAAGAACTATGCAGTTTTACATGGCAAATGTAACTGTTTCTATCTCTTGTTCTAAAACATATTATACGTACAGCCCTGAACAGGCAGATAAGCCAAATTTGTGGTAGCAAAACTTGGGGAAAGGCATAAAAGGGACTTTGGTAAAGGCTGAAGGAATCCACCAGTTTTATCTCAATTGCTTAGAAGCTCAGAGAAGAAACTGTTCAGTTTATTTGCCTACTGCTCTAGCAGCAATGCTGCAGGCTGGGAAGAATTTATGGTAAAACAAAAATGAGAGAGGAATGAGTTCTGCTGGCTTCACGATCACAAAACAGAGAATCCTGTTTAATTCCTTTCACAATATCACTATGAGAAACTCTGAGATTTACAGGTCATTCTCAACAGACACAGACAAAAGGAAAAGTTCAAACAGAAAGGGTGGATTTATGGCTGAGATGGTGGGTTCATTGCGGGGCCCCTTTCAAAATTCTGGTATGATGAATCACTTACCCTTAGATCTGTAAAATGGGGATAAGGATACAACACAGATGTTGTTGTGAGACGTCAAACATTTATGACCCTCAGCTGGCAGGCGCCTGTCTAAGTGCTAAGTATCATTATTATTCTCTCCAAATCTGAGCCCTCCTGTCAGCAAGAGTTTCTCTCCAGGGCTGGAACTACTGTCTGCCCAGACGGAGTCCAGAAAAAGCAGACAGCATCCCATTATAAGGAAACATGCAGCTGTGCTCATCTCAGCATAAAGGCATCAATTTTATTCGGCACTGTCAAATGGAGAGTAATTATATGGGGCAGGACATAGGGACCCTGAAGCAAGTGTCCTGAAAGAGCCCCCTCTCATTCAGCTGAATAAGGTGCCTTCACCCATTTGCACTGATAAACCATTATCAACCCCTCCTCATTCACAAACCCTCTCAGCCGCCCCATAGACCCTCCTCTATTGCAAGCAAAGGGAAGTGTTGGACAGGCTGAGCTGTTACCATAGCAGCCACCCCTCTCCCTCTCCCTCTCTGCACTCCCACCATTATGGAATTATCCCATTCTGAAATGTCCTGTTGTGTCTATTAATACCCGACTTCCCCCAAACAATGCTTCTCTCCACCCTCCTAAAATAATCAGGGGACTCCAAGAAGTCTGTGTTGAAGGCTGGGAATTCAGTAGTAGCCATTGTAGCTACCACAGTAGCACCATGAACACTGGAATATTCATACAGTATATTCATATCTGTAACAGCAGCAGCAAACCCCATGCCAAGGGCTCAGCTGGGAAGAAGACTGCACTTCAGTGCAGGGGTGTCCTCTCCCCTGCTCTGTTGTGTGACTGAGCTGATAACGCACTATCAGAGCTAGAAGGACACTATATAGAGGGGCTCCCTTCTCCACCCTCAGCAACTCTGCAACTGTGGGCTCTTTTTGGATTGTCTCCTTGTTTCACCGCTGCTGCTGCTTTTTGGTTTGCTGCCATCAGGAGTTCCCTGAGATTTTCCCCAGAAGGACCCTATACTCCACCCATAGGACTGCACTGTAAAGAGGTAAGAGACAAACTTCTGTTAGCAGAATAATGAAGGAACTTTCCTAGTGGCATTAGTTTTAGCTGGTGTCAGCGAGGTGGAAAGACATGCATGGAGAGCCTGATGAATGTAATTGAAATGTCTGAAACTAAGAACAGGCAGCATCTTTTCAAGTTCAAAGAATAACTTCATTATCCTCACTCTTCTTTACATTACTGCTCCAAAACATAAAACTTTTCAAATTTCTGTATTTCATGTCCATCCATTTGTGCCTGGAAAACTGACAGTTACGTGGTGTGCCCTGCACACTCTGACACTGCTTTGATGCTTATAAGGAATAATATTTCAGCTGAAGGGTGGGAGGCTCAGCAGAGAGAGGTTTTCAGGAGAATAGTATCAGTCAAAATTGGACTATTTCTAACGAAAAGTACTTTCACTGAAAGATAGGAGACACTCCCATTTGACAAAACACTACAACCATAAACATACAACACCACAAACTGGCATATTCCCAAACCAGAAACTGCTCTAGCTGAGCATGAGAACAGTAATTTCTGAAATCCACCACAAACCTCAACATATACTTCACACTTACCTGCAGTGGACACTGTAACAAAATCTCCAAATTAGCCAGGGAAATAACATATGATAAGCTAATTATTTTTTTCTGTTTATTAATTGTTGCATTAATGATAGGTTGAGCATCTGTTGAAAAGGTAGCCATGTTGTACCTATCCTGACAGCCTTGTGGATTTTTTCTTGCTTATTTCTGAGCCAAAGAGAAAGAGGCACATAAAATATGGTCAGTGTGCTTGCATTTCAAATGAGAAGTGACATTCCTCTCACAGCTCAGTCCTGGGAGGCCTGGGATAATGGCTTACTCCAGAATAGTGCTCTGTTCAGCAATACGTAAATCACTTCATATTCACACAACACCAAGGGTGCAAGCGGACAATAAGCCAGACTCCTAAAGAAGTGTTCTGTCTGTGGAGTCAAAGCCTCTTGCACTATGCTATGTGCCTTAGCACAAACTACACATTCTAGGCCATTTGGGAAAGTTGCTAGTTTGCTGTCAGCATTCATACAGACGAGTACAACAGGTTTTCTAGGACTTAAGAGTGTGCTTTTTTGTAGGCATGCCAAGCCAAAAAGAAAGAAAAAGCCTAAAAAGTAAACACAGTTATTTAAATTCATAGGATAGAAACAAGCAAAACAAAAGTGCAGCCTTAAATAACAGTAAAGGACTTTCTACAGTCTGCAACTACAAATATCTAAAAACTTTTTTTGTATATTTGTAGTTGTCGTTTTTGTAATTATTTTTGTAAAGTTGCAGCTTGCTGTTGAAAACTACACAATTCTAAATATAAGCTCAACAATTAATTCTAGCAAAACATTAGCAAATTAGCACTAGCAAAACTTCTTTTCTGTCCTAGTCAAGCGCTACATCACAATTTTCCATGTCAACAAACAGAAATGTAAAGAAAATAAAAAACGTGATACAAATTCCTTTCTAACTCAAAACCTACACCAAATCAGAAAGAGACCCACTTCTCTTTTCTACAGTTTCAAATAGGCAACGAAAAATATCTTCCTTCACCTTCATCTAAAAAGTAAATAAGGTAACAGCAGCTCTCATGTGAAGGTGCTCATTTGCAGGAGACAGAATCTATTTACATTTTGTCATCTGCTCTAAGACTCCCCCTTCTTGCCACTGGCACACTGGGCTTCTAGACAGTCTAACTGTCTAGAACTAGTCCTTTCTCCTCCACCCCACAGTATTTTGCAGTGAAAACATGTCCAGATAGAAATCAATGGCAGAGTCAACACTGACATCACCGAGGAAAAACACTTGACTTAAATGCCTTGGCTATTCCACGGCTTGCACTGACAGTCAGCTGAATCTGAATTCCAAAGATCTTCCTCAGGAAATAAGCTCAAGTAAGAACCCATTTGATGTATCAGGCTGCTAAACCCCTAGCATCTACCTTGCAAACAGGGATTACTGCTTTGTTTCCTGAACTGATTTAAATGACTGTCATCAAGACAAGCAACATCCCTGTCAGTTCCCCTCGCTTCAGCCATTTCAGCTGGTCTAGTCCAACATTTCCTGCTTTTTCAATGGTGTCACAACCCTATAAAGAGTAACACTTAACCATCAGACCACCTCATCACTGACAAGTGTGTATGTATATACAAAGACCACTTCATTACATTGTTTACACAAAAAAAAAAATAAAGAAAGAAGATAGGTACCACTGTAGATTAACAGCCAGTAAAAAGGCATACTTCTTTGCAATGCAATATAAAAATACGTATTTAAACTAATTCCATCCAGACAGGACAAATATTTGAGCATACAACTTTAGTAACACATAGAAACCACAAACTCTTGTGTTCAAAAAATACTTGCAGGTTTTACTTTATAAGGACAAACAAACACTAAAAACAAAACTTGCAGGCTCCTCTTCAACCCCACGAAATTCACACAGAAAACAGCAACAGTGAGTTCTCTTTTTTGTACGTGGAAGTAGCAGGAACTGCATAGTAGAAGATGTCACATATTTTTATAAAATGAAATGTCCCTTGGAAAAAAGTCATCTTTGCACGTGCACTTCTAGTGATTCCAAGCTAGTAAGTGGTTGCCTTCTCTAGGACTATGAACTAGAACGCAGCTGGCAGTAGGCAGTAATAACCCAGAGAGTCGAACCTAGTCTTTTCTGTGCCATAAACATGCAGTGCAGCTAGGCAGTGCCTGGAATAAGAAGGCCCCTCTGTGGCCATGTGAAGAAATTTCATTTTCTAAATTTTCTTTATTCTCCCTTCTGTTGACTTTTGTTTCTTCAACTCTGAACTAAGCAAAGTGGTCCAGCATATTCATTTCTAGCTACTGTAGTTTTCTGCCCACCTGAAAGCGACAGCAGCCAAACAAAAGACAGGAATCACTTTTTCCAATGTACTGGTCTGTTCTAAATCACCCATTTCAGTTTCTCAATCAGCCACCAATATTCTAATTGTAAATTGTACTGGCAAGTTGGATGCACTGTCTAATACCTTGGATCAGCTGTCTAATGCTGTAAGATTTCAGCACATAGCACAGCTTTTGCCCAAGACTACATATTCTAGGTAATAATGTCAGCCACCATCTTCAAATGTCAGTCTCAGCAGAGGAAAATGGAGCAGGCCGATCTTAAAGAAAAAACATTTTCATGGGTGACAAAGGTGTCAAAGAAACAACAGACACTTTATTGTTTCCCTAGGCAAAGCAGATACCCAAGCCAATGAAAATTCTTTCTGTCTTTAGCTTTCATTACTGCAGTGTTTTTAATAATGCTTTTCAAATACAGTTGTATTTGCCAATGCCTTGATGACTGCTAAAAAAGTACACAGAAAGAGGAAGCTGGAGTACAACATTGCCTCAGCTTTTTTCAGCTTCCTTAGCTGCTTATTCTTTGAATATGAATTGAATATTATGGAGCAATGGTCAATCAGTACAACATGCAACAGTGAGCACAATGGAGGTATTGCTGTGGATACTGCAACACCTCTGAGGAATCCAAGAAACAGGCAGTGCTGGGAAGTCAGACTGCCTGCATTGCCCTACCACCTACACTGACAGATGAGAAATGTATAAAAAGCCCTGGGTAGGCGCTCAGAAAAATCTAATTGCCTTTTGTTGATGCTGTTCAGGACCCTGCAGACACCAGGGAGACTGGCAAAGCTAAGCTGAGTTTTACCATGCTCCAACTTGGAAAAGCTCCTGGATAAGCTACAGTGGAGCTCAGCCTCTTGAGGGAGAAAGAGAGAAAGTTATGCTGGGAGAAGAAGAAAGCTGTAAGGGAAGGATGGCACTTTGACAGTAACCAGCAGCATGGGCATTACAAGTAATCTTTTCTGAATCAATGTAGTGCTTTTTGCTGTTCAAATGAGATGCTGCTACCCACCCAAAAAGTTTCCCTTTATATCGGTACTCTATGTGCTTGCCACAAATACAGGACATCAGACTAAAATAATAATCATCAAAGATTTTCAGGAAACTTGCTTTTCCTTTTCTTTTTTTTTTAATAGCAATACCTGACCTGTCTTCTACTCCTTTTACGAACAAGACTGTTGTAGGTCACCTTACAACAGGTGTGTGTTCAGAAAAGCTGATTCATTAGGATCTCTTCAGTCCTAAATCAGTCTTTCAAATTAAACAAAGCAAGTACTTTCTAGCTAGACATGCAGAACCCACTTCCACTTTTCCATTAACCAGATACATAAGCATGTGACTATTACTCACCTGATCTCAGCACAAGTTGGTGACAAGCTCATAACGAGCTAGCTAGCTCTTTATGGTGGCTTCTTCAACAGGAATTAATGGGCTGGAATCCCAGCTGAGCAGGAGGTATTCAGAATTTTTATATAAATGATTAAACTCAAACTGACATGACCTATAAAATATCTGTATCAGCAAACATGAGACATCACTGCTTTCCATGTGTTTTGTTGTGTTCTCCCTCTCCCCTCCTTCTCCCACCCCCTCCCCCCCGAACCAGGCTTTTTTGTAATATATTGTCTCAATTCTTTCAGGTTTTTCTTTTGTACTTCAAAACTGTGGTGAAAAATGAATGGCCCAGCAGATCCCTCAAGCCTACTTTTCAACTGCTCAAATCAATCAAACTTCTCTTTGGAAGCTTCAGAGCAATGTGGCAAAGAGACACACCTCGAGAACATACTTTTTGCCACTTTCTACTTCCTAGACTTCATCTTGGCTTTTGTTGGCAACGCCCTGGCTCTTTGGCTTTTCATCCGGGACCAGAAGTCTGGCACACCTGCCAACGTTTTCCTGATGCATCTTGCTGTGGCAGACCTGTCATTTGTGCTGGTGCTTCCCACCCGCCTGGTGTACCATTTTTCTGGTAATCATTGGCCATTTGGTGAGATCCCTTGCAGACTCACTGGCTTCCTTTTTTACCTCAACATGTATGCCAGTATCTACTTCCTCATGTGCATCAGCGTTGACCGTTTCCTAGCCATTGTGCATCCTGTGAAGTCCATCAAGCTTCGCAGGTCCCTTTATGCCCATCTGGCATGTGCCTTTCTATGGGTCATAGTTGGTGTTGCAATGGCACCTCTGCTGCTCAGCGTGCAGACAGCAGAGATGAACAACACAACCATCTGCCTGCAGCTCTACAGAGAAAAGGCATCACGTCATGCTCTTGTGTCCTTAGCAGTTGCATTCACCTTCCCATTTGTTACCACAGTGACCTGCTACTTACTAATCATCAGGAGCCTGAAGAGTGGGAACAGAGTTGAGACACACCTGAAGGAAAAAGCTATCAAAATGATCATCATGGTCCTAATGATCTTTATGATCTGCTTTGTACCTTATCATGTCAACCGCTACATTTATATTCTCCATTACAACGGGACCAAAACTTCCTGTGAAACACAGCGCATTCTAGCACTCAGTAACCGTATCACTTCCTGCCTCACGAGTCTGAATGGTGCCTTTGACCCAGTCATGTACTTTTTTGTAGCTGAGAAATTCCGTGATGCTTTGTGCAACCTGTTTTGTGGTAAAAAGACTGTAATATTGCATCAAACGTATGAGGGTAAGACAAATGAAAGCTCGCTAAGTGCTAAATCTGAACTGTGACTTTTACCACTGCTTCAACATGAGAACACTCTGTTCCACCAAAATCAGCAGAGAGTGCAGATATGCAGCATGACAGTCTACCCAAAGTGAAACTCACTCCTGAGGAGGGAAGTTCCATCATTTTAATGGAACTAGAATTAGTAAGAACCCCTCTGACAACTGAGATCACATGCTCCTGTCTTAGCGAAACTGCAAACACAAGTACAGTCCTACTGATTTCCAAGATGTGAAACTCATGGCTGAACACTTAGGAATAAGGAAGGGAACAAAGAGGCTGTTAAATGGACAGCTTCTTTTTTCAAAAGGACTTAATTCCCAAAGCATTCAGCAAGGACTCTTCCTATGCACAATGCATACAGCCTACTTTGGAATTGTACCAGCAGTAGAGACCCATTCCTGAGGTAGATCTGCCTGAAGAGAGAGTGTGCTTGCACATTTTGTTCAAGTTGCAAATTCAAAGTGTTTATACATCACAGACAGAAAACTGATGCTAAGTCATAGCAAGAAAAAAAGCAAAATACTGCAACGCTCCCAACCAGGACTGGAATTCAGATAGTACTCACAATTTTTTAACTGCTTCCCAGCATTCAGAGTTGGAGATGAGCTCTAAGCTTCACACTACTACTTCTATCTACCCTCTGCCATGGCCCCATGGCTTCAGACAGAGGCCAGACAACATTCACTACACCTTATCTTTTACGTAGTTCCATGCAAAACATCAGATGTCTTGATAACACTCAAACTGAAGAATGGAAGAGGGCAGTTTAGGAACACAGCATTCATCTTTACTACATACTGTGAACTTCTGTCTTAAAAAATGGTGAAGGTGAAGAAAAGCAAATATAGGAAAAAACAATAGAATCATTTAGGTAGGAAAAGACCTTCGAGATCAAGTCCAACCACCAACCTGACCTACCGACTCTCATCACAAAAGCATGTCCCTTAGCGCCACATCCACATGCCTCTTAAATACCTCCAGTGTACTGAAGTCCCACTTGCCCAAAGCAGATCCTTACCTTTGAGATGTTTTACATTTATTTAATTTCTGCAATTTATCTAGCAAGACTATTTATTCACTGCAGATAAAGTAGGGATTACCTTAACTACCCTCACTGATATAAACTGCATCCAGTGGAATATGTCTGGGAATGACAAACACACCAGGCAAGACCAGGTACAATGAGAAAGTGGAAAAAGGACCCAAGAGTTTCCGATAGTATTTACTAGCAGAAAGCTTCTATGCTATAGTGATAAATGTTAGCGGAAATGATGATAGGTGAATTATATTTTGGACAAACACATACCTAGCCGCACACATCCCTCTTCTATGCTTTTAGGAAAAAGCTACTTACCATTTTAGGTTTGGTCCATAAATTATGAAATCAAACCTACTTTTTCTTTCTTGAATTGTTTCAATCCTAGCTGCTTTCCTAAAAACACCCAGGAACTCTCCTAGGTGCTACGACAACAGCACAAATTCTAACAAGCTAAAGTGTCAAAACAAAATCTATTACGCCCAGCTCTAAAAATTAAGGCACAGAAGTTGCATGCAGGATTGGACAGAAAAGCGATTGAGACGGCTTCCCATTGCACAGGATACAAATACAGAACCTTTACTTCCCCACCATTCAGCTAGTGAAAATATAAACTCCAGGAAACTAGTAAGCTTTGTTCAAGACATATGACAGCCAGAAATTAACTGTGAATTGTGCAACACTGGGTGTTATTTGCTAGAGAGTTTTGTTTTCTTATGATTTGTTTTTGTACAAGCTTCTTTCTATGTTTTTAGTTTCTTACCTCTAAATTAAACGCATTAATCAACCTTAGGACCCATTTTTATGTTTCTGTATTTGTAAAATGAATGGTTTCTGAAGACCAGTGGAATCTTATGCTGAATATGCTTTGATGTAATCCTCATGTTATTCTCTTGGACTTTTGCTATGCCTTGATTTGCTGCTCTGCAGCTTACTTGACAAATAGCCTACCCAGCATCACATAATCCCTTTTTCTCACTTGCTACCTGGCCTTTTGCCTATAATCCCTTTCTTTTCCAGAGCCTATCCACTCACTACTAAAATTTGAATTTCTGCTTTCTATGCATTTCATTGAATGAAGAACACTATTCTTCATTCCATTTCCCATCTCCTAACAGGCTACTCCTTATAGCTTCTCCTCTACCTTTCCAAGCTTTACCTCCCAGTATACAGTCAACCGACCACTCTCCACATCTCACTACTGTATTGATAACATAGTGACACAACTTCCAGAGCTCCTGCTCTATCTTACCTGCCAGCATTCTTCACAAAACCCAGGTCAGCAAGTGCTACATCACAGAGCTCACAACGGAAACATTCTGGGTGCCAGTTATTGTTCATTGCCTTGATAACACGCCCAATGATGAACTCACCTACAAAAGAAAAGCAACACCTTGAGATGCAGGCAGAAAACAGTTTTATCAAAAATGTACTGCCCTTCATAATTCTCCCCTTTTAAATCCACAAGAACTGCTACATTCTAATTTCAGAAAAAATAATTCTTCCCACAGCCAGGATGCCCCAAATCACTGCTGATGATATGTTTTGTTTCTCTCCAGAGTTTCTGCTCCTTAAAATGACTCCAACAATCCCAGCCCAGGGCTGGACAGCACTCAGAGATGGAAGGTGTGCACAACTCTGTAGCTGTTACTCTGTGGTGTTGACAAGGATGCATATGCTGCACGGGAGACACTGCTAAAAGAAGGGCCACTTGCCCCTAGCCTTGAGGTTAGCTGTAGTAAATCCATAGCTGGATGAGGCTACACAAATCTGTATTTGGACACCTTACCACATTCCCCACAGCAAGGAGCAAACAGCATCTGAAAGTCATGCTCGCAGTACTTCCGGCCTTCAAACTGTAAACAAAAGAGAGAAGTAGTCCTCATGAATAACTGAACCATGTTCAGTTCGAATAGTTCAGCATGATTTTCCATTGAAATGATTAATCGGTCAAGGTAAGTCACATTTTAGAGTTCTAGTCTCCCTTCTCACCTGTTTTTAAACTCCCAAGGATTTTCTTAAAGCAACATCCAGATACGGTTTCAGCCTTTTAGTGAATTAATTTAGCAAACAGTTAAATCAATAGCAATGCTCTTATGAAACAACAAAAATCTTGAGGCGTCCCAAGCCCTTTTCCTAGACTTGTCTTTTTTTTTTTTTTCCTTTAAATCACGTATTTGGAAGTACTCCTCCTGCATGAGACATACCCACAGCAAATTAAGAATGCAGCACATTTAAAATAATGTATTATTCAAAATATATGCTTGCACAGATTCTGCAAAAATATTTAAACTTTGTTTTTAAATGGGTTCACCAATTTCATTTGCCAGTTGGAAAAGTTTGGTACAAAATATCTGGAAATAAACACAAAAAATCACTTAAGTCTAATGAAATATTAAGAAATATTTTGTGTTTTCTTTTCGATATGTCTCTTACCCAGAGAGCAAACAAAGTTTTTGTCGTTACTGACGAACAGAAGGAGTATTTAAGAAAAAAAAAAAAAGAAACTAAGTTGGAAATCCCTCAAAAAATACTAACATAGGTTTAGGGCTAAGAAATTAAACATGCAGGAAAGATGAGAATTCCTATTTCTGCCACAATTTTCACCTAATTCCTTGCCTTTATTGATGATACTTCTCTACTCTTACACGCAGTCTACGACCTCACCTCGTAAAAAAGTCCATCTGGGAACTGACGAAAGCACTGAGCACAGACAAAGCAGTTTTCATGATAGAGCTCCCCATTGCTGTTCACAATCCTCTCGGCAGGATCAAATCGAGTCTGGCAGCGTTCACATACTGCATTTGCAAGAGCATCAGACATATTACTGGAATAAAGACAAGAGTAAGAACATGAGCAATGCCACAAGCTAACCACGAGTATACTTATACCATCCAAGTTTCCCCAACATCTAGAAACACAACATTTCCATTGCTTTAAACTCCCTTTTACACAAAAAAATAACAATGAGCAAGTCAATTCAGCACTGACATCAGTTAGGAATAATGTTCTTGCAACTCACACAGGATGGCCCTTGTGGCTAAATGAACTCATGTTCGTTTATATAATAGATATATCTATTGCACACTTTTGGCTGCTTCACCAGTCTTTCACCACATTATGTCATCCTCATACCAAATATCCACAATTTAAAATAAACCAGTAGTTCTGAGAGCAGCAAACCCAATAAATCCTGACTTCTCAGGATTTCTGGTCTCAGGATGCACACTTCTCGGATTTTCTAACGTGTAGTAAGCATCGAGCTCCCACCACAGTCTCCCCTTCACTGTGAGAATTCACAGGGTCTTTCCCCTCTACCAAGCAGCTTATGTACATAAGATACATTTTACATACAAGATTCATTGAAAAATAATTACATGCAATGTCTCTGTCTTCCTGACAAATTAGTTAAAACTGTCAAAGGATTAAAGATGTCTGGAAAGAAAGTCACCCCCCTGACTGGCTTGGCAAGTATCAGTAACATCAGCTTTATTTCCTCAGAAAGCAAGGCTAAAAACAAAACAAAACAAAACAAGTGCCACACTTCCAAATCATGCAAAAGACTGTTTCATCTTTCTCCCCTAGAACATGGAATGAACCTAACATTTTCCAAAGAGATTTTCATGTTTGCCAGCATGGTAATCTAAGTTCTCTATATAGGAAGAGAACGTAGTTTTAAAATCCTGTATCTCGTGTCCAAAACAGGATGGAAAAAACTATGATAAGGGAAGAGTTTCAGTTGCTTGTTTCGATGCAATCCTTCTTTTAACCATTGCGAAGATAGAAGTTTTATAGGCAAGGGAATAAATAATTTTCAGCACATCAAAGATCTCAGAAATATTTTGCAGTACTTTTCCTGAACCACAATATACAATATATGTATATACAATAAAAGATGGCTTGGTTTAAAGGTTTTTTATTTTCCTTTATTTTAATCATAGAGTCATAGAATTTGTTTTCATATACAAAGCTACTTAAATTGTTTATTTTTGCACACTTAGAGATCAGAACCATCATTGTTCAAGATGTGATAACTGTTACTGTAGTAAAAAGCTGCATTTCCTTTGTTAGAGCTATTCTACAACCTGATGTTCTACTTTCCACATCTCTTTACAGAGAGCGGTAGTTCAAAAACCACGTTCCAGTTGCAGCAGATTCTCTTTCCTCTGGTCAGAGGCATCCCTACAAACACACACTGCCATTCGTATGCCAGCGCTTTGGGCTCTGAGTGCAACTGGAACGAGCAGGCAGCGGGGCAGGCAGCGGGGCAGGCAGCGGGGCAGGCAGCGGGGCAGGCAGCGGGGCACACCTTCCTCCTGCCACCGCAGCTCGCAGGGCTCCAAGGAGCAAGGGAGAGGGCCATCATTTCACGTATGGAGAACCGATTTATAAGAAACCAGTTAGAACTTGTTTCTTTACTGCAATAGGAAGGAGCTTTAAAAAATGGACACGCTCCGGAATTACGGACCAGCAGGAAATCCTGTAACTTTATAAACTACAGACTATGGGTTAAAGAAACATTTTATCCTGCCGGAGTAGCAAAAGATTAGGTCAACACAAAAATACCAGTGCTTGCACCAAAGCTGAGAGATCGTGCCTCTGATCTAATCAGCTTACTTTCAATTGCCACTCTTCTAGTTAAATCATGCACCAAGTATGCAACAGTACTTGAAAATACAAGCTTCCCAACAAATACTGCTTCTCTCTTGAAGATTTTGAAGCCTGGATTCCAAGACTTGAGCTAGCCAAAAGCCATGATTAAGACAACTTCACATTTATACCAGTGAAAAAATTACTCTGGGTTATGGGAGAAAACTGAGCAAAAAACTGTCTCAGTGAGTCTCACGGTAAAGCCTAACTTCTAAACAATATAAAATCTATTGGTAATTAAATTCCAAGTGAAAATCAAATGTGCTGCTGTTCTGTTCTCACTGTCCTCTCTTAGACCTTAAATCCAGAGTTGTAATTTATTCTAACTCTCAAAAAATTAATTCCCCTCACTCACTTGCAGAAGCATCAAAAGTCCCGTGAGTTTATTCCCCACTGTGCTGATGCGCACTGATGCAAAACATCCAACTCCGAGCTGTGGAATGTGATGTGCAGCTAAAAAAAAAATCACTAGAGATTTTGCAATCTAGTATAAAACAAAAACTTCAAAGAGCTGGAAATGGAAATCATTAAAAAAATGAAAATGTTTGCACTAAAAGAACTTGGTTGCTGCAGACAAGATTCCCTTAACGGCCTAAGGAAGGTGACTGTGACACAGCCAGCGCTGCCCAAGAATTGCCACTGTGCAAATGCGCTAACGACTGCAACTCTTATGCATCAGAGACACTACTAATCTGGTAAAAAAGAAAAACAAAATGAAGAGCCCGTAAACAAAACAACACAGTTCTCTGCCTCAATTACAAGGCACTTGAAATTTGTTGTGAGAGCTGCACAGGACATGTACAGCGGTACATGATCTCCCCAGCGATGCGTCTCCTGTGATACAAACCAGCAGCTGTGGATCTTCCATAATCAGAGCTTGAGCTTTACCTCTCCGCTGTCTTTTCAGTTACAGCTTTGCATCTGTTTTTAAGACGTTTTATCATTGTCAAGCTAAAATTTGCAACTTTGGCACTGCCATACGAGCATGACTTTGCATCTATTTAAAGTTCCACCTTCATATATGCCATAGTTTAACAATTTCCCTCAATCACACACTCCTGTGTGCCCTCTCCCTTGCGACAGAGCAAGCATTTCTTCAACTAGATCAAGGTTAAAACTAACCAAGGCTGGAAGGGGGAGGGAGGACAGTTCTAATTCAGAGCACTTCTATGATCCAGTTTACCACACTGCTGCAAAAACACTTGTGACAGTAGCATGGGGAGGGGAGAAGCAACACCAAAAATTTCCTTGTGGTGGTGATTCCAAGCACGAACACAGAAGATTGAATTCCTGTGACAATCTTAAGACACTTAGACATGAGTCCTTCCCACAAAAGACAGTCGCCACTATGCAAAGCTTCTTGCATTCTATTTGCTCACGAATTTTTTGCAACACAGCGAAATATAAAATCCTCTCCTGTTTTAACAATAAGCAGGTGACACAAAGACAGGAAGGGCTTTTAGAACATGGCCAGCTCAGCATCCTGAGGCTCTCCTGTCCGGTGTAAACCCAACAAAATACCAGCGCTCAACAACATGCCTTCCAATCTCTAATCATTACACGCCTTACCTTTAACTAATTGTCTTCGTTAAAATGCCTACTTTATAGGAACAAGTTAGTTACCATTATAATTAGGAGAGGGTTTCTCACGCTTTGACTTCTCAGAAATATTAGTTGTAAAGTATCAGCATCGCTGGCAAGTTCCAAAAGAAAAATCATCCTTTGCATGAAGTGGAAGTTTATTAGGAGACCTACTCTGTGCCGCTGCTACAGTTACCGTAGAAAGATTTGAAAGCATTCTACCTTCTTAGATCACTGAAGTCAATATGGATTTATTTTCCACAAATAGTTTCAGACATCTTTTGTCTGTCAAATGTCATGTTCTTATACCACGTTCTCTTCTAGATTCTGGGAATTGGGCCTGTATTACTTCAGTAAAAAAATGTTGGACTTAACCACCAAGACAGCTGGTTAAAATGCTCCAGCTTCTATAACGTTACCTTCTTTTTCACACATTTGTCCCCAGGGATGCAGCGCTGGTGAGAAGCTGAAAAAAAGTACTTGTGCTAGGCCATAACGCTGGGGGAGCCGGCAGCAGTCAGTGGGTGCTGAGCAGCTGCACAGTGCATCACTTCTTCTGTGTATTCTTTCATCATCGTTCTGCCCTATTAAACTGTCTTTAACTCAGCCCACAAGCATTTTACCCTTTTTGGCCAGGTTAAACCACAACACCAAGAAACACCATGTGTCTGTATCAGAGAGCCAGTAGCTGAGAGAAAAACTGGAGCACTCCAGGCTCCTTCCCGTCCCCCTGGCATGGTTGAGCATTTGGGGCTTTAAGTCCTTAATGGTGACAAAGACCAAAGAAAAAAAAAAGTATTTATTGGGACAATACCAGGCTGTGATTCATTTCACAGATAATGACCAATGAAAATAAGGAGGAAGTGTATCAGGTCACGAACTGCTGAAAAATAGCCCTTAGCTACACTTATCACTCTTTCGAAATCTCTTCACTGTAGTTGACATTTCTCTGGATACATTTTTCAAACTAGCTCAACTTCTTTACGGTTATTATTAATAGGTTATGTGATTTTCAAAACTCAAAGTATTTTTATTAAAATATAAAATGATTTTATTAAACCTGTCCTAAAATATTGGAGAAAAAAAAGCATTCCCATGTATTAAATGTGTGATATGTTGTACATTTGATAACCCCAGCATAGTTTAACATTTTCAGAATTTCTCCTTCTGCCTTTCAGCATATCTTCTTGACTACACAGCCCCAACCTCCCAATGAAATAAATATTTTTTCATATTATTTACTACCAAAGGATAATTAAGAAAAACATACAAATGCAACTTACAGTCACAATATGGAGAAAAATCTTTATAGCTTCTCGTCACTCACTCCTTGACCTACCAGCTACAACAATTTGCTATTTGTAGAAGACAGATTTTAGAAGCAAAACGATTCTGCTGCTTCACACACTTGAGCTGAGAACAGACCTCAGTATCCATACAGGTGGCCTGCAGGGGAAACCACCAGCAGGCAGACCCCTGAGACCCGCAGCAGCAATGGAAATCTGTCGGTATTCACACGGAAAAAATCCTATGCCACGAGTACTTAGTAGCCCCCCTCGATGTAGTGCAACACTCAGTTCCAGTAACCCCTGACTGATTACTTCAACAGACACGCATCTAGCAGAGCCTTCCCCCAGCCCAGGGAAGCAGCAACAACCAAGAAGCGTGCATGTTTTGAACAGGTTCTGCCTCTGGCACACCAGAACCACCCGTTTATTACCAGGCATGTACCGCTTCACCCGCACCGTGTACCTGATAAACAACTTCTCACACACGCGTTCTGTTATGTCCCTCCTCCACTTCCATGATCTCAAAGGAACCAAAATGACTATGTTGTGATGGGCGTTCACCAGCACTGGTAAAACACATCATTCTCAAATGGGTTCATCAATTTCCACCAAGGAGTAGCAACACTGCTTTTGGATTACTGTCCTGGGCGTGAAGAAGGGACATAAACCAACAAAGTCAAACAGTTGAAAGCAAACTACACGTTGAAAAATGCTGTCATCTTACATCATCTCCTTGTCCTTCTTATCACCAGGTCTCACTGGTTTTCTGTTACAGGTCTGTTTCATTGCTGCTTTTTCAATGCTTATTTTCTTTTCTCTCACCACTCCCTCACGTGCTTCTCGCTCTTCCTGAACAGCATCCTCTCCCCTCAACGGGGCTGACATTTCTTTACTGTCCTCCTACTCTAATGAGGGATGCAGGGTTCAAACCAAGTGGCCAAACCAACTGCTCTATTGCAGGTAATCATCAGGGCTATCTCTAGCTAAGAAAAGACTGAAATGCAAAACTTCTGGCTGCCAGAAGAAAATCTCCTCTACTGCATGCTCACTGCTATTGCCAGTGACGCAGACTTCACATCCCATACTTCTGCTGCAGCTCACAATTCTCCCAAAATGCAATAAATTACTTACATTTGAATTAATTTGTTCAGTATTAAATATTAATTAATTTCTGCCCAAAGTTAACTTCAATGAAAATTGAGGAGACAATTACACTTTTAGTCTGAAACACAGGAAAATTACCCACTGAACCAAGCCATGTAGGTGTCTGGGCAGATTTAAGCAGCTTTGTCTGGTGTGCTCTAAATAAGCTCGAGAAGCAGCTATACTAGAAGCTTCAGTTTCTGATAGACTGGACTAATTTACAAAAAGTAAAATCAACTAGCCTGCTATCTACAGAATAAACAGACCACTGAGCCCTAAAAATCAAGGCGCAGTAAAATTGTATCAGCATTTTGAAAAATGACTGCATTTCACAAACAGTGAAAGAAATACTTTATTCTCACAGTACCTAAACGCTTCACCATCAACAAGACCAGCCCTGACGCTGGATCTGAACAGTCCAGCACAGTGCTTCCAAATGGGAAAGGTTCTCCATTACTGCTTTCCTGTTATTGTTAAAAACTGAAAGCTTCCCCGTCAGGAAAGTCCTTTCCTTCATAAGCCTCTTGGAAATAAAAACAGACTTCATCCCCTCTTGCTGTGTGCATACAATTCCCACTTTAAAAAAAAAAGGAACAACCCACCACCGAAAATGAACGTCTATCAGATCTTGGAAATGCTTCATCAACACCATTCCCTTCACCTCAGAGACATACCCACGTCTCCCAGCTGCTGTATCTGTCCTGCTGCTCAGGAGTGACCCTGTGCCACTTAGCCGATCCTGCCGGCGTTGGTACAGTTTGGAGGATGCCAGCCCCTGCAGCCTCAAGCCAGCCATGGCACCCAATGCCACTGTGGAGGGGAATGGAGAGAGGTGACTGGAGAGAACACCAGCAGCACTGATATTCAGTGAGTCACCTTCCTTTGGGGAGTTGCCTTTACATTTTAGAAGAGCTAAAGCAGGATGCATACGCTTCTGCTCAGGCATTGTTTCTTACACTTCATCTGCCATTCTGCTACGGTCTTCAAGATCAGAGAACCTCTTTCCTGTATTCCACTGGTAATTACCTACTGCAGGCAGCACACGAGGAGTCTGCACCAGCAATTAGTTCCGTTACACTGGCGTACCGTACCTGGATAAATCCCACCATCCAGGAGATGAGACTGTATTAAAAAAAAGTCCTCAGTCTTCTCGTAATTAATCCATTTAATTCAAGAAGACTCTCCGATCAAAGCAACAGAGAAATACAGAAAAGCAAACTCGATGACTAGACCTGTTGCCCACGAGCACTTTAGCTTACTGCAGCTCAGTACCAGCCCGCGGCAGCTCTACGGTGGCTGCCTGCTGGCCACTGCAACTCGCAGTGCCTTGAGGACACAGCAAGCAGCAGAGCCATTCCTTCCACTTGGATAAAGCATGCTCCAAGAAACAAGAGCATAAAGGCTCCTGCTCTGCGGACACACTGCAGCCTGCAGAAGCCGCGTGCTGCGGAGGGTCAGGAAGCAGGCAGAAGGCACATAGTTGGCATTCCAGCCTCCAGAGCTCTCTGCCGGGAAGGGAACCGAGCAGGGCCCCAACCAGGAGCTCGCCCTTTCTAAGGCTCCCCCTCTCCACCCACCCCTGCAAGGGAGATAAGGGATTACAGAGCACAAAGGGCTCGGGGCACCGTGGGCAGGGAGGATAAAAAGAATAAAAAAATGGAGAATACAGAAGTCAGTTTTTAAGAACAAAGGGAAAGGAATGGAGGACAATGTGCACAGCTGAATCAGTGTCATCTGATCAGCATCACCGTGAAACCCATCTCAACAGTCATTGCCAACAAATTATTTTCTGGTAAATTATAAAAAAGGAGGATTTTTGTAGCATGACAGTGAAATGCCTTCCATGACTACAGTTTGGCAAGCTGTAGGAGGAAAAATAAGTAAAAGAAGGAGAAGTGATGATTTCATAAGTATTAGGTAAGTGTTAACCAGCAGAGATCCTTTCTGTTCTCTAAATAAAACCAGAAGGGTTTACTGGGATCCACCAGAAAAGGCACTAACAGAGAACATGATCATTTCAGTAACCTAAAGTCTACAGTTCAACCTACATGTCGCTGCAAGTTTCAGGTCTGACAGCAATCTGCCACTACTGGTTCCTGCAGACTGCATTTGTTCTTTATTCATTCCTACTTTACGGAACAGAAGAATAAATGGAACTGTAAAAAATAAAATACAGAAGATAGAAAGGAAGAATAAAAATATCCTCCAAAATGAGTCATTTTGCTGACCTTTTAAAGTGATAAAACACTTTTTAATGCAATATTAAGTCACCTTTTTTACTTTTAATATAAAGCAAAACATCAAGCCACTGCACCATTTTATCTCCCACAGCCTTAAGCAATCTGGCCAAAACTCACCTCCCCTCTCAAACACCTAAGCTTTTACCATCCTGGCTGCTACAGAACGATTTTACTGGTTTTCAAATAGCCAATCTTCCGCAGACAACTGTGAGTCCCTTGTTCAAAAAACAACGCAAGGGGAGTGAAGTGGGGGGGAATCAAAACAATAACCATCCTGTCTTCCGTCCCTTAAAACACACACGTGCTCACTCACTCCTATTCCTGTTCTTACTGCCCTGCACATAAATAGTGAAAATGTGAAAATGCATGATTTTGGTTTTCTTTCCCTCTTGACGGATCACTTTTAAGAGAGAGGGTCAATGACAAAATCTTACAGCAGATTACTTCTGGGCCAAAGCAGAGCAGAAAGCAGCTAGATTCCTTTTAGGCACTAACAAGTAGTTCTCCTCAGGGAAGCACCTCTGTGTCCCCAGAACAGACTACTAGGGATCCTTCAACAAGTTAAAATGCATCTGGAGAGTCTCAGAGAACATACTTAGCTGGAAAAATGGTAACATTAAAACCACATTTTTTTCCAAACCAAAAGTAGAAATGGCTGCTTATAACTCAGGTGAGACATCTATTAGTTTGATCCAGGTACTTTCTATCCTGCACAAAGAACCTTTTTTAATACTACCAACCTTTACAGCTCATCCATCAAACCTTTTTACTTGCAATTACTTCATAAAATGGAGCACAAGCACAGCAGCAGCTCTCTAATGAATTAAAAAGCATCTAGTCAAAAACTGGCTAATTGTAAATAACATACCCTTATTTCTTACCTCAACTGGATTAGGAACAATCAATAAGCAGATCTGTAAATGCAGCTGTTCTTCTTTTGTTGACTGCAGGAAGTACAGAGGCGTATCCAGATCCCAATTAGACCAAGCATAGTGATGACAAAGATCTCTTACAAAAATAATTATGCCCTGAAACATGCACTAAGGGAACATTTTTCCTTGGGCTTTTTATTATCTCTATACTAATTTCCAAAGGCAACACAATACAGCACAGGCATTTTTTACCTTTATGTCCCCTACGCAACAGCACAGCAGTAAAGTCTTAATGAAATTATCTTCAATTCTGTTTTATTTCCTACTTTGGGCATTTGACAATGTTTTGCCCACTGGTCATTCACTGCTCCTCTTTCTTAGGAACGATTCTGTCACAACCAACAAAGAAAACTAGGCAAAACACAGGAGGAAAAGAAGGACACAAAAAAACAATATTCAAAAAGGCAAAAATTAAGAGATGGAGCAAACACTCCAAATCAAGTACACAAGCTGTCTTCATGCGCTTAGTTGTAAAGAAGTACTGTAGCATTTGGTGCTAAAGGCACCAAAAATCATATAAATTGCATTTTACTCACCACTGCAAAATATAGAAAGGTTGCTTAGAAACATACTGATTTTTACATATATGTATGTATATGTATCTAATATTTATATTACATTATCTTTCAGAGTTTATTTCCAAATGTAGTTAAACAATACATAAGTTAGTAAAATTAATATATATTTCCCTAATTTCTTTTGTCCTATTATCTTTTGATCTTAGTTGGAACAGCTATGTTCAAACAGAGGCTGTTCTGTTTTTTAAGCTGACAGCATCCCTTTAAACCACAGACTACTCTTGGAAATAGGGGCTGTAACAGCTCCTTTAACATTAAGATACAGGGAAGTAAAACTGCTCTGTCAAGACACGGCATTCAGCTCTAGCATTTGCAAATTCCAGTGATCTGCTTATCAGTGTTCTCTCATAAAACAAATCCTCACATACTAGCAATGTAAGCTCATAATAGGATACATGTAGTATTTGGATTTCACTTGCTAAATAGTCACTTATTTTTAATAATTTTATACAATGAATATATAGAAGTACACATCCGTCTTTGTATTTTCTGAAACTATATTTTTCCCTAATGCTAGAAATCAGTAAATCAAATTACTGTAGCTACCTAAATTCAGAAGACACACTCTGCAGCTAAAAAGGACCGAACACTTAAAAATGAAAATTGGTTTATTTTTCACCTATCTTAATCACTAATAATGCATCGGTAATCACAGTACCTAGAAGTGAGTTCCTATTTTTTCCTATTTGACAAGAAAAGTGAAGCGAAAAATAATTACGTGTCAGCACTGCACATCCTCCCTACAGTCTTCCTCGCTTTACAGAGCAAAACAAAACAAAATCATCCCCTTCCATCACAAAAACAAAATCATCCCCTTTGGTGTGTCAACGGTTTCAAGACTAGAGACACATTTATGTCGTATTCCTGCTTCTGGAAGGTTCCCACTGCTCAATGTTGTGGAGATGCTCCACCTGTGAAGCAGTTCATCTCCTTCTGGAACCTCAGAAGCCCTCAATCTCAAAAGCTTGATATCTGTCTACATACTGTAGACAGATTTTGAGCACTACCACATAACAAACATCAGACAACATCTAGCAAGAGCTCAGCTCAGTGACCCACGGGTTGGTCCAAGGAAGCCTGTTCTCCATGCCGAACTCCTCCCCGTGACTTAGGAGTCAGGCCTACCCTGAAACCACTGCTGAACATGGTGCTCGCCAAATGGCATCAGTCAGGCAAGGTGCTGAGCTGTGCCAATGTTTCCCAGACACTGAAAACCAAAGGCAGGTTTTGTTTTGCTGAGAAACAGCCAGTCTAAGATAATCACTCTGTCCTAGGAAATTCACAAGTGTTCATAATTGACAAACTTTCCAGTATAAATGTTTTTGAAAACTTTAAGCAACACTTGCATTCATGCAACTGACTTTTCAAAAGCAAAGCCAAGGCCTGCTCACTTTAACAACCCTCTGAAGTACATTGGAAGGAAAGGAGACAGAAGTCCTGCATTACTTTGGAGAACTGTGCACTCTACCTACCCTCCCTGCTCAGCTTCCTTGGAACATTCCACCCAGCCTCATGCTTCATGTCAGAGCTTCTTATGAACACAGTAATAACTTCTTATAACTTAAAAGGCAAGTTTTTGAAGAAGCACAGGAGAAAAGATGAGGATTGCTGCGCGCAGTCATTTCCCACTGTCCTCTGTAGTTGCATGATTTCACCCGAGGTGAACACGTCATTCTAAACAGTACCACACCAAAGCTGTATGGGAATAAAGTAAGTTGGGTTTTCACAGACAACACTTTTCCCAGGTCCTCCCTTTTTTGTCTCTATTTAGGAGCTGCATGGGTACCATGACCTGTGAACATTTAAGACTCTTCAGTCTTCCTCTAGTTTTGAGAAATTTGTGTGAACTTGTAAATACACACCTATGTGACACATCAGAAGAACAAGAAGTGGTCATTTAGACAGAGAAGAAAAAGGAACCTTATGACAGGAGGCAAAAAAACAAAGTTTTTTAAGCATGTACAACCACCTATCAACAACAATTTGTCATCACAGACAGCAAAAATAACACTGGTCAAAATGATCAGTGGGGACAGAACGACTATTCAGTGCATTATCATACTTAACAACCCACCAAATACGATATACATCAAGTAATTGTAAGCAGCAGCACAATCCAGACATCAAGACTTTACACAAGAGAGTGAATACTTAGAGACAAACTACCCCGTATCAGGGCTTCTGGTCACAAATAACAATGCTTTAGAATCACGATAGTGACAGCAGGATTCAGGGTGATGACGACCCTAGAAAAAGCATCCTACTACTGTTAATATTATTTCTTCACGTCTTTCAAGACACTTTACAAAATCAAGCTTATTTTCAAACTGCTTCATAATATCTGGGTTTTATTTTACGGATGGGAAAAGAAGCGATCAGACACTAACGCCACTTGTGCGACCCCTCAGAAGATGCGAGCAAACGCTTTCCCCGCTGCTTTTCTCACCTACATCTGTCAATTCAGGGACATTACAGAGCTCCCCAGTGTCAGACAGCACGGGAGGAGAACCGAACTCCCGATTTCAGGAGTTCTCGGAACACGCATCCGCGAGGCCAGCCCAAAGAAGAGGTCACCGAGCGCAGGGGCACGGGGGCAGCGGCCGGGGGAGCAGCTCGGTGTGTGGTGGAGGCGCGGGGGCACATCGGGAGCGGGCTGCCGGGGCCCGAGCCACAGCGGGGTCAGCCCAGAACCGCTCCGGCCCCGTCCCACCCTCTGCCCTTCCCCGGGCCGGGGCGACCCGCGCTGGGGCAGCCCGGCTCTGCCCCTCCGCCAGGCCGGCTGCCGGCCCTGCGCTCCCCGCCCGCCTCCCCGGGGGCTGCCCCGGCCTTACCTGCCCGTCATGGCGGCGCGCCCGGGGCCCCGAGCCGCTCGTCGGGGCTCGGCTCGGCTCGGCTCGGCCCCGGCCCCGGCCCCGGCCCCGGCGGGCAGCGCAGACCCCGCCCCGGCCCGGGCCCCTGGGCGTGGGCGGCAGCGGCGGCCCCCGGTGACTCAGGGCAGCCCCCCCGGGCCCCGCGCATATTTTTCCTATAAAGGGAAGAAAAATTGAGCAACGAGGCGGCGGGGCCAGGCCCGCCTCCCGCCCCGGTGCCTGCTGCGGGGCCGGAGGGGGAGGCAGGCAGGCGGCCGTGGTCCTGCAGCCGTGACCCGGCGGGCAGTTACTGCTGGCAAACCAGGCGGGACGTTTTTCCGAGGAGCCACGCTTCCTGCCGGCCGTGAGGGGGTTTCACACTCGCTACACTCGCTTCAGACGGCAGAAGACCCGTCTGAAGGCCACCTTCTGAAACGCAGCGAGGCGGCGGTGGTCCCCCCGTTGGGATCCCGCTCCCCAGCGCGGGGTGCAGCGGTACCTGTAACACCCAGCCCCTCCTGCCAGGGACCGAGCTGTGTCCTGGGCGCTTAAATAGCTCTATGTGCTCTGATGGGGTAACGCGATGCTAATGGGGCAGGGAGCTGCTGTCCAAAACTGATTTAAAACTTTATTTGTATCTTGTAAGGTAGCCTGTTGCGATATGACTCACCGTTGCCACAAATATTCTTATGAGCTTGGGACTGATGATGGAAACTGTGCTCCCTGTGCTTCATGGTGCCCGAACATCTCATTTTTCAGTCCTGCAGCAAACATTTAGAATCATACAGGTTAAACTAGCATTTGGTATTTTTTAATACTTTATTTAAACAGGTAATGGATTGAGTATTTTTAATTATTTGTTAAAAACAGGGTAATGGATTGAGATCAATGCTCATATTTTAACCGTCGGTTGGAAAATGGGTAAAAGACAATCTCATTAATTAACGGCCAACAATTCAGCAGAGCTGGCTGCGCGCACAGCCAAGTCTGCAGTCAGCCCATCCATTTTTGTCTCTCCCGTTGTAACAGCACTACGCCTAACAGCCTGAACGCCTAACAGCAGGCAGCGTCCGCCTTCTGGCAGCCCTCCTCCGAAGAAACGTGAGGCTGCTGGGGCTGAGCGTGAGGAGACCCGGGGTGGTGCCAGGCTGGTGCCACCTGCCCGCCCCGGGCAGCGATCGCAGGGCACGGCTGCCTGCTGCTGCCTGCTGCTGCCACGGGGCTTAGGCACACCCGTCCCTTACCGTGAGGCGGTGAGGCTCGCAGGGCTCGCACGAGTCCCCAGAGCGCTCCTCCCGCGGCGGCCCCCGAGCGCCGCCACCGGTCCCGGTGCCGCCTCAGCGCCTGGCAGCACGGCGCAGGCGCGCCCCGCCCCGCCCGGCCGCGGATGGCCGCGAGCCCGGATGCGGCCGCCGCGCAAGATGGCGGCGGGGCGGGCGGGCGGCGCGCGGTAGCGCCGGGGGCGAGGCGGCCATGGCGGACCTAGGCCGGCAGCTGCGGGAGTACCTGGCGCGGCACCAGGCCCCCGCCCCGCCCGCCGCCGGCCCGCAGCCGCCGCCGATGCAGCAGCAGCAGCAGCAGGAGGACGCGGCGGACGGCGGGGCGGGCGCCTGGCCGGGCCCCTCGCAGCCGGGCTGGGGCTGGCCCTGGGCGGCCGAGGCGGAGCCGTGCCTGCCGGGGCTGTCGCGCTGGCAGCGGCTGGCGGCGGCCGGGCTGTGCGCGCTGCTGGCCGCCTTCTGCTTCGGGCTGGCCGCGCTGTACGCGCCGCTGCTGCTGCTCCGCGCCCGCAAGTTCGCGCTGCTCTGGTCCCTCGGCTCGCTCTGCGCGCTGGCCGCCGCCGCCCTGCTGCGCGGCCCGGCCCTGCTGCGGCGGCCCGGCCGCGGCCCGGCGCTGTACGCGGCGGCGCTGGGCGGCACGCTGTACGCCGCGCTGGGGCTGCGCAGCGCCCCCCTCACGGTGCTGGGCGCCGCCGCGCAGCTCGGGGCCGCGGCCGCCGCGCTCCTGGACGCGCTGCCCGGGGGCGCCGCCGGCCTGCGCCGCCTGGGGGGGATCGGGGGCGCCGCGCTGCGCCGCCGGGTGCTGCCGCTGTGAGCCCGCCGGGCCGGGGCGAGGAGGAGGAGGAGGAGGAGGAAGGAGGAGGAGGAGGAAGGATGAAGGAGGACGCCCGCGCCGCTCGCCTCGCCCCCCGCCGGGGTCTGCTCGCGGCACCGCGCCTCGCCTCGCCGCTGAGTCAGCCCCGCAGCCGCGTTCCGGAGCTTCCCCCGCGCCGGTGGGAGCTGGCGGCACCCCACAGCCCCCCCGCGAGTACCGGACCGCGTGGCTGCTGCGAAGCGTGAGTGAGAGCGGCGGCAGCGGGACGCGACGGCCCGGCCGCCCCGCGGACAACAGGCGGCTGAGGTGCGTGGGACTGACCGGTGCCAACACAGACACGCAGCCAAACCGGGCCGCGGCCGGGGTCGCAAGCTCACAGCCAGGCAGCGGCTCCAACGTTGCCCCCCGTGTGCTGAGCCCTCCAGTCTGAACACAAACTCGGTCGCTGCGCAGCGCAGCCATCAGCCACCCGGACCGGTAGTGAACATGAGTACTGCGTGCCCCTAAACCGCATAGAGAAAAGCCGTCTTTAAAATGCCATCCAGTAAGTGAAACCAACTGTGGTGGGGCTGCGGGTCATAAAGCCTGTCCTTAGCTGTAAGGGTAGTCTGTCTTGCATGGCGGTGATCAAACGAAAGGTGCTAACCTTAGGGCTTCCGCAGCGAGTGCTGCCATACGGCTGCTGTGAGGTACCAAATACTCGGACCACAAAGGGATAGCTTCAGCTTTTAAGACTTTCTTCTGGATATATGTTTCTTTTTACTTTTTCAAGCTGGTCAGGAACCGCTTGCTGTCACAGCACGACCTTCAAAAACAGATTTGCTACTAGTCAGAGCTTGCTTCAGCTAGCATAGCTCCGTTTCAATCCAGAAACCAAGCAGCTTTACAGAGGTGGCTGGCAGTCCCTGGAGTGCTTGGTACTTCAGTGCATTACTGCAGATAGACGGAGTGCCTGGCCTAACCCCTTCAGAGACCGAGTGGATACCTTGTTGAGTGTACGTGCCTCACATACAACACAAAGCCAAACACTGCAATACACGTCTGCTATCACTACTTAGGGTTTAACCTATTAACATTATAGTTGCTCTTAATTAAACCAAAATTGTTAAATGGGAGTACATAAATGTACATAGATTGTTTTAATAAAACTGTTTGTGTACCAAATGTCAGTATAGACATTCAACTACTGGTCACTTTTTTCCTTAAAAATGTAAGTCAGAGCCATCTGGAGTAGCATTAAATTAGTCTTCTCACTTTTATAACTCCTAAGCTATAGTATATAAAATTATTCTTATTTCTAGCAGCAGTATCAAAATAAGTGTTAGACAAGGTGAAGCTGTAAACTAGCAGGTAGAGCGTAAGGATTCTACATGCAGTGCTGGTGAAAGAACTTTACCTGGAGAGGACAGAAGCATATTCCCATTAAATAATTTCATCCATTTTTCAGTAGTCAGACTGGGAACCTTCTTCTGTCTCCTCTGACATGCTGTGGTCTTCAAGATTTTATATGAAAGCTAGCTAACAGTCCAGTTTTCTCTTGACTGGCCATAGACTATTTCAAAAATCTTATTTAATTTAAAAAGCTGGCACTCATGAAGAATGTAACACCAAGTACAATAAGCGTTTTCCATTTTGTCTAAATACAGAAACCTGTGTTTCCTGTTATTAGGTACACTCTTATTTTTTTGCAGAGGACTGTAGCTTAATTAAGGGCCAAAAGCTCATCCTCTAAATCAAATATGACTACTAGGAAAAAGTCACTTTCAGCCGCATATCCAAAATACATAGGACTTATATTTAAAAAAAAAAAAGGCTTTCTCCTTTGCTGATGATTAAATTGTCAGCATTAATCATCAAAACTTAAAAGAGAGATCCTAACTCCATGAGGTACGCCAAAAGCAACCACAGCCCCTCTGCAGGTAGAGGTAAAAACAATGTATTTTTTTTTCCTCAAAGGATAAACTGCCACATCAGGTGCATCTCAGCTTTTTCCCCAGTCAACTCCTTTCAGATCTTTTTGTCTCATTACAGCACTCTCAGAAGGATGTTGTAGGCTAACGATCACAGTTAATTATTATAATTTTCACATGCCATTTTGCACGCTACAAATTAAAAACTAAGAAAAAAAACTAGTCATGACCAAATCAAGAGAACAGCAGTTTAGCATCTACACTTTGATCTCTTTAAAAAAGGTAGATTCTAAGGACTTAAGCCAGTCTTTTAAAACACAATGTGACTGCCTAATAGTTGCTGTGTATTGCTATGTTGTTGCAGTAGCTTTGTCAGCTACAGGCCTACATTGCCTTATCGTGAATATTCTAACAGCTTTAAACTAAAAGACGGTAGATTTAGATTAAACGTTTGGAAGAAATTCTTCACCATGAGGGTGGTGAGGCACTGGCCCAGGCTGCCCAGAGCAGCTTGTGGTTGTCCCATGCCTGGAGGTGTTCAAGGCCAGGCTGGATGGGGCTGGGGGCAGCCTGAGCTGTGGGCCGGTGGGGTGGAACTAAGTGGTCTTTAAGGTCCCTTCCAACAGAAACCATTCTTTGAAATTCACGTGGAGAGAAAAAAAAAGTCAGGTAGTGATAGTTTTTGTTATACTTTGTCCTATACTTTTAATTTAGGACCTTTCTGAGAGCTGCCTTTAGAGTATCTCCTTATGTAATAAACCTTTTATTCAGGCTTTAGACATTACAGGAGCCTGGTGACTGGAGATGATTGATGTGAACAGTTTATGGGGAAATTGGAAAGTTGTGGTTGGTAAGCAGCTTTATTATGAAATGTGGGAAATAGAAATAACTTCTGCTCATCTCCCCCCCAGTAAAACTAGGGAACCATACCCTAAAAGTATTTGGAAATGTTAAGATGAAAGCCATCAACTATCAAGGTTTGCACTTCAGTATTTGAATGGATCACTCTGCTGGACACCCCTATCTTTAAGCAATGTATCCTACAGCCACTGTAAAACATATGCATCCCTATTAATCAAGCTCCTAAACTTCTTCCCCAATTTCTTTAAGTGTAAAGTGTTTTGCTCCTGCGAACACATATATTTGACTCACCCAGATGAAGTGTGTAATGACAATACTTGTCGTGCTGTCTGTTTTGCTAGCAGTCCAGGTTATAACTCACACTATGTCTATGACAACTTTTTCTAAACAGTGTTCCACGTTTTTCTCTTTCAGGGTGATAGACTAGCAAGCAGCGGTGATTTCCTGTGTTTTGGAATTTTAACGTCAGCACCACTTGTTTTCATAGACAGCTGTGTTTAAAGGTGAAAAAAAGTTCTCTGTACATGATAAACCAAAAAACTAGGAATAAGCTGTTAGTATTTTAAACAGTTGAGATTGCAGGAGGTAGTTCTGTTGTTCCATCTGATACACAAGTTTGCTTAATGATGACACTTTATAGTAATAGGTGAGTAAAGAATCACACAGTGTTGACTTTTTTTGTTAATTTTTGCACAAATTACATTCTGTATTCATACAAAAAAAACAACGTAACTCTTCTGACAAACTGTACATATAGAAACAAGTTTCTGTCTGGAGGTGAACTGAAATCTGTGGAGGTGCTCCATGTCTCAACACTAAAAAAAATTCCAGCTCTTCACAAAACAAAGTAGGTAAAAGAAGGCGAGGAAAACAGGGATGGAGAGGACAAACAGAAAGCTAGCTGCAATACTGCAGCTAGTAGCAGTTGACTGATCTAGGAAAAGACCCTTGTTAGGAACTAATTAATGCACATTCAGTTATCCCAGTTAAGAATCCAGGTTTGTGTTGTTGCAGGGTTACTTTCTCTTTGAGTCCATAGTAGCAGTCTATTTAAATATTGTCCAGCAAGGACTGGGTGTGACCCAGTCAAAGCCTCTTCTATCGGCCTCTTCCACCACCCCTAGATGCTCCTCTTCTTGACTGACCAGAGTTCATGTTGTTTCCTCTTCCCCAATTACTTCCACTCCTTCCTCCTCTAGAAGGGTTATTGCCTCCTGCAGGTCCTCCACCAAAAGCTTCATCTCTGTGGAATCCATCATGATGGTCTCCATCTAAAGAATTAGACCTCCCAGATTTTGGCACTCTCTGTGAAGGTCCTGAATTGCCACGTCCTAAAAATGAAGCACAATATTACTGATTTTGAAGTCGAAGCCACACCTCTTCTCAGACATGCTGTTGCTTAGGTAGCTCTCTGGTGATACAAACAGTCAGAAACTGAGTATAGTTCAGACCTGTAGTTTTTCGCCTGCTCCCTCTATCAATTTTTTTCTTACATAGATTCAGTATCTCTGTGACAGTCCAGAAGATGGACAGCAATCAAACAATCTTTTGGGGATTATAGGAGATTATGTCTGATCTAGTCAGCAAGTACTTAAATAAGTCAGATCAACGATAGTCATGGTGTCCTCAAAACTGCCAGGCATGCCTGATTGTTATCCTTCAAGACCATCTGTGGTTCTTTGTATATGTTTATTGCAAAATATCTTTTTTTTTCCTCCTAAACACAACATTGCACTGATGGATCAGCTGAGGTTGGTGGTGAGAACAATGAGTAACGTTACTGTTAGATTCCATTTTTTTTCTAGAAATAATAGGAAGATGCTCTATTTTATTACTATGTGTGAATATAAACTACACAAGCTCTTACTTCCAGGAGCTTCAGGATTTTCTACTTCTCACAGATCATTTTAGTACTGATATGTAAGTTAAAATCATAATAATAAAAAAAAAGGTCATTAACCCAAAATAACAGAAGCAGTATTTTCAAAAAATAAATAGTAAAAGTGCTTTATGGACATATGTGCTATGGCTAACTGGGAAAACACAACATTCTGTTTTGAAAGAAAAAATAATGATACAGAGGGAGTTTACCAGTGGAGTTATACTAAAAACATCTGTGAATTAATGACGAAACCTGCTGTTAATACAACATTGGAAATACAGTCCACACAGAGGATTGGCATACACTCTAAACTAGATGAGCTTTGGAACTACAATAACAGAAGCAGGATGACATTGAATGGCATCAAAGGCAAAGCTGTGCAGCAGAGGACTGACAACAAAAATATCAACTATAGGCTGGCAGCTCCACATTTGGAAGCAACTGAGAAGGATCAGGGTTACTAATCGCTACAGAACAGTGGGTAATCAGTATAAGGACATTATTTAAAAAGATAACGGCAATCAGATTTATAAGAAGAAAAGGGCCCAAGAACTGGTGTGGGGCTACTAAGATTATTTTGGAAACTGCATACATAGTCATAGGCTCTGAACCAGCTCTTAGACTCCAAAGAAGATACTTCGTGGGTTGCAGTAGCTAATTGAAGAAAGTGTCGTGTGAATGTTTAGTAATAGTTAAAAAGTCAAATGTGATTATCAGGAGCTATTAGGAAAGAATGGAGGAAATACAGTAAAACCAAGTGAACTGAAGAAATTAATGGTTAAACCACATCTTAAGTAGTTTGTGCAATTCTTAGTTACCCCATTTAAAACTGAAAAAGATATAGGCAAGATAATAAGGATAGTAAAAGATACAGAACAGCGTTCCAGAGACAAAAGATGAGCAGATCAGAGCTCTGACATGGAGAAGAACTAGTTCAGGTTGGAAACGTGAAGTTTGATACAGTAAGAGGTGACATTCAGAGATAATAAAGATCAATTAAAACGGAAGACATCACTGAATTAAATTAGTGAATGACAGGCTTAAAACGAGAAAAGCAGCATTTTACTTTTTAAAATTTATTTTAAAAAGCACTCTGCAGCAGTTAAGTTCCAGAGCTGCATCTGTGTATGTTGTGTATGTCAAGAGTTTATGATTCTTAAAGAAATTCTGAGTAAGACTACTGTTGAAAAATGTGCCAGTGTTACATAAGGTTTTCAATACAAGGGACTTTTTACCTTTGCCCCTCTCCTCTGGGGGTCCGCCTGGAGCATCCATTTCTCTGTGGTCAGAGGTCCCTGGTCCATCGTGCCAGGGACGTTTACGTGGTGGCAATGAGGCCATGTCCATGCCTTGGAGCGAAGAAGAACGTTCTCGGTTAGCTGGAGAATGCCCGTCATGAGGAGGATGATCTGGACGAGGACCTGATCATGAGAAAAAACAGGATCATTAAGTAATGTTCATCTGATCATTATCCCTCATTTTCAGAAGCAGTCATATAAACGTATACACTTTCCATGCTATAGGGCACAAAATTTTGAGTTAAAATTGCATAAAGCTTCCCCCACCTGCTAAAAAGGCAAACAAGCAAACACTAGATGAATAAGTTGCAAGAAATCTAAAGATAAGAAAGGTTTAAAAGATGATGAGGAAGAAAGTAGTGATGGATTTAAAGCTTTCTTTTCAGTATAAATATTTTCACGTATTTTAGAGATGATCACAAGTTCACCTTCATTATTCATGTGTCATTTGTGCTCACTTTTTCCATGACATTCTAAATTTTGGTTTTGACCCTATATGTAATTATATACATTCCTTTAGTAACACAAATACTAGTATCAATATGCTGTCACGCACTGCAGCTAAAAACATTATTTTTGCAAACAATAAAGAAGATGGCATCAAAGAGAAAGATTCCTATTGGCATTAATACATATCTCAAAAATCTACAAGTTATGCCTCAGTCACCCACAGGTGAAAAACAACATGCAGCTTTGGACTGTATAAGATTTCAACTTAAGATTTTAAAACCACAAACATTTTTTATTCAGTGAGACTGCTGCATTTCGTGACAGTAAAATTCTGGACGGTTAAGTGTTTCCTGAAGTTAGAAGTCCAAGGAACTAACTTTTGTTTCTCTGGTGATAAAAGACTAACAATGAGCATAAGAAGTACAGGCAAAATAGTGTCTTTTTTCTTGAAGTGATTATGTTTTAGAAGTCTAGTCTATTATTTGAAGCAAACCTTAACTTTTTTTTTTTTTTTTTTTACCTGGTTCTCTGTTTCCATCCCAGGATTCTGGTTTCCGCCCACCTTCAAAGCGTGGAAATTCATCGGGAGTAGGAAGTAGACCCTTCCGGCCCCCTGAGCAGTAAGAGATGCAGGGAACAAGAATGAGAAGAGACATCATATTCATGAAACTACTGAAATTTGCCCAAGAAATATCTTTGGTTCCTTATCCTTGTATTTCAGTGTGGAAGAATGTTCCCCTCACCTCTAAGTGCACCACGACCTCGCCCCCGAACACCATGGTCCCTTCCTCTTGAGTTTTCATCTGGAGAGTCAAAAGTGTCATCTGGCCCAAAATCTTCAGGACCAGGAAAGCCATCTCTCCCCCTGGGTCCCCGGCCCTCATGTCTTGAGGGTCCTCCTCTTCTGAAGCTACAAGAAAGAACATGGTACAAATGTGGTTTATAGGCAGAAGTTACATGGATAAACTTGAGATAGCTTCAGCTTAATAATCCTTTTCTGAACTGTTTCACTTAATACTATAGCACCATACAACCATTCAAATAGGATTTGTGGGTGGAAAAGTGCTTATTTTCTGCCTTTGCGAACTTTGTTGTTTTAATATTTTTCCTCATTTTCTTCTGCTATGTTGTTTTTTCACACAAGAAAAAAATATTGTCAAATATATTGCATTAATTTAATGAAAAGGGAAACAAAAAATCACCGAGTGATGATAGATATAAGGTAGGGTAAGGAAAGAGACAAGTGAATTTCCCTTAGTTGTGATGGTCTTACTTTCCCTTCCCTTTTAATGATCAAAAAGTGAAAAAATACAAGCAATGAGAGTCAAGGCTACAGTGAACATTCCAGCATAAATTCCTGTTGATTTTGGACTCTTTTGCTAGAGCATTCTCTTATTCATCCCATTCTTAGATTATTTTTTTTAAGTTTACAGATTTAGGAAATGATTCTAGCCTGTACTTGGCTCTGTAGGGATGCTGATCGCTGAGCAGTGTGCACAGTGGCCTTTACAACCTCAAGAGCAGCTTATCCAACCGCAGTAACGAATAATTTTGTTTTGCAAAATGTAGTTATGACCCTGAAGTCAGTAATATCCTTCTTGTAAGTACCATGGCATCTTCAGTAATTTGATAGCACTGGGTTCTGCATCTCATCTGAAATAAGTATAGTTCCTCCAGTATCACACTGGGGCTTTAAACACAGACCTTCAGAGAGGAGAATGGTTCCTTCTTAACTGTCAGTGCCACTTCAGGTAAGCCTATAGATGGCTGCGTGAATACTAGCAGTTTTGGTTTAAACACTTGTAGTGCTTGTCAAACTGCATACGTGCTCTGTGTATTACTGCGACTCCAGAGGTGTGCACTACAACCGGTTGTTAGGGCTCTCTCAGGTTACAGCTCAGCTCCTACAATTTCTGTGCGAGCACAGCTGGGATGTTTAGGTGGCGCTGGCACAGTGGTTTAGGAGTCCTCGCAGTGCGTTCCCACACTACTCCTGCCCACCCCTCAGTGACAGCAGTGATAATGCAGAGCTCTGTCTTTCCCCGTTCACACTGATGCCCCCCACCTCCCCTCTTCTCCCAGTTCCACACTGGCCAAACCGCAGCACCATAATATTCAGGTGGTTGTGGCTTTGTGCAGCATCCCCTTCCCCAGCTCATTAACGACACAGTGCATCCTATTACAAGCAAAACTTTAGATACTTTTATTTAGAATTTTAACAACATTAACCTTTTAATTACAAATTTAAATATTTTAACAGTAGTCATAACACAATACAATATTTTTAAACTTTTACATTTTTTTAATTAAAAACAATAGGTCTGTCTCCACCTCCCAGAAAACAAACACAATACAGAAAGGAGGCTGCTGTGCCTGTACAGCATCAGTGGATGGAGGGAGTGCTGTATATGGACAATGAACCATTTTACATTAACCTGGATGATTTTTGAAAACAAACTGAACAGTTTCAGGTACCAATGGTTCAAATAACCACATAGCAACATTGTTTAGCCTTGAAACAGCACAGTCCTCTAGATACTCTTTAGAGGGTCTCCCATTTTTAATACTGACTTGGTGTGATTCTGCTTAGTTTGTAAGTTACCAAGATTTGCAACACGAGGTCCCATGGCTACCAGGAATAGGGCCTTGCCTTTTGTTTCCAGGCAACCTCATGGACAAAGTTTAGCTCTGAAATCTATCATGCCTATGCCTGACATAGCCACAGCTCCTAATATTGTGTTTTGTATATCCTTTTTCACTTTTTCATATCAGTCACATGTAAAACCCTGCCTTGTATAGGGCTCAGTTCCTGTTTGACTGCTCTCAGATCTTCTTCCTTGAGGCCTAGGACCTTAATGTACAGAGCAATACACTGCAGATTAGCAGGCAGGAAGAGGCAGGTCTCTGCAGTAGAAGCATCATGTTGATAGGCACAGGTAGAGTAAGAACAGGACAGGGATGAAAAGGACGGGAAATTAGAGAGAAACACACATACATACACTTCCCTCTCATGCTTGATCAAACCAATTACAATCTAAATTCCAAACCAAGTCAGCTAAGTGAGTAGTTGGGGTTCTTAGGTTCACTTCCGCATCTGCAGTAAATGGCATCTAATTCACCTTCACTCAGATGAATTCATTAAGCTTGTAAGCACAATGAGCCTTTTACAGCCCTGTGCTGACTCTCTTTAAACTAAATGGTCTGTACAAACACTTGCACTGTGACAAACAGACTCTTGTTAGTTCAGAAGTCAGATTCACAGGTCAAAACATTCCTGGACTCTCTTCCTGAAACCTTTTTAAAATCAGGATAATAAAAAAATACTTCCCAGTCCCTACACATTTCCAATATAAGATCCAAAAGTCTCTACTGAGCTTCTAAAAATGTTGTCTGCTATGTCTTTTAGAATTATATAATGCAGACCATTCAGCTTGGATTCTCTCTATTTTTACTTTTGTTTTTTAAATGGCTTTAATTGTTACCTTCTTTTAGTTACTGTTCATTTCTTTTCATACTCTTCACACAAAAGGAAGGTACGTCTTTACAGAGCTAGGTAGAAAATAGCTAAAAGAAGAGCTGTATAGATGCAAAGTAAAAGGAATGTAAGAAAATGATTAAAAAGGCAACTAAAACACACGAAATTCACATTATGTGGAGACCACAATATATTTGTACAAGTACACATTTTTATACATGTGGAGTTGGTGGTCAGTGAGAGGCTTAGACCTGGGAGGCCAAATTTAACTCCATTAAGCTAGCATAAATCTGGAGCAATTTCAATGACAGGTAATCTTGCCAGCTGAGTAATTCCTCCATATTTACAGTAATAACTAGAAGCAAAGTCATCCCTTTGTGATTTATTTGGAAACTGCGAGCAATGACATGGACATTGCTATAAACTAGATTATTTTTGAGTTCTTCGTTTGGCGTTAAGAAATCAGTCAGAAAGAGAAATAAAATACCTACAAGCAAAAACATGAGAAAATAGTCTCAACAGTCCAACAGATGCTGTAGCTCTGCCCCTTATATTTGATAGCAGGATCACTGTTTCTGCTCCTTACAAGTATATTACATCTCATTCTACAGTCTCCACAGTCATCCTGTGGTTTGTGACTGGAGACAAGTCTCAAATTCCACTTCTAGTGTTCAAAAGTCTGTCACTTTAACCTTCAAGTTTCCTCTCAATTTTCATCAAAACGATCTCAAATCTTCATCCTGTGTCACTGGATCTTCTCTACAAATTTCCTCCCTTCTCTTTACTTACTGTTTACAGACACGGAAGCTGCTGTGTACAATGACCATTTTTCAAGTTTTCTTCTATTACTGAATGATTTTATGGACTCTATACTCAGGTATATTAGAGTTTTCATTTCCTTATTGGTTTCCAGTTTATAAATCTGAAACAGATAGACTCCTTAATGACAAGGAAACCAGGAAAAAAAGAATTCCCTCCATTCACCCCTTACCCCAAAACAATGAGTTGATGTATCCTTACCTCTCATCTCGTCTTCCTCGGAACCGTGCATCCTCAGGATCCCGTGGATATCTATCATCTGAAGGTCTCCTTCCTTCCCAAGCACCAGGAGGGCCACGGTTTGAACCCCCTCCTTCAAATTCCCTGTGATCAGGAGGAAAGGGAGGCCCAGGTCCACCTCGTCTCCATTTCTCATCTTGCAATGGTGGGCCTCCTCTCCCCTCAAATTCCCGTAATCGATGGCCAAATCTCTTATCTGGATGGAAGTCGTCACGGAAGTCATCTGGTCGATCAAAGTCATCATGGAAATCTGGGTGAGGTCCTCGTCTATCTGGCATGCCCCTGCTGTCTCTACCATCACCCCACTCCTGGCCACCTCGAAACAACCCTCTCTCAGGCCCATGATCAGGACCACCACTGTTCTGGTCGTGCCTTCTATCTGAGAGAGGGCCCATGTGATGGTTTGGTGGACCACGGGAGTCACCTTGAGGGAAAAAATCATAGCAGATTTCTGTAATGTTTTCTAAAAATGCTCTAGGATGCTCTAGTTTGTACAGTTCTAGAAAGCATACACCACACATTTCACATTAAACAATTTTTGGGGAAAAACTTTTCCTCTGTATTCCAGCCCAAGCCTACGGAAGCTTCCCTCTCAGCAAAGGCCCTTTGTTCTGCTGTAACCTTTTCTATCTAGAGGCACTGCACTTCAACAGCTTCCTTTTGGAGAATTACTCACAGAAGAACAGACAACGTATTTAATTACCTTTATTAAGACCAGGTCCTTGGTTGTGAGGGCCAAGACGACCTTGTCCTCCCTGCTGCCCCAGTCCTGGTATCAGTGGTGGAGGACCTGGGTTCTGTCCGTCCTATTAGCATATAACAAGAGAAGCCATATGAATTAGCATGCATGAACATTTTTGCTTTTAAGCATTTTCTAAGGGGGTAAGCCAAATTTATTTGGTTAAACAAAGACCACATCTTCTTACAATAGGAACAGCTGATTTTCCAGTGGTTTCAGCCTCATTTTTCAGAGGCTCACATCACTAACGCTTTTCTTTTCCTTCCCTGTCTGAGCAGCATACATAATTTTATAGAAAATTTAGCATTTCAAAGACTGACTTTTTATCCACGACAACCAAAGATGATAAAAGCTCACGTTTTATTTGCCTGTTAGAAAAGACAAGGGAACTGTGTGTATTTGTTTGAAAAATACAAGTACTGATTTTTATGCTGTTAAAGAGCTACATGGACCAAAAGCTTGCTTTGGAAATGAACAAAAAAACATGAAACAATAAAAAAAATAAGAATATTAACAATGTTGGGGTGGGGGAACAACCACCAACTACTGCTGGTGGTATCAGAGAATCTCTGCTATAAACTTGTGTAAATGCTTAACATGGAAATACATGAGTTTAATTTTTAACATGCTGGTCAATTTTGTTTTTCCTGATTCTAAAGTTAAAATCAAAAGAGAAGTATTAAAACCCTTAGGATGCTTGGCTAAGCACAACAAGACAAGTTGTTAATGGGTTATTAACCAATGACAGGTCTAAAAGCAGAAGCTGCAGTCACCTGCTATTCTCAGGCAGAAACACAGTAAGCAGAGGTTTGTGGAAGTTTCAGCATCCCAAAGAAAAATTAAAGTAGATGTAAAGCCTTTGGTTATTTTTATCTTCTTTGTTTGTTTGTTTTAAAGGATAAGGTAATGTTTTTTAAATTCCACCACTGTTACGGACCCCTGAAAGATTTCTCTGCAGGTACCAAATTACACTGGACCCAATATGAAAACATGGCTGAGAAACAACATGGTTGAACCATCTCATTCTGCCTTTCAGCAAGAAAGGCCAGATAAAAAGTCGACATCTGGGGACTGTATTTGACTGAAACTAGAAAGGGGCATGTATACAACTTACTGCCTAGCAATATTATCCAACAATAAAAACGTATCACTGAACAAGACAGTTGAAATTTGCATGATTGGCACACAAAACCTTTTCTGTTTATAAAAAATCCCCCCTAAATCACATACAAGAGAACCCTAAACACACAGTATTTTTTCCTAAAATGTTTCAAATGGGAGATTTAGACTTGGCCTGCATTTTGGCTGGTAAAAACCTTCCAGATGCAGGCAGTTTGCAAATACACTGAAAACTACACTTCCTTGTTGTAATTGTACTGATTCAGCTCTCCATGAATCTAAGTTAAATGATTTTCATGGTCTGAACCTGCTTTTGTGAAATACTGCTATTTGGGGGCGGGGGGTGTGCGTGCTGCAGAGTAGCAGTAAGTTCATTTGAGCATTTTTCCTATCATATCTTAAAATGCCGTTTTTACACACTGTTTTTATATTCTTAGACTTTTATATTGAACTGCAATATAGGTGGCAAAAAGCACAAAAACATGTACTACAAACATCACCTTTGCGTTGAGTATTTTTGTAATGCATTTTTTTTGGGGGTGTGGGGGGAAGGCTTGTTTCCAATGTCTATTAAAGAAAAAAGCACACAACTTTCCTAGGGAATGAATGACAACCTGAGTCCAGAACAAATGAAATGCCTGTCTAGGAAAGATCCAGCTGTCACAGTGCTTCTGCCATTCCTGACCAAAACCTTGCTGGAGTTTTATGATTTCTGATGTATTTAACATATGTTAACTAACAATAAACTCTTGAACTTCTTAAACATGTCACTGTTGTTTAACCAAATCGTCAGTTCTTAGTAGGCACTACATGAAGTTCACCAGTGTTTGCCAAAACGCTCTATTCCAAACAAACTCTGCTTTGACAAGACAGACAGAACCATAACAATGCATTCTTACATGCCTTTCATTTTAAAATACATTATGGGTCCCAAAATCGTTACAGAAAACTAACTTGCACAGCTCGGAAGGACGGATTGCACCCAGAGCTGCCACCGGCCCTGCGTGCCCGGCACCTGGAGGCAGCCGTGTTTGAGCTGCCTCCCGCTGCCGCACGGCCAGCTCGGGGCTCCCCGGGGCGTGCTGAGGTTCTGCGCAGCTCAGGTAAGCCGGGGCGGCAAAGGAAACTGTTCCACCTTACTGGCTTGTCTGGCCTCTACGTGCAAAGAGCACAGCCACTTCATCTGTAGTAGTTAAACGTATGCGCCCAAGGGGGAAAGAATGTTTTGTATTGACCCAAAGAAAAAAAATGCATTTCAAGTAAAACACAAGTTCCGAAAGTTTGCCGCTGTGTGGACGAGACTCACCCAACCAGCAAGTGAGATGCACATCTAACCAGAAGGATTAGATATTGGACGATCAACTATTCTGAATTAGCAATAGCAAAAAAAGGCTCCAAAGCACTTCTGCTAAGCTGGGAACACTCTGTATTTATCCGTCTGCATTTCAGTACCAACGTACCTATCTCCAGAATACAATTTGCCAAACCATATCTCAGGCAATTTCCTTCTCAACCAGTTTTCTGTTCCATTACGTATTTGCAGGAAGTAGCAGATCCCACACTCAGGAAGAGATGTGCATCTCGCCCACACAACTGCAGTAAACCTCTGCAGGTAACACTGCTATCTTATACAAAGATTAACCTTTACAAATATGCAGTATTCATTTCTCAAGCCCTTGATGAAGCAAATAAATATTCCTACTCTCCTGCTATTGAAAAGGAAGGTCAGTAATTTGTACAAATTTACAGAAGAGAAATATCAAATTTAGGACCAAAAAAAGTCAAAGCTTACTGTTAAAGATTTCCAAGGTAGGGAACTAGCATTATATTCATATCACGCAGAAGCAAACAAGACCAAAAACTGACAGGAACATTATGAATTTTAAAATCTGTTCATTTTCTAAAGACATTAGCCTCCTAAAGCTAAACAAGGAAGGAAAAAATGGTGAAAATTTTCTTTTCTTTTCCTTTTTTTTTTTTTTTTTTTTTTTTAAGTATTTGTAAGACTTCCAGAGAGCAGTATTTATTGAAAATAACTGTTCACCTGTCACAAGTAACTTCCTGAATTCTGACCTGAGTGTTAACAGCAGGGTCAGACAAGGACAGCCCAACACAGGTATGTAAACACACACATGCTCAGTAAGGATTTTTAGATATAGAAATTAGTCTCCTGAGGATAACAGCAAAAACCACAACTGCTAGTAAGCATTAGATGAGTAATACTTGTGGAACCAATTCCTGTTCTCTTAACTTGGATGTTTCTGAAACCTCAGTAACAGTGACACATTTACAGATGTCTGCAGGAAGTTATTGCTGATACGTAAGAAAAAATATTCAAACGAATACACAATTTGTAGACTACTCTGGTCCATCTGAAGTCCAGTCACTGAAAAAGTTCATGTCAATGTCATCACACATTACTGTGATTGGTGCTGGACACCACACGAAGAAGTATACCCATATCTGTCCAAAGCTTTAGCTAGGAACTGTTCAGGACAAGTCTAAGAGTTAATTTTATTTTATTTAAAAAAAAAAACACATTTCTTAAAGTTGTATAACTAGATTTGTTTCCCAAACATCCCCTTCAAAATTCACCTTAAATCTGAAGATAAACAAGAAGTTTTAAGTACATAACCAGTGCCATGATAACAGGGAACTTGTAAGGAGTACTAAGTACAGTAAGCTCTCCATATCTGTGGTGATTACAAGATGGAATAACCCCATAATAACGGTGCTGAAGAGGGCAGAGCATGTTGCACCTGACGGGATGGTGCTGAACCAGACTTAATCCCTGAAAATTTAATCAGTGCCTTTACAAACAACACTCTCCAGTATGCCAGGTGAGCTGAGTGCAGGTATAGTGCGGAGCCGCTGAACCCTGCTGGAGCTGAGTGCCGTGGCAGCACCACACAGGGCCACCTGATTGCCAGCACAGCGCCCACCCCACCAGCCCCGGGCTGGTCCTACCCAGCCCTGCCCGATACCTGCGCCCCCTCCTTGCATTCTGCAGCACGTGGTACAGTAACAAGCTACGGCACGCAAAGCTGATCTCTTAACTCGTGGCCCAGAAGGTATAAAGGTGGTGAAACAATTTCTACACCGGTGTAGGAAGCAGGATAGTTGTGCTCCTGTGCATTTAGTTTGAACTGGAAAGCTCAACCAGACCTACGCTGATTCCAGGTGTGTCAGCATCTATAGCAAATTCATTCCATAGTTTGGATAAACTACTCTGGGACAACTCAGAGTCAACAGTAATTTGTTTTAATTAACACATTTCTTATGTTCAGTTTGCTTAAATTCAACCTTTGTTAGTGCTTACCTACATCCCTAGGAAATACCACATTTAAGACAATTCAGCATCCTTTAAGTAAAAAATCTGGAGTTTCTCTTATAGTTACATTTTTCCTAACAGATACTGATTTCTCTATCAGTATTTCTAGTAATCCCTTTTCTCCCGTTACTTCTGCTGTTTCCAAGCTCCGTAACTTTTTTCATCATCATTTAGGTTCTCTTGAGGCGGATCTTGTTAAATGTATCTTGTAAATCCATTTAACCTCCAGACCCTCCGCTCCTGCTCAGCATTTGTACCACGTGACATTACCGTTCCTACACTCTGCACACTCTCCTTGTTATACAGATTGACACGTACCTGATTAAACGGGGGACGAGGCCCGTCACCCAACAGAGGCGTTTTCTGCTGCTGGAAAGGCAGAGGGCCCTGGGAAGGGTGCGGCCCCCTTGAAGGATTCGGCTGTCCCTGAGGTCCTTGCATGTTTCCTTGAGGCCCTACTAAAGAGCCTTGTGGAGGTCCCTGCTGGCCTTGTGGACCTGGTGGCCCACGCAATTCTTGCGGCGGTCCTAACATTGTACCTTGAGGCGGGGGTCCCTGTAGGCCCCTCATCTCCTGGGGACCATGTCCTAGTAAACCACTTTGCATATGGCCTCTCATTTCTTGCGGATGACCCATCATCATCCCTTGTGGAGAAGGTCCTTGGTTATCTCTGGGTCCTGGTGGACCCTGCATCCCTCTTGGATTAAGTCCCATCAGAGGCCCTTGTGATATAGGACCCTGCATCCCTTGAGATCCTGGAGCTCCTTGCATGCCATGAGGAAGAGGTCCTTGCATTCCTCGGGGACCAGGTGGCCCTTGCAATCCTTGACCACCAGGCGGACCTTGAGGACCCAAGTGACCTTGTGGGCCAGGTGGACCCTGCAGTCCTAAATGAGTCTGAGACCCAGGTAGGCCCTGTGGTCCTAAGTGGCCTTGTGGACCAGCATTACCCTGTGGACCTGGAGGCCCCATTGGCCCATGAGGGCCAGGATGTCTCTGCATTCCTTGATGTCCATGTAAATCCTGAGGCCGTGGCATTCCTTGTGGAGGTCCTTGGGGGCCTGGAGGTCCTTGTGGTCCCATGAACCCTTGAGGACCTGCAGCTCCTTGATGTAATGGAGGACCCTGAGGTCCCATTTGTCCTTGGGGTCCTGGAGGCCTGAATTGTCCTTGTGGACCAGGAGGTCCCATTTGAGGCATATTCATTGGCATCTGCTGAGGTGGAAGGGGCTGCTGAAATCCTTGAGGCATCTGTGACATTGGGCCTTGCCCTGGAAAAGGCTGGGGTCCATGAAGAGAACCTCCTGGAGGTGGTGGCTGCACTTGCTCAGCTTGTTTTTGTGCAAGTCTCTCAATCTTCAATTGCTGTCCAAAAAAATAGAAAAAAAAGTGAACCAGAAAATCAACTAAGCACAGAAAAACATGAAACAACTAAAAATCAGAAGCAGCCATCTCGTCCTCAGGAGTTTGGAAAGATTTAGTACTTTTCTCTTAATTAACAGAAATACAACTACAGAGATCCATAAACAGGTATAACTAACTGAAATGTGGAAACCTTACTGGTGGCATCATAGCATCATGCACTGAATCCAATTCTCATTCAATTAGACGTATTTGAGAAAAAGCGAAAACAAGACTACAAAAGCAAGCTACACATTTTGGTGCTGAGCTCCAGCGAATAACTGGCTTTACATACATACCTCCAAGAGTTGTGGGTTTGTGTACTGAAGTGCTGCCATTTCCTGTTCAATCTCTGCCTGTGTCTTCTTCTTCTCTTCCAGCTTAATATCTTCCTTTCTATCATTCAGTGGCTCAGGTGGGGGAGGCAAAGGAACTTTATTCTGCATCCATGCCTACGAAGAATAAGTAAACTTAAGATTAAGATTAATACTAATACTAAGGAATGCTACACATGTAATATAATATAACACTGCACTGGGAAAAGGTATGCCGGAATGCTGAACATTATGGATATTCAAAAGCTGAAGATTAGGTTGAATAAAACATCCATATCTTACAAACTTTTAACATACAGATACAGGATACAGGGGATTTAACCAAATATTTTATCCTTAAATAATAATTTAACTAATGTGGTAAATTATTTTGCACTGGATGTTGATACAAGAGATGATGTCGGAAATCCAAACACTCCAACAGCCACAAACTTTTTGAAGCTGTGATTGTAAGTGGTTCCAGTGTTTGTTGTTTATCAGTACTTACCTGCTGAAACTGTGCTGGTATTGGTTTTGCATAGGGCACTTTTTTCTGTGGCACCTTTTTTTGGTCCTTTTGCATTACTTCCTCCATTCCCCAATCCAGTCCTGGGATTGTCATTTCAATGTCATTGGACTCATCTTTCCCTTTAACACCAGGAAAAACATACAGTGCAATACAGGTTACAGAGTAATCTTGTTATTCTCCTTACAGTTTATTTAACAAAAGAGACCACGAGGTTCTCAACTCTTCCTTTACATTGAAAATATGCATTTAAGAACCTCAAAAAACAACAGCTGTGCTACCCAATTATGTGAAAGGAATGAAAGAGAAGTCACACAGTATCTGGATGGCTCAGGAAAATGCCTCCCTATAGCTACTACTTACCCATCTGCTCTTGCTCCATGGCTATTTTCAATTGTTCGGGTATTCCCATCCCAGGGATAACTGCTAGGCTGTTGGGTTCCAAATCATCTACAGGAAAACAATAAATATTTATACTTGAAAAACTTTTGCTTTACATTATAATTTAATTCTTTCAGATTCTCACATGCTTTTTCCATCGACACCATTATGCATTTCACAGCTGCTGGGTCAGTTTTTAGATCTCATACATGAATTACAGATATTAAAAGAATTGACAATTCAGATTCATAAAACACCCCAAAAGAACAGAAATTATATACTTTTAAGAAAAGTGATATTTAGCGTAGGGGGTCCGAAAAGGAAATATCATCTCATACCCATTCCCATTTTTGTTACAACAAATGCATGTAGTTTAAAACTTAAATCAGATTAAAATAATGCATTTTGTCATTCCCAAACCCAAAGGGGCAAGTAATAAGAAACATTAATAAACAGATACAATCCTGGGAATTAAAAGGTTGCTGAGGCATGCTGTAGAGCTGGGCAACCCTGAGCAGCACAAAATTAGAAGAATTCTTAAGAGGGAGGAGGGTAAAATTTTAAAGATTTGAGTCAAGTTGAATAATTTGAAAGGTCTTCCTGGTGTAGTTCAGGACTGAGGAAAGTCTTGCAGTCTCATGAAGTTTCCAAGAAGAAAAGTAATCTGGAGACAGTGCCAAAGGGAGAGCCAAACCTCCTTTCTGTGACTGACAGAGCACGTCTTACCTCCTGGAGCTGTAGAATAAAAGAAGACAAATTGTTGGAATAGTGCTTGCTGATAACACGGGGAATAAGATTATTTATGTAAAAAAAGATACCTTTATCTAGCTAGTCACCAATACTATACTGTTTCATCACCTTACCCAGAAGCTGCATTCTAATGTCAGCTAAATGCCCTAGGCTTGTTCCTAACTCCAAACCTTCTTTTCTCCATACTCATGGAAATTGCCTTACCATACTCCACACCATCCTCTGACATTCCAGGCAGCAGATTCAAGTTGTAACGATCTCTCATTTTATCTCCAGGCCGATTTCGAGTCCAAAACTTGCTGTCAAAAGGAAGTCATATGATCTCAGTAGAAAGTCAAGAATATTAAGTACTTTTAATGTAACTACTGCTTGCTTATTTAAATTTTAGTATCTTGATTATACAAGGGTTCAGCTCCTCCTCATCAAGTTCAGCACTGCATCTGAACATCAGCTCTGAGGTTCAAACAAAATAATCCCAACAATTACCATATTGAACTGTATAGATACAATTCAGAAGATGCTTCAGTGCATAAGGGATGCAAGTACAGTGCAGCAGTATCACCGATATCCAGCCCGTTCCAAGAACTTACCACTTGATTTACATACATTCTTCACATAAAACTAACCCTGTCAAAGCACATATCTATACACAAAAAATCACTCTGCTTATAAAATACTCCATATTTACAGCATATTCTACCTAAAAGATTCATAGCACAAACTACATGCCTCAAAATACATTTGTAATGTGAAAAGACAGACATGACCAGCAGATGACCCGAGGGAAAAACACTGGAGATTGGAATATTTCTTTGCCAAAAAACAATACTTCCTTTTTAACAAGTTTCTCAGTAGATTTCAAAACTCACACAATCCCCAAACCTTTCATTTCTTAAGGCTTCCTTAGGTGAAAGACAAGTGAGATAACACTCTACCTTTTCATGTAAAACACATCAGTGCATTCCCACTTAAATAAGTTCTCTCTGCTTCCCCTACTGGTTGTGTATCCAAACTATCCTGATCTATTCTTTGCTCACCAATGTCATGCACCCTTTCAGTTTCTAAATGCGTGTACATTCCCTTAGATCTTTTCTTTAAATACTTTGAAATACCTGGTGTGATCATTTGAGCCTGAACAGAGAATGTGTCCAAGGGGATGCCATGCCAGACTCCAGATCATTCCTTCATGGGCCATTTCCATTCCACCAACCTCCTTCTCAACCCTAATGCATCAAAACATCAATCGTTACACACACGAATGTCTGCTACAGATACAATATAAAACTTTTGCTATTCAGTTGTTCCTATTCCTCTGTCCCCTACTTTGCCAAAAATTTCAGTTATTTTTCTGCTGCATGAATCCATTGTACCCAGATGTACTTAGCAGGGAATTCAGTCACGTAGGAATTTTTTTTAACTGTATATTTAAAAGCAAAATTACAACATCTCATGAGAAACCCACTCTAAGAAACTAGGAGCTTCAATCATTCATCACCCCTTCAACAAAAGACTACTTTCTGTATGACCTATTGTATCCTTTAAAATGTAACTGCACAGAAAAACTTCAGAAATGAAGCCTATTCACAAACATCCTCAGTGACAGAGCAAATTTATATCATACACATGCATTCAAAGGTGAAAACTATATTTTATGTTTGGTATTATGGCTTGGACATCTGATCAACATCTTTTCAATGTGCTGGTAAAAATGCCACGTACCCAACATGCCAGAACAACAAAGAACCATCAGATCCCCCACTGGCAAACAGCCCTTCGTGAACAGGATGCCAGGCCACAGCTGAAATACAAAATAAGCCACAATCAGAAAGTACAATGCTAGAACTCCTAATTCATGTAAATCAGGATCTCAAAAACTTTCATTTTTAATCCAAACTTACTAATAAAAATTCACAAAATGTAAGAAAAGCTGACCTGTGGCCTCTTTCTTATGACCCCTGAAGACTTGAAGTTCTTCTTTTAGATTACGAATATCAAAGAGCTTGCAGAGATGGTCACGAGAAGCAGTTAGCAGCCAGTTGCCATTCAGATTCAGTTTCACCTCCATCACTGTGTTTTTATGAGCATGTCTGCAAGTACAGAAAGAAAAGCACTGTTTGTACAGAAACCAATTTCTCAGATAAATCAAACGATTATTTACCAGTTCCAGATATTTAGGTCAGCAATAAAGTAGTTCACAGAATCACAGAATGGCCAAGGTTGGAAGGGACCTCTGAAGATCATCTAGTCCAACCCTCCCGCAGAGCAGGATCACCTAGAGCACCTTGCGCAGGATGGCAGCCAGGTGGGTTTTGAATATCTCCAGAGAAGAGACTCCACATCCTCTCTGGGCAACCTGTTGTAGTGCTCTGTCACCCTCCCAGTAAAGAAGTGCCCCCTCATATTCAGCCAGAACCTCCTGTGCTTCAGTTTGTGCCCATTGCCTCTCGTCCTGTCGCTGGGCACAACTGAAAAGAGACTGGCTCCGTCCTCTCAACACCCTCCCCTCAGGTATTTAAATATACGTTAATGAGATCTCCCCTCAGTCTCCTCTTCTCCAGGCTAAACAGGCCCAGTTCTCTCAGCCTGTCCTTGTGTGACAGGTGCTCCAGTCCTCTGATCAATCCTCTTAGGAGCCCTCCTCCAAACTCCCTCCGGTACTTCTATGTCCCTCTGGTACTGGGGAGCCCAGAACTGGGCACACTTAGTTCAGGCTACTAAACCAGAATACAACGGCTTTCTGCGCAAAGGCCCTGTGCCTTGATATTGTTTCTTTGTATTTCAGAGTAATTGGTAGTGCTCATTGAAACAGAAGTCAGTTACTGTTCATGTTTTTACTGCAGCATAAGAAATTTTTGATCTGCCAGTTAAACACATATTTCATTTGTTTTTCAAATGAGAACTGTGTGACTAGGAAATCTATGAATAGGGACAAAGTCAATTTAAAGAAGGAACATTTAAGTCACAATTTTCAAAGTTCAGACTTGATCTAATCTCTAGATTTTCTGGCACAGCTAAAGCACTAGCTTTCTATTTGAAGCAACTGTGTATGGCTGAGAAGACATGAGGCAAAAAGCTAAAACGAGACGGTGGTTTTACGCAGATAGCTTGTACTTGAGCAAAGCAAAGTCTGTGGACATGAACTTACAGAGTGGCAAGGCTCTGGCCAGTCTTTGGATCCCAGAACTTGATCGGCTGTTGGCTATCTTTACTTCCTGATACAACTAAACCCTTTGTTGGATGCCAGTCAACACATTTCACATCTGCTCCGTGTCCTGTTAATAATATAAAAGCCATTCATTTAGAAATTTAACTGAAATTGAAGACACCAAAAATTAAGGGGTTACTTAATATACTTAATATAACTGTAATGTAAAACTAAACAAAAAAAAATCACACAGCACAGTTCACAAAACACAAAATCAAGCTAAAGAAAAACTCTCCCAGGATAGTTAAGTAGCACTAATCACTGGGAGCATCTTCTCAGATTACAGCTCATAAACCAAGCTCACTTCAACATAAACATTCTCTAAGATATTTCTGCTGAAACTGATACTTCCTTTTTTTGGGGGGGAGGGGGGGATGGGGACGGGGGGACTTTGGCCCCATACTATTACACAGTATTTTAAACACACGCTGAAGAAGCATTTCCATAGAGGCGTTAAAGGAAAATACACTGTGACACTTCACTTTCTGTATAGTACTGTAGAAATGAAAGGCAAACATGTATTTTTTCCCATCCTATCAGTACTACTGTTTTGTCATTCTGTCAGAAAATAAGTAAAGAAATTAAATGATAGATCTGAAAACTAAATTAGCACATGATGAAAAGAAATCTTATGAGATGTAACCTGTTATCAGTCCAAAAGGATTCAGGTTTTTCTAACAGTCAAGAGTTAGGAGAGAAAAACCCTCATGATATCATTTCAATTTAAACTGACTGACTGACCTTGCCAGAGAATCTGTGCTGCTCAGGTGATATAAAATCTGTCAAGAAATGCTTATTACTGCTACACAATAAAATGAGGAGGTTTCTGAGCTGGAATATAGGAATTTACACAAGAAATAATGAATGATAATTTCTTTCTCTAGTATCTCTCCGTGCCATCCCACTTCAATAGAAAGCCAACAGCAACAGTCAATGCCAGAGAATGAGGCAGCATGTGATAACTAAAGAAAAAAGCAAGATGAGAAAAGAACGGCTGTCTGTAACAAAGAGGCACTAAAGTCATAAAATGGTATGGAAAAATGGTAGCATGTTGCATCAAAGCCAAATAGGTCCTATCAGACAGTTCTTCCAGGTACTGCCTTCCTTCAAGGTGGAACACACAACTTGAAGCAGCACAAGCTTACTTAATATAGGTCTCAACTCAACAAAACATTAGAAATTAATGACTTGAAATTTTCCTGAGGGCACAGAAAACTCCAACTAGGAAAAGCATTATACTTCTATCTTACAAGCAAAATTTAAACACACAAAGCACACTTTCCATCAAGTGAGTGCATCTTCTTGACCCAAGAAGAAATGAATACAACTTTGGTGAACATATGGGTAACAACTTCAAGGATTGAATGGATTGAAAGTATGGATGAAGGAAGCCAATTCTCCTCCCCCAGTCACAGCAGGCCGAATTGGCCTCAGAACACGCATGGTCTCAGGGAAGAGCAGGATCCTCAATCTGCAAAGACTATAGATGTGCTGGTCTTTCCTACCAACACAGGGGCACTCCAAGAGGTATTGTTTCTTCTCTCTCTCTGGTTCTTCTGGAGCAGAAAGAACTAGAAGGTACTGTCTGTCTGGATTTGCTCTGGCTAAGTCCATTTCAAATGAAACAGGAAGCTGAAGGCTGAGCAAGTCTTGCTTCTGTGTGTTTATTTGGGAGGAGCAATTCTGCCAGCAGGAAGAAAGAACTTTCCCTCAATAGTGAAAAGCAAATTCATGCTTGCAAGTTTTCAACTGACAATATTCTGTATGTACCTGTTATCCTGCAGCCCCCAGAAAGACAGCAAAGGCAACAACAGAAATGTTCTATTACGGTTCATAACTGGCTGAACCATATGAAAATATGTTCAGACTAGAATACTCTAGTAATATCATAGATATGAAAAAAAAAAGCCAGCAAAAAAATAACTATCCACATGGACATGAATTACATTGGCCTTGCTGCTCCTGAAATAAAGAGACTTAGTAATGGAACAATGCTTAGAGACAAAGAGCTACTCTCTGCTTGGTGAGATTGCATCTGGAAAATGAGTGATGCTGGCAAAAGGCCATCTCTGGATAAAAGCTCACCTTGTGCAATGCCTGATTTAGGCTTTTCTTTGGAGATCTAACATGAGTTAAGCCAACCCAAATACGTATCCCAGGGAAAGAAAGGCTCAGACTGGGCCTTCAAGTTCAAGTTCAGAGCCACTCTTTGAAACAGAGCAACTGACGCACCCATCCTGTAAAAAGTTTCAAAAGAGAGTGATGATGATGGGTAGTACAGGAGCGATGAGCTTCTTGGAGGCCAGATTGGACAGTTATTGCATATCAGCTCCAAACCACAAAGTTAAAAGGCAGTAACAAAATGCCAAGACACTTGGAACCTCTAACCAGAGCAGCTAAATCAATAGGTACTGATCAGCAGGATTTAACCACCAGCAGCTTATGAAAATTGACCACAGCGATCAGAAGAAACCAAGTGTACCACTTGTGCAAAAACACAGCCATCATAAAGACAAGTAACCAAAATTTTCTAGAGAGATCAATCTTTCAACCAGTGGGCTTTGTACTACAGCAATATTAGGGAAAGCATGGGACCCTCCTTTTTTAGCTAATCACAATGATCTGCTAACAGCAGGGAGCCAGACTCACCTGTGGTACAGAATCCCTGCCACCAAGCACCACGTTCAGAAAAAAATCATGCAAACCTCTGTAGTTTGCATTCTTTATTTGCTGGCTCTCACAGCTTTTGCTCTGTAACTCCAACAAACAGCTGGACAGACATCTCTGACCTAGGAGAGCCAGTGGGCCAGGATAGGAACTGCACCGTCTGAACAGCACTTCCCCCACCTGTACCAGGGATGCCTACCAGGCCATTTTCCTATCTTGCAGGGATGCTCAAAGGACAAATGAATTGAAGTGTGGGAACTGTTTATAAATCATGATAATTTTATAAACAACTGAAAGAAGATTTTTGATAAACTGAACTCATTTAAAATCATGCTAAGAACATCTGAGCACAAAACAATATACTAACATTTGTCACTTTCAGTGTACTAAAGCTACTCAAAATCTTAAATTCTGCAGGAAAAAAAATCAATGAAAACCAATGCATTAAAAAATTCATATATGAATTTTCTCTAATATTTTTTCATATACATAAGTTTCTGAAAAAAGTAACTATAGTCACAATCCAGTTAGATAATTAAAATACTGATTGTTAATACTTCTAGACAACATATTTGAAGAATTGTTCTTTAAAGAACACTGAACAGACATTCTGGCTGGTAGAAAAAGAGTATGAAGTTGTGACAAGATGACGTGTAGTAGTTTTTGATCAAATCCAGCAGGACACAAGTATGAAAAAGTGCACAGAAATTTAAGACCTTATTTTGTTCTCTCAACCTATTTTCTGCATGTATGACTTAGTGAATTCTATATACAGTATAAAAAAAATTACTGCTGCAGATCACTGTCTTTTTATCAGCGTATAAACAGAACTATATATTTTACAATACAACCATGTATAGATACCACATTTAATGGCGTAGCTCAACTTTTTCCTTTACCTCCTTTCCCCAAGGAATGAGCCCCGTTTCAAAGGCACGTAAATGGGCAAGTGGATGTTATGGATGATATTGTAGGATTTCTAGATCCTTCTCAGCAATTTTTGGAAGTTTATACACATACTGAGGTGACAGTACCTTCCTGTACTTTTGTAACATTCACATTCAAACACAGATGGACCTTTCTAACAGCATATATTTTAAAGAATGAACTTAGACATTTAACTGCAACAATGCTGTTTCTTTCTTCCTTAGAACTTAAAAAAACAAAAACAAAAATAAAAACAAGAGCTCATCATTCTCTTAGGCTATTTTAAATGGGGGGTGAATAGTGCTGTGTACCCTTCACTTGAATTAGCCAGACTTGAAGTTTTTTCCTCACCGCACATTAATGCTCCCCTTCCTGTAATCTGTATCCCTGAAAGAATAAGACACCCCTCAAAGGAGCAGGCCCTTTGTATGGGACTATTTCCAGGGCATCCACAATAGAGCACAATAGAAACGAGACCATCTGCAAATCAAAGACAACTGAAAACAGCCATGTTAACAAAAAGATGTTCTGTTCTCTATATAATTCCCTTAGACTTTGTTAGTTGCTTCCGGATCGCTATCAGATTAGATTATTCTGCTTATTCCATCCTTATGGAAGGCTTTTGAAATTGTATCAGGCAGCTATCCATTAACCCAGCGATTCCCTGCTTCCATGCACATCCCATTTAGGACCTGAACACCACTTGGCTATCAGAAATGAGAATACTACTCTTAAGTACCGTTTAGCTAACACTGACCAGGTTAGCAATAAGGGTAAGGATATTTTAATTCCAGGAACTTCTGTTCTTTGTCCCATCACGTTATGAGAACTACGCACCCCCTGAAAGCTGCCCTATGAGCAAGGTGACTTCCTGTTCTCCACTCCAAATATGAATCCTGCACAAACCCTCTACATACACAGTATGCTTTCTCTTTTTAGCATAACGTGGGAGGTTGATGAATAAAAAATTAAACGAAAAGGTCCTTTCAGCCTGCAACAATAATGCCTCAAACTACTTTTAGATCCGTGTTCCCTAAAGTTAAGTTTTCTTTTCTGAACACAGAATCTTTCTCTAGCTCTCTACTACGTTATAAAAATGGTATCTGGAGAGACTGACAGAGTTTTAATCTACCCATAGGGAATGTCTCCTGTATCACCAATATTTCTGTAGACTAGCAGCTAAACAGGACATAATCAAGTCTTGTTCACAAAGCCCATTTTTACAGTTCTCTTTTTCCAGACAAAAGTCATTTAGAACAGGATATTTTTTTATCAGTTGTGAAATCAGAAGATAAAAAATATTGGTAAACTCTTACAAAACAGGTGTGAGTAAATAATATATTTCCCAGTTTGACCCTACTGAACAGGTAATCAGACTCAAACATGAGAAGTCAAAAAGCCCCCAAAATGCAGTTCTGTAAATGAGTTTAGAATTTGTATGTGCTAGTGTATGTGCAACAAGACTTAATACAATTTGGTGAATAGTTTGAATTCTGCAGAAACCTACAACAGTTAGCAAGAAAGAGCTTGAACATAATGCTAGTTATGTGCTCACATAGTGGCAAATGCACTGCAAAAATCCTGAAAACATCTTACAATAAATGCAATTACCAGTAACGGCATGCAGGAATCTGAATTCTTTGTATCAGTTGAAATTCAATGACAATGTCTTAAATAGGGATTTATATAGAGGGAGAAAAAACATTTATTTAGGTCCCAGTATATATGGAAACTGGGTCATGCAGGGTTCAGTCTTCAAATAAGGGACTACTCACATGTTAAAGGGAATGTTTAAATTCTTCAATGAAGGCAGAATGCTGAGCAACTCCCAAAGCTGAAATACTTTGCTTTGAACAGAAACAAAAATTATGCAACTGAAAATGTCTATTTTAGATTTGGGGGGGAGGCGGGGATTGTGTGTGTTTTTTTTTTTCCTAAATCATTGAATACACTTACAGTAGAATCATTATAGAGACACCTTTCCTTTTAAAGGGATTTGCCTTATTTAAAATTTTCTGAATTTATTTTTGAGCATTACCACATCTACACCCAACCAGGTCACTTCCTGTGTATGTTGCAAAACATATGGAGACAAAATAAGCTTGAGAGCAGGTTGGGCAATATCTCTGGAAGTAATGGGAAGAGCATCTGTAACACACAAAGAGCTGTTTAACATTCTCGTAGCAGCAAGGACTACATGACAGTCCATGAAGTATGCATGTTTTACAATTGCTAATCGTAAGACATAGTTAAGTTTTATGTAGACTTATCACAGAATTATTATCAGCAAGTTGTTTTAGTATGTAAAAATATAACGTTTTCATTAATTTTGTTTAATCGTGTTCAGATTTTCAGCTTACCACTATTTTTATGCACTTAGCCAAAAAAATCATGCATAATATTAAGTGGATCTCTGTCACAGAGTTCACCTATTCGATGATGCTTTGAAACGCAGCACGATGCTTAGTGGAGTGCAACAGTCATTATTTCTAATAGAGAAGTCATCAGTTTTAAATAGGAAGCAGTCAGGAAGCTCAGAGCCAGCTTAAAAGAAATTATAGGAGAAATAGGACAGTATAAAAGGGAAAGATGCACCAAATGACAACTGTCCGACACCTTATTCAATAAATATGTTAGTGTGGACAAAGACAGGTTTTTCAACAGCGTTAGAGTTAAAATATTTATGAAAAAGCAGATTGGATTTTACTTCACACTTAGGCACACCTGTCTGGGAAAATTCCCATGACATTTCTTGCAATTCCTTTCCAGTTACTCATCAGAGAATCAATAGGGCTTCTTTAAAATTAAAAAGATAGGATAGTATATTATTTTTTTTTCTGGTTACTGTATCTGTAAAGTAGCTAGGACAAGATGTTTTCTGTTCAAAAATAAGCCAGCCTACTTCGAAAGCAGCAACACACTTGCTTTTCATTGACAGAAAGCATTTATTTAGAACAGTATTTACATTTAATGATATTAAAAATAAATGTACAAGAGACATTAAAAAATGAACAGTAATTGTAAGAAAAATTCTCATCCTTCATAACATAATCAGCTCACAGGAGCCAAAAAAAACACTCCCTCACAGAGAAACTGTCCCACAGTTTTATACTGCTTGTTTTCTGGCACCTTCCTTTCAAGTACCTGTTACTAGCCACTGGATCTGAAATAGTTTGCACAGCATCTAATGAGTGTTTGCAGTATGAAGCCATCAGACAAGATGGCTCTCTAGTTTAATACTGCATTGCAATTACTACATAATGCCGTGCAGAAATCGCGTCAGTGTAACAGTGTCTAGGAGTAGAAAAACTGGCAGTCCCTCAAGGGAAGAAAAAGTGTAAACTTGAAAGATGAAAAAAAAAATCAATGATTTTGTTGATCATTAGTCCACAGTTTTGTGTCTTTATATCTGGGCATAAAACAAATTTGCTGGGCAGCATTTTTTTTGTTGTAAAAACAAAACCAAACATATCCCAGAAAAGTGTGAGCTTCCACATTAAAATGTTCCTAGTGAAGTCCTCCAAACATAAACTAAACAGGTGTTTTTGGAGTATGCTGATAGTGTGAACCACCAACTTCAAAAAAAAGTGAAGCAACGTCACAAGTCTGATTAGAATGTCAAATAATTTGAAGCTTCACAACAGTTTACCTCAGAAGTAACTACTCAACTGTTGTTCAGTCAGAACATGCACTTATAAAAAAAAAAAGGGGGGGGAAATGTACGAAAAACTGATGCCCAGTAAGTGAGGTAAATTTAAAATGCACTGATCCAACAGTAGCTGCAGTGGTGGTTTGTTTGGTTTTTTTGTTTTGTTTATTTCTTTTTAAATGCATACTTAAGACACTTGCTCATCACTTAATTATCAAGAATGTTTACCCACTTGCTGCCATCAAGGTGTCAAAATCCCCAGCGTTTCCACCTGCTCGTCAGGCCTTTGCCTGTTACTCCTAACCTGTGTTAAACACACCACTAAGGAAAGTCTCAGATTTTAGCAGAAGTAACACAAAGAAGGAACGCCAAAAAACCAGCATTGATTTAGACAAAATTGTAAGTTAACTTGAAGCTATCATATAAATTTTTTTTGCATCCTAAAATTCATCATGGCAATTTAGCAAAAGTAGGGGAAAAGAAGGAAATTAGGGCACACTGCAGAATTTAGTACCAGCTGGCCTCAAGCTCTGGACTCTGATTGCAATTTCAGTCCAGGACATAAGCAGTAGAGATGGAATACTTAGTTCCAAACTCAGGGAAGAGAAACGTATTTCCACAAAAGTTAACAGTAACCATCAATAATCATTTTCTGTACTTCTGTTCTTTAGCATCCTGTTAGTTCTTTAAAAGTCTGCTGGCAATTACGGCCATCACAAGAGAAAAGCAAAGTCCAAATACCTAGTTTAGAGGCTAATCCAAGTTTCAAACCATTGTTATGACCACATGAGCAGACAACATTCTTAGCAAGCTGCTAACACCTAGGAAAAATTTCGGTGGACCACAGCTAAAGAGGTGGTGAGAAGTTTTTTTATCTAACTTCATACACCCTTGCTCCCAAACGAACACAGAATCCTTTAATAAAAATGCCCTACCCAGAAGGACTACCAGGATCTTTCAGTTAACTTGATCTTCCTTGACTGAAAGAGTAAGTTTCAATGTCATTTGTGGTTAGGACCAAAGGGCAAGTTCCTACTTTAAATCCCATTGAGAGAAGAGATACTACCAACTCTCTCCTCTACTAGAAAGATTACTTTTAGAGACAGCGATGGTCACCTGGGCAGTCACAGAAGAGGAATGCTTGTTCAGGTAGCTTTTCACTTTAAGGAACAGCATATATACACAAACCTTTTTTTCTTGCCAACAAAAATAAAACAACAGGCAAGCTACTTTTGATAGCCACTTTACTAACATAGAACATCCCATAAGTATGGGACCTTTATAATTTTATGCAAAGAAATAATGATTTTAGGTAAAAAGAAGTTAGGGAAAGTATCTTCTTTGGTTCTAGGACAAATACCCCATGAGCAACTGCTCTCAATAATAAGTGAACAGCTGACCCAGGGGTAAGGTGGGGGGACAACAAAAGGACGGTCAAATTTGGTGTAGTCTCTAGGAAAGGATTTACTGGTTTCAGCCAGAAATCCAGGCAATTAGCAAGTACAAGAGATTCAAGAAGGGACACACAGAGATCATTTAAACTGCTCTTTGCACTCTACACTACCACCAAGACTGAGCAAAGTAGGAAGCAGCAGGTCTACTGAAGTAAACTGGCGGCAGAAAGCATTGCACGTGACATTGGCCTGAGTTAAAAGCACTATTCTTTCTATACAGAAAAAAAGCTGAACAGATTGGAGAATTCTCATCTCAAGGGCAAGGGACCAATTTTCAAACAACAAAAAAATGAAAGGGCTGTAAATTATGAACAGCGACAAACACTCAAAATGAGTAGTGTACCAGCAACAAAAATTAGAAAAAAATGGCATGTAATATACAGTGACTTACAAACATGTCCGATGCGTTACTGATCTTGGGGCTAATGAAGAGAAACAAGGAAAGTAACATGGAAAATAAACATTTTCAGTGCAAAAATGTAATTAAAATGCTGGAGCAAAATGATTTGAATAGCGTTGCAGAAACTTGATAGAGCTAATAGCTTCCACTGAAATTCCAAGCAGCAAAGAAAAAGCTGAGCTCACAAGAGACAGAAACAAAGAATGTTTCATCATTGTCTTGCTTCGATTTTCTGCACTATCGATGCCCTTACTTCCTCTTATTTTCCTGAGCTTTCCTATATCACCACTACGTCTGTGGACTCAGTTCTCTTTCCAGTCCCCTATTAGTTTTGAAATATTTTGCAAAAATCTTTTCCTCTTTCAGATTTAAAAATTATACTGAAGTCCCTGTTTAAGCAGGGGAACCCAAAACTTACTTATCTTCTAAAAAGAGGTCCCCTAATTAAGCAACTGCTGTGTAGAGAGTGTGGCTGTATAAATATAAATGAAGCTCTATAAAACACCATGCACACCCATGTACCACTTTAAATTCCACAAGCACATGAACGGATCAAACAGTAAAACTCTTTGCGTGTGATGGTGCTGAAAACTTACCAGGGATTTTGCACAATAAAACCTAACAAAGAAAGGGAGAGATGTCAACAGGAAGAAACGGGATAAAACGATCCAAAGAGTACTTAAATAATTCTGCTACATAAAAATCAGGAGAAAAAAAATGGAGAACATAAAAGACCACATAAGTGGTTATAAGACAGAAAGGCCAAGGGGACCTATCAACAATTTAAATAGGGTTGCAAACAGCATTGAAAACAATTGGTGGAAAATGCTGTTTTCAGCTCCATTTACTGACATCAGAAGCAATGTGAACAAAATCAGCAGGATTTGATCTTAAGTGCAGGGAAAAAAAAAAAAGCTTTTCTTCATGTAAAAAAAACCCCACAGGTGTGAAACAGATTGCCTATGATATCATATTAAGAGACTGTTCTTTCAAGATTGGAATAGAGGATACAGCAATTAAACAAGCCCTACCACACCATATTAAATACAGATGGATTGGATGCTCCTTTGAATCCTACGTTTCTTGGAACGACTACAGGTTAGATTTTATTTTTTAAACTATTTTTTTTCAAAGAAGTAACAATAAAAAAGACGTTTGTTTTGCAACCAGCATTAAGTGTGTTGTCTCCCTTTGTAATGCAGTCTGTGACTGAATCTGTATTTGAATCTAGAGGGGCATGCACACGGTAGCATGTTATAAAGCTCCAAAACAAGCATAGGAAGAATGATGTGGAGGTTTGCAGGAAAGTATCATAAAAACATAAAAATTACATATATATATAATAAGTGGATATTCTTATGAATTAAGCAGAAAAGCCTTCAATTCAAAAGCCACATCTACATCTGGGGCAAATAACTCAAGATGTTATTGTATGCTCCTCCACATAAGCACCAGAAACACTGTCTTGATCTTTTTTTTTTTCTTTAAAAAAAAAGGCAGGGAAGAAATTAAATAATTATACAAAATATGCAAAGCCAAATGATGTGGACAAAAAGAAAAATCCAGGATAAAGAATGTCCATTTATTTTAAAGTGCATGCATAGGAGAAAAGGAACAGATTATCTCATCAATGCTGAGGAAAAAAGAAAACTTTTTTTTCTGAAACATTCATCTTGCCTGCAGATTTTTAACTCAGTCGTCTTTGTTACAAGAATAGGACAGAAGCAATCTTATTAGTACTAGAGATTTTTATTATTCCTATTCTGGAAATAAAAGTTGAAAATATAAACAAGTTATCTATGGGACATCATTATTTTTGTTTTTAGAGCACCATGTTATATGAAAACACTACCACAAAAGGTATCTGCTAGACCTCAACCACGCAAAAGCCAACAACAGATGTGTTTAAAAAAAAAAAAAGTGGGCTCAAACCACCAAAAGAAAATGCCAAGTAGATAATCAGTTTCAAATAAAAGGCTAAACATAACAAGTGCTTACTGCATGGATGTGATTCAGAAAGAAGTTCTTTCCTAAGGAATCTAAGTTAGTCTTAATGTTTTTTGTAGCAGTTTTTGAAGTTGTTTTCTTTTTTTAATCTTACATGAAGAAATGAGAAAGGAAATATAAAATACCTTTCCAGACTCAGAAATGTACAAACCAGTCCACATAATAACAATGAACTGGGACCATATATGAAAGTACAGACAGAATCAAAAAGGCAGTACTTTTGGAAAAAATGGGACACATCTACAAAATAAAAGAAGGAACAAAGTATGCAGGTTAAGAATATAAATAGTGAGGGAAAAGTCATCACCAGGAAAAGGTTGCTAGCCTGACCCTTGAATGGAACTGATCTGCGCTCTTCAAATAAAAAGCATTTTACAGTACTGTCTGTGCTGTGTACAAATACTCAGGCTGCGGAATGGAAAAGTGCAGTAGTTCTCTTTTAGGAACCTGGACTTTAGAAATCTTCTGTAAAATAAAGTTATTGATAGAGTTAGTGACTTTGCAAGAAATAGTTAAGTCTCATCTCCAGTTACACAGATAATTCTCCATACATAGTCCCATTCAAATGCTAACAGAAGTAGAGACCAAAAAAAAAAAGATCACTTTCATGGAAGACAGCATCATTTTTGTTTTCGAACAGGCTATATTAAAGCATGACATTGATAATGAAGTAACCACTGAGGAAACTGAAAGAGGTATTTTTTGGCAAAATGATGCAAAAAGATGACAGCTCTGCCAAATTCACATTTTGATTTTTAATATATTGGTTAATACAGCAACCCTGTACTTGGGAGCATCAAAGAGCATTTTAACCTTAAAAAGTTAGTAAAAAAAAAAAAAAAAAGGAAGCTTTAGCAGGTATAATCCCATGTCAACAGTTTATTTTCAGTGCAAGTTAAAATACAGTTATTGCTTTAATACACAGAATACACCTTCATTAGACTAGCCTCTGGTTTTGGATTACATATTCCCTTGTGAATTATCTGCTGCTAGATGCAGTGTTACAAGTGTCAATGTGTCATGAACATGGTGACTGCGACACAAGCACTACAGTGGAGGAAAAGGCACAGCAGGTTCGGAAATACCTGGCTTTAAGGATAAGTTTCTTCACCTACCGGAGACTGGACTTTAATTATTTGTATGCCTTCAGCAGTATCCTAACCTTCCCAAGACAGCACAACAGTGAGGTTGTTTGTGCCTCTGTGTCAGTGCATCTTTTACACGAGGAAACATGGGGGGCTAAGTTTTTACAGTGAGACACGCGATGCATGACAGATGCATCCTATGGCAAAATAAACAGCAAAAAACATTATTCCTGCTACCGTGTGCAAACAAGTAGACTTTAAATAAAAGCCTTACATACCTCGCATAGTTTTATGAAGAGATTTTTATTCTAAGTGAATGAAAAGAAACTTTTTTCGAGGGACAGATGTCCTACATGATTAATACAATTTACCACCTTCCACTACCAACCAATTTATTCAGACTGGTTGGAACTGGAATTCCATTCACCTGACATCTGATCAGTAGAACATGTTCCTTAAACCAGCAGGATTAGCAGCTGCTACCACACAGATGTCCAATTCACAATAATTGTCACCAGAGAGTATAGACTATAATAAACTGAAAACATTAATTTGCTTTTCACTCCTACGCGTGAGTCCTCTTGTCTGCGCAAGGATTGCAAAGAGTAGACGTGCCAGGAAAAATATTCTGATGTTCTTCATGTCTACTAAATTCAACATAAATTTCTAAGATTACTAATAGGAGACTTTCCTAACATTAAACTCTAATAACAACTCCCCATATTGCTCATTTTCAGGTAGGTCTACTAAACTGTTTTTGTTAGATAGTTGTGATGCACACAGCTTTAAGAAATCTTCCTAAGCATTTCTTAAGGAAACCTGCCTAATGCTTACTCCTTACTTGCATTTTGACATCTTGCAAAAAAAAATCAAATACAGTAATTTGTTCCGTAACATATTTCATAATAGGCTCAAAATAACTTCTAGTATTTCTGGTAAATAATTTCTATGGAATAAAATATTATTATTAGAACCTTCTTTAAGTTTCAGTGAAGCGCTATGGCTTGCTAGATGCTCCAGTGATGATAGCTGATAGGATGGAGTTCTGCAGACACCAATGCAAGTTCGACCATCATGCAGAACAGAGATTTAATTACCAGTACTTCCATCTAGACTTACTGGGCACAGAGATCATCATGATGAAAATGGAGACTGAAACATATACAGTTAAGTGCTCTTAGGAAGGAAGACTGTATATTTCTTGAAGAATTCCTTGATGCAGGAAAAATAAAATGGTAGCTGGAGAGAAGCACACAGCATGTGAAGAAGCCTTTGAGCAAGCAGGATTTTTTTTGCAGACAGGAAGCAGCAGTTACATATCTACAAAAACGGCAGGACAGCACCTGCTATTTAAAGCCTCTACCGTTCCAATTTTTGTAGTGTGAACACAAATTCTAAGTTTAACATTAGCATTAAAAATTCTGATTACGTTTTTATAAGTGCCTGGTTTTAAATCATCAGCAAGTGTAACACATACTACAGAAATGCTTACATAGATGATAGGAATGATATTTTTTCTCCATTTCTTTGGAAGCAAATAATATTCCTGGTAAGTTTTGAATGGTGTGAAAGAGAACCTACCTTTGCCCAGAGATCTCCAGACTACAACTGTGGAGCATAACTCAATTTAACATAATAAAAAAGGTGTCTGAGCAAATTTAGCTTTTTATTTTCCTAGTCTCGATACCACATGCTTATTTTCAAGTCTCTGGAGAACAGGGACTTCCCAATGGAGAAAGTGATCTACAGAAATGCACATTCATTGACATTATTGATATTCCTAACCACTAGAATAGGAAATAGCAAACTAATAATGATTATGGGTCTACGTGCATTGACAGAAAGAACACCTTATACATTCACCTTAAGTAGGTGCAGTTCCTGCTAGCGAAGCAAGATGTAACTGTTGCAGTGAGAGTTTAAGACCACAGAGTGAGATCTGATGAAAAAAGGCAACACCTGATGATTACAAGCTACGTCAGCTGACCTAAAATGAAGCAAGCTAGAGTCCTTAGGGCAGGTGTGGATTTTTTTTTTTCATTTTTACTTTAATCTTTTTTTCTAACTAAACCAGCTGGTCTAATTTAAAGTATTATTTCTGCCTATGCATCCTGTATAAGACAAAAAGGTAGGCCTAAAGAAAAAGGCAGGACTCTTATTGACCAGGCACAAACATACCGAACAGCAGACCGTGTCAATCTTCAGAAAATAGAATCATCACATACTATGCTGTATACAAATGCGTCTGGTAGCTGCCCATGAATTATCTCATGTGCAACTGTTTGTCAGTAATTACAATTCAGAAGGAAGAATTACATCTACAGATTTTGATGTACTTATTCCTTTCTAAAAACATCTTTACTAATCCATAAGGATTCTCACACTTTCTCCACATGGCACTTCAAATTCAGTTTCTTTGAATTCGTGTTATTCCTTCAGAAGCGTGGAATTTTTGAGAGAAAAATGGAAACACCGGAGTAAATATAGTTTGAACTTTTCAAGTGCTTGAAATAGCATATTTCAAGACAAAGTAACTTCTGATTTCCTATTTAAGATTATTTACAGTCTCAAAGTTCTAATATTTTACAGTCTTTGTTAATATGCCTAAACATGAAAATTAAATATTTTGTCTTAGAGATAAAGGACAGTCAGGACTTGGGATAGTATACTAAATTGGTCATGACCATCCTTACGTTGTTGCTCGAGAGAAAAAAATATATTTAACACCCATTTCACCTATTCAGAAAGAATGATGTTTACAAACATAAGAGGTCTACTTATAGCTCCTCTGCAGAACTTAGAAAGATGCTCTAGAGAAACATACATTCAAGAACAGTAATAACAAAGTAGATTGGCAAAATGATGCTCATTCAGTTTAAAGAGTAAAGCAGTATCTAATTTCTTTTTTGAAAGCAGTCTATTTTACCTTTGCACATATTTTGAGGCTTTACAACACTGTATACACAATATATTTCAGGACTAGATAATTTGGACACAAACAAGGAAGCAGAAAACTAATATTAAAATACAAAGTGTGCTGCTGGGTAATATTATAAAGGCTAGATCTTTATAGATACTGACTGAAATTAGGTATGTATACAGTACAATGAAGTAAAATTAAAAATTAAATCATTAGGATTTTTTGTTCCTTTCTTTCCCTCTGTTTTGCCAGATGGAATTCAGTATCATAAGATCAGAGTATAAGTCAGGTTGGAAGGAACCTCAGAGTTCTCTAGTTCAACCTCCTGCTCAAAGCTATAAGGTCAGAAGAGGTTGCTCACGGTTTTATCCAGTTTCATCTCAAAAGCCTCTATAGACAGAGACAGCACAGTACCTAAAATTCTGCTAAGCTCTCATTACACCAGTAAGAGAATAGTAAAAAACGTGAAAAATCTCCCAAGTAAACGTGGGATTTTAAATGTGCTTTTCACTGGACTGGAGGAGGAGATATGTTGTGTGTGTGTATATACATTTTAAGAACTACTAACTTATCCATAATACTTATTTTTATAGTGGCAACATACCTGGAACATCAAATGAGTTTCAACTCAAACTTTAGACTTGTATTTAAATGATAAATTACTTACCTGTGAATACCAATTATACATCAAGCTGTGCTATGTATCTCTAAATATAAAAAAATTGTGGAAATTCTCTTTTCAAAAGAAAATGTTTTACTTTCATATGAAATTGGAATTGGAAATGAATATTCCAATTCATACTGAATTGGAAAAAAAATCAGCTTTTGATGAAAAATAGCTCTCAACGAAAATTAAGCCTTGTGTTAAACCAGGATGAATGAAAAAGTCTTGCTATGTAAATTCTCAACCTGAGAAGAGTAAATACTTATCAAAGCCATGCCTTCCTTAAATCTTGAGGCACACAGAAAAATAAACCAGAATAGGATCGCCTTTGAGAGGACAGAAAGTCAGCTATAAAGAGAATTTCAAATGTAGTTTTTTTTAATAAATATTTACACTTGATTTTCCCTAACATTGTCTAGAAATTACTATTAATAACAACAGAATCTACATCCTGAGCTACATTTTTCCCCCAATTCATCTTATGTTCTGAGGACTAGAACAGTTATAGTTAAGCTAGTTTATTGAGCATTATGACTTTGTGTTTACAGGAAGTTTTTTTTAAAGTGATGGAAGTTTAAAAAGTAAGATTTTAATGCAACATCAGATGTTCTCTCTCCATCATTCTAAACAAAAAGGCAAGGAAAATCGTTATTCCAAACGTGGTAGATAGAAAACGTGCATCCGACATCACATACCAGAAAGCAGGGGTTTACTTTTTTACTAAAGCATACTTTTCCCGATTTTAAGAAGGCAAGGGAACACATCCCTCAGCTTTTCTGAATGCAAATAAGTTTACTTTGAGATTTTGGGAACATGGTAGGAGCATCTTGTTCATATTCCAGTCCCCTGTTACTGATAACTTCCAGTTTCTCAGGTCAGGCTCATATTTAAATAGTAATCATACGCTCCTTTTCAAAGCTTATTTTTGTGAGCAAAAAGGTACATACTATGAGTGTCAAATGAATGGTCAAAACAGATTATTATACAACGTTTACGAAGAATTACTTAAATATAACCTTGTATCTTCCAAGACAATACATGCAAGATACTTGCAGACCTTGCTTGGCTACACCAGAAAAATATTCTGAATTGATACAACCACTTCCTTATGTGGCTGTAGCTATTTTCTGGAATAGCTCTACCTATCTACCTACATATCTTTACTAAAATTAATTTATATACAATATGACAAGCATTAAGAAGATACATTTTAAAGAAAAATACAACTAACCTGTGTTTTGGTAGTATCACACATAAACCAGAACTTGAAGGACTAAATATTGTATGAAAATATCATCCAGCAGAACTAGAAGTATCAGATGCTTTCATCAAGATAATAATTCCAAATAGTAAGCTAAACTCTCTGGAACTGATGAAGTGTTAATCTGTAAAATTTATCATATAAGAAAATATTTTTTAAAGTTTTAACTTTCTCCTATACGGCTGAATTGCTCATCCTTAAGACTGTGCTTCTTTGGAAGCTGACACTTAACGGCCCCAGCATTTAACTTACAGAAAAAAAAAGTGCAAAAATACTTTCCTCTATCAAATTTGAATTTATAAAATTTCTGTCAGTTACTTTACCTGCAATACACATGCGCACACACACTTTCAGCAGTAGAAATGAAAATATTTTCCCCTCAAAACTGTTTTCTTTTCATTAAAAAATCCTTATCTGGAAGTAGCAAAATTAAATAACAGTTTGGATTTTCAATGTAAAATGAATTTGTCACTTGGAACGTTCTGGCATTCTGCTTTGAAAAGAAATGTTGATTATGTTTGCATGCTTAATCTAACCAACCACTTTTTGCAGAACTATGCAGCACGTGTGTGCTTTGCATATGTAGCAAATGAAGCCATCCAAAGCAGGCCTTCAGTCTAGTAATATTAGATATTTTAGTTTTAAAGCTGTTAGATCAACAAAACTTTAAAAAAAATGAGAATCCACACCACTTCTTAGGGAGTGATAAAAACCTTGAGTTTTGAATCAACCCGTACTGAGAGCTTTATCTCTTTACAGCTAGGAGCCCATGGCATCATTCGCTAGAACAGCGCTCCAAACTCATCGCCAAAATGAGTACAGAATGTGTTCCTAACTGCACTCACACTAGAGTTTCTCAAAGTCATGACACAGAACATAAAATTTTAAAGATATTAGTGAAAAAAGTATGTGTATGTGCACTTTTCACCCCCCTCCCACCCCCTCCTCTTTTTTTTTTTTTTTTCCCCACTTCAGGATTCTTATTAGTCCCTTTCTCCTGGTCTGCTCCATAATCCCGTTTCAGCATGCACCCCAATTTCAGCTTTGGCTCTGTGTCTTCCTACAAATGCAACGCGACGAGCAGAACTGTGGTTTTTTTCTTCATGAGAACATAAGGTCAGGCAAGTATGAAAGAAAAAATAGAACCACCGTGTTTTAGGGAAAACATTTCCAAGCTTTCCCCCTATCTTCTGGTGCCTGGCTGTCCTTACGAACATGTAATGTTAAGTATCATAACTACAATATTATTCATATAATAAAATTTGAACTCTCTCACTACTAAAGTCAGAATATCACTCAGAGATTAATATACCAAGTAATTTAAGCATGCAATTAAAATTACGTGAAATAAAATATCAAAAGCTTGGTAAAACCTATGCTTGCCTAGATGCACAAAAGCTTTTGAGTACAGTAACTACAGGATGGTTTAAAAAGTCTGTTTAACCCACACACACAAGAAAAAAAAAAAACAACCAAGAGGCCTGCAAGGAAAGCTTCTATGCACTGATGAGGATTTTCTTTTTTTTGACGACCTCTGATATTTCTTCAGAAATAGCATATTTCTGTAGGAATCTAGTCTAGATTCCATTAAAAAAAAAAGAAGTGCCTGATTTTGAGTACATATCCATACATAAGATTTTATCAGAAGACGAGTTACAACACTTTTGTAAGAGTAACTCCAGACCATTTTGTTTCTGCTGAGAACCTTTAATATGACAATTACTAGTGAGTAGCTATAAGGAAGCTACCATTCTTAATTGCATACAGCCTACATTCTGTTCAACAATTACACTTGCACAGAGAAAGCAAAAATGTTTTTATCTTAGCATCAGTATTTAAATGCCTATGTAGTTTGGGATTTTTTTCATTAATATAAATGAAATCTGATTACTGATTAAAGTGTTGCTTTTCCTCTCAAAAACAATAAACAGAACATTAGGATAAAACACACCTGCATCAATGGTTCTCACCGTTGATGAGATCCTGAACACTATGCAGAGTGTTGCGACATATCATATTAGTTTTGAACATGGTCACAACAGGTAACAGTGAAGTTCTCACCACTGAAGTATTTATACTAACAAGCTGCATGAAAGTTTTCACCTAGTCCAGTATTCACCTACCCTCTGTAATTATCAAACACACAAAAGGAAGTAGCTGCAAGAAACCCTACTGACGTAATTATAACTTCTTTTACGAGCATCTGTTATCTCAACAGTGCTAAGACTTGGCTGTCCTGTGAAACATTAGGGTTTTCCAACATTCCCTCCAAGCGTAACAGAATAGATTAGCAAATATAACCTTCTTTTAGTGTGAAATCTGCCCTTGGACTCAATGTGACAGATTATGCAACTTTCAACATCAGGATATTTACCAGGAGGAAAACAATCATTTCAAAGATGAATCCAAAATAATCTCGTTCCCATACAGTGCCTCTTCATTCTTGTATTATGAAAATGTTGACAGAAGTGTCTGCTAACTTTTTTTTTAAAGCATGGTGTTGTGGTTTATCTTTCATGATTTCTAATATACCAATTGAGAATCCTTTATATTGCTAGTTCATGAATTATTATTTTTTTGGTAACTCAACACTAGATTCTAGATGAAAATCAGAACTATAAGACTTAGAATGTTGTACTTAAACCATAACATAATTCAGAACAGAACTGTAACAAAGACCAAAACCTTACAGGCTTGTCAGAGACAGAAAGCCCCAAGAGCAGTCTTTGATATTCTCACTTCCCTTGGTGCTGCTTTAGGATCAGAGCAAAAGCGTTACGAAGCTACCCGCTAACCACCACCTTTTAGTCATAGAAACCAAGGAACTCAAGTGTAGTTGATCAAATCAAAGGATTTTGTTCAAACCAGAACACTTTTCAAATAGAAACCCAATAGAAGCCAACATACCAGGAAGTTTCTCAACTCCCAGAGAGACACATTTATGTTCAATACAAGCAGAACTCGGTATTTTAGTAAAATCTCCTATAGAGAAAACCAAGATGCTGTAGCATTGAAAGGCGCATTCAGCCGTAAGATTGAGTTATGAGGTGACATGAACATATTTTAATAGCTTCATGCCAGAAGAGGTTTGATTCTTCCCATCGACCACGTGGACTATACCCACCATCCTAACAAGCATCAGAATGATTGATACAGTTTATGAACTCAAGGAAGTATCTTTATTCACATTCCAAATCCCTAGTGTTACTTAACTCTGGGAAAAGAGTAAAGAAAAGACACTAGGAAAATACATTTTGCTTGATGACCTCCACTGATGAAGCTGGAAATTGTGTACAGTATTTCTAACTCAATCTCACAAAGGCAACTGAGAGGTTTCCTAATGAAATTAAAAAGTGAATGGTAGCAGACAACTGAGACTGGGTCAAGAACCTTGCACAACTCCAAAAAAGAAGCATCAGGGCTGGCACTACACATACAGCAGAACAGAAGCGCCCAAATATGTCAGATGGAGCAAAAATCACCTGAACACTGTGAAGAGGAGAAGAGACCCTCACATCACAGAGTCATTATTAACATCCTACTGAGATCCCTAACATTATTTGTGTCTAGAACACATGAGAAGTTTGATGCACAGCTGTCTGGAGTGTAACTGTACCTCAACAGACTTAGCTGCAACCTAGTCCCCACCCTCATCCCATCCCAAAATTTGCTTTGGCAATGAAGACTCACAAAGATCAAAGATCTGAAGTGTAACTGGCATTCTAAAGCCCAACAACAAAGAAGAGTTTTAACTGATTCTATACTCACATTTCAAATACCTTTTTTTTTGTTTGTTTGTTTAAGTTCAAAAATTCAAGGACTTGCCTTCTCTACACAGCATCAGCATAAATGCATTTCTTGAATTTGCTGGGTTTTCTATCCCTACAAATGTAACAAACAGAAGAAAAACCTCATATAGAAGAGAGGGAAAAAGAAATCTCGATACTGCTATTTCCATCTTTTCTTTTACATCATCCAATATAGAGTTCTATCACATTCCAGGAAAAGGTAACAATTTGAGGCTACACTGCTTCAAAGGCTAAGAGTTAGCTACTAACATGTTTAAAATTGGAGGACTAATATGAAGATATGGTTCTGGTTCTCAGGTTCCTTTCATCTACTGAACACATCTCCAAAATTTAAGTACAAGATTTGCCATTTCAATAAGGTAGCAGATAGCAAGAACTATGAAGAGATCCTTCACCTACAGTCAGAAAGTTCAGAGTATACAACCAGTACAAGATACTTAAACAATCAGAGACATTACATGATATTTCATTTGTTTATGAAGACCCTAAAAACAGAGTAGAAGGAAGGAAGAAAAGAAGAAAAAAATTATAGCTGTGGAGATACATTTTGCAGATATTGTGAGCAAACAAGAAATAATATAGTTTACCATAACTGTAGCGATTTCAAGTGTGCACGTACACAATATATGTGTTATTTTGTTGGTAAGGAGGTTTTAGACTGGTATTAAGCCTGAACAAGAAGTTCTTGGCAGAACAACGTTAATGAAGATAAAAGCAAAAAGACTTCCTATAAGAGTAAAGCATGCACCGGCAAGAAGTTATGTACTGTTACAAACCGCAAATTTTAAATCCAGCAAGAACATACAGGAATCATGATTGCTTTTCATTGTTCAAGTTAAATTAAGAAAAATCTTTTGCCTCATCTACTATGTTGGATGAAAGAGAATTTATTCTGTTCTACAGCCAAAAAAAAACAGAAAATTTGTCTAAAAAACATCTTAAATCCTGGGTCACCATCCTTCAGAGAGCTGGACTCACCTTCTCCTAAAGATTTATTTAAGCCAGAAAACCTTTGAAGCCTGGGAAAATACAGCCAACCTGGACTTCAGAATGAGAACCTTACAGTTCTCCTAAGTACCCATTTCAACTAGATGTTGCGTGTATCAGTGTGAAAGAAAGAAGGAGTGACAATGAAATTGACAACATTGAAAATTGAATTTGTAGCCTCCTAACCAATGGTTTCATGCTGGGAATAATTAAGAAATCATATGTTCACAAATAATCTACCTAAAAAGTTTTCAGGAATACAAACGCACAGACCCAATACCCAGAGATCCCCCGCCACCTGCCAAATCATTGATAACATTAATTTCTTAATAAACAAAAAGGGACATCAAGCTTTCACTGAGTATGTTTTTTCAAAAAAAAATGTTTCAGGTGTAATTAGCACTATTAAAAGCCATTGACACGTAAGTTCACACAGAACTGGGAACTGTTTATATGAGTCCTGGCATTAACTTCACTGCAGTTGCTTAGACTGAAGATCGAACAGTGTTTTGTTATGTGTCATTACAGGAAACGTCCTTCAGAGTCACAGACTATTGACATGAAAACATACTGATATTCCATTGACTGTTTCATATGCCTTCTTTTTTTTTTAAAAAAAATTGTTTTCAACAAGTTAGATTCCAACCAGTGCTTTTTAGCAAGTACACCAAATATACTTGTTACCATCATTTTAAAATAACATTACAGAAATTAACATAGACAGAAGCTACTGGTGCAGAATTAGAACAAAAGCTTTGCTTCAAGAGAAAAGACACACCACAATTGGTTTGAGGAGAAGCAAGAAGATAAATGACTTTGACATGATGCCATTGCCCCCACCTTCATACTCTTGCAAGATAATTCACTTTAAGATGACTGACTTAAGGACGGTTCCCCAAAGAATGGAAGATTTTTATCCTATTTACTTCTTCACGTTATTAAAAAGTGGCTTGCTTGATTTGCACATACTCCTAACAAAACAGAAAACCCCCATACAGAAAGCCATGATGGTAGAAACAGCAGGAAAGCAACATAAATCAGTGAAAAGCTCGGCAGCAAAGGGTCTCTTAGGAAGGTTAAAGAAAAAGGATCCAGAACTTCTGGCGTTATGTATGAAGAACAAAACAGGGTGCACTGTTTATTTTCATTTTGACCAAAAAGGAAGCTGGACAGGTAAAACGTTCTGCCTCATGCAGAAAATGTCTTTAATGAATGATTTAGCTCATATGTATTATTTATTAGCTCGTATGTAGCTTTTAGCTATGCTGTGTAGCCTACTGCAGACAGCTGAAAGAACTCCAGCAAAACCTTTAAAACAAGAAGTCCCACATAATTTACCACTTCCAATTTGTTTTCTCAGCCCTTAGAAGTTATGATTAGAATTGCTCGTTTAGACCACTTTTGAGTAAAGGGAACCATTTCATTCAATAATGGAAATAAATTGTATCAGTTGATTCCACTGCAAACAGAAGTGTCTATAGTAAGTCCACAGAATATTTTCCTTTCTATACCAAAGCTTATCCCACTACCTTTAAGATTCTTTGTAGAATTGCTTTAAAAGCATTCTCTAACATTAAAGTTCTTAGGTCTGCTTTTTTAAACTACATTCCTTAATTGGTTACTAAGAAATAGAGAAGTACAAATAACGATATATTTGTTTTATCCCTGAGTGATACATTTTCTTCTTTTGAATACATGTGACTGCAAATTGACAATTTCATTTGAATTTGTAATTGAGTGAGATAACCTGAAGAGTACTATAACATACTAAGTGAAGTTTTTTATCTGAACTATACTGTAGTATCACTTAAACTTCATAGCATCAATATTAACCAGAACAGCTGAAACATGGTTTGTGAAGGTAATAAAAACCATTTATCAGGGCATTTGATATAAAAAATTTTTGTACATAATGAAGTATAGTGAAGCTCCACCAGAATTTTAATTTGCAGATTACTGTAACTTTGGAAGGGCAATTACAAAATAATTTAGATTTTTAAGGCTGTACTAAGCGAAATATTACCTAAAGGCAAAATGCATGTGGAGAAGCAAAAAGCTGAAGATCAGTTTCTGAAAGCCATACACACTAGACTCCAAATAATTAATGAAAGTCTGTATTTTCCACCAAGGAAGCTATTTAAGTGTTTCCCATACAGCTCTCTCAAATATGTCTTCTGATCACTTAAATAGTGCTAGGGAATAAAGCCTAAACTAAACTAAACTTGTAAGTTTTACAGAAACATTCCCCCCACACTCCCCAAACACCCAGTGTATGTGTTTCTAGGTTGTTTCTTTTTTTTGGTTGGTTGGTTGTGTTTTTTTTGTTTTGTTTTTGGTGTTTTTACTTGGCAGACCTTGCTTATCTAGCAGCAGAAACAAAGTAACCTGGCCTAATTTTATCCAGAGATGTGAAGTTTTGAAAATATTTCCAACTTATATAACAAAGTATACTGTGGGTACATTGCACAAGTAGAAGCAAAGATTTTCTTTAGAGAGCTGTTCTGCCAACTAAAAATTGCAGATCGTGATTATATACAAACTACAAGAAATTAAAGCATAGTTCTATTTAAGATGTGGTCACAGTGTTCAAGTACACAATGTAACAGAAGGAAAGGTAGTGTAAGTTCTGTTTTCTATGGTGTAAATGAAATGCTTTACTCCTTCCACTTTATGCCAAACATTTTAAGAATGTATGAGAATTTGAGTTTATTGTAATCTTGACAACTGTGTGCGCAGGCAATCCCCATTTCCTCCACACAATTTAGATGAGTAGTTAAGTACAAACCTGGAGGAGGATACAGAACATGTATAGTGCAGAATGACTTCTTTTGTAAAGCATCAAGCAAAACGTCCCAATACTGTCTGGGTCCTCCCAGAATAATGAATCTAAATGATACCACCTAGAAATTCGCTTGTCAGCTCCTGTAAAGAACACACACCTACAGTAATGCCTATACACAGCTTCCAATAGAAAATCATTGTTGCAAGAATGCTGGAGCACAGTATCTTTTCAAGGTGGCGGTGTTTGAAAGTAGTGCATTAGTAAAAGAAGAGCTTAAGAGTCAAGAGAAACAGAGTCTATTTCATAAGAGAAAAGAAAAATCCTTAGTTTGGGAAAGCAGTGAACAAGCTCAAACACCTAGAAGCTTAATTCCATGTTTTTATTGCATATCTTCTTTGCAGTTTATCTATGTGCCTACAATCCCCAATCTCAAGGCACCCTTTTATGTATTCTCTTCCTATATACCTTTGATGTCTTCTGCAAGAAAGGAATAGCTGTCAAAAACTATTTTTGCAATTCAGTAAGACCGCAGCAAGAGAAGGAGCAAGCTCTACACAATCAGCGGAAATGCACCGGAAGTTAGTGTACACAGATGGCGGACTGAAAACTACTAGCTAGGATCCTTCGCATGTGCTATGCATGATGCGATCAAAACGTAGTTGTTTTCTCTAAGCTCTCCCTCTCTTAAGAACTGAGAAACAGCAACTACCTTGCCTCCATGTAAATCAGAATGAAAGGCACTCCCATGAAAAGCATGGAATCCTCAACATGAAAATGTGTGCTCTGAAGGAAAAGCGGTCACAAAGATTCAAGCCTGGAGAAAGGTAAATGTATTGCTGACCTAGAAAAATAATAGGGGTAGAAAAATGTCCTTCTATCCACCTCCATCGTTAAGAGTTTAAGTGGACAGTAAACAAAGTAATGCCATTGTGAACTGCAAGTCTGAGCTTAAGGCACCTACAACAGCAGCCAAACAAAAAATTGTTTGGAGGATTTAAGATAGGGATGTAAAACAAAAATGTAGACAAGCTGATATTTCTGTACTGTGAACACCTAGTTAAAAAAGGTTTTCCCCCTCCTGAAATACCCCAATCAGTACTTTTGGTACACATACCTCGAAGAATTCTCTCCTCATGGCAACGTAGAAAGTCCCAGATTCTAACAGTGCCGTCGTCAGAGCATGTAGCAAATTTATTATCCGTGGGTGAGAAACTGTTACATGAAGACACACAGCAGGGGAAAGAAGTCAGCATTTAACAGATTATCTATGCTTCTCAGACAGGGCAAAATTATACTGTAAGGTGTTATACACTGAAAGATGCATTTGAACATAGGGACTTTTAAGTGAATACGGTGCCTGCCACTTCATCACAAGACATGAATTTAGCATAGGATTACTATTGCATTGCAGTCCCCGGTCAAAGGGGAAATCTGGAATTTATTCTTAGCACCTTCCTACCTATGACTGCATACAGTAGTGCCTTCTCTGCAGGATGAGAAGCAATGTCAATATGACTTGGTAACTGTCACCCTAGATTTTCGTGTTTGGCAATACCAATAGAAAGTGACACTGTGTAGAGGCACGGGAGAACAGTTCTTAGGAAAAAACTCCTCTTCAGCCACAGGTGCTTTGCAGCAGAAAAGCAAAAATAAGGAAAAGCTGGTCATAGGAAAAAGCTAGTCAGAAAAAAATAATACATAAAACAAATACAAAACTTATTGTAAATGGAATTTGGAAAAAAATCCCTTCTATTGCCAACCCCATCAACACCCTGAAAAGATTTCTACAGACATAGAAGAAGCTTCCAGACTGAGCAGTCAACATCACTTGATGGAAGTCACTGGAAAAGCAAGGAGTTATTTAGCCATGTGATTAAGGCCAGAACATCCCCCGCAACTGACAGCACTCACTCCCTTTCTGATGCAGTGAAAGTCCATGAGAGAGCCCTCTTGAAATCTTAGGATCTTTATGATCAGGAGAGAGCTTAAAATAGTACAGAAATTGAGTGTATGGCCACAATATAGTCAGACAGTAACTGAATCCAACATAAGCACTTTTCATAACCAAACTAACAGAAAATGCTATACCCTATCAAAGAAAAATGGTGACTTTAGTGGAACGCGTTTTAGTGGCAGTGAACCTTTACCACCAAGGGCCAGCACCTGAACCCGAAGAAACACTGCTTTAGCTTCATTTGGGGTCTGCAGCTTCTCTTCAGGCTTACTTTAAAAACAGTTCTTCTACTTCCATATCTTACTAAAGATTATATGCAGGTTTGCTTTAGAGACATCCTTCATTTACATCTTACTGATAGTATCACTTTAGATTCCATTTTTTATATGTATAGACATTTGCACATCTGAGGCATCAACACTGAACCAAGAGAATATCCTATAGTCTTCTTTTCAATGGCTTGCTTACAGTTTCAGGCTTGAAGAACCCATTCAGTATTAACATTAGACTTCTGTATGCGGCAGTCTGCGTGGGTATTTAGTATTACTGGAAGTCTTGGCTTCACCAAGCCAAGCAGTTCTTCACTTTATTTAGTGTTTTATTATTTTGTGAGAACTATGCAGGTGTTTTATTTCTGAAGGCTTTATATTTTATTCAGTTACGTTATTAAAGACTGAATTCTTTATTTGGAATGAAATTGTTGTCTTACACAGTGCGTATAAAAAGGAATAACTGATACACATCGTCACCATATAAAAATGAAAAGAATACCAGTGCAAAATGCGGCAGACAAATACATCTCTAACATATTGCAGAGGCCGATACTGGGACAATACTAATTCAGAAAGGTGCCAGCAAAACGGTGAGAATGTGGAAACAAAATAAAATATTGTGTTTATGTGGTGCAGGAAGTTTCCCAGAATCTGACAGAACCCATGCATTTCTTCACCCAGAATACACTTAGAGAACAGTCTAATCATGGCAATAGGTACTACAGAAAATGGTATATTGTGTATAAACCTGGCCTCTCTAATCGCCTCCTTATGTGCCTGGAACATCTTGACGTTGTTCATGTTGGACTGCCAGTATTTCACATATCCCCCATGGTCTGCTGTCAGCATCCACATATCATTGTGTGACCAAGTCATAGCCCTTACAGGGCTGTCGTGAGCCTGTAAATTCAGAAACAAAACATCTAGCAAACTTGTTCAAATACTGTCTGACCCACACAAACATCAAAGTTTTAAAAAGTTCCTACTTAAACAGATGTAACAAAAAAAAGGAGAACAGTAACAATCCAGTGAGATTCAATAAATTCTTGCTGGGGGAAAAAACCGTTCCCTTATACTGTATACAACTGCCCTCTAAATAAAGAATATATACACTTTGTTTCCAAATTGTGTTGTTTTAGTATAAGTAGTGAGTCCCTGAGAACAGTTCGTAAAGCATACGCAAATGGAATGAGAAGCATTAAGTGAATTGCCTATAGCCACAGTCTGACATAGGGTCAGAGCAAAATAAAAAAATAAAAAAACACCCTGAGGCTCCCATTACCACACTTAGACCACTGGCCCACGATGAGGAGCAGGTGAAAAATTTTTCCCCAAAACACGCTTCGGGACCTCAAGGAAATGCACAGAGATCTTGATAGATGAATTTACCTGTAATATTGTTTCAAAATTGAAAGTCAGTCCATTCCACAATGTGAACTCTCCACTAGATGCACCAGTAACCAAGCGTCTCCCCTCAGGAGTCCACTGCAAAAGAAAGATTTAACTGTGCAAACGTAGCATTTCTTCACAATCCTCTAAATAAATCTTAAGCTTCTTCCAGGGAATTTCAGAACTAGTATTTACTAAGTGATTGGCTAGTGAATGCAAAATAGACAAAAAAGCAGAAGCCAGAGAGTTTTTGACTTTTGTAACAAGAGAACAAAGCTAGCCCGCTGTAGAAGCAACAACAACAATTTAACCAAAGAAAAGAAACAGTTTATTGGCACCAACACACTCCTAGCAGATGATACTAAACAATACTGCTGACATAACAGACAAGTTGTTAAAAGATGCTACAAGAGTCAAGGTACACAAAGACCTAACTGCTTTTTATCTGATCATTAGCCCCCAAAACAATCCGAAAAAGTTTAAATGCACCCTGAACTCTGAAAGAAGTACTTTGTACTTAGTCCTTACCATTTAATTTCCTAAAATCCTCCACAAAAAGACTAGAAGTAGACAGTAGTCAACCACATATCCCATGTTAGTTTTATTTGAAAATGCTTTAACTGATCTGATCCTTTGTTTCTCTCTGCAGTTAAGAATATCAAGACTCTAAAATAAGACAATACAACTAAGTAAATCCAACACTATACTCACCCTGACAACAAATACTGGGCATTTTACTTTATTAGTAGATGTCCGAACAAATTTTGTTGTTACAGCATTCATAGGGTTGTTCAGCATTCCTATGGGAGGGACCAACTACAAAAAGAAAAAGAGATTTAGAAGTGACACTTCTAACTAGAAGGAAAGCATGCATTCTCAACACCCATTTCTAGAAAAGCAAGTTTTTCATTTGCAGGAATATTATCAGGAGTAAGTCCGTGGAAGAAGACTGTACGAAGCACAAGTCTGTATGATTTACCATTTCTAACACGCAAAACCAGCATCTTCAAGAGCAATGTACTAAGCTCATTATATTATAAGAGTTTATGTTCATAAACTAAAAGCCTACCCAATTGCAGTTTCTCATGGACAGATTTCAACAGAACAAAAAAAACGTAGGGAGAAGACTCCCTTCATATATTTGAGACCTCTTGTGGACAGAAAGATAATCTCAGCTGACAGGCAGACTTGCTCTGATTTTCTGGACCAATTTTATCTACAGAACATCATCAGTTTCAGAAGAAAGATTTTACTTACGTCATTATAATATCCTGCATCAGGCTGGATTGCTCGCATATCTCGCTGGTCTCTCTGCCATACTCTATTCTGGAAAGAAGAAAACAACTCCTAGTTCATATCACCACTGCTTCATTGCTAAACAACAGAAAATAATGTGTTGACAGCCTGGTTGGCAAATCCCAAAGCACTGTGAATTAAGCATCAATTAAAGACAACATTGTATTGAAATGCATAAAACTTAGAAGACCCAGTGATAAAAATACCTTGGGTGTGTTAAATTTGACATGCCAAACACCAACTTTAAAAAGTACTTTACATAGAGTCATTAAAGTTGGAAAAGACCTCCAAGACCATCTGGTCCAACCATCACCCTACTACCAATGTCACCCACTAAACCACATCTCCAAGCACCAAGTCCAACCTTTTCTCAAACACCCCCAGGAACAATGACGCCACCACCTTCCTGGGCAACCCGTTCCAATGCCTGACTACTCTTTCTGAGAAGAAATGTCTCAGAAATTCCAACCTAAACCTCCCCTGAAATAGAAATGAAAAATTTTGGCTTCATATTACTAACTTGCATGTGTACATATTAGAAACATAAGCTAGAACATTAGTTAAAACATTTCTAGCATACACTACTACAGTTTGCCAGAATTTCTTAAGCCAAGAAGGAATTACATATAAACTGTTATTCACTTTTTTGTGGGACCACATCAAATCATCTTAGTGTTAGAAATGGTGACTGAAGTGGAACTTTGGTATATCCCAAGCACTAAACACAAATTTTTTCCCCCCTCTCTCATTTATGTATTTAATAAACAGGGGAACAAGGTAGCTTATTTCTGCCAAAGTGAAAGAGAGGTCCTGAGCTACTACAATTGTTTTTTACAATTTGTCCACTAGAGTTTTTTTTAGGGGGGGCATTCCTAAAATATTAAGAATGTTTTCATATTTGGTATTTAAACAGATCTTAGACAGTAACTTATAAATTTAAGTAAGAAAAATCTTTGAATTGTTAACATCTACAAACTATAATCATGCACTGGCCACAGCAGACCAAATTCAGTTCATCACACCTTTGCAATGTTGCTGTTGAGATCTGAACAATTCCTCTATCTGCAGATTTGATTCTTTGTCTTCTGAGCTAATAGTCAGCATTTGTAGAGTACATCTTGACCAAAGAATTTTATTTATGAAGAAATGAATACCACCCCATCAGGAAAGCTAAATAATCACTTTTCACAGAACCATTTCTTCAGAAAATTTCATTAAAGTTGTTCTCTATCTTTTAAGAGTACAGAACAGGATTTTCAGAGACCACAGTTCAAAACAGTGTTATTTAGTAAAATGCAAATATGGTGATCTGGTTTTGGAGGAGAAAGGGAAATGGTTTATTTCCCACTTCAAGAACTTTTTATTTCAAAATAAAAGAATAATTACATTGTTTACACTGAGTTGTGTCCACCAAGTACTCACAACATCACACGAGACATTCATATGCACTCCCAAGTTGTAATTCCAAGACAGACAATGTTAAAATTGATGTTTACAATTTAACTGTAAATTCAGTTGCGTATATGTGCAGTTTTATTACGAATGACCGAAAACGTGTGTTCACCCTATACCAAGTTCACAGGCATTTGTCACTTGGTTTGAAAATGCAGCAGTAGATCTCGCAATATTCCAGACTGCTCTACAGACATCTGGAAGATGGAATTCCACATTTCATGAAGGAAAAATGTTTTTCAAACAAAACCAGAAAATTAACCAACCTCCAAATATTTAATTACAGAGGGATTGTAGTCTATAGTCTTTCGGTTCACAGCTTTTCGCATTCGTTTTCCATCAAAAGTAAGCTGTTGCATTGCTTGCTGCTGTGCAAAATCAGGTCTTTTGTAGAACAACTGCCGAGGCGCCTGGTGCTGGAACCTCGGCATGTGGAAAAATCGGGGCGGGGAGCCAATTTCTGTGGCCATGGCTATCTTGTTTCTGAAAGACTGAAAAAAGTGAAATAATAGGTTACTCCACAATAATGATAAAACTGCAATATTAGTACCTCCAATAACTTAAGTCTACAAGTATAAATAATGCTTCTACCCAGTAAACAGTACTTCTTGAACAAGTGTTTTTCTTCCTCTGTGTCACAGATCACTCACCTTAAAGTGATCAAGTGATCAACTTATTTTGATCAGGTATTGAGAGGAATTTTGTACTGAAACAGACCACTATAAAGTCTGTTTTATTATTGCTTAACTGTGCAGGAAAAGAATGTCCTCAATAAGAATAATACAGGCAAGAAACAAGCAGCTCCTTCCAAACAAGGTGACACTTCAGATTCAGTATACAACAGGAAACACCACGGTACTTGCCATTTAAACTATTAACAAGGAAAAAGGTTTTAAAGGACTACCCTAAAACCTTACTCTAGGATGCAAAAATAAAATTACATTTCCTTTACATAGCCTATAATAAACACACCACAGATCACTTTCTGCCTTAAGGTATGCTTTCAATTCCATTACTGCAAAATAAATCAATTATGTAATTTTCAAGATTCTTTAAGTGTAACCAAACATCGCCCCTGTGGAGGTTTAACCCAGCCAGCAGCTCAGCACCACGTAGCCATCCACTCACTCCAAACAACCAATCCCAGGTGGGATGGGGAAAAGAGACGGGAAAAAATGTAAAAAAAAAAAATTGTGGGTTGAAATAAAGAAGGTTGAATAGGACAGAAAAAGGGTAATAAAAAATAAGAACAAAAATAATGTACAAATCTAGTGATGCAAAATGCCATTGCTCACCACCAGCAGCAATACGGATTTTTTTTTTCTGACAAAGAGAAATTAGCCTAAAAGTAATTTTTAATTCTGTAAAATCTCCAAGTGATACCATAGCAAGCTCCTCACAGCTGAAAACTACAAAATACACCGTCTTTAATGTAAATACTGACTTCAGATTAAGTACTGACACACGCTGAACCAGTGAAAACTCACACTTAATTTTCAGCTAGCACTCCTCTGTCCCCAAGTTGTAGTTTGGCATGAGTTTTAAACCAAAATAAATTGAAGAAAGCAAACAATGCTGAGAAATCTTATTTGCACCAATGCTAACAAGCTTACACAGAGTCAGCGTGCATTTAATAAAAGGAATGAAAATGGAACTGGTAGAATTCAGAACAAGAAACTGAAATCTGCTTGGACATCCATGAATGTAATTTCCTCTTTAATTAAAGTACTCGGACCCTCAATTTGAGGGAGTTGCAAAGGTATTTCAACCATTGAGCTTACAGCTTTATCTTGCCTTTTTTTATCTCAGTAATTGAAAAATGTTTCAATTTTTTAAACAGCGAAATAATGTTAAGATAGACGCGTTAGATGTAAAAGAGAGTATGAAATAGCACCGAGGTGCAGGCTGCCCTTCCAACACGCAGTTGTTGGTATGGGGCAGGGCTGACCCTGCACAGGCTTTGCAAACCTAGAAGTCATACACTCCTTCCTACTGCTAACTGAATGTGCGTCAGGTGAACGGTAACACGCATCACCGATGACATCTGGCTGTTAGCTCTGAAGACAAGAGTCTGAACTAAAATGACACATTTCCTTAAATGAGGTCAGAAAATTTAAGACCATTGGCAGGAATAGCATCTTTCATTAGACCAACTTGTGTAATTGGAAAAAGAAGAACTTTTACGTAAACAAGCTTTCATATTTGCCTGAAAGCTGCTCAGTACCAGGTGGCCTAATAAGATACAGTGTTTGGAGGTAGACCTAGTAACATCACTGTCACCACACCATTACTGAAACATTAAGCTCCTTTGAAACAAGAAAAAGGAGGCAGAGCTTTCTGACACAGGAAGTATGCCAAGTACCCCAACGTTATCTCAGGTTCTCCTACAACTCTTAGGAGAAGAAAACTAGAAAAAAAAAATCCAGTTCTAATCACTCTCAACTCTAAAGATACCTTTAAGCAGGGGGGGGAAAGGTAACTTTTCAAACGCAGACAATATCTGTATTCCCTTATACGCAATGGAAAAATGAATTTCAAGAACCAAGAGTAAGAATGCAGACACACACATGCTGCAGCTTCCAAAACACTCTGATCAGGTACTTGCAAGAAGACATTTTATAAAAACACCTTTTTAGAGAAATGCTCCAAAGCAACAGGTTAATTCACCAATCACTCTCGTATTTCAGAAAACCAGATCTCCTGAAAAAAATCTCTTTCAAACATAGGTAAATAAACATTTGCTATGTGAGCATTTTAGACTGGACATTCCCAAAGCTATTGCAAGCAGTCTCTGGCTTAGATTATTGTAAACACCATTCACTTAACAGGAGTATCAGTGGAAACAATGGTTTATGGTTATCAAAGGCATATACGGATGTTAATTACACCTCTTCACACTTAGACCCTGCTCGCTGAGGTCGTGGTTGTGACAAGACTATGTGACAAAACACGAGATGACACAGGATTAAGGAAATGAAGGCTTTATGTTCTTTTTTAAAAAACTGTTTTCTCCAACTTCCTAGATCACTGCCTCCATCACAAAAAGCTTCCTACGCGCAGTTGCAAACTGTATGAATCTACAGAAGGATTTAACCCAGCTGCTCATAATCACGTCCTTCTAATAATGCCTCAAATATCATGCTTTTATCCACGTAATATCCTTACACCCAAGTCATCTTTGCATATGTCACACCTATAGCGTGCAGGTGTGTGTGTGTATATACACACAGCAAATGACGTTTCCAGAGAAGTTTTCGAAATGAAGGGTTTGCCTATGCAGTCAGTTATCAGATCAAAACTGAACATTCACCTCCAAGAACTTCTACTTGAGTCAGACAAACACAGCAGTTTAATATTGAAGCTACCAGTACCCTAACTTGCCTTGTGCTTTTGAGACCAATGTCTCTACAGTCTCTCCCTTAGCTCGCTTGTATCAGCTAAAAAAACTCTGTAAAGTTAAACAAAGCTTTAAAGAAAAACACTTTTGCCGTATAACAGAAACGGTGAAAATTAACTGTAATTATTTGCATTGCAATAGCACATTGGAGTCCAAAATATGATTCAGGTCATTCAGTGGAAAAAAAACTTTTATAGAAGAACTAATTCAGCTTTCCCAGGCAGAAAATACAAGATAGCACCACAGTGCAAAGTCGGCATAACAAGTCATTGTTCAACACATCAGTAATGCCTACTTCCTTTGACTGGAGAAATGTTACTAAAAGGAAAGAAAGCAGCATCTATACATTGTACGTTTAACAGCTGTGCTTGTCCAATTTCAAAAATCCTATGGTGAATAACCACTTCTGAAAAAAAAACCCACACTCATTAACTGCATTTAACTTCTACATTAAGAAATCCTTAAGTACGTCTAAATAACAAATATCAGACCAAGTCCAACACGTTATTCAGTCCTGAAACTTTGCAAGTAAAGGCATTCCAAAACGTTCTCCCTTTTTCACCCTTTGAAACAACATCTATCTCTGCTCTGGGGACCAGCAGTGGGCACTTCCATGTCTTTCCCATTCCTGAAACATCCATGCTATTTCTGGGAAACCTCTTTCTAGATCTCACCATCCAGTGTTCTTCCTTACCTGGGAATCTTCTTCCCATTGTAAAAGAATTATGTGGAAGAATATACGCCTGATGCATGCTACTCCTGCCATCTTTAGCAAAGTGTTTCAGGTTTTAAAGAACAAAACCACGGATACGTTCACACCACTGATTTTACTCTCCACTACATAGGAATGGAGCAAACCATTGTGGCTAAGGGTTTCGAACTGTGACAGACTGCTAGACTCATCGGCCTGTCTTGGAAGCACAGAATTACCAGGGGGAAGGTTAGATAAAAAAGGATTCTTTATTTTTGCAAGTCATGTAATCTTGAAGTAAACTGTCTTCCTAACGTTTTAAATTACCTGAATTAGGCATTCTGAAAATGATTCTTCCTTTAAAGAGGGAATAAACCTGAGCAAAAGATTAAATCAACATTTTTCCATCTCCCCTATTTCATTTGCTGAAGCAGATACGCTTATAATCTACAAACGTCAGAAATAAACATTACTAGAAATGCTGAAAAAAACAGCATGGACAGCAACTTCCAGTACGCTTTCCTGAAGATACACTGGGAATCTGCTTAAAGCAATTGATCCAGCTGCCAATGAATTAAACTCTCCCAGCGGAGGTAACTTTGATTCTGCTCTACACAGACGTTGCAATTTTTCTGAAGAAAAGATTGATCACATTTCCTTCACAGTACAAAACAAAATTCCACGGGGAAAAGAGGGAAAAAACATGAAGAAAAAAGGATGCTAGTTTAAAGAGCTAGTAAAGAATATATTATTTTGACCAATTCCTCAAACTACTTTGTGTTTCAATCTCCTGTTTTATTGGAAAATGTTTCGTTACATTTACAGTATAAGAATTACCTGAAATCTGAAAATTGTACAAGTGTGAGAGGCACTCAAGAATCTCAAACAATTTAATCAGTACTTTTTATTACCTTTTAACAGTAATGTTAAAAATAATAAAATAAAACAATAAAACTAATAAATATAATTAACTCATAATTAAAAAGAATATAAATAATTAATAATAGAAATGATGAATTTTTCATAATACTAAAAGTAACGTTATGTTACACACAAGCTGAGCAATTAGTGGCTTGAGAGCAGCCCTGAGGAGAAGGACCTGGGGTTGGCTTTGGGGGAAAAACTGACCACGAGTCGGCAATGTGCGCTTGCAGCCCAGAAAGCCGCCCGTACCCTGGGCTGCACCAACAGCAGCAGGGTGAGGGAGGGGATTGTGCCCCTCTGCTCTGCTCTCATGAGACCCCACCTGCAGCCCTGCGTTCAGCTCTGGGGCCCAGGAGGAGGACCCACGAGAATGCTCAGAGGGCTGGAGCACCTCTCTATGGAGCCAGGCTATGGGAGTTGGGGTTGTGCAGCCTGGAGGAGAGAAGGCTCCACGGAGACCTCACAGAAGCCACGTGCCTAAAGGGAGCCTGCAGGAGAGCTGGGGAGGGACTTTTACAGCGGAGTGCAGGGACGGGAAAAGGAGTTATAGCTTTGAAGCAAAAGAGGGCAGATTTAGATTAGATACAAGGAAGAAATTCTTTCCTATGAGGGTGATGAGGCCCTGGCCCAAGCTGTCCAGGGAAGCTGTGGGTGCCCCATCCCTGGCAGTGCCCAAGGCCAGGCTGGATGGGGCTGGGGGCAGCCTGGGCTGCGGGCAGGGGTCTTTGAGGTCCCTTCCAACCCAAACCATCCGATTTACAGTTTTTGCACCGATTTACAGTTCTACACCTCGATGATGTCTTTCCCAGTAGTTACCCAAGTGAGATAACGGCTACGTTAAGCAGGAACACAAAAGTAATTCTTAACAGATATGAGTTTTGACAAAAAAGAGCATGCAATGCAGTGGTAAGGAAAGCTTGCGTTGGTCACTGACATGCAACAGGGCAGTACAAGTTTGCCCAACTTAGCCCCGTGACCATGCAATGACATACTTTTCAAAAAAAGAAGAAAAACCTACAGTAACAGGAGAAAATGCATAAAATTACTGTCCTTTGTGTATTTTTAAATCTCAGTCCGATTTTGAATTAAATAAAATTCATAATAAAATTATAAATATAATTTTTTTATTTATAATAAAATAATAAAATTTACAATAAAATTAAATGAAAATGTTTCTAAAACATGAATCACAAAACTGAAGACAAAAATACTGACCTATATCATACAAGACTGCTTTTAATCAACATTTTCCCAGGATTTCCCCAGGGCTCTACTGCCTTTAAAGATACTCCTAATATATACTAGCATTCAATCACTGCTGTGTTCTATCTGTAACAAGAACTTCCAGATGAATGGGGTCTGAATTCGGACCATACAAAGTGGGGGCAAAGGATTTGGTAGCTTTCCCAGTCCTGGCCATTCTGTTCCAACAGATGTAAAATAATAAAATATCATCTACATCTGCATGAAAAAATATGGAGGTTGATAAAGTAAACATTGACCAAGTCAAAATTTATTACTCTGCCCTAAAGTCTTAACAACCTCTTCCTATTTGGAGACACCTGAAAGATTTGTTTCATACGCAGCCCTGAATCTACTACATTGACAGCTTTTTCCCCTTCATTTCAGCTCTGTACTCACGCATCCCAAACACATATACTCACATGATACAGAGTCTGAAACGATAGAATATGTAGCATTTTTAGCACATCAAAAAAAATCACCATACTGTGAGCAAGACCTGGAAAAATACAATTATTTTGATGCTGATTTTGATTCAAAAGATTTATTCTCTGCAGGAGAAGAAGCAGTGTCAATATTTGATTGACAAAGGAAGCCCTACACCTTTCAAGTTTTACATACAAACACACGAACCCCAAGACTCTCTGGAACATTGGAGAAAGCAGGCAGACAGATAATCTGAAATGAAGACATCTAAAAGCCCAAGGGAGAATGGGATACAAAGGGAAAAAACTTTACAGACTGAAAGCGTCTCCCAGGCTTTGTTAACCCGAGGATCTTGAACAGTTGAGTCTGCTCAGCTGCACTTAACTTACACACATACATTTAACAGTTTCTTCAAAATCTGCATTTCGAGCGATAAGTAAATACCAAACAACCAAGAAGATCTCAGACGTAATTCAACTTATGCTCAAACTAAACCCCTGACTCATTCCGAACACACATGTCATTTGCAGAAGACTGGTGCATAAATACATTATTAAAAAAAATCAAAATACTTCAGTTCACTGGACTCTAGAGACATCTCCTGCTTTACTGCTTTGGCCACAGGAGGGAAAACTACTTCCCCAAGTCAGATGCCCCAGAACAACTCCCTTTCTGCACCCCACAAAAGGGACTTGTACAGCAAGTTTCTTGTCATGCACTTCAAACGAGGATGGATGTTTGCAAGGCTGCACTAGACTTCAGCTAGAAGACGCACAGGATTTGGTTTGCTGCTATGATTTCAGTGTTACTGATTTGATAGTTTTTCCATAAATTAAAATTGACTTGCAATACTTCAATCAGTTTTAATAGTAAAACAATATTCTTCCTCTCTGAATTACCAATTAATTCCTTCATCTTGCCTCCTACATGGCATTCGACAAGAGCTGCATTTAAATTATAACCCAGTCTTTTACTACTGTGAGTCACTAATACAATAGCAATTCATCTTAACTTGCTGCAATGCTGTCCAGCTTTGTTTTCATGCACAAGCGGTTACCGATGCTGCTTTACTCTGAAGCTTACTTTGCTAGGAAGCAAAATTTGGACTAACTTTTAGATCACTTAACACAGGATGACAACACTAAAAACAGCAAAGGAAAGACAACTTAAAAGCACAAAAGGCCTCTCTCATGCTTGCTAACCCTAAGTATCAAGATATTCTTCCTCAGCTAGGCATTATATCAGGACTTGCTGAACTAATGATAATCTTAGCAAGAAACAAATTAAAAAGACACAGCTGCGTCTGCTAGGAATGCTCAAGAGCACAAGGCCAGGCCCCAGGTACAGACCCCGCAGGTCTCCTTGCTCATCTTCACAAGGTTTCTGCTGACTTGTTCCTCAAGTGTTTCTAGGTCTCTCTCGACTCAAGAGCTGTCTAGGTATGTAAACTCCCAAACCACCAGCTTGTCATCATCTTTCCTTCTCATCGCACTTAAGACTGAACTGGAACTTTTCTGGATTCTAGATTCTAGAGACAATTATGATGTAGGCACCACAGGGAAGAAACATAGCCACTGTGCTTCCATTTGGCTACAGTCAGCTCCTGGCAAGAGAGACCTTAATAAAGGACTCAAGCCCTCATTTTATAATAAGCAAAATCAGCAGAGAACAGGAAAAAATAATGAAAAGAAATCTTACACTGATCATAAAATTCTCAGAGGACTTTTTGTAAGAGAATGTATGATCAGGGAAAGAGAACCAGCGGGACTACAGCAGTTTGCAGGACAAAACACAGCAGCTGCTATCTTTGATTCAGGAACAATCTACTGAGATTCAGCTGATAAATGAAGTCCACATCATCTAATGACAGTCTGATTCTGTTCACGCTATGAAACAGAAGCAAACATTTTAAAAATATTAAACTTGAGTATTTGAGTACCTATGAATTGCAACTTCAATGACAACAAGACGATATCGAAGTTGGGTTTTTTTTTTTAAAGACTTGGGAATTAATAAGTTGAAACTTTCTACAATGGTTTGTCCTTCATAACCTTTCTCTATTGAACACTTAGCAAACACACCCATAACTCATACAGCTTTTACATAAAAGCAAACGTTAAAAGCAAAGAAAAAGGATTACGGAAATCTCTACATGATGACCCAGAGAACGCTCCTTTTTCCTTGGTGTTACTTGGCCAGTCTTCTGCAGTGCTGTTTGCCGTACCAGATTCTTTGCCAAATAAAAATAGAAGAACAGCATATTAAATTTCCATTACTAAGAAACTGAAGTCCTCAAGAACAGCAGGAGGAAGCAAAATAACACCATCATTTGTAATCATGTGAAGAAAAGGTGCATTTACAGAGGAAGCGAGACTCGTGATAAACACAACTAAAAGCAAAAGATGAGATTTTTTTCAGTACTTATTAATTAAATATAATTAAAAACTCTTTTCTACCTCTCTCTCCAAAAAGATTTTATACTTCAACAGAACATTGCAAGAGAACATAATTTTATTTATTTTTGTATTTTAATGCTCAAAATCATTCCCCAGCCATGTCTGCAGCCTGGCTAACTCACATCCAGAAGCAGAGACCTCTGCAAGACAGAGCCCCCATCTTCTCAACACGTCCCTTACCTCGTGAAGTCAACACGAGAAGATTCTAAACACTGCTCCTGCCACGCTGCAGAATAAATGCCCTGTAACATACTGGCCCACCGGAATATTCTAGCAATATCCAAGGAGATTTTTTCAAAGGTTTTTGACTCTCTCTTGATGAAAACACGTAGCAGACGCACACAAGAAATGCATCCGAGACGCAGAGTTGTTTGATGTCCCTCCCCAGACCAAAACCCAGGGTTTGGTGCAGTTAAATAAGCAGCTATTTTTACAGGAAAAAATGCAAATTAATACCTTCAGTTGCTATGCCCCAACACAGCTATTGAAGAAACACGTTTAATCAAGAGTAGAGGAACTGGTGAGAACGGTTCAAACTTTACCAAATCAAGCAATGTTGCTAAATAACTCCTACAGACCCTGCTACAGAAATTCACACCCCACACTACACTGTAGGGTTAACTTACTGGTGAGTCAGGGAAGGCCAGTTCAAAAACAAACAAGCAAAAAAAAAAAGAAAAAACCACAAGACAACCAACTAAAAACACCCTAAATTACGGAAACAGTGCAAGAAAACATTTCTGAATTATTCTGATCAAGTTGAGTTATGACTGTGGCATTAGTTACATGGATAAAGACAGAATTCTAGAGCTCAGTCTCCCATTATCTATTCCAGTTAAGATTTAAGTCTAGCATATTTGTAAACTCAACTTTTGCCAGTTTGCTGTGGAAGGTCAATGTATAAACCCTGTTTGCTACTTATTGGGCTAGAAACTATCTAAAGAGGAACAAACTGACAATAGCCAAAAAAAAAGATAATTGTAATCTTCAGTTCTGTGTGTCTGCAAGTCTGTATAACGTTACTTGAGCCATTCTAGCAGTTTGATTTGAAACACGCTTATTTGAAAACAGCCAACATGGAGATTCTCCTATCCAGGAACCTTGAACACAACACTTTGTACAGTGATAGCTGATGTATATACCACATTCTCACACAACCGAGCCCCCAAATAACTAATTTCAGGTTTTTGTAAGACTTGTTTCTTCTTGTAAATTTTATTTTTGGTATTATACAATCCTGTCATGCAGTGTAAACTAAGTCTTAGGTCACTTATTTTCTATAGTTACTCCTTTGAGAAAGAGTAAAAAGAGATTACAACCTTCAAACATGAATTTAAGGCTTCTGGCAGCTCTGGCAAAGTGAACTATGCACTGTAGACTTTCTTATTTTGTTAAACAAGACATTTCATTTTGCTAGCTCAACACAAAAAGAGCCAGGCCCAGTTCACGTGGTTACATTATAATCACTTGAATGAACAGAATTGCATCGTTTTTACTGAACACTAAATTCAGAAACAAAACCATGTTAACAAACGTGAATTAGAAATATGTTTTCTTTTAGCTGAAATCACACAGGCATCTCATCCAGATGCCCTTCCTCATGAATCAGTAGACATACAAATCCTGTGTGTGATTACAAAGCCTGTACGTGACTTTATGTACACTGCTCAACCACCACACTTAAGCTTCTCTAGTAACTAGTATTTACCATTTAGCGTTGTTCAATAAAAGCACATCCATTCATCTTCTCCACCAACACATTTTTCAGTAAAGAAAATTCAAGTTCACATACATCAGTTCTGCACAAAGCCTTTTAAAGAGTAAAGGTTGCCAAATCGCAATTCCCCCAGTTACAGGAAGAGCCAGACTCCCCATGAGAACAGCAGTTCAGTAAGAGAGCACGTCCCCAGAGAGCCGCACGTCAGAAAACTAAGTTCTCCAAAGGTCTAAAATCCCTCGGCATTTCTTTCCTACTTTGTATCACCTGCCCTGAGAATATCAGCTAGCTCTCCTAGCAAAACCAGCACTCCACTCAGCAGTTCTAGGCCGGTATTTTCATCTTACCGTACTAATATACTCGGCAGCTTTACTGCTCAAGGCTCTACAGAAGATATTACCAGAAATAGATCAAGCATGCTTATTAGGCTCAAATTTGTTGAGACACAGAAATATTTGCATCCACCAACAGAAAGAGATTGCAAAACATGGTTTGAGGACTGGCCAAGTATGAGTTTAACTCCCAGCTCTACAATTTAGGAACTGCACAAACATTTGAGAACGAGTATTCTGTATTAACACTTAGAGTCTGCAGCCCTTTTACTTGCAGATTTGGTCAATCTATGATCTTTCTTGCAACAAAATGTGAGTAGTCTCTGCAAAGAAGCATAACAATTTGCTTACAAACATGACTCTATAGAAAGAAAGGCATTTTGAAAGGAAATTGATTTTTACTGGGTTTGGGGGAAGGGGAACAATGCGGTAAAGCACAACGCCTCATCCTGGTCACACAAATTAAATGTGGTGATAACTACTCTGTGAACTTCAGTACAAAGAGCCTAGAGGATTGCTTAGATCAAGTTCTGTCATGACCTGAACCAAACCTAAAGCTGCTGACACTAAATAAAGTCTTGCCTTGCCCCCAACTGCATGTTCCCGCCCTGTAATATCCCTCCTTTAATCCAATGAGGATTTGTGTGACCGGACTGGCCATCCACCTAAGGAACTACCGTGTTAAGAGACCTTTTTTTGTTATCATTAGTCAAAATCCAAAGCATCTTCTCAACTCGCTAACGAGTTCCAGGAATGCCCCTACAGACAGACAGACATTTGATGAGAAAACAAATGACAAGGAGGAGCAGGGGAAGTCACCGCTGCAGGCTGCAATGCCAGCTCGGATGACAGCCCCTGGACAGGCCAGAAGGACGGCACAGAGCTGCAGCAGCACCACGCAGCCACCAGGCTAAGTCACGCACCGCATCCCCCAGAGCTGGGCCGTTACGTAGCCGATCCAAAACGCAGCTCCTGCCAGACTCAAATTTGTTGACAAATACTCACGCACCCACGGCAGAATGCAAATCTCTGAGTTGCCAAAGCTTGCTAATAAACACCAGAACTAAACCAAACACAGAAAATCCTGCGGACTGCTTGTTATCCATCGAGTCCCCGGCCTCCCTTTACAAAGGAGCACACTAACATCTGCTGCATGCCTCTTTTTGATTTGGGGAAGTGATTTAAAGGAAACCTCAAACAAGCATTTAAACCAAACAAACACTGATTAATTCAAGTGCATGCTTTATATTAAGGCTGCGTGCTCATCGGGAAGCACATAAAAGAACCTCAGTTTCAAGCCATCTCTACTTGTAGCTGCAGAACCACTTCGGCTCCCGCTGCTGCCTTATTCCACTGGGGGTAGTCACTTTCGGATAAAGTTACAGGGGAGGGACTACACAATCTGAAAGCCAAGTTTCATGACCAACTGTCTTAAATTACAGCTTGCTACTGAACTGAGATGTTTTTAAGCATTCAGGGATGCACTTTCAGAAGAGCTGACCGAGCTGCCGTATTAGTTAAAAACACGAATAGCGCAGCCTGCCTACCAAGACATGGTCACCGCCGCTCAGTACAGCAACAGCCAAAGCTGCTGCAGAGACGGACGGCTCCCAGCAGCACTTCTTTCCCTACTGCCTCAACTGCTCCAAAACCAGCATTTATAAGGTGCAGGCCAAAGCAGAAAATGGAGACAGAATAGAAGTTACCAAAAAAAGCCTCCCTTTCACTCACAGAAATGCTCTCCCTGTGCAGCTGCTTGAGAAACTGCATGAACTCTGGAACCAAGAGAAAAGAGGCAGCAAAACACAGTTTATTACTTTTAACTTTTAAATTAAATTTAAATTATTTAAAAGCACCAAAAATTCTAGGTTACATCAAATTCACAGCTCTACAGAATACATTTTCAAAGCCTCGAAAGCTTATATAAAATAAAGTTTATTATGCACTATGTATCGTTTTAGCAAAGATTAGTTAACAGCAATGAGCTCACGACAAATACTGCTCTTCATATCAAAATGAAGTCACTAATTAAAAGTAAACAGAAAACCTGAAGTGTTTAGATTGAGGAACAGCATGGAAGAAATCACATTTAAATGAAAAAATGAAACTGAAGATAAATTTGTAAGGAAAAAATGTACCAAGGTTACTTGTTGCAGTATGCAAGCACCCAAAGAGGAAGAAATTATTTCATTTATGACTGAAAAATATGAAAAATCAATTTTTGTATTACATGCATTTATATGAACACTTCCATGTAATTAAACAACACGTGTGTATAACAATTTTAACCAGGGTTATTCATCAGTGAAGTTTAATACTGTACAGTAAGTCTTTCTTCCTGCAGGAGAGAAATTTTGATAAAAATAACAGCTACTGAAACTGCTTAGAACAAAAAACCCCAATTCCTGGCAAGATTTTGTTGTAACTTCCTCAGTACAAGTCATTATTAGTAGGTTTTCCCATATTGTGGAAGTTAGCATTTATTCTTCCTGAACAACAAGGTACCTTTATGAACATGAGATTTTTATTTTATTCTATTAGTAAAGCCCATCTACATGCTTTTTGTAGATCAGGGCCGTTCTTGCTACACAGAATCGTATTTCTTTGTATAATGTGAGGCAGAGTAGCATTGTTGGAGGGAAACAGTAACAGTACCAAGTGGCTTCCTTTCAAAGCATAAAATAATTTGATCCCCAGTATCCCTCCATATTCGGAGAACGCATTACGAATAACTGTGATGACTCTAAAATAAGAAGGAACTATACCAAAACCATAAAACAGCTTGAGGGAATGCATCAACTTTGGTTGACGAGAAGCTCTACGTGAGCCAGCAATGTGTGCTTGCAGCCCAGAAGGTCACCTGTACCCTGGGCCGAACCAGCAGCAGCGTAGCCAGCAGGGCGAGGGAGGGGATTGTGCCCCTCTGCTCTGCTCCTGTGAGACCCCACCTGGAGCCTGCGCTCAGCTCTGGGGCCCCAGCACAAGAAGGGTAAGGAACTATTAAAATGAGGCCAGAGGAGGGCCACGAAGATGATCAAGGGGCTGGAGCACCTCTCCTACAAAGACAGGCTGAGGGAGTTGGGGTCGTTCAGTCTGGAGAAGAGAAGGCTCCCGGGAGACCTCACAGCAGCCTGCCAGTGCCTGAAGGGGGCTACAGGAGAGCTGGGGAGGGACTCTTTGATAGGGGGCGTAGCGATAGGACAAGGAGTAATGGCCTTAAACTAAAAGGGGTAGGTTTAGGTTAGATTTATGGAAGAAATTCTTCCCTCTGAGGGTGGTGGAGCCTTGGCCCAGGCTGCCCTGAGCAGCTGTGGATTGCCCCATCCCTGGCAGTGCCCAAGGCCAGGCTGGATGGGGCTGGGGGCAGCCTGGGCTGGGGGCAAGGGGCTGGAACCAAGTAGGCTTTGAGATCCCTTCCAACCCAAAATATTCTGTGAACTTGATAATAACAAACTTCATAGGTTTCAAGTCGTATGTCCAGACTTATGCTTAAGCCATCCAAAGGTACGACTGTCTGGACGTGGTGGTTAGCTTTTTGGTTGTTTGTTTTTTTTTTCTGTAGACCAAGTCCCCTTTAGACAAAAGCAAGAAACTTGAAATTAAATAAAAAAAAATAAAAAAAACCAGCAATGAAGGGCTGGAAGACTTGACAACATTTCTAATCACAACCTCCACAAAAATGCAATCTCCTACTATGCTTAAACACACTCAGGCCTTACCTTTCCCCACTATAAACGTCAATTTATATTACCCTACCACAAAACGAAAAACCATTTTAATCAGTACTTCCCATCACAGTGCATGCAGTGTCTTTATACCAAAGGTGTTATCAAAAGTAATACCGCACAAGAGAGACTGGCTTGCTTTCTTTCCTGGCAAACATATAGTTGGTATCCCATTTCAAGTTTCACAACAGAATGACTGGTCCACCCAGCCAGAATGCGGAGAGCAGGTTGAACCAGAAATGGCATTCCAGCAAGTGTCGTTTCTAAACACCAGTGGGCAAGAACGGACTGCAGGTACGTTTTGCGTCACTCGAAAAGCCTGGGACCATGGGTTCTCAACGCTGAAGTGAAGTGAGTAACACAAAACCAAGAACTGCTTAGTTATCAGAAGTCTACTTCTCTGCTCTTACTTTCACAGATTCTCTCGGTGAGAGAAGAAAACTTAAGCAATGTTAAGGTTTTAATCTTTTAGAAGATCTTTCCCATATCCGTGCCCCATTATTAAGCTCTAGCAATATTCATTTTAACTGCAGTTCAGTTGTCAATGATTTTTTTTCATTAACTATGCCAAACTGCACACCTGTGTTTTTACTTTACATTAAATTTCCATTAACAAAATGATACGATAACAGCAAGAAAAATATGGCAAATCAACAACAAACTTGGGAAAATTCACAGACACACTACAGACAGTTTTCCAACTTGTTTTTTGAATATTCCTGCACAAAGACATGACTAGCTTCCTGAAAATATAAGCTAGAGTAACATCTGGGCAAGATTCTAACTATTTTCTGTTTCAGTTTTAATGAACAAACTACAGAAATTCACTAGACATCAACCCTGCAGCTAGCAGATGCAACAAGTGAAATGTTTTGCTCCGAACTATCTCAGTGAAAAGTTAAACTGTCTTCTTTTCATGTCCCTACGCAATCAAGTATTCTCCCTGTTTTTTTCTTCACGTCACTCCGAAGACTAAGACATCTGCCAGGGACGGAAACAAAACAGAAACTTTCTCGTCTCCTTTGATCAAAGCCTCTTTTTGCTGTTAAGAACTACCCACATTTCAAGCTTAATTTATGATCACGTTATTACTTCCTGTGCTGGTCTGCCGCTAACAGGAACAAAAAAACTGATGAGAAATTTTCCAATTCCCATGTTTTAAACACAGCAATGTTTACTGCTGCTTTTTGGCTGACATTCTTTTACAACTTGAAAGAGCAAGGATCCAGTGAAGGACCAACACTTCATGTAACTGAGGCAAACTTTTAGTGTCAGATACTACAAACAGTTAAAATTTTCATCAACTCTAACAGTTTCTTATTAGATTAAATACTGTTTAGATACTGGCCCAGGCTGCCCGGAGCAGCTGTGGCTGCCCCATCCCTGGCAGTGCCCAAGGCCAGGCTGGATGGGGCTGGGGGCAGCCTGGGCTGGGGGGAGGTGTCCCTGCCCAGGGCAGGGGGCTGGAGCCAGGTGGGCTTTGAGGTCCCTTCCAACCCAACCCAACCCATCCTATGGTTCCAGGGCAAACGTGCACTAGTTATTTTCACGTAACGTTCTGTGCAGCTCAAAGAGATGCCCCTCCGTGATCTGTCAGTATTTTTTTTTCCCTCAAAATTGATGCCCTTAATCTGGTTAATTCCATCAACTTCTGAAACAGTCAAATGCCCGCAGGTTAAGTCAAGCCCAGCTTCTAAAGTGTGGAGCAGGTGGGCAGGGAACTCCAAAAATGCTAACAGCAAATCAATCAAAAGACACAACAAATTGTTCTTACTAAGCTGAGTGCGTTTAAATAAAATGTATTTTCATCACAGTTTCAGAGCTTCCCCTTAGGAATACTATAGCATAACTGAATAAGATGTTAAGAACTAGATTTTTAAAGATATTTTATGTATTGTTATACCGCAGATGATATGAGAAAATTGTAGCGAACTGCTCAGAATTAAGTCAATTTTGCTGACAAATAAGTCAGGAAGGAGAAACCCCGAGTATTTTCATACAGTATTGTCTACATACTGCAAGCTTTCTGACAGATGTGGATGTGGTAGTGCCTTTCCTACAGGAAGCACAGAAGCATTTCTGAGTTAGGAAAAGTATAAAAGCATAAACACTGCTTGCAATAAGGATGAGGGACTAACAGCTACACAGAAAAACAGATTCCCAACTGCTGCTCAAAAATGGTGATTAAGAATCTCATGAAGTACGAAACCAGCAGAGTACAGAACTACTTACCTACTACAAGTTTTGTAAGACAGACGCACTCAAATGAGCATCAACATCATAAAATATTGTATTTCAAGGCATACAAGCATGGAATTATAAAAAAGAATCTAACAGTCAACAAGAGAGAATTAACACCCACTTTCAAGAAGGTACAAAGTTTAGTGAATTGTCTCTGGCTGAAAAAAGAGAAGCAGTTTTTAGCATTTACTTCAAGAGGTCACCTACGTTTACTACTCATTCGGACTGGGAAATTACTGACAGAATGTGCCACCACACACTTACCAAGCCCACCCTCCCTTCCAGAGTCACAAAGTGCCTGCCACCTGGGGCTTTACCCAGCCCGCAGAGGCCTGGGCTGTTTAACCCGCGTCTCCAAGCGGTCACAGCCTGACGTCAAGCCTCAAATCTAAAGCAGAAGAAGAAACAGCAATGCTTAAAGAAGAAAAAAAAGAGGGGGCGGGAGGGGGAACCAAGAAGAGGCAGGCCCGGGAGAGCCATGCGAGGCGCGGGGCGGAGGCCGGGCAGCAGGCGAGAGAGGCCCAGCCGCCCGCCCCCCGGTCCCGGCAGCAGGCCCCGGAAACCCCCTGCCCGCCCTGCCCTGCCCTGCCGTGCCCTGCCCGCCGCCCTCAGCGCCGCGCCCGGGGGCTCGGCCCCTTCCCCGCGCCTGGGCCGCGGCCTAAACATGGCGGAAGAGCCGCGCTCCCAGCCGCTGGGCGCCGCCGGCGGCCCGCCCCCGAGCCCCGGAGCCGCACTCACCGTCACGCCGGCGTCGCGTCCGTCCCGTCCCGTCCCGTCCGGTCCCGTCCGTCCCCGTCCCGCCGCCGCCTCACGCGCCCCCGCCGCGGCCTGCCGCCATCTTCCTGCCCCCACCAGCGACGGGGGCGGTGCACGCGCGCTACGTCAAGACGCACGGCGGCGCGAGAGGCCGCGGCGACTGCGCATGCGCGGCGGCGCCCTACGTGCCGGAAGCTGGCCGCCCCGCCCCCGGGCTCCTTCCCCGCGCGGGTGGAGGCGCCAAGCGGCGCGCGCGTGCGCAGTGAGCGGCCGGTGGCCCCGCGCCTCGGGTCACGTGGGGGGGCGGCGGGGCAGGGTCGCGCAGCCATGACGGGACGGCCCCGCCCGGCCCGGCCCGGCCCGCGCTCTGCGCCCTGTCAGCAGCGGGGCCGCGCCGCGGCCATCTTCCCTCCCGTCACCGCTGCTCCCACCCGAGAGCATTTTTTTTCCTCCTTCCATGCTAGTGTTTATTGAAAAGGCCCTCGTAATAAAACCAGGACACGCATCCAACGTTCACAAAACACGGGACGTTAATTAGAAATGTCTTTTAATTTACACTTAACAGCAATACAAAATTACGGAAGCTGTAAAATTCCACCATCCCAATCGAACGATTAAAAAAGAAACTGACTCTGCCCGTCCCTCAATCTTCCAAGAGTCAGGTCTCCACGAGTCAAGAAGCAGCCTCCCCATCTCTTTTGGAAGTTCACAAAAAAAAAAAGTCACATCTACATTTCTGCCAAAAAGCAGAAACACACAGAACAATCCCAAATCAGGGAGAGGGGCATGGAAGAAACAAATACTTGAGCCACTAAGACTTTTCAGGTTCTTTGGCCCTCACAATACAGGAGTCCTTAACCAAACACACATGGAACAAACCAAGAGGACTAAACTCATCCCCAGTTCGAGAACACCTGCACGTGCCAGTGCTGGAGTACCCTTTACCCACAACTCCCTTACTCAGCCTGGGAGCTGGATTGGTACAGAGGGCTGAGAAACAATCAAAGCTCTCAGATTTTTCTGCCTTATACAGAAGGGTTGAGGGTTAACCTTAGTACTGGAAGCTGCGTTTAGTCTGAATGTCATCAAGAATCTGCTGTAATTCCTCATCTTCAAATCGGCCCTCCAGGCTGCAAGATAAAAAACAACGAGGGTTTATTAAAGGTTTTTGAAGCAGTCTCCCCGCTACCCTCTGTATTCATTTCAGATACCCATGCAATGCCCTCTCTGTAGGTGAGAGAACTACATCCTTCCCAGAACTTTCTGCTGAATGATTTCAAATCATTGTATCAAAAAGGCAACCCAGGTGCTGGCTTAAACAGACCTCTAAATGAAGCCCACTTAGCCTCATGCTCATCAGCCAGTACAGACTATGAAGAACGCAAGGAAAGAGCTTCAAGTTGCACCAAGGGAGATTTAGATGGGACATTTGGAATAATTTCTTCCCAGAAGGGGTGGTTAGGCATTGGAATGGGCTGCCCAGGGAAGTGATGGGGTCTCTTTCCCTGGAGGTATCTAAGAAACATGGATGTGGCACTTAGGGACACGGTTTAGTGGTAGACTTGGTAGTTACGTGGATGATTGGACTTGATGATATTACGGGTCTTTTCCAACCTGAAAGATTCTATTATTCTGTGAAATCTTAGCGTGCAAGGAAGAAAATGCGATTCAGATCAGTGTTTGATTTCCTCCTCTTTCTCAGGCCACGAGGTAACAAATCAAAATATGATACTGGAAGAAGTTTATGTCCCACCTGTACATTACAGAACAGTTCATAGGAAAACTCTGTTGCTTGCTCCAACAGAAACAAACAAACAAACAAAAAACACATAGCTGAGTGGGCTGAGAACCACAATTTGAGCCACTGACTCATTCCAGTAAATTTTATCTCAAGTGCGTTAGGGATACTTAGAAAGTTTGCTTCACTGTCAGATCAATGAATAGATGAAGAAAGACTGAGACAGAAAGCTTCTCCATCAACAGAGCCATATTGAAAAGAAGGTATCTGTCCATAGCTACCTTTAGATCACAGGAAAGTATAAACCAGTCCTTTTGCAATATATAAATGCTCACCTAGGAATCAAAGCTTTGGCTTCCTCAGCTGTCTCAGGGCACAAGTTAGCCAAACATGCCAATTCAAATTTATGGAGCTTTTTCTGGAGCAGCAAACTGTAAGGGAAGACAACAACTTGGTGAAATTACAAGACAGAAATATAAAGAGGCATAACACAAACCAAACAGACAACAAAGAACTACCATGCTTATGGCACTGAATTAATTTTTGTTTGTTTGTTTGTTTTTTGGGGGGGTTGTTTGTTTTTGTTGTTTTGTTGTTGTTGGGTTTTATTTTCCAGAAAGAAAGACATTACATAATTTAACAGGAAAAAAAATCACCACCATGGGAAGCCCCACTTCCCCCAGAATTACTCTACAAATAGTCTAGAAAAGCCTCCCATTTACTGAAATCTGCTGTCAGTCTGCTGTCAAAGCAGTTCAGAAGGCAGGACCGAGACCAAATACAATCCTACATGAAGAATTATGATAAAAGGTCTTGTCTTTCCAGAAAGACAAGATTCAGATTTATGAGTCCAAATCAGGAAGCACCACTAAACTGTACTTATATAAAACAACGTCAATATTACATTTCAAATTCACCAATACAGTCTTATATCCTAATTCTTCCACTCACCTACGAACACTGGCAATGGTTTCACGGTTTTTGAAGCGGCTGAAGCGCGCTGTGTAATTCAAAGTTTTCATGAAGACTTCAGAAAGCTCCTGCTCATCTTCTGCACTCTCATTCTGTTGCTTACGATGCTCAAGAAGCATGTGCACTTCTGAATTTAGAAGAGTTTCCGCAGTTTCAAATTCTACATTTGAATGAATGCACACCGGCATAAAAACAGGTAAAGCATGGATTAAGAAGTCCACTTATGGGAGTTTTGTATGTAACTGAGCTTTAGAAAATAAGGAAATAACAGTGTGCTTCACTGTAATTGTGCAAGCCCTTTTGCCAATGATTGGACAGAATTTCTGAAATATATAGGCATATAGATTAAAATTACACAGTTTTGCATGCCTACCCAATGTATTTGTCTTTTCGATTACACACTTTACTTTCGCAGCCACAGCCTCCTGGTTTGTCACACTTATGCAACATGTTTTTTTCACCTACTTTTGGCAGAACTTAAGTAACGTATGACTTGGTTTAGGCATAAAGTATTTTGAAATGCATTATTCACAAGTGACACCTACGGTCTTGGAGGACCTATAAGGAGCTTTTAAAATAAATGGGAACGCTGCTGAACATTTTTAAAGAGCCTGAAACCTTGATCGACCCACTGAAATTTAGTGCTGTCAGAAAACCAGAGGAGGAATCCGTCCCAGGGCACCCTTAGCACGCTTTCGTGAGAACCCCCAGCGGCAGGGCACAGCTAGAAAGGGCCTGGCAACCCCTGTTGAGCACGGAGCGGTGAAGTAACTTGGGCTGACTACGGGCAGGGTGTCGACTTTAGAGTAAAATCATGAGGGGGGGGAGAAAAAAAAAAAAAACGTTTTCAGGACGATATTCCTCCACACACACACACACACACACACACACCTCCCCCTGACATTAAGTAGTAAATACAGCTCACACAGCTCTGGGGTTTACAGAGAATAATTTTCTGAAAAAAAAATATAAAAATTCACAGCCGGGGGCTCGCCTCCCTCCCGCCTCCCGCCTCCCGCCCCCCGCCGCCGCCGCCGCCGCCGCCGCCGCCGCCTCCCTCCCGTCCCGTCCCGTCCCGGCGCGGCCCGGCCGGGCGCCCACCCTTGGGGAAGACGAGCTGCGAGGCGTCCTCCTCCACGTCGGCCGTGCGCGGGTCGCCGCCGCCCGCCGCCATCGCCCCGCTCCCGGCAGCGGAAACCCCGTGAGCGGAAGCGGCGCGGCCGCCCCGAGGCCCCGCCGCTGGGAGCCGGGGCGGGGCGGGCCCGGCTGAGGGGGTGGCGAGGCCCGGGATGTGCCCGCGAGGCGCCCGGGAGGAGCGGCGCCCCTCAGCTCCCCGCGGAGCGCAGCGTGTGGTGAGGGTCACCCAGAAATAGGCGGCCTGGCAGAGCAAGGGCTCGGGGCCCGAAATCTCACAGTGCCTAAAGCAGAGGCGCAAGTGAGCAGGCGTGGGGTGAGCGCTGAAGGAAGCCGCGCTCGTATCTCACACGAGTGAATGGTCCTTGTGCTCACGCAGTCGTTCAGCAAATAGCTGGAGAGCTCAAAACTGCGCCGGGCCCTGTGTTAGAACCAGTGCAGCGGGACGTGTTTGCCCAGAGGAGCACCGAGGCAACAAACGCACCTTCAGCCCCCTGACCCCACACCGCAGTGCAGCCAGGAGCTACAGGCGCCTCTGTTTTGCTTCAGCGACACCAGGAAAAGTGTAGCAAACCATCTCCTTAGGAAAACTACCCACACCAGAATTTCTGTCTAGCTCGGTGTTAGATACACCTGAGTTTGGGAGGAAGGAGAATTGATAGCACACTTTGGGTGGAAGGTCACCGTCTTCAGACCACCCAGAACTAGTCTATAGACCTCATAAACTGATAGGGAGGCTGAAAACGATTATATTTCTCCTGACACTAGTCATGGGAAGACTGCCAACAAAATAACTTACCAAGTAGTACTTTCCCTAGAGAGCTCACATGAAGGCTTAAGACTCTTAATCATCTTACCAGACCTTACAATGTCATCCTGCGCCCTTAAAGAAAGGCAAAATCAGACTGTTGGAGAATTTATCCTGAAACCACTCCTGTTCTCATGAACTTGCATCCATGCTAGGTGAACTGCCTCTTGCGTGCTGGGAAAAGGAACATGTTAAGTGTAAACTATAAAAATATTTACAGGATCAAATCGTTGATCTTTAATATTTGCCAACAGAATATTCAAGCATGGCAGAGAAACTGATAGAAATTTCCTAAGTGGTACAACGAGGACAATAGAACGAAAATATCTCAGGGAACATCTGGCAAATTAGACAATTTCAATTACGTTTACAAGAAAACAAGGAAATCCATGCCAGATTGAGGAAAGAAGCATTTAAAATCACTTGAAATCCTGACGGCTTCTTGAATAACGCATCTACTCAGAACATCATGATTCTCAGAACAGTAGGTAGCTTGCAGAGGCTTAGGTTATGAATTTCACCTTTGTTTTCCCCAAGGATCTGGTCTACTTAAGTATATGAAAACTAAAACAATTAAGGGAAAGCCAGATACTTGCAAGAGTTTAAAGGTACAGCTAAAGAGGCTGTCATGGAAGATAAAGGTTCATTGTCACTTATGTGTTTGGTTAAGGTCTCAAGAGTTAGACATATAAGAACATTCCTGAATGGAACCTGATTCTCCTCCACTCCCCTGGCTTTTTTTTTTTTTTTTTTTTTTTTTGAATTTTAAAAATGCACTTAGGAAACCCACAGTAAATACTGTTCAGCCTCTGTAACTAACCATGCATAACAGAGTATTAGGCTTTTTTATTTTTAAAAAGCAATGGCTTCTTCCTCACCTATTCTTGCTGCCTGTTTTAACGTTTATGAATTAGATTGAAAAATGTGCATAAAGAGTAAGATGCGCTAGATTAAAAAAAAGTGAATGACTTTAAGAAGTTTCAGGCATGTTGACCATCCACATCCTAAAAATGAACTGATTAAAAAAAAAAAAAAAAGATTTGAACAAATCTTGTTTATCGTGAGCTTGCTATTGCATATTCCAGTGCAGAAAGTATTGACTATTGCTGGAGATAGGATATGAGACAGTGGTTTGTTAGATAGACCTACCATAGTAATTTCTTAATTTCCTCAATTTGAAAACACCCAGTAACAACTAACTACACATACAGATCTTTACCAATCAAAGCAAAACAAGTTTAGCTAAATATCTCTGTGAGGTAAAATGTAGGAAGAACTTGGAACACAGATGTTCCATTATCAGTTTAACTGTATTCTGTAATCTTTCCTTCTGACTCACCAGCAAAATAAAGCTCATCTTCCTAGCTGTTTTTTAAGCTTTGTAGCCATAATTTTCTATTTAGTGTGACGTGTCAATGCCCCCAACTTTTTTTTTTAATTGAAAAAGCAGCTTTTGATCTATTAGAAGTGATAAGATTAGGATATTGAAACCTTAATCTCATTGTCATCAATATTTATATTTCTAACGTGCTAGAGGATCAAAATTGTTGTGGAGATAACATCACCAGCTTAGAATGACAGCTGCTATCATAGTCATTATTGCACAAGATTTACATGTGGTTTTTTTTTAATGTGTTTTTAAAGTATAGCTATCCAAGTTTACTTTTTCACATAATTTCACCTTATTTTTTTTACTCCTTTTAATATTATATATAATAATATAATGAGTACATCTAATATATAAGGAATACAAAGTTGTATTAATACCCAGTAATAATAATAATATAAGCTTCTGAACGCAAAACTGTCTTTTGCATGATTTGTTTCATTTTTAAATACATATATAATGATATCTAAACATGCTGTCAACTGGTTGTATAATGCATAATTTATGTCAGAATTAATCTGTTAAAAAAAAGTGGCCTCACTGACAACAAAAACAACGATGGCTCAACAATCTGGATACTGGTCAGTTTGTAGCATTACATACTTGTTTTAAGGAACATGTAACAAAGGTCTTCTGGGCTTTCTGTGTTGAGAGTGATCAGCAAACATATTCACAGCTCATCTTTTTCTGCATTGTGGCAAAAATGGTTCAGGAACTTTTCTGCTCTATGTACCGTAAGTCAGTTTGAGAGCAATACTCACAATGCGTAGATCAGTATACATATTAATAGAGTTTATTGAGTCACATGGGAAAGATGGGAAAGTCCTGGCTTTAATTTTTATCTTTGAGACATGGCGTTTCTCCATCACAATTAGATAGCTCTTAATATAAATTTCATTCCTACTCCCCCCCATCTAATTTATGTTTGGAATAAAAATACTTAAGTGTTGTTCATTTGAAATATCTCATAGAACTTTCTGTTAACCTTTCTGTAATTTGCTTCTAGAATGAAGCGCACACTTGCTTCTGCCTGATCTCATCTTCACAGTGAGCTGCTGAGTGTTACTGCAGTCACAGAAAGCAGCATGCGTACGAGAATCTCTGATGAAAGACACTGGACAAAGATTTGATGTCTGACTGATTAAATGTGACCCCCCCCCCCCCCAAATGAAGTAAGGAAAAACATATATGCCATTAAAAATATACAAAAATAAATCACTGTATTCTAGTTAACAAAGAAGCTGAGAGGATATAACTGATAGCATACCTGGGCACATGACAACCGTGGATGCTAGTTTTATGGTTGACTTCAAAATTTGCAAGTCACCTGGAAATCATGCTAGCTACAGATTCCTTCTTAACCCAACCCTCGTAGTGCATAAGAAATTTATCTTTACTAGTATCAGAAGTATAATTAAGGTAAATAAGTTTTTGCATTAACTTAAATCTTCCAAGGTAATGTAATTGCTAAGTTTTATGCTTTGGAGTTGCCCTGAAGTCACTAAGTTTCTTGGGCGTATTTGAGTCAAAACTATGCTCCTTCTTAGGGTATATATTTATTTTTGTTGTTGGTCTTAATCTGTTCTTCACTGTTACCCAGGACTGCATTTCCCAAGAACCACAAATGTGAACTAGAGGATCTTTAACTACATGTCTGCCATACGACAGAAATGACCGGTAGCCTGAAAATGTATGGAAAAACATTTAAGTCAGAGGTATGTACAACAAAACGTGTGTGTCTAAAATCAGTTGATCTTGTCCCAAAGCAGCCATTAAAATACTTACTAAGAAACTAGAAATGTTTTTCTTTTTATTTTTTATTTTGAAGATCACTTGAGGACAACAACCTGTAAAGTGCAGATAATCTTTTTTCACTAGTTCATTTTAAAAGACCAAAACCAAGTCAGATTTAGAAATCCAGGATTTGTAGAATGCTAAAGAATTCAACTTGCGTGTGCTGTATATATTTCACCATCATGACAATGAATGGAGTTATTGCCAAGTGAACTTTATCTGAGGATACAAAGATTCTTTGCTGTATCATGAATCATGCTATATTAATGAAAATATTTAAATTTTATTTTTAATTTTCCTACTATGTCTCTTTACTTTCTTATAGTGAACCTGGCGTGATTATTTTTATGCTTCCAGGCAGCTACCATTCAATTTTTTAGCAACCTCCCTTGTCCTGAATGTATAATAGGATTTGGAGGGAGGCTTGGTATTTGTACAGATAGCATATTATTCAGCTTTCTAGATGAGAAAGATTTCATCATGTCCCATAAATGCTGTGAGAAACCATACAAAGAGGACAGTACAAACAATCTTTTTCCATTATTATTTATTCTCTACAATACTTCATTAGAGGATAGAGTTCAATTATTTACACTCAGAAGTTATTATATAGGTAGGAGGCAACCAAGTGTAATACAAATAATTGGTCTGACATCTCTGCACTGAAGGTCAAAAGAGGTCTCCTGCTTTAAGGAAATAAATTAACCAAAAATAACCCAAAACAAAACAACATGTAGTTTCCAAAATACAAACAGAAAACAGCACTAATAGTCAGTGAAGATTGCAGATGTTCGTTAGTATACTATGAAAACAAATTATCCTGTGCAAAGGTTAAAATGAACTTTTAGATTTCTTACAGATTTTTTTCTTATAAATTGTAGATGTGATATTTTGACCATAAAACCTTCCCAAACTGATCTCAGTTGAGATTGACAGTTGAACATAATGAAAAAAATTTAAGAACCTCACAGTGGAAACATTCCAACACTGACAGACTCCAGTGATCAAAGACATTCTTCTGTATTTACTGTAAAACAAAGACAATTCATACTTGCAGTGAGATTATTTCTCAGCTGTGGTTATCATGAGAATAAGCCCTTCTAGACCAAAAGGCACTTGCTTCTAAGGATGAGATAAATCCAGATCAAACCAGGTGACAATTGCTTTGAGAAGGAGTATTTCTAACATGCTGTCCCAGCAAAGTAACCCCAGAAAAAAATTATTAAATCGCTGGGTTTTGTGGCCTCCGTCTTGAGGCCAATCAAAGTACATTTTGTTTCTAGTTCACTTCTTTCATCCTTATGCATAGCTGCCATGTAATGATCTAGAAATGGGATTATTTCCTGAGACCACCTGTCCTTGTCGTACATTTTTTCTGAGCTAATTTAACTATCGACACTTTTTTTTTTTGACTGATTTTAGAGCTGGACCCTTATGGGACTAAAGCTGAGAGGGCCCGTTTCTTAGGCAGCAGACCAGTGGTTCTGATTTACTAGCTCCTCTCCTCACTGCAGCAAGACAAGAACACAGTACATATTTAGAGGTGTTTTCGTTTTCTTGTGTTTTGTTTTTTGTTTTTTTAAACAGACTGAGCAGGGAAATGGAAGTGGGAGAGGATAAGGCTTCCTCAGTCCCAAACCATCCAGCCCGCTTCAAGCTTAAACCAACCAAGTCACTCAATCGTAAAATTCTGTTCTTTAAAAATGACAGCTAACCCTCCCCACCCCACCCCTTAGTCATCCCCTATTCAAATAAAATGAAATCAGGAAAACACTATACACTGCTGAAGACACAGAACAGGGCAAACAGTTGAAAAAGAAACAATAGTTGAGAAGCCCGGCACTGAATGCCTGCATGACCAGTCTCACTGAGCGTGCTCAGGGGTGAAGTTTTAGCACCATTATTTTTGCTCTTTTTAAACCTTTTAGAAATTAAATTCTAACATAGAACACTTGAACAGTAATGGGTGTAGCCCTATGTATCATACTGTTTGACAGCTGAAAGGTGAATGGTATGTCCAGAGCTGACCCCACCCTCCCCCATCACTGCAGGGCACCTGGGAGAGTAATTACAAACCACTCAAGTTTGTAACAAGACCAATTTATTCTCAGCAGCAGGAAATCATGAAACAATCCCTTAATCTTCGATTGCTTTTCAACAACATCACAAGGGAAAAGTGGCAACTTAGAAGAATGACCCAGTACAGGAGGAAAGCTGGGTCAATATTGCACAGTTATCCAGATTAGGACCCCCTCCTTTCCCTCACGTCTCTCCTCCGGCAGCAGGAGGACACCACCAGGCAAAACTGCACCATCCTGTTTGCTTCTCTAGGACCAGAAGGAGCAGCAGCATGCAGTTCTGAGCTTTCTACCAGCCCTGTTCCCTGCCACGCCAGGAGAGAATTTCAGGCTTGAAATTCTCAAATTTCAAATTTGAAATTGAAACCAGCCAATTTAAAAAGTCATCATTACCACATATAAGCAAACTTTAAAGCTATATGCAGCCAAATAGCCACTACTCTGCTATACACTTGTATTTTCTTTCCTCATCATTGCTGACCCTCCAGGAATTTGGAAAAAATTACATTTTGTAGTCCAGTGACCTCACTGAGAGGGCGTCCCTCAATGAGGCTGCAGAAATAACTGGATAACATACCTTCCTCCTAGAGTACTTCTTGCAGTCCTCAATGATAGGAGAAGAAGTACAGAGTGCACATGAGTTCCGTACAGTTCGGGTACTATACGTTCTCCTCACTCATTGCCTTGATGTGGTAATGGAAAAGCTGTATAAGATAGCTTACCAACAAAACTACGCAGTTTTATTCCCAAGGCCTGCTATAAACTAGAACACTGACAATTCTCACAATCAAAAGTCACACTAGAGAAAGTGGCTGTCCTATCAAAAGGAAGGTCCCCGAGACTGTTTTCTTAAATTAAACAAATTTCAGTCACTTGTCTCCCTTGTATGACTACAGTCAATTCTCTGCAACCCCCTCCCCATCCCTAATCCAATCAGGCTCTGTTACAAACGTTTCGACACAAAACTTGGTAATAACAGAGAAGACTGTCCAGGGTACACTCCAGTACCTTGTCCTTCGCATACGCAGCACCACATTTTGCTCTCTTAGAGGCCTAACAGCATTCTATTTCATAGCAGGCTACATTACAAAGCACTGTCTAAAAACCCAGCAAATGGTAAACCAAAAGGAGTACTAGAGAGTCCAACCTACGGTGGAATCTGAGAATTAGAGCCTTCTAGGGTTTATTTAAATATTGGATTCATCTGCAATACCATCCAGAGGTTTTTCACATCTTTAACTGTTTTCTGTCCGTGAGGATGGGGTGCTATCCAGATGTTCAACCCTCCCCATATGATGTGCGGGGACTGCAATCAGCTCTTGGTACACAACAGATACCAGAGGTTAAAAAAAATTAAAAAGAACCTAAAAAATGTTTTGTTGGACTCCGTTGCCCAGGCTGCCAGGGGAATGCTCCTACTTGATCTGGGGGGTTCCATAACCAACAGCTCGAGGTTCTGGAGTGTTGGTCACGCACAAGAACAGACCAGTCTCAAGTGGCACTTTCACTCCGAGAGGTCTTCTGCACCTCGCAACAGTTCATAGGCATGGAGCCCCAATCCAACTGAACCCCCGCGCGGAGGGAAGGCTGAGATAAGGCTTGGGCCCCAGTTCTGTCATGCTCTCATCTTCCCCCCAGGTCAGCTGGAAGGCAGACTTGGCAACGGAAGCTAGCATCATAAAATGGTGCAGTAATAGAAGTAACTGGACCAGGAAGAGGAGGCATCCGCCCCAATGATGTCGTAGCCGTTGGCAGCAACTGGGGGGTGGGACTGGTCATGCAGCCGTGTGTCAGGAGTAATGATTGTAGAGGGGGGGGGCATGAAGAGTGCCGTTCTGGAAACAATGCTGACGGGAGGCCATGTATTCCGCGTAACTGATTGTCACCTTCTCACTGCGGTACCTGCGGACACAGCAGCAGAACACGAACCGTAAGCAGACCACGCAGTTTGGGCTAGGCAAAAACCATTGATCTGACATTTTGGATCACAGCTAACAATGGCAAAGAGGCCCCCACTGACTTCAAAAGGTACTTCGTTTGCTATCGCCTCATGTGAGAGTTTGGGTAAATACACTTTTAAGCTTGATTTAGCTTCGGTGTCCCAAAAGTTGAGCCCTATTCAAGGCAATCATAATTAAGAGGACTTCTGAAGTGGCATATGGGAAACAATTGATTAATTTGTATTCTTTTTATCTACTTCCTGTGGAACGGGGAGGAAAAAAAAAGGACATGAGTTTGCTGGAAGCAGAAAACTCAACATTTCAGAGACTAAATAACCAGTATTTAAGTACTATTTGCTTTTCAGGAGATCTTCATACTTGAAAGGCTGGTGAAAGCAGATGACACAGAGTTGGGTAAGGGGAGGTTTGTTATAGCATACGTGTGACTTAGACCGCGTTATAGAATCAGAATTCACAAAATGTGAAGTCCCTTCTGAGAGACCAGAGATTCCCAGAAGTGCTTATAAGCATACTACACAAGAGGTAACTTCAAAGTGGCTGTGAAATGCACCAAGTCTGTATTACACCTGATTTTAATGAAAACCTTTCCCCAGAGGTAGGGAACAACCTGATAAATTAGGGTGTTTCTATACATTTTATTTTTATTTTTTAAACTAACATAAAGGGAGTTGAAACCAATGGGATAGATAGCTAGGGGTATAGAAAAGCAAATTATGAAAAGCAGCCATATTTGAGTATGGCTTGGATTTAAGACAGCTGTCACCACGATCCATAGATCAGCACACTGAGAAAAGGAAGTCCTTTTTAAACATACAGAAAAATAAGCCATTTAAACTTTCAAGTGTTCTGTTTCGTTTGATCTTTCACATGGATGATTATATTAAAAGACGGTTACACTTCTCTTAGAAAATGCTCACTTCGATCCTGCACGGACTGAACGCATTACCCGCCTAACACATGGAATTTATGATTTTGTCGTTCAGCCTACGCCTAGCACGTGACAGGAGCATGAAGACATACACCAAGCACAAATACCTTAAATTACCCACAAAACACTATAAAATAAAAGACAACAAATACATCACCTTACCTGGTGAGTTTAATCGTTTTCCTAAAATCATTGGTAATGGGAGCCTTAAAGCCACCTTTCCTGAGTAAGGAGTCTATGGTCTGGATCTGATCCCAGTCTATTGAAAAATAAAAGCAAGGGATGATTTTCAGCATAAAAACGATGTTTCAAGAAGAGAGGAGATGCATTAAAAGGCCTTTAGAGAAGCAAACTATACAGGAAACTGAGCTTTAGAGATACCAGTGCTGAACTGGACATACATGGCCTTTTGCATGCACACTGCCTGCACATGCTAACCCCTTTTAGCTCATACTGAAACTGCAGTGGTCTATAAAACAGAAATTCCATTTTCCGTTTGACCTCTCTTCTTACAAAGGTCCATGCATTGCTTTTGTTGCAAGGACCCCAAACCGTTTTATCACGTGCCACTCAGTTTTAGCTCTTTAAGTCTCAAAATAAGGTAATACTTAGCTTTACATAGACAAATTGGGATCAGCCTGATGCTCTAGTGATAGCACAGTGCACTGCTATGTGAGAGATCAGAGTTAAAATTCCTACCTTAGTCTTTTGCCCCAGAGCCAGGAGGATGCGACCACTCCACTCTGCTAGGTGGAGGAAAGGAGGCAATATTTTGAGAAGTTACCATGGTGACCGCTACTATATTTGAATGGGAAGTGTGCTCCAGAGGGGCCCTGTCTCCTGCCCTTATCTGGAGGATGCTACTTTAGCAACAATGAGGAGGAAAAGGGACTCTCCTGTTGGTGCTGTGCAGCCTGCAGTTATCCTAGTTGGTGGGAGAAACATAGAAGAGGAAAGATGCAATGCTAAATGAAGCTGGAAGATCCATAGTTTGAGATCCTCTATTTCTTAAGCCCTAAAACATTTTTTACACTAAGATACAGCTGTGAACAGATGTGGGATGAGAGGCAGGCCAGATGAAGACCCAACAGCAGCTGTATCAGGTGTCAGTTATCCAGATTAAGTCTGGTGGATCCATGGCACTACTATGAGGAAAGCATTACAATCCAAACCCAAAATCCACAGATTTATGTTACCCAATTCTGGGACACAACGTACTGACGTGGTTAGCTGTCATCTCAAACCCACCTTGTTCCTTAGCAACCTCAGGTAAATATGTGGCTGTGCGTTTGACACCTTTCTCATTGATGAACTCTATTCTGATCCCATGGATCCCAACCTATAGATGGAAATGAACAGCCAAATAAGAGGCGTTTGCTATGACTGTGTTCATGATTGATTTGTCATTCCCGCAACACTGTGTACTTCTCTATCACTGACCAGTTTGCCTTTCGCCTGGATGAAAGACATTCTCTTCCCCACTCTGTCCTGGCCAGACAGGTCTCACAAGCAGCAGCATAAAGGAACCTCTGCCGCCTTTCCCAGACAGTCTCCCTGCCACTTCTCCTGACATATGTCTTGTTAGAAGTCTGACGTTTTCCATCTCTTATGCTGGTCCAGCAAGACAAGGATCCCTAAACAAGAGTCACGCCTAACTTAGCCCAACCACAAAGTCTACTAAATCTTCCTTGAACTAAGTATGCCTCTATGTACAACGTCCTAAAATTATCTATATCTTAGGTCTTAACTACTTTTTACTCCCAATTTGTATTTACAGTGTCAAAACACTTCCCAGGTTTTTACATACTTTTACATATACACATCTAAACCTATCTCCTATTGGGCCAAATCCATTAAACACTTTCTTGTCTCATTGACAAGATCCCCCCCAACCAAAACCACACTGTTAGCCCATCGCCTTCCTCCCTTCTAGTTTCCCAGCCCCGTTTTTTCTATTCCCAGCTTGACTACCCATACCCCCTGGTAACGAAGGAGACACATCACTATGTACTAACCCGAACCCAAACGGAACGAGTGATGCAGAGTTCCAAATGCACCTGTTCTCACCTCCCAGTCCAGGTAGTCACTGGCATCCTCAAAGTTAGTGAGGAGGGAGACAGAGCAGAAGAGTTTGGGCAGCTCCTCGCGGGTCAGGGGTGGAAATCGGCTGTCCTTAAGTGCACTAGGGGAAGAGAAGATATATTTCCTGATACAAGCGCCCGATGAAACTCTCAGATGCTCAGTTATTCCCTTGTTGATTATGCCTCCATGAAAAGTTTTTATATTTGCTACTGCAGAGAAAGCGATTTTCATCTACTCCTGATCTAGTGAACTGTAACATGCAAACAGTTGTACAAGCTTCCTGACACTGCCCTCCAGTTACTGCAGCTGGAGAGAAGTTACGCGCTACATAAGATGTCAACACTGTTAGGACGCAAGACAGACTCAACATTAGCTTTAAAACATCAACCAAATTCACTCGTCACAAATACGTTCTGCTAAATCCCAACATACTGCCTCACCCTGTCATACAATTCTCGTGTTTATTTTACCGTGAAGCATATTAAATTTAACTATGTCAGTCCAATAAAATATCTTTATCTTGAACCCTTACAGATCCTCAGCAAATTAAAGTAAGTTCAGATTTATTTCATTTTCAACACAGTTACCTGGTTAATGTGTATTCCCTGAGTCCTGAGTGAAGATTCATGGCTGAAAAGGTCCCGATGCAGCCACGAAGCCGCTTGTCTCGCCCCGTCTTCCACGTCACAAAGAGTGGACTGAAAAGGCAAAAATAGAAAAATGTTGCAGTCTCTAGAGATATTTCTTGGTTAAGGAGAGACCAATAAGGTCTAAGAAAGCATGTATGCACGCACTTGTTTCCTCTCCAATAAACCCTAACAGGCACTTCTTTGCACCTGCCATCTAACAATAATAAAAAACCACACACTCCCAAATGTTAATAAACAGCATTCCTCCTCACACCTTTTCAGCGTACTCTTTTCTCCACCAGTACTCTGCAATGTCTCCAGCAGCACCCTCCTTGCCAGACCATGCTGTTTTCTGAGGAGTAATACAGTTATTTGACCCTACTCATCACCTCTGTGAATCATGACCTCACTCAGCAGCGTCCGATAGCTTATATGACAACTGAAATTAATACAGCCAAAAAAGATTCCTTATTTATAGTACTTTGGAACCTGAAAGACCCCCCCAAGCATTCTACAAACCATCTATTATTCAGGTTTGCAATAAAAGTTATGTGTTTTTTTTTTTCTTCTTCTAAATGGGTAAAAAGCAAGCCTGTTTTTTTTACCCTGTTATTTCCATGAGGATCCAACTTCTGGGTCCATCCCTAGCACTCAGCTTATGTTCACATCTCCTTTTGCTTACCCTACATTTGATTTACATTTTCACAGATTCTCTCCTGTTGAGCACATATCCAAATCACTATACCCATCCTACTTAAACATCACACAGATTGGCATTTTCCGATCTATCATAAATCTACAGGCATAACACTAGATTCTCAAATTCAGCAGGCTGATTTCAGTCTGTTAAGCCAAAAATCATGATTAAGTCCCAAGAAAACACGAGGCTCAGAAAAACAGCATTCAAAAGAGCTCTGTGGAGAGATGACCAGGTGAAGAACATAGCGAATATTAAAGGCAAAAAGTTCATTTTTAAAAAAGTGAGTGAAACTGCAAACAGCTGCGGAGAAAAACAGTAAAGAAAAGACAATGGTGGCTGCAGCTCCACAAAAATGTCTGAACATCTGGAAAATTGTGCAAGGCAACTGCTGATGCTGATCTAATTATAAAAACAGGGTAATTGATCTTACTTTTTTGGATTACAGAGTACTGAATGAAAGCAGCAGTCACTTTGAACCCAGGCATAAATGAGAAAGTTGGTCATTACTGATACCAAACATCAGTCTGTGGATTTCTATGGAACTTTAAGAGATAAGTAATATGATAGAAAACACACGGCGTTAAGAAAATCACGTTCTGAAATTAAATACTGGCAAAAGTTATAAAACACGAAGACAGGACTGATTCTACATCAGAGCATAGGCAATCACTTTCCTCAAATTCTTGAGGCTCGTGTAAGCAATGCATTTTTGCAGCAAACGTTAACAACAATACTAAGAGGTTCTGTTCAGACAGCAAAACCAGCACGGAGAACGGATGGTTCCTCAAATACAGGCAACAGAGCTTCTTATGCCTACGTCATCAGAACATTATCGGCACTGCAGTGACAAAGCAATGCCCAGTGATGTTCCCCAGAGCTACAATGGAATTACAAGACTGGATCACCGCATAAATCCAGCACTCAGGATCTAGTTACCAGCTGTGACCAATGGCAGCAGTGCTACCCAAAATAGCAACCAGTCTGTCAGTGGTAATTGTGCAGTACTTTGCCCACAGAGGAAGCGGAAACATTCTTCGGCAACCATCAGCCACCTTACGGCTCCTTGACCAAGCCAGAGGATTTACTGTCCTAGTTTTCCAACACCGCTTCAAGGCACTTTCAGGATATCATCCCTTTACACTTTCATCTAGCTACCATATGTTGAAACAGAAAACAGAAACAGAGCGTATGAAAACACATTGGAAAGCTTACCAAAAAAAGATACTAAACTTACAAAGGAGATTTCTGAGAAGCATTACTGTCACAAGCTCAGTGAAAAAATAGCTTAATCTAATTAAAGTTTTGGAACCATTACTTTGCCCACATAGAAAAGGGAAGGGAGGAAATGAAAAGCACTACTGATAGAATACAAATCTAGGTAAGTTCCTTCTCTTCTTGGATTCATCTTACAGGTTCACATTTCCAATTCACCTCTTTCCCCTTACAAAAAAAAAAGTTTCCACTGAGCTGTGACACAGCTTTCTGCATCTATAATAGAAGAGATATTACCAGAAAGGACAGGATAATTGCATTCAGAAGGCTGTCATATTTTAAAAGATCTCATTTGTAACATTTTTGAATGTGGTCATAACAACTGAGGCATAAAAAAAGGTATAAAATTTCATACAAGTACATAAAAATTCACTATTAAAGTTTTTCACCGTAGAAGAGATTCTTTACTTCTTTATCTCAGGAATAAATTCACTTAGCAAATTACAAGTCCAGCTGACAATAGGGCAATTGTTCCACAGACCCTCCCAGAAAAGTGCATTTCCCTTATGCTTTAAGACAAGTCACAATAATCTTTTGCCCACATTCACCCAAGACCACTTTCCAATACTCTGCAGTCATATCCTGAAGAGATGATGGCAACCATTTCCCTCCAGCCACAACATCCTACCTGTGCCTGATTACAGCTTGCATGGCTGAGCATAGGCGAGCTTCAGCAACTAAAAACCAGCTTCTCCAGCTGCAACTACAAGGGGCATTTAAAGTCGCAAAGCATGGTTTGTTCAAACCAGCATTTGCTTATACTAGGGAAAAAAAAAAAAAAACTTACGGTACAGATTGTACAGGGCAAGTGTTTGTTGTCTTGCGTGGCAATTAGAAACTTGCACAGTATAGTTTTAGTATCAGTTTTTAATACCTACTATTGAATAAAACCCACCAGACCGCTGTACTAAAACGGCAGAAGTAACCAGTTAACTATCTGCATGTCACACAGCTTCAAGACTGTCATTTTTTCAGTAATGTGAATAGCAAAGGTACTATTTTCTTCAGTTACCAAGTTAATTTAGGTGTAACTCAGAATCTTGCCGCTTCTACGCTGATCTGTGAACCTCCTTGTTCAGACATAGGTGAGGCCCTGCGCTCTGCAGGCACCTATCGGCTCCACAATTATCATCACGACTGCCGTCCACGTGCACATCCTCTCAAGCTGGTAATTGGAATTCACGGTGGTTTTCAAGCCATAGCCCTGTAGCTTTTATATTATCACGCTGTTTATGCGGGATCCTGACCATCACTACTACTATCTTTAGGGTTTAGCAACAACTGAAAAAATATGCTGAGAATTAGGTCAGGAGAAGCCTGGGAATCTTTCTATTCCTTCCAGCAATTGTCTCTCTGTCCCTCCTGAGAGGGACTTCTGGTATATATCTGTTTTGTTCAAGCATCTCTTACCTCGACATTTGTAACATTACAAAGGACAACAGTACAAATTATCTAGGTATTTTCACTTTGCTTACTCTCACACGTGATAACATTTGGCTTGAAGTTCATTACCTTACCAGCCCAAGGGTGACAAATCATCCCTGCGCGCTGCTCTACCGGAGAGCAAACCCACGCCTTTCCCTGGGGTACAAGCAGCTACGTGCTGCGACCAACAGCACGGATGCCGAAACACAAGAAAATTCAGGCAGGCGTTTGACCAGATGGGGAAGAAAAAGGAGGAGCTAGTCTTGCTTTGGAATGATGACCTAAAAGACTTTTTTTTAAAAATTATCAGCACAGAAATGCCCAACGAACAGTTTTTAACTTTTCAAATTTGGACACACAATTCAACCAACCAACGTTCCTGAAATAAGGCCTTTTTTGAAACTAGTCAACAGAAACAGCAACAAAATCCTGCTAGACATTTGATTTGATGCCAAAATAACGAAGCCATATGAGAATAATCTCCCTTACTGACCGAAGAACAAAAAAAAAAACTTTGCATTTCAAGCAACCAAATAACAAACTAATGCATTATTTTCTAAAAGGAGCATGATGAGTTTAGGCCTGAGAAGCATCGGTAGAAATATTTCAGCCTAGGGCGTCCCCGGAACTATTCTATGTTCCAATCCAGGGCATGTTTCCATTCACTTGTATTTACAACGTTAAACAGCTTAGCCTGCAGCAGCATTCAGAACATGAATCTATAATCCTGCCAGGATAATAACCGATACACAACCTACATCCCACTGGTTCTATGCTGACAGCCAGCAAGGTGGGGAAACATTCAATACAAGGAAAAAGTCCTTGACCTCTTTAAGCCATTACTCCTTTACATCCATTTAAAATTCATGAATTTAAATTAAAGACGGAAACAACTTTGTATTTTATGTGTTGTTCTGGAGGTGGTCCCTAGAGGAGCGTGAGAAGGTCTGTCTGTCATTGATCTTCCCCACACAACCCTTCCACCACACATTTTAACAACGTTAACATTTCCAAACGTACACATTCAACTTTCAGACAAACATTGGCTGGCTAAATCTCACTCAGCAAGATGTCAGGTAACATTTCCATAAATCCTGCTTCTCACTTCTTTTCATACACACCTCCTTTCTCAATCTTGGTATCGTCCTTGAAAGTCAACTCTCTGTTTCTCCCCGTATAGTCCAGCTAGCACTATCTCCAAAACAGTCATGTTTTCAGTTCAACTCCTTGCAAGTGTTTGGTTCCCTTCCCTGGTAAATCCATTAACTTGGGCAACCCAACACCCTGGGGTGTCCTTGCCCAATTCTCACTAGCTCAGCTGTTGTTTCAGGATCAGCCAGGAACTTGCTTCAACCTCCTACTTTACCCCCTTCCCACTTTGCTAGCAGAAGAACGTCTCTTCCCTTGTCCTGTTAACAAACCAGTGCCCAGCTTGAGAGACAGAACCCTCTTCAAATCAATCGTTTTGTTCTGTTGTTTTCTGAGAACTGTCTGATTTCAGTTCCTTGTCTGTTCTTTTAGCACACTTTTACAGAAGGCATGGTGCAGTTAATTATTTGCAGAGTGAGGAGTCTGTTGCAAAGCAGAGAGCCAACTTTTGCAGAGTATTATCACGAAGCAGGTTTGCACTCCCCGACAAAAGCATGGACTGTCTCATGCAACACACTAGGCCACGAGCTGAAGAAGCACCACACTTCCTCATACATTTGCTTAGCTCTCCTTCTGTAGAGCGGCGTTCCCACTTGAACACGGCTCTTCAGAGCTCCACTCATCTCCAAGAAACGTAACAGAGCGTTTTTGCTCTTTCGTGCACTCACAGGTATCCTTTTTGTTTCTGGTAGACCAAGCAGAAGAACATCCCCTTCCTCCTCCCCTTCCCTTTCCTTCTACAGGAAAACTCCCTGCCAGTTTTCCTGTTCCCCAGTGGAAACCCTTCTCCCCCCACCGCTGCCCCTAACCAAAGCAGAGCTCTGGGTGCTGGTTTCTCTGCTTTCCCCCAGAGATGGATTTACTCACTAGGGGTCATTGGTAAATCGAGGAAGTCGTGGCTGAGGGAAACCGTAGAGATGACAGTAGAGTACATCAAAGCAGTAGCAGCACATCTCCGCTGTCACCACCAGGTTCTTGGTGCTGTTGGCAGTTCCATTGGGCCGAGTAAGTGGGCTCAGAGCTCCTGAAGTGGGATTCATTCGAGTAATTGGGGAATTTCCCGGGCCCAAAGTCAAGTCAGATACGTTCTCCCTTCCATTGTTCGCGTCTGTATGCTGGTGGTTCTGAAGAGGACCTGAACTGGAGCCCGGTACCGTCGTGGCCTGATTCCCATGACTGTGCGTTCCGCTCCCAGACAATTTGGGCTTCTTTACCCCACAACAGCCAGCTGCCAGCTTGGGCTCAAGTGGAGGAACACAGCGTCTTTTTCCCATCCTGCTTCAAAACTTGCTTCCTGGAGCACTGCAGAACCCTGGCAAGGAGGAGAAAAATAAACAAAAAAACAAAAAAAACAATACACAGAACAGTTACAGGTGAAAAAACAGCAGCTACTTCCTTGCTTCTGCTAAGTTGCTGGGTTTGTGGCAAGAAAGAGAGGAAGAAAGCCTTTGCAACATACAGCTTTTTTGCAACGTGCCTCTAAGACAGAACAAAAATCAATCCAGCGAGCAAAATGTGTGCTTTTACACATAAATTGAAAGCGTGCATACACAACCTCAAATCATGCTTCTGAAGTTATCAGTACAGCTTACTAAACACTTTGAAAATAGGCACCTCATCAAACACACACACCCCACCAACAAAACAAACCACGACCAGCCTTCCCGTAAAGGAAAGGAAACCAGGGAAAAAGCGAAGAAAAAATATTTTGGACTATAGATACGGACTATAGATATATCCCATTCAATGCTTCCTGAGAACACTTGCTCCCCATTGGCTAACAGCTGCACCAACGACAAAAACTATTTAACCATTGCCACTGCACCTCCCTTCCTTGTCCCCAGCAGAAGGGTAACAACAACAGCTCTGGGTTGCACCTTTGGGCTTGGTGCTGCCCTCGCTGTAGATCCGGCCCAAGCAAAACCCAACGAGAAGCCACGAGCATTGAAGCGCTGCTTTGTGAACAGCTGGGCATTGCCCAGAGCCCAGGAGCAGAACCTGCACATACTTCTGTCAGTCAGTAAACCGACAGTGCCCAGAGGCAGAGGCGAGAGGTGCGCTGCCCAGGTATGCAGGAGAGAAAGGGCTGAGGACCAAGCAGGGCTGGGAAGGAGGGAAGCGGTGACAGCAGGAAGCAGATACGTGAATAAAACAAAGCAGCACCGTGTTTTGCCTGCAAAGCAGAGAATGCTACTTCATACATCACAAAAAGGGGTGGGAGGACGCAGGGAGGAAGGCGTGTGCACACAAAAACCCGTGAGGGCAGGCAAGGACCGCATGGCAGGGGTAGGAGCCGAAGTGCCATGCCACCGTCACCGCGAGGTCCGCGCGCACGGGGACAAAACCAACCCCCGCCTGCCAGAAGGGCTGCGAGCGCAACGCCCCCGCCACGGAGCGCACCGCCAGCAGCTGGGGGTCCGGCTCCCGGCACCAGGCCACCGCCTCGCCCCCAGGCCGCCTGCGGTACCTAACGGGCCGGGGAGCCCAGAGCGCAGCCCCGGGGCAGGGGCGCAGCCCCCGGCACACGCACACACACACACCCACACACGCCCCCACACACCCGCACACCCCCACACACCCGCACGCCGCCCCCCGGCTCGGCGCCGCCCTCCCGCCGGGCCCGCTGCCGGCTGCCCCGCGGGGCGCCCCCGGGAGCCGGGCCCCAGCGCCCCAGCACCGCGCGGCCTCCGCGGGGCCCAGCCCGGAGCCGGGGGGGGCCGCGGGCACCGCTCCTCGCGCGGCCCCGCGCCCGCTGCCTCCCCCCCGCCCCCCTCAGCCCCCCGGCCCCGCCGCTCGCCCACCTCCTGCCCCCGCCCGGCCGCCGCCCGTGGGCCGCCTCAGCCCAGCCGCCGCCGCCCCGCCGCCGCCGGCCGCCGCCGCCTCAGGGCGCCGCGTGCCCGGCGGGGCCGCGGGCCGGCAGCGAGGGGAGCGGGGCGCGGGGCCGAGGGCAGGTCCGCCGCGATCCCGGCAGCCTCCTGCCGCCCGCCCGGCCGCGGGAATGGGCATAGTCCGCCCGCCTCCCGTCGGCCCCGCCGCGGGCAGCGGGGGCGCTCTTTCCCCCGCGCGGAACCATAGAGGCGGGCCGCTTCCGCTCCGGCCCGGCGGGGGGGCGGGGCTCCCGCTGCGGCACGTGACGGGCCGAAAGGCGGCGAGGGGGGTGGGGGCGGAGATGCCGTCACGTGACGGGGGCGCCGCTCTCCCATTGGCCGCCCGGGGGAGGGGGGAGCCGCTGCCCCCCGCGCGGGGGTTGGGCCGGCCCTGAGGGGCCGGGGACTGGGGGGGCGGCCCCTGAGGGGCCCGGCGCGGCCCCTCCCCGCCCGCCCGGGGTCGGGCTGCGGAGGGGGCGCGTCAGGGTGACGGGAAGGAGGCCTGAAACCTCTAGGGGCCGGGGGGAGAGAGGGAAGGGCTTGTGGGAGCGATGGGGACACGGGAGGCGAACCAGTTTGGTAACTTTTACCACAAAAACGGCACCTGTGCGTTTATCTTTAGGAGCTGTGACGTGAATTGAGCTCCCTTCCCCAGCGCAGCACACGAGGCTGACCGCTTCCCTGCCTCCTTTCCCCTCTCCAGCAGGCCTTAAGCAAAGCTTTGGGGTCGAGGTTCCGCGTTTGTCCACGTTTAACCCTCTCAGGAGTACAAAGCTGTACAAACTGCTCACATACAAAAACGCCCACGTCCTTTATTAATGTTTTCAGATGTATGTGGTACATACAGTTAACGTTACACCAGCTACGGGAAGTACTCTGCCGCAAGAGGTACTTCAGAACAAGTATCCCAGAACACCAACATGGACACACACACACGGACACTACAAAAATCACTTTGAAATGATTTCCCCCCCATTTTTCCTCTTTGTTTCTCAAATTGACAGCTAGGACTTGTGAACCATGGGAGATTCTGAACGTGGCAGATCTCCCAGCGCGGTGGCACTGGCTTAAGAAGGCTACTTTGGACACTGGAAGGTCAGAAGAACAAGAACTGAATGGGGTCACTGAAAGCAGTGTCACTCTCAGTGCTTCAGAGCACGGCTGTCTGGGTTCGGTTCTTCTTGATGTCTCCTGCGGAATCTACTACAGCTGTTCACACACCCGGTGGATACTTAACCCCTAAGTTGCAGCACAGAAGGACAGCACTGTCCACCACACACTGCAGCACTAGTTCCAATTAGTAGGCACTGACACATCAGGAGGGTTAAACAAATGGGACCGCAAAGACTTAAAAAAAAAAAAAAAAAATGGATGAGCCTGAGAGAAAGTGTTGTTCATTATGACAGATCACTGACAATCCCTTCAGGTCACCAGGCTTCACGTGTCCACCTGTTGCCAGCTGTTCCCTAAACTCATCCGTTTTATTCAGATGCTCTTCTGCTCTTCTTAGAAATAAACCCAAACTACAAAAGGTTCCAACTCCATTCTGTACACGTTCTCCATTTCCAGAGTCATTATTCCGGCTTTAGACCTTCTCCTTTCGCTTTAATTTGGATACCTTCTTGACAGTTCCGTTCTTGTTTAGAAGCTTCAGAACACGATCCTTGTGATCCAAGACCTTCAGCATCGAGTCTCGAGCCTCATTGATTTGATCCATCACAAGTTTACACCTCTGCATATTCCCCTGAAATGAAATACTACCGTCATTAACAGCACCTAGTCTAAACAATCGCTCTTCCTTTTTGTAACACCACCTTTAACTGATGATGCTTCAAACACAGAAAGAGTACCTCTCTGATTTATTTATTTATTTTAAGCCAGCTTTAGCACTCATTAACCACAGCAGGATATTTTGTAATTAAGGCTAGAACAATTCTTTTGGGCTGAGAGGCCACGGGAACCTACCTGTATGAGTTCATTGATTCGATGCAAGTCATCATCAGTCGCTGCCTTTTTCTTAGGAATGAGTCCCTCCTGTAGGGCAGTCAGTCTCTCATACACGTCATGCTCCAGGTTGGTCTAAAAGACATTAGCACTTCATGAAAAGGTTCGCCACTAGGTCAGAAAACGTTTGCCCACATTAAGAAATCTACACAGAGATGATGATAATCTGTTCCCCTCTCAGCTGCTCATGTTAGTAATTCAGAAGATGGAGCCTCTGATGTCAAGTGTGGCACTATTCATTCGTACTAACATCCTATTTACAGGATTGCTCCACTTCTGAACAAGTATGGAACCTAACCAGAACTGTTTCCCCTCTCTCACAATACTATTCCAGGAATGCAGAGGTTTTGGGGAGTTTGGTGCTAGAATGCAGAGCACCTACCTCACCCCCAACCTGAAACAGAAGCATCCAGGAATGTGGATCAGTGCTGCCTCCTCAGATCAGCCGCACCATCCCAAACAGACGCTTCTTCAGACCTGTGCATCAGCAGGAGGGAGTTGCCAATTTTGATCATCTGTACAAAATACATCAGCTCTTATGTCTGGAGCAAAATCAACACTAAGTTTCCAAGCCACTTATGCCACATTCCTGAGAAAGGGGAAAGCGCATCCCACTCCCTTTGGGCACTACACACCAGCTTACGGTATCCCAGTGTCAGATGAGCATGTACTGAGTTTGTAAAAACACCCTGTCTTACACAACTCCGTGTTCCCCCGTGCTGTAGGTAGCAGGCGAGTCCCCTTCACCTACCAGCTGTAGCAGCTGTGCCGCACAGAGATGGACCTTCCACCCTTGTGCACGACAGGATACACCCTTCTGATTGGCAATCTCCTGTAGCATTGCTTTCTTCTCTTCTGTCACCAAGAAATGCAAACTTAGGTTACTCAAATTTCACAAATTCACCAGGCCTCTGTTCTCAAACAAAAACTTTGGCCTAGCTTCTGCTTTTTACACGTCCTAGTAAGCAGAAATAAGTAACATTTTGATTGGGGCAGGAAAATAGCTGCCCACCTGTCCCATATCTGAAGGCTGCTCTCGCTCTTTAACAGGTTAAATGTATTTCCAGAATTTTTCTTTTCACTGTTGAGGAGTGTTTTCCTTTTTTTCAAAAACGTAGCACTGTTTCAAATATCCTATATGGAAGAGTGAGTGGTCCATCCCATCCCACTGAAATACATATCCACACCCCCCTTGATGTCTTTAGACAGTTGCAAAAAAGCCATCTACTTAAAGAGCCTAAGGTGAGCTAAACAGCCTAAAAAACAGTATCTGATCTCAATTTTCCTCTTAATAGAGCAAGAGATTTAAAAGCCCACAAGGCCCATCTGTTAGTTCAAAAGACTTGTTACTCGAAACCTAGATTTTTTTTTTTTTTTTTTTTATTAAATTGGCAGGTTTGTTAGGTAGTAAGATCTGAAAACTAAACCAGAGCATATCACCATAGCATATCATTTAAGAATTCCTTTCTTTAGTAAGTTTCTATCCTTCTAAATAAATACATTTTTCAATAAACATACGATCTTAGACAATTCGACAAAATTGTCTAATTCTATATAGGCTCCTTCCCTTTCTTTCTTCCCCGCTTTGAGAGAGATTCAGGCAACAGCTAGCTAATGAAGCCATTAGCTCATTTGATCACTTGTTTTTCCCCAATTGCAAGGAAAGCAATTTCTGTGGTATTGCTCATCAATGTGGAGGAGCCAGGAGTGTTTTTTAGACACTGTCACCAAGTACGCTGAAGCCGCTCGCCCCGCACGCCTGAGTGTCCGGTCAGAGCCGCAGACTGACCTTTCACGCGGACATCGCTGTATCTCTGGAAGTGGTGGTAAGCAGCTTTCCAGGGATTGCGGTAATGACGAAGCAGTGTGATAGGTGGCCTTGGGCGCACAGGGACGTACCTCACACCCTCCTCATCTAGGAAAGCATTCAGGAATAACTGCATTATTATCGTTAGGCAGGTGAAAGCGGGAGATCAGCATGACAGTAACTGCAAGAGATGAGGAAGCACTACCTCATACAAATTGATACTCTGCATTTTCAAAAAGGTTGTTTCCCCTGAACATCACTATCTAGAAAGCATTGAGGATCAGATAGTTGGATTCTGTATTAGTTACATTTTGGAAGCAGGAGAATGACAGAGTGCCATGAGAAAAGGGGAAGAAAGAGTACAGACATTTGAATAGGGGGGGGAAAGAAGTCAGCAGAGATGACATTACCTATATATTCCTTTGGAGGAGACTTGCGCTTCTCTGCCTTCACCAGCAAACTTTTGGCAGTGGATTTCTCATCATCAGTACTATTTGTTTCCATCATGTCCCCTTCCTCTGTGGAGATGACATGCTGCTGCTTGCGGGGTTTCTTCCTTGGGGAGGCACCAGGTGGCAAATCGCTTGGAGGCATTGAAAGGTTGTTGGCCAGCAATGCCAAAGACGGAGAGACAGTACTTGTACTCAAAGGAGGGACTGCTGAGAAGAAAGAAAGGAAAAGAAGTCAAGCTATCAGCAGCATAAAGGTAACACTGGCATTGCCTGAATGCCATCTCCACCACTATTTGCTGTTTCAGTGCATTGTGAGGAGCGTGCATTCCACTGTAGATGCGCTTCAGCTCCATGCCTGTACAAGGGGAGATACTAAGCCAGGACCAATCATTAGGACAATGCTTATACCCTAAGATCCTTATGGACACGGAGAAGGACATAAAGAATGAGAGCAGACAGTTCTTACTCGGTTCCTTCTTTTTCAAAACCTATGGAGTTGAATGCTACAAAAAGGAATCTGTGCTAATGGTACCGTGAAGAAGACATCTTTGAATGGATGTTCAAAGCATGGATCGGTCAATAGCAAATGTGTTCCCTTTGCAATGCAAATATAGAGTCAGATGCAGTCAACTCGGGACTGCAGTACTCTCCTCCCAAGAGTTCTCGTACTGCCAAGTCAACAGCACCGCGTCAGCAGGTTACTGCACACACCAACGGCCTCTCAGTCTGGCAGCAGAGCGGCAGGTAGCTGGAGGGAATACTCCTTGACATTTGCAGGGAAAAACTCAATCAGCCGTGACTGAGACAAATGTGCTGCATAATCCACAGCAGAATTTCTGGGATGAGATCTCTTAACCAAAATTAACTGTACTGATTTGTATTATATTGGCACTACTGATGACCGTGTTTTAAGCAAGCAATTCGCACAGACTCTTTGGAACTGGATCATTTGAACAAGAACAAATGCCGAACAGTGCCGACATTGAGTGATTTCACAGGAGGTTAAGGAGATGACAAAGAAGAACTCCGGGGGAAAAAAATGCACTCACCAAGTTGCTACCCTGCAATTCTTACTATTTGAGACAGGAACCAACTCAGACATTGCAATGCCCTTTCTTCCTAGGAGTTAGAAGCTGATCTGAAGTTTCAGCTTAACTGTGAACCAAATCTTTGCTTTCCATTCTATTTACTGGGCCACTAAGACTTCATACTCTATTCATATAGCACTTCATACCTTGATCACATCGCCTAAACCATGTCCCTGTTCTCTACTGGAAAGCAGTGGGAAGGGAAGACAACTGTGAGAAAGCAAGCATAGAGGAACTCTCTGACTTGTGTTATGTGCTGCCACGAAAGAGATGCAATTTTATTTTCAGGATGGTTGTGTTGAAATCCTAAGTTCCCCACTGTCTCAAGAACAAGAGAAACAACTTGATGCTTAACAGCAACCTACCAGATACTGGTCGCATAATGTCCATGGGTTCTACTTCCTCTTTGATTTTTATCTCCGGTACTGCAGGCCCCAGGACTGCTGAAAGGGCACCGCTCATGGTGGATGGAGGAGCAGGTGCAGCCACAATTGTGGTAGAAGTCGGTGGAGCAGCTGGGACGGCTCCTGGAATGGTGGACAGAGCTGCTGCGGGCTGTGCGGTGGGGCTGGCTGCTGCGATGATCGTTGGGATGGCTGAGGGGGGCTGCTGGGAGGAAGGGGGCACTGCAATAGTGGGCTGCTCGCTGCCCTGGTTAGACACTGCCTCCATAGACACCGTGACCGGAGCAGCCATGGACACGTGAATTTCGGGTTTGGGCTTGGCACTGTGAAATTGGAAAACAAGCACATCAAAGTGAAGTTAATGGCATCGCAGTCATGGCCTTCAAGCACAAAGTGATTGAGCCAAGCCGGGTTCAGACTACTTATGTTTTCCTGCGCCGGTAAATAACACCTGGCTCAGTTACGAGTGCAGTGACAGCAGAAGGTGTCATCATCTCCAACACATTTTCTTCCCCCCTTGTGCCCTCTAACCCTTTGTTTTGGATGCTGTTTTCTTCCACGCAGTGTACAAGCAAATCTCGTGACTAATTCCAGATAGCTTCCAAACACTCTAAAAAGGAGCACGACACTTTCACAGTGCAAGCAAGAAGAACTTTTACCCAAAGCTGTACTGCCCCTCATCCACTTTGTGGGAGTTCCCACTGTGGCTAGCAGTTTTAAAACGATGAGTTATAAAGCAACTGGACACGACCACTGAAACAGGGTAGAAGATCCATTTAACTTTCTTTAGGATTAAATCCCAAGAATTCTAGAAAAAATCTTTAAGGCCCAGTCTTTAACACAGCACGATATTTTTTGTGTCATGTCCCTCCCACCTCTTGAAAGCTCCTAAGCACATCATTTAAAAGGTTCCTGCCTCAGCTTCACAACAGCGGAGTTACTCAAGGCTGTTCAAAGTTGTCACACGGACAAATACAAAATAAATTTCACAAGAGAAAATGCTTCAATACCCAACCACCACAAGTCAAACACACACGATAAAACCAGTACAATGCAGATGGCTGTCTTGAAGTCTTACCCAGCAGGCCTTGGTGATCCAGATGTGCTCCGCATAGTATTCTCCACACGCGTGCTAGCTACTTCAGGTGGCTGAGGTGGAATTAAGCTTTTCCGGACTGCCAGCCTGTAAGACATGGACAGACCTAAATTCCCACCTCTCTGATACAAAGATAAATACCACTGAGAGCAAAGGAGTCGACCCAAAAAGCAGGAGAGGAGCTGAGTGCAACGAGACAGATATAACTGGTCTGCTACAGAAAGAGTCTCGGCTTTGAACTGAATTAAAGAAAGTAAAACTTAAGGACTAAAGATAACAGGTTAGTTATCTGGCCCAGTCTCCCTCACATTTGAGACTCCTCCAGAAATGCCGGTTTTACTTTCATCCTGCCAGTCAGGGCACGTTACTGAGACTGCCAGGCTCCAGGTGTCGGGAAAAAAAGGGAGGTCTGGCCACATCAGTGCCCTCCACTGCTATCACAGGTCTGAGCAAACTATCTGGAACTCAACAGTGCTCAGCCAGGCAGCTGCTTCGCTTAGTTGGACTAGGCTGTGTCAAAGCCTGACTCCAAGATCTCCAAACCCTGAACAGGGATGTTAGACAGCACAGTGCTCCATGCAGAAAAGCATTTTAGAGGCTGTTCTATCTCCTGCAGTGCTGAAAGTGAAACTGTTGTCCAAAACAGTCAGCCTCTCAAATAGAAAAATTCTTCAGTGATCTACCTCTGCTTCTTTCATTTACGCTTCAGTTTTACAGCCTGCAGCTTTCCTGCCTTAGAAAAAGGTTTCCACCCAAATAAATAAAAAGAAAGCAATTTTAGTCTCATAGGACACATCAGTTCCCAGCATTTTCAGTTGTTAGTCAGGAGGAAATGGATTGTTAATTTTAATGCTGTCTCCTACCTCTTTATTCAGACATTTAAAAATCAAACTCTGAAAATATTTTGTGTTCTCTGGCTTAAGTTACTTCCCCCACCTTTTTTTTCCCAATCAGTTTCCACAGCAGGGTACCAATCCTGTCCTTACTACCCATCCACAGATTCTTCCAAGAAAAGCACTGAAATCAAAGCACAGATTTCTAATTTTAGTAGATTGAGCTGTTTGGATTTGAGACTTTCTGGCTTAGATTAATAAAAAACACTTTCCTTCAAAAGGTCACTTGCAAGAGCTAGAGACATCTTATTACTGAGAGTAAGAGGAAACGATAGCTTGCCCCGGAGGAGAAGAAAACATGTTTCACAGATCAGCAGGTTACTCACAACCACCGCTGACTGAATGACCTGCTAGAACTTTTCTTATCTGCAGAAAATGATTCCATTTAGCTGGACTGGATCGCACAGAAGTATTATTTGTGTGTCACCTTCAATCCCACTCACCCATCTGTAGTTGGTTTCTTCCGGAGGATGCTTGGGCGTGGGGAAGAGCCCTGGGCTGGGGCACTGGCACTGGCACTCTGGCTGTGGGTTTGAACAACTGTAGTTGCTGCAGAAGCTGTATTGAATGTGTTGCTAATAGGATTGGCTACAATGGTGGCTCCATCTGCCAAGACTACTGCTGGGGAGGACAGGCATTGACATGGGAGAGAGGAGAACAGACAAGGAAAAGCAGCAGTTACTTAAGGAAGTGTGATGACAAAGGAGGCGTCTGCAGAGCACACGCTGTCTGTGCTCCTTCGACTCCCTCAATCTTTAACAGCAGTGATTTCACACTACTTCATAACCAATACCTTCACTACAAGCAATTTGGTAACTAGACCAGCTGCCGGGTAGAAGGAAAATACCCCGTCTCACAGCTGTTGCTACAGAAACATATTGTCCCGAAGAAACAGAAATTGCTAGGGAGATCACCAACGCAGGTGGGTCAACTGGCTAACACTCCTGGCAACTGGACAACTCCTGGCCAACGAGGCAACTTGTAGGTGAGTACTCTGAGCTGTGTTTGTGTTCTGACCCTCCGCCAAAGCCCGCCTGGCCAACCAGCTGGTGCTGAGCACCTGGGCAGCTGCACGCGACACCTCCACCGGCACCGCAAACAGCGCACGGCTTGGCTGCCGTGTTCCCTTGCTTCAGCAAGTCACCGGGACTTCGTCGGGCCGATCATTTTTCATGAAATGTGTTTTCATCACAGTCCAAGACCAATTTACAGACTGCTGACAGCACCCAGCCATGTTTTAATTGCTCGTGTGATCTAACGCACAGCTGGAGCAGTTCAGTAAGCATCATCTACTTTTAAATGGCTCTCCCCACAGGGCCTTATTGAAGGAACCATTTAAGCTCAGGCACCGCCATTCTTTTTCCTGCTGAAATAACCTATCCAACCCCCTCCGCAGCTCTCCCTGGTGCGCTTCGGAAAGAATGACATTCCCTGAGGTAAGAAGTGTTCTCCAGGGGAGCACTGGGACAAACGCACTTTGCACCTGCCCTGGGACGCAGACCCTGCCGGGGCGGTTACAGACCATGGGGTCACGTCCCGCCGCCTGGGGGCTCGCTGGGCTGGAGGCTCGGTGCTGTGGGCACTCACCCGAGGTCTTGGGGTCGGCCTGGGGCTGCTGGGCGCCGATTGGTGCTGGCTGCAGTCCCTGCGTGCCGATCGGTGCAGCTGGGTGCAGCCCCTGCGTGCCGATCGGTGCCGGCTGGATCCCCTGTGCGCCGATCGGTGCTGGCTGGATCCCTTGGGCGCCGATTGGCGCCGGCTGGATGCCCTGGATGTGCCGGGCGTGAGAGGCGTCCACGGTCATCAGCTGCATGGGGTTGAGGTGCACGGTGGAGGCCACCCCGACGCCAGTCTGAGCCGTGATGGCCGAGTTGGGCGCCTGGGCGGACACTGCGAGCGGCAACACAGACACCTCGTCACTCCTACCGCGGGTTGCTGTGGTTCCCCCCCCCCCCCCTTTCACTCCAGTATTTACGCTCAAAGACTATTTTTCTTTTAAAAAAATAAATAGTTTGCCAACCTGCTTGAAGCAGTAGTAAATTTGAGAGTGGACAGGTCAGGTTGTCTGCCAGAAGAATTTAAAATTACTGTTTATTTTCATTCCGTATTGCAAGAGATAAAAGATCGACTTTAAAGTTAAGTTGAAGTTACATTTCCATACCCAGTCTCAGAAATCTGCGTACTATTTTTGCTCACTACAGCATTTATTAACTTTTTTACGCAAGGCTTTATAAGTATCAATACTTGGTGTTTTCCCAGCTTAAATTAGAAGTCAAAATCAGTTTTAGAAAGAAACTGTCTTTTCAAAAGACGGTCTTTCACAGAGCTAACTGCATCATTTAGAAGACCAACACTGACTGTACAAAAGCAAGTGGAGAAGACAGAGACTCAAGTGTAAGTACCTTAAAATGAGGCCTACTTCTATCTTTCCTTTCCCCGGCCACATAAGCAAAACAATTTTCCTTTGTGCAGCTGGCCAAACTTCTGAACTTGAGTACAATCCTATCTGACTCAGAACAGGGCTTGCAATTATAGGCTGGATCTCACAGCTAAAACGATCATGGAATCTTTGCGGCAGAACAGTGTTCCCAGTGACGCACCTGCCTTGGAAGTTCCATTCATTCATTTGGATTTACAGCTCTGAGCAGCTACAATTCCATCTTTCCAGATCTACTGTGGGGCATACTGCTGCGCTCCTCCCAGGGGGCACTTAGCAGTGACGTTGGGCTACCTGCAGCTCCTGGAACTCCAGAGTTTCAGTTACAGAACAGCAATGCAATTTCTACAGCAGCACACTAAAATCAAGTGCTAACTTGCAAACAGTGGGCTTGCCTGCAAACAACTGCAAACCTTCTCACCACAGACCAAGCTGGTTTTGTCACAGGATTTCAACAAGAGGTTCTTGTGCTAACAAGTCACTCTAAAAACAGCTGTCAAAAGCCTGAAACACAGCACCAGGTCCCTGAACGTGGCTTCTCTGTATTAATTCTGTTCGTAGTACATGTTACGTGAAACAACTTTTGCAGGACTGTCTATCCAACAAAATTATTTTTGAGACTATGTGAACACAACCAAGCCCTTGGAAAGCCCGGGGTCTTCTCAACATCCTTCCTCAAAATAGCACAGCAGTACTCCTCAGAGCTCAGTGATCTTAGGAAGTCTGCTCTATGCTTTTAAGACCTCCAGTGGCTGTCCTCAGCAGGGGTTCACGTCCCTCCTGACACTCAGACTTCTCCACTTTGAGGTGTCACCAGTTACTGCCCTAATTAGTACCATCAGCTGATGCTTCCAACCAATTTGATAAACAAAATGTCTCTGTCAGTGAGCTACTTCATCTTTTTAGAAGTCAGTATTATCCTGTCATTGGCCCAACATGCTAGCAGTAGCGAAACTCCTGACAGCCGGCTTTGAGGGCTTACACAATGTCCCTGTGGCAACAGTGACACTCCTCCGACATCTGTCCTTGCTGCCTGACGCCCTGCAGCACACTGCTGTACTCCCTCCTACCAGCTGAGTGTAGGAGAAATGCAAAAAAGCTTTCATCAGGGGCTCTGTAAGCACTCAGTCACCGCTACCAACACCAAGTACCGCCGCTCACCTGCATATCCTCCTTTAAAACAACTCCAGCCAAAGCGCAGGAAGGTACAGAGAGGCCCCCCGTCCCTATCACAAGTCATTTAACCCACCTCAAATCCAGACAGGACTTATAGTCAAGACTTGCAACTGTACTTTCAATGACAATTTCCAACCTCAATGACAAAGAACAGGCCACAGTACTGCACCAATTCCCTGTGCATGCTTCCCCATTCCGCAAATGGGATCTGCAGCCTCCACGTCCTTCCAACTCCCCTCTGTACTGGTCAAGGGTAACATGCTACCAGCAGACACAGATACTCCATAAAAATCCAGATTACGGATTGTGGGAATTACCACATCATAGAGAACTGTCCTAAGCCACTCAGTAAGGTAGAAGTGCTTCAAGCTTTGTCTCAGGCAAATAATTTAAGTTTGGAATGACTATATAGGCAAAAAACATGTATAACGTGAACCATCCTGCAAACTACTGCACCAGTTCAAACCTGTTAATTGCCTAGTTCTTTTAAACAGAACACAACTGCTTGCAGTGCAACTTGTTTTCTCCATTTTTGGTTTATGTTTCTCAAACTACGTATTTAAAGATAAGGGAATGAAGATGCATAAAGAGCTCATCTGTTTTGGAGGAGTTGAACTGGTTTTGATCTGTGAAATCAGATCAAGAGAGGCAAAATATCTGGATATCAAATGTGAAAGTCCTGGGAAAATGATTATTAGCTGTGCTTACTAGGCCTCTGAAGTAGTTCAATACTCCTTGCCTATGTTTTCCCTTCAGCCAACAAGAAGTCAAAGACTTTGTGACAAGCTGTCAGAGTCAAGCACACAAACCTCTTAGCTGCTTCCATCCCTAATGCTTGCACGTGAACTAACAACCCACTGAAGCCTTGACACACCCCAGAGCTCCTCTTACCTGGATACTGGCGAATGGTGGACACGGAGCTGGTGATGGGGGTATAGGTGTGCGCAGTCAGAGGATAGGCAGAGGGTGGGTACGTTGGTAAGAAGTACTGGAACTGGACAGGCACCGACTGCCTGTAGGCATCAAAGAGAACAAGCATCACACACACCATTTCAACCGTTCATCTTCAACTCCTGCCTTGGGGCCACTTCCTAAGCTTTGTAATCTCATCTGTCATAAGCTATCAAGTATATTAACTCTCATGATTAATTCAAAACTGCCAAATCCCTCGCAGGTTTTCAAAACCACATTTTTTTTGTATATCCTAGCCCAGAAAAGCAGCAAGGCACTCAGAATCTACTCACACTCCCTGGTTCATAGAAACGTTATCTCCTCACCTGTTGTCATTCCTGGTTTCCATTGCCACTGGGTTTGGAGATGCCCGGTGACTAGAGAGGGGTATGAGGTTACTCCTTTCTGCTGTATAGTCAGACTGGATGCGGGGAGAAGTATGTGTGATTTGCTGAGGAACCACTTTAGCTGTGCAAAGACAAACATGTAATCAGTGAACAGTCAAAGGAAAAGTTGGTACAGACACTGCAAATTTGAGACTACGTCTCTTAAAAAGAAAAAACACCCAACCCCGCTCCCCAGTAATTTCCTATCCACAGCGATGACAAATTTCCTCAATAGGAAGAATGAACATGGGAAAGTAAGTAAATCCACCTCATTCCCCCCACCCCCAACTGATTTGTACCAGAATTCAAGGACGTTATAAATGCATATGTAACTTTTATTTGGTAGAAGGTTGAGTTACTCCAGAACTCAACTGAAGTTATATTTTGTTCTTAAACAATCAGCTCTATCCTTTCTGCTGTCAAGAACTTATTTATCTAAGTTTTCAAAGCAAAGCTTGACAGAGACCAAGGGAAATGAGAAAAAAGGTAGGCAAGTATACATAGAGGCAAAGAAAAGAAAGAAAACACCTACGAAAGCTTAACACTGGTGTATCAAGATGGAACTTCACTCCTTGGAAATTTACAGCAGGGAAAGATATTAAAAAGTTTCAAGAGAACAAGAACATAAGGAGGTGGGCAGGAGAACGGAGGAGATGAACAACGGAAGCTTAAGCAGTTCTGTTAGAAACATCTCAGGCAGATTCTACATCCGGGCAAATAATTTCCACATTTTTAGACTTGAGCTGTTTTACCCTCAAGTGAAGGCGTTAACACAACCTGACTGGGCTATACCCTATTGCCTCCAAAAGCATAGGAAGCAATTTGCAAAAATCAGCTAAGAAAGCTATACTCTATCACCAAGCAGCTTCAACTCCTAGTACATACAATGCAAGTTCTGAAATGCCAGAAGACCCAACCTTGTCTAAAAATTCAATTAAGTTAATGAGCCATTTTATTACTTATTCCTCCTAGAGCATCTATTTCTTCCTGGTGTTAAAAAACAAAAGCTGTGCCACAGCAGACCTGTTAATTAGTTTCTCCCGGCTTGTACTGATTTTCTTCCCCTCCTTAATTTGCCAACATACACAAACACTGATAACATAAACAGTAAAATTGAAGCATTAGTTACACAGTCTTCTTGGAACCGAAATCACTCACCAACTGGGATGTTTGAGGTTGTGACAGCTGTAGCATGGGAAGAATGGGAGGGCATTGTCATGGTGACAATGGTGCTTGTAGGTGCTTGGGTGTGAGAAACAGAACCTAAGAAAGAATAAAAACACAACATACAAGATGTCTCTATGGAGCCCAATCACACAAGTATATCTAAACCCAAATAAAGAGGGCAAAAAACCCAACCTGGACAACCCCCTGAAGAATTCAGCAATTTATCTCCTGAGCAATGACCATGCACATCCAATAGCATCATGAGAACTCACCAGCTGTGGTTGCTGAAGCAATGGTATTTGTTGCTAAAATAGGTGCCACTGTTGCTGCTGCCACTGGAGTACCAGTACTGAAAATGGTTTTCTATTTAAAAAAAAGAAAAAAAAGCTCCAAGTTAAGAGACCAGTACGTTTTTAATATTTACTTAGATGGGAATCACATTGCACTGACTGTAAAGAACGTGAATTTCTAACCCAATACTCTTTTCCAAAATTTAATCTTATCCAGCCAAATGTAAATGAAAGATGCCTGAAAGCAGCCCAAGGTCTTCCCCCCTCCTCTTCCAGTCTACCTGGGCCATGGTGTGGAGCTGTGGCTTCTGCGTTCCGATAGCCGGGTGAGACGGTAGCGTAATGCGAGTCGCCGTGTCCCGCGGCTGCGCGGGCCGCTGAATACTGATAGCTGCAGAAGGCGGGTGCTGCTGGATAGACAGCGTGGGTCGGCTGGAGAGAAAGAGAAACAATCATGAAGACAGCCCTGTGGACACTGAATCCGAGAGACAAAGTGCAGTGACACCTGGCTTTGTTCTCCTCCTCTCTGAGAGCAGTGCTGCTATCGGATTCATGGCAAAGCGACACAAAAAACTCAAACTACCCTGTTCTGTCATCAGGCATTCACCCTAAGTAGCTCTGTAAAAAGAGCTTTTTCTGTCAGGGATGCTTTACAACATTTGTGTGTCATTTTTCACTGTGTCTTCATAAAGAAGATGGGCTGAATTAGCCACAACTTCTGAAAGAGAAACTCTGCTTTCCAGGAAGCAGCAGCTCACAACTGATTTGTTAAGCCCTTTCTTTCTTGTAAGACAGAGCAACAGTTCATGTTGATAGTAATTTTTATTCACAGAACTGAAAGCATTCGCACTGTGCAAGCATTACTATTTTTGTATTATATCATCCCACATCCAGAGAATAATCAGCTTGTGATGACTAACACGTTTCCTCTTCCTGCAGCCTCTGTAAAGTTAGAGCACTGTAGGTTTCAAAGAATTTGCCTTCAGCATCTTTACCTGAGGGTTGACTCTGTAGCATGTGCTGCTGTTGTAGTTATGACAGGGGACTGAGCTCTTGTGGCTGAGACAGTTGCCACCACAGCAGGAGGAATAGTGCTTGAAGTCGTCACAGGCGGACGAGACTACAAAAACAAATACAAAAGAGAGATCAGAAAAGAAATTCTACGATTTAGAGAGTAACTCGGAATTACTTGACTAAAACTGCATTTTCTAGATTTTATCACTCAGTTTTGGCATTCTAAGATGTTTCCAGTCTTTCTGATTTGATCTGCAAGCTCCTTTCAAGATCCATTTTGATTTTTAAAACACGTGCACCAGAGGGAATCAGTGACCAGATATGTATGAACATAATGCAGTACTTTTGAGCGTTTGTAGGAGAAAAAAACAAAGGTCAGCTCCCTTCAGAATGGAAATAAACCCTGTACTAAGTATATTCACGAAGTCAAAGATGATTACGTTGGGGTCCTTACTGAAATCAGGAAGTAAAGATATTTGACCCTCGATCCTTACCTTGAACACTAGTACAGTACTGCAGAGAGAAGATACCTACATTTTTTTCCTTACACAAGCAAATATGCTGAGATACACAGCAGCATATTAAGATGATTTTCTATTCTACATCAATACATTAATTTAAGAATAACCCTCATCTGCATAACACATTCGGCCTTTCAGAGTCTAAATCTTGTGTAGATCTATAGTAAGTCTTCTTCTCAATTTGTAAGCACATTGCAAACAGTTAAACAAACAAGGACGTCTAGTACCAACTCTACAAAGGAAATAAAACCACACGACTAATGCAACTTTTTCACTGCTTGCTTTCAGAAATTGATATATGAAAGACTGAATTGGAAGAGCTGACAATAGCCTCATCCCAGGAAACACACAATGACAGGTTCTGTATCACAAATAGGTGCCAGGAAGAATTCGGAGCAGGTGGCTAGTGTTCTGCAGAGCTGCCTGGCTGCTACCTGCCTGGATTGGTTGATGAATGATGTGCTGAACCGCTGGCTGAGCTGTAGCTGCGTTTGGCAACTGTGAAGCTGGCCTCAGGACTGTAGTTACTTTAGAACTGGACATCACTGCAGCAGCCGCTGCACCTGGGAAACAAAGTGTGTTAAAATACCAGATACCCAAATGGCTCCCCTACTACTGCAGAGACAGGCTCCTACGTTAGCGGCTACGTATTCCAGTTTGAACGAACATATTTCAGTTCAGATGACTTTGGTTTACAAACAAGACTTGCAACAAAAATACTCGAGATCCACAAAAGTATGTGGGAAGGGCAGGCATTTTGAGTGAATTGGGTTTGTTAGTGCTTCTCATTCCCCTATAATAACCTCGTATGGTAAATTGATCTTCTTCTATTCCGAGCTATGGAAATTAGTACAAATAATTTGAACAGCTTGATTAGTGGGCTAGTGTGTAAATAAGCCTAATACCCGATACTAACAACAATCTTCCTGCATCTACTGAAGTTCAGAAGAAAAATACATGCACAATAAATAGAAGGAAAACAAAACAACAAGAACAAAAAAAAAGCTTGTAAACCTGCAACAGGACAGAACTGTGGTTTATTTGTCTACGGTTTGCTGACTGCTGATCATACAAAATAGCTCTGAAAGGTAAGTGGCCTTGAAATCATTTTATTGACTGGACTGCATAGCTTCTGTAAGTGTCCCTAATTTAAATTATTACCTCAAAAGGTAGTATTCAAGCTGAGAGAAAGAGAGCAGGAGGAAAGAAAACATCCTAAATGAAAATAAAAAGTTCGTGTTTCTTGTCACACAAGAATATGTTTTAGTTCAGCTATGAATACATTTTGTATTTAATATGAAAGGAAATAAAAGTATAAATGGTACTTTGAAATTCAGATCAGTTTAAACTTGAACTGGAAATCCAACCCATAAGCCTTTGAAAAGTAAAACTGATCAGAAATCAGAGAGTGTGCTGAGCACAGAGCTTCTTTTAAGGGGCTGATCTGTTTTCTAAGCCATAGCAACCAAAATCCTGGGAGACAGGAGCCTGCCGTTAGCATCAGCACTAAACCCGAGGGCAAACAAACGCACACAAAATACCAGCATGCGCAACTACATTCATGAAAGATCCAGTGTCAGGTGGGTACAAGAACATGCTTCAGAACTTTAACTGCTCAGGTGCCACTGAGAAGTGGTGGGTCACAGGTGAGCAATGCTTACTACCAAGAGCGTGACATTTTGCACAACAGGCCAATCTATACCAATGCGTATTTTTCCCTGAAAGCGTTCACTATTAACAGCACAGAAGTAGAGTAACTCAAGTGCTGCCACCTGCCAGCATTTTAGAAACTGTCACATACTGCTGCCTTAAATGACTGAAGGCAACTTAACGCTTAAAAGGCCAGCAGTTGCCTCAAGTCCTATTTATGCTAGCAGCTTTAACAGCTGGAATACTGGCTGTGTTAGCAGCAAGGAGAATTTCAGAGAAGGCCAGGTGCACTGCCCCCAAGAGGCCCCGCAGAGACGGCAGCGAATGCACAGCTAGATCTTTACCTCGGGGCAGGTGAGAAGCTCCAATGTGTAGCGGAGGCCCAGGAGCACTACTTCTGATGATAGACATCTGTACATTGGTAGCCATGATATGGTGCAAGTTACTGGGATGGCCCTGCAGAGTTAAAGAGAAAGAAATCCAGAATAAGCTATAAGCTGCATTAATGAAAATTAATGGCCACACTAACAGCATTATCATATAAGAGAACCAAACACAGAAATGAGATTTTGCAGAAATACATGGTGTAGAGAGGTTACACGCATTACAAGTGAGCAGAGAAACAGTGAGATGTTTCTGTGGGATGAAACTAAAGACGGCTGACACTGTTTATGGAAGATGTCCACATTTCAGAGATCTATTTTTCTGGTTGGCACGTGGATGACAGCCAGCAGTCACGCACACGTCAACCTGAGAGATGTCTGTTCAGTCATTAGTGACTCTTAAGGCACAGATTCATAGCGCCTTGCTATTAAAGGCAAAAGAATAGTGGCATCCTGGCAAATGCTGCAACAAATTAATTCTATTTTCTAGTAAGGCTGGACTTCCTATGGATATTCATGAAGGTAACAGCCCATTCTTAGCCAGCAAACTCAAACCCACTTAAAGGTACTTTGCAACAAAGCCCTGAGACTTCAGAGGGTTAGTGATGAGCGTTCTGGCACACCAGCTTTAAATTACAAGGACTGGCTCTGCACTCAAAGACAGAAGCAAAAAAAAATCTAAATCGTTATCCACACATCTCCATCCCCCCAAATTCTGTCTCTAGCGGTTTAGGAAGAACACACTGCAAAACTGAACTGCTCACTGATATCTTCCGGTCTGCTCTCAGGAAAGCTAAAGAACGCTGCAGTAATGAACCCCAACAGGTTGCCTATACTGTGAATGCTCCAAGTAACAGGGAAGCAGCAGGAGCTTTTGAGGAAAGAGTCAGCTGCGTAACAGCTTTTGGATAGGTTTCTGCTATTGCAGCCTCACTGTGCTATGTCAGTCAGATGGTTACAACAAATCAGCAGCTTTCTAAAGAGCTAGCGCTAACTGAGGCTGAGGTTTAGTGCTCCGAGCACAACTGATCAACAACTAGTGGCCACTGAATGGGGAAGTCTGCCCGCTGCCTTCCCTCCTGCTGCAAGAGCCCTGGTTTTAGCATTGATCTGACCTTGCAGCGAGCTGGAACAGAAAGAACAGACCTGTTGTCCACTGATTGTTGCCACAGGAATTGTCGGAGCCTGCGGGATGTTGCTTTCCATGGTGACAGTGACTTGTCCAGGAACCTTTGCGGGAGCCGAGAGAGTGGAGGGTGGAGCAGGAGCAATGGGCCGGCTGGGCATGGTGGGCTTCAAGGGAGGCTGCAAGAAACACCAAGGCAGGAGCGTTGGCAACTCCAAGTGACAGCTCGGTGTTGAAAAGAACATTTCTGTGAGCGACAGCCTGGAGAGAAAGCCTGCTTTGCCCAAGGATAAGCACAGTCAGGTGTTTGAAAAATACGGATGTTGTCTGTTTAAAGCCACTCCATTTTCACATGGGACAAAGGGAAAGAGTAAGAACCGAAAGCAGCGAGGCTCTTGCTATGATTTACATTTATATATTATACCCAGCACCTCAGTAATTAAATACAGAAATACAGCCACAGCTACCTCAGAATTACCGGAAGGGAAGAAATAAGCCAGAACCGAGCTCCCCTTTCCCAGCTCAAACGCGCTTTCTCCCCGCGCCCCCGTTACCTTCATGAGCCCGTCAGAGAAGGAGAGGGGCACGGCGGGGCTCAGGTGCGCTGGCGGCGCCGTGACGGTCACCGGGGCTCCGGGCGGGACCGGGTGGTGCTGCGCCAGCATCTGCACCTGCGGGTAGGGCCGCACCACCACCGGCTCCTGCTTCTCCTCCCGGGCGGGCAGCGGCACCCCGGCGCCCAGGTGCTCCCTGGGGGCGGCTTCCGCGTCGCGGCCGGGCTCATCGCCCGCTGCGGGAGAGAGGGGGCTGAGGGAACGGCGGGGAGACAAACACCGCACAGCACCGCCCCGCCCCGCCTCCCGAGCACCCCGGGCGGGCACCTCGGGCACGGGGCCGCGCCCCGCCGAGCCCCCCCGCGCCCGTTCCTCCCCGCCCCCGGCCCTCCCCGTACCTGTACCCGGGGTCCCGACGAGCCCCGCGGGGCCGCTGGCGGGGCTGGGCGGCGGCGCTGGTCCCAGGGCTGCGGGCGGCGCTCCCGAGCGGGGGAACTGCTGCGAGCTCATGGCCGCCTGCGGGCACCGCTCCGTTACCGTTACGGCGCGCGCTGCGTCACGGCCCCGCCCCCCCCAACCATCGCCCCCCCCCTCCGCGCCCCGACTGGCCCCGCCCCCCCGCGCCGCCCGGCGGAGCCCGGATGTTCCCGGAGCGGGGCCCGGGCGGGAGCCGGGGCCGGGGCTGCCCGCACCCTCCGCCCGGCCCGGGGCTGCGCGGCACGGCCTAGCCTGGCCCGGCCCCGCTCGGCGCGGCACGGCCCCGCTCCCCGGCCCCATCCCTGCCCGCAGCACCGCCGTCGGCCGTGGGGCTGGCCGTGGGGCTGGCCGTGGGGCTCGCCCCGGCCCCGGCCCCACCCGGCCCCGCGCCGCGCCGCGCCGCGCCCCCGGCCCCCCCGCGCCCCCAGCCGCCCCCCGCCGCCTCACCTGGCCCCGCGCCGCGCCGCGGCCCCGCCGCAACCGAGCCCCGAGCTTCGCTTCCGCCGCCGCCGCCGCCCTCGGCCGATTGGCTGCGGCCGGCCCCGCCCACCGCGTCGGCCCCTCGGCCCATTGGCTGCCGCCGCGCGGCCCCGCCCCGCGCCCCGACATGGCGGCACGGCCGCGCTCTGGCCCCGCCCGGCCGGCACCGGAAGCGCCGTGCCCGGAAGCGGCGGCGGCGGCGGCGCGCGGCGGAGGGGCGGCGGCGGGCGGCAGGTGCGGGCCCGAGGGCACCCCGCGGCGGGGCGGGGCGGGGCGGGGGTGTGGGTGGGTGGGTGGGTGGGTGGGTGGGGGGGGGGGGGGCGTAATTGTTACCGTCTGATTCTTTGTTAATTTTTCAGCTTCTGGAGTTGGCGACGCTGAGCGCGCCGGGAGATGCCCGTTTCCTCGTTCCGCACAGACGTTGGCCGTGCCCAGCTCACCCTGCGGGGCTGACTCGGGAGCCTTCGCCTCGCCCAGGTCTCCTGGCGCCGGTTGGTGCCAGCCGGGGTGTCTGCGCGGGTGTAAAGCGGGACGTTACCTCCCATAAAGCAAGCACTGGGCTGTTTTGCCACCTCATTCGAAGTGCTCGCTGTTTGCGGAGCCCCCGGCACAGGAAGGATGTGGGGCTGGTAGAGCGGGTCTGGAGGAGGGCCACAAGACGATCGAGGGCTGGAGCATCTCTCCTGGGAAGAAAGGCTGAGGGAGCTGGGGCTGTTCAGCCTCCAGAAGAGAAGGCTCTTGGGGGACCTCTTTGCAGCCTCTCAGTACTTGAAGGGGTCTCGTAAAAAGGATGAAGAGCAACTCTTTGCTCAGTCAGATATTGACAGGACGAGGGGGAATGGTTTTAAACTGAAAGGGGGGAGACTTAAATTAGAGGTTAGGAGGAAATTCTTCAGAGAGTGGCGAGACACTGGCACATGTTGCCCAGAGAGGCTGTGGGTGCCCCATCCCTGGAGGTGTTCGAGGCCAGGTTAGATGAGGCTGTGAGCAACCTGGTCTAGTGGGTGGCATCCCTGCCTATGGTAGGGGGGTTGGAACTAGATGATCTTTGAGGTCCCTTCCAACCCAGGCCATTCTATGATTGTAGTATATCTTCTTAAAGTGAGTAGCATATGGCGTGTGTGTCCCAGAACAGAAGTGAGTTTATTTGAACGCACAAATATACAGGAAGCTGAAATCGGCTTAGCTTCAATTGTAGCTTAGGGGTCAGACTTTTAAAATCTTTGCCTCTTTTCATGTTTTCAATAGTATATTTGATTTTTGTTAGCCCGGGTAGGACTGTGATTATTTAACTGATTTATTACATGAAACAGGCCACTGAATCTTAAAATGCCTTAATGTACTTGGATACGTGGGATTCTCTACTTACAAAAAGAGACAAGGCAAAGCTAACTTTTTTCTTCATCTTTTTTAGGCTTCCCCTATAAAATGGGAATACTTGTTGCAATTCTTGGTGTCTGGTTCAGCTCCTCACTTGTAAAAGGAGGTTCTAAGGCTGTGACAACATCTCTAACTACAAAGTGGTCTTCAACTCCTCTGTTACTTGAAACAAGGTAAATGCATTGTGATTTTCATTTGCAAATCAGAATATGCTTAGAGGATAAAATAATCTAATCTATCTGTTTTTAAAAACTGTAAACTACTTTTTTAGCGTTTACCGCGAGATTATTATGTGATGTATCAGCTTAGTTATAAGCACTAACATCAGGTGGCTAACTCTGCAGTATGCCACAGAGGGCTTTGCTTCTGTTTCACGTGACACAGACCTGCTGCTGTGTTCCCATGACTGTATAATGGCAACACTTCTATATGTCAGCTCTTGAGCAGTAGTCAGAAAAATCCCATTTGCTCCTGCCTGAGTACCTTTACATACCCTGGTGCTCCCAGGGAGTTGCTGCATTTGGGGCAGCAATTTTCGTATGAAAACAATTGGACTCTAATGGGCTTCATTTAAACGGGCATGGCTCTGTGTGACAAGATAGGGGTGTCCGAGGCGAAATTATTTTTCTGTAACCTTCTCTATAGAAATTCTGTTTGAAGACTGAAGAATGCTCAAGCAACACAGTACAAAGCTCAGGTGTTAATGCCAGGATTTAAAGACCCTGATAACGTCAAACCCTCTGCTGAGGAAAACTTAGAGGGACTTGCAGGAAAGCTCTCCCTAGAAGGCTATGAAATAGTAAGCAGTAATAACGTGCCAAAGACTTCATTTGTGACCTAACCATTAGGAAAGACTTTGGGTAGGATTGTTCATCTGAGCTGAACTCCAGAATGATAGAGCACTGCAGTGCCGAGTTACTTCTGGAGCTTGATTTACTAAGCCCACCACTGTGGTTCATCGCTTAAATTAATGTCTGTCACGTTAAGTTAGAACGTCTTGAAACGAAAACACAAGCTACTGTGGCAGCTAGTGGGCTCCAAAGCTTGTGTTATAACATCCTTTAGCGTATGAAGCACATTACAAGTTTAGACTTGATAAAGTATTTGTTGTTAGCAAAGTTGAGAGAACTATTTTGCTGTCTAACACTCTATACCTACATAATCATATACTTAACATATGGGGAATTATGTCACGGTCTGAAGCTGTGACTTCTCTTTTTGCTCATTTAAAAAAAAAAAAAAAACTACTGGCTTTAGACGTTTCTAATGAACTATAGGTTATTACAACAAAGTAAGCAAAAAATGTATGTTTTTTGTAAAAGATAGCTAGCAAAGAAACACATGAAGGAGGAAAGCTGCCAGAATGTACGCTGCTGCTAGCGGGCCTTGAGAGTTTAATAGGTGCTTTGCAAGGTTCTTTCATGTAGTATGTGTTTGTCCTGGCCTGCACCTACTAATTGCTTTGGTATTGTTTGTTTTTCCTGGTCTGCTTTTTCTAGTAACATACGCTTTTCTGATATGGGTAAACATACAGTAGGAGCTAACTTTCTGTAAAGCTGTACAAGGTATTAGTATTGTAACTTGGAGAAAATTTAAAGACCTAGTTATCTCCTCTCTTCTTGTTCAGTGAATTCTTATCAGAAGAAGGTCAAGAAAAATTCTGGAACTTTGTTGAAGCCAGTCAAAATATTAAGACACCTGAACATGACGGTAAGCTTTCATAATGTTTTTCTTGAACGATGACTGGAAATTGGGACAGTTGAAAAATAAACCAAAATGTTTTGTCTTCCATTGCATAGCATTATAAAAGTCCAATCAGGACTGATTTCAGTAATGTTTTTACTGTGAAAGTGCCCAAGGCTTTTGGATATCCATTTGGGAAAAGCAGTAGTCAACAAGCCTGAAATGTGTTTTACTCACTAGTTTGTCTCAGCATTAGGCATAAAACATTATTAATAATTTTTGTCTGTGTTTCTGTTTCTAAACTGAAATTACATAGGAGTTCTTTACTGTTTCCCTCCTCCCCAAGTCTGTTTGCGTACTTAAGAATCTGTATGTGTCCATGTTTTCTCGTGCATCTCTGTTGAAGTCAGCTCTCTTCCATCTGTTGAACTGGTTGTAATGAAAATTGAGGAAGAGTCAAATGAATGTTTACAATTAGTGTCATGGGTTTCTGTTAGTATAAATCACAAGTAAGATGAAAAGCCCCTCTTCAATGGGAATATGGTATAGAAAGATGACCGCTTGTATTCTGACTTTGCAGGTACCAATTATACTTCTTACCATGGAATGCTGAAAGTAGCCTGCCAGAGTTTGTCACCTTTGCAGCAGAATTTGTTGAAATTTTCCTTGTCTTTACGCTCTTATTCTGCAACGGTTCAAGCTTTTCAACAGGTTAGTGCAGCACAGGGGAAATCCTCAAATGTTTTGCAGAGCATTGTGTGAGGCCCAGGAAGGAGGTATCTGTGTTACAAAACATTTCAGAATATCAAAAATCCTGAACTGACAGGTGCTTCGTACACTCGAGCTAAGGTTTCGTAGGTATATGCTGGTTTCATTGTGTGCCAAATCTGAGTCCATCTGTATACAGTAGACTAAAGAACTGGGATTTTGAAATGTTTGTATATCTTTGGTACCCTCTGCACTAACAAATGTGTGAAGATTTTTATGAGGAAAATCTTTACAGCTCTGCTGATGCTTATGGTGCTAGTGATGTTCCCATTATTCAGTTTTAAAGATAGTAACCCATGAATATGTGGTTCGAACTTTTAGAACCACTGACTGATGGTTATACCGGTATTCCTTTTTAAACTTGGTGTTACACAGTTCACTGCGAGTTGTCTCCTCGTAGTTTGCTTCATTGGAGTAATGTTAGAAGACATCTTCCTTTCTCATCTTGAATCATTTTATTGTTTGCTGTTTAACAAATACAGTGGTTTCTGATATGTAACGCAAAAAAAAAAAATCACCAAAAAAAAAACCCAAACACACCACAATTGCAAACCTCACATTTTGTACCTGAAACTATTATTACAGCTAATGGGCTGGAAAAAATACTTATAAAAAGTTAGGACTTAATTATCAGTTTTGTGATTTTTACATTGTCTTTAAATTGCATAATAAATGGGGAAGACGACCAGTTGTTACAGAGTTATGCTGTTAACACTTTCACTTGTTCTAAGGGCAAACATTCAACGTACTTTATTGCAAATATTTTAATACAGATAGCAGCAGATGAACCTCCACCAAAGGGCTGTACCTTATTTTTTGCTGTGCATGGGGAGAAGACATGTGAGTTTGAATCTCTCGGAAAGCTTTTACAGACAGCTTCAGAAAGGTATTTGCTTAATTTCCAAATGTAAAATTGTCTCTTAACTTAATCTAGATAGACTCACTGCTGTAAAGAGACTGTAATAAACTGGTAGTTCTGGTAGTTTATACCATTGTCGGTTTTGATTTATCCTTTCCATTTCTTGTGCAGAAGTGGCAGTCTCTTAGGTCTTGCTAATCAAGATGGAATTGGCATTTTCTGGTCCCTTTCTCTTTCATATGTTGTTAGGAGGAAGAATGCTGTGAAAGTGCTTGGACAAATTGGAAACAATTTGTTGAAGGACAGTAACAATTCTCAGAAATGTGTAAAGTCTTCAGAATGCAGGGAGAACAGAAAGATCTGGGCTGCATTTTAAAACGATAGTTAATCCATTCATAAAATTATCTCTATTAAAGCATGCATAGTATTTTTCCCCTATATAATTTTCTCAGTGTTAACAAAAATGAAAACTATTACCATGCAATATATTTCAAATTCAGATTTCTTTACAAGATGAAGAAAAAAATTTGAATGTAACTTTTAGTAACAAAAATAAACTGTGAAATATAATTCCTCCTAAAAAAAAAGTCTTTGTGGTTTGTCGTCATAGTAATCTTGCTAGTTCTGTTTTTGCAAAAATAAGTTATTTTTGTTAATATGCAGACGTATTGCGTCAATAGATCATATGCTGTTACGCTGACTCACTGGGAATATTTTAAATACTTCATTGTTTCTTAGACGTGATTTAAAAACAGAATTTGAAAATAGTCTTCTCATTCACTTTCTTATTTGTATACTCAGCCAAGGACAGGGTCCCCATGATTTTGAGTTCATAGAATGTTTGCTGTGTTAGCCTTTTATTTCTATACAGAACTTCTGAATCAAAAAAGAAAATTTAAAGAAGTAGTTACCATTTTTAAAAAAAAGTATTATATTAGGTTAAAAATAGCACCTAGCTACTTGTTGTATTTTCATGTCTGTTTTTAATGAAGCTTTATCAACATGCATCAAGTGCTGTCAACTGTGATAATACGTGGGAGTAACTTGACATGTATTCAGTGAAGACAGAAACAGCGATTAAACGTGAGAAACAGAAATGATGAATCTTGCACTGAGTAAGGACACAGTATGAATCACACTGTGATAATTTTCAATGTTTACTCTTAGGCCAAAGCCATTTTTGTTCAAAGGGGACCACAGGTACCCAGTGTCAAATCCTGAAAGTCCCATCGTCATACTTTATGCCGAGATTGGCACAGAGGAGTTCTACAGATTCCATAAGCTGCTTGTTTTAAAGGCTGAGGCAGGAGAAATCACTTACATCCTCAGACACTATATTGCCGTAAGTATATTTGCATAGTAAAAGTTTGATTCCTTTAAATTTATATTTGCATAATGCATTGCTGCTTGATCATAATTTGGAATACTCACAGATTATTATATTATTGCATGTAGCTGAGGACTGCAGACTATTTAACATCTCCTGATTGTTTAAGTAAGAGAATCATTTGGTTTTACAAATGCAGATAAATTACAGAGTTTAACCTAGAAAAATGTTGCTCTAGCAAATAATAGATATTTCCACAGTCAGGCTACTCGAGTTGCAGAGATTAACCTTAGGGTCCACTTTTCAAGTGAAAGGCCATTTTGTTACAGAACCACTTACCAGTCCTAGTGCAATTCGTCCCATTTTCCATCTCCCTCCCCTAACCACTGGATTGATATTTAACTCTACATTTTAAAAGCTCTGAGACTTTTATTTGACTTTTTTCTGAATATTGTTTAATGGTGCTAAAACCTTCAGCAGAGCGGCTAGTAGCCAGACTTGAATGCAAAAAAAAAAAGTCACTTTTAATGACATCAGATAAAATAATCATACATTGCATACACCACTTCCCTTTTTAAAAGTAATTTGTCTATCCTTGTCGTTGTGCAGTAGGTCTTGGTACAGTTGTGTTAGTACAGTACAGTACTGGAGAATCACTTGTATTTGTTTCTCACTTGCAGTTAGGGTCTGAATTGTGTTACCAGTTGGGTTTAAAATGGGTACGAGCTTGGAATTTCTTAGCTTTGGGAAATGGCAGCTTTTAACTTGTAGATCAAAACAAAGAGTGGCAATGTTGTACTGTTTGCTTTTCCTTACAGAATCCCAGTAAAGAAAAAGTATACCTCTCTGGCTATGGTGTGGAACTGGCTATTAAAAGTACAGAATACAAGGCCAAGGATGATACACAGGTGAAAGGTGAATTCTTATTTTAACTACTTTAATGTGAGCATTTTAATTTTACAGGGATATATTTATGTGTGTATATATATATATATAGATAGATAGATAGATATTATTTATAATGTATATGGGATTTGTATATATATATATTCATGTTTACAGGGATATTTTTATATATGAGTATATATATGAATGACTGTCTGAATTGCAGATACTCGTCCTTCTGATCTGAAATCACAAAAATCACTGTCCTCTCTCTTTTGGGGATTACATTCTTTTAATCGTATATTCGCTAAGGCACTTGTTTTCCTTATTTGTGAAATGCTGGGCAGAACGGTGCCACAGCACTGCACTAGATCTTATGGCGCTATTAATACAACTAATTTTTCACCAGATAACCAGATTTCTTTGCAGATGTACTGTCCTTCACTTCCCCTACTTTTAGTTCCCTTAGCTTATCCATCCTCAGAGCAGAATGTTTCCTGTTGTTCTTTGGAAAAACAGAATACTCTGCAGGTTTTTTTTTCTTTTGCTGTTCTGTTTTTCGAACTCTCATGCATCTGCCAAAACTATTTTATTGTGTGTCTATATACAGATGAATATGTATACACACACCCACAAAGGTAAACAGAATTGTCTGCTTTTACTTATGACTTCGTTTAAAAAAAAAAAAACACTTTTTTTTTTAGTTAAAGATAACAGCTGTGAAGAACAGAACTTAGATTTTGAACTGAGTTTTGCAGTTTATCCAGCTTCTAGATACAGATCTAAACTCTGACTTAAAATATCTTGCCATGGTCTAGAGTATTGACAAACAAAACTATTGGTCTTTATTTTTAGAAAGATTTAATTTTGAGAGGAACAAGCATACTAAAGCAGGTGATTCAACTTATGATTTTTGTTACTAGTGTTTAAATTTCCATTAATACCATATCAAGAAGTCATGCAAAAGTGCTGATATTGCTTGTAAAATAGGAGGTTGGAAGCCTTTGTCTCCAAGCGTGTGTGTGGAAGTAATTCTGGGGAAAAGTTTATCTGAAAGCTTGTAAAGTTTCACACTAATATCAATGCAGTGATTAAAAAATGCTTTAGAAAATAGACAAACCATGTGGATAAGCTGCAGATTAGAGGTGTATGGTTTTCATCAAACTCCTGTCTGATTCTGGTCAGTCTCTTATGCGTGCCCGTGCCGTTTCTGCCTGTCCATAAGCAAGCAGTCATCCAAAAGGTTGGGACCTTTGATTAGACTTGAGAATGAAACTTCCAGATTGGAGCTGGTTTGTGTCCAGCTAGTTAGGAGATTGTGCGAGTCTTTTGCACAGATCTCTTTTTGTTATTTAAGCCCAGAATTGGACTTTACTCAGATACTGGTTTTTATCCTGTATTTTGGGGCTAAAATCAGGATTATGCTCCTGATAGGAGTTTTTCACTTACTCTGCAAAGCTTGCATGTCATGAAAGCTCCTAGGCCCCAGTGATTTCTTCTGCAGCGCCGAAGTCTCTGAGATTTCCATTCAGCTTAAGCTTTTGCTTCTAAACAATCCGACTGGGTTTTATTTCAGCTGTTGTAGTCTTCATTTGTACAGTTAGTGTGTCCTGGATACAGGTTCCAAAGTGAACCTGAAACTTGCCTTTTTTCCTCTCCTCAGTTACTGCAGTATCATTTTTGTTGAACTTACCAAAATAGGCATGAAAACTATTTCTGAATAGTTTGGTAGTGTTTTCCTTCTCTGTGTTTATAGGCACAGATGTGAATGCTACAGTAATAGATGAAAATGACCCCATCGATGAAGTGCAAGGATTTCTTTTTGGGAAATTGAGGTAAAACTCCATTGTAAATTGTTACTCTTTGTCACATTAAAGAACTCGATGCAGAGGTGCCAATCTTCTGCTTTGTTACTGTTTTTTAAATGTCTGGGTTATCCATGTGTGTTAGCTGCGTACTTCTTCATATGTTAGTTTCTTCAAATTAGTAGCAGACTTGCTTACAGGAAACCCCAGAATTGCTTTACCCTTATTCCCTTTTAGGCAGTTGTATCCTGAACTGATGGAAGAGCTGAAAGAACTTAGAAAACACCTCGTGGAGAGTACCAATGAAATGGCACCTTTGAAAGTATGGCAGTTACAAGGTAATCTGTATGAACAGCTTCAATACAGCATTGCAAAAACTTAATGTAAACCTATCTTCCCATGCTCTATAAAAATGAGGCCGGTAGTGGCTGCACACAGTTCAGAGCGCTTGACTGTAAATTCCTGCACTGGAAACAACCAGCTTTCTAAAGCTTCTTTACAGATTCCTGTTGAAATACCTTTTGAAAGATTATTTCACAGGACTTCTGAAGTGAGGTTTTCTTTCTATATTGTGAAGAATAGAAAGCCACTTGTTCTTAAACTGACTAAATGTAGAATAGCAAAGGAAATGTAGAGTTTCCACGATCACATCCTTGGTGTGGAAAGCTGAGACTTCTCAAGACCAAAAGAAATCTATTTCAAGTGTCTCTGCGTGCAGCTGTGACCTATTTCCTTGCAAATCATCAGTAGAAGTCTGTGGAAGGGTTTTTCATCCTCCGAAAAAAAGTAATAGGAAATACTGAACATGTGTTGTAGTCACAGTGGATCTACCTAAATTCAATCAAGTGGTATTTGTATTTCTAGCTTGTGAAATAATTCCCTAGGCCCCTTCTGAAGGGTAGATCCTCTTACCCAGACCAAAAAAAAAGTGATGGTCTAGTCTCATTGAAACGACCTGTAGGTGGTATTGGTTCATACTGAAAGGATTACTTCAAGGCAAGTAATAGAAGGGAAGAAGACAAAAGAAGGTACCTAAAGGTGCAGATGGAAAAGAAATTTTTTTATGTAACTAATGAGCAAAAAAGTTGAAAGCCAAAATGACTGCAATTGCATGTTTACATTTTATTGTTGTTTCACCTGTAGATTTAAGTTTTCAAACTGCTGCACGCATTTTGACTGCTCCCCCTGTGGATGCTTTGATGGTCATGAAAGATCTCAGTCAGAACTTTCCTACAAAGGCCAGGTAATTCCAATAATGAATACTTAGAAAGTTTTTTTTCCTGTTGTTTTTCTCAGCAGAACATGAGACGGGCAACAGTGGTTGGGTTAATGTCTGCATTTCTATTTAGCTGAAAGCAAACACCGGAGAAGGTTTATGCAGAAAAGTTCTTCAGCTTATGGTTACAGTGAGGATCTTACAGTGTTTCTCTTTGGCAGTTGGTGTGGAGTAGTACAAAATTTGGCAGAATTAACTGAGCTGCTGGTGTGAAATGCTACCTTTTGTATCGAGTCCTCAAGAATTTATTGGACAGGATTCCCATTTGGTGTCTTAAGCTTAACCTGTTCACTGGATCCCACTCTTTTGGGATCCACTTCAGCAGACAGCCCAGTCAACCTTGTGTCAGATGTTGATGTGCAATTCCACCGTTCTTTGCACTTTGTCAATTTCTTGAAATTAATTTGAATACTCTCAAGTAATTCAGTCATAATCTGGCCTGCCCAACCAGTGAAGAAATATAGATTCCTTTTGATAGATTTCATGACCTGGGTTGTAAAAATGATGACATAGGGGCTACTTTTTTGAGTAGATGCAGATATACTTGAGTGTAAAAAGAAACTGAGTTCTGGTCTCATCCCCAGTGATGGATGTTATGATTGTACTGTTTATAACTTCTTAAGGTATGCATTGTCCTGTCACCTAGTTTCTGGTCATATTTGTGAGCTGAACTTGCCCATTCTGTGACGGTGCAATCTCTAGATCCAATGTAAGGAAAGGAATGGGAGCCCACAATAAAAAGTGAAATCCCCATACTTCGTGCTGTCAGATTCCACCTCTACCTTTCTGGAAGCTGCCCACTTTTATTATGGGATTAATATGAAACTAGACACTGAGAGTCAAAAGCTTGTCTTTCCTGGTGCAGTTGGCATGTGAATAATGGTTTTATGTTCTCTTGAATTTTATATATATATATTTCAGGAAAAAACACTTGATGATACCACAAAGTGCAAGCTCTTCTGATTGTAGCTCTGTGTATTAGAATACTAAATATACTTAAGGTACAAAAAGTGGGATAATTAGATATCTAATCTCTCCATTAGATGAGCAGAAAGGTGATTCACAGAATCATGTTTTTATTTCTGCAGAGCCATAACAAAAACAGTTGTTTCCTCCGAACTTAGAGCGGAAATTGAAGAGAACCAAAAGGTAATGCTTCCAGAAAGTAATGTAGTGCTTTCGCGCTTATATTTTAGTATAAATTCAAGCTTTGAAAATAATAATTTATTAAAAATTTCACAGTTTGCTCCAAATGTTGACACACTGTCTTCACACACAACTTTGTCTTAGTATGCATTTGGGAAGCAAAGAAGGGGCTCAATTTTTCAAACATGGGTTAAAAACATGATTTAGGTTGTTTACTCAGATATGAAAATGCTGGTAAAAAAATTCTTTGAGTAGGATCAAGAATATGTTGAGGAAAGATGGTATGGGGATTTTGTTCTTAGAGCTGCCCCTATAATAGTTGTTCACAGTAGTCAAGTGCTCTGACAGTTATTTGGCAAGCACTTTTTAATGTATATGAAAGTGACATTCTGAACTTAGAATCTGTTAACTGTATTTATTTACCAATACAAAATGAACTTCAAATACAATGAAGGTACTATACTCTTAACCAGGGGGGAAAATGTTCCATTTGTTTTCTGAAAACATATGGCTTAGGTGTTCTTAGGATATCCATGTAGACAGTCTTAATCTTATAATCGGGACAGGACTGCATCAGTAATGAAGTAGAAATTATGATGTCTGTCACATTAGTGCTTGCTTCTTCTGCAACCACCCAAGTATGATGCCCTTGTAGTGATGTCTTGTTAGCTCAAGCTGTTAATATGGTTAATAAGTTTCTTGTAGAACTGTCTCTGCTGTTCTTTCAAGTCTCTGACTTTATATTTGCTTGAACAGTGCAACAGATACGTAAAATCTGAATGTCACAGCACTGCTCATTCTGGTTCATAGTTAAAAAGAGGTTTACACTGATTTCAAGTTAGTGATTGTTAGTTTTGATTGTATCTTGAACTTCTCAAAAGCAACTGGATATTAAGTGTGGGCACTTTTTAGTGAAAATTATTAGTGAAAAGGTAGTTACATTTTTGGATTATTTTAAAACATCTGAGCTGAATGGAATGTAGCTTGTTAGAAAGCTATTGCTTTAAAAGTTTTAAGCACCTTTTAATAGGTTTTGAGGATGCAGAAGAAATTTATTTCTTATCACCCAGTTTGAGATGGTGCTTAGATATCTGAATTGATCAGTGTTTACAAGGAAACAGTATAATAAACATGAAAACTTCTGTCTTAAAATGATCCACACTATGTGGAGGAAATAGTCCTAATGCTGTTGTTTTAAGAGTGAAAATAGTAAAGGAATAAAAATTTAACAGTTATCTAAATAAGTCTACATGTGTTTTGAAATGAAAACAAATGTTGTGAGGGATCTGTGGAGGTCATTGATTAATGTTTCAACAGCTCTTGTTTATTTGGCATTAGCAAAGCACTGAAAAAATAATAAACACTAGGAAATCTTGTACAGCACAATTAAATATGGTAGTGCAGTCTGGATAGAATACAAAATACAAGTTTAAGATGGTAATAAAAACAAAGCCAAACAATAGATTTTGGTATATTATCTGTGCTGCTATAAAATGTAGACAGTTATGTCTTTGTTTAAAATCTGATCAATGATATTTCGCTAGTCTCATAGTAAATGCAAAGTTACCTGGAAGCTACTTACCAGTCCCCTGAGATTCCTGTTCTGAAAGAGAAATCCCTTGTTGTTCAATAGCGATAAAATGAGAAAAGAAGGGATGCGGTTTGACACAGTCGTCTGGTGTGGTTCTGGAAGGGACAAAGTATAGAATGTAAGTGCAAGTTAAAGCTACCTGGCGGCTTTTCTGTTTTGTGCTAGATCAGATTGGTCCTCAGGTAACCCCCCATGGTTTGGTGGATGCGGTTTCATTCCAAATACGTCTAGGTTACCAGATCCAGATCTGGCTAGATCTAACCCTGCCCTTTAAAGCTATTCTTTGCATGACTGTCGGTTTGTGTGGATATTACCTGGTAGTAAAGTTCACTGCCTTCAGTAAGTTATAGTTTAGTGTATAATTATTCACAAAGGTATAATTTAACACTGCATGTACTCAGCTCTTCTCTGGGAGATTTTATTATTTAGTAAAATACTTAAATTCTTCCAGACTAGATGCTGCTTTCTTATTCTTGGTACTTTATTTGGTACTTTGCTATTCTTCCATTTGCTTTGCTCTTCTTCTTCATGATATTAGGCTTTTTAATGTCCAAATACTGTGTTTCTCCTTCAGTGTTCATTGTGTCTCTTAAGGGAATTTTATAACTGATACTGCATGGCAAGAGGTACTGGAAGGCAGCAATGACACTTCTAAGTTTAAAAAAAATAATACTCTTTTTTTGCTAGAGTTGTGAACTTTGCTTCGGGAGGACTGTATTTTATTTACCTCTTCTGGTACAAAGTTGTTCTCTGTGATGGTTCCTCAACTCTGCAACAAATATCCACTCAATTGGGGTACTGCTTAGAGGTACTTGGAAGAAATTCCGATGTATTGATAAGAGTTTTCTGTTTGTGGGATGCCTGATCTTTGGGAGATCAGACTACAGCGACAGCTCATCTGCTTTTCATTGATGACATATCCACTAGCTCATGACTTAGTTGGTACCTTAAACACAGTAGCTAGTTCTCATGAGTACCATTCAATATCCAGCATGTAAACATCTGCTTTGCTCAAAACTGAGCTTTAGAAAGCTAAGATAGTTAGCTGGATGCTATTTGTCAATCCACTTTGTGGGCTTTCAGCTAAAAAAATACTAAATGACATCTCCCAAGCACTTCTAATGATGTAATCTGATTTACTTTTAAAAGTCTACTCAGGAACTTTCCAAATCTGCTAGTGAGTCATGAAACATTTTGTAGAAACAATTGTAGAAACAAATAGAAGTTTCATTTATGTGTCTATGCTCTAGATAGCTTCATTTGCGTCTTCTGGTATGAGTGTGTGCACAAAGTCAATAAAGACTGTAGTTGGGAAGTAATATAATGCAGTTTGGAATAATAATGGAGATAAAATCCACAGTTTTGACACACTGAACTCTAGTAATATTTATTCTGTGCACAGCGTTCTTCTAATGCCCTTCTTTCTACTTTCTTTCAGTATTTCAAAGGAACATTAGGATTACAACCGGGAGATTCTGCTCTGTTCATCAATGGACTACTTATTGATTTAGACACTCAAGACATATTTAGGTAGGAATGTTTTCTTCAGAAAAATTGTATCATATTTAGAATCTTGTATACTGCTTGTGCATGGGTAGTAAAGTCGTTTAGACAGTTCTGAATTTTCTTCAAAATGTCTGCATATTTAGGTTAGGTTTAAAAGTTAACTGCTAGAAAATGCAAATCATGTTTCCTTCTATTATGCAAGCAAGTTTGTTTTACAAAAATGTTGGTAAGAAAAGTGCAATACCCAAGAATATCAGAATGGGAAGTCACCTTTATATTGTTGTTGTGATACGTCCTGTGAACAAGTAAGATTTTGTTTTCCAGGGACCATCTTCATATTTTATTCTGAAGATAGTAGACTATTTGATTCTCAAAGAATAAGTCCCTGTACATTCTTCATCTGAAAACCACCCTATATTTTTGTCAAGATCTGTTTCAATAGTATGGAGTTGAAATTACATATGTGTCTCATGCTTTACTTATCTTTATTTAATGTAGTTTTTCCTAGAAATATAATTGAGTGGCTTTAAGTTGTCTCATGTTCCTTGGGACAGTTACAAATAGGTGAAAAATAACCAAGTCTGCTGTACCTCTGCACTACTAATTATACCTTTCACCTGTTACTCTTAGGATACAGCAAATTATTTGCTGCATCTTTCAAATTCATCAATTTTTTCTTTTCCTTCCAGCTTGATTGATGTACTACGCAATGAAGCCCGTGTTATGGAAGGCCTGCACAGCTTAGGAATTGAGGGTCTTTCCTTGCACAATGTTCTGAAGTTGAACATCCAGCCATCAGATTCAGATTATGCTGTGGACATCAGAAGCCCTGCTATTTCAGTGCGTGTGGTTTTTATAAAGGAAATATCTTATTTGCCATTGAGCAGTGCATTCTTAAGCTGTCAGGGGAACTTCTGTTCTTACCTTGTAATCGATTGCAGTGAAGAAAAGAGAACAACAGTATGGATAACAAATGCTGTGTTTTAAAAGTAATTAGCTCTTCTCAAAAGTTTGTTTTTATTCACATAGTACTCAATATATCATCTGATTTTTAAAATATTCTAGAATCTCAGGCTTGAGCAAGAAGAACAGGTGGTCATTTAAATGCCTTTATTTTTTGTTAGTGGATCAACAATCTGGAAGTTGACAGTCGGTATAATTCCTGGCCTTACAATGTGCAAGAACTGCTGCGTCCCACATTTCCAGGGGTGATCAGACAAATCAGAAAAAACTTCCATAACTTTGTAAGTAGTATTCTGACTAGAAGTAAAATGTGTTGATGGGTGTTGTTTTTTTGTTTTTTTTTTTTTTGTTCTTGTTGTGTTGGTTGGTTTTGTTTTGTTTTTAACATCAGGGACATTAGCTTTTGGAACTTAGCCTACATGTACTCTGGATTCTCTGCCACTTAACTATCTTGAGATCTCTCTTAAAATATTTTGTTTTACTAGAGAGCTACGACCGAGATTCAGAGGTTATTGCACATGATTCTCTGGCATTTATTAGACTGGTCATGTGTATGCCACTTACACATCCACAAATTGCTCCACTGGTGGAACAAACTATCATCTGACAAGGGAGAATTTTTATGCATTACAACTTTGTAATACCTGAAATTGGTTCATGAAATGCCTCATGTTTGTTACTTAGTATTTCCTTAATGGGGTTAAGAGCAGCTTCAGTTGTTTTAGTTAGAAAGCATTCTTGCACCAAGACTTCAAAAGATGGTCATCAGTCCTCAGCTTAATCCTGGGTGTCCTTTTAGTCTCTGGGCAAACTGGTTGTATTTAGATCCAATAAAGAGTTTGTGAAATCTCTATGGTAGCTCTAGAAGGTAGATGGTAGAGGACCAGCTTGGATGGGATATTTTCGATTATGATTTTGGATTTCTTAAAGGTTTTAGGAGAAACTCTGACTTAGTGGGTCTCATCTCTCTGTCAGTGTATAAAATGGGATTGATGATAATTCTGCAACAAAATGTGAATTAAAAACAGTATCTTGACTTCTTAAGGGAATAGAAACCTTTCACTTGTAATTTATGGGCAGGTGCTGATAGTAGATCCTACTCACGAGACCACAGCAGAATTACTGAATGTGGCAGAGATGTTCTTCAGTAACCACATCCCACTGAGGTAATTACTGTATTTTTCTGCTTTTTTAATGTTTATTCTTGTGACTTGCAATTGTAAAGTACTTACTGCTAGAACACTTTAGAAATGTTAAGTATCTAAATATCACAGAATCACCTAGGTTGGAAGAGACCTCCAAGATCACCTAGTCCAACCTCTGACCTAACACTAACAAGTCCTCCACTAAACCATATCACTAAGCTCTACATCTAAACCTCTCTTAAAGACCTCCAGGGATGGTGACTCAACCACTTCCCTGGGCAGCCCATTGCAATGCCTAACAACCCTTTCGGTAAAGAAGTTCTTCCCAATATCCAACCTAAACCTCCCCTGGCGCAACTTCAGCCCATTCCCCCTTGTCCTGTCACCGGGCACGTGGGAGAATAGACCAACCCCCACCTCGCTACAGCCTCCTTTAAGGTACCTGTAGAGTGTGATGAGGTCTCCCCTGAGCCTCCTCTTCTCCAGGCTGAACAACCCCAGCTCCCTCAGCTGCTCCTCGTAAGACTTGTTCTCCAGACCCCTCACCAGCTTCGTTGCCCTTCTCTGGACTCGCTTGAGCACATTGAATATCTTGTATTGGTGTCTGGGAATGGCATTTACTGAACATTGTTCCGTCTTAAAAGTTCTTGAATGTAACTTTTGCTACTAGAAAAACAAAGCTGAATAAAAATTTCTTCAACAGTCCAAAACAAACTTAAAAGCAAGTATTATGGATGAAAGAGAGATGAAAAAGCAAGATTCCGATGGACTCACCATTAGAGATTGTATATCATGACGTTGATTCCAGGCCACTCTGCTCAAAATCTTCTGTTTAGTCTATTTAGGAAAAAACCTTTGCTTGAGATGGTGATTGTATCCCAGAGTTGTATGAAGAGTTGATTATTTATTAGTGTAATAGATTCACGATATAGGGGTTTGTTTGATTGCAGGATAGGACTAGTCTTTGTGGTTAATGACTCAGAGGATGTTGATGGACTTCAGGATCCTGGTGTTGCCCTTCTTAGGGTGTACAATTATGTGGCGCAAGAAATGGACAATAATTATGCTTTCCAGACAATCATGTCTGTAAGTATTCATTTAAAATGGAAAATAGTATTTTTAATATTTTCCACATATGTAAGATTAGTGTGGTAAGTTTTTCTAATCCTTCCTCATTCTGCCAATGAATTCTAAACTGCTGTATATCTTCAATGTAATATAATTTTTATCTTGAATAGCTCCTGCTTCATATTTTTGCCCTGTAAAGTGATATACGTAATAGCAAATGCATTTTCACTTGTGGTTTGACTTTGTTTTATAAATCTATAAGCTGGGGCATCCTGTAATATTATACTGCTGGTAGCTTCAAGACAATGACTTTTATTCTCAGTTTTGTTTTAATACATAATTTTAAGTCAAATAAGCAAGATCTTGTGCTTTCGAGAAGGAAACATAATCAGTTGTATATTTTACATGTGAGGTTTACTCGGTTGTTCATGAGGACGTCTTGAGTTTAGAAGGGAAACATAGCTCTTTGGATATGCTTTACTTGAGCATTTCTTTCTCCAAGTCCTACTTTTGTAATTGAAGATACGTTTGCAGAATAGTCATTTGAATGACTTTAAGGTAAAGCAGGATAATTTTCACAGCTGAGAGTACTTCGTAATTTCTAGCTTTGTACTTAGATGATGTTATTTCAGTGGATAATTGTGTTTCAGCAGAAAATATGTTTTGCAAATCATTTGTTAATGTTTTATGTCATTACTGGAATACAGGTGGTAGGTCAGCTTACCTGCAAACTTGTATTTGTATCCCCCTTCCAGATATATAACAAAGTAAAAACAGGAGATCAGCTGAAAGTGGAGCATGTGGTTAGTGTTCTTGAGAAACAGTATCCTTATGTGGAAGTGAACAGCATTCTGGGAATTGATTCTGGCTATGATCAAAACAGAAAGGTAAGTTCAGGAAATAGAACATTTTTCACCTTTTTGCTTCAACACTTATGAATTTATGGTTATGTATGTTTTTTTCATGCAGCTCTCTTATTTACTAAGCACGTATCTAGTAAATTATCACACTGGTGTGACTTTTAATAATGCTTTAAATATTTATGTTCAGTGCAAAGTTTTATAGAATATATATATATTACAATATATTTTGGATATATACTATATGATTTCTAAAATCTCTGTAGTACAGGAATCAAGATAACTTTCTTGTGACTCATAGATCCTACATTCATTCTGGCATGTAGAATTTAGTAGAGTTTAAAATTGCATCAAAAAAATTGAGTCACTGGAATGGTTCATAAGAAGACCAAGGAGCTTAATGTTTGGGAGGGACTGGTGTGGGTTTTCTCTATTGTTATCATCAGTGTTTGAATACTGTATGAAACAAAGCGATGAGGATGAATTCAAAATGGCCTTCCTATGGCAAGGCATTCAATGATCTTCCTCAAATAATTTAAGTTATTTTTAGGGTTGATCCTTTCCTATGCGGAGAAAGTTGGGAGAGCAAATAACTATTGGATCACTTTTATGTGATGATGAGACAGATCTTATTTGGGATTCTATAGGGGATCAGTGTTTATTTTTGTTGAATATTCTAGAAGAATGAATGAAAATACTGTCTCCAATAACTTTGTAACACTTATGATACAGCCTGCATCTTCAAATGTAAGGAATGCAGTCAGGGTTTTATAAATTGAGTTGCATGTAGACATTTTAGTTCTTACTACGTAGGAAAGTGGAGGGAAAGCATTCTGAGAATGAAAACCTACTAAAGGCAGAAATTACTGAATGATAGAAGTCTTTTCAGTTTATGTACTAGATACCAAATCAAAACCAACCAAAACAAAAGCAGCAACCCCCCAGACGCTCCTAATAGACGTGAGGGGCTGTCCTCTAGAAGACTCAAGAGGCCATTCTGGAGGCCTTGCTACAACTGTTGTACCTGACACCATTCAGCGTGACCACGTCTTAAAACACTGGAAAAGCCTTTCGATAAGGAAGGAAGCCTTTAGAGAGAGCTTCTCTCTGTATAAAGGACAAAACCAATACCGAGCGCTCTTTCATGTGATCTAAGCCTTGTGATGTTTGTCTGTGTCCTTAAAAAGTAACTATAAGATGAGGATTTGTGTTAGAGGTCTTGAAAGCCCTAAACAGTAGAACCCTATTAACCTCTATCTGTAACAGAGCATCAATATTGATGGTACATTTTTCAGTAGTTACACGAACTATGGAAATTTGTCTTGACATAATAACCCCCGCCCTAAAACTAAGTGTTTTTCAGATGTTTATGCAATATATTCTTAAAAAAAAATAATAAAAAAATCCTACCCTGTCTTGTGTTGCAAATATCAATGCTTGCATAGTTTCATGGGAACTAAATGGGAAATGCAGGTTTCATATTATCCATTTTTTTTGCTATTACCAGAACATGCTCATTAGAATCAACTTGTTTACGGTATGAACTTAATGGGATATTCTGATAGTCCACTGCCTAGTTACCTGTACTTCCATAGTATAAAGCAACTCTTTGCTTTGAAACTCTGAAAGACAAGGACATCATATGCATGTAAGATATAGAAAGTGTTTTACGCAATACTGAAAGGACATCTTAGTGTGTTTAAAACAGACATTTGTGGATATTGCATAGAAACATTATGAACCCTTGTGGTAACAGGCTGACATGGTAAAGCTACTTCTTTCCCTGGGTTTAGGCAGCAAGAGCTTACTATGAGCAGACGGGTGTAGGTCCTCTCCCTGTAGTGCTGTTCAATGGAATGCCTTTTCAAAAAGATCAGCTGGATCCTGATGACCTAGAAACCGTGACGATGCACAAAATCCTGGAAACCACAAGCATCTTCCAGCGAGCTGTGTACCTGGTAGGTGCTGAGTTCAGCTGCGACTTTTGAGTCAATTTTTTCCAAATCTTGTTTCTCTCTGAAGTCCATAAATATGCAATACACAAAACAACTTAACTTGCAAAATTTCTATTTTATTAAGCTACGGCAAATATATGTGTGATATTTAAATATCACCTTTTTTTCTTTTCTTCAGGGTGAATTATCTAATGATCAAGATGTGGTTGAGTATATCATGAACCAGCCTAACGTTGTTCCAAGAATTAACTCGAGGATCTTAATGTCTGACAGAGAGTACCTAGATCTGACAGCAATGAGTAAGGGATGCTTTTAATTCAATTAAACTTGAAATATCTGTTTCAAAGACGTTTTCTGTCCCAATGGAAAACTCTAGTGGCAAAGTATTAACAGCACCCCAAGTAACATCCTAGTCCTGATGTTGGGGGAGATGCTACATACAATAACAGCATCAGTATGTGCAAACTTCTCAAAACAGGAATTTGTTTTACTTTTATACAGATCTTTAGGGGAATATGACTAATGAAATTGAGGAACACTAGCAAAAGTCAGAAACAATACAGTCATGTATTCTATATATAAAGCAACATTTTGTTTCTTTCTTCTAACCTCCTTTTGAGCCGAGCATGACAGTCATCTCTGGAATTACTTAGGACTTGTGCCATATATTTTAGCAGAACTTCTCACGGATAAAGTATTAAGTAATAACACCCAATGCATGCAGAGACTCTGCATTATAATGTTAGGACTGCAAATACAGTTGTTCAACTACTTTTCTCAAAAAATAGTAAAACAATAGGGTTTTGAATGTATATTGTTTAAATAAATTAACTTGAACCTAGCGACACTTAAATAATTCTTTCAATTAACTTCTACATATAAAAATGCAATGTAGTTATTAATTTATGACACAAAAAAATACATTCCTAAAGTTGTTATATATTAGTAAGGAAATTAAATCTAAAAAGCAGTATCACAGGGGGAAAAAATGTGGGATGTGTTCTTACCGTTTTCATAATAGCAGTCCTTTTTCTTTCATTTTACATGGAAATTGTTTGCTTTGGCATCTAAATACTTTTTCTCTTTGTCAGATAATTTTTATGTGGATGACTTTGCTAGATTTACCACTTTGGATTCCAAAGAGAAGACAGCTGCTGTAGCAAACAGCATGACCTACTTAACAAAGAAAGGTAACATCTACAGTGGATTATGAATCCAAATTTATTCTTGCATGTTTCCAAGCATATATACAGTACTCGAGACACTCACCGAACCTTGTTCAGGCCTGTGGACAGTGGTACGATCTAAGTGTTAAAAATAAACATTTTTATAGGGCTTGACATCTGCATAGAAAAAAAATGTTCCCTTCTGTAAACCCAGCCTCCTATTAATAATGGAGTCCCACCCAACCTGCTATTGCTGCATTGCATAAAACCACCAGAAACACAGCAATGTTAAGCTCTGGTCCTCCAATTACACTGAGTAAAAAAATATAAAGGGGGACTATAACTCTTTTTCCTAATTCAAAATTACTAAAAGTCATATTGATTCAGAAAAAAATTGTTATTGCCCATTATATAAGACAACTGCCAACCTGGTCTGTGCTGGTTTTATTTCCACAGTGCATGTACTGCTTTTTTAATGATGGTATTGCTTTATTATAGGTATACATCATGTCCCCTGTTAGTCTTAAAACTCAGCTATACTGCTTATTATAAGAAATGCATGCACAGACATCATACAGAGTTTAATCAGGCCTTTTCTGCGTTTTTGTTAGGAATCATAAGTAAGCTGCTGTCATTTGAACCAATTCCTCTTGTTCCTGTCTCTCTTCTTTACTAGGCTCTCACAAGTTTCCCTAGTAGTACTTCAGCCACCTGCATGCATGTGGAACCTTAAGTGTTCCCACTGCTTCTGTCTAGTATTTGTCTTTCGTTTGTGTTGCCACTTAAACCTGAAGGAGTTTCTTGCTTTCTCTTTGTAGATTATTAATTAAACCTCTATCTCCACATGCTCCTTTAAGTGTGTATTAGTTTGCAATCCCATGGCTTGACAGTTCTGGGTCAATTAAGATACTTAATAACTGGTATCTGATTATAGTAATGCTGTAGCACATTTATTTTTTAAAGATATCTGTACATATAACTTCACTGTTGGCTCAGCAGCAGAACTGAAATGGTGCTGTCTTGATAGTTTTTGAAGAGGGAAGATAACAAACAATTCAAGTCATAATGGCACAGCATTTTCTGCAAATGGTCTTAAAAATAATACCTTCATGGGGTGGCGTGCAACTGCTATGACTAGTGCTGTAGTACGGAAATAAAGCATCAATCTATTTGGTGGTGAGAAGGTGTCAAAGTTTATTCTGATAAAATTAAGGTGAACCTGCTGCTTGCTGGAACTGAGCTTCAGCAATTCAATTATGCCCAGCACAGTGCTGCGACTTCTTGATACGCATTAGGATTACTGTCAAATTATTAATGCCTCTTTCCTTTTCCCCTTTTCCTTTCTGCTTTTTGACCAGGAATGTCTTCCAAGGAGATCTATGGTAAAACATGCTTTAGCATTCCGTATGTTGTTGTTTTGGGAATTTTCTGGTTCCTTTGTAACATTGGCTTTAGTACAAGCAAGAAATGAAGAAAGGTGTTTAAGTGCATGTTTGGTTCACCACTTTTTTTTCTTTATACAAACCTGATTTTCTGAACTAACAGCTTCAGCACAAAGAAGTGATATGTCTGTACCCTAGGTGGAATCAGTAGGTTATTTTATAGGTTCGTTTTGTAATTTCTAAATTAAATCGGTAGCAAAAATAAAGAAATCCAGTTTAGAAACAGTAATGCATGCTGTCCCATGTGGGTTTTCTGAATGAGGTAAATGAAATCCGATAGCAATACTACTGTTCCTCTCTTGTCAGACTTTTTAGCTTAGCCTTCTCCACTTTTTTCATATATTTTTACTTTTTTTGAAATCTTTGCATGTGCACCTTGTTTTTCCTCCAAATAAAGAAAACCTGAAGCTTTCCTTCCTTCATCTTCAAATATTCCCCCCACACCCTCTTTTTTTTTTTCTGCAGATGATTCTTTTGTTAGACCAGTTACTTTTTGGATTGTTGGTGATTTTGATAAACCTTCAGGGAGGCAATTGTTGTATGATGCCATTAAACACCAGGTAAGTAGTACTTTCACTTGCACAGGTTAGAAGTGATAATAAAACAGTGGAAAGAGGCTTGAAAAACACAAGTTGTGCTTCTTCCAGTTTTATGACCACGGGGAGATAGGTTTTCTATTTTCCAGCTTGTTTAAGGGGGCTGGAACATCCCTGACCTTCTTGTACTAGGACAGAATCCCCTCTCGGCACTATGCTAATACAATAAAGAAAAGATGTTCTTTTAAGCCTCTGGTTCTAAATTGAAGATGTCTGTGTTTTTGTTTGGAGATTAACATGAGCATTGCTCTCTGCTCTTATTTGTTCCAGGAAGGTAACTGAATTACAAAAATACGTAGCTTACTCCTAAATCACTCTTTTGCCAGCTCTCTGAGTGCTGGCCATGGTCCTAAATCTCTTGTGTAGCACAGTATTATCTAGAAGATATCACAGTGATGGCTGTAGGTAAACTAAATACTTGAAGTTAAATTAGTTCATTCAGCCTTTTAATCTTGTGTTGTTATTAGCCTGATTTGAAATCTGGTTTTCTGGTTAAAATAACTTTTACAAACTTTTGCTATGGAGTTTACTATATTATGGACTACTTTTTATTTAAAAGAAAGCTGAAACCTAAAACTTTCCTAATGCTTGTTTGGTTAAACACAGAAATCCAGCAATAATGTTCGAATTAGCATGATTAATAATCCCAGTGAAGATCCAAACAGCAAGAACACAGTTGTTGCTAAGGCCATTTGGGCAGCTCTACAGACACAAACGTCAAATAATGCCAAGAACTTCATCACCAAAATGGCAAAAGAAGAAATTGCAAAGGCGCTAGAGGCAGGAGCTGACATCTTAGAATTTGCCGTTGGGGTAAGCATGTCTGTTGGTGTTTACAAAGGTAGGGTACTTGTTCATCTAATGAATTTCTTATTGTAGTATGTTCAGATAAAGATAAGATAAAGTAACAATGGAGCATAACTTTTTTTGTATTGCTCTGAAAGTTTGAGCTTACCTAAATAAAACAGTCCATCTAAAAATGCACATCAAAGCTACACAACTTGAAAAAGTCAAAGGAATGCAGATTCAGGGATCTATTTGAGTGAGTGGTTTCTTGGGGTTTAAGAGAGAACTTCAATCTCATGATCTCTTTAAAAAGCAGAGAAAAAAATTGCGTTTCTCAAACTAGTCGTAAAAGGTTAGGCAAGAATCTCTTAAGAACAAATGAATGGAACTACTGGTTTAACTAGCAACAGCTGCTAGGGTTGTGGCCCTTCACATCAGAAATTGTGATAACGTTTGAAGGTGACTGGCAAGAACGAGGTTTAAGACCACAAAACGAAGGGGCCTGGAGATAAATCTTAGCAAGGCATTAAGATATTCTTGAACAGAAACAAAAAAGATGTATTTTAAAAAGTGTTCAGAGGAGTATTTTTCTTTCTATTTCAATGACAGGTATTCTTTTCTTTCAGGGTATGGATATCAATATTTTCAAAGAAGCCTTTGAGTCTCCTAAGGTGGATTTTATTCTGTCCCATGCTGTATACTGCAGAGATGTTCTAAAGCTGAAGAAGGGGCAGAGGGCTGTGATCAGCAATGGAAGGGTGAGATCAATCACCAGATGGTGAAAGAGAGATCCCAAATGTGGGAAGGACACAGAGGTTGAGTGGCAGCCTAGGGATCAGATTCAGAGAGTTTGCCTTCTTTAGGCCACTTGACTGCTTCCAAGTTCATTTATTCAGACCTGCAGTGACCTCTTCTTTGTACTGTGTACAGTTAGCTGTTGGTGTTGCATACAAATTCAACTCTGTCAATAGCAGTTGCACTCATGTTGGCAGTGAATTGAGTCCAGGGGCTGAAGGGGATGATAAATTTGAGTGATTGTGCTGTGATTGTTCATTGCCCAATGTTGGTGTCTTGATTTCTTCCACTAGCTCTTTTTACAAGAGCCACTTCAATTAAGCAAATTACGTTACAAGAGTATGTCACTGCCAATAATGAAACCCAGCCGCGTACCCATTCAGTTTTCTTCTGCCACCTGCTTGCTAGCTAAGGATTTGGGGGGGAAGAAAGTTCCAGTGGCTGCTGTATACTGTGCATACTTTAGTGGGTTAAGAATTTTAAGTGATGGGTTGTGGCGTTCTAGTTCTGTCATTAGCAAAATAGTAAGAATTGTCTAGGTAAGCTTTTAGTCTTTTGAAGGCTAGAGGAGTGAAATTTGCTGGAGTTTTTCTGGTCTACTGCAATTGGCCTGGTGTTTTGTTAACTCTTCAAGGTATAGTACTGTATGTATAGTTTAATAAGCTATATTTTTGCAAATCAAGCACTCAGTGAAAATTCTAAGCATGCAATTTATGACTTTGGGGTATTTTTTTTCTTGTCTGTAAGTAAATAGAGTTCTCTGTTAAACTTTGTGGCCACGGACATTAATATTTGCCTGAAAAGTTGACAACCAACCAAGGTTGGGCTTGAGTATTTAATATATCTATGATTTTTTTTCAGTGTAGCCTTTACCTAATAATGCTGATTCCACTTTTTTTTAAATAAAGATTATTGGCCCATTAGAGGATGGTGAGATGTTCAATCAGGATGATTTCCATCTCCTTGAGAATATCATACTAAAGACATCAGGACAGAAAATCAAATCTCAAATTCAGCAGCTGGGATTTGAAGAAGACCTGTAAGTAAACATGAAGAGATTGGTAAAAAGTGGTGGTATTCTGATGAAGTCCCTTTCTGCAGCCTAGAGAAAGCTTTTATCAAGTACACACTGGGTAGGTGTTATAAACTAACACGTATTGATATGGTCAAGGCTCAGCTGTTCAGACGAGCAAGTCGGAAAGGACAGAGATGTAAATTGTCTTTGTTGGGTTTAAAGTGTTTTAGTGACTTTTTTGCAGTTCACAGAATAGTTCACAGAATCTTGTGTAGGTATGGAGCTGTAACTGTATCCCCCAGATTCAGGAAGCTGTAGTGGGAGTACTAGCAACCCCTAATATAGTACTGTGCTCAGAGTTCTTCATTCTTGATTTGTTATCTATATCTAGTAGCGATCTGTCGTGGCTGCATGTCTTGTAATGAAGTTGAAGGAGCTGTGTTGGCTGAAGCTTCACTGACAAGCAGCAAGAAACTGGGGAAGAGCTCAAGACAGTAGGAATTTACCATAAAACTGTTCATGTGAACATGAAACTGTAAATGCTTTGGTTAGTAATCACTGAGATAGCAGGCTGTTGCTGTGATCCAGGGACTGTGTTATCTGGAAATGATTTGTTGGATGAGGGGGAAAAAAAAAGATACAGGTGGATTGAAAAAATGAAGAGTGAGGGTGGTGGTGCATTTTATGGGGTCTGGCTAAATTCCTCGCTGTGTGTTGAAGTTTCATTTGAGGCTTAGGAGACTGATTGGTGACAGCTTTACTAGTAGAGAAACTGTCTATATGCAAAGGAGAGTTGTTTACTGCTGCGGTATGTGTCATGAAGTGGTATACATTGCTATATGTTATTACATTTATTCTTGAAAATGCTTTCTTCACTGGATTACTTGTTCTGCTTCTCTAAATGGAACAGAAGTCTAACTTCTTGTTAATATTAAGGCCTTCAGACTTATCGTGGGTTTTTCTCCCAGCTAAATCTTAACTGACACACTGTTTTAAACGATCTACCTCCTACGTGCCAGGCTTTCATAACTCATATGTAGGATTACTTATTTAAAAGGAGGAAGAAAGGAAGAAAATGAGATGCTGGAGTATGCTTTCTGAATCTGTTTCTAGTTTAGCTACCTGCTGCTGGCCTATCAATATCAGAAACACTTTAGTAATACATTTTGCTGTCAGTGCTAGAGAATCACGTAAACTGCTTTTAACTTTTTAAAGAGAAACAACAGAAAAAGAGGTAGAGATGAGATAGTGAAAATCATAGTTCTAGATAATTCTTACAAAAAGAACAGAGGCGAGGTATTCAGACGAAAGACATCTTCTGGTTCAAATCTGAAGTCCATAAGCACATGGGGGGGGTGGTGGGGATGGAGGTTATCACTAAGATATTTCCCCCATTTTGCATTACATCTTTCTGTGATACTGCTTGGCTGTTAGAGGCCAATCAGATATGTTAAGCATATGGTCTTTTGTGCAGAAATTTGTGATTCTGAATCCGAAGAGGATGGGTTTTAACAGTGTTCCAAATGCTTTTACATCCGTTGCTGTATTGGGAATCCAAAGGGATATAAGACTTCTTGGATAATAGGGTGGGAGAAGATGTCATAGTTAGAATATTGGCTAGTTTTGGACAGAGCAGTCTTTTTTTGCGTGTGTTTTATTCGAACGCTGCCAAGGTTTTTTGCAAAATTTTGAACTGGTCTGCTGCATTGGAAAACACTGTAGAACCTGGCAGGCTTCCCCAGCCTTATGTTTCTGGTATGAACAATTTAAACAGCTGTCAGTATAAATCTATGGGACTGAGTTAATAAAGGAAAAGCTGACAGACCTTTAAGTACAACATTGCTTCTTGGTAAAGCTAAAGAAAATTTATGCGAATAATAAAAAGAAAGAAATTATCAGAAGTAATTATGTTTTAATGATAGGACCCCTCTCTCTTGAAAGTTTCTCCATTTCTTCCTACTACTTAAGATTTACAGTATAGAACGAGAAGACTGCTGTGAAACAAGGGTTTGATTTGAATCTCTTACGGGTCTAAGAGAGGTTGATGAAGTTAAGGGATGCAGTGTCTGCAGCATGGTTGACACCTAAAATGCCAGCTGTTCTGTAATTGCTAGTTAAATCCTTTTGTACCATCAGGGATAAGAAGACTGCAAAGCATTTAAATTATCTTACCGGTAGATTAACCCCTACATATGTTTAATTCTTCAGAGCTACTTCAAAGAATCCTTGGAGTAAAAGGAGGAGGACAGTAAGGGCACCATATTCTGGACTAAATTGTGTTTTCAGAAGCACTGATCATCTATTTCCACGCTACTGTTTTTCAAATTAATTAATTATAAATATGTGCAAGCAGGGAAATGCTTTTGAAGAGAGGTGGTAGAACTGTTAGTTTATGTGAATTCAGTTCTGACTTCTTTTGCTGCTAGTTGACAGAAACATAGTAGGTACATGCATTTTGTGAATAGCTGTAAACTTCTTTTTTTCCTTCGTCAGGGCTAGTGACTTGGTAATGAAAGTGGATGCTCTTCTCTCTGCTCAACCAAAAGGAGAGGCAAGGATTGAATATCACTTTTTTGAAGAACGATACAGGTATAGGATTGCTAAGCAATATGCTCTTCCTTGTCTTTTAACATTCCCATGTTTTTAAGTTACATTTAACATCAAAAAAAATCCAAGTAGCAATAGGGAAGTCTCCAACAGCTTTCAGAGCACAGTCAGATTTCATAAATTATACGTCTGTGTACCTATCTCTATACATGTGTATGTATATATGTATTTTCTTCTCTATCTAATTTCAGAAGATAAATAGCATTTGGAAAGTAATTTGACATCAGAAGGAGATGGATAGTGTTTTTGCTGTATTTATCCAATATATTTGATAGTTTAAACTTGTTTTTTCTTCTGTTTAGTGCAGTTAAACTGAGACCAAAAGAGGGGGAGACATACTTTGATGTTGTGGCTATTGTTGATCCAGTTACCAGAGATGCTCAAAGACTTGCTCCGTTACTTTTGGTATGTATACAGTGTTCTAATTTGTTTTATGACAATTTCAGAAAGTGCTCTCCAGATCTGTAATTTTGCAATGTTTGTCTTCCACCTTGACTCTGTAGTGACCACTGGCCTTCCCATAATGCAGCTGAAATGCACAATGCATTATTGGAATTCCTCTGCACTACACGCTAACAAGATCATGCTTAGATATCTTCTAGTCAGCATTTAGTTTCACCATTTTAAGTTCAGTTTGCAACAATTATTCTTGAGGAAGAAAGTCTCCGCATCCCCAAAACAATGCCTGCAGTGTGAGGGAGCATGTAACTGATCTACTTAAAACAAGCAGCTAAAAGATGGGTGTGGTGAAGCAAATAATGAAAAGGGATGATTGAGAAATGAGCAGGTTACATGCCTCCTTGAGAAGTCTTGTCTAGGAAAACATTGGTCAGCGTTCCTAGTTAGAATTTTAAGGGATGTCTCTCTTTTGTTACTTCAGGTTTTGAACCAATTGATAAATATGAACCTAAGAGTGTTTATGAACTGCCAGTCCAAACTTTCTGACATGCCTCTGAAAAGGTAAGCAATACCATTCTGGGGTTAAAAACAAAACAAACAAAAAAACCAGACACCCAAAAAATAGCAGTATGGAAGCATGTGCTTACAACAGTGCAGTTGGCAGTGACCCTTTGGAAGACTTGTCATAAGTTATGATGTAGCGTGTTTGAGCAAACCACCCTTACCAGGTTCCACAACTCTGCTGGGCTGTATCTCCCAAACCTCTACTCCTACCCTCCCATCCATCCACACCAAAAACAAAGCAATCAACCAAACAAAACATCCAAACACAATCCAAAACCCTGAGAGAGAGAGAGAGAGATAAACTTGTTGGAATGTGCAAGCACAGACATGTCAGATGTCCTTTGGAAGGTCTCATTAACTGCTTTCAACTCATTTGTACAATGACATGATTTCCCATAGAGAATATAGAAATTTGTGGATGGCGTGAGGCAATTCTGCTGGTTTACGAGTTGGGTGGGTCTTTGTATATCTATGAGCAAGGGTAAATAACTTGCTAATCTTCATGGTTGAGTCGTGTAAACTTTGGTTGCTCCTTCAAGATGAAAATTTGGATTGTTCTAAGCATGATGCTTTGGACAAAGCCTTCTATACACATCAGGGAATAAAAATTTCATATTGGGCTTCTTGAAGACATTGGAGCTCTGGAAAAACTGATGCTGTCAGCAAGTTCAAACAGTGAAATATATGCAGAGTACGGCAGAAATATGTTCTGAAATCATCTTTCTGAAATTTCAGCTTTTATCGCTATGTTTTGGAGCCAGAAATTTCTTTCACAGCAGATAACAACTTTGCTTCTGGACCAATTGCAAAGTTTTTGGATATGCCTCAGTCTCCGCTGTTCACTTTGAACCTAAATACTCCTGAGAGCTGGATGGTGGAATCTGTCAGAACCCCATATGACCTTGATAATATTTACTTACAGGAGGTATGTGAAATCAACGTGTTACTATAGTTGCATTTAGATATTGTTGATTTTTCCAGGGGGTATTTTTGTAATGGGAAAGAATTTTCAAATTTTAAAATGATAATAAACATAAAGGTGTAGATGTTAACACATACATTTGTAGACCCCTGAAGGTTTTACGTGAGGGCTGCAGATAAAGTTCACTGGCAGATCGCTGCCCTCAGATACTCACGGATGCCTGGGGACCACAGGTTGAAAAATAATGTAGGTCTGAAGCAGATTCTACAGATGTGCTGTTTTGACTGTATGTGCGTGTGTGTGTACGTATATATACGTGTGTGTTCTGAGTGTGTGCGTGTATAACATTTCAGAATGTCCTGAGCTAGAAACAAACTTTGTTGGTCGTCTTAACTTACGAATTAAAAAATGTATTTCTGATTGGAGCTCCCTACTGCTAACATCATAACAAAAAATAAGACACTTTTTTTTAAGCTTGTCCTTAGAAATACTGAAGTAAGATCTGAGTCTTGTTCCAGTAAGTGATTTCCACTTACTTTTCCTTGCTCTGAGAAGCCACCAAACATGTTTTAGCTACTTGTTCATTTTCACAGCTTGTGTTACCAACAAACGCTCTTGTGACCCACAAAAGAATGCAGTATCAATAAAACAGTGGAACTGATGCAACAGAAATCCACTCAATTGCAGTAGTTTTAGGAGGTGGTTGTTATTAGCACAGGCCTTGAATTAGACTGTTAGCATATTGATCCGGGCAGTGCGCCCCTGTACTAAAGGATAAACTGAAGAAGAAAAGAAAATCCAAGGAGATGAAATTAGTATCAAAATGATCTTAAAAACGAAAGAAGGATATCTGTATGTACAAGCTGATGATTCTCACTTAATCTTGAATGGGATAGATCATTCAGTGCTAATTATTAACCTCTTGCTGTTAAAAATTAACTTGGACTTCAATAATTTTTAGAAGTTCTAAAAATAATGGGCTCATAAGCGGTTACAAATGCACTGTGCTAATCTATTACAATGTGCACTAAAAGCACACACTAAAAGTTAGAAAATCCATACGTGATGTGAAGTATAAAATTTTGGACTTAAGGGTGTGAAGCCAATAGCCTAAGGAGATAGTTAAACATTATTTTCCCTTAAAATAAGCCACTTTGTAGCTGGCCTTGAAAAACAGCATATATGGAGAGAGAAAAAATAATATTGTATGCAAAAGATGTGACAGCTCTGGAGGCTCAAGTCCTCTGTTTATCCACAGAAAGGTGTGGCGTGGGCAGTGGCAGGACAAGCATCCTCACACCAGTGTGTCTCAGCCCTGAGCTGGAGGAGCCACCTCTAGAGGTGAGAGGGAAGCTCGGCTCCCTGCCCCAGCGTCCTCCCACACCGGCAGCATGGAAACTCACCTGCTGCACGTGTAACAAGATGGTCATGCTCCTTACAAATAGGCCTTCTGCAAAGCAACAGCGTGGACAGCCTTGTGGTCATTACAAATGTGGGTTATTTCATCACAGAACATCCTACTATTAGTCTCTCCTTACTCTTACATCTCTGGTAGCGTTTGGGGATTTGGTGCAGTGCAGTGGTGGACTCCAGTACTGCTAAGCCTGCATGACTTTATTTGGAAGTCTAGGAAATCTGATTTCTTGTGGGGGAGCTTGGGAGCTTTTGTTGTTGTTGCATGGGTTTTGTTTTTTTTTTGTTTGTTAGGTTCCGAGATGAAAAGCAAAACAAAACTGTAAAGCCATAAATGAACCACCAAATGGCTGATACTGCCATGCATTTCAAACCTCTGATTTTGTTCCCCCCTCTGCCCCCACAACTTAAATGAGTTGAAACTCTGAGGGAGTGGGGGTGGCATATGCAATGAGGGAAGATGCTTTGTGAGATTAGACTAATATTTTGCTTATGTAGTGTCCTCAGGGTAAATATGAATTTAGCCTGGTAGGGAGATAAGATCACCCATCTAGTTGATCAAAGGAAACCAGCTGATATGATCTTGGATTTCAGTAAAGCTTTTGACACAGTTTCCCATAGGATCCTACTGGACAAAATGTCCAGCATACAGCTAAACAGAAACATCATGTGATGGGTGAGCAATTGGCTGATGGGCAGGGCTCAAAGGGTTGTGGTAAATGGGGCCGCATCAGGCTGGTGGCCAGTCACTAATGGGGTCCCCCAGGCTGGACATCAGGAAGAGGCTCTTCACTGAGAGGGTTGTCTCGAGCAGGCTCCCCAGGGACACAGTTATGGCACCAAGTCTGTTGGAGTTTAAGAAGCATTTGGACTGTGCACTTAGTCACATGGTCTGAATTTTTGGGTAGACCTGTGTGGTGCCAGGAGTTGGACTCGATGATCCTTGTGGGGCCCTTCCAACTCGGGATATTCTATGGTTCCGTATGCCTGAAGTGATTTGTTCAACTTAGCAAGTACTTTTTTATTATTTTTTATTGGCACTTCTTGTTTAGTGTAGAAGAAAGGAATCGGTCTTTCCGACAGTACCCTTAGCACATTGCAGGAGTAACATGGAGCAAAATAAAACATTTGTTTCAGATGATGTTAGATTAGATTAGCTTTATAGAGATTTCGGTTCAAAGTTCTGAAGCCTGTCAACAGGCTTCTTGTGAGATCGATCACTTATTTGACTAAATCCTACAATAACTGTGAAAAGAGTTGTGAAATAGAGCAACAGTCCTTCACTTTTGTTATCCTAGCATCTTACCAGTTAAGATTGAGAGAGTTTTGATAAAGGACAGTCTTAACAATACGTGTCATGAAATTTTTTGCTTCAATGGAACCAAGCTTTTTAAGGTTTTCTAGGTATTTTTCTAATAGAAATACTCGGGTAAAGTGCTAGTTGATTACTATGGCTATTTTAGATAGTAACTGAATCACTGAAAAAGAATTGCACTCTAGAGCTAATGCTAAATTCAGCAATATCTTCTCCTTACAGGTGGATAACATTGTTGCTGCAGAATATGAATTGGAGTATCTACTTTTGGAAGGACACTGCTATGATATTACTACTGGACAGCCACCTCGGGGACTCCAGTTTACACTGGGAACTTCAACCAATCCTGTCATGGTAGACACCATTGTTATGGCCAACTTGGTAAGCATTTGATTGAAATTGGCAACAAATAACTTGGGTTCTCCAGTCAGCACAATTCCTTACGTTAAACCATTAAATATCTTCTAGTATGTAGGCTATGGATATATGGCATTACTTGCACTCCACAATTGCTTGCAAATATATCAGAACCACATCATTCCTCACATTGATGTCTAAAACTCTGCAATAAACTTGTTTGTCTGTTACCTTTTAAAGAGGCACTCCTTTTCCTTCAGCTTGCTGAGAACGATCTTCTGGAGTATCTTAAAATTATGCCAATATCTCTAGGTAACCTCTTTCCAGGACAGGTCAGGCAGTTCTATTTTTCATAGACGGTACTCCTTAGACCATCCACTCTGATATTGTAAGTTTCAGGTGGACAGGTGTCATACTTGTAAACCATTTCTTCAGGAGACCTACAGAACAAATGGATACAAGAAGCAGGAATGATCAACGTTGTAGAAAACAAAGGAAGTGTGAAAGAAGGGGAATTCCTCAATTTAGTTGAGGAAAAGTGTTGAAATCCAAGTATGTGATTGTGCCCTGCAGCTGTCTTTAAGGTAGATGCATAAGGGGTCAGTCTCTCTTCAGTGTCTGTTCTCTGTGAGAGGTGATAATCTGAAATTGTGGCAAGGGAAGTTAACCATTTCTAGTGAAAAACTGAAATAACCTGTCAGCTGTATTTCTTGGAATCTCTAAATGTATTGAAGAACAAATAACGATGAAATGTCCACTGCCTCTAAATATTTGTTTTTAAATTCTTATATTTATTTTCTATTTCTCTAAGCCTTTGCTTAGCCACGTTAATGATGTGATATTTGTAACTGTAGAAAGACCCTTATTTTCTGTATGATCACATTGTGTATGAATATGCTAGGGAATAAAGCTTAATGACATGGAGGTGGTTTTTTCTAATTAATGCTACTCCTCTTCCTCAGTGTCTATACTGTGAAGGGCTATGAAGAGAACAGGAATATGTCTTTTGTATTTTTTATTCTTTTTATTTTTTTAACACAGACTGGTTCATATGTGGAATTGCGTGCCTGTGGGGTCAAAGTAAAAAACTGAATGGGACACTGAGACATTGCTACAAATGTTTTGTTTATTTTTGGTGTAATAATCTACATCACGAAATAAAATTCTCAGATCTGGAACCTGAAAATGCAACAAGAAATGTATGCAGTACTGGAATTTTACATTGTATTTTTTTTAGGTTTTGTAGAAGAGAAATCTTGTAATATATAACCTATGTTACTACTTGCTGCTGTAGCTGAAATACCAGTCTGTATAGCTTCACAATAGATAAAAATTATGTTTTTAGAGGCAAACCTTTTGCAGACTGCTGTGTAATTGCCAACTAGTGTTTAGAAATTGGCTCATTCCTTCATGAAAGCAGACTTTTGCAGAAACAACTTTACAATTGTGCTGTTCCTACCAAGACACTCTGAAGACTTCTTGTCATCTAAAAAAATTAAGCTGGATCTTTTAATAAGGATCTTTTAATAATTATCTTTCTCTTTGAAAAAAGTAAGGATTTTGAATGGAACTTCTGAGTTTTGTGGTGTTACCCACACCCATACATGCTTACTTCTCTGGGTTTTAAGGCCTTATGGTTATATTAATCAGCTAGCTTACAAATAACTATTTCTAGATATAAAACAGTGGGTCAAAATACATGACTTACAAACCTGTTTTTCTGCATTTGTGTTTTCTGGAAATTGGCAGATATTCTTTTCCCTTTACAGGGTTACTTCCAGTTAAAAGCCAATCCTGGCGCATGGACTCTAAGACTGAGAAAGGGCAGATCTGAGGATATCTATAGAATCTACAGGTAGGACAGCACAAGAGATACTTTGATATTTTCCTTGTGAAACTTTTGAATTAGATATATGCATGCTAATACCTGAATCTAACAGTTCATTTGCCAAAGTGTAATTGAACTGAACAGCAAATTGCATTTTTTACTGAACGTAAGTTATTTGAGATGAAATAAATGAATTCCTTTACAAAACTCAGTCTGTGTTCAAATATATGTATTTGTTACTTTATCTTGTTGCATGTCTCAAACCTGTCTTACAATGCTAAGCTTTAATAGTATGTAGAAAAACATGTAGAAGAAATAAAGGACATATTTCTACTTTTTAGTAAAGGCAGTGTTTTCAAAAAAAAAAAAAACCTAACTAAAAAAGTGGTTTTACTGTATTTTCAGCCATGATGGCACAGACTCTCCACCTGAAGCTAATGAAGTTATTGTTGTTCTCAACAACTTCAAGAGCAAAATTATTAAAGTGAAGGTGAGTATAAAAACTGAAGTTAAAAAAAGATTGTTTGACCAATAGTGGGGAAAAGAACCGTTGAGGGCCTGATAATCCCTTCCTACAAGCTTACATTAGAAGCAGTTTGTAAAACATTCACATCACAGCATTTATAATAGAGGGAATTGTCTGTAGACTTGGTTTTGTTTCTTTTGACGCAGGAGAGAATGACATGTAACTGCTGTTCCTTTTGGATGCATGTGAGAAACAACTACGCTTAAATTTTACTGACTCAGTTATGCTTATTACTTAAGAAAAAAAGTCAGTTTTGTTTTTATATATAAAGTGTAGTTATAAATGTTCCATGTATCCACTGAGCCAGTATTTTGTTACAGATAAAATTTACTCATCTGGTAATACATTATCTATCAATCTGATAGAATAGGTGAGGATACCTTTTTTTTTTAAAAAAAAGGCAATTTATTAATCTACTGTCTTTTAGGGTTGCTTGTTATATAACAGTGTAGCTGAAAAGTTTAATGAGGATGACTGGTAAATGATGGTTGTGACACATCTGGCTCATGCTTCCTCACAGGATTTACTCGTGTTGGAGTAATTCAGGGATGTTTTCTTGCCTTTCTTTTTATCCTTTTTTTCCTTTTTTTCCCCCTTTTTTGCCGTTCCTTTTTTCTGCCTCATCTACTTAACTGCTTGGGAGTTTCAATGGCCAATAACACTTTTTAGAAACGGAAAGTGATGTTGAGGTGTTGTTGTTTTTGGGGCAGGTTGCTGGTTGGTTTGAATTTTTTTCTCTGCTAATTTCCACCAACAAAGATGGTCACTAAATACCTCTTAGCAAAGCATTTTCAACCATTTAGACTAACATGCCCTTGGTTATCTGAGAACAGCTTTGGAATCTATTTTCAAAATGTCAGTTCACTACTGAGCTGTTTCTCCAGACAGCTTAGGTTACACATCAGCTAACTGGATATAACTGAAATGGATACTAACAGAGACAGTGTCAAAACAACGCTCCATAGCTGTTTGCCCAATATCTAGTTCCACTCACTAAAGCAGTGATATGTTTCACAGGTTCAGAAAAAACTAGACATGATGAATGAAGATCTACTAAGTGATGGTACCAGTGAGAATGAATCTGGATTTTGGGAATCTCTCAAATGGTAAAGCTGATTCAATAATAACCTGCAAGCCTCTTGAAACTGGAAAACTGTTTGCTTTTCTGATGACACAGCTAGTTCCATGATATTTCATAGCCATTTGTTAAGACAGCTTGAGTTTAGGGCTTGACTCATCAAAACTGTGCATCACAAACTCCCTGTCTTTCATAGGTCCCCTCTGTTTCTAGAGAAGTGAGGTTACTGCTTTGCCCTGCTTAGGTTCCCTTACCACCTGTGCTTCAGGGAAGTCCGAAAACACTGTTTCCAAGAGTTGTATCTCAGCCAGGAATCTTTCAATTGAATAGGCAGTCACATATAAGCTACCAGGTCATCCACGCTGGTGTCTGCAGTGCTCTGCCTTGTGGACTGTGATGCCCAGACTGGGGAGGAGGACACTAAACCATGCAGTTGTACTATATTAAACAAACATGTTCATCCTTTCAGGGGATTCACAGGAGGACAAAAGAATGAAGATGTGAAACAGGATAAAGATGATGTATTAAATATATTCTCTGTGGCTTCAGGACACCTTTATGAAAGATTCCTACGGTTAGTTCAGAATTTATATTCTGGGGGTCTCAAATGGTAAATGTGCACTGCTGTTCACAAGTAAAAAGGTTAGAATTTGAAAGAATATTAAAAAAAGCTCAGAAGTCCTCTTTTTTTGCCTCTGCTGTATTACAGTAACTTTTGTCTGCATGCTATGCAGACATTCAAAATAGACTTAATTTAATAGATAGCATGTTGCTGTCCTAGAAATTTCTCCCTAGAAAATAATGAAATACAAATATTTTGTTAAGAAATTATAAGTCATAGTTGCATTGGAAAAAAATCTGAACTTCTGTTCTCAACAGACTGTGAAAACCAACAGATTTTATATTTTAGATAAAATTAAGCAATATCTAATAGGGTGAAGCTACCCACTTTTTCTTCATGCACAAAGATCAGTAATCTCACATACTATAGTTAGTCTAGTGTAAAATAGCAATTTGTACTCTGTTAAGCAGCTGATCTCTAGCAGGCGGTAGCTATTCCTGTAAATGTTTTATTTTTTCTTTTGATAGCATAATGATGTTGTCTGTGCTGAAACATACCAAGACTCCTTTAAAGTTTTGGTTTCTGAAGAACTACTTATCGCCTACATTCAAGGTTTGTTATTAATTAGAAATTTATTCTGTTGCGGAAAAAGTAAATAAGAAGAATGTTTTGACTTGTGCATTATACTGTTATGTAAACATATATAGGAGAGAAAAGCGTACATACCTTCTATTTTGACAAAGCATCAAACTAGCTTTTGGAAATAGTGGGCTCCTGCTGAACGTAAATATTTAAGAGAAAAGCACTTACTAGTAAAATGATACTTGAAAGAGTTTGAACCTTTTTTTAACTCGCATGGTAATGGCGTAGATTTTGAGATGAAATTCAGGGCTATAAACTTTCATCTAACACATAATAGTTGAAAGAGCATAGGAAAAAAAACTACCAGAGAAGCAAGGGCTTACCAACTAGGTATGGTGAGAGCTTCATAAGGGAGTTATTAAAACCGTCTTTCCAGACTGACTGGAGTACGTGAGTGGTGCATGCTAGAGTGCTACGGGCTCTAGAGGAATGTACCTGGAAATACTTAACATCTGTGATACCTCATGAATCAAATAGCAGAATTCAAAATGTAACCCGGAAGTAAATGAATGTCAAAACTGTGTATTTCAGGAACTTAGAACTTCTAACATGTAATATTAGGAAACAGCCTTTCTTAGAGAATCTTACCAGTTTATGAGCTCAAGGGGAAATAATTAGCAGTGTCCCTGTGCTACGAAAATGGTCTGTGCTGTGACTGCTCTTGGGGCAATGCAGCAACATGGTACCCCCTTCCCTTGCTAATGGTCATGTTCTACCAGTATCTCTTGGCTAAATGAGTGCTTTCCCACTGTCAGAGGAGGCCTCACAGATGTGAATGTCAACTGATCGGATCGGACAGTGGGACAAGTTGTTCCAGTAAAGGATTTCTCCCGATTCTTTTCTAGTTTTGTTATTTCCCTGTACTGATTTGTACAGTTCTAAATAATATCTCTACTGTATTTGAATTCTACAAATTGAGTAATGCATTCTTTTAAACTGATCGATATGGATCACTATAAAATGGCTTATAAGGAATTCTGCAGTGAAAGGATGCCAAAATAGTTGTCTCATGATAGTTGGCTTTACAATCAATATAGATTGTACGGTTTGGGTTTATGTCATTATCTGTCTGAAGTAACCATGAAACTGTAGTTATTCTTTGTGCTGTTTAATTTCTTCATTCTAATGTTCTGTGACTTACTGTGGGACTGAAGTCTATTTCTTGTAATGCACTTTTATTTTTCCTGCAGTGTAACAAAGAACTGAGATAAGCTACTTTTTTCCCCCTCCCTCTGCAGGAGTTCATCCCATACATGGCAGAGAAGTATAATTTCCAGTATGAGCTTGTCCAGTATAAATGGCCACGCTGGCTTCATCAGCAAACAGAGAAACAGCGTATCATCTGGGGTTACAAGATCCTCTTTCTAGATGTGCTCTTCCCATTAGCTGTTGATAAAATCTTATTTGTGGATGCTGATCAGGTAACACAGAGGGTGGAATTGCTTGATCTTTTTCCTTTTTCCTTTTACCCTCTCTAAGAATAGTATATTCTTGAATACAATTTCTGTGTTATTACAAAGGTTGCAAGTTTGGGCATTTCACAGGCCTGACTGAAGGTTGATTCTGTAACTATAGCATGCTTCAGTATGTGTGTTTTTCCTGCCTGTTTCCACAAAATTTGTTTTTGTTGGCCTGTTTCTTACTTTTTCTCTGGTTCCTCACTCACTTGCTGTTGTGATTCCAGCTAGTTTGCCAAACAGATTCTGATTTTGCCATGCCTCTTCTCCAGTTCCAGTTCTGTCTGTTCTCCCAGGCTGCAGATCCCTTAGCACACACAGTGTTTTCCTGAGTCACCAAACACCCTCCTCCTCCCACTCCCCTGCTTTTGATTTGGCCAGATCTGAATGGCTTGCAGAGGAGCGAGAAAGTAATTCCCTGGGGCATGAAGCCATGCCCTGCTGCAAAGCAAACAATATCTATAAGGCTTTGTCTGCACTTACTGCCTGAATGGTTTGAAAGTACAAGGTGCATGTGCAGTGAGAACTGCCAACAAAAATTCCTTCCAAAACTTATATGAAATTGAGAAGTACGGATTATCAACATGTAAATATAAAATACCTTTGGCATTTTGGCATATGTACATCATGATCCCATGTCACTTAAAACCATTACAACTTATGCTTAAGTATCACCTAGGTTAAATTCCAAGCTATGCTGTTCTCAATTTATCCAGTTTTTGCTCTGTTTTTAAAAGATATATTAATGCAGATTGTTTCCACTAGAGTGGTATTTTTTAGAGTAGTATTACTGCCACAGTGCCTGTCAGAAAGACATTAAAAAGCCTTCATCTCTGAAGGGTTTGCAAACTTTCAAGAAGAAAGGAAACCAAAGGATCATAGCAGAGTTCATTTATAGTGAGAACTGCTGCTGCTTGCTAAGCAACAATTTGACACTTCAGCTGTCAAGTAAACTCCTATCAGATTACTTTAAGGTCCAGTTTAATTGATCCAGCTCCAATGAGACAGGGGATTTGGTGCCCTGTTTTTGTACTACATATGCATAATGCAGAAGATGGTAGAGAAGAGTAACAGATGATTTTTCTTTTCACTGTTTGCTCCGTTTGAATTAAATCCTAACCAGCATTTCAAAATAACCCTTGGCAGGCTTCTACAAATAAAAATAAACCGTCCTTTCCCTTCAGATTGTGCGCACAGATCTCAAGGAATTAAGAGATTTCAATCTAGATGGTGCTCCTTATGGATATACTCCATTCTGTGACAGTCGAAGAGAAATGGATGGCTACAGGTTCTGGAAATCAGGATACTGGGCAAGTCATTTAGCTGGAAGAAAATACCACATCAGGTACTGAAAAGTTCTCCCCCCTCAAAATGCAAGTGGAAAGCTTTTGCTATGAATTATAATTAGCAGAAAACTAGCTGAGGTCCACAGCACTGCAGTGAACCACTTTTTGCTTACTGTTGCTTCTTTAAGGTTCCATTGCCTCTGGTCCATTGGAAGCACTAGGGACACTGAAGTTATAAGTATGATACAGCTTTTACAGATGAAGAACTGAAGTGTTAACTAAACAGGCATCTTCATTTGTTAATAACAAATGTTGGAAGAAGGGACTGCATGACAACAAAGCTAAGATAGATTTGAGTATTTTTTTACGTATGTGCCATGACCTTAGTTAGAACTGCTTTCCTTCCTTATATTAGATAATCTCTTGGTGGCAGTATATCAAATTGTTTTTAACATATTAAATCTCAGGGTCTACTGGCGCTGCAGTAATTTACCCGTCAGTCAAATGTCACTGCTAACTATGTCATCTCCATGTAGTGCCCTATATGTTGTGGATCTGAAGAAGTTCAGAAAGATAGCAGCTGGAGATCGACTCAGAGGACAATATCAGGGTCTTAGTCAGGACCCTAACAGTCTGTCTAACCTCGATCAGGTGTGTATTTATTTTATTGTATGTATGTATGCATGCATGCATGTACTGTGATATGATGGCAAATTAGGACCTCTCCTGTCTTGGCCAAACTTCTACCAAAGCCAAATGCCAGTGGCAGTCCCATTACTCCCTGCCATCAAATGAGGCACATATGTGTAGTACCAAACGTAGATGGTAGGTGGAAACAACAGCTTCCTCTTAGGTGTCTTCAGACTGTCAGTTTTTCCAGTATCCAGTATACTACAAGGTAAATATGTAACACAGCTGAATGTTAAGAAGAATGTATCTGAATGTTTCTTCAGCTCTGCTGAAGAAACAAAGTTTCTTGAGCTGTCTGGCTCCAAGTGGTTTAACTGTGTACTGACTTGATAACGTGGAAATGAGGCTTGTACTGTCATGCATGGAAAAGTAACACGGCACTTTTATTTACTTAAGAATGGTCTTCAAACTGGTCCAGTACAGGTTTGACACAGGTTTGTTACTACTACTTTAGTCATGTTTGCTCTTAGACTTAAGTTCCAACAAAGTAAGATTAACAGTTGTATTATTCAGTTTTGTTTTTTTTTTCCAAAGGACTTTGGTTGGAGTGAAAGGTTGATTCATCATTTTTCATTTGTCCTGGGGAACAAACCTCTCTACTTACAGAAATCACAAAACTTCTCAATGCTATCTGGTGGGACAGTTATTCCCCCCTGGCACTGCACCCTGTGGAAACTGCTACTAAATCTTATTCTTCACAACAGGATTTGCCTAACAACATGATCCACCAGGTGCCAATTAAATCACTGCCACAGGAGTGGCTTTGGTGTGAAACATGGTGTGATGATTCCTCAAAGAAGAGAGCAAAAACCATTGATCTTGTAAGTACAGTATGGCTCCCTCATTCTTATGTCACAATAAAATAGTGATAAATTTTAGGGCATTTCCTAATCTCAGATCTAGGTGCATCATCCTATATTTTTACTTCAGTGTTTTCAGTACTTCATTTTTTCCCCTTTATATTCTGTATTTTTCTTAGAGAAGTGGCATCATGAATTTGTGAAGTCTTTACACTGTACTCTAGCTAAAATACTGGCATGTACTAAGTGTTCACTAACAACAGATTAATTCCACTAGGGGGAAGCATTCCTCTGTTCAGTAAATAGAGCTTATTTATGCATTAAGTGTCTGAACAGTTGGTGTGTTTTGTTTGCAGTGTAATAACCCAATGACCAAAGAGCCCAAGTTGCAAGCAGCAATGCGTATAGTTCCAGAATGGCAGGACTATGATCAAGAAATCAAACAGCTCCAGAGTATTTTCCAGAAAGAAAAAGAAACAGGAACACCAGCTAAGATGCCAGTACAACACAGACAAGGTAATCTTTCTGACTGTCTTCCTTCTTCTGCAATCTCCTTCTTACCTGTTTGGACTGGGGTAAAGCCTCGTGCTCATTCATTGTAAGCTTGCACCATGTAAAGGCTTGCATGGAGGATGCGTTAAATAATTGCGTATTTTAATGGCACAGAAGCACTTTGCCAAGTCAGGCACGTGTAACTTAACTTCATGCTGAAGCCTAGAGAACAGGGATCTGTTTCCCACTCTTTTCAGTTCCGTTAAAGATCCTCCCGTTCCTGCAATTTTATGAACCTGGCCTTATCTTAACCCTTAATTACAGTGCCATTATAGATATGGGGGAATTAATTGTTCTTCAGTCCCAAGTAACTTTGCAAAGAACAAGTGTCTGGGGTTTGAATATTAAGTTTCAAACCAATTTGCGAATTAAGGAAGCTGGAAATGGAGTATTTATTCTTCTCTCCTCTTCTACAGATCAAGCAGCTCATGTGGAATTATGATCCATGGAGAAAAATTCAAGTTAGACTGTTTCATAGACAATTTTTATATTGAAAGCTAGTTTTTTCTGGTATGTCTGCAAAACTGCTGAATAATTGAATGGGATGATGTATGCATTTTTATTACTTGCCTATGGGTTAATTTCTGCATATGAATTAAGATCTGGATTGCTGGAATTAGCATTACTGGTTTTTGCACCTGTGGTGGCAATGAAAGAGCCCATGATGGAGTTTAGCATTTCAGAATCACAACTTCAGAATCCACTGGAAAAGCCACAGCCTGTTCCTTCAGCTGTTGCTACCTCCACAACTGATGAAGATCCTGTTAGCCTCAGATCTAACTTGAGAGCCTGGAAAATGCAGACACAGCAATCTGAACTGGATTAGAACAATCTGAACTGGCTGGAACATAAGTCCTAACCTCAACTGATGGAGTTAATTTTTCCAGGTGACTTTAAAAGGCTCAGAATCATCAGGCCTTGAATTGGGATACTGTTTCATCTGCAAGTTTTCAAACAGTCAAAAATGCTTTCTCAGATTTCTTCAGTATGCCTTTCATTTTTTATCAAATTCAGCATTACCTAGTCACCATTTCCTGTCATCTTTTATTGCCCAACTTTTGAAGGTTGGGCTTAATGTAAAGCTACTGCAATCTGTGTAAATGCCCATCCCAGATACAAATGTCTAAGCTTACAATGTGAGCAGAACATTGAATCTGACAGTTCAATTCATCCTAGCCCATCTGACTGGAAATAAAAGTGCCCTCCTTCCTTGCTCAAAATTTAAACCAATCTGCAAAACTGGTAGGGTTTTACAATTTCTGTGGTTCACTGATTCATGAATGTTTTGTTTGTTTATGAAAAAATCTGTGGAAGTTTGGAAGCTTTTCATCATGTAAATTTCTTTTATTTTTCTTTAAACAGAGATGTTGTCACATGAATAAAAACTTCGGAGTTCTTAGGTCTTAAGCTTTAGTTCACATTCAGTTCTTTCATCATTCTTTTTTTTGCTTGCACACATTATTCTCCTTATTTGATTTTTGGGTTTTTGAATATTTTACTTGCATTTGTTTTAATTTACTCTACAGACAAGGAAACATTTCGCTCTGAGGATAAGTTATCCTGGGCTAGTTTTGTAATTCATATTCATAGTTTAATTTTTAAAGATAACTGCAATAGTTACTGTTGTACAAACATACCCCTTAAAAAAATCCTTAAACCCTGCTTCCCTCATTCAGTAAGGTTATTGTCTACTCCCTAGAGCACCGAGACATTGAATAGTTGAAATACAAGAATTAAACTAGCATTTCTATTCTAAAGTAAAATGTAGCTCCTCATACCCTGCTTCTTTAGAAATCCAGACTGGGATCATTTCCATCTCCTGTTTTTATACAGGTAAATGTTCTGTAAGAGCTTCACACTAAAGATAAGCCTGACTTAAGATATTTGTCTGGAAATACTGTATGTGATATAAATGTTTTGGAGGAATCTGAAAGACAGCAGTTGTAGAGTTCGAACTGTTCAAAAGGGCAATGCCACAGATAGGCAGCTTAAGAAAATGCCCAAATCACTAACCACACTCTTAAAGAAGATGGTGAAAAGAAAAAGGGTCCCTTAAATGTACAGCACTGTCATTGTTGAACAGGTCAGTAAACTAACCAGTCATGCTGCATGCATACTTCTTGTAAGCATCAAAAATGGTAACTCCAGAAAGGTAGGGGAAAGGGAAATCTCCCTCTCTCTAGAAGGACTGCTATGCAAATGTGAGGGGTAGATATCAAACCATGAACTGAGTATGAGTTTTCAGCTTAGGTATCTTCCCCTTTGTGGGGTTTTCAATTCAAGTGGTCTCCCTGATGCTTTGTAAGTTACGCGTGGCTCATGCTCCCTGTCGAACTGTTCTGGTTAAGGCTAAGCAGACTTACATTAGAAGGATTCTTTCTAGTGTAAAAAACAGTAACATGTCTGCCAACAAATTAAAATCATTCAATATTATGTTAATTAGCGTGTTTTAAAGAGATAATATAACACCTGTAATGCTCTCCTTTCTGTGCTCAGCTACAACCCACTTACACCTCTCTGGAGCACATGGAATGGCACACAAGCAGGGGACAGCAGGGGAGGCTTATATAGGATGGATGGTATGTGGGTGGGGGAAAAGTCTGTCCCAGCAATCAAAACAAGGAAATTGCAAGTTTTCCGCAAAACAAGACCTTCTGCTATCAAAAAACATCTTTGGCTTCACTTTTTTCAAATATTATTTGAAGCTAGAGAATAGAGTAACCTCTGAAATCTAGCACAGTATTTCCAAGGCCTTGTTTGGAGTTGGATAGGAAGAAAATATTTTTTTAAATTAAGTGTCAGTTACGGAATTATTTTTTTATGTATGCTTCCCTCCATTTTAATAGATAATGTATGCACTTAAACATCCATGTCAGTATTTGTTTTTTTCTTTTTAGCAGGCTATGGAGATTTGTTCCCCCTCTCTAACAGAGACCATGCTCTCCTGTTCAGATTTTATTAAAAAAAAAATCTAAATGAATTGGAATAGAAAGAAACCAGAAACACATGTATTGTGAGATTTTGTACATTTTGCCATACTCCTAAGAGTCCTGTACCTATTCTCAAGTACATTATAAAATCCACATGGTACTAGTCATTCCGAATGTGAACTACTACAGTTTTTCCTGGGAAGCTACTATTTATTTGCACACAAGAATAACAATGAAAGGAGAATATTCACTTGTTTCGGATCTGTGCGTATGCTTGCTGGTAGTGCTCAACTGGGCCTTAAAAGAAAATCTTCAGCCAGATAAATCTAAAAAGCATCTTATTCCAAGATGATTACTGAAACAGAGCTGTTTCTGATCATGCCACTGAGGGCCTGTTCCTGTAAACTTGTAAAACTTATAAGAAATAGAAAATTGAGGTTAAAGAGGTTGCAGCATAATTTTGGATCGTCAGTCTAGAAAGCTACTTCTGTGGTAAAGTGATGACGCTGTTTCTGATCTCTGGCTCTAACAAGTTCGTCCTGTTGGTGAGATGTTCATGCTAAAAAAACACATTATTTTAAAAGGAAGATTTCACTGCCTTACTGGAAAACAAGTAGAGAAATACTAAAGTCTGTTGTTAAGATATCTCTTCATTGAGTTACTGGTGGATTTCTTGTAAAAGAAGGAAATTAAAGGGGTGGGATTTAAAAAAAAAAAAAAAAAGTAACAATCCAGTCATTTTTTAGGAACCAAACCCTTCATAAACCATCTGGCCTTTCCACTTCTGTAATCTGTTAAAGAATATGCCATACCTCTGTGGCACTGCTACCTAGTGAACCAATACACCGGGAGCTACTCTCTAATGAATATTATCTGAACTGAGATTACAGGGAGTTTCCCAGTTCAGTGACAACAATAAGACGACTAACAGAATAAATTTTCTGTTCTTTACCTATGTCTCTCCTGTCAGTTATTTTGGTTCTGATAACTGATGTTTTAATGGAGTTACTCGCAGTATGTTTTGTTCACTTACTCCTATATTCAGTTGTGATACTTTCTGAAAAGATTCTACAGGGGAAGAGTTTTAGAGTTCCTCTTCCATGCTGGTCTTGCTGAGAATGGTATTAAAGTAACCCCTAAACTGAGATATTTCCTTTAAAGAGATTATTGAAAAAATCTTACATTTAAGGTAGAGGGTTTTTTTTCAACTCTACCTACTAATAAAAAAAATAGTGCTTCTAGGTTAGTTTTCTTCTTTTGATTAAGTTTACGCTATTAAATTCATAGTAAACAGTCAGAAAAGTTACTGTTCTCAAATCATAATTCTTAAAACTACAAAGCTGGGTCTGGATCTCTGGAATTCATTGTCAGTTCTGAAAAATTCATATGGTAAGCTGAGAAAAGGCTCCAAACCAGAGTCTTTTATTTTTCAAAAAACTGAAACGTAGACAGTTTTACACAGAAGATGCAGTTGAATGTCATAGAAATATGTATTTGGTTTCCTACAGTAGGTTGTCTGAACTTGCACACGTTTGGAAAATGAGAACAAATCCTAGGAGACAAAGCAGAAAAGGAAGCAGCAAAAAAAAAATAAATGCATGCCATATGCCTCCCCAAGCAGTAAGACCCTCCCTTTTAATTTTGAAAGTATATATTTATGGCTGTGACTGTACAGGCATGGTTTTACGTCTGAGATGGATTTCCCTTCACACCAAAGAGCTAGCTAAAGGGGGAAAAGTAGTAGTTTTGAATCTTTCTGTACAAATCCCAATTTTTTTAAATTATATTAGCCTGCATATGATGTTGCTGACCCAGGATCTTTCCTCTTCCTTCCCCCTAGACCTTACCAATACATGCTGGTAAGTTCAGCCCCACACCACATGCAGCTCGATGCAGACGTGTCAGGAAGTGCATTCCTCCAGCTGGGGCTGTCACACCACGTGGAGTGTGATGTCTCCTGCAGTGCTGCAGCAGCGAGTTGTTGTAGCAGCCCACCATGTTCTGCCTGCCTCTGGACCTCTTGCCACATGTGCAAGGCATTACTTGAGTGTCCAGCCTGCCAGTTCACTTTCTCAACAGTGATCTTAAAAGTAATTTCCAGCAACTATGGCTCACTCTCATCCATAAGCAGAGCAAGCTTTTCCACTGAAAGACTTACCGACCTGCTCTGAATTAATAGCCTGGGGAGACTCAGTCAGTCAGTGCGCTTTGTAACAGGACTTCATGGGGATCCAGCCCACCCTGTGCTGAGGCCGCAGTGCTCGTCTATGGTACAGGTAGGCACCAGCGTGTCCACGGTGCAGCCTGACACCAATGGCTGTCACCATCTGCTGCATTTCACCTCTGAATTTGCTTTTACAGTATCAGAACAAATTTCTGCCACTCAGCCTAAGATGTCTTTTGCTGCAAACAATTTGCAAAATTTTAGAAACCCAAATTTTGACTCAGTCATTCTATATTCTAATAAACAGAAGTCAGAAGATCTTAGGGGAGGCAGATGCGGGGAAGTTGTAACAAGGTAACTTGCATTGCAGTTGAGGAAAACATGGTTTGTTTCTCGCTTGTTTCAGTTCAGAAGAGGTAAGGCCTGCAGGATGCTTGTTTTCTCTCATGGTTGTGTTTAAGGGAAAACAGTTGAAAAGCAGAGGCCCAAAGCTACCTGTGAATGCTATGAGATAAGTTACAGTAGTTAGGATGCCCTTATCATCAGGACTTAAAAGCAGCAGCAGGGATTCTCAGTGCAACTCTCCCCCCACCTCCCCAAGGCTGAACAATCCTTGCTCACTGGTTCGGCCTGGCCACAGGCGGCAGTGCCAGTGCACAGACAGACATCCCTGTCCATGCTGTGCGCACACAGGCTTGCTCAGCTGGGCTCCAGGTGCCATGAGCCTCCCTGTCCCATCAACAAAACTTCTCACCTGTACTTGGCTCGATGTCCTAATACCCAGCTAGATAAGTGGCTCACAATGAGCCCTGTAGGAAGGGCTGTTGGCTTTAATGCTGTTGTAGCAGGCACCTGCCATCTGCATCACACCAGGAAACCCCATGAATCAGTAAGAGTAGTTACAGGAACATCTGTCTGGAAGTTCCTGCTGGACGTTCACAAGGTTGTCTAGTCACTCCCAGTACCACGTGGAGGTGAGTGGAGATGCTCGGAGTATAGGTGCAAACCTCACGGCTGGGACTTGGAAAGAAGTGAGCGCCCACCACCATTACAAATCCACCCAGCTGCTGCACAGTTCCTCAGTCACACGTCTCACCAACTCATAACCAGAAAAGGTTTTCTTTGTTTGACAAGTCCAGACTGACTTGCAGTCACTGCAGAAATACCTGAAGTGCACCCCAGGAAAGGAATTAAACCTGCGCCCTCTGGAATGAAGACACTCAGAAACATGCCACCTCTTTACCACAGCCACTCCAGGAGCAATGCAAAGCACAGGTCCCTCAAAGAGAGCTGACCTTCCCACACCCTGCAGCTTCCACAGAGCTGCCTTGAGTTACCACAGAAAGGTTCATTCTGATGCTGTATTTACACTTCACGCTTCCACCTTGGCTAGCGGTGACAGTGTGAATATACTAACATTCAAGCCAAAAGAATGCAAAGAAATTCTCTCTGCGTCTGCTTTGCCTTCCTCCTCTTAGCCATATACCTGCATTTACCCAACCACAAGCGTTGGTGGATTCTGCACTCCATCTGTTTTGATTCAACATACTGATCTTTGCTGACTTGAAGATAATTAAAAGCCTTCTCCCCACTCTCCCTTTCCGTCTGCAGCGTGTATGCCAGCTGCTTGTTGGAATCCAGATAATTGAAGAGCATTCCCTAATCAGGAAACTCAAGGAGAATCATTTCTGACTGCTAGGGTTTATTGCTGACTGGACTTTATTAGGCTCATTGCTAAGACATACTACCTTGTGCTTGGAATACATTGAATTTGTTCCTTGTTAGTCAACTTGGGGTTTGATGAGGAATGATAGTAATGTTTCTTCTGTGTGATGATCTGGAATAAAGAACTCTGAAATAAATACACTTGGTAATGGCACAGCAGGGTCCTCTTGTGTTTCTGGGCAGGTCAGGAAAGAGGCTGTGACAAGGAAGTGCTCTGCCTCTGTAACTGCTGCCGTTACTGCACCTCAGCACAAACGCGCTGGAGGTGCAGGACCCTCCTGACCACACTGCTGAGCCTGCAAGCACAGGGAAAGCACCCCGGCACCCGCTGGCAAGCACTTAGCCCAGATCCTCACTACTGAGCTTTCCCAGCTCCCAGAGGTGGTAGGGGACTGGCTAAGACACACACCCATCTTTAGGAGAGGGCAGCCAGTTCCATAGCTACGAGGGTGCTGAACATCACGCACTGTGTCACCGGTTTCAGAGCTCACTGGTACCATCTCCGTTGGATGCCATTGTACTTTTCACTATTGCCCCTCTACTAAGCACAGCCACCCGTGGTACAGCACACACTCGCAGCTCCCTGCTACAAGATACCACAAAATGGAGAAACAATTGCTTTGTTTGCTTAAATCAGTTCCCAACAGTAAAACCATGCAACTCTTTTTGTCACTTTTTTTTTCCCCTTGCCTTTTCTGGGGAAAGTTTCTGCCATTCAAATTTGCTACATCTCCTTTCTCAGCTGAAAAGAAAATCTCTAAGATCTTACTCTGTTAGTCTCCAACATTTTCTCCACCTGTGTTACTTATTACAAAGAAAGTAAGGACTTCAGAGTTCAACATAGTACCTTCATCCTTTAAACTATTTTCTTGATATTTTCTGTTTTGCTTGGTTGGTTAGGTTTTGATTTTTGATTTCTTAAATAAAGAAAAAGAACTTCTGGCACAAAAACTGAATATATTATTCCAAGTATTCCAGGATCAATTTCATCAACACTGCACAAAGAAAAACGTTAGCATGTGTGTGCATGTGTATTTACGCTCATTTGCCTTTTGTATCTTCGAGCACAACAGGAGGCTTTCTGCCTGTCCTACTGAGAATTTCTTTTGAATCACTTGTCTGCTACAATCACTAAATCCTTTTTTTTTTTGACTCAAGAATGTAGTTTCCTATTTCTAGGAAGTCCTTGTGTGTCTTATTCCTAGATGTGTAATTTCTAATTTGCCTTACTGAAATGCTTTTTTTTAATATATTTTTGTTCCCTTCCGGAAGGAGGCCCCAAGAAATCTGCATTGCTGTGTATGATTCACTGCTGCTAAACAGCTGTCACCACAATTACTTCCAGACCTTTATGAAAGCACTGGATAGTACCAATCACTGCAGAACCTTTACAGGAAAAAAAAAAAAAAAAGAAAAAAAAAAAAGAATCTCAAACACCTACCTGATAGGGATTCCCACTAATTATTGCTACTTTGTTAGCAGGTTCTTAATCCTTTTAATGCATGCTCTAGAGAGTGGCTATATAGTAACATTATTTTTGAGCAACGAATTAGGCTTTTGTGAAGGATTTATATATGCATTCAATGCTGTTAGTAAGCCCAAACCTAACATTCCTCAAAGTCGCACTTGTCAGATGAGAACTATGTTCTGTAAAACCCTCTCAAGAGTCATTTCTGCTCTCAAGACATCACTGATGTCCCAAGAGCTTCCCCTGTGTTGTGTCAGATGTCTGGACCAGTAACCCTTTCCTTCACCTTTTGTGGAACACCAGCCTTATCTTCTGCAGTTATCAAAAACTAATATGACTGGGTTGGTGATTTTCCCAGTCACCTCCTCATACTCTTCTTAAATACCAGTTATTGAGTTTTCCCTTCAGGGAAAAAAATAAAAAAAGATTAAAATTGTCAGCTGCTTCACATGTATTGCATCAGACTGATGAAGCTAGGAGTGCTATCAATAGAGGAACTACAGCACACCACTAGGACTCTTTCTACATACAGCACACACATAGGGACTATCCTGGTTTTATTTTTAAAATTGTCACCTTCACCTAGTAACAAATGTAAATGGGTTAAGAGCTTTTTTCTCAATGTACTACTTCTTGTCCCTAAATTGAACTGTATTTATGATCCGTTCAATACTCTGTTTCTCTCTCTCGGTAAATAAGGCCTTATCAGCTGCTATACTGGCAGCCACAGAGGCCAATTAACAGACATGCTGACCGAATTATGCTCCTACCCCAGGAATGTGTCTCTAACTGAGAATGGAGGCACGCTGGCAAGGTTGTATGAGAAAACTCTTCACTGCTGTTGATCTGTCCAGATCTGCGTAAGAACACACTGTTTTGTTTTCACAGGCCATTTGCCTTGGATCTTAAGGAAAAAAAAAAAAAAAGTAAGAGGCCATATGTCTCTGCATTTTAATTTTGTGTCTCAGCATAGTGGACTGCTGGCTTGAAAGGTACCACCTGAGTCACCAAACCCGGTATCTGAATTCCACAACTGTTATTGCAAAATCCCCATTCCCAAATTTACCCAGATCACTTTAAATTGAGGTTTAGGTTTCTTACTCCATCCCACTACTGGGAAGCTGTTCAAACCTCACCACACTGACAGTAATGGAAATCATCTTCCAGTTGCCAACCTAAACTCACACATGGTAACAACACACTCATTCTTGCCCTCACGAGAACATTTGTTGTCAACTTCTACAGCTTTTTTTTTTTTTTTTAATCCCTGCAGGCACCCCACTCCTCCTTTACATGCAGCAATATTCCCTTTTCTCATTGAAGAAACAAGCCAAATTCTTTCTCCCAAAAAGCTACCTTTAGGTAGGTGACCTAGCTTTCAGTTGGACGCTGGTTACTCAGACTGACACTCGTGGACTCAAAGGTAGCTCTTTAGCTGCGTTGTCCTTTTATTGCTACCCTGAAGAAAAGCAATCTCAATACGCTGAATAATGAATGACCTTATTAGCAGATTTTTTTACCTGTAGATGGAGCACTTGCACTGCTGAGAAGAACCACAAGAGCCTACTGACCCCTTCCTAGCGATTCCCAGCAATTTTTATAAATCGGGAAATATTTGTCCCATGTGGCCTAGTGTGACATTCAGATTAAAAAAAAAAGTAAAAAAAAAAAAAAAGTACAAAGACAGAAAACTGGAGCTTGGCAAGCTCTACCCAAATCAGCCACAAATAGGAAGAACACACTGTCATGCCCTGCAGCTGCACTGGCTGTATTGCGTGCATGTTAAGACATGCAGGGAATACCATCTACAGGAAATACTGGTACATTTGCTAGACTTTCTGCCATTAAATTATAAAGGCTTTCAGTTAAGTTCAAAAACAGTTACCTTGAAAAGTCTAACTGCTTCCAGGAAAAGGAGCAGCCAATAGATCCACTTCTGGATCTGTTGTTGTTTAACATAAAACAGAGAGAGACCACATACATGCACACACTATTTCACACACTATTTTATTAATAACAAAATCCTGTGGAGCCACTTCCACTCCACTTACCATCCACTTTCTAGTGCAACTCAAGAGCCAATCTTTTCATTCAAATGAAGATTACCCTGCCTTTTTAGTACTACACTAGAATTAGGCCACCTCTTTTACAAAAATTGGTTGATTCTAGGAGAAATGGGCTGGAAACAGAAATCTTTAAACTAAGGTTGAACCAGGTTTATTTGGGCCACTGTCCTGCGTCTGATTATGACTGTCACAAGCTTTTTGATAAAGTGGGCAAAAAATTATGTAGAAACTAGTTTAGAAACCCCCAGCATACTTTTAAAACCATCTTCCTACCTCCCACTACATCAGAATGAACTTGGATGTAAAGGCAGAAGTTAGTACTTCTTACAGGAAGATCACGCTTCCAAGAGATGCTGTTTTCTCACGTTCCACTTAGAGAAACACTTTTGCCTGGGTTACTCATGTGAGACTCATATAAGGCTCTAGAAATCAAGCATACATTTTCAAGGCTTTTATTCTGTCCACTGATATATGTTTGTTTTCTTTTTGAAAGGGTTTGTGAACACCAGAAATACAGAGTTAAAGCATACAAAAGCGTGCTTTGACTGAGTTCTGTCACAAAAGTACATGCCATCTGAGTCGTACACGAGAGCTAAAGGTATGCTCTTTCGACATTTTGAAGCACATTTTTGTCTGTTTTCCCAAGTACCTGGCTGTTTATTTTTCTGGACAAACCCATTGGGAAGCAAAATATGATCTTTCTCTTCCTCGTCTTCGAAGTTCTTGCCTCCCCTGCTTTCCCTCTGCCAGACAGCTAGTACATGGGAAACCTATGGCCATCTTGGATCTGTGGAGCACTGGAATTGCTCCTGATTGCTTAGCACTGCTGATCAAAGCAAGAACTGCATTCTAAAAGCAGGAGAGTGATCTGAAGACAGCTTCAGCCCCATCAAACACAAGCTGAATATTTTAACATCTGGAACTTGATTTTCAGCAGAGCCCAGATGTTTCAGGGATGAAGGTGAAAAGGAATGAAATCTTAGAAAGTTCCTGTTTGTAAGGACCTCACCTTGCAACCACCTAAAAGCTGTCCAGCTTGTTTGCTCATTCATTCACATGCTTAATGCCCACGTAGCAGAAAACAGGAGAGAAGCTGCACTTACAGGTCAGTAGCTGCTTGGCACATTAACCAAAACACTGGCCGGGGCACATGCCATGCAGAGATGCTCCCAGAAACACATCTGCTGCTAGTAAACAGCCCAGAATTTGAGAAAGTAAGCCATTGCTTTGGCTACTTCTTAGTGCCCTAAACTTTCACTAACTGGTTTTAAAGCCCTTGAATTAGGCATATTTTTGGTTTGTTACCACTTTATGCCAAGTTATACTGGGGAATCACAGTGACGGCCTTCTCTTCTCACACCAGCCCTACCGTCAGCAAGACTAATCAGCTTCTGGTATTTCAGCAGAATTGATGTGGCAAAGAAAACACCATTTCTAGACAGGGAAAAGCTATCCAATGTCTTTAACATTGAAAGATGTCCCTCAGACTGCTAACTCTACCAAAACACCTCATCATATCTGTTTTGCTAAGTTTGACAGACTCTGCTGTCATGGTTTCCTGGTTTCAGCTGGGACACAGTTAATTTTCCTCCCAGCAGCCGGTACGGTGCTGTGGTTTGGATTCAGGACGTGCTGGTAACACAGCTATGTGTCGGTCGTTGCAGAGCAGTGCTCACCTGGAGCCAACGACCTGCCAGCTCCTGGTGCTGTCCTGCCAGAGAGGTGCCGGTGGGTGCCCCAGGAGAAGGGAGAAGACACGGCCAGGACAGTGGGCCTGGGCTGGCCAAAGGGCTGTCCTGTAGCACGGAACCTTGTGCTCAGCCAGAACGCTGCAGTGGAATTTTGCATCATTTGTTTTTCCACTTTTCTTTTTCCCTACCCCCCCCACTACCCACCCCTTTCTTATTAACCTGCCTTTATCTCAACCTGCGAGTTTGATATCCTAGCTTTTATGTAACCCCAGCATGAGCATCACATTCAAACTCAGACCCAAACTCCCTTCTGTTCGGATCTTTATCTTCCTGGGATTAGGGAGGATGGGGAAGGAGGTATATGCCTGTACCACAACAGGAACCCACAATTCAAGGCATCTTTCCAAAACATCATTTGCTGAACCTGGCTAGAAGATACCCCAGCATGCCCATGGAGAGGACGGAGTTTTCACAAACTAGTTTTCCCATGCTTCCTGCAGCAAGAGTTCAGAGACATAAGACTTGCTCCAAAACAAGTGCTCTGCATGGTCTCAGTCTGTGTGTCACAGGAGAACAACAAGTAAATAATTAAAGTTTTACTGAAATCAGTAGTTAGGCCACTCTGATGATAGAAATACAAAGCAGAACAAGAGGGACGGGAAAGAATTAGTTCATCATCTGATTAAAAGACAATAAACAACCTTCTCTAACTAACCTAGTGGCAGGAGGCAAAGTACTAAATAGCAAAGAAATAAAAAGGATGTAAAGAAAAACACTGTGGTTTAAATGATGGACTCATGACCTGAAAGCAGATACATTATTTACTTCAATAATTTATGTCCTTTTTGATTCACTTTTGGCTCTGATTTGCTGTCACTGGTGAGTTACTAGGTTATTAATAACACATAACAATGAATAATGTATTCAGTCACACCAACTGAATTTTGTCTGTTTGTATGGCCCAGTGAGTATTTAAAAATTTATTACACTTGAGGCTTTTTCTGAATGGTAGCTAAGACCTGCATACACAGACTAGTTCAAACCTATAAAACAATAAAAAAATGTTTTAAAGTAATTTCTGGAGAAAAAGCAAACATGAAAGGAGTCAATTGTAAATTTCAATTCAGCTGCTATGAGTACAGATCAAGGCACCAGAATTTTGGAGAGAGTTCCATACAGAATACCACCTCTGTCATTCAAGCAGTCTTTTGGAGCCACAACTTGCAAAACTTTAGCAACTATTTGAATTTGTTACAATAAAATTGAATGTATTACCCACACAAATTACACAATCCACTGACTTCCATTATTTTTCTTTGCTTGAAATGGTGTTTCATGACAGTGAAAGAGCAAGTGCCATTCATTTAAAGGCTTGTCCCTCACAATACCATCCAACCTCATCCAATGTGCAAAATACCATATTCGTTCTTATAAAAGCAACATCATGTAACCATATTTGGCATGTCCAGAGCCAAAAAAAAAAAAAAAAAGAAGCCAAGTACACAATAAGAACAAAAAACAGAGGCACATTCTAGCTTTAGAAGGTGAAATTTGGAATAAAGAAAACCCCACCAACTTAGGACTATACCAATCTTTTTTGCTGGTATTACCAAAGTTGTAAATCAATCCCATCTGAGCATCTCATTGTGTGTAGACTGCAGGAGGGGGTAACACAGGTACAGTCTGACCTGCATCTAGTTCAAGTACGGTCCCAGAAATGGCTGGCTTCAGCCCCCTTCCTTTCAGCCACAGAATTGACTGCACACCTTGAAAGCAAAGAGATTCATCCAGTTGATCTGACGAAAATAAATGCTTTTTTGGGCAATGGGTTTGTTTTCTGACAGGCCAACTTACCAAGCAGGCTGATTCTAAGAACACATCATCACCAAATACAACACAAATAAAAGTGGTAAAAGCAAATGAATTAAAAATATATGTATATAATGGAAGGACAGAGAGGAGGTGGTGGGCTGGGACTAAACTGCTATTTTCTTCACCTGCTGAAAGTTAACATAAAATTATATGCAGTATAGAAGCAAACATTTAAAGTAAAAGTAAGCATTTAAATGAAGCCAGCCTGTAGCTGTTATTGAGAATACAGATTAACTTCTTGATGCCTGAGACAAGTTACTGCATTAACAACTGTTAGTTCCATTAGATCTGTAAATAAGCAGTCTACAAAAAATTTCCTACATACTACTCTGGTGCTGTGTGACACATTCACATTACTGGTGTTTACTGAGCAATCCCCACCTATTATTTAAACATGCTTGAATATACTACAGCAAAGTATAATCACATTCCAGAACTGCATCAAGTCCCTGCAATGAAATGCAGAGAGAAAGAATCCTAAGCTAATTGCCATTGAACTGTGAGTTAATTAATGAGAGCAGCAAATGATAAGATCAAGCAAAAGACTGCCAACAAATTTCAAACTTAACAACTATGACACAGCTGCATGAGCCTGCCGAGCTATTTATTTGGACCATTAAAAGCAAAGGAAAGTAACTTAACAGAGAACCAGGGTCCTGCTGTTGATTTAAGGTCAACAGAAAGACAATTTGTGACAGAGATAAATGCCACTTACCCGCTAGGAGAGGAGTGCTGCATCAACAGGCATAAGCTTCCAGGCATTTTCTGAGACCAGCTCCAGAAGAGGTGTCCATTTTCTCTGTTATCAAAGAACCTGTAATGAAAAACAGAGCTCAGTCTAATCAGTGGTTTCAAGGCAATAATTTCACACCACTCAGCTGAAGCAGAACTTCACAGCTCATCAAGTAGCAAGGGGAAAAATGATTTTTGTCCTAAATGAGTTTCTGCTCCCCCAGTGAAGATACCAGCAAAAAACAAGTCATCAAGTCTTATCTGAGGCCTGGCTAGTGCAGAGGCCATGCACAGGAAAGGATTTCATCACCAAACTAAACACTCACACTGACCAGTGACTTCGAATTTTCATTTTCACTCATCAGCACTCTGTCAGATACTAAAGTATATCATTCTGTAGTAACAGTCTGTGTACATATGCTATTAGTACAGGACATACACACGGTCTGTCTGCAACAAACGGAGCACATGCTCACCTGTAACACAGCACATAAGAACCTGAGCTATGTCTGCCGTCTGTATCTCATCCTGCAGGCACAGGGATGCACCTTGCCAACAGCTGTGCTACCTGAAAACATCCCCAGCATGTGTTTATTTTTTCTGCAGTTCAAACAGCATCAAGATGCTCATGTAAAACACTTCAGGCAAAGCTTGCCTGGTTATGAGGTTTCAATCACTCTGTTAAGGCAGAGGCAGGTTAGGAAACTCCATGCAAACCACTCTAACCCGTAGGGTACTCACTCGTGCAACCACTCCCTCGGCAAACAGCACCGGGAGGTACAGCCGGGTCTGAGAGCGGTTCAGTCAGCCACGGCCTTCACTAGGATCCTTATACCTCCACAGTCCCTACAGTTCTCAGCAGACAGCTTGCTGTTGTTGTTGTTTAATCTAAACCAGTAACATTTAAACTGACCAGGGCTGGGGCTGGCACTCTAATGGATAATATGTTTCTGAAATGAGAAGCTGCAAATGACAAGAAGTTCAACCCTGCAAAGCACTGCATGCTGTAGCTCAGTCATTCAGCATGTATCGCCACATGAACATCTGTACTGAAAGTGAAATACCCCTCTCTGGCTATTCTGATCTGACAGACTGTGGCATAAGCAGAATCCACAGGTTCTGAGGTTCACAAAGTGCACCCACAATACACAAGTCTGTTGCTTGCAGTTAAGCAACTGATACATAACCATTTTGGAAAATACAAATTATTAGCCTGTGAAAAATGAAATTGCATACTGCTGATCTACACCTTTTCTATACCAAAGGTAGCAGCCAAGCTGTAGCCTTGCTTCCATTAATATCTGAAAACAGTAGGGAGTATTTGGGGAAAAACAAAAGATGCGCAATGAATTCCCTGAAAACCATGGCCACAGTGCTAGCTTGTCTCTGTAACACTGACACTGTATTCCCTCTTCAAAGCCAGTGCAGGGCCAAAGGCCACATGTTTGGTCAGACTCCAGAGAGGGAGGTCAGGACACTGCAGGCATCAGAGAAAACGCCAGGCACTCAAGCTAATGGAGGGGCTTTGCTAACACCAGTCTCTGCCCATCAACCCAAGACAGGCACTTTAGGTCCCTCACCGACTTTCTTGCTCACACCAATTTTCCTGCAAGTGCTACAATCTCAACAGCATGTCATGGGAATTGGCTGCAGGGGCAGGAAGGATGAACACACGAGCTGAGGTTTCAGGCACATCATGAAATCTGAAAAGGCCAGGAGATCCACACCCTCTCCCTGGCTGACAATATGACAGCTGCCGCTGTGGGTCTTGGAAGTCAATGCTTGTGAGCTGTTTTGTTCCATCCTAGAGGTAGGGAGAGGCAGTTTTCCACAGAGTGAAATCATTCCTGAAAATTTAAATGGTTTTTGGATCAGGACCTTAGTTTCTAAGAAACACAAACACTTGTCTCAGACTGTTTAGGAAAGCAGATCCCAAAACCAAGTGAATGAGAGAGAAGAGCCACTTGGGGCTTCTTAAACCTAGTCCAAAAGACTTGAAATAACATTCACGTGGTGCATAGAGACAGTAACTTTTCCAGCTGAGCTGCACAGAAAATAGAGTGAGACCACTTCTGCCACCTAAGGCCCCTTTCTATCAGTGGCTGAAGATGAACTGTGCAGAGCATAACATTGAAAATTACCCAGGCTGCATGCCAGGCACTTTTCTCTATACGTAAGCTTCAGACTACACTGACGAAGGTTTTCAGACACCCTAAGTAGACATATGGATTTAGGATCTCATTTTCAGGACTGGACTTGCACTTTTTTCCCCTACCACGTGGCTCCGCACACCTGAGTACTTCAGGAACAGCACCACAGTTGCTCAGCAGTTTAAGGACGGGCAGGCAGGCCTCCAGACACGTTATTCACTCAATCTACTTTCCAAATTTTCTTTTCCTTCTCTCCCCTCCCTGCTTTTCTGGAGCAGAGCTGTTTTTCTCCCTCTGAGAGAGGAGGGCAGAGAGGTGGTCATGCATGCAAACATCCAGCAGCTAAATGTGCGTGCTTCCCCGTGGCAGCCCTGTCAGGACCTCAGCATTTTTATGTATGAGATGTCACCCTGGGAAAGGCTCTTATACCTGTACCGAGTCCCTTCAACGTCCAAAACCAAGAAATACTCATTACAAGTCAAAAGCATTTTATATTCTTTTAAATCCTCATTCCTGTCCTTTTTATGATAAGAGATCAAGATAAAAGTTGGATGTGGCCTTCCACAAGCTCATGTAGATTTCCTGAAGATTTCAAGTCCTGCTTCAGAGCGCAGCACCTCTCGCTGACCTCACAAACACACAGCTGAACACCAAGCTCTCTCCAGCTGCACCGGAGCAGCGTCAACAAACTCCCTCCTAGCGTTATTGTGGGAAATGTCTGATCTGGAAAGATTCCTCTTTGGAGCTCCAAATGGAGCAGATCACTTTCCTTCTCAGCAGCACACTTCTAAACAGGGAAGCATGAGTAATTTCCCAGCTCTCTTTTCGTTTCTACGTATACTTACTGATGTCCCAGTTGGACAAAACACTTTGAGGACTGAACACAAGCCTCTGTGTTTTCAAGTCTGGCAACAGCCAGCAGGTATCGATACTTCCTCTCAGCTTTGGGGGAGAAGTCCTCAGTTACCTTTGTAAGTCTTCAGCAGAAACAGGTTTGTATGAAGCTAGTGGAATGGGCCCAGAATGTATTCCTGAGTCCCAAAAAACTCCTAAGCACAGGAGCACTTGCTCTTGTCGCTGCAGGACTGGTGAGGCATAAACGCAGCAGGTATTGTTGGGGCAGTGCCAAAGGGAGAGGAGATGGGAAGAGACAGCGTCTGCTCCAGCGAAGGATGGCAGAAGCATCCTGAACCAAACTGTTGCCTTTGACAGCAGGTACGGCTAATCCTTGCTTAAATAAACCCTGGCTCTCTTCTGCTCCCACAGGATGCAGGCACAGTTTACCTTTAAGAAAATTTACTTATTGCCCTGAATTCTCTGTGGACTCTGGACTGGTAATTCCTTCAATACTGTACTGCTGTGCCAGATCTAATAGCTACAGGAAAGCATGGGGTGATTAAAAGGAGCTGAATTGGGGCTGAACGGCAACAAAACCAAACTTTGGAATGGAGCAAGAAATGATTCATTTGTAAGAAGCAGCCCATGGATAAGAAACTCGGAGCAAGGAGGTAGCTTGCAATGGGAATGATGTGCTGTTGAATACACTACTTGCTGCGCTGGGTGTGCTGACACCTGCGAAAGCTTCGCACTCCTCACAGGGCAGGTGCAGCCGTCAGAACAGATTCAGATTCTCTCTGTCATTTCTTCATTTGCAGCTCAATACCTACACAAGTCTAGCTCTGCACACTTTTTATTAGTAGCCACATATGAACATAACAACTGAAAACAGACCACGTCTGAACATGGACTTTACTGAAAAAAATGTGGAAGCCATCTATTTTCTGCGTCTTTGTAATGAAAACTTGCTGCTAAGGGTGTTGGGGCTTCTTGGCCTGATGCCTGCAGCCCTCTCCCCTCCTGAGCTAGAGCTCAGGCTTTCTAACCCTTCCATTCCTTTCCTTTCCCTCAGCTGTCTTTTCCTCCTCCACTGCACCACCTTCACACTTTTTGCTCTGAATCTCAGGGCCAAGCACGATTTCACTTCCCAAACCATCCCATCACCTCTCTCCTGCCCAGCTAGCAGTATGGCCCTGGATGTTGGGTTATTGTTTAACTGTGCTGTCTCCACTGTTTTCAGCCCTGACTTCAAAGCGACATTATTCACCCTTGCAAGCTCTGAATCCTTAGGATTTAAGAATTCATGCTGCTCATGCACGTGCCCAGACCTGGCCTGCTCCAGCGCATGAGAGATGCGGAGATGCAGACCGTGAAGTTCTGATGGCTGCTGAGGGCATCAGCATTGCTCTGGATGCAGGACAGGGAGATGGGGTGAGCCCTTGCACTCTGAAGGAAGGTTACATGGTAGAGAGCAGCTGCTACAAGATGTTCATTTCCAGCTCCCTGAGATGGGCCAGTTTTAAAAATACGCCTTCAAAATAATGCAAATCCCCCAGCAACACTATCCTAACAAACAGTGGATGTCCACACAGACAGAAGGCTTGGAGCCAGGGCATCTGCTAGAAATGGAGGTGACCGCTGATACTCAGCTAAGCTCTCCCACAGATTTCCAAGGAAAATCTTGGCCATCCCCCTCAGATCTCCCTGTGCTCTAGCAGCCGCCGAGGCGCTGTGCGTGGTCTCACTGCCCGCAGTGGCCTCGCCAAACACACGTCCCCAACCCTCCCCAGCTCCTGCACTGCAGCATGCGGGCAGCAGCGCTGCGTGGGGAGCAGCCATTGGAGGCACTCAGAAAGATCTGCTTTTAGTTCAGAAACTGGTATTTAGTTGTGTTCTAATAGCCCCGAGATAGAGTGCAAATCCGAACGCATCCTTCTCTGCAGATAATTGCCTATAAAATGCCAAGCTGTAGTTTCAGCTCTTTAGTTGCATGAAACAGAACCTTGGGAAGTTTTAATCAAAGAAAAGAAGCTAGTGTATTACATGCTTATAAAAAAAAACGACCTCATAACACGAGAAGAATTTGGGGGGAGAAAGAACAGACCATCTGGAGATAATAATAAATCTGAAAAGAGGCAAAAATTCCAAAATCAAAGACAGGACTTCATTATTCTAGGAGAAATGACTAATTAACTTGAGAGGAAAAAACTTGTGATTCATGCACCCTGATGGAGTTTGAGACTTCAGTCTGCCTCATCAGTGTCATCGCATCATTGTCCTCTCAAAAATTATAACTCATTCCCTGCTCTGTAGATCAGGAAAGCGTGATAGATTAATTTAAACAGGGTGACAATAAGCGTAATGAGAAATTTTGTGTTTTTACATGCCCCAATAAGCCAACTTTAAAAATACTTAAGGAAAATTTTTTGAGGCTAGAAACACTTTTTGGGGTCTAAACATAAGTCAGACTAGAGCCAGCTTTTCTTTATTCTTAATGAGACAAGTTTGCAGGTCCTCACACTACTAACAGTGAGAAACTCCTAATCTTACCTTACTGTTAATGCAAAGATAACTGATGCTGCCATAGCCCATGGGTGTGGTAAAACTAATTCTCCTTTCTCCTGATTTAAGTGACAGCTTCCTGAGGCAGGGTCTCATCTTGCTCTGAGTTTTCATGGCACAATGTGGGCATATATTATGAACTAGCATACAAATGTTACAGCATTTCAAAATAATAAGATATGTGAAATCCTACAGCATTAACTATGTATATATATATATATAAAATAATAATAATAATAAAAAACACCAAAAAACAATAGGTGCCTTTTTTTTTCTTCCTTTTAAAGCCAGAAGCTACACAGAGAAGGGAGACAACTGAATTCTTAGAGGAGAAAAACACCCCTCCTACTTCAGTGTTTTAAGAACGTTGCCCTGCAAGTCTTTATTATCACACACCAAAATCTAACAGCATGAAGCACCTTGCGAAACAGAAGAGGAAGAATAATTTGGCTTATACCCACTACTCACATTTAAACGGGAGCTAGCTGACATGGCTGAGAAGTTAGATGTGCCTGCAGTAATCAAGATGGCAGGGAGATCAAGATAGAGGGAGGGTGAGAAGAAGTAGGCAATTAATCAAGACAACCTTTCAATTCATTTTATCACAGAGCACGATCTCTACCAGCAGTCTGTGTATCAGCCTGCTTTGGCATATTTCCAATTAACTGCAGATCAGAATTTCTCTGTATTACCTGTTTTATATATGGCATTGCAGAGTGCCCAGAGCACAGTAACTACGGACACTTCTGTTCCTGATCTTCTCCATTATCCCACAGCCCAACCAAAACCCCTCCTGTGTTACCTTCAGGTGAGACACAGAAGAAAAGAAAGTAAAGGATTAATGGATGAGAAAGGGTCCTCTGTAACAATGACTGGGTAGTGTGCTGCCTTTCTGTCACCCTCCTCCTTACACAAAGCGAGGAAAACATAAGGAAAAATAAAGCTTTGTTGGCAGGGGCAAGGAAGAACTCTTGGTTATCCCAGCCTTGCTTTCCAGAAGGTGGTAGACACTTTTTGGGTATAGTTCAGAGCATGTATGAATCTGTGTGTTTCTCTATGAGGGCAGGAAGGAAAGAAAGGTTAATGAACTTGCTACAGTTATTAAAGCTATTGGGTAGCAGTCCCATTGGCAAGAAGTTGCTTGCAGTCGGCTTCTCCCACAGAGCCTTTTGCACTGGATCTCAGGCAGTGAACTTTCCATATGTTTATTGACAACAGGGTCAGGAAACAGCAGCACGTTGCACTGGGTTTCAGTGACATTGCCTTTGCTGTCAACACAAAACCGTGGGAGATGTTTGGGTTCCCTCCTAAACTTAATAAGGAAGACATGGTCTGCTGAATATCAGCTTGTCCATCTTTATCCCCTTCTGCTCATCCTCTCCCACGTTCATCCTCCAGCTTTTGAAACATTTCAGCATCATTTCAGTCACAGAAATTTCTACTTTAATTAAAGAAACCAGTATAGGAGTGAATATATGGAAATGCAGAAAGCATCAGACACATTACAGGCAAAACTACTAGTTCTTCCTATCTGTCTAACCCACAAGCAAAAATGTAAAATAGCTATTGAGATTCCCAAAGTGAGGAAAAAATTTAAAAAGTAAATACGCTGATTGGTTTCTAATTCTAATCCTGCAACAGATGTCACTGACACTGTGAATTTTAAGTGCTTTTTTTTAATAATGCTCCTTTCTCTTGTCAAGATGACCAAAAGATATACATACACAAAACTAAGAATGAACCTAGAGGAGAAAGACCCTAAAAAGTAACTGTTAACAAACGACAGCCCATTTGATGTCACTGAAGTCTGCTAGCCAGCATGCAAGCAGAAAGCTTCACTTATTGCTGTAGTTGTTCCTCCCAGTATACTCTCCCAGCAAATGTGTGGTTTCTGTTTTTCTTGTGCAGGTCCTTAAATGTACATATAAAAAGTCAAAGCCTATGTTCTAAAAGAACTATAAGCATTGCTTAAAAACAAAAGAGAAGTTAAAGCATCCAAATAAAACTTCATGCATAGGTCTTGTATGTTCCTAGAATGAATGATTAACTTAACCACATTACTTACACTTAAAGCAATGGAGAACTGATGAAGCACAGAATAAAGAAAGACCGACATTCCAGAAGTGTCTATAACTATAACTACCATATGTTTATATATATATATACGGAAAAGAGAATCCTCTGAAGGCTTCTTAGGGAGTCACACAAACATCTGCAAAACTTAGCTGTCAGGCTAACAGACATCTCCACTGGAGGCATGCTTGTACCACAAGCAATCCATGCCACAATTCCTCAGTTTGGGTCAGCGTTTAGGACTCTCCTACATTTTTGCCGACAGAGGTTTGCCCCGTCTTCATGTGCTGCCTTGGCAGAGCTAATTCGGCTTTGTCCCTGTGCTGGAGAAGGCAGCTGTGCTACTTCCCCTGCCTTGCTTGCTATGGCACGCCTTGCCATGCCAGGGCACCAGCACCTGCCAGAACAGGCTGGCTCCTCCTGGCAGATGGCGAGTCAAAACGGCCCCTGTGCTATTCAGGTATCTCAAAGACGAAATGAGAAGCCTGACTACTTACTCAGATTGAATGCTGCTTCCCGAAGGTCATAGGCTTCTCTTTCGATGGCTGACCAACAAGAACTAGACACCAGTCCCTGTCCATCAGGGCCAGGTCTTCAGTCAGCACTCTGGCTCCTAATTTTCCACACTGTCTTTCAACAAGCTTTCCAAGCAAGGAGAAAATTAACGTGCCTCACAACAGGGCTCAAAAACAGCGCAGGAAAAACTATGCAAGAGTTGTGACAGAGGATCCTCTTAATTAGCTAGGTTCCTATCAAGAGATTGCTCCTCAAACAGGACCATTGCCTCCACTCCCAAAATAACTGAATGTCAGTAATTTTAGCTATTTCAGAAGGGGACTAGACTTGCCCTCAAAGCAGGTGACCACACACTGCTGAATGTGCAATATTCTTGCAATTATTCCCCATTTGAAGAAGCCAGGACACTTCACCAGACTCACAACAGGTCTACCAGTCCAGACAGCCACTTGTCTCTCCCAGTGGCACCGCACCTCACCTGCAGTTATCAAGACCCAAATTCTCCATTCTTGGAGCAAAGCCTCCATTACTGCTCTGGAATTCAGTGCTAAGCAGCACAGCTGGTCTTAGTATTTCCGGGAACGTGAAACATTCAATTGTGCATTAGCCCAGTAAAATTTAATAGCCTACAAGAAGATATGGCTAATTGGCATGAGTTTATAAATTCCTATTTAGCATCAAAATATTTGAGATTAAGGAAACAAAAGAACACACGATCAGCAGTAACATGTACTGATGGGGGCTGTTACAGTATGCAAAACATCTGAGCACTGACTAATTTGGCTGCAAGCTCTTGTTCTGAAAACAGTGTCTGGTAATAATAATATGATCCCAAAGAAAGGGTCCTACAGGGAAGTTATTTACTCTCTCACAAAGGCCACATGATTTATACGTTGTCATTGCCTATGCCAGAAAATTGATGACTGATCACCACCTATTCATTTCAGTACCTGGTATCCAGCCTGAATTAACTAGATTAGGCCACATGGAATTTCTTTACTATTTACAGAGGAAACTGAGTATAACATTTTGTTTAAGTCAATACAAGGAAGGAGCTTTTAATCTGAATCCAGTATGAACTAGAATATATTAAAGCAGCATGAATTAAATGCTTATTATTTGTCATTACTACTCATTTATAACACAAACATCTGGATTCCATAACCATAGCCCAATAAAATGGTATTAGTGGGGAGAGCAAAATAATTATATAAATACCATCTAGTTTGTTAAACATTTGCAAAGCACTGCAATCACTCATCCATTCCCAGCTCCTGGAGCACATTATTTGGCTTTTGTCTTGTTGGCTGGGCATTGATTCCTAAGTGTTGGTAGTCCAGTTCTGCAGCTCCCTCTGTACAGGCACAGGATCCCCTATTGAGATATTCCACATCCCCAGTTGCTGGGGCCAGACCTTTTGGGTAGCAGTGCCAGGGAGCGGGCAGGAGCGGGCAGAGACATGGAAGCAGTCTTAGCAGATGGGAAAAAAAAAAAAAAAAAAAGCTTTTGAGAACAGCATAACCAAAAAGAAATGAGTAAAATCATGTAGGGGAAAGAATTTCTAATGCCTAAGAAACAACAGCACACATCAAAGCACCTGAATATGCTACAGAGTATGGTCTGCTTAATATTAATTTCAAATGGCAATTTTATTCATATTAGGCTTGTAGATAATGCTTGCAAAATATGAATATGTTTAGTTTATTTTCCAAGCCACTTACTTTTCAGATCAATTGAAGTATGCAGGGTTTTTCTAGTGAAGCCTTCATCACTTGCAACTTCTGATGGCTTTAACAGATGGCAATGGTCTATTAAATACTGCTCAAATCATGATTAGTTCATTGACCGCTCCTTTTAATTTGAAGTCTATGAAATAATAATTACAGTAAAACTCAAACTGCTTTATTATTATGGCTATGATATATATATATATATATATACTTTGTATGCATATGAACATGTCTTGGTTTCTCCCTGCAGCAGAGAGGGTCTGAACTGATGTGCCCAGGATAGCTGTGAACATTTCCGGAGATACAAGCTCAAGAATTTTAATGTATCTACTATATGTAATTTTTTTACATCCCTACTGTACTATTCACACATCATAAAGTGTTGTGAACTATCATGCACAATGGTCTCCTAAACTGCCCACTTTTACAAAGTCCATAAAAACATGCAGTCATTGTTTGATATACATTTAATTATAAAATCACCTCCACCCCTCTTTCTACTCTTTGACGAAGAGTCTGTTCAGCATTACGTGGGTCCAACCAAAAATGCTTAATGAGGAAAAAGAAAGCTGTACTACCCAAAGAGCAATTAATGCAGAGAAACTTTAGCATTACAGTGTTTAAAGCAGACTTGCTCTGCTTTTCCTTCTCCTGGAGACTAAGAGAAGAAAGATGCTATTAAAGAGTTAAAATAACTCCGTGTGAGTGCCTGAGACAGAGAAACAAACCACAACCCTCTGACAAGAGCTCAGCACCACCTCCTCTGAGAGGGTACTGTCAGGATCGGCTTTTCCATTCAGGAAGAGCAGGCTGTCACCTGGGGCAGCAGAGCAGCTAGGGACTGCATATTGTTAGACTAACAGCAGGATGTAAGGGAGGGCACTTTCCAATTAACCTGAGGCAGCACATCCCCCAGAGACAGGTGCTGGATAATGTACAATGACCAAACATAATAGAACAGGAACATTCTGGACTTGAGCATAAGGAAGCCGAACAATCATCAGTGCAACCAAGGCTCCAGCGAAAGAAAAAAAAAAAAAAAAAAAGGCAAGCAAAAACAAGCAAAAAGCACTCTTGAGAGCTCTCCCCTCAGTAAGTAATATCTCTGCTTCTTTTAATCCTCCTGCAATGGTGTTTTTGCTGCTTTCCCCATCCCACACCAGTTTTTCCTTGCAAGACTTCAAAGTCCCCCTTCCATCAGCTTGCTGGCTATCCTACATCTTTTTTGGTATTCGAGCACTGATCAAGGGGAAAAACCGTTTGAAACATGGTGCAGAAAGTGCAGAAAGACCACCTGCAAATAAGAGCATTTTGCCTGCAGACTCTGCGTGACTGACAGCATCATTCAGGCTTTGGGGAAAGGAAGACATAGGAGGAGACGAGCACCACTTTCACACAGGAGCCGTGACACAGCACAGAGCTCCCTCTGTCCACCAGCAAGAGCTGTGTCTGCTGCTGGGCTGCGGTGCCCTCTTAGAGTCCCGGAAGGGCCACGGGCCCCGCTCCCAGCTGGGCTGGTTCGGATGCAGAAGTGCCCAAGCCTGCAGCGGGACCGCCTGCCCAGCCCAGCCCAGTGCAACCCAACCCAGCCCAGCACAGCCCAGAGGGAAACACACACAGCCCACCCCACGGCGCCTTCGTGCGGCTCTGCCAGAGGGACGGGACAGGGCCGCATTTACCAGTGCGCTGAGGCCGCTGCACTGCTGCCTCCATTTTAGGGCTGAGGGGAAGTGTGGCGGCAGGCGCTGGGGTTATGGCTGCTTCTGGAAGTTTCCACATGGCGCCCCCTCTGCCTGGGGCTTCATGCTTTGGCCCCAGCGGCAGGCAGCCCGCGGCTCCCAAATGGGCTGTCCCAACGGAGGCCTAGTGGTGAGGCATCGGCTCCCTGCCCTGCCATGTGCCCCAGGGCACGCGGCAGCTGCGTGAGCCTTTTCCTTGCACAGGGGGACTGTGCCGCCGGTACCCTGCGGCTGCCATGAGTCCTGAGCAGCCTTTTCAGAATGCTCATGAGGCGCTCCATCACTTAAAACATATCTGAAGAGCTGCTATTGCTTTTCCAAGATAAATAAAATTTGGAGCTGAAAGCCCAGTCCCTTTGGAACTTGTCCGTCTCCATCGTGCGGCCCACACCTTACGCTGCGTTTGAGCTGCGCAAGCGGGGGAGAAGACTCTTCTTCCAGCAGCCGTAGCTGTGGGGAAGAGAAACAGATGAGTGGTTCAATCTAACAGTTCAGCTGAGGAGCCCTCACATGGTTACAGCAAAAGGCTCCAAGCTGGAAGAGCACGACTGGAAGGCTGCAACAGACTTGCCGCATGACCTTAAGTAAATTACCGCAAAGATTCTGGGCTTTCGCTCCCCTCTAAATCAGAGCAACGGTATCACCACGCCAATGGGAGGCTGGCAGTACTGCCAGTGCTGCAGCACGCAAAATTGGGAACTTGGGAGTCGAGTCTGCAGCAGTATGAATTGATGCAGTGTTTTCTTCCTGCTAGCAGTATTTATAAGTTTCACATGGTTGGGCCTCTGCTGGCTTGAAAGGGATTACTGCTGATTTTCACAGGTGCAAAAAAGAAAACCGAAGCAGCACAGTTTGGAAGGTATATATTTAACGCCTCTAGTTCCTCCAGCATATATGGTGAAAACTGTAGAGTGTAATGATGCTCAGGTAAAATAGTATTATTTGCTACTCTTGCACAAATAAAGTCTAGGTAGCCTCATTTAGGAAGCAGTAAAGCATTTGTAATTCTCCATTTTCCTATCCCCTAACTTACTATACTACTTTCACTATATCAAAAATAGGTGCAGGTCTACCTACCACAATTTATTTCAGTTCTGTAACTGAAACATTCTGAGAATGTTTCTATAAATTGCATTTGGTGAAAGTACTTCTAAACATGAAACAAAAAAACTTCTGTTAATTACTCTGTCATATTTGCTGTAACAACCACCACTTATTGCCTGCAAATCTGTAAAGTGGCATAACTGTGAAGAAGAAAACTAAGAGAACCGGACAGTATTAAAGGTAATTAATTAAAAAAAAAAAAGAAAAACATAGGTTTTAGGAGTTTTCAGATGTTTTTGTAATGTTGGCTCACATGTAACAATAGCAATAAACATACTCTGCAGTTCCTGCTAGAATATTTCTGTGTTAAGAGTCTATTGTTTTCGTAGAAAGCAGATATTCTCCATAAACTCCACTGGCAGCTGCATCTCTGTAATACAGGAAGGCAAGACATACTGCACTGAAACAGCATCCAAAGGCCAATGCAATGACAACACACACAACAGATGCTCAGTTTTAGGGTTTATTTCATCTGCTAACATTCATTCTTGATCTAGACAAAAGCAATTAGATGATTATTTTTTTAATCTATTTTTTTTTCTTGTGGAGGAAAAGAAAAAAAAATCTTTTAACACTTTTTTTTTGTAAGATGCTATAAATAAATATATAAAGCTTTAAGTGTTACTTGGCTCAAATTGAACAGTTGTCTTTTATTTTTTGTTAAGTTCCTGATGTGGAAAAAAAAAAAGTGCAAACCATACACATTCAGCCTAACGGAATGACTCCAGCCACAATCACTTTTGGAGAAGCTGAATCTGTTTGATCTACAATATGGAGGATGGAAGGTGGGTGGGGGAAACATCTTACTATATTTTTACCCTCAGCCACATAACTCCTATCAGATAAAAATGGAGTTCCCTGGTAGGTAAAGCATACAAGAAAGGGGGGAAGGAAGAAAAGAAAGTTCTGCCTACATTGCCCTTTCCCTTTCTTGTGCAGATTGTACAGCACAGAGGAAAGAAGAGACAACATAAGGAAAGCCTTAGACAAAAACATGAGAATGAAAAATAAAATCAGCAGGAGGGACTGGTGAAAAATCCTATGGTTGTTGCATGTTTGCCTGGCAGACTACAAACAAACACAGAGAAACTTCACGTTGAGAGACAGTGGGGATTTTTGTCTTTTCCTTATAAAAAAAAAAAAAAAGATGGAAAGGGGCAATAAAAATAAGTTACATCATATTCCAATATGTACAAAACAAATCATGCTCAGTAAATCATTTGAATATAAAATTATTCATTATTGTACAACTCTGTCAATCCAGTCTGCAGAATAGACAACTGGGGAAAAACAGCGAGGGGGAACTGTGGGGCTTTCAGGGATGAAACAGACTAATTTGCAAATCGTGTTTTTTTCCAGCTTGCATGAAAAATTACAAAGACTACCATCACCTGCAGCTGGGACAATACAGACTTTAATATCCACGTGCTTATCAGGACTGCATTAATCTTGGCAAGAACTGTAGATGGGACAAAACAAACAGCCACAGATAGCTCAGACTGTGTGTGCAGACACTAGCTCCACTGCCTGCCTGCTGGTTTACCTGGAACTGCTGCTAAACGACCTGTGCTTTAACAGCCTGGCTCTATTGCTGATCAGGCACTGAATCCTATAGTCACTTCTGCCACTGGAATATGAGCTGCTAATATTAGCAAAAACAAGAACAAAAAGGTAACATACCAGCCCTGTGATTCGAATCCAGCAAATACATCGAGTTGCATTCCAAGCTATAGCCGTGGAAATACAACATTAGCATACTCTATGTTGCCAACTGCTGTAGCGCTACCCAGTTTTGTAATAATTCAGAAAATTGTGTGGGATAGGAGGGGTCTGAGTACCTCAAAACATGAATAAGAAGCTAGAGATGCTTCCAGCCCCAGGATATATATCTACATCAGGCCCTGTTCTTTTACTGTCAGTCATTACTTCCTGTAGCTGTTCAGTGGTCTCTGTGAAGTGGTTTGATGAGCTCAGTGACACATCCACTTCCTAACTGATGTGCGTCCACACTGCCACTGAGGTGGTCCTTCTGCCTTGCTCATATGCTCACTGCTCTTTCTGCTCCTACTGGACAGCAATGGGAGAGAGGAGGGAAAAGGTTGTTGGGATCTTCCTTCTGCTGCTTCCATTTCCACCCCTGTTTTGTAGGCAAGTACAGGACTATCGGGTGCAAAAACACCACCCTTAAATGCTCTCCCTTTACTCCAAAATGCTGGGCATGAAGGGTGGAACTCAAACAAGTCAGAAATTCACACAGATCCTTTGTTGAGAGGTGTTTTTTTCCTCAATGACTTTGAACCCAATGACAGCCTGGGTCTACAACCTTACAGTCAATCCTGTATTTGTGACCTGGGTAGGGTACAAGGTGACATCTGACTGGGAAACTTTTGAGTAGGAGGCAAACTCCTTCAATACAACTAGCTGGAATGAGACAAACGAGCAATAAAATGCTTTCTTCTGCAGCAACGCCTACCAAGCAGTGAAGTTCATTGTTTAGGTGTCTAAAAGCAAAAAAAAGACCTCTTCCTTCTTAGCACTGCAGCATATGTTGTCCTTTCCACCTTCCCGAAGCAGGAAGGGAGTCTGCTGGCAAATCCCCACTCACGGCATCACCCTCTTTAGCAGATGTGCAAGGGTCTGCACAGCGGAAGGCAGCAGAGGCTAAGACCCATCATCTTTGGCCTGGTACCAGGTAACTGCTTATCCAAAATGCTCACTCACACTAGTATTGCTGGTTGTATAAACCCTTAGAAATCCCTTACACAGTCCCAGCTCTTGTAAAGGTTCTTCATGGGGTGTCCCTGGAACACAACAGAAACACTGTGAGGATAGACATGCATCCGAGTGTCCCAGGACCATGTAAAATCTGAATTCAAGGGGAACCATTTGTGGTTGGACTAGATGATATTGGAGGTCTTTTCCAACCTTAATGATTTTATGATTCAAGCTCCAGTGAGAGACTGATCACAACCTTGCACCTGCCTTCACTGTACCCATCACTTGCCTCTCCTGACCTGGATCACGATGCATTGACTGGCCCCATGGAGAAACACCTTATTTAGGGAAGAAGGTGTTGGTGTGTCTGGAAGTCACAGGAAAAACATTTTGGGAGAAAGGGGCACATATTGAACAAGGATGTACTGTCTGGCCACTACTTCTGCCAGAGTGCCTTAAAGCCATTGTTCTTTGTTCATTTTAAAACTACATATACAATTTGCATGTTGTTGTAGCATCAAATAATCTGTCCTAAAAATAAAATAAATTGTACCACTTCAAACTGTAGTACATTAAAAATCACAAAAAAAACTACATTCACATTATGTTAAAAAAGTTCCCTTAAACCCACTAGAGGAAGAAAATCATGCCAGGTATGCCCTGCAACCTATGCTCTGGCACACAGCACTGAAAATAAATCAAAGTGTGGTATACAGCCTTAAATAGACCAGCACAGCAGTCAGGATGTGGGATGGCTTTTGGGTCATTCTCTTCATTTCTGATATTCATACTTAAAATCTGTTTCAAAGTGTCCTATACTTCTCATACTTTGGAGTACCTCTTTACAGAGAGGGCATTTGCTTTCCCAATGTACAGATGGAGAAACTGAGGTATTTGCCAGGAACAGGATTTGAATCTACAAATTCCTGCCTCAGTGCTACGCTGAGGTCAGACCTCCTTTTGTGGGATGAAGTGAAACTGTTAACAAGACTTCGTAGTTTCATTTCTTTTGCTTGTTACTGTAATATATTACAAAGAAAACAGAACAAGGTCTTCTACTGACATGCTTCTAGGGTCAGATGCTGCCTCCGATTTAGAGAACCCTGCAGATAGATCCATTAAAATCCAGCTGGTTACTCAGAGCCCATAACACAGAAACAACTCAGGCAAAATGGGCCCAATTATGGTACTGGTCCTGATCGTACACAGTCCCATTTACTAGCACCCTTTGGTAGATGAGAGCAGAATTTGGCCTTCAATACAGAATTGTTCTCAAAGTCAGTACTGGCATATGCAGTACTGCCTGAGTGTCCACAGTGTGCCCTCTTCTGGAGCCGTGCCGATGGGCGCTGTGAGCATGGCTTAGCTGCAGTAACCATTTGTGCATTATGGATCTGTGACACGGAGCGCACAGTGAAAAGCCTTCGGGTAAAGCTGGAAACTGTGCATATGAAACAGTTGCTTTTTATATCTAGCGTATTGGTTTTGTGGGTAAACAGCCTGTAAAATTGCATTTTTAAAATATAAACGTTTTCTTTAGTTACAGCAATACATAAAAGTGCTGGGAACTACCAAACATAGCTCCTCCCAGTCTTGGAAGTCAGAGATGAACAAATGGATTTGTTATACCTTCTGCCCCCAAGCCAACAACTGAAAATTGCTTCATATTGCTTCCCACATCTCAGCTAGGAACAAATGCTTATGGCGAGGCATACGCATCTCTGGAAGCAGGGGCCATTTTGTAATAAAACCTTAAAGACAGTGACAACCACCAGCAAACATTGGTAACAGGCGAATGCACAGGTAACAACATCTCACTGTGCTTAAAGATGACTGTGTGCTTGAGCACTTTGCAGCACCAGGATGCAGACCTGACCAACATTCATCTGAAATCAGCAGGATTCTTCAACTTCATTGGACTGTGGATCAAGTATGTAACAGGATTATTTGAACCCAATGTGCTGTTTGTAACTTCTGTTCCTAAGTTTTTAGTCGGCTTCACTCTTCTGGAGAAGAACATCTCCAGAAGCAAGGTGTATACCTCGGGGTGTACACAGAAGAAACAAGGCAGCTCCTGTGCTTAAAGTGGCTACCTCCTTTGCAAACCTCAGTGTGAATTTGAAACTGTTGGAAGCAGGGTACAGAGGCAGAATTAAATACAAAACAAGCAGCACTGCAGTGGATTTGTGTGATTGTGTGATTTTTAGAGAGATGCTAAAAAATGACACACTAAAGCTGAATGTATCATCTCTCTGCTTCTCCTTCTGTGATTTCAATGCCATAATTGACCCACAGTTACCATGGCCTTTGAAAATCAAATCATATTCCATTTGATTCACATTTTACCCTAGACAATAACTGGTTCAGGACTAACAGGCTGAGTAATAACGGGGTGAAACATGAAGCGGGCAAAAACTGCTTCATTTCCATGCTTCCAGCCAAACAAAGAAATGCTTGCAACAGCAAGAAAATAAGCTATACTTTAATTTGTTGAGTGGGAAGAGGAATTAGAGAAGTCATTGTTGTTCTCTGACTCAGAAGTCAGTAAGCAGAACTTGGTTAGACTGTCACCATACTGGAGGATTAAACTTACATGGGTTCCTAAAAAACAGCATTAAAAGAGAAAGAGCTCTGCTTTGAAAGTGGTCTGAGACTAAAAAAAACATTATCCATGATTCCCGTTTCCAGTTTTTTGAACACAGCTTGTTCATTTAAAGCAAGAGCTGCAGAGCAGGCACTCTGCCAAAAGACAATGTGCACTGTCTCATAATTAATTCAGACCCATAGTCAGAAATTTTTACAGTTCTGGAAGAGAGCCCCATCGGCCATTATCTCTTGACACAACCAAGTAAAAATAACTTAATAATACAGGTATGGGTATGTCTGCATGTTTGTTGCAGTTCAGCATTTCACATAGCAATGAACAAAACAAAATCACCCCCTCATCATGTTGCCATTTATGACTGATTATTTGCAGGCTCTTCCTGAAGACCTTCCTGGAGACTTCTCCTGCAGACTTATGAGGGAGTATTGCTACTTCACTTGTTCTCCCTTTCCCAGTATGCAGGATAAGGTTTTCATTTGCTGTTAGCACATTATATCGATGAAGGCGAGTGGCAGTTGTGTAGGGTGACATTATGGCATGGGGCTGCATGTTTGAGCCTATGTGGAATTTGGTTGGCTTTGAAATTGGTTTGGGACCTGCCTGTGAAACAAATGTGGGAGCTCTGTGCAAGAACTCCCTATTAATTTTATGAAGTTGCGTATGTATATGTGATACCAGTGCAATGTATCAAAACCACTGTGCTAAGTACGTATCCTAGGCCACAGTCAATTTGATTTAATGTTTCTTATCCTCTGATGTTTTTCTTCTTTTATTCTTATGGTGCTCTACTTTCTGGCAGTGGCTGCCAGCTGAAAGTTAGCGACTGCCCTTGTGCTTAGATCACAGCCTGACAGTACAACACATCCTCAACTTAGTCACTGTTATCATTTACTTACAAACAATGCAATTCCCATCCCACCTCCAAAAACATCCACAAAAGAACACCTCAATTTCCTTGTTTTTTAATTATGTATCTTCATATCATTACGTTCAGGAGACAAACAGATTTAAAAAATCCTACATCTGACATTTGTGTTTGAATTGTGAGGATAAGAAACATTCTTTTGTATTTGGCCTTAAGAGTGGGTAACTGCATTTGTGCATTTTTCACCTCTGTATTATAATGTTGACCGTTTTTTTATTTTTATGTATTTATTTATTTTTTTAAGAATCTCACTGGTCTTGTAAGAAACAGTAAAAAGACCCTATGTTTAAGGAAGCAATCTATCTTCTGTTTTACAGACTTGCTTTTAAATAAAATATTTTTTCTGTTGTTTTGTAATTTTACTTCCATGATCTTTTATATGGAAACCCTAGAGTATCATTAATATAAAAGTCTGCCTAGGCTACCACTTTTCTATAATATGGCTCATGTAGTCCTCAGTGGGCAAGCGTCCTTGCTCTTCGGTCTCTTCCTTGGGAAGTGCTTCATTGGACCGGTGAAGAAGCCTCTCTTCCCGATTCTTTATCCTCTGCTCCATCCTCTCTAGCTGCCGTTTGTACTGGTAGCGCTGCTGGAAGAGGTCCTTTGCATAGTCATAGAGCTGCATGTCCAGGTCATTGAGCTCCTCAATCCTCCGGATGGTGTCATTATCCACCTCCACCCCTCCTGCCCTGGTGCTGTTGTACTGCATAAAGGGCCGGATGAATTTCAGATTAAAAGTTCTCTCAAACAGGTACTGAGTCTTTCTCTGGAACTCTGTCAGGCCAAAGAAGGCCATGTCTTTGAGGTTCTTTTTTGCGCTGTCCAGCAGGATCTGTGCTCGCTTGTTCTCTGGGATGAAAGACATGTTGTAGCAGCCCACTAAGCTCAAGTCAGCCAACATCCTCACCTGGCGGTTGTTGGCCAAATTATACGGGCAATCCATGAACTCCTGCAGTGTGCAGCCTGACCAGTCTGTGCCTTCATAGCACGATGGCAGCTCTTCAGGAGTTGGCGTCCTGCCATCACACATGTGCAAGGAGGTCTTCCAAGTAGCTCCTCGTTGGACATGACGCCATTCGCTGAGGTAACGAGATACAGGGTCTCTCAGCAGTGTGATGTAATAAAATTTTCTACAAGAAGAAGAGAAAATAAAATTAATGCTCTGCTAGTAACTAGAAAGATGCTTGGAAAAATGAGATCCAGAGTAAACATAAAAAAGAAAAGAGTAAATCAACATCAGAGCACCCATTCCACTGTACTCCTGGACTATTTTCTTCTTGCAATCTCTCATGCTAAGTACTGTGTGCAACATTAGATCCATGTTTCTCACCCTCATTGCCCACCATTTTAGTCTTGCCAATCAGTATCTCTTTCTCCAGTGCATCCCTTTCTAGCAACGGATTGCAAAGTCAGAACAAATCATCAGGATTCAACTCATATACCAACTTCAGAGAGCAGCTGCAACTTTAGAAACTGCCTGGCCTTTCACACTAGCACATACCCTCTGAATGAGCCAAGACCTGCTCTGCAGGACATGTCCATAACTGCTCTGTTTATGAGCTGGGCCATCATTTTCGCTTCATGTAGCTGCTGACCAGGACACCTACTGCTTGACTGATCTGGCTGCCAAGCTGAAATCTGGGAGTCTGCACTGAGTAGCAGGACAACACCACAGGAACATAAGTGAAAAATAAAGGTAAATCAGGAATGCAATATGCTTTGTAGAAAAAGAAGGTATGAGATGACACCCAGAAACAGTAGAAACAGTTTATTGTTTCAGCTAAGCTGTTATCCATTAAAATTTAGGAGAAGCTTTTGATACATGTGACTAAAAAGGGTGTGAAAGGAAGACAGTCAGGAGGAAAACTGGGCACTTTTGCAGTTCTGTGTGTAATGAAGTCCACAACGATCCGAGCAGTCCCTTGAACTGAAAACATGACAGCTGCTGCCTACAAGGAGACCACCTGGCTTTGGCTCACATTGAGCCTGGATAAAGTTATGGGATTGATAACGATGGCAGTTTGCAATGTCCCTCTCCAGGCAGAGGGAAATGGGATATATATTTTTTTCCTTAAATGTCTTGGGACCATAGTGTCTCCAAGTGTTTCTACAACAAGGAAATACCTTCTCTAGTTGCTGAAGTTGGCAAGGAATTAAATCCACATGTGCTCCCAGTGCATGGGGCTGTGTGACACTGCACAGACAGGAGCATCTAGCTTTGGCAGGGTAACACACACATCTATAGGCTACTGGAAATACTTTATATAGGGGGTAGCAGCAGAATCATTTCCCCATCAGAAATGCATCTTTGGAATGCTGATACGGCTCTCTGCCCTGCCAGGAACGCTTGAGAGAACTGAATGTGATGGCCATTATGAGGATACTGCACAGTTTTTTAACTGTGCAGTTAAAAAATTATATAAATTTTTTAACTACATTTTTATTTAATTTTAAAAATTAACAAATGTCTGCTCTGGCTAATATTAACACACCCACGTTTTCCTAACACCTTCAATATTTTTCTTCCCAGAAGTAATCTAAATTACTGCAATAATTTGATTTAAAGAAAATACATCAATGACATTGCCCGGGAAGTCTGATTTTAAGGAATGCTTGCTTTCCCAAGTTATTATTGATTTACTGAAGGTTTGTTCCAAAGCAGGATGTTTTGGTCTTTTCAGCAATGGTGATGGGTGTCAACACAGACTCCAGCTTCTCTCCTCTTTTCTGCCTTCATAACTAAGGCTGCTAAAAACATTTGCTATTTTTGGAAAGTTTTCCGTCTCTCTTCATAGCAGGGGTATCACACTGTCTAGTAATACTGTCTAGTACACTGTCTGGCTACAGGGAGAGGGGAGAAAGAAGGGGAGCAGAGTACATAAGAGAAACACTTCCATTAAATTTACCTTGTTTTCCTGCATTTACACTGCAGCCTGTAAGGGTTCAACTACCCTGACTGAGATGCAGCTATGAATTATATAGAGAGTGCTAAGAAACCTCTAACAGATGGGAATAAAATATGACAGTGGAAGGAAAAGGGAAGCAATGATGAATGCCAGATGTTCGAGTGACAGACATTGATGCTAAACACTACCAGCATTTTTTTGACTTGTGAACTGCACTGGACTTTTTATTTACACCAATGTAATCCAAAGGTTGCATTTTTTCCTGAAGCAGGTCTAAGCCAATTTTTATTATGTTGCTTACACAAGCAACTAGAAGTTTCACCTAAGATCAGGGACTCATTTGTGACACATCCAAAGGCACAGGAGGAACTGATTCCTGTTCAAACGTGCAGTCTATAGAAGTATGGATAGAGGAAAAAAAGAAGAATTAGTATCTGCATTTTGTTGACCCCCTTTAAGAGTCCGTTAGTAAATCAGATTAACAAACATCATACAGAACTTTTAGGATCCATTGAAAGAGAGACAACTTCAGCAGGACATGAACTGTAAAAAGGTGAAGAAGCCAGTATTTCTTTCTTCAGACCTACACTATAAAAGCTATTATTTTAGTTGAGGTGATGCACTGGTAAATATTTTCCCATGAGTGATCACTCTCCAATATTCATCTTAGTGAACAGAAAACACAGAAAACACAGCTCCTTCCCAGACCTGTCACATAGAAAAGTGTTTGAAGAAGGGAGCTGGCCTTCTAACACAGAAAGAAGATGTATCTTTGAAAACTGGAATATATGCAGCACAACCAGGCACCTTGAGGTACTTTGGGAAGTCGTCCCAAAAGGGTATAAAATAAAAGTATTTAGAAAAAATAACAAAACAGAGACCACAGTGCAAAAGAATAGTTTAAACTGCCTAAGTTGAGCTGCACCACTGACATACAGAAAGTTGTGCTCCTAAAGCTGCATTCAGCTTTCTAGAAGGGCATTGGTTTCAGAGGTAAAGGTTCACTCAGCTCTCAGGGAAGTAACAGCACATCTTTAGGAAGACTGGAGCCTTGGGAACCAGAGAGATAAACCACTTCAATATTAGGTGAATGACCACAGAAGTATTCACCCAAGAAACTCCTTAAGATACTTCGGTTTCCATTCTCGAACTGTAACTTGGGAATTGCATTTCAGTTCAGAGAAAAGTTATATATCTCTCTAGAGTGCACCCATTAGCAGCATAGTTATTAACATTGTGAGCCAGAAAGTCAGGAGAACTTAGCGCCAGCATGGTTGAGAACACAAGCAGTGCCGCTTGTCAGCAGTGGTTTGATATTTATGAGGAACCACATGACTAGTAAGTTCTCCTTTGTCATCAGAGATAAAATAAACCCATAAACTACATGGAGCTGTGAGTGCCCCTCCTTTCAGCATGGTGCCCCAGACAGCTACTTAACTCGAGTATTCCTGAAGACTTATTTCAGGAGCATGGTCTTCTCCTAGTCCAGATGGTTCCACTCAATACTGCCTCATAAAAAAAACAATCAACCCCAGTTTGGTCATGCAATGCCAAGTCTCACGGGCCTTCCTGGAGTTAACAAGCTTGAGAAGGAAAATGGACATTCTAGTGAAGAAGATATTTTCTTTCATTTTCTCCGTATGAGAAGCTGGGCAGAACAGCATCACTACTCTTGTGGGCTCCTCTTCTACAAATCCATGGGGTTGTGAACCCCAGAAGAACAAGGAAAAGCAGAAGCTAAAGTCACATCTCTGCCTTTCCTTGCATTATCCTCCCTAGTGGTCCCACTGAGAAAATCCACCTGAAGCTTTTTGAGGCATATGCAACTTCAGCATTGCAACTCTGATGTGTATGCAAGCTGCACAGCTTTGTTTGAAGAAAGAATCACTAAAATATTTATTAAACAGAGCAAAATGTAATCATGTTTTTGGTAAGCAAGCCTGTCTTAGAACTGAAGTTTCAGGGAGAAAACAATGCAGTATTGCAGAGGACAAGCAACCTTGCAGTTGTAGTACACAAACGAATTCAGGAAAATTGAGTTTAAGGATCCCTTCTGCCAAAGTTACTCTGTATGCCCCTGACAAATCTCTTTCTCTGTGCCTCCATTTCCCATGTGTCAAGGGCTGACAATGTTTCCTTTGTCTATTTTGCCAATTTGAAACATAGCATCTTTTGGAGCAGGAACGATCTCCTTCAATGATTATGCAAAGCCCCCTGCTTCAGCACGGATTGAGGTCAGATGACAACAGTTAACTGAAGGCTATTTTCATGACACAGGCATCAGGGGCAGTGCTGTCCCACAGATTTCCCACCCTGGACCTGTCATTCCGTTCTCACATCGCAGCACAAAGCAGCCTCAGTTTTGCCAGCACAGTGTTTTGCAGGTCCATGTTGCAAATACAGTCACTGAACACACCTGTGTTAAAAATACCGTGCAGAGATGAGGGAGTGGCTGAAGCCCCTATATTCTGCCCTAATTCCTGTCAGCAGTTTCCTCAGCTAATGAGGGGGAAATGAAGCCCTCCTTCCTGTAAAAACAACAACAAAAAACAACAACAACAAAAAAAAAACACTTCTCTTTTGCTAATAACCAGTCAACATAATTTTGATAAAGTGATGGATTTTCAATAGATACTACTGTCTTTCTTCAGTTCATTTCCATCTATTCTTTCTTACACTTCTCTGTGATACACCCTTCTTCCTTCCCACTACTGGTCTCTGAGATCTGCTAAGAATCGCTTATTTGACTGTGCAATCCCCTGTTCTTTGCTGTGATTAAATGCTTCCCTCCCACACAGCCAAAATATCTTATTTTTTATTTCTAAAGGTTCTTCACTGAACTTTCAAGTGTCCCTCAAAGGAAAAACAAAATCAATAACAAGGCCTTCCTGAGTACTGTGGTAGCCTTCCATCAGATAAAGAGCAAAATAATGATAGCCACTTCCAATCATCCATGCTTCATCCTCCCTGTTGGCAGGGGGAAGTGGAAAGGAGCTGCATAGGTCAGCTTCAACCACACAACCCCAATCTGTCAAAGCACCATGCCCTCAGGCTACAATTTTTCCACTGCTAAAAAAAATATAGGAAAAAAATATCTTTCTGTGTCCTTGCTGAATTAAGTGAACTGAACAGGGTGCCTGCCAGCTTGCAGGACTGAAAAACATTCTGTTTTATTTAGAAAAAGTAGTAATGTCAAATTTGTGGCTGATTTAAGGCATCTTTGTAAGCCAAGCCCATGTATTATGCACTTCTCAAATCATTTGTGCAGGTCCTTCTCCAGCCCATCTCAGCTCTCACTGTGCACAGGTAATCACCAGAACAACCAGTACGTCGGCCTCTCTCCACCAGCATGAGGAGGCGTGCCTACCTGCCTCTGCAGGGACGCGGGAGGGAAGGAGTGGGGCAGTCGGCTCCCATCCTGCAACCACTTAAACTCTTACCTTACAAGGGCAATTAAGGGGGTTATTAGGTAACTGTTATATCCTTGAAAATGGACACTGTCTCCTAAAGGAGCAATTTCAACCAGAACTTACAGGTAAATAGTGAGTTACGGTGATTCAGGTACCTCAATCAATGGGTGAGCGGAGAATGTGGCGGATGAAAGTGTACAAGAAATTTAATTTTGAATTATAAAGCCATGCTAAATGCTTCCTACAGATAACAGATGCACAGAAATCTGTCTTACCCTTCTGCAAGGAGCCATGAGGTGGCCTTCCCGTGGTGTGGGACCATGGCACTAAGGAGCACTGAAGCACCCCATTCAGCAAAAGCTGCCCAACGCCTGCTTCCTACCCGCGCCCCGGGCCTCCGCCTACCGCTGTTAAAGCCCAAACTCGGAAAGGCTCCACATACTTCCATTTTTATTCTACAGTCAGATTTCTGGCATAACAAAACACACTCTCAGTTCGAGATAGGAATTTAATATATGTACAATGATTACTTCCTTTGGTAGCAACTAGCCCTCATTTTCCTCAGTCTATTTCCTCTCATCTGGTGTTCATTTAAGACTCTTCCTGCATTTCACATACAATAAACTCTTCAGCCCTTTAAAGTCATAGAAAACGAAGGACTACCCAAAACAAATGAAGAAACAAATAAACAAGTCTCTTCTGTTCCCCATGTGTAAATAAAGGTTGCCATACAAAACAGCAAAAGCCAAGAAACTTAATAGCAAAGCCAGTCCTCCAGTACACAGACTATGTAAACACATACTTAAACGTTTCTCTTTTCCAGTAAACGAGGGGAATGTCTATACAGCAAGTCAACGCTTGCTTTGGTAACTGGGTTTGTTTTGCCTGGTTGTGTTTGTTTTGCCTGATGTTGTCTGCTCTTGGGACGCAGCTGTACTAAAAGCTAGGATGTTTTGAAAGATAACAACCAAGCCCTGCACCCAGGGACTCCTTGAGGGTCTGACTTCACCGCGGGCCGGCTCCAGGCCCAGCAATGCCTGGGCCATGCTGCTGCCGGTGCACCACAAGCTGGCGGCCAGCAGCAACCCTGAGACCACTTCAGGAGCCGGAGGAGAGGAGAATGCCCTCATGCTCCAGACGAACCTGCATGTTTTTCTTCCAGCCTGAAAAATGAACTTTCAGACTCCCTCAGCTGGATGCAATCCAGCACAAGGGTTTCTATACACAAAGGAGTGAGTTTCAGCAGGTAAAATGGGGTCTGTTTCAACCCGGCTACCTCTTCTTGTAAAGGAAGCAGAGCTGTGGGGAGGCTACACCCCTTCAGAGTCTGGCTGTATGTTCGAGAGCGTTTAAACAAAAAGCTACTATATGAGTGCCATTCTGTGTGAGGATGCTCCAGAAACTCCTCGAGTGCTTCTCCTAATCTCAGGTATATGCAGAGCTGCATCTAACAGGTCACACCAGCTCTGAGAAGCCAATAGTAACTGAGCTGTACCCCCAGCCCTGTTAAGGACACGGGGGAGTAAGAAGGGCCTTTCTCCCAGGCTGGTTGAAATGCAACTTAATAAGAACATCTACTCCTCCATCCCCAGTACAGGTGTTTTGAACCAGATTCTGGAGCCTGAGGCAGCCCTGGCAGAGCCACCTGGCTTCACAGCGCCCGCTGGGGGCTTTAGGCCCGCGTAGCCGAGAGGCCCAGTTGGATCACCAGCGGCCTGAGCAAAGCGCCCCTCTGCTGCTGGCAGCCTTCACGGGCTGTGGGCAGGGCAGCCTCGCCTGCTGCCATTCCTGTTCACAGCCCCTGGCCACAGTACGCTGACACTTCCAGGGGAAAAACAGGTGAAAAATGGAAACACGTGGTCAGCTCTAATTCCAGCGGCTACAACAACACTGGCTGAGATTGCAAGTAGATCTCTACCACATTACAGAGTGCAAATGAACCTGATATTACTCAGGACTGGTCTTTTTGATTTAAATGGCTGTAGAGTCAGAATCTATTACATATTTCTACCATTTAGCAGGAATTAAAATGCATTATACCCATTATATGCATACTTAAAATACCAGTAGTATTTAACACCAAGTTAAGAAGATAATTTAACTGTGAGTAGGCACACATGAAAAGCCCCACCTCTCTTTTTTTTTCCTGTTTTCTTCATAAAATGTGGAGGATTTTGAATGCTTTACAATCCTAGCTGACACAGCCTTTCATCATGCTGTGAAAGGTCACGCTGCAGTGCCAGCCAGGGAGTGTGAAGCTCGTGTGTGTGTGTACCCGTGTGTATAGGACACAACACAGCTTTCTTGCAAACACGGTAGAAAAGATAACAGAAGCTGACAATGAAGGAGACAAAAGAACAAGCAGCGGCTCAAGTATTTTACAGAAGAATAACCAGCCCTCAATCCTCTCAGAACAACTTGAAACATGCTCTCCTTTTGGTCTTTGAAAGACGGGCACAGGCTCTGAGTCACAGCTTCAAAACCGCCAGATTGATCCCAACAAGATCACCAGGGCCTTCCTCAGCACGGTGGTGGGGAGAAACTGGCAGAAACTAAACCAAGGAAAGCTGGGCTACCTCCTCCAGCTCCAGAGACTGCCAAGTGTGCAGCAGCCGCGTGCTGGATCTGGACACCCTGCAGTGATCCAGCCTTTATTTTGGAATCTGATAGGAATAAAAATGCTGAGTGTCTGCATGTGCCTCTGAGCATGCAGTGGTAACTGCTTCATATGAAACATCTCTACGCAAAGTTGACCTCCAAAGAAAGGTTAACGGTGCAAAGAAAATAGTTGGAATACGTACATATTCCTTTTACATATATATTCCTTCTGAATTACAGTGGCAAAGGCTGCAGAGCTGGAGTGGAGGAACAAAGGATGTAGGTCAGCCCCGAGGGCAGGCAGGTGAAACTGCAGTTTGTTTGAAAGCTGGGAGGACACATGTAGCCTTGATACCCACCTTGGGAGTGGCAGCATGACATAGACTATTCCAGACTGATGAGATACATGATAGTAAAAGGGAATATTTTATGTCTGGAATCACATGCAGCATCAGGATAAGCATGGTTGGATACTAATTCCGTTTAAGCCATCAGAAGCAGACACTTTAAGGGTCACTATCTCCATAGATGTGGTGAAGATGCACTTCTACCTTAGATCTCAGCGTTGCACAGTTTTGATACTCACTGTATTCATAATATACTGTTCCACACACAGCCCTAGGTCAGATTTGTTAGCCATATACCTATCACTAATAGGCTTTTACTGAGAAAACAAATATGGCCCTATCACCCTGGTGTCTCATGACTATTTTATATCCAATTAGCAGAATAGACACAGACTATGAGTTTTAACAATGTCTCTGCTTTTCAATGAAATTGAGCTGGTCTGTAAGCGCAAGACATCCCTGTTGCACTGTCTCTTGCAAATAAGTTAATCTAAAAAAAGATACATGAGTTGTTATGAGCCATAGGAATGAACTGCCAGTTCATTTTTCAAAATGACAGATGTGATGAAAATTGGCCAAAGGCTTGAAAAAAAAAATATGGGGGTCATGGTGAGGGGAGCAGCTGGGGGCGGAGAGGAAGGCATTCCTGAGCCCTCTGGAGCCTTCGGCTCCTCTAGGACCCATTAAAAGCTTATGTTACTTGCACCGCTTATAAACAAGCGCTTTCTTCTGCCATCATAGCCTTTCTCATATCAAGCGTTTAGGAAGTGTTGACTGCTGTCTTCTAGGGAAGCAAGGCACCAAAAATGACGGCAAGTTACAAATCAAACACCTCTTATATATTTTTATTATTTTTCCCAAATTATTTTTCCCAAATTTCAGGAGGTTTGTTGTGATTCTTAAGTGACCTTCGCAAACCAACTAATCAATAGCACATCTGAATGGTGACTGACTGCACTGGAAAGTTTCACTGCCAGAAAAATTACATCAATACTGGCAGAGGACAGACAGCAGAAATGTGGACTGCAAGCCCATGACTATTCTTTTCATTCTTTTGCTTTTATTATTAACCCTGCTGCCATTTAGGTAGGAAATTTTGGGATGAAAAAACACTGCTGTTCTCCATAAGAAAAATTTTTACTCCCTTCGTTTACTGAGTCTATCACAGAGACTTTCATTTTTACTGGTTTTAGCATTACACAAAATACAGATTCTAGTAACAGATTACAGCCATATTTACTATAAAATAATGTGTTAGAAGGATACTTTACCCATTCATTCTTTTACTTTCTTCCTGTCAGACACACTGAAATCAAGCAAGAAACAAATCAACTGCTGTAGAGGAGAAATGAGAAATTCATAATAAGACACTGAACTTCTCATCGCTGTGTCAGAGATCAATTTGCACCAGATAGGTAGCATAAGAGCAGTTCTCTCCTTATCAGTAGATTGTCTGTCAGGGCAAATGCTGTCCCTTTACAAACTGCCAGTACAGGCTGCTGTACTACCAGGGAGGCTCAACTTCAGTCTCTTCCTCCTTCTCTTCCTCTTCAGGACAGAGGTGCACTGGTACTGCAAGGAAATCTGCACTGCTACTTACTACTGCCTTTGCACTGAGAAATGAGAATGCCAGGATTCAGCCTTCCCAAACGTCAACACAGATACAAACAAGGGTATATTTTAACTAATGAAGTAGGATTTCTGCCTTTGATTCCTGCACACTTCACGATGCAGAAGATCAGAATTCTCCACAGGGAAAAAGAAAACCAGAAGCAAGCTGAAATAGTGCAAGGACAAAGCAGAAGTACCTATGTAAAATGCAAAGACATTTTATCTGAATTAGTTGCAAACAAAGCAGATGGGTTGGAATTTGCATTTTCTTTTGAACTGTAAGTCAGCTTCTTCAGTGAATCACAGGAGCTCCACCGGCAGGGAGGTTCAAGAAAGATCCGTGAAAAGGGCAACAGCATGACAGACAAGAGGTACATCTCTTCGAAGAGGACTGAATTATAAAGAAGCCATATAGGAAGATTAAGGGAGCAATAGTAGTCAGAGGAGCAGATATTGATTGCTTATGCAGGACAACTGAATTCCTTGGTAATTGTCTGCCTCAGCCAAAAGGGATGCAGCATTTGTGTCAGGCAGCTCCAACTGCAACGCAGGCACCCGTGAGGTGCCCACAGATCCATCTTGTTCCAATCAAAACTTGATGGATGACTACTTCCATCAATTGGAGTGGGAAGGCCTGAGAAACAGAATCAATACACAAAGACTTTTGAAACTAGAATGGCATGCCCCAGACATATAAGTAAACATTATAGCTTTCTGCCGGCCGGGGTACCTCAACAAGCAACACATCCCAGAGAAGAAAGGCACAAAGAGCAGCACAACCATTCCTGCAAGCTGCTGCAAGAACTTGTTTCCAAAGATCTCTGTGAGCCACGGAGGGCTGCTAGCAAAAGGGAACAGCTACTGCCCAGCCAAGCAGATTGATGTCAGCTAAACACTGCAGGGCACTTAATGGCATGAGAGAGATGACTAGTCTTAATTCCATTTACCCAGCTCCTTCTTAAAATCAGTGGGGAAGAGGTTCCCACACTGCTGCTTTTCTTGTGAATAGTCACGTTAGTGGCTTACAAGCAGCACCAAAGCTCCCTCATCTCAATTAACTGGCTCTCCCTTGCACAGGAATAGCAGATGCTGTCAAGCAACAAATAGATAATCCTCAAGAAAGTAGAGCTACTAATCAGTTGCTTTTACATTTAAGATCACTTGGAGTTGCCACTGCCTAATGCTGTTTTTCTAATTAATTGCACTGGAATGCACTTAAGCAAGCCCTGGATCAAAGAATCAACTGCACAGATTGAAATAAATCCTGTCTGTTGCTAATGCCTTGAAAATGGATGACTTGCTAAGCATTCAAAATCCGGGATACCAATGGTTTAAAACTACAGATAGTGTGAGATTCTTTCAAAAGAACAGAGTTAAGAATAAAGAGGAAAAAGCTTCCTTCTTCTGCTTGTAAAAGAAAATTAAACAAAGGGAATTGTTCAACTACTTTATTGTGAAGTTTGTATATCTTAAATTCCTTATTCTCTGCTTTCCTAGCACCAGAAATCACAATGCAGAAGTGTCAATTTCAATTGCAGAAAACTCTATCATAGTTATAGATTCATTTTTTTATTCACTTTTATGAAGGGTTAAAATCTTTTCAAATAATGATAAATAAAAATGACTGGGGATGGATGTGTTACCAGTTGGTGCAATAAATCACTGTCTCCTTCTGCATGAGTCTCTCCCATGGTTTAGAATATCATCAGAATGCCTTTGATTGATTTACAATTTAGTAATCCAGCCATCATCATCCATAATTCTACAATAAACCATGCCACTTAATGTAGCTGTTACAGATGTTCAGAAGTTCATTCCCTGCCTTTTAAGAGGTGATATCTAGACAGCAGCTGCAGACACCAGGATTAGCTGGGGAAAAAAAAAATCTGTCTTCAGCACAGTAAAACATCCCGTTTTCCTGTAACAATGCCTTGTCTTTAAAGCTGAAAGACATGCTGCCAACCTTGATATATCCAGGTTCAGTTATTAAATATCTGTATGCATACATGCATACCCCTTGCTGTGGCAGGAGTAACAAGATGCCTAGCTTCTGTCTAAAATACCTTATTTCCTGGGAAATCAAAACACTACTAGAAGCCAGATGCAAAGAATCCATGAATGGCTATGCGGCGAAAAGCAGCTGATCTCACACGGACCATGGCAGGACCCAGAAACCTACGATGCACTGTGTTCTGCTTGGGGCACAGCATCCAGAGTCAGAGCTAGGGAAGGGCTCACAATTTGCTCTTAGCAGCAGCGCAGAAGTCGGGCTGAGGCAGGCAGGAAGGGCTGCAGCTGGATGAAGTTGGCTCAGTTTGTTGTACTTGTACTGTAACTGATACCAGCACTTCCTGAAAGCACAACTGGAGATTTCATGGGCATCATTACTCATTTTTTTTTCACACATTACTGATCTGAAAACAGTAGGTTAATTCTTGCTTTCAGCTTCTTTTGCTTGAGCCTGCAAACAGCACAGCATGAGCTGGCCTGCAATTAACACTTTTGTTAATATAGCTTCTTAAAGAATAGAAGAATCTGTAACATGCACAGAATGAGGTGAAGATATTTTATACCACACAGCACCAGCACTTTCCACCAACCCCAGCAGCCAGAGTTCATTTAAAGCAAGCACACAGGAAAAAAATCCAATAGGAACTGTCAAAGTGATGGTCTAGGTCACAGAAACAATTTCTCTCCTAAGCGAATCACCATGCTGAGGAAGCTAACAAAGACTGCAGAATTCATTAGCTGAGCAGCTTTGGAAAAGACTGCTCCAAATCCACCAAACAGCCTGGATCAGACAGCATCCTGTGTCTGACAGTGACCTGTCCCAGGCGCTTCAGGGAGAGGCGCAAGAAATACGCAGTGACAGGAGCCCTCATGTTTCCTCTTAGCTGGAATCTCACAAGCAGACTCGTGCTTTAGCTCTTCAGTAGGACATTTGAGCCTTCAAAACTTCAGCAACCACAGGCTTTATCTGTTGGGTGATCCCTCAGATCAATACAGGCTTAAGGGTTGGCAAGGCTGAGATAATTTAAGGTCCAAGGCTACTGTGGGTATTTTGCAGGGACTATACCCCTGGCCTGTGAAAAAGGGATATCACACCCTAGCAAAACACAGCTCCTTCTGCCTCTCAGGGTGATATGTGAGACTGCTTGGCCTGTGGCTAGCAGGCGCACTTAGGACTAGCAGAAAAGCAGTCATGTGCTGAACGTGACTTTGAAATACAGCTTTTGATTAATAAATCCTTTTGAAATGATTTTTTTATAAACAAAGGCCAAGATTATTGCCTACCCTTGCACCCAAAGTTCTTGCGTCCTAGCTAGCCGAAAGGCTACCAGCTCCCCTGCAGCTCCACTGTACATAAACCACATCAAAACAAGTGTCTGCTGCAATTCCCTGAAGCATTGCCTTCAACTGAGAAAAACCCTCTGCACCTCTCCGAAGAAAATGCACAGTGGGTCTGTCTCTCCTGCATCCATTGCAGCCTGGGAGCACCCCGACACCCCAGCACAATGGGATAAAAAGGCAGCTCTTCAGAGAGCCAGCGAGGCAGCGGGGCTGGCCGCGGCCCGGCTCCCGCTAGATGGCACCTGCCCGCTGCTGCTGGCAGCGCCGCCTGCCCGCATCCCGCAGCCCCAGAGGGGGAAGCTCTCCCTAGGGCAATTCTTTCCTTCCCTTCTCATTTGATTTGATTGGGCTGGTGGGGGGTGGGACAGGAATCTGTGAGCGCCCTCGTCTCCTCGCTGGGGCTCGGGGCAGCAGCGCCGTGCCCGCTGGCAGCAGCCCAGGCCGGGTGAAGCCACGGCACAGCCGGGTACCGGTCGTGGCTCAAGCAGGAGCTCAGCACGAGAGCCTCCTCGCAAGGCCTGCCACTGCACACACAGCTTTCCTTCCAGAGACACCTGCAGCACTTGCCACTGGTGTTTACATTTCCAATTTAATCGCATATATTCACTGCTTACTGAAACGCTGCATACAAAGTGTCCCTGGCCTGCAGGTCACATTGCATACATAACCACGGGGCACTGGGTTTTGTGCGGAGACATTATGATTTTGTACCTATTCAGCCTTTTGCTCAAGTCTCTCCCCCAGGCCTGACTAAGAAACTTCACCTCCAAAGAACCTGCACAGGATTTTTTGCCCTCATAGGCTTCAGTTACATGGAAAAGTTTTTCTGGCATAGCTGCAGCTGTAAGGAGTAAATAATGAAAGAACATTGTCAGCCAAATAGCAATGCCAGCAAAAAAGTTGTGGGTAGCTATATATACAATTGTGGGCATAGCTTATTCTGTCCAGAGAAATGGGTTAAGTTATAGAGGCAGAGGAATGCTTGCCAGTGTGAGTTCTCTTCCAGAAGGGGTTTATCAGCACGGCTCTACTGAAATAATCACATTGTGAATGCAGGCATGTCCTTAGTCTCTCTGTCAAAATAATTATCACAGAGAATAAGTTTCTTGTGTTTGGTAGATTTTGAAATACAAATGTGGCAACCTACATCCCTAAACCATGCTGGGATAAGTCTCTGCCCACTGGGATCTGCTGGGCTGTGGCCATGCCTTCTTTCAGATAAACCAGCAAACTGCTGAGCTTGGAGAGGCTTTCAGTCACCATCAACCTGGGACAGATGAGAGCTGGTGATCTTGTTTTAAGAGGCTCCATATCCCACAGCCCTGAGCCATTCAATCCCCTGACTGTCTCCTTGCATAAGAATTTATTTTTCTTCTGAGTGTTTTGCCAATAGGAGCTGGGGGGTCATTGCAATCCATTTCTTTGAATACCCTGTGGGATCTCAGCCTGGCGTATTTCATTTTTTCATCCCAAAGAGAGGGTGTGTACAAAAGAAAGAGATCTGGAAAATGTTTAGCATCACAGGAACTGCCAGCAATGCTTCCTTTGTTTGCTCCATTTAGGCTGATGTTTTTTTTTTTTTTTTTTTTTTTTTTTTTTTTAATCATCAGCTAGCTCAAACAGAGAAAAACTACATCTCTCAGGTGCTGAGGTTCAAGTTCCTCCTGTTAGTCTTTCTGAGAAGCTGGGATGATGCTTGTTGTGCATCCTGTTATTCCAGTCAGCCTGGAGACAAGTGCCAGAGCTGGCATGAAAGGCATGTATTGGAGACAGAGAAAACCAAAGGTAAATTCCTCCCACTCCACACTTGGGCTTGGTGTACCTGTTACTACATGCGTGTCCTCCTCATGCCAGACATAACAAAGCAGAAGTAGCAGCAGCAGTTCAGAGGGACAGAAAGGGGATTGCTAACACAGAAAATTAATATTGAAAGAATCAGTACAGCAAAGATTTGAAATGTTCACTCTGGGAAGACAAGGTCTTCCTACTGGAGAATCCCCTGAAGGGAGGAACAGCAGCAGTAAATTAGAAAAAAAAAATCCAATCACATACTCTATATTTAAAAATTAAAAAGACTACCAGATGCAATTACATTCATGATTAAAAGATCTAACAGAAGCATATTTAAATTCATTAACTTAGTCCACACTTTACTACCTCAGGAGACCAGCTGCTCCTGAAATACAGGGCAGCAAAATACAAACTACATCTTGCTCGTATTTGATCAAAACCTTTTGGAAGTTTCAATGATCTGGCTGTTAACATCTCTTAGGTGATAATTAGGCTCTAGGGGCAGCAAACATTGTTTGGGAGAGAAAATGCACCGTGGAAACATAAGTAGTGGAGCCTTCTGCTTTGCTAAAGAGCCAGTTATTCTACTACATATAAAAAAGACAGGCAAGGGCAAAATGAGGCCATTTTCAAACAGAGACTCATTTTGCCTGTGTTTATCAGCAATCAGCAGATGCTCACCTCTGTGTAAACAGTTTACTTTAGGTTTTGTTCATTTCTTGCAACACATGTTTTAACCAAGAGATTTTAGTCCTTGTGCGCTCACTAGCATGGCTCCTCCGGAAAACAGACGCATCGTGTTTTTTCTATCACTGTTTGACAGCTGCTTGGTAGCAGGTACCAGCTGGGGCTCAGCAGACGTTTTCCCCAGTTCCTGTCCTCCCAAGCAGAGCCCCTGCTTCCCCCCAGGGATGCCGCAGGGCCTCTCACTGCAGGATGAGGCAGCGGGTGCGGGGCAGTTTTGAAGGTGCTGTGAAGAGCCAGAACCTGTCCATGGCCCTGAAGCCTGTTAGCGGGGCGGATGCATGACTATATTCTCCGTTTGTCCCAAGAGAGCACTAAATTAACAGCAGAGGCACTGATTTACTTCCTTTCTATTGTTGCCATGGGACCTATTTCCCTGTGACTGGACAGGAAGAGACTTAATTAAAGATAACTGGAATTTTCTATTTATGATTGGGTCTGACATACCTGAGAGATGTCTTTCTCTCTCTCCGTATGCCGTATCTGTTTTTGGTCTCCTCCATCCTGCAAGATGCAAAGCTCACCTCTTCTATATAGACACCTTCCTTCTCAAGGGGCCTTTGAAATAAAGTTGACAGTTTGAGACAGAGAGCTAGAGTCTTTCCCATCTTCCTTGCACAGACCCCACATTCAAGTTCAAGAAACACCAAAGGACACAGTTGGCCTTTAAGACACACAGGTACAAGTGTGCCCAAACTGTCAAGCAGATGTTTTACGTGTTGGTTATGAGTTATGAGCGTGTTGGTTATGAGCCACTGCAGAAAGCTCTGCATTATGGAACTGCTTGCTCTCCTTCCGAGCCTCTGGGAAGTTGCACCATTCCTGGAAAGCTGCAATTCAGCTTGAAAACAGCAAAGACCAGCAGATTCATATTCCATCTATTAGTGCTACACAAACAGCATTTCCTCCCTGTCTGCAAATGTAACTGAAGTGCTGGGTTTCTTTCCACACTGCCAAGGAAGCCTTTGGATATGCACAGGCTACACTGGCACTGAGCTGTTCCACTACACTTCATTTCTCCTTTGCTGCTGAAAGACTGGAGAGAGCTATTTTATTTTACTTTAGAATTCATATAAGGCAGCTGACTTCCATTGACAAAAACTCAAAAGCCAAGAATAATTCAGGTATCACAATCACAGCTTCAAAATGTTCCCTATTTGAGGGCTAATCTGTCAACAGCTCACAGCTGAGGGTATGAAGGTGAAGCTCCTGCAAGGGCTGGAGCAAGATGCTCTTCCGTGATTCATCAGCCTTCCCTCCAGCGAACAAGGACATAGTGACAAGATTAGTCAGAGAAATTGTACTGTGACCAAATGCAAGAGGAAAATAGCAGAAAAAATAGGGAAGAGTATGGAAAAATTTACTGGTTGAAAAACACTCAGCAACAACTTTCAACTCCGAAACTATTTTCGAGTAACTCATCTCTAGACATGTGGCTCTGGACATGTTTCCATCTTAGAATTAAATGCATTCTCAGTTCCACATTCTTATGAATAGTAACTACATTTTTTTTGTTAAATATGGAAACATTTATCATATGTATTATACCATGTCTCAAATACATTTGAAGATTCCCCTCATTGCCACATTTCTGGGACAATCCTTAATACTGCTCCAAAAGTCAAAAAAGTACATGCTCAAGTGCATTCCACTACAAAATAGCTTTCCTGATTGGGACCTGGAATTCAATCTGAACTGAAATTACTTATAGCAAAACCCAAGCATATTTCATACAATACATGTTCTGTGCTTGTGACTTGGAAAATAGTAGGATTATGTTTTATTGAGGAATTTACATGAAACTGTGAGTTAGTTTTTCTCTTCTTAGAGTTCTCACTCTCAAAGAAAAGGGAAATATTTGCTTCTGAGAGTAAAATGCCTATAAATACCATGAACATACAGAATTCTATGAATGAGGTTTCCGGTGGCAGTTACAGAAATTGGGTACCAATAGCCCCTTCCATAGACAGATGTGCCTTATATCGTTCTCACCATCTAAGAGTCTGTAAGGCCACTATGAGTCTTGAAATTGGGTGCTGAAGATGGTAGATGGCAGATTTATGAGTCACACTCCAATTTTTTAACCCAAAGAACCTTAAAAAGCTTCTACCACCCATTCCTTTCATCTAAAAGTTAGTGGTTATCCTTGACAGCAGATAGCTTAGTCTGCACTTTTATTTATCCCCAATGAATAAATGGCTTGTCTTTAAACAAAGATTCTCATCTGTCTAATCCTTAAGAAGTAGCAAATATTCTCAGAGAAAAACTCTGAATGATCCAGATGACAGGGTGAGGAGGACGAGGAAGGAAGAGAAGAAGAGCTTGAGATGAGTTCTGATTAAATTTGTTATATTTAAACTTGATTAAATTTGTTAATTACATTTCAAAATTACTTAAGAGTATTGAACATATCAGCCTTGGGTTCACTGTTGGGTCAGTAGGGTTGTAGAACAAAGGGCTTCCTTTTTAAAGAGTTAAAATAAAAAAAATTAGAGATTTTCTCTTTTACAAACCATGCAGGAAGGGATGTTCTAGTTGCAAATGACACAATTAATTTGCTTTTTGTTCAATATCTGGTTGAGGTTAGCTGCATTTGTCATCACCCAAAAGGTTTGTTTTCACATGCATATCTATGATAATATTTTTCTTTATGTGGACAAGGTTTTCACAGGTCTTATTAAAAAAAAAAAAAAAAAAAGCATTCTACTCCAAAAAGGAGAAACCAGAACTTCTCAAATGATTACCATTAATATGGATGAATTACAAACAAATCTGGCCTAGCTGCAGGCTGAAAGCTGTACACCTCAGGAGTCAATTGTCACTTCTAATACACTGAACATGCCTCTGTCCTGATGGAGAACCACTGTTACACATGTTTTTCTGGGAAACGGTGCTGACCTCTAGCTGTTCTGTCTGCCTGGCCTGTTGTGCTCACCTCAACTGTTCTAGCCACTGTTGGTTTCCTGAAATCATTTTGCCTGACTGATTCTTAAATCAGAACTACTGCATACACTCTACTGCAAAATTTTCACAGAATCATCGAATCATAGAAAATCCCAAGTTGGAAAAGACCCATAAGGATCATCAAGTCCAACTCCTGGCACCACACAAGTCTACATGGAAATGTACATTACACAGCAATCACACATAATTTTGCCATTTGTGCCCAAACAATTATTTAGAAGAATATTCTCTAGGAATGCCAGGATCTTATATCTCCATGTTGTCTCAATGCTGGGCCTTTCTCAGACAGTGACAACTAGGACTCCAGTGGTGATATCACCTTCCTGCAGAAAAGGGCAGATATGATCTATTGAGAATGTGTGAACCCTTCCCAATTCACGTTCAAAGGCAGAGCTTTTGGAAACTATCAGCTGGAGATACTTTGCTTTCTGTGCCCCTACCAGTTCTCTCAGGCCATGTGTATGCTGTTAGAACCAAGAACTCTTATCTAGGTGGGACTGATCCATTTGTCCTGACTTCCAGGGATGCCCCAGCCACCCCATGCTGTGGTTTCAATGGGTTGGGGGTAGAGCTGGGGGCTGCTCCAGGCAGGTCCCTTGTTAGCTTGACAGAGGGATGAGGCTATAAAGGATTGCCATGGAACACACATATCCCATAGCTTAGACAAAGGCTGAGTGACCCATATCCTTTGGAAGGACAATTTGGGGGGGGGTGGGGGGGAAGTCATTGTCAAGACTTGCATAGGGAGACAAATACTGTTTTCTCCACAGAATTATGTCTTATTTGACGTTATTGCAACCTTCTGTGCCCGGCTTGTTGCCTGGGACTCTGATGATCTCATGGCCTTCAGCAGAAGCACCGGGGACTCCCAACTGTTCAACAGCAGCCAAGACAACTAAATACTTCTCACTTACTACGTCACTATGAAGCTAAAAGGTAGAAAATAAAAGCCCTAGTAGAAAGTTGATGCCTCTTATTTGAATCACTGCTCTGCCATGACAATATCAGTCTCAGTCCATTCACGTGGCATTTACCAACCCTAAATTCCCTCCCATCCACATATACAGGCAAAGTGGTTTTTATACTATTGTGGCTGGTGGTTATAAAAGCCAAAAGATTTATGAATTGCCGGATTCATGCTTTCAGAAGATTTGACTCAGGCCCCTGGAAAACCACTGGACCAGCTGAAAAATTCCACCACATTAAGCTGACCTCATTCTGTTCAGCTCCAAGTACTCTGGCACTGGAGCCCAGGATCCTTCTAGCTCCACGTCATTCGCTCTTAGTAACTACACAAAAGCTGCAGGAGGTGTCCTCTGCCAAACCTCCTTCTCTCACAGCAGCGATGCTGCGGCTCTGTTCATCAGCAAGCAGTCATGATTTCTGTTAGTTGTGGCCCAGTTCTGGTCTATTTTAGGATTTCCAGAAGCTGTTAAAAACTAATATCCTCTCACTCCCTCCTCCTAGAATCTCATTTATCACTCTGCCTCCTGCACAGTTACAATTATCTATCTCTTAGCTGGCAATTTCTTTCCCATAATATAAATTTTGGATGACCCTACGGGTTTGTAAGCACATGGGTGCAATGGACCAAACTACGAAGTGACAGGGGAAGATTTAAGCAATTGGGACTGCTAGACAATGGGGAATTGTGCTAATTAAAAGGAAAAAGAATCGTAAATAGGTGGAGACAGAATGTGAAGATACTCATGCAGCAACACCCCAACAGTACAGGAGCAACTTGTGATCTGTCCTGCCTGCAGAGCTGTTCTCTGAAAGAGGGCTATGAAATACATTAGCTTATTAACAGACAGGTTCCCTCTCCAAGTGCATTCAGTGTCATATCTGCTGACTTGGGGTACTTTTAGTATATTTTTGCAACTGTTGGCACTACGGTCATCATAATTACAAGAATGTTAGTTGAACTCAACTTTGTTTTGTGTCTAAAATAGAACTACTGCTAAGTAAGCTTGATAACCAATCCTGTCCCCACTTGTTTAGCCACATGGTGGTGCAAAGAAGAAAACAGCACATTTAGTTTGCACAGGTGAAATAAGAATAATATTTTGGCTTACAGTATCTGCACAATAAGCAATGATACTTAAGACAGTGTGGCTTGATGATCAAATACCAGGCAGTGTTTGTTGGGCCAATGTAAGAAGTTCTACCTGCAATCTTATTTGACTCACACACGATTGCTAATCTAATTTATAGATATTTTTACATGAAAACAAATGCAAACTGCAAATAAGATTTGAAACTGAGAATAGGTGTCTGGAAAGGGAGACGGTTCGGGAGGAAAGCAAGCTTTCCAAAATCACTGTACTAATTAGACTACACTGTTTCTAAATGTCAGCTAATGTCAGTTACTGAACTCTTTCCATACTGACAGCTCAAATTTGCACAAAGATACCTGTACGATACAAGTATGCATGCACAAGGAGGAATTTAGCCTCTCCCATGGCTGCTGTTTCTCAGGCTGAATGCAACTCTCTCCAAATCTAACAGGGGCTCTTTCTCACAAGTGGCACCACTCTTGATACGCTGACAACCCACTGGTTCACAAAGTCAAGAACACAATGCTCATGGGACTGTCATTTGGTATAAAGCATTAGTACACTGGGAAACAGAATGAAACACCAGCCTGCTTTTTCTCCACGCACTGTGGCACATCTGCTGCTACAATCTAAAAATGCATAGCATGGGTCAGGCAAGGGCCGGAGGTAGCTGCTGAATGCCACTGATTCTGAATCTGCCTTATGTCTAGTAAGTGGCAAAGGTACAAAAGTTGTTTTAAGTTTACAGGCTGTCAGTGGCTCCTGTGGACCAATAAAACACCAGGAAATCAGTGGTAGCATGTAGAGAAATCCGCTCTGATTCTCTTAAATTAACATTAGGGAGCCACAGTAAAGACTCTGGGGTGTGACAGGGTTCCCCTCTGCTGAGATAATAATTCAATGATCAGTTATACTGCTGTGAGTCCCTAACCTGGTATCAATGCAGACCAAAGTTACTACCAGAAGACCTCTGGCTCTGTATGGAAAAACAATTGAAGGTATACACTGCATAGCCCACCTGGTCCAGAGACCCCACATAGTGCCTAACAGACTGATTATATGACCAAACAGCACCTAGCTTCCCATTTCGTGCACAGTTCACCGTCTTGCTTGCACACAATCAATATTCCTTCTGCTTTTTGTGCACGTGCACACACGCAAAAGCAAACAAAAAAACAAAGGCAAATTTTCCCTGCTTCTCATCTGATTACTGAAATCTTCCTTGCAGCTCACTAATTTTCCTCCCTCTCAGGTATGAGCACTCCCAACAGCAGGCTTCCAGAAGCAAATTAGGCTAGCTAAATTACTGGAAGTTTACCAAAGGAAAAGGAAATAAAGACCTCAACACCTTGTGGACTTTTCTCTCCCTCAAATCAGTAGCTTGTTTATTCTAATAATAATAAAGCAGGCAGAAGGATGTAATTAATGTCAAGCTTAATTCATTCCTGTTACTCTGAGGTACTAAAATCAAAACCAGAAATCCTGACTTTGAAGCAACATACACACAAAAACACACAAAAAACTTTTATATGTAAGATTTTCTAATTTAGCAACATCCATGTGCAATGTGAGCTGCTCAGCAAATTGAGCCAGGAAATACATTAACTGGAAGCTAACTTAGGGCAAAACTATTTTACCTCATATTTGAAACTGTTCCACCAGGTTATTTCACTGCACAAAGGCAGAACATTTTGGAGATGAGAATGAGTGTACTAAGGGAAAGAGAGAAAGGAGGAGATTTTGAACTGTGGGTTTTCGGCTAAAATGGAGAAGAAGCTATTTCTGGTGAAATGGACTCTCTCCCACACCCGATTAATGGATAAATCCTGTAAGAAAAATGTCTCCGTCCCAAGGCAGACCCAATTATGTTCTGCATTAACTGAAACATATGGGAACATTTCAGTATAAACAAAAACTGCACTGTATGAGCTTTTTTTCTATGAGCTTTCCAGTTCATTTAACCCTTGCTATGGTGCACATTAAGTACAGCCTGAGATTACTGGTGTAACACTCCACTGAGTATTTTTTGGCTGAGATAATGCAGCAGTAACTCCCAGCTTTTATATTGCAGAACTGAAAGCCTACTTGCATTTTGAACACTACAGACCCTCTTCTTTATGTCAGATTTTTCAGCTGTAGGAGGTGGATGTTACAGTGGGCTCCCTGAGAGCACCCATATCGAACAAAATCATTATTTTGAACAGAAGGATGGTACCACTTTAAATTCACAACAATGATGATCCTAAATGCTATTCATGGTTGCTTAAGCTTCAAGATCATATGGCTGCTTTTGAAAACGCTTGTACTGAGCAATCTCTAGTTCTTACTTGTTCCCTTTCCTGACTGTGCCCTAGTCCACCCTCACATTCCAGCCTCTTCGTGCAACAGCGAACACCAGCAGCCAGCGATGAATCACCATGACTCAAATCTTTGTGAAAGTTCACGCACCGCTGGGGTTCCAGAGCAGCCCAACTGGCCCAGCCCTGCAGCAAGGCAGCCTGCTTCAGTCCCGCCCTTTCATCTTCTTGCTTTTTCTGCTGAGATCAGCCTTGTTGAGGTTATCAGCTGCAATATCACATTTTTGTCATGTGGATGAAGAGCTATCAAGATTTAGATCATTTTCCTACATTAACTAGTCTACCTATGTTTCAATACTAATATTTACTATTATTAGCTAGTTTACTCATGTCTCAATCATGAAACATTCGTTTCCTCTTTTGAGAGCATATTGACATTAAATCAGATAATGTACCTCCAAACTCTCATTCCTCACGACTCTGCTAATACAAGCAAACACCATCAGCTTGGACACAGCTGCAACGAAAAGCTCTGTTTTTATATTTTCATGCTCTGTGTGTAGCAGTGAAGAAGCTTCACAAATCAAAGCAGAAGTTCCTTCTGCCGCTGAGGACAAGGAACGATATCACTCAAGTCAGTGCCACGGTACTGAGTGACAAGAAGCACACTAACTTTCATTTCCTGACCAAATCTCAGCGAAACCAGGAACTTCTTCATCTCACTGTCATTCATAGAAAGTAAAGCCATAATAGATCATTGCAAATCTTAGTTTTGACTTCTGAATTACATGGGCTGTTGAGCTGCTATGACTTAATTTTTATTTGAATTCAGCATATGTTCTTGAAAGAGCCTTGTTTCAATTTAACAATTGTCAGCAATGCTTAACCGACAGTACAATCCCAGTTTAGTCTGTCTACCTTCAACTTTTAGTTATACTTCTGTCTACTAGTCTACTGCCAACTTGCCATTCCTCTCAGAGACCGCAAATCAATGACCCTTTAAGCTTAAGCTTGAACTCAACAGACAGTGCTCTGCAGTTTTCATCTTGAGGCCTGTTTTCCAGTCTTTTATCTCTCATGTGTTTTTTTTTAATGAATCCTCCCGTTTATCTGATGCCTTCTCCAGCTGTGGGCACCAGAATTGAGGAGGGTGAATGCTACACTCAGAGATGTAAGAGCTACAGGGACAAGTCCTGGATGGACACCTGTTGAGTACCCATGGTACAGCTCACACAGAAGGATCGTGGCAGCAGAACCCACCAGCATCCCCTGGGCCATGTCGAATGTTGTTCAGATGAGCCTCAGGTTCCTGTGCTTAGGATATAAAAGTGTTCATAAACTGATCCCATCTCAGCAAGCATTTATTCTCTCAAAAAGAGTGTAAGTGAAGAAACCATACAGATGAAAACACTGACAAGGACATTCTAGACACAGCATCCCATTCTGTCAGACTGAGTAACAAGAACCCCAAATTGCTCACAACTGAAAATGAGATGCTCCAGCAATTGGTTTCTGGATCAGGAGTTCAAATCAGATGCGGGAAAAGGACAAAATGTCATTATCATCCAGCAGCCACTAATGAGCGTCAGTCATTAGATGAACACAGGACTTTGCTGACGGGCAATGGCAGCTCCCATTTTAGTGACAGCCATCTTTGTAAGAAGGTTTGGATAAGTGAATTAGAACTCTGAAACCAAATAGTCCTGGGGTACAAGATAACTTACAGGATGGCAAGAGAGGGGCAATGACTCTACTTCTAGATCAGATTGTATAAATGTACCGGAAAAATGGTGATGGGAAGCAGTCAATGCTTAGGAGCCTGGGTGTAAGTCATTTACTGCTTCATCCCAGAGGACAGATACCCACAATAACTGCTACCAATGGCAGTTTCAGCAAAAATGATGACACCTCTGCACACGGTTGTCAGTGAGAGGCATAACAATGACACCTGCTGAGGAAACCTGGGGCATGGCTACTGGTACTGCTCTAAGCCTGGAAGGCCAGAAGCCCACAGACCTCGGTGAACACCCAGTTTCAGGGTTTTGCAAATATCTGCTTTGGTGATTTTAATTTGCCTGATAGGGTGGAGGGGAGGTCAGGGTGTAGCTGTCCTCCAAGCAACTGTCTCATAAAGATAACTTTATTCTTGCTTTTAAAGGTCTTTCATTCCATAAGCAAATGTCTTTTTCAAACAGGAAGTAATGTGTGATACAAAGGAGGGTGCATGTTCTGTCTTGAACAGCTCATCCTGCTTTGACAGCACACTGACACACTGCAAGAGTCTTCTTCCTTCTCCCTCTGCATGCTCTGCCCTCACTGTTTGACTCCCTGAGAGGTTTTCACCTTCTTTTTCCAAACATGTTTTCCTCTTTGTCCATTTTTGCTTTCCTAAGTAGAGCAGAAACCCAGTAATATTCAAGAAGAAAGCTGTCAGACTCAAGGTGTGCAAGTCATCTACAATGTTGATGCAATGATTTTGTTTGTCCCTGATCACCACTGCTGTCAGTTCTGGCACTTTTCACATGGTTTAAGATTCACTTTCAAATGTGTCACCTTGGCTGGGGCAGGCTCCTTGGTAGCACCCAGCCTCCTAAAAGTCTCAGGCCCCAGAGCACTGCTGCTGTGGAAATGCCTTGCTTGGAGTGCAGACAAAAGGGCTGGCTGCCCTACTCCCCCTCTTCTCCCACAAATGCCCTTTGCGGTAGGATGAATGGAGGATGAGTTTAACTTCCCTCGGTGACCTTCTCCACGTGGTGTAAATCATAGACATACAATTACATGCAGTTCTGAGTGAGCAAGCATTTCTCCACAGCAAGTCAGGCTCATTCCCTAGGTAACAGGAGATATTAGGAAGTTAAATCCTTCAAACTACTGTTGCAAACAGCAGCACTTGACATGGTGACCTGAGACTGGAATAATCTTGGACTCTGATCTAGTTAAACGTCCTTGTCTAATAACTGCCTCAGGCTTTCAGACTACAAACCTGGGAAAATAAAGCAGTGTTACAGTAGGAAAAACGCTTACTTGTGATATTCCTGGCTAAGAACCTGCTCACCTTGAGCTGCCAGGTCAAGCAGGCAGGCAGGAAGAACCGAGGCAGTGATGGCCAGGCAGGAATGGACAGTTCAGGCTGCAGGTCAGCTCAGAACAAAGCCAATTGCCCTTCCAACACTCTCTGTACTTTTGTTTAGCCTGTTATATCTGCTCTGTACAGCATGCTGTACTGCTCATCGAGGCGGGCACTACTGCTGATGGGAGTTGGGCATGTTGTATCAGGCTTGCTGGGCCTCATGTCTATGCTTACTGCCTGGTTTGAGGAGAATTTGGATCAATTTTCTGGAGTACGCACACGAAATCCCTGGACGGTGACATTTGGAAATGGGGTCAGGAAAGTCTGTTATCTGCAGGGCTGGGAGCACACAACCCTGCCTGGAAGCAGCATGCTGCCAGCACAGTTGTGAAGAGAATTGCAGGATAAGTAAGAGGTTCCAAGCAGAGCTGTGTTACACATGAAATGATCCCTAGAGTAGGAGAAAGCTTAAGAGCAGCAACTCTTAAATAAATATTTAAAAATAAGCAATCTGGAGTAAATCAGCAAAGAAACTGAGGCCATGCTCAAGACCGGAAGAGAATTACTGACAACAGGCCATGCTTCCCATTGGCGCAGGCTGCCTCCCCCAGACTCTGCCTTTCCATGCCGGGGTGCTCCTTCCTCTGTAAAACCCCACTTCGGCTGGTGAGCCCTTCAATAGCCGCTCCCAGCCCTGCCAGGCTCACTTAGTGTCTGCCCTGCTGTCAGGGACAGATTTGCAGAACTGGAAAGCAAAGTGGGATGGACACATGCCACTCCACTGACCTCCGGGGCCCTGCAGAGTGGGGGTCTCCAGGACAGACCTTTTGGCTTCCAGCCCTGCTTTGGTCTTACGTGCACTTCAGTCAAGTGCCATGTCAACCATGGGGATAGGACAGAAAACTTAGAGCCTTTGAGGTTCATTTACTGCATGACAGGTATAATATTCAGCATTGTTAAGAGACCTTTCTTTTGCTTTTCAACAGTGGCAGCAGTTCAAAAAGACCCTTAAAAATTCTTTTTGTGCACTGTCCTAAGAGCTGCAACTATAGACACCCGCTCCTGGACAGGATCCAGAAGTGTCAGCAACAGCCTGAGGGTTAAGTCCCTTCCCTTCTTATTGAAAACAATAGTCTAAAGCTCACCATGAAGCTCTTTGTTCCATATCCTCTACAATGAGGCCAAATGAGACCCCAGGGCATCCCACAGCGATAATCCACCCTCATGTAACTTGCCTGAGGGTCTGTGAATTAACATTTGCAGTGGCTGGGTAGGTAAGAACTTTCCTCACAGCCATTATATGGCACTGCAACACCCATCAGAGCCTTCAGTATTCCTAGGGTGGCTATACATTGTGCAATGTTTTTTTACAGCCTTTTACCAAGTACACATACATTGGTAGAGATCCAGTATTCTTCCTCCCACTTCTTCCATGTTTTTCTGGTCTTCTGTCAATTAACTTTCTTATAGATACGTATCCCACTTCAAAGCACATTTTTAATGGAAAAAAACCACAATATTGTTAACAAGTCTTTACTCTATAATGGGCATGAACAACCACCTCCTCAACAAAACCCAGGAATCTTAATGTTGTTGATTTAATTTCTTGTGACACACTTGCAGTTGCTGTAATTTTGCCTCTGGCACTGGCATCCAGACACAATGGTGAGTCATTGACAATTCCATTTCAAGGGTTAAATTTACATGTTTTACATAATGAGTACACACATTTTTTCCATTCCCACTAATTAAATGCATTGAGTCTTCCATGACTCCACTGTCACTATGTAAATGGAGGCAACCTACCATTGTTGAGCAAGGCACAGGGCTACCGTGTCCAACCCTCTCTGTCAGTCACTCTCTGGAACACAGCCAGGCCTTTGCAGGGCTGCGGAGATGACCCAGACACTACAGCATGCATTTCTGGACCTCTGAGAAGGGCAAAAGTATAAAGTCTGGAAAAATAATAGTGTCTTTAGGATCTGTTGGAGACCAGGACTGTCTCTGTGCAAGCTGGGAAGTGTCAGGATTTGACTATTTGCCATGTGCTGATTACATATAACAGTGCGTACTAAAATAATATTCCCTACCTTAGTTTCTGCTCCTTGCCTTCAGCAAAATTCTGTACTCTGAAATTGTCAGAAAATGCACAGCCCTGCCTGCCTACACCTGCACATTTCTAAAGTCCTACTGCAAAAATTTCTCCTCCCTAAGTGTCCTGGTTCCCAAGGAACAGAAGGCACTGAAAAGGCATTAAAAGGCAGCAAGCTCTGGGAAGGAGCGGTTTGGAGATATTTCACCTCAGACTTGGCAGACTTCTGAAAGCAGCAAAAAACGCAGTCTAAACCACAGACATGTAACACAGCAATAGAAAGAAAACACTGCAAGCTCTCAGGGAAGAGACAAAGTCTCTGCCTCTCTTTGGACACCTATCACTACTTACTCTGATCTTGATTGACATCCTGTCTCTCTATTGTAATTTAAACAATCAGATATATATGTATCTTTAAGTTCACTGAGCCCCATTTCGGCAGAACAATTCTCTGGAAATCCTGTGTGAAGGGAAACATCAAGTGACCTTGTCTGGCTCCTTGCAGTCCTGCGTAGATCTGCCGCTCCCAGGCTGCTCCAAGGCCCCCTCTAACCTTTCACTTGCCACTCGGTGGCATTCAGTGAAGCCCTGGCAGTGCCAGGAAGCAGCAGGAGGGAGACAAAGCACAGCATGGCACAGTGGCGCTGCCTGCAAGACACTGCAAGGGGGCTGCTGAAGAAAACACGAGCCTCTGCTATTGAGAGCATCCCTACCTGCAGCCAATGGTTAGTGAAGACACAATATAAAATGTACTTCTTAATCGGACTTCTTGCACTCCAAATGGCCGCTAATTATTTTGCCTTCTTACTAACCTCTTCCCCAGATGGCTTTCAAGCTGTATTTCTGAACCTCAGATACATGTACAATACTGACTTAGGAAATAATGATCTTACCTTTAAAGTAATGAAGAAGAAAGGATCACACAGCGATATCAAAGCCATCAAAAGACAAATCCAGGTCAAATGAGAAAAGGAAGAAAGACAGAGGAAAAAAAAAAAAGTTAGAGTTATATTTCATTATGAGCATGCCAGCTAAACAGGAAAAGACATTTTAATTCAATTTATTTTTCTTTCTGAAAGCAAATGATTAAGTTAAAACAATGGAGTAAATGAAATAGAGTTACATAAAATGCTTCTGTCAGTGGATAAAGGTTTCAAAGATTGATGCAAATAATTTTTCATCAGCATTCCTTCATGACACTGATTTGCTGTCATCAAAGGAGTAACAGGAAGATCTTTTATGTACTATGAAATTTAACACAGACACATACCATTCTACTTTCAAACAGTAAGTACAAGTAATGGATGCAGATATAGAGGAAAGGTATGGTATGTATCAATATATCTGTCTGCACACACTTAACAATATTACCCCCTTGGCAAAACTCCAGTTCCCAGTGGTACAAGACCAGCCTATTGTACTTGGCACGTTATCTCAAAGCCCTGTGTGCAGTTTTAATATCCAGTCACTTTTCTCTGTATTAGTACTATACTTCCAGCACTCAACCAAGGAAAATGCTTTGGTGACCTGTTAAAGCTAAAACAAAATCTGTAAAACAACAAAAGTTCAGTGCAATGAAGGGATAAAAAGGGGAGGGGAATAATTACTTGCAAAAAAAGAAACAAAGACTGTTTTAAGGTCAGAAATTCTGGGAGTTTCCTGGGGAATTTATAAGGGATACTGAAAGATTGCTAGTGCTACTCAAGGAAGCAAGCAGGAGGCTCAAGTCGTTTAATTGTCTGTGTCATTAGAGCTCCAACGCGATGGTAAAGGGTTTGCCTTAACTATCTGTGAATAAAGGAAAAGACCCAAGCAAGATGTGTCCCCCCAGTCTCATGCCTGCTGCATACAAGTTTCATGAATTTAACGTCGTGTTTGATTTAACCCATTCATTTTACAGGTATGTTTATACTGCTTTCCATTTTCACTGATGATATAATTACAACTAGAATATAAGTTTTTAAATGTTAAGAGAAATCTTTTTCTCTTGAAAAATCACATTTGTATTTATATAAAAAACTTTCATAAAATGGTGTCACAAGATTTTTTAATTTTTTTCCAGTTGAGCTCTATTGCTTGAGTCTCAATGGAACATACATAAAGAGATGTTCTTTCAGAGAACTTACGGTTGTAATACAAGGAAAAACACCACAGAGAGAAACAGAAAGCTACTATAACGTGCTGGAGGAGTTCAACAAATGTGTGTCTACCATGGTGGATGGAGGAAGACCTGCGCTCACTCTGTCCATGCCAGCACTGCACAAATGTGTTAACTACACACATGGTCCTGCTTGGTCTGGGCTCTGGCTGCTCAGAGCTCCCTGCAAGCTCAGAAGGCCCACTTATGGCCACAGACAAGCACCCACGCTGACTGCAGAGGCGCAAAACCACCCAGCGCTGGGTGGCACTGGTTGTCTGTGATTTTGGCATCTTGGCATCTTTGCGCTGGCTCCAGTTCAGTAACAATGTGCCGTGAAACTCACCTCCTCCCCCAGGCCAGCCCTTGGTGCTGAGACGCCTTCCCTCAAGTCCCAAAACACGTGTGGGGATGGGCAGCCAGACAAGTCTCAGCTATGACACTGTCTCTCACTCATCATGAGGTCATGATGAAAATCAGGGCCTTCTGCCAATGCATTTCTGCAAGCAAGTTCTTCCATCCACCTTTCTTTCTGCTCATGCTAAAAGATAGACAGAAAATGAAATCTTGGATAAAGTCGCTCTGCTGAAGGACCCAGAAGGGTGGAGAGAGCATGGCTCTAAATAAATGCCAGTTATGATCTCATTCCTGAATATCTACTGAACAAAGACGAATGAGAAAGGAGTGAGCACACATGTCACGAGACATGTTTTTCACTGGGTTCATATGGTCACAGAAGTAAGGAACATGAACTTTCACTCTCTAGCCTTTACAGGATGCCTGTAACTGTCTTGTTATTCATCAATATATTGAATTCACTCAGTGAACTCCCTTTTTGAGAGGGAAAGCAGTAAGAATAGAGGGAAGTGATGCAAAAAACTCCCAAAACACCTCACTTCAAGTGGAAGAGCAAGGCCTGAAAAGCAGGAGAACCCATAGGATCCAGAGTTTGGGCAGAGCTGCTCTGAGGCATCCTTCCTCCCCTTGAGATCTGCAACCAGATTTCTTTTATCTGGGTTGGAGAAGAACTGCTGCTTCAGCTAGTCCTCTGACACCCACAGAGAGTTTTGCAAGAACTCCAAGATTACTTATCTTTTCTGCTGTCTTGTAAGGACTGTGAGGCGCCATTTCCCAACTGAGTGCTGGAATGAACCATTACACACACGTCCTGCTGCTGTTGGGGGTGGCATGCTGCACAGAGGTCAAGGCCACTTACTCTCTGTATTTCTTGATCCCCTGATGCCCTAAGGTGCAATATTAAGGCTGCTCTATAGAAAGAGCAGAAGAAAGGAGCCCTGCAAAATAACTCAAGAAAAACACACTTCTTTCTAGGTGAACACATAGTGCTTTGCATCTTACCTTGCTGGATTGTAATTGTGGGCAGTACTGCACTACTGGAAGCTTAAACATAAGGACAAATCGTAATTACTAGTCTTTATTCCTGTTTCGAATGCTAGATGAGCTGTGTGAATATATTTATTTATACAGGCAATAATGTCAGTGACAACTTCTTGACACTTAAGAGCATCTCCTGCTGCAGGGTCACAACTAACCTCACAAACACCAGTGAATGTAGTCCTTTAGCACCCTTGAGAAACAGGCAAAGACTAACAGTTTCGGTAGGCAGGAAAACTGAGTAATACGAGAGCCATAATTCCTGTGACATAGGAGGCAGGTAGTACAGCTGGGCTGTGGCAGTAAAGCCCCACGCCCCAGTCCTGACCTCGGCAGGCTCCTGGAGCAGGTGCTGGTTGGTGCTGATGCCGTGTGCTGAGCGGGGAAGGGGCAGTGGGACTGTGGTGGGGAGCTCAGGAAGGAGGGAGGGACAAAAGTCCTGCTGCCTGCGTGTCCACTACGCACGGCTTCCTCCAGCTGCTGCTGCCTTGGTGATGATGTGTGGAAAGGGCCTGGGGAAGAGGGGAGCAGGAGCCCTGGGGACAGGCAGCCTGATCTAGTGGGTGGCATCCCTGCCCATGGCAGGGGGTTGGAAATAGGTGATCTTCAAGGTCCCCTCCAACTGGAGCCGTTCTGTGATTCTATGATGCACTGCGTGAGATGCAAATGAGGTAGCTGGCAGACAAGAAACGGGCAGCTGTACCACAAGTTCAGTTCAGGCTATTTTCAGCACCATCCCTGCGTTAGCTTGGTCCTGACACACAGGCCAGAGCAGGTATTTATACAACAGCCTTGATCTCAAGAGCGTGACCATGAAGACGGTTGAAGCATCAAAAGGACTTTTACCCTTTTTTATCTTGAATGGCACAGTACTGATGGAAATATGTTCTACTGCTAGAGATGAACTAAAGATAACACTGTTTGTATGGAATTGGACATGCACTCTGTCTTATGCTCGCTCTTAAACACGAAAGAGCTGCTCTCTGACTGCTGCACTTCTTTCCTGCTGAGCCTAGGGCAGATTCCAGTCATTCCAAAACCAAAAACAGTTTTAAGGGTCCAAGATGCAACCACATCAAAACTCAGGTTTCCTTTTAATTTATTTTCTTTTAGCCTGTACTGATGTGCACAGTTTCTCCTATGAGAAAAAAAAAATAACAGCATCACCCAGTAAATCTCCTTCCAGGAGTCAACATGAGAGCACAGAACTATCGTCTAGGGAGAACAAGATTATTTGCTTAATTCAAAACCACTTTTTTCTCATTAGCTGGCAGAGAATGGGAAGGGAGTAGAAAAATCAATAAATATAATAAATTTAATAATAATCACATAGGGAAAAGTTGAAATGAAGTTAAATAAATGAAGTTTAATAATGATTTTTAATTACATGGGCTTTCATTTCACTTTTCAAATGGATCTTAAAAACCTTGCCCTCTGAAACCTCACTATATTTATGAAATAATGAATAATTCAGCACAGCTGCACTTGACACTTTACACACCACTGATGCTAATAGCATTGCTGTGATCAATCTGCAGAATGCCTTTCTTTAAAGTTCCTACATCTGGCTGTTAATACAGTTGTGAATCACAATGCCTTTTGCAGTCTCTTAAGTTTGTTTAGAGATGCATGGAAGCAGAACTGAACTACCTCCTCAGCTTCTGTGTGCTGACTTACAAGTGCTGGTTTGCACCATGCATCATCCAGGGCTGGGGACGGAAGCATGAGACTTGTCTTGGAAATAACAACGGGATGGTAATATACTGGCTGTTAGCTTTGGGCAGGGAGAGGAGAACACTCAGGAATGTGCCTGTAGGAGAAAAGTGCTTAGATGTGCCCTAGCATGCCAGCTGAACAAGTGAGAGTTTTGTCTCTCAGGACAATAATTTCTGGAATCTTACAAATGCCAAATTGTTCTTAAGATCTGAACAAGGGATGAAAAGCAAGAGAAACTGCCTGCTCATCTACCACAAAAGAAGTCTGCCCCAGACCCTTTTCTTAGAATATCCCATCACCATCAATGCACTAAGTACTGTTTGTTTGCATTCAACAGGGACAAAGCTACACTTTGCTGAAGAGGGCTCCTCACAGGCTGGCGGGATGTCAGCAAAGCACCAGGGATGTACAGATCCATACACATAAAAGAAATGAAGAGACTCCCATTAAAAAGCAACAACAACATAGCAACCTCCAAAAAACAAACAACAAAGACATTCAAACTTCAGAAGAAACTTCTCCAGTGAGTGACAGAGCTGTCACTGAGTTTCATGACAGTGAGAGAGGATATGGCTTTAAAGTTCTGCCTTAATCAAACTGAAGCAGGGACTTGAGGGAGTAACACCTGCACTTCGTCCTACTGTTTTTAAGGAACTGCAAAATTACTGCAAAATTGTGTCATGTTACATATTAACCCATTTTTTTTAGATAGCATACTCTTAATTTCATGGGATTACATTCTGGGGACAAACTCAAGACATTTAAATCATTTATGTACATCATTTTGAGGACAGCTGAATTTGCAGACGTTTAGAAACCAAAACATACGTGTGATGTAGATGGTGGTCTGTAAACTGCTATGCAGTTGAATAACTTCATTTATATGATACGTTTCACTAGCAAGTTAACATGCAAAATGTTCTCATTCATTAAGACTGACATGATTGGGGTGCCCTGATGTAGCCACAGAGGGAAATGGGGTGGGATTGCAGTTCCTGGGGTTCAGAAACTACTCACAGCTTATCAGCAAAATCTATGTTTTTTCTTCTCTGCTTTGACATGATGCTTGACTCTGAAATGTTGTTTGCCATGCAGAAGTGCCAGAAGCAGTGCTGTATGTACATACATCATTTCATGAGTCCCTTCCAAAACCACATCCCACAACTACCAGGTGAGGAGGAGTTCAGCTTTCTTTCAGATCCTGCTTGTGGGAAATCCCACAAGTCTTCAGTTCTGCTCAAACTCAGTCACTCATTCCTTTCAACTCACTCTCTTGACAACTAAACAGAAAGGCCCTTTAAAATAACTTGTACACTTAACTGTCAGTCACAATTTTAAAAGGTATTCAAACTGTAATGGCTTTTTCATTTGGGCATAATGCTAGGGAAAAGCCAAGGGTCTCTCAGGAGATTTCAGTTTTTATTAATCATTTGGAAATTTAGACATTTTAATGTAATTTAGAAAAAAAATATTGGAAGCTTGTGCTCTCATTTACCTGCCAAACCCAAGAAAGAAGTAGTATTAATGCTTACCAGGTAACAGAATAAAATCTCCTTAATGGCTACAGGAAAGAAATCTGTGCCGAGAGCCCTTAGGCATGCTGGAGGGGAGAAGAATCTGCTTTGTGGTGGCGTCTCTCAAGAAGTCCCTGTAGCTGACTCGGAGGCTTCTGTAATGTTTCCCTGTACCCAGCTCAGAGCTATGCACTGACATGGAGGAGAGATTGTGGCTTTGGATCCTTCCTTAAAACCCCCAGCACTGGACCACCAACTCCAGCAGGGTACCAGGAGGAAGAACAAAGCCCACTGCCCACAACATTTTGGATTTAACTGTTTGCGCTACTTTTTGCAGAATGACATGCTATCCAAACAGAATTTCATCTGTTGCAGGGCAGGAAAACAATCTTGCTCCCAAGGTTTGGCAGGTAAATGCAAGAAAAGACCAGATGACCTCTAGAGGTCCTTTCCAGCCTCAGCTGCTCTTTGAAAAGGTTGGAAATGTTTTATTTTCTTTCCAATACAGTAATAAAAAAGCAGGATTAAAAAAAATAAAATCTGCTTCTATAGAAATTGGTGTTACACCTGCAATTGGCCTTATTTGTCTTCTGTGTGAAGTCATTGTTAAAATCTGGTGGAATGCTTTGAATGCATGTAAGACTACATGCTAACCGATGATTCTATCATTAATTAGGGTTCTTACATTGTTATGGCATGAGTTTGGTATTTATAATATATCTTTGAAACCAGTCTTAAATACTAATAACAGAAATAACTTTTTGGAATGTCCTCCATGTTGAAATACTGTATTGGGTATACAGGTCCCCTCAAGAGCCAATGTCAAGAGTCTCTTTCAGGCAGGACTTTAATCTTACAAAACCAGAGGTGCTATTCTGTTTGCTAACAGTTATTCACCTGGTGCTAGAGTTGATATCTTGCTAGGCTTGTGCAGACCTAAGTATTAAGCAAATCCCAGTACCACATCTCTGAAGTCAATGAGACAGCACAACGTATTGAGGTCCTGTGACAGTTTAAGTGCCATTTCACTTACAAAGACAACACTTGCTTTCCAGGAGGGCAAATTTCTGGAAAACTGCCTTTGGACGCAAGTTGAGTACAAGAAAACTTCCTTGGGAGGCAAGCTTTGATTCTGCATGCAGCATTTAGTTTCACTGCAACCTGATTTTTCTTATCCAAAGGGAACAAAAAGCAGAAAATCTTGACTGAACAGACTTTGTTTCTTTTTTCTCTTTTGTTCAAAAGAATTGCTGATGTCAAAAAATGTCAAAACATAATTAGAGAGGTCTTTCCTCTTCTGTATGCTTTCTGACAGTATTTAATCATTACCTCCCAAATTAGTTTCAGAATGATGGCAAATAAACTGGGGAAAGAAGAAGTGCACCCAGGGATACACAGCTGCTGGGGATAATGCTGAAGCCTGAGCCGTGCCCATGCTCACTGGTTTCAGTGGGTCTTTCACACATGTTTTGGCACCTTCCTGAGAGGCGATGGACGGCTCAGGTGAGGTCTCACCTAATTTTGGTATTTCAGTAGAGCCCATCATTACACAAGCTAAATGGCCATTGGTCCAATGTACCAACAGCAAAACAGATTCCACACATGCCTTAAATGTTGAGACATAAAAATGGGATGAAGGACATTGTCTTTAAGGAAACACCAGGTTACAGCTCTAAGGCAGCACTAGTGAAAAGATCAAAACCCAAACCCAAACCTATTACAGTGTCTGATCTTTGACTGCAAGGACTCTAACAAAAGCTACCCTCATAGGAAGATTTGCCACACAATGTAGCTTCCAGAAAAGCTAAAATGAAAGCACTAGCAGGAATTCGTAGCTAGTGTCAGCACTGTGTGATTGATGTGCTTTGACCACATGGAGCGGAATAAGAAACTCTATTTTGAAATAAATTAACAGAAGGTGGAGAACCACGTAGTGCTCCATTCTGGGTTCAGCATCTTCACAGAGTCAGACCAGACTGCATTCTGCATCACCTCCAAGTGAGAGAAGATGAAGTTGGCTTCCCCCCTACTTTTATTTTTCCCGCCTGGAGGTGGAGGTTGCTGCAGACAGCTGCAATGAGCCAGCACTTGAAGGATTCACTTCTGGCAGACAGCAATCCTTGATACCACTGAGCTGGTTTCCAGCCATGCCTTCCACCCCCCACCCACCCCCAGCCCGTTCTCTGGGCTAGCAGCGCTTGTCACATCCCATGCATCTCGTTAGGCTGGAAGCACTTGGAAGCAGTAACAGTGCTACATGTCTTGTGAAGTACCTAGCCCATCCAGGGTGCCATATAAATCAAAACAATCACTTCATCCGATGTAACTTTGTCTTCTGTCGCTAAATGGAAATGTCAGGGAGAAAACTGTGGGGAGAGAGGTTTTTTTTTTTTTTCCACACCACTGAAATTGCCTGGGTCTGCAAGATGGCATGTAGCTTACTCTTATGGGTTGCTAAAACTGTTTTCTTTCCTCCTATCCCTCTAGCGAGTCTTTCCTCATCACCTGCAGCTCCGTGCTTCAAGCCTTCCTCAATGTTCCTGCCTCTGAAGTACCCTTCAAAGGAGCCAATCCTCCCGAGAGTCGAGGCGTGCCAATGAGGGGCTTGGGGTGGGACGGCAGCCCCCGAGCTGCCTGCCCTGTGCTCCTGGCCACCCGGCCCCTGCAGGTGGGCTGCCTGCGCCGCGGGGCATGCAGCGCCCGGAGCAGTGATGCTGCCGATACCAGACCTGGTCTTAAGGAGCTCTGTCGCATAGCTCTCCAAACCTCTTGCTTTTATAGAGCAAGGGAAAAGTTAAAATCTGATCAGCTGGCCTACTGTCACCACAGGGAGAGTGGTGCACAAGCAGAGACTGCATTTTTCCTCCAGATTTCAGTGAGAATTTAGGCAGATTAGATCATCCCCCCCCCCCCCCCCCGCCCCGTCTTCTCTTTTCACACACATGTACAACTGTGCCTGGCCACACACTGAAAAAATGAATAGGCTTGCCAGCCAGCTGACAGCACTACAACAAACCTTGTGATCCACCTCGAGATTGTCTGGGATAGGACAGTTTGACTCTCCAGTTTCCAGATATAACAAGACAAGGAAAAGACTGGCCTGTTGAGGCAGCAAAGCAAAGTTTGGGATGCACCCTGACAACACAATTAGAAATGCTAACTGATGAAGTGACAGACTGCTCAGGTGGAATTCCCCCTTGTGGACCATTTTTTAGGCAGTTTCATCACCAACTGGTCCCGGCAGAAAGAGATCATTGAATCATTTTTAGGGATGGAGGACACAGAAATTATTTAGCTGTTTGATGGGACACTCTGAAATGCACTTTACCACCAGGAGAATTCGGGAATTGGAATCTGTTTTCATAGATTTTTCCAGGATATGCACTCTCATCCTACCATCTCTGACAAATTATAGGCATATCATGCATCTTGTTTCACATACTGAATGCTTGCAGGTAGAAAAGGGAATGAGGATTCCCATTCTTCCACGTATTGTCAGACAGTAAGCAAGCCAACTCTGCACGATTAGACTCTCCTGCTAGGGAATGCCATACGTCAGATCTGACCTGCAAAGTGGCCAGGAGAGTGAGAATGTCATGAGGATTCTCAAAAGATGTTTGCAGAAACAAAGAACCTCCCATCTGTTTGCTACAGGATTTCCATCCGCCTTTCTCTGTATCTGCGCAGTGGACAATGCGAGGAGTTGAGCATGCTGCATTACTACTTTTCCTTATAAAGACTTCTGGGTTAGTGAATGATGACACTACGAAACACATGAAAGGAAGAGTGATCTGCTGGCACCAAATCATAAATTTTCTGGAAAGTTTTGATGAAAGTTAATGAGAAATACATGCAGTCATGGTCAGATTAGCTAATATTGACTCTCTTGGACTAGTTACCAGATGAAATCATGCCCTGGAATGCAGTCTGCTTTGCCAGAAACATTATTTCTTTCTGGAATTCAATTTTTCAACCCAGGAAACAACCACATACTGTCTAAATTGGAAATACCAGACAAGAGTGTCACGTTTTAAGCATGTACTGGAAGTTGAAGTAAAAAGGAAAACAAACAACCCTTATGCCTCTTTACCTAGCTCTGTCAGTTTATCCAAATATTCCTTCCAGGGCTGCAAAATAAAAGGCTAACACCTTTAAAGACCTGGCTGACTTCCAGCACTGACAGAAGTCATGCCTGGCCTATTCTGCTCTGCTGCCATGCTCTCTTCAACCTGAGGGGTCTTCCAGCATGGCACCAGTGGGGAACACATAAAGAGTGAATTTCTCTTGATCCTGATTCAGAGAAACATCAGAGCTTATCACAGTCCCATCCCCACTCGGAGTAGAGAGCCTTTAAGCGGTTAAATAAGGATATTGCACAGGGAAGGTGAAAAAAAATAATAATCATTTCACTAATTGTAGAACAGAGAATACTGAGAGAAAGCTGGTGATTCTGGATCTTGTTTTTTACAGATTGCCGGTAAACTGCCTGTGAAGAACACTGCAAACAACAGCATGCTCCTTCTGGTCACCTATTCAGAAAAATCAAAGCCCAAAGGTTTGCCAGGTTGTTCTACATCTATTTGCGTGAATGGGAAGTAATTTACAGGTCGAGGATGAGAGGTAAGAAGGAAAGCAGGGAGCAATCAGGCTGCTGAAGGACATGCCAATCCACACACCATGAAAATGCTCCCCTGTGCACAAATGGATATGCTGTAATTCCTGTCTTGCATTTACAATCCTGTTGGCTTGTTCTGTATCTGGGAGAAAGCTACTAGAACATGAACACAATGGGAAAATCACCGATATGGGTCCTACATCTGCTTTCAGTACAATATTTGTTTTATGTGAACACAGTCACAGTGTACAAGTTAAAATATGACACTTTTCAGTGGGCGTGCAATATTCAGAGACTGCCAGGGAGCGACGTGGGCATGGGGCAGACCTGTCTTCCACTCACTTGTGCTTGGTGGAGGGATGGGGAGAGCAGTGATGTCGCTGGGCTGTGGAGGGGCACACGGATTGCCACAGGAGCTGCTTGTTGGAAGGACGTGTTGTGGGGAGCCAGGGCAAGAGAGTCTTTGGGGTTTCCATAGAGGTGGATGGAACTGACCTGAGAACATGAGAAAATCCACAGCTCTTTCTGTAAGACTTGCTTGAAGCCAGTGAAAACTGCGAGTGGGGGTAAGGCAGCCTAACACAGCATTCCGAATTGCTCTGCCCTGGCCCAATTCAGCTACTGTGGCACTCGGTGGAGTTTTATCACTTAATTCAATGAGAGGAGAGCGACGCCAGCACTGAATGTTACTTTATTTCTGGCTGTGCCTTAGGAGGGACAGGTCATTCTTTACATTTACCTCTCTGTATTACAATAAAGCACTGCACAAAGGCACTTAATCTTCGCTTGGGCCAGCAGGAGCTTTTTGCACTGATTGGTATGTCAGCGACATGCTGTCTTTGATACTGAAAGGCAGTGATTTCCTTGCAGCAAATATGCATATATGTCATGGAAGCGATGTGTTCAGAATAGGGAGACAGGAAAGAAGGAGAAAAGGGAGCCAGCAGCAATCTTGCTTATCTGTGCCATGCTGCGCTCACAGTCCAGGAGAACTGATATCTGTATCGCTGAGATACAGCCTCATTCCTCTTGGGACTGCAGTAACCATCTTCACATGGAAAATAGCTAACAACATGCTACATATAAAAGAGCTTGCCACAACTGATCCTCAACCGCTCCACTTGAAGACTATTAATCTAATTTCTTCATGATTATCTTTTCAGAAATTGGATCCAGCTGTTCAGCAGTCTTCAGTGGGAGGTTAATGAATATTGCTGAGCTTGCAGAACATAACGTTGAGCTTCAAAAAACTTCTGGGTTCATTTTTAATGAAATGTTTTAAATTCTTGGCTTTTATCTATTTGCAAGCTTCAGAAATAGCCCTAACACTCTTTTAAGTTGCTTACTTGATATTTTTTGAAAGAAGAAACTCAAAACACATGTATTAAAATGCATCGTACTGCTGCCCTTTTAGCCCACACTCTATGCAAAATTCAAAGCCTTCCTTATCTTGTTTCCATGAAAAATTGATATGGCTCCAATATTTCTTTGCGAATAAGTAAGACTGCAGAAGAATCTACAAAAAGTCCTATTTTCTTCTGAGTTCACAAGGGGAAAAAAAGGAAAAATAATAATAAAAAAAAAAGACTCTTGGAGGAGTAAGGGGCAAGGATCATATATGGGTGACGTATTCCCTCAGCACCACTTCTGACTGCTACTAGGAAAAGGTGGCTTTGGTTGGATGCACTATGGCTCTCCTTAGCCTTCTCCCACACTTGCCCCTTCACTAGTGTGCAGTCTCAGGAAGCCTTGCCTCAGCATCCTTCACAAACAAACTCTTCCTGTTTTTTTCCTTTTCCCTGCTGCTGTTTTCACAGAAGGAGCTAGAGACACTGGGAACTTGTTGGTGCAGTGGCCCTGCCCCGCAAAGCAACATCCACAGAAAACATTTGGGACTTTGCTTTGGCTTTGGCCTCCCTTCCTGGACTGCATCTCCGGCAGGGCCCTCTCTTCCTGAACTGTTACCAAGAAAGGAGCGTTAATTGGCTTCATTATTTAGCCTTAATGTAGAATGCTCACCACTTATGCTGATGCTTGCCAGGTCAGTGATCAACGGCTACTTTTATCTTACACCACCACACTGTGTTTTTCCCCCAGGAATAGGAAGGCAGCAGTGTCTGCCCCGGCTGAGCACTGTGCTCCTCCCGGCCCGGGAACTGCTCACATGCATGTGCCATGCAGCACAAGATCCCTTGTGAAGATGTTAGACAGAAACCTTTGAGTCCCCAGGCCACATGATATAGACCTTATCTTTAAGAGACCCCGACTAGTATGGGTTTCTTTGTCACTTCATGGGTGGTTTCTGCGTCACATCTCCAGCGTGGACTCACACCACACAATTCTAGTACCCAAAGGTTTACCAGTGGGGTCTAGTTATTCACCTGTAAGTATATCGTTAATATTTCATCCCATTCATCTCCTCGAAAGAAAGAATGGTTGAGCGGCCTAATAGACACACTTGACTCAACTCTCTTTTAATTCTGTGCTCTCTTGTTCCTTTGCAGCACTATCTGTGAAGTTCAAAGTGAGTCCTTATGGGTGGAGATGAGCTTCTGTACAAGCAGCAGCCCTCCTTTGCTCACCTCTGGGACCTTCTCCTGGCACAGCACCAAGAACAGCTGAGCTGTTCTCTCAGACCTACTTTTTACAGAGCTGTCTTGCCAGCCTTACACCCCTACAGAGCCATTTTGCCAAAGAAGCCAGGAACAGAACTAATCTATGCTCATATGTATTGCTTTTGTATTTTCCAGTGCTAGGCATTTACAGACAGACCTTTGTGACAAGTTTATTCCTTCATATGTTTATATCCTAAGCAAATGCTAACAGGATAAATGTGCTGTCTGCTTCAATCCCTGCTTGCCTATTTCTCTCCAAAATAGTTCTGCAGGATCTGAGTGCTCTCTATGGCAAGCTGGTTGTCTGGTATGTTTATCTCCCAACTGAACACTGGCGAATACAAAAATGACACGCCACCTTTTTGCAGGAAGAAATAAACTGAGCTTCAGTCTGTCTTTGCCCTTTGCTGTATAAAATAATAATAACAAAAAAAAAGAATAAGAAAGAATATGTACTTGGTGCACAGTCCCAGTGACTTTTACGCAAATCCACTCTTACATAGATCTGCTGTACATGAGAAGCATTTTAACATCAGTTTACTATCAACAGGAAGCAAACTGTTTGAGAAATGCCAGAAAAATGGCTTTGTGAAATCTTGCAGCCTTGTAAAGTAATGTTTTTAAGCAGCTAAGCAAAGGAAATGTCTCAAATGAAACTAAGTGATAGCTCACTGTCAAATGCTCCGACAGAAGGACAGAGCAGTGCTTCAGCCACAAGAAAATCCACCCTGCTATCAGGTTAAAAGCTGCACTAGGCTAATTATGAATCCAGATAATAATTGTGAGAGGAAGATGGAGAGACTTCCTTACAAGTTGTAAAATGCATTTATCCCACAAGAAACTCCTCTTGCAGGTCTATGTACACATGGCCTTGCATTCAAATGGCCTGATTTCCAGCTCAGGCTCTGTGGCGAGGGCTTCTTTGCTGGCTCACTCATCCCTAACTTGCACCCTGTCTTTTAGAAGTACAAGCTTTCATCACCAAAACCAAGATGTGAGTGGAAATTCAGGCTATCAAAAAATAAGGCCCAGCTTAAGAGCCAGCTTTACACAACTGCCTTTGGAAGAGTAGTACTTCTCATATTCAGACTACAGGTTTTGTGCTGTGATGAGCACATGCTGCATAGCACCACGATCGATCTCATATCTGGGGATGTACCATCCTTTTCCCAGTTTGCAAAAGCCACATTTTTAACTTGGACTGCTAGAGGGCAACTGTGGACTTCAAAATATTGCAAAGATTTGCAATGGAAAGGTCTCATTAACTTGCATTTCATTCTTGCAAATTGAGAAATGCAGCTAAAAATGCCGCTGTACATAATATTCTCCTCCTCTGTAATATTCAGGATATCTGTACCAACTGCTGTAACAGTACTCTGCACTGCAAATGTAGGCTCCCATCTCTCAGTATAATTGCTGGATATTGTGGTATTATAAACATTGGCAAGGACATCACAGGTGGAAAGAGCCTCCTCATATATAAGGCTTAAAAAGATCTTAACACTAAATTGACATTTAACTACTCTATAAGGTTAACAAAATGCTTCACAAACGTATTTTAAGACCGGCTCTGATACTTGAGAGTAGGTGCACACATTTTTAAAGATATAATTTACACTTTGATTCCGAGTACACGTAATGCTTTCTGTATAACAGAGTTGACTTGTCCTCTACAAATATTTCTGAGGTAACTTCAAAGGCCAACTGGAATTTCTTCTATGGAAAATAGACAAACTCTAGGATTACACACACAGGGAGGGCGACCCAACTTGGGGTGCCAGGCTCTCCTTCCAAGGTCACAGGCTCGTGTCCAGCCTTGATGGATGCTTCTACCTAGCGACTGATCAGTGCTCGGTGTAAACTGGGGCACTCTAATCCAGTCCCTAGGCAACAGATACCCATATTAAAAAACAAACCCTTATACAACGTGGTGGACAGTAACCGGCAAGGCCAGGAGAGATGCAAAGGAATGAGGACATGCAAATTAATGACCACTTTGACCTACATGCATCCTCATCATTGTAATAGCTCAGCTAATGTTCTTAAAAGGGCTTCTTCATGCCAAAGAGGAAATGCTCTGCTTAGGGACTGCAGAGAAAACTATTTTTCTTCTTCCCATAATGAGTTTACATGGAGAAGAAGGGAGCCCATGCACCAGCATTCTCGAGGCAACGCTTCTCAGCTGTCCTGCATTTAGGCAGAGGAATGACTTACACTCCTTTTGGCAGCAAGGCCAGCTGAAGTAGCTCTCACCAACCCTCCTGCCCTATGATGCTTATTTCCACCCCCAAAACACTCCTTTCAGCGGTGCCAGAACAGCTGTTTTGTGGGGCTGAATGCTGGGCTTGATCAGGCAACTGAGCCTAGTTAAAAATAACCCAGCAAAGAAGTGCTGCCTCAAAAATGCTGGTGCATGAGCTCCCTTCTTCTGGTCAGACTCCACTAGCTATAGTATTACATCCCTTTTGTAGATTAAAAAACAGGCTCAGAATAGTTAAAACTGATACCCGAGAGACTCTTCTAAGAGAAGACACAGAAATATCACACAACAGAGTATCACAGTCCATCTCAACACAGGAAGAGTTTATTAAACCTCCAGGGCTACATACCAAAGCGCAGACGTCCACACAACTCCCACTCCCACTTTGCTCCCTATTTCAGAGGTTTGCAGGGCAATGTGACACTTGATGATCTGCTGTGAGTAAATACACAGGTAGCAGCCGAAGTGACCACCCATGGGACCTTGAGCATCTCCATCATCAGAGGTTTTAAGAAGTTGTTTGATAAGTATCTGTCAGGAGCAGTTTAGTTCGAATTGATCCTGCCTGGGGGAAGCAGGATGGCCTAGATGACCTCGTGTCCTTTTCCTATAACATTCTTATGCAATTCTGGTAAAAGCACAAAGAGAGAAGCCTGATTCTAATCCCAACCCTGATGATGACTTATTTGTCTTTGCAATTATCATTGGCTTCTCAGACTGCTCTTACTTGCTAGAAAGCAGGGATTAAAGCACTTCCTCCCTCACATGAACATATAAAGTACATACACACACAGACAGAAATACATACATGATACACATCGCTGGCTATATTTATTTGTATCTATAACCATTTATCTAAAAGACATACATGTATCATTTCTGTAAACAAGAGTCATTGCAGACAATCATGCAAACAACAGATGAGAATGAAAATGGAAAAGAAAAGCATTAAGGGTAGAGATACCATAACAGTAATTCCAGAGCTGCTAGTCATGACTGCTATTTTTAAAGCAGGGATGGTCTACATGTCAGACTAGTCACATTTTTCTTACTACACAAATGAGCGGTTACGACTCCTGAAGCCAGAACAAATAACTGACTGCCATGGTGTGTTGTAACCATCATGTTCCAACACATCACGTGCATCACCAGTACGCCTCTTCTGTGCCAATATGTGCCAAACTGAGTAAAACATAAGCTCTAAAATAAAGGAAATATTCTATAGCGTGTGTTGTACTGAGAGAAACCACAGGAAAGGGCAGACATATACATCAAAACTTCTGCGTGAAGGCTACAGAAGGCAAAAAAAGCTAGCTGCAGTTTAGCAGCTGCTTTTCAGTTAATTCCTGAGCAGAGTGCTGGCTTGAACTGAACTAAACCAACAGAATGCAGCAGAAACAGAAACCAGAAGGATGTTTCTTGTCTTGACTGTTCAGCTCTCCCTTCAGTGTGCCCCATGCCAGCAACCGAATGGTAATAGATGGTCTTACGTATTACATATAAAATCTAGCTTGCAAAAATATTTTTTACATGTACAAGTACACTGTGTAGGATTCATACATAGCAACCAGCCTCCATTCTCACAAAATGCAGGGTAGCCAAACCTAATAGCTGCTTGCTGAATTGTGTTCATTATATCTTGAAATATGCTGCTGCTCATTGAAGAGGATGCATAAAGAGGTATCACAGGCACATTCATTGGGGCCAGCTGAGAAATCTGCTGTCCTGCGTGCATCTACATACATTATCTATGACTGTGCAATATCTGAATATGTATAGACAAGTTTTAAACACTATATAACTATTACACACACACATTTCTGGGGAGATTAGACGTCTGCTCTCAAGAAATGACAGAAAATGATTGGGGAAAATTTATGAAAACTGAAATAATCACCATGCAAATCACCAAAGTGGGTTTGAGATGCAAAGGGATTTAATTCATCAATTTGCACAGATTAGGCAAAACTGAAATTCACTGCATTAAGAGCTCCTATTTATTTCTTAAAACCTTTCTTGGCTAGGAGCCATTAGGTACTTGTAAAAGATTAGAATTATTGGTGTTTGATGGGTTCTCCTGAAAGGATCGGAAGGGAGAAAACGTCAGATTTGAGTCATTAGGATCATCTTCTTTTAACTCCTGTATTTTACAAAAATATACTTTTAAAAGCATAAATAGATGACAAATTGCCTAACCATCTCCTAGCATGATTCCTGGCCATTACCATTCTCGGCAAGCATGCTTCCAGGCAAACCGCCTGCACTTTGCAAGTGTTCCTCTTTATTCACACTGACACATACCATAGGCTTAAAGATCCATTTTACAGACCCTTTTGTTTTGTCCTGCCATGTGAACACTCAACAACTCTTCCATAAGAGCAAAACAGCTATTACACACCACTAAGCTAGCTCCCCTTCCTTTTAACATAATGTAAGCAGGCAGACTTGATTCCATATGAAGGATGAGCCACACTGACAGCAAGCCACCGTTCATTAGGCTGTGTGCAAATCTTCCTCAAGCAACACCTGTCAATATTCCTACAAAGCAAGCATCAAATCTTCCCTGCTCTTCTTATCCCACACCACTGCTATTCTCCTCCTAAACATCCCATGGTTCGATGATGCTGCTTTTACCAAAACCAGTGTGGTTTCTGCAGGATGCTTCTTGGAAAGGAGCTAAAATTTTTCTAGCCAAATTGATTTACTTAATCTCTGTTTTTTATTGGGCAAGAGATTAGCACCCTAACACATTTCATTAACTCTGTGTCAGCAGACCCAGTTTGCTGATTGACTGAAGTTATTTGATTTGCAAGGGTTGAGGAAAGAAATGCTTCTGCTGACCTTGTAGTCCAATAGAGAAGAAAAAGAGCGACCTCTGTGACAGTTCTACTACACAGAAAAATGCCCAGAGTAGCCAAAGCAGTAATTCATGCTGTTAAAAGTAGTTAGTTTTTTAAATTACACTTGCAAAGACCTGCTTGGTCTTATATTTTAATAAGCCCTTTACTTTGCCTTCAGTACTGCTTTTTCTCTAAAACCATGACTAATGAAACTTGAGAAATAGCCAGAACTCAAATGGCCTGATCCTGCAAAAACTGATCTTGGTAGGTGAGATGTCTTCTAGGCATCAGCACGTATGGGATTGTGTTTGAGAGTAGGGTTACTGCTTATTCCAGAAAAGTTGGCCCAAGTCTCGTTTCTTGCATTATTTTTCCTCTCCATTAACCCATGAATCTGAAAAAATGGTTTAAATTGTTGCTTGTTATGTCCAAATACAGGATTCCTTTATGTTGCCAGAATTTTGTAAAAGACTTTGAATGTTTGGTATGTCCAGATTAGACCATCAAATTCCAATGTAACAAACTTAAAAATCCTATTGCAAACAGGCTACACGTGATTTTAAGATGTTAACTCCTCTACAGTTTCCTCATCTATCTATGACGCATTAAAAGTGCAGCACTGTTTATCATAGTTTATACAGACACTAAGAGAGAAATGGCTAAAAATGTGGGTGAGGTGAAATGTATTTGTCAAGAGCAGTATTAGCCATAGACAAATGGCTGAATAATTCCATTATTTTGCAAAACAAACACGTTAACCTTTTCTCCTTGTTTTATAATTTATATCAGGTGCTAACAGTGACTAAAATGTAACTAAAATTTGTTTGGGTCTTTAAGGGATTGGATGAAATGTGCACATGAGGACAGTATTTGAAAGCAATGCACAGTGCACTTGGCATTGATCAGATAAGGACCAGTTGTGAGCAGTTTCTTGCACTGCTGGAGGCTCAGACCTGTTCTAGAGATCGACATGACTAAAGAATCCACATAGATTTTATAAAATCAGGCAATAATATAGAAGGAATCTTGCATGAAGTAAAAAAGGTTCTCTTCCTTACCTTGAGAAGTTGCAAAGACACCACATGTGGATTGTACTTTCTAGGATGAATAAATTAAATTTAAATGATAGGGTTTTCTGAGTTTTCCTTTTTTTTTTTTTTTTTTTTTGTTTTCCTAAGCTTTCCTTCCCACTTACTTATAATACAGATTTACATCTTCCCTACTTTCAAACATCATGCCAATGCCAGAACAAGAATCAAAAGAACGAAAGCAGAGCGTCTGAGAAGACTCAGTTTAGGCTCTTTAAACGTTCTAATATTTTGTTTAAAATTCCAATAGTTAATGAGCATTATTCAGAAGGGATGTCCTTGTTAGCAATTCAATAGCTCTGCTTTTTCAATTATCAAGCAGGATCACACTCATGCTTGAATACCTAGGAGCAAAAATGGGTACAAGCCTAGAGCATAAGAACATTCTTTGAAAAGGTCACTTTTAAAAGACATTCCAGAACTCAACATAGTGCAGCTGTGCTACCTCCCCCAAGAGTCTAGAATGCTTTCATTCCTTTTAAATGTAATTCTGGGGAACGAACAGGCCTTATTTTTCTCCTCAGCTTTGCAAAGACCTACATGTTGTACTTAACTCTCGGTATACAGGTACTCCAGTTTTAGGTCATGAACAGCATCCACATTTGGACATATATTCTAATTGCCTATTAGGGGACAACAAACTTCCTAGCCATGTGAAAGAGAAGCCTACCTCTCTCTGTTAACAATATAAAAAGCTCGAAGTTAGATGCTGTGCTGTTATTCTAGCTGTGATAGTCCAAAGATACACATCAGCCCCAATTAAGAACGAATTAGTATGAATATACATTACTGTGTTTAAGCACCTTCAGAAACAGGGTCATTTTGCGAAATGCTAGACAGAGTTCAGTTATGATATACACACACGCACATTGCGTGTTTGCAAATTTTCCCTCTCTGCTTGCTGCCTCGTGTAACTGCAGGTGCTGGCTGGGGCCTGCCGAGGCCCTGTGGGCGCAGAGCTGGCAGCTGAGGAACCAGCTCGCTGCCCAGACCCCGTGCTGCTGGCGGGGAGCCTGCCAACACCTCCGCCTACTCCCTGAGTGCTGAGCTGTCTGCCATGCGTCTCTTCTTACACTGGGCTTTGCGTTCGTCCTTACCTTTTTGGTTTCTCCCTGACAAAATGTCAGTGTTGTTACTAACACTTGGCAACCAGCAGGGATGGCTTGCAGGTTTCCCCCTCTCCCTCCTTTCTAGATCCCAGCCCAGGCAGAAACTCTGTTTTCTTTAGTGCTTAAATCTCCTTCCCCAAAGTCCACTTAACTCACCATGTTAACACCACTAAAATCTATTAACAGCAGTAGTCCAAGGTAGAAGTTTGCTGCACATTTCAACTTCTCTGCTCTAGAAAAGAAATCCATCTTTTGTTAGAGGGAGATGACAGCAAGCATTGGGTGGCACAGGGTATTCTCATTTCAGCTATTAACTGTATTGTGGAGTTAATTTCTATCAACTGTAACAACAGATAATGTATGAGGCACCAAGGAAAAAAAATCACAGTATTTTGAAACTCTACAGCTTTTGGAAAAACTGTAGGCATGAGAATGACTGGTACATAACCAGATCACAACTCAAGAAGAAAAGAGCATAGAATGCTTGAAACCACATTTCAAACACAGGAAACAGACTTCCCACAGCAGGACAATGAGACCACAGTCAAACACCAGCAACAGGGTACTCTTGAGTAACTGCCTTAACCTCTCTGAGTGACAACAGAAAAGAAAAAAAAAAACAAAAAACAAAAGGTGATGGGGGGATGTTAGTTTACACTGTGATAATGTAAGGATTCAGAACAGAAGCTCGGGAGGGCTATATTCATTCATCTTGGAACAGCTGAAAGGAAGAATGAAAAATAAGCAAAGGTTTTCTAGATTTGAGAACCCTCTCATTGCTCTCTGCAAGCTCACTTGTCTGCTCTCCACTATGAAGTATGGGCAAAAATTATTAAAACAAACAAACAAACATAAACTAATGGAAAAAACTGTTCAAAGCCAAAGGATTCTTGTTAGCCGAGCGGGTCCCCTTCTGCTCCATATGCCATTTGGGGACCCTGCTTCTGAAGCTGCTGCTGTTCCCCTGACCTGCGGAGCTGCGGCTGCTCGGGGTTCTGGCGCGGGCCTGCAGTGCTCACGGGGAGAGAAAGCCTTGGGAGGAGCCAGCAGATCTTCCCCTCACTGCTCCTTGGGAGGAAGAAAACAAAGCACTGCATTTATTTGTTGTTCCTCTGCCAAACTGTGACATGCAAACAGTCGCGCTGGGGGATGCAAGGCCTCGCCAGAAACCTTGCTGTCATTGCTTTTCTGTTCTGTAAAAGAAAGCATGTGTATTTGTGCATGTGTGTCCACATGTACTTGGATGGAGAGAGAAGATGAAGTAATGATTCCCCCTGCCTCCCCAGGCCAATTAACATTCCCTTGGAGGTTTTTAATTAAACTGAATGTCTGCCCAACAAAGAAGGCAAGTCTGGGAGGTTGACATCACACCTCCTTAAAAAACACACACAGACACACCTCCCAGATAAAGGCTATTTATTATCTACTCAAGAGACTCCCTGGGATTCCTTCACCTCCTTTGGCCTCTCTATGGCCAAAGAGTCCCTTTCTTATCTGTCTGACAGGTCTATACAATGCTTAATTGACTTGCCTGGGGTCTTGGTTTTTATTTCTTTGGGGGAAGCAGGGCCTGGGGGTGGTGATGGAGAGAGATCCTGTCCTTTTTGCTCAGAATGAAAAGACTCCCATAATAATGCCATCCATTTGCAACCATGACCCCCTAGAAGATACTGTGCAGACAATGATTTTCCTCACAAGGTTAGTGGGAGCTGGGAAAAACACAGTACTGAATTCTCAACTACTTTGGCTTTTGTTTTCCAAATGCTATGAAAAGTCTAGCATTCAGCAGTTTGAACTCCCCGAACACTGAAGCTGGATTTCACAAACACCAAAAACTTCAGACAAGTCAGTCCTGCTCAGCTAGAACCATGGCTGGCTGCAAACACACTTTCGACAAGTAACGAGAATCACCGCTTGCTGAGACGCCCAGAAACCCATGGCACGAGCAATGGTGTGGCCATGGGTAAGGAGCAGGGAAAGCTCACGGAGCTGCTGGCATGAACGCGACAGCACTTCAGCCCTGAGCAGCTATGCCACTACTGTTGCACTGCCGAGGAGATACCTTCTGTTCCTCCCGAGAAGCCTGGGACTGATGACATTTTTCCCCAGCAGCACTGGATGGCAGCATGGACCCTGTGAACGGGGGCCGACGAGAGGCGTGGAGCCGCTTTCGCAGCCGGCTGCTGCTGGCAGGAGTGATGCTGCGATGCACTTCTCTCACATCTGGGACACATGGCCTCACTCTCCTGCAGCCCCACGCCGGGCCTCATCTAACGTCTCACTGAGCGAGGTCTGCATGTCAAGCCTTTATCCTTAAAAGCAGATCAAGTCAGCACACAAGTCGCAACCCCAGCTTTTTTTTGCTATTAGTTTTTGGCACGTTTAGGGAGGCAAATCCACTCGCTAAGGTGCCAGTCACACCCCAAAGCCAGCACGATGGGAAGGGTCAGCATGGAGCAGCGAAGGGCAGGCTGACGAGGGCCCCTGCAGCAGCTGAGCTGCCGTTCCAGCTCAGGCAGCCTGCAAACGCGTCCTGAGCCGTGAGGGGCAGTAGGCAGGGGCCAGGGGCAGGACTGCAATATACTTCCTTCACATGAAGGAGCACTGCAATATATCACAGAATCACAGAATCATCTTCCTTAGTGATTACATGTATCAGTAAGCATCCCCCACCAGGCTACCCTCTGCAACAGTCACTTGTAAAACTTTGCCCTAAATCCAGCGTCGGTGGCTGCATATGGGAACACACATCTATAAACCAACCAAGGCTGGCTTCAAGCAAAACTTAGTGAAATCTGGTCACTAGAAATCTGCCTCCTAGAAGAAGAGGGAGGTTTCTAGCCCTGCTGGCTGGGTCTGGGGATGGGCAGCAGCCCATCTGATTGCCATGTTGCCTCAAGAAAGCATTTTGCCTCTGAGCCTGTGGTAGTGAGGTCCAATTTTGCCAAAACATCCTTACTGATGGCTCCACAAGTGAATGCAGAAATGATGCAGCAGAGGAAGAGTAAATGAGCAAGGAGGGAGTGCTGAGGGTGCCTTCCCCTTCTTACCCCTCAGAGCTTTAGGGCAGCATTTTGGAGAGGCTGTTGACAGCACAGGGAGGGAGCCATGTGCTGCTGCAGGGAAGGTGACGCAGAGCACTTGCCATCTGTGCACATCTGTGAGCATCATGGGCCTTTAATACACCCTTGGGCTGGGTGAGGGCTGTGCACACTGCCAACCGTATGGAATAAAATGCAGGAAATCCTCCAGAGGAAACCAGGGAAACTGGGATTCTCACAGCTGCTTGCAGTTCAGAGAACTGGCCAGTAAGTAGCAGTTTATACTGGATAGTAAGAAACTGTCTCATGACTTGCATTCACCAAATATATTTAGTGTCTATTTGTTGTATTAAAATCAATTTCCCTAATTAGATAAAAAATTCCCCAAAAACTGAGAGAGACAGGAACTGTCTGAGTGCGTGCTAGAGAAATATCCAGATAATGTAATAAAAATGAAAGGAAATATGCAATTAAGAACTAAACCATTTCTCTAATTCGACAGCTTAGTATCTCTTCTGTCTTGTATTCTGAAATTAAAAGATGCTGCTCTTGCATCCCACCAACGCTTTCAATGCTGTTCTCACGCAGCAGTGCAATTCAATACCCTGGAACTGTGTCCCATGCTCACAGCTGTACGCTGTGTGCATACACTATGCAGTATGTTCCCATGTATTAAAGTATAGCAGAGGCTTTATATGAGTCCCCATCCTCACAGTGCTTTTTTCACGTACCTAAAGGCAGACAAAACGTACTGAGATCCTCAGGTGACAGTATTCAAATGCAAAGAATAATAATTATAAACAAGTCCCTTTCAAGAGATAAATGCATCATATATTGTATGTTTATGTATTAATATATTATAATTAATTCCCTCTAGCACTAATGCTGGCTTGGCCTGGAACCAAAGCAGCTGTCTTGGGGGATTCTCTGCATGGTACTCCCTCTTAAATACACTAGAAGCAGACACTTATCCACTTTTAGGCCTTTTATAATGTTTGCATGGACAAAAATAGAGAAAGAGGCAAAGACGGGAGGCGTGGGGAGAAAAGAATAAAAACAAAAAAAGAAATGCAGCCTGGAAGTCAGGAAAAGCGAGTTTCCCGCAGCACAGCTCCAGGGGTGCTTTCTAAGTCTCTCAATAGTGATTCAGAGAGCCGACGCTTATTGGAGGAAACCAGGCTAAAGAGATTATCTGAGTTTGCAATTGTATATCGGTTTGGTTATTTTACATGCGGCTTCTGATGTCCATTTCTATTCCAGAGACAGAGCTAAAAAGCTCAGCTTTGTTTGCTGCAGCTCAGAAAAGAGGATGTGGGGAGGCAGCTTTATCAATACCGCAATACAAAGAAGTCCACATTCTCTCCAAAGTCCAGTGTTGCCTTTCTTTGTAACTTGGCCTTCCTCTGCTGGTATATCAAACCTACAAATTTCAAAATATTTTTCACTGTACGCCTTAATGTCTTGTTATTTAACCTCTCTAGCTGCACCTTGACCCAGGCCAGGGGGTAGGAGAGTTTGAGGATCCAGCCACAGTGAAAACAAATACTTCAAAGAAGGACAAAAAGATCCCTACAGACAATGTGGCAGCAAATACAGTAAATGAATCAAGAATGATGCAAAACTAATTCTGCACCAAATTATGTATGCAGCACTGCTCATAAATTTTGCAGAAAGGAAGGAATCTTAACACTGAAAATGTTGAAGTTCTCAAACTTTAAGGAATGTGAACAGATTGGCTGACCTGCTACAAATAACTGTAACCTAAGACTACGAAAATAAGTTGCCCAAGAAGAAGGGGCCTCATAGAAGAAACAGTCTTACAGGTGGAGCTGAGAACTGGCTCCTGCAAAAAGATTTCCATGTCAGAGAAGCATCCTCTCTTACTATCTAAACACTAACATACATCTGCACTAAGTGCAACAAGTGGATATTCCAAACTTTATCACGTTATCTGCAGATGGGTTAGACCTATCCTCAGTCTGATGTTGTGATTCTGTGGGTATCTTAATCTTCCTTATCGTGTATCCTGTGGTTAAACTAGTTTCAACAGAGGTGAAGAGTTCACCATTTCTAAAGCTTCTCACCTGCAACCATTTCCAACTCTCTCTGGCCTACTTTTCCTAAAAGACTCAACTTATAAAACAAAAACCTTACAACCATATAAAGCACCCCAAACCCTACTAATAGGGTCTGTCAGCATTACTGTACACCCCAGGCCTTTGTACCAGTCTTCCTCACTCTGCAGGATGACAGCTTCCTTGCTGGTCTGGGTTTGTCCATCCCTGCGTGCAGAAGCCTTGGCCTCTAGATGAAAATGTTAGGCATTACTAAAGGTCTGCTATTTCTCATATCGTTCAGGCCTGTCAAATATCGTCCAGTATGTAGAACAGCACTAATGGGGCAAGGGATTTCATGGACTGTCCTGTCACATTGTTTTATATATGTGTATTAAATTAGTGCAAGCTGACTTTGTCAGTGAGACGTTAGTCTGCAAGATGCATCCACATGTGCAACAGAGTCCTGTAAGATACAGAGAGATTAAGGTCACATTGAATAAACAAGGATAAGTGGAAAGTCCATAAACCTCTCTTTGTCTACAATCAGCTATATATGATACTGCAAATTGAAGCAGCTGTGTGAGAACCACCTTATATTTGGAAAGTCAGGCACAGCCCCAAGTGCAACAGTGACAGTACCCAAAGGACACGAGGTGATGATTTCATTTTGGCTGTTAGTGAAGACCAGGTGTCCCTGCATGTATGGCTAGTTCTAGTGCTGCTTCAAGGCTGCTAACCACAGCATCCTCACTATTTCTCTTAATGTCCAGAGCTGGATGATTTGTTTGTATTTCAGGACATTCCCCAAACCTTGCATTGATTGGTGCTGACATTGCTGGTTCTCCCTTACAGCATCAAATCCAGAGAGGTTTTTGAAGCACCTTGTTCAGCATTAGAAAGAAAATGGGGCACAGATGAGAGCTACTCAGTCAAAAACAGGATCATGGGCAGCAACATGGTAGCAACAATAGAATTAGAAAGAACAGCTGACAACTTCTCTTCTCAAGGTGTTTACCATTTGTTGGACAGCAGAGATGCAGCCTAGAGCTGTTGTCAGCCCCTGAGAGCAGCAGTAAAAAAGAAGTCTACAGCAATAGACTATAAACTAATTCATATCTAATGAATGCCAGTTTCAGGCACAGCTTTCCAAATCTTACTACAGCAGCAGATCAATCTCTGGGACACAACTCTTTAAGAAACCAGGGTTCGTTGCCTTTGCTTCTCACATAGTTAATTCTGAGCAAAAGCACTTAGCCATGGACAAAGCTTTTCACCCAAGTAACATCCTCTAATTCTGTCACTGTCGTCTGCTGTAAATGGCAATGCTTCTTTGCATCTTCTTCACCACACAGGAAAAAATACTAACTTCCACTGAACTCTCCGTTCCTGGAATCTGAACTTCCTCTGTCTAGCATACACTGCAGATCAAGCAGAGTTCCACAGTAGGCTGTGTTAAACTAAACTAATACAGCTCAGTTCTTTTTGGAACTATTCCTATAGCTGCAACTAAAATTAAACACCGGTCAGCAACATATCAAGCACTAATCAGAGCCTTCCCTTTTTTATTTTAGGAAACCGTACAGCATTTTGTCTGTATTTGTCAGGAAATTTCCAATCTTAAACCTTACATCTGCCAAGGTTTATAAATCTCCCCATGTCATCCTGTTCTGCTCCTTATTTCTATTTTTTCTCTCTGTGCTTGTGCATGTTCGGAGAGCAGTGCTGTTATTATTTATGGCACTCCTTATCCCCTCACCAGTGCAGACATTTTTATGACTCATGGCCACATTCCAAAGCACAACGTGAAGGGGCTTAATGGCTGTGGCAGAAAACTTTTTGGATATCATATATGTGTCAGTCTAATATTTTAATCATTCCCTGCTTTAGGTACAACACTTTGCCCTCTAGGGTTTGCTGGGTTACAGCACACTCATACATGTTTCACCAACTCTTTGCCTCAGGAAGGCTCCATCAAAATTCATAGCAGGGCAATGCGATATCCAAAGGCCCAGCGCACTCTGGACAGGGGCACGAGCAGGCATGAATCTTGCAGCACCTTGATCTGCATCATCCTCCCTGCCTTGCAGTCAGGTCTTTTTGCACAGGAACAGTTAATACACCTGAGCGAGTAGTTTGCAAACTTGCACCCATTCCCAGCACTCCCTATTAAAGTGAATTTATTAATCTGCTTGCAGCCGGTGTTCCCGAGACGACTGGCATGAGTCGGTCCCCGGGCAGTGTTAGTCGGTTCTCCTGGGTCTCTTTCTGAAGCGCTGGCAGGGAAGAGGCAGCTGAAGGGGGCTCCAGAGAAAGAGACATTGAAAGACGGGGCCAAAGGAAGGGGTTTCAAGAACTTCTTGTTTAGGTGATGTTGCACGTGTCTCCATTACTTATTAAGACATTAAAATACAAGAAGACTAGGATTAAAAATCTGTCAGTTCAAATAGAAATACAAAGCACAGCCTGAGTGAGATGCCCTGGAGCTGCAGGCAGGGCTCAGTTTGACCCCTTCCATGCTATCTGGCTATTCCTCTACAATGGCACCACAGTTCTCTCAAAAAGTGCCTTTTAAAAGGCAACTGAAACCATGGAAAGCCTTGGGGCACAGATACATAGCCCAACCACTGCCCCTTCAAAGAACTGAAGGCATGGCTCAAATTATACCAGTCATCTTTTAGGTGATGGGGGTTGCTCCTCAGAAGTAACCAAAATGCTTCACATGCATTATTCCCTGCCATCTGCCCAGCCTGCCACACTAAATAATTCTGCTCTCTTCTGAAAGGTTGGCCTTGATTGTGCAGAGGTGAGGCATGAAAAGGAGGATTAAGTCTCCTGACTCAAATGCTTTGTAGGAAGGACTGATCCAAGGTCAGGCACGCACATCTCTTTCCAACAATGCCCAATGGAAAAAAGTGAACTGCAGATGAAGAGAACCGGCCAAGAGAACTGCTATCTTTTTTTAACCTTATAAAAATAAAACCTGCACCAAAATTAGAATAAAATATGCAGGCAGGGTAAAAATGTCTCTGGAGCACTGGGAATCATTTGAACACATGCTTCAGTGTCTAATCAAAGCCTAGCCCCAAGGAGAAGCCTGAGTACAAACCGTAGCCCTCAGAGGGAAGACAAGCATGCTAAGACAGGCCCCATTGGGAGAAGACCTTTCCAGAAACTAGTTCCTGGGGCTGCGTTTATCCCAAATATGCTGATAAAAAATTGCACTCACAAGGTATTGTCTGCCTTGGGATGCAAGCACACCAATCTGCAAGACCCCCGAGTATCAAAGCCCAACCCTGCTGCTCTTTCTGCTGTAGAGTCCAGTGCAGATTCATGTTTCTTAAGAGTATTTAAGAGACAAGCTCCTAAGTGAGAACCTAACACATCACTTATTTCAATATTAGAGTAATATACCCTTCAATACAAAATAAACAGAATCAAAAGGGCACTGTTTAAACAGTACAGAACAAAAGAGTTTTACCTTTCTCCTGTTTTTAACATCCCTGAAATTAAAAAAATACTACAAGGATATCATAATGACCACGCCTGTCCCCTTGCGTCCTTGCATGTCAGCCTCCGCCTGTAACTGCAGACCTCACAATTCATTTAGTCTGGTTTGGTTACCCCAGCTCCCATGAACACGAAGACAACGTCCATGCAAAGCAGCTTATTGCGTGCATCGCAATGCCTTCTTGACCCAGAGCCCCTCATGGTATAAAACGAATTTGGAAAATTAAGTATTGAGTAATGACGTCTCTTTATTTGTAGCACTAGGAGCCTACAGTGAACACTCCAGACTGGACCTCAAGGGGAAGGAGCTGAGGGCAAGGACTAGCAAAGGCTGACAAACAAAAGCCTTTCTGGGTTACTGCTTGGCAGCAAGGTGGCCTTCAGCATAGCTGCAGTGCAACTATTGCTCAGCCACCGAATGTGACAGAGAAAGACCTTCTGGTCTCCATGGGGAAAAGAGAAACACCTCCAGCCTTGAAGGGACAGAGAGAGGGCTGTTGTGGCCCTCAAAAGAACATCAGTAATGGGCCATCGATCTGTGCTGCTCTCTGCAGTGCCTGTAGTCCTTACAAAAAATCTCCATGTGAAAAACAAACAAACAAACAAACAAAAAAAACGATTCTTATAGCAGGAAGACTTAAAGAAATGCAGTGTTGCAAAAACAACTTCCCTCCCTCCCTCCCTCCCTCCTGAGAGAAGCCTGTTCTTCTCAGTCTCATCTCAGATACGTCCTTTCCCTGTGCTGCCTCCGAGACGAGACACTTCTGCCACCACCGTCTTGATGCAGAGAAACCATCTCTGCCAACAAATTGTCAGAGAATTTCAGTCTTAATAATCATCCTGCCCTGCACTTCAGCCTGATCCACATCCCAGAAGGAAGATTAATCCGCTAAGCCTCTCAGCTCCTAGAAACGATACTTACAGGCAAACAGCTATCCCCAGTCATTCTCCTCCTCAGATGATAATCAGAAAAATATCTGTATTTGGCTCACTATGACAAGCTGATCTTAAACCTCCTAAGGAGCACAAGCTTGTTGGCTCTAGGGATAACCCTGCTGGCCCCTCTGCTTTAGCCCAGCAGCCGAGCAAGAACCAGGCAGGCCATGCACGGAAGGGTTAACGCAGGGGCTATATAGGCAAACCCTGAGCTCAGTGCTCATCCACAGCCAATCCAGCCTCCACAGGCACCTGTAGGCTTGGGTAGGGTAATCCTTTAGCTCTTTTCTTCTCCCAGACAGTACAATCACAGGTGCTGTTACACTCACTTCATCACTATTAATGTATTCTTTTGATTTGCAAAACGACACGTAGATGTGTAGACATCATGGACATCTTGGCATCTCTATGAACCAGAATCCATTTACAATTAAGTTGGAAGCTGGATCACTTGTTAGGAAGCCAGCTAAAGCTTTCCCTATAAAGAAATCAATACCTCTGAAGCTTCAAACTGCCACACCTCAGTTTAGAATAAGTATTTTGTAGAGGCTTTGCAGGGGATGAGAAAAGCAGTGAATAAAGACATGAAACATCCCAGTCACAGCATTTAAGAAAGAATTTGGTACATTTTTTTTCTCTTTATTTTTTAAGATTTTCATTTTGAGCAATTCTCTAGAAATTATGCTTTATCCTACAGACTTTATGCTTCTTTTTTTACTTAGACTGTAAACCATTTGAATGATGAACTATATATTTTTTATGCTTATATAATCCAAGCCACAAAGATATACCAGGAACTGGAGGTAGTAAATTATCTTTTTTTTTTTTTTCCCATATGTAGGTAATATACATGATTTCTGGCTGAAGAAAATTGCCTTTTGGTACTTTATTCTCTCCTGGAATCAAAAGGGGCTGGAAGAAGAAAGGACAGGCAATAAAATATATGCAACACAAACAGTTTGTGATAGGCTATGGCTGCTTCACATTAAGAAGAGGTTAATTAGAGCAGTGATATAAAGCAGGCAGCAGTGGAAACGAGAAGTAGGCCTGCAGGGAGAAGAAATAACTTGCCCAGCCCTGCTAAGCACTCACCAGACCTTAAGCAGAGAGGCTGCACAGCACAGAATGCCAAGGAGTTATTTCCTCTTAAGTCTTCTTAAATCTTCCTCTAGATTTGGTCTCAAACGCACAGTACAGCAGGCCAAAGTAAGCCCTGAATTTTTGGAAGCGAAGGTGAAATAGAAATGCACAGGTAGCTCGGGTTTTCCGTTGAAAGTAATGTGGTTGTTCAGCCTCACCTACATCTAACATTGTATTTTTAGAGCTGTGTGTTGTTTCGTTACAGATTTAGGTGTTTTACACATTTTTGTCTGCCAATGAACATCATCCTGCACTTGCTGCTGTTTCCCAGAGATTCAGCAAACACCTGCATGGAACCAAAACTGAGGAGGAAGAGATGCCCTCTGTTTGACATGTGTTAAGGAAAGCCCTAGGAAGAAACCTTACGCACCTCACTGCTGCAAAAATGAAAACCAAAGCAGATGTACATGGGAATGACAGGAATGGAAGAATTTACTGTTCATGTTAAGCTAAGTATTTCACGGCTAAGCAAGTTGGGAAAATGGCACAGACATCACAGATTTTCACCTAAATATCTGTGGAAATAAACTATTTTCTTTCAGCAGCTCCATTTTGTTCTCTCTCATTTGGCCGAGTGCTTAAAATGTTTAGGGATCGTATATTGTGTGAAGGCCTCAGAGCATACAAGCCAGGCAGGTCATTCAGGAAAACTGTGAGCTCGCAATTTGCTCTAATTAATTCATTTCTTTGTAAATCACTCTGTAGAGCCTCAATTACTTCAACACCTTCCTAATCCTGCTCTCCGGCAGCTTTCACAAACTCACACCTACATTTTGTAGTCCTAACAATGATCCATTTTACAGAGATGTGGTTAATTTCTAACATATTCTCCTACTCAAATTGGGCTCTTTTAAGGATAAGAAATAAAATAAAAGGGCTGTGCTGTAACTAATCCTTCCACCCTTCAAAAATAAAAATCAACTCAGCAAGCTCAATAAAACTAATGGTAAAAAAACATAAGCCTGGAACAACTGAGTTAAATAGAAGATTTTATAACAAACCCTCAGCCCTCCAATGTTGAAATTCAACTACACAGGAGGGCTCCTTTTTTCTCCTCACTTTTCTGAAGGCTTTCTTGATAAAGTTCTGTGACAGGACTAATTCTGTGTAACTAAAGTGCGCTAATTGAAATGCAACCCATCATTTCCTTCTAGGTGATTTGTTCTTAATATCTGTTCTGCATCAGGGTTTTGATACTTAGATGCACCCACTGTGCCATTGGGAGGAAGGAAAAAAAACCTATTAGCTGTAGCAGAGATAATGAAAAGCAGAGAAATTAAAGGGGAAAGGAGACAGAAGGCTTCCTCTCTTTAGTCAAGGCCATTCCATATTCCACATGACTCGCTGAGGCTGGGCCAGCGCAAACAAGTTGGCACTTGGTGTCCTGAAGGAACAGGCTGGCATTTTGGCACGAGTCTTTGAGAGACAGCCTGGGTTTGGATCCCATCCTTGCTCTCCAGCTGACACCTGACTTTGGACAGAGCTCAACAGGAAGCAAGGCATCTGGAAAAAAGCCTGCGATTCCTTATCTAGGGAACAATGAGAAGCTAATACAGCAGCCTAAATGAGACATGACTCAATTAATGAGAGCTGATGGGGCTAATGACTAAACAGATGGTATTCCTAAAAAAAGATGAGGGAGGGGGAAATATAGTTGTGGTAATCGACCTGCTGCAGCTTACATGGCAACTCTAATGCTGCCTCTTGCAGAGCACCGAAACCACTGAGAAAAAAGAGCGCTGCTGGCCTCAAATGCAACGTGGAGCAAACTACAAGAGGGAACTACCCTGCATACCTGGGCTAAGGCATCACATTCCTCCTTCCTGTACGCAGAAGATGATTTTACCAGAAAAGGCCCCACCTATAGTCACCGATAGGCTGGCAGAAATTTTGTGACAATCAGGATTTCTACCTCTACATACACTCGGTTCTTCTTTTTGTGGCAGACCACAGCAAAAACACCTTGATAAAGCCTTTCAAACACAAAAGTGCTTAGAAATGAGACAGCTCGAATTAAGGAGCTTCTAATTGCAGACCACCATACAGTGGTGGTGTCAGCATCTATGCGTAATGGTAACTTGGGGACAGACAGACTGTCCCCTTGTGAGACAGTCATATGTCCCTGGAGCAGCCCTGTGAAGGTTTGGCTGGACTTGGTCCCACTTACTATCGTAACTCGGTTGATATTACAGGTCTAATGTTATGGGCCACTGGATTGTCAAGGCGAGTCAACATTAGGGGTAAAAAGCGGCCTCTCCTTTCTCATGATATGTCAGGTTCAATTATATTTGTGACATTTTATCATGGGCCTGAGAAAATGTAATGAGCACAAACCTACAAATCTGATCAAGATACAATGCTTCTAGCTCTAACTAGAAGCCCCCTTTTAAGCACTACCCATATGTTCATTCGTCAGCTATTCTTTGATTAAGCTGCTGTGATCAATACATACAGTGTTGTTAAAGCTTCCTGCGGATTAAATATGCCACTGTAGCATGTCTGTTCTGATAACAGGTTTTGCAACAATGGGCCCCTCCATGGTGTGTGCCAGCAGGAGGGAGGAGGGAAGGTTCATCCTGCTCAGTGATGCGTTATGACTGACAGGAGTGTCTGCTCTGGGATGAACTTTTGATTTCCTCCCCTATACACTGAGATAGCACACAGCTGTCTCCCCCCGCTACCATCAGCCTAATGCAGCAAGCATTAAAGGCAGTCACATCTTTTCAGATGGTTGTCATTTAGAAACAGGGTAGAGGAAAGAAAAAAGAAAAATAAATTAAGAAAATGAAACTTGCCTGAACCTATAAAAATACTTCCCTAAAAACGGTGGTGCCCAGAGCATCCCTTTCCCCACTTACTCATATCTCTGGATTCGACACTCTCATGCATCACGTTTCACACAGGTCCCGGAGGGCACCCTGCTGTGGCTCCCGGCAGCCCAGAAGAGCCCGTCCATAGAATAATCGCCTCCTCCAGTAAACATCCCCATTACATCAGGTATTTTGTGCAGAGGAGGAATGTCAACAGCGGTGAACTGTTAAGTTCTAGCCAACAAGTGCATGGTATTTCTGTCTCTGTAGCAGGGGTCTAGGATGTTTGTGAGATTTATAGTTGAGCTGTATAACAGCATTTTTTTTCAAGGAATATTTGAATAGCTGTCATCCATCCCAAGTTCTAAATGCAATCATCGATGCCTCATGACTAAAGACAGCCTGTGACAAGAGACTGTTTCAAATGCAAATGGCCCTACCAATTGCCACTAACATATTCGATGGAGTAATGAGTAATTTTATGGTTAAGATGGGGAAGAGGGCTGCTCCTTGGGGATGACTTGGAGTGACCTGCCAGGTGCACGAGATGCTAAAGGAGAGAGGGATAAGAAGCTGCCCTCACACTTCTCTTCAGCTCTGACCTCAGGGACAGCTCAGGGAGGTTACAGTGTGGATCCGGCCCATGTCAGTAATTTCTAGTGCTGACTTTCAACCTCTTCTTTCAGCTGGAGAAAAGAAACAGCAGCACTCATCTATCTCATCTTGAGTTCTTTCTGACAAAAGAACATTAAAATCTGCTCATTAAATTCAGAAAGATTCAGGGCTGATGTTGATCCACTTTAGGAAAGAACAAAAGCAAATAAGTAAAGCCAAAATTTCTGCTTATGTTTGATACTGACTTTTGAATGGGTGCCCCAAACCAGCCAAGGCTGACTCGGTTGAACCTTTCTTTTGACAGCAAGGAGCAGGGCACACCTGCCTCTTGGTGAAACGTGTCCACAGAAATGAAAAATGATTGTACGTGGGGGAAGGAGGAGGAAAAGAAGGCTCTCGTGACAGTCTGAAATTACAGACTATAATGCAGGATTTATTATTGTTTCAACCTTAGTTACACTAAACAACTAGATCAACACTCATTTTTCTTTCTAATAAGGAAATGGAATGTTTTCTGTGTTTCTTTATTCCTATTCAGACTGTACCATTGAGGAAAAGGGTCCTCCACCTCCACTTCCACAAAAGCACATGGTGGCATGGAGCATGCCAAGACCGGCTGAAATCAGCTTCAGCAATTCAAAGCAAGAAAGCATCCCTGTAAGGTAGATAAACCTTTCTCCTAAATTAAACTGCAGAATCCCCTTCAAATAAACAGCACAGTTCCTTGTACTGCAATGGAAAGAATGATTTACAAATACAGCAAATCTTGGGCAAAAAGCATAGAGGGGGATTCTTAGGCAGAAGCACAAGAGAATTAAACTGAACATACTGGCACAGTATCAACAAATCTTTCAGAGAAAGGCTGACAGTCCTGCACAATAAATATGCTCCCTCTTCGTTACAAGCCTGTCTGCGAGAACTCTCTCCACTAAAAGCATTGCTATAGCAAAGTTCTATTTATAGCAATCCTCATGGCAATTCCCTACTTCTCCCCCTTCCTACCCCTTTTCAACAATAGTAATGAGTCTCTCTCTTGGATGGTATTAAAACAAGGGTGAAGGTACTGTCTGCTAATTATAAGAAAAGGTATGTATTATACTGAAGGACCAAATAAAAGGTGTTAGAAATAGTGACATTCAGGTTTTATGACTGTGAAGTTAGCTCATATACATATAATTTTTCATGATTTTCCCCCCTCCTTTTATTATTATATCCCTTTTCTGGAGCAGAACAAGCCACAAGGCTGCGTATTGCACTCCAGGGAGAATATGTGCAAGTATGCGTCATGTTTTGCGTGTACTTTAAAGTGAGTTTTAAGACAGAGTTTTCTGAGGGACTTGTCAGTCGCTGACTGACAGCTGCAAAGTCCATGCTTCTCTTTTCATGCAGGAACAGGTACAGCAAACACAACAGCAGCACAGCATTGTTTCCCCTGAGGTTATGAAAGGCTTGTCTACCTGAAAGCCTGGCCATTTTTCAAGGTATACTAGTTAGTCCAAGAAAACAGACTATCTACCCCTACAGCCCTTTTTTTCTTAAATGTTTTGATCATTATGGCCATAACATTACCACTGTTGCAACTGATGTTGCAACATGAGAGGCTGTGCCTAGCCAAGGGAAGGTGGTTTGTGTTCTGCATTTGCTCAGCCCTTGACCTCTGAAAGAGCATGGCAGTTGTGAGAGTGGCAGGTGGCAAGGGACTTGTATGCAATTCCCACATTTGCTACAAAATGGAGCACTTCTTGATCACTGTCTTTTTAATGAGCAATGAATCATCCCATCCAGGAGTGAAGATGCATGCGTGTAGCAGGACTCTCTGGGTTTCCGCTCTTTATTCTCCCATTTTCAAAATCAGAGATTCCTCCTTGCAGTCATACTCTTTGTATGGGGTTTCAATTTCTGGGCCAGGGCTGCCTGCATTCGATGACTGTGAAGACAAAAACAGGGTAGAGACACCATTCCTGTGGTTCTGACCTTTAGGCATGGGTTTTTCAATTGCTGTGGGAAAAAAGCAGTGGAAACAGAATTCTCATTATTTTTGTGCCCCGGAATTTACACTTCTGAGCAATGATTCTGCTGACACACAGAGGTTGCTACGCTTTCAGTTCGCTGGATGCAGCTCCATTTTTAGTACTCCAACAAAACCAGCTGTGTCTAAATATCTTTCAGACATTAGCCGTTTCCCCTAAGCACTTTACCCTGGTCAAGTGCTGCCCCCCTTGCCCCTGCTTCCAAGCATGCTCGTGGACCTCACAAACCATCCCAAACCACAAGAAGAGCTCAGCTGCACAAGACCAACCCAGGCTGCATAGGAGCAGAAGTCTTATTAGCCAAAGGACAATGCAAAAACCAAAAGCGAGTGATTTTAAAGGTGTCTCAAGCATTAATACATTGAGACAAGCCAGGAAATAGTTGCATTTTCTATGTGTTTCTCCTGACTCAGTTTTCACTACAGTAATTCAATTCAATTAGGATTTTCATAATTTATCCCATTAAATTCAAATGCAACCAATATGCTCTAACAATACTTAAATCAAGCAAAGTTTCCACTTTCTTCACAGTCTGATACAGGCGGGTGATTGCTTTTATCTGAAAGCTCCTGTTTCCAGCCTGATACTTTCGTTACACAATTTGAAACTGTGAACGATTTAAGCTTCACTTCAAGCAGCAGAAATAGCCTGGTGACACCACCCTCACTGACTCCAGCTGCAGCATTAGTTTATTCTTAGATACCGGTTACAAAGACCTAAGCAGGTGAGTGTGTGTGTCATTAAAAGGAAACTGGCCAAATGCCAGGTAGAACAGTTCTCAATGTCTTTTTCCATCCAGTGGATTTGTAAATTTTCCAAGAACTTTTGTGGTCTTATGAGTCTTTGGTTATTAAGCCATACTAAAGTCCACACAAACAGGCATGTGATATTCAAAACAAAAAACCAGAACCTTCTGGAGTGTGAACAATTTGCCCTGGGGAGCACTGCTGTTACTATAACATGGATTTATTCTCCACTTATAAACAGGAGTGAATGCATGCTAGTGCAAAGTTTTTTCTTTCAGTTAATGGAAAAGAAACTATCATGAAAGAATGTGATGTATCTAGATACTGACTATGCACAAAATCATGTCCATTTGAGTTTTGTTTTGGAGTTTAATGAGAAATTATTAAACAATATCAACGTTTTTCACTAACACAGAATCACAGAATTGAAGGGGTTGGAAGGGACCTTGAAAGATCATCGGGTCCAACCCCCCTGCCAAAGCAGGTTCCTTAGATACACTTTGGAATTTCTTCTCTCTCTCATAGTAAAGAAGACTCCTCAAAATTACAGTTTTTTTTAAAAAAATATTATTATTATTATTTACCAAATGACAATAGTTAGTACTACTGCTTACAGATGATAGAATCTGAAAAGTAATTTCTTCCACTTTCCCAACTCTATGGGAAAAGTGGTCTTTTGTGGCTGTCCTGACTAAAGCACGCAGTGTCAGTCCAACAGTAACTGACACATGAGCCTCCAGCTGTGAACTGGATTTTCATTACAGATTTTCACTTCAAGTGCTGAGTTTAACAATCATGGATTTAAAACAGAATCTCAGAAAATGGAAAAACACACCCAGAACAACACATACAGGATTAATCAACATGAAGATGCTCCTTTGCTCAATTTCTTTTGACACTCTACAGTTGCGTATTTGCAACCATAAAGAAAGGTGCTATATATGATGTTACACCTTTAGGTATTGTATCTCTATTTTCTATAGATGTACAGAAGTGCTACATTAATCTTCCTCCTTTTATTTCAAGTACTATTCCTTCTATTTAGCATCTTAACTCTCTAAAGGTTTCTTTTTCTCCACTGAAAATAATATAAAAAAGTAACATTTCTAGTGCAAGCAATGGCTGCAGTTAGCTCTCTAGCCTACACTGGGTGGATCCAAGTGTGAGCAGAGCAGCCAAAGCTGGCAGCACCAGCTGCAGCTTCCTAACCCCAGCAGGCACCACTCCTCCGGACGCAGCTCTGGGCCTGCTCATGTGGAATAAACAGAATTTGGGCAGGTGTCAATGAAACCTTCTGAAACACTGATAAAAAATGGGATTGTATTTTAGTTTCTATCATGCTTCAAAACCTCAGGAAAAAAAAAAAAGATATATATATATATCAGCATCCTAGACAGTAAAACCCGTTAAGGTAATGAAAGATTAAGATCAGCAATAGATGGAGGCTGCCCACAGCTACTTGGCACAGAACCTGAGGGCTGTGTTAAATGCCGCTTCTCAATGGAGCAGCAGATGTGAAAATGAGCAGCACTAAGGGTAAGGCCAGCTAAAGCTGCCTCCCCCACAAACAAAATGCAGGATTTTAAAATGGAAGGTTGACTTCTTGTATTTAATCTCTAACCAATTTTATTTCCTGAAGAGTTCCTTTGAGAGAGGTGGTTAATAGGAAAGATGCTATAGAAATAAAGAATACAGTTGATTGCTTATGCAAATCTGTGTGAATTTTCTGTTGGGGAGAGGGATGTGCAGCTGAATGGGTTAATGATAAAAGTGATTGCTTGTTTTCTTTTTTTTTTTTCTCCTCCTCCCAAGCTCCACAGCTGAACGCGATGGGATATGAGTGAGGGAAGGATGGTTGGGGACAGAGATTAAGAAGTACAAAGCCATTTCATCTGCTTAAAATATTTCTGGCAAGCCTGATAGCACTGGTGGCAGAGGAGCTCAGCACTGCCATGAGGGAGGACTTGACTCTGATGGAGAGCGCCTTTTCCCTCAAAACGTCCACTTCAGTTATTTGGAAATCATACAAAGAGCAAGAGGGGAGCATGCCAGTGAAGGGAGCAGCGCGGGTTTTCTCTGCTCGGGCGCTAACGGGAAGGATGCCTGTGTTGTGAAAGGCTGGAAAGAATAAAGGTTCTATATGCAAACAGAAATAAAAAGGCAGGAGCCCCAGCCCTCCTCAAGCAGTGAACCTTCCCTCCTTTTCTTTTCCATGGTATCTTTGGAAGCTGCTGCTAAGGCACACTGAAAGGGGGTTTTGTCAGCAGCCCTCTCGGCAGATGTCTTCTGATCCCCTTTGGAAGCATTTCAGCCCTAAAACAGCTGTCACTTTCCCCCTGCCGCTCAGGCAAAAAATAAGGCAAAATATAATACTAATAAATTTTTGCCTAACCGACCAAAGTGCCACTGACAGCCACCCACTGGGGACTTTGGCCTGCACGGACACCCTGCTGACCGAGAGAGGGGCCCCGGGCTTTAAACTGCTTTCACGCCGCATTAACAGCCTGCCTGGCAGAGCGGGAGGAATCCTGCGCTCCCGTCCCTGGTCCCCAGCGCTACCGGGAGCTGCCGCCTGCTCCCACCGTCGCTCCCTCCTGCCTGGCTGGGCGCAGGGGGAAACAAACCATACTTCTTGATGCAAATGAGAGGCAGAGAGAGGCGACGAAGCACCTTTCGTCCTCCCCCTTCCCTCCCTCTCCGCCCCTGCTGGATCTCAGGCAGATAACAGTGAAAGCCAAGGCCCATCTGTGGCTTCTGAGCAGACTTTGTCCCAGTTCCCTGGGCTCATCTCTAAGCCTGCTTTAGGCTCCCTGCAGTTTAATGCATCCTGAAGAATTGCCACTCCACCACTACCTCCTCTCCCACCCCTCCTTGCTCCCTCCTCTGGCTCGGGCCCCGTGCCTCTCCCCTGATTACAAATTCTTCACATCTCAATGAGCATATTTTCACAACCGCTTAGCTCGGAAATGGGCCCTCCCCCCTCTGCTTCACATCCATCCTCCTGCTGAATAAAAACCAGGCTGGAGCAGCTCTTTTCGCCTATTATTTATTTAAAAGCTCTCCATTGCATTTCATACTGAGCCATCAGCGCACCAGGCTGCCTTGGGACAGCATCGCATGACACGTACCAAACTGTCACGTCAACATTTTCAGTGCATTTCATCTTCTTCAAAATGCAATTCATCTGCCTTTATTCCCTCACTGTATGCCATACAGAAAGAAGAGGGACAAGTAAGAAAGATGAAGAAAACATTTTCTTGAGGATTATTCACCTATTCTAATTTTTTTTCTGTGCTAGTTGGAGAACACTGAAGGCCTATATTTTTAAAGCACAGAACCCATGAAATTACTGAGAGCTACTGGTTTGTGCTCAGCACCTCTGAAAGGGAGCCACCAGTTCAGCAAGACACCCCCTGAACTACCTTTACTTACATCTATTAACATTTATTTGTGGCACGACAGTGCCAAGAAAGGCACAAACCCTGCCTCAGACAGAATATACAATGCCCATGGCAGCAGCCCCTGAGGGGGACTGGGACAAAGCTCTCCCACAGTAAGACCTGGCTTCTCCCTTTGTTTCGCCCTTCTCGGGCACGGGCTGCAGCCCCCTTCTGCAGGACCTGGAGCAGGGCCGGACAAAGCCAGCTTGTCCAAGGGCCTGAATCCCTGGTGCACACTGGGTCTCACCTCCGCTTCTCTCTGCTGTACTTTACGGTTTCAGTTTTTATTCCTCAGGGAACTAGAAAGCGTTTGGCAGCCCGCAGGGATGAGTATGCCTGAAGGAGACGTTTCACAGGCTTCTGTACTAAATATTTAGCATATGACTGCCTGCACAACAGGGGACTGGACCCCACAGCTGAAGGGATCATTTTCAGTCTTAAATTCCCAAACAGATAAAGCAGGAAGAGGATGGGAAAGAAAACAGCAACTTAGTGATGTGAAGTGACTTGCTGAAAGACCTGGCAGATCAGTGGCAGAGCAGGGAACGCAAGTCCCAGCCCGGGTTTTGAAAATTTCCCCTCCAACGAGGCTTGCTGCAGTTTTGGGAGGGAGGCTGGGAGGGCTCGAGCACAAAGGCATCGGATCCTTCAAAGGCAAAAACTCCACTAAATGTGAAAATGCCTTATTTCTTGAAGCATTAGAAAGCTATGAAGGAAAAGGGTTTTCTCTGAGGCATGAAAGTCCTTTGAGTTGATCCACAGATGGCAGATCCACTTAATTCCGACAGCCAGAGAGCCAACCTGACCCAGAACCTGACCTCACACCTCACTCCCTCACACCCTGACAGACCCCCCAGCTCCTGCATGGTGAGAGTGGTCTTGAGCTGAACTGAACTGGGTCTGCAGGTCAAGACAGTAATAGCTCTTCTCATTAAGCACTGCAAAGCCCATTTGGAAGTTGGAGCAGAAACAGTGCTCAAAACCTCCTCCTAGGGTTCACTTTAGTTAACAAGTCACTCCAAGTAGGAGAAACTGAGCTGCTCGTCTCCCTCCCTCCCGCTGCCTGACACCGATATAAAGCACCACTCTCTCTGACAAGTCCTAGGTAAATCCCAGATTGGATTTCTCTACTTCCTCAGCACTATGGTTTTGACAAACTTCCCATGACACTGGCGAAACATGGCATTCACTGAACACCAGCACAGCGTATTTCTCTCCATACATGAAAAATGCAACTCTCAGATTAGAGAGAACTACTCAGTATTGGAATAGAGTAGTATAGCTTCCTCCTGTGGGCTGACAGTGCCATGCAATGTGCAGAAGAAATCCTGCTGAAAACGCACAGGATTTGTTCATACACCTGATGCTTAAGTCTTAAGACCTCTTTGTATTCAGGACAGATATGAACGAAAGGGTATTATTCTGAAAATGAAGTCTATTCTAACATTTCTTGCACACAGAACAAGACTGACAAAAAGAGGAAAGATCTATAACTGGTTTGAGAGAATTGAGAAAATTTATTTTGTGCTGTTATTGAGGTGGAATAGGGAATCCGTACGACAGCCTGTACTTCCACTGTCAGGAATGCAATAACAGTGATCTGTTTTCTGTCCCAATTTTGGGGCTGATTGAAAAGCAGGCAACTCCCAATATCCAATTACAAGCAGCACTATGGCTGCCTCAAACATACATGAAATCAGGCTGTCGCTTGTAATTCAGGCACTCTTTGTATTGTACATACTGTATGCCACATACATGTGCTATAGGAGAGGAAGCCACCTGAGGCTGCAGTTTTTGAGCTGTGGCCCTGTGACAAAACCTTGGAACAGAGTGTGGAGGCTCCCAAGCTCCATACAGATGTTTTCCCTGATGAGCCCAGTCGTAAAGCACAAAATCCTCAGGGAGCTGTAAATTAGCTTGTGTCACTGAAACTTATGGGGTGATGTAGACTTGTATCAGCGGAGGATTTGGCTCACTATGCCTGCAAACAATGCAAGGAGGATTACCTACCCCTGTAAGTAAGCAGTCAATATAAATACAAGGCCACAGAACTTCTCAAATGGGGCTATGAGCTATGCAGGGTAAGACTATCAAGGGCCTAAGTCACTGAGACACTTCTGAAAATTTCATTTACCAAGCTGTATACTCCCGCATTGTCCCTAACAACACGGACTGCAGAGCAAAGCAGGTGGGAAGTGTATTAAGAGGCAGGGTTTAACAGGTTTAAAAAGGATTAATAGACAGACTGACACTGAGAGGCTGAGGTTCATGAACAACAGTGCCACACTGCACAACATCACAAGGACTTTTACAAAAGCAGATAAATAAACAAGCTAAAATAAGGCCGTGCATAAACCATGGGCTGCAGCTGGCACAGCCTTCTGGAAGGGTGAGAAGACATGGGCCTGGGAGGGACATAGCCATGCCAGCAGAAGTCCCTCTGCGCAGACATGTTTATACTGACAGAACCTGCTTCTGGTTGGAAAGCTCATTTCATGTGTGCGCACTCCAGGGAGAAGTGTTACTAAAACAGCACAAAGAACAGCTTTGCCAGTACAGCTGATTCCATTGCAAGAGCACTTTCTCAGTATGGTGCTTTTTCCCTGGAAAAAGCACTTCCAGTGTAGCTGGAGAGCTACACTGTAGCTCTCCAGTGTTGCTCTTCCAGTGTTCTTGTGTTCAGTGCTCTTCCATTGTAGCTCTTCCAGTGTTGCAGGTAGAGCTCTGCATCTCTGACCTGATGCACTGCTGGTTATCTTCAGCAGCTGTGTGATTAATTAGTGCTAAATGTTCAGGAACACATAGTGACAAACTTAAAATGTATAAACACAAGTACCTGTATCATGGAAGTACCAAAGGCAAATAATGAGGCACGGGACTTAGTTGGGGCAAAGGAAGGACTGCTGTCAGGATGTCAAGCCTATTTCCTTATGAAAATGTCCAGGAAAGCACTGAATCAGGCTGCTGTAGTGCCTTGTCCAATGGAAGCACTTTTGTTTTTTGTTTTTTAGTCAGAATGGATTAAACTTGACACTGAAATGTAGTATATTGCTGTCTGAACCCCCAATTTCCTTGCAAATAAAATCGCAGGAACTTTAAATAATGTTTATCACATGATAACCCTTTGAAATGGGAGGAACACCTCCATCTAGTCTTGCAATGGAGAACGAAGAAACAACTAATGAGAGGCTATCTATGGACTACTCCAAATGCCGTTCCAGGTCTCGTTATCTCTCCTGGACTGAGGGGAAAAATGCCATTGGCCATCAGCTAGGAAGCATTCCCACTGAACATGCAGAAACTCAGATTCATTGTTAGCTCATTAAATGTGCTAATGTTTGGAAAGGTTCAAATGGGCTTCTCAGGCTTCAGTCCAGCAAGAGATCTATTCCTGTTGCTTGTTAGATAATTGTCAATTAATGAATTTAAATGCTTTGTGACAGTCTAAATGAGGAACTAACAGCTCTTCACAATCCAATAAATTCAGGTGACATTAAGATATATTGAAATGTTTTACACAGTACTCCAAGTAAATGGCAATTTGGGAAAAAACTTAAAACTGTATCTTAAAATTGTATGATCTCAGAGTTTTTGCATGGACCCATTTCATGGCTATAACCACCAAGGAAGTGCCTTCTGAGATGGCATGCAACACTTAAAAGTGTCAATGCATCAAGCAAGACTATACAGATCTCTTGCAGCTCCTTAATCTTGTTCTAACAGAACATTTTAAGGACTTAAGAGTTATAGACAAATCATTTACCATCCAAATCACATGCCCATTTTGGTCTATTTTTCTTTGCGTTTTGTAAAAGTAGTTAGTAACAGGCATTTATTTAGAACTATCCAGCATAGGCCTGAAAAGACCATATAGTACCTGCCACATATCACTGTTCTTTAATTCTGTGATCACTTCCACCACTTCCATTTAATTTCTGATCCAGCGCCAGGGCAGGAGCATGATGCACAGAAAACAGACCACCCCATGCATTTCTGTAAAAACTACCAGAAAGGTAAGTGTTTTGCTTGGGGTGCTGGCAGAACGTGCGGTTTCCCTAAATCCATCAAGGAGTCCATCTTCTACAGGAGGGAGGTGCTGTAGTTCTAGCATGCATGATTACCCTGGTGCTTGCCACGACTGACAGATGTCTGGTGTCAGCTGGGGAGAGGGTGAAGGGAAGGACGAATTCTCACTTCTCCCTCCCTAGGGGAGCTCACTACTGTGTGAAGAGGGACATATTCTGTACTTCCCAGTCACTCTTCATGGTGAATTTACTACCTGACAATCAAAAAGGAAGGACTAAACAATGGGGGAAGCATAGTAAAAGAGGGAGGAGGGGAAACATGCTTGGGCTTCTGTATTAAAAAAAAAAAAAGTTACTTCTATTGGATTTTAGATTTTGAACCATTCATAGATAGTTTCACAGAGTGACAAAAAAAAAACATCCTTTGGGATGTAGAAATGGAAAAGCAAAATGGCAGCAGCAGTACTTGCTGATAACTTAAAGCTCAGAAAAGAAAACAGTCAGATGGTTTAGCTAGTAGAGATACATGAAACTTCTGGGAAAAAAAAATAGACTATTTCCCATACCTGGATCAGACCTTGTCTAAAGGTGAACTGAAGTCTGAAACTGGACTGCAAAGTTGCCATAAATTCAGTAGTTCCCCTGACATACAGTATCCTGTGCTCCTGCAGCATATTCTGTATTTCATATCATTTGGAAACTGGAGAGACAACATGCCACTGGACAAAGAGAACTAGAGACCACACTGTACTTTGGCCTCGGTGGATATGGGTAAAAATTCAGCAATCCTGTCCTTTCTTCCCCTCTCTCTTTTACAGAGAGAGAAGACCAAATGACATATCTGCCTCCACTAATGCATACAGACAAGCTTCAAGACAACCAGCAAGCATTCCCATTTGGAATAGCCACAGGATGCCACATCCACTGCATCACGGAGATGGCTTGGCAGAGTGCTTGAAAGGCGTTGTTCCAAACTCTCACACTTTTTCCTGGTATGTCACCCTAAGCAGATGCCACTGGTTAACAGGAGCAGGTCTGTGTTGCCAGTTTTCAAATACTACTGTCCTCCAGGACCAAGGCATGTCTGTCACCTTAAGCAAATAAATGAATGTTCCAGCAGCCTCCTCTGCTTCAAACGCTGTAAGAAAGCCAGCTATCTGCCTGCTGAACTTGAAATGAAGATGTACAACTAACGTCCTAACAGCCAGTCAGGAGCAGTAACAGCAGGCTGTAATGGTTTATTACCTCTCTGGAGGCTGGAATCAGAAGAGCTGATATTCCCAAAGCCTTTAGTGACCTGCTGGGTGACAACAGTCCCTCAGACCCTCCAGCTCTTTATTTGTCCTCCTGCCTCTGGTATATTTCCTCACTGTTTTGCACCAAAGGTTAGCTGTGCAGGGACTCTCCCAGTGCACCCATCCATCAGGTGGATCCATCCATCCATCCATCCATCCATCCATCTTGCCTAGTTTGTGGTTGCCTACTGCAACCACTCGCATAAGCATAACACAAGGAAAACCACACAAAAAGTTTAGGATTATTGAGAATGGGATGTCTGGAACAAATGCAATCATCTTTCTTACATAGCAATATAAGTACCACGTGACACATAGAAAGTTAATACAACAACAAAAAAAAATCTCAAAGCAACCAGACACAGGACTTTGCAGGCTCATCAGGGACCAGGCAGCTGTAATCATGCTGTGGCAGGGGACACTCCACTGAGGTAGACGCCAAAGCCACCCCAAATCAGCTAAAATGATGCAGCACATTCATGGCTATGAGCAAATGCTGGATTAGTCCTGCCATCTGTTCTTTGGGAAAGGTGAATGTGCTTACCGAGGAAAGTTCTTGATTTTAATGCTGGCTGAGTTGCTGACTGCTGTGACCTGAGATGAGCTATGTGATTGATGCAGCTGACAAGGCTGTAAAACTGGCAAGAAGCCCATCTCAGAAACAGTTGCTGAGATAAGACTATCAAGCCAACCTGATTAAAAAAAAAAAGTAATCAAGGAAGGAGAAGCAATTCTGTACACTTTTCTCCGTCCAGGCATACATTCTTGAAAACAGAGTTGCCGGTTCACTCACAGTGGGGCACAACAGAAGTGCTGCAGTACTTTCAAACCCCAGTTTATAATCTTTGTGGCACCAGCAGAAAAATGGAAGCCAGTGAAAAAAGCCCCACCAACCCTTACTGCAATCACCAGAGATTGTGACTGCTCAGGTGCCGCTGAGAGATGCTCCTAAGGGCCCACAGCTGCACCAGTGTGTCCATAATGGCACAGGCCTGCAGAGCTGGTTGCCTGGGCTGATACTGGCTTAGCATCTCTGTGAGGTTCAGGGCAGGTACAGCCCTGGCCAGCTCAAGGCCGAGCGCCACAGCGTGGCTGAAACCCCCAGCAAAACATTTGCTCTCTAAAGCACTGTGCTCCTGCCCAGGCTTTTGTACCCATTGGCTGAAATTGTGACTAGAAAGTCGAATTTCCTAACTATTCATAGGACTGATGATCAATTTCTGTCTTCTACTAACAGCAGTAAAGACTCTGAAGTACTGATGCATCATGACTAATACTTTAAATTCCAAAGCACATAACGTAATATGAAATTAAACTGTGGCTTGACTCTTGGCCTACAAGCTACAGCTAGAGCTCTGCAGCAATCTGATGCTACAAACAATAGAGGATGCTTCATGCTATTTACAATCAGGATTTCATTTTGTTGTAATGCACACTTCTTCCTTTGCTTTTTTTGGAGACATTTTTGGACATCACCAATTTATAGCTTCAGAGGGAATTTCCTTTAGCTGTGAGTAGGCATGTCACAATCTTCCTAAAAGTGACTTGAATTAAATACAATTCCGTTGCAGATACTTCATGGATGTAATTTTATTTAACGTCTGCAGCAAAATCCCAACTAAATATTCCGTAAACTGCCTTTGTTATTCCCCACCAGTAGGTAGCTGCTGAGATGAACAGAGGAGGCTTGCACTTGGTCAGATCACTTCTGGAATAGGCTTAAGTCAGGAGTTCCCCTGGGGAACCGAGCTGGCCATGTACAAGGAACTCTCTAACCTCAACAGGAAGGTCAAAGACTTGGTGAAAAATCATGAGACAACTCCAGGTCTAATGGGTTCAAGCACAGGCTTCTGTGCTCACATTCAAACCAGTCAAATTTCTATGCAAAAAAAAAAAATCCTTGCAAAACAAGAACAACTGGCAGTACTGACAAATCCCACCTTCCTCAAAGACCTAATAATAATAATAATAATGCGCAATCAAAGCAAACAACAATATGCCCCCCAATAAATACCTATTTTTTAATACTCAAGCTGTTCTTCATAAAAAAAATAAAAATTTCTAAATTTTGGTCTTTAACCTATAGATGCAAACATTGTGAAATAGGGCTGAACTGAATAATAAAGCTTCAATTGCACTGCCAGCCACATTTGCGTCTAAGAACCCTACTTAGATCTGTTTCACCACCCTTAAAAAATGTTTGCTAGTTTGTATTTGCTAATCAAGTTCCTTTTTAAATTTTTTTTTTTTAAATTACTTACTTACATTACGTTAGAAAGATTAAACAACACCCCAAGGCAAGAGAATACTCATAATAGTCTAAACAGTAGAAGCAGGATAATTGGAGGAAAAATATATCTGGGGCTGGAGAAAGACAAACCTGGTCATATCCCTGTCAACAACTTGCTGTAAGAGCCTGGGAAAATTGCAGCAGTGCAACTTTGTATTTTTGTGCTGATACTGATGACAGAATTAGGAAACGGAAAAGAGCTGTTACAGGGAACTGAGAAATAAAATGATTAATAAGGTGTATGTTGGTAAAATCAGATCTGTGCACAAACTGAAGTGTGGGTCAGTGCCTGGCAAGGAAATTCTCAAACTTTGATAGCCCTCCACCCTTTTAATAATATACCAAGGGCAGAATGGCCTTTCTTCTCTTGACTTGTTTGACATCTTCTCAGAAACACTCTCTCCAGAGAAAGAATACAAGGATGAGAGAGAGATACAATATCAGAATAACTTAAACCTTTGAGAATTATAAGTAATGGGTGTGATTTTCTACGAGCTAGTACAGTTTATCTCAGCTGATGTCAAGGGAGTTATAGTGGTGCAAAAAGGTACGATGCCGAGTCCACTGCTTTGTTCTGATGGCTTACAGTGCTCATCTGCTCTCTCTGGGCAGTTCAACTCCCAGCACATCTACTAACGAACTCTCATTTTTGCTTTGCTTTTCCCTTCCCTTTCTTTTGAGCAGGAAGCAGTGATGTGAGCTGGAAAGACATGGATCACTTCTTTGCTTGTTTCACTGGACCATCTGCTGATATTCCAGGAGAATGCAGTGCTATTAACTAACTGCACAACTTCATGTATTAATTTTGCTTGGGAGCCTAGCTGAATCAATTTAGCCTGTTTTCAATACGATGCTGCCAGCCACTGATACTCTGAAGGGATAGCTGTAAATACTTTTCTGAATCTGTTTTATGAAATCAGAGTGAATGCCATACTTTTGCCTGGGAAACAGCGATTTGCAAAAATGCATTCTAGAGGCCTGAAGGAGGTTTAAACAATGCCAGATGTGAATGCCTTGTTTTAGCCAGCGTACTGCCAGGCACTTCCCAATCTCAGTGATCGTCTTCAGGACCACAAAACCCACAGAATAAGGAAAAAATCACATTGCATATTTCTGTGAAAGACAAATGAAAAGCAATGTCTGTGGTCCATTCATTGAGGAAAGTCTGAAGAGCTGCCATTTTCTTTTCTCTTAAAATCTTCCATACCACCAGATCCAAGGTCAGGCTTAAGTGTTTCCATAAATTAATTAAAAAAATAACAATTTTGGAGTCTAGGCAGAAAGGACAAGGAAAGAAAGAGATGAAACCATACCTATACCAATTTCTAATTTAGCAGAGCATTTTTAAGTACTGAGAAGCAATGTACAATAATGGCAAAACTGTTCCATCATCCTGTCAACTCCACTGGAACTTAGTCTAGCTTTCAGGTGGCATGTTTGACTCAATGAGTACCTACAAAAGAAGCAACTGTGACATTTGGGCATCCTGTACCTTTCTTGATGGGACAGCCATTTGTCTTCAGTTGGATCCTTGAAGTATAAAAACATGCTGTGGTTGAACCTTCCAAGCTATGCATTTTTCCTTTCTCATGGAGATGGCAGGGGAAGCCAGCCAGGCGAGGACAGAGGGACAGCGAAAGATAAATGATGCAGTGTTTCTCTGTTTGGACCTTCTCTAGGTTCAAGGCTTTCTACAGTGAGCTTTGGGGAAACCTAGCAGCCTTGCTTTAAAAGGGCACAAAGCGTTTCCCTTTGGATGAGTAGCTGGACACCATCCATCTCCTAGCAAGAGGGGTTTAAAGTGCTGCTTTTTGCAGTGACCATGGTCATTGAAGTAGGGCAGGCTCTGAAACTGCAACAGCAGCTGGAACCATAACAATACACTTTACGCAAGCATCCTGACTTTCTTCTTTAACCTAATAAAACACTTGTATCTTCATATAACTGCAAAGGAAAAACAAAATCATCCCACAACACAGGCCATTTATCCATCACGTGTTAACCTTCAGATACATGTTCAAGCATTCAGGCTGAAGAGGTACTCACAAGCTCTCCTCTCCCTCCCAACCACCAACAGGATGAAAGGACCAAAGCTTTGTAGCGACATGTTTTGCTCTACAGGCTGCCCAGGAAAGGCCACCCACTAGCATATCTGGACTCCTACTGAGCCAACATAGGTCTTCAGTGCAATGAGCTTAGTGAGCAAACCTTCTCTGTCATTTAGGCATCTTTTCGAGATATAATTTCTCTTCCCTCTACCCTACATCATCTTAAGCTTTGTAAATCCCTCTGCTTCTTGCTCCTAGATGTTCTTTTATTTCTGTAGTTTGCAACCAAACAAAAGGCCAGAATAAAAGCAAAAAATTGAGAAAATATGGAAGTGATAGAGCAGCATGAAGCCAGTTTAGCTGTTCTTAGCTCACTGTGATCATAAACATAGCTCTCTGTTCAAAGGAATGCCACAAAAAAAAAAAAAAAAGAAAAGAAAACAGGGAGCAACTCTGCCAATAAAGGCACTGACAATTTCAGGTAAAAAAAATAAGGCAATTCGATTTACATAAGCAAATTCTTTTCAGTAATGTTTGTATTCTAAGTGTATATCTATAAAATAAAACACATTAAGAAAGTATTACTGTTGTATAACTAATGAACCAAAGAAGAAAAATATTTATGCCTTGGAATGACGTTAACTGCATTCCCACTTGAGTGTGTTATGGTACAATTACTTGCTTGCTTATCGTTTCTCAAATACCTATTACAACGTATCTTCTGTCAGACACGATGCAAGTCTATTACTTGGCTGAGCAGCATCATACTATATTAAATGAAGCCACAGGAATTGTTTTTCAGTTTTCAGAACAGAATGTCAATTCCCTTCTGTCACTGACTTGCACCCAACCTGACGAACCACAGCCGTCCTCCCTCCCCCCCACAACCCACCTTTAAGCAGCAATACCTTGGCCTAAGAGATTACAGTTTCAGAACGCTACAAGCCATTGAAATAAAATATCAGAACTATTAAGCAACTTTTAGCATCAGGACTTGCTACTGATACAAACGTATAATAGCCGCAAGGCCAGCAGCAACTCATATATCACTTTAAAGTAAATAAAGCAAAGAAAATGCAGTGCCTTCTGTAATTGATGTATGCTTTTTTTCACTCCTTGTATCAATTCCAGAAACTTAGGCCAACCACGCTAAATTCACTTGAGAATATGTGCAATGTTCAGCTGAGCTCTGAGTTGTGAGATGTGCAATGTTCAGTCATATTCAGGGTTAGTAAACTGTAAAGTCTGGCTGAATTTTCCTATTAAAGGCTGTGAAGTAGATCTGTAACAGTATTTAACATTTATAGAATCCCCTCATACACACAATTACATACGTATATCAAAGTTTAGTGTCTAAACCAGCAAGCTTAATATTTCACTTCAAAGAGATGTCAGTACCTTTGATATGGCTTTACACTGAGACGGATGACATAGTGCTACTCTGTCACTGTACTTAATGCAGGCTAAAAGTCAGCAATGTTAGATACTAGACTGGGAAAGCAGCAACTGCTTATAACAATAGAAATGAAAAGCTAAATAAATATAAGAGAGAGAAAGCACCTTTGATATATTTTCTCTTTTTTATGCTAGATTTTTTTTTCTCCCCGTCCTCCAGGATTCATGCACACTGTCTTCACCCTGCTGATGTAACTTGATTTCTTCCATCTTGAGATTTCTGTTTTTCTCAGGAACTGCATTTCCTTACTAATTGCTAAGACAGGAAAAAATTGCTTCAGTTTGGTTTGTTTTCACGTACAGTGCATTAAGACACCAAAGCCTGGAGAGTGTTGAGAAACTGAAGAAAAGAAGGACAGGGAAAATTTCAAGGTCATTAAACTATATGATTGTCAGTGGGTTTCTAGTGTGGCAAAAACAGAACCTGCTTTGATTTTTTTTTTAAATGTAAAAGTTGGTTGTAAATAAGGACTGTTCTTTCTAAACATGACTTTTATGTTTTTAAACCTCCCAATTACAGCTGACAACACCTCACAGGCACAGCTTCCTAAAAATGGCGATTTCCGAAGATCTTCCATGTGTTACAGCTGGCTCGTTCACATCTCATTCAAGCCCCAGCACTGAGTTCTTATTCCAACATCAAGCAAAAGTAAACCAGAGGTCTATTCTTTTCAAACATGTTACCTTTTCAGATGTCCATGCATATAAATACATGAACATTTTGCAAGAAGAATAATGGTACCGTTAGTGCCACTGCTACTTGATCTTTCCTGCACTTAAATAACTCTTATCCTTATTGCTTCTCTCAAGAACCCTTTACCGGGCATCATCCAAACAGGAATACATCCCTCAACTACTGTGTTGGAAAGCCTGGTCTTTCCTTTTCAACAAGAATTTGAAAACAAAAGAAAACAAAACAAAATAATCTACTGTATAAAACCATGAATTACCTTTGTGACTTCTTGGTACACAACAGGCAAGCTGTGCGCCAGAGAAGCCTTCCTTAAGACAGCATGAATCTGGTGATTTTGTTTCACAGTTTTTCCATAACATCATAAGCACATCAGCTCCTCTCCTCCAACACATGTATGTCACCTGCCTTCAGCTGCATTTCAAAACACCATATTTTGTAAACTAATTTAACATCACCTATGGAGGATGACAAGCTATTTCTGAAATAAGTTATTTCACAATGGTGACTTATAATTGCTGTTTTGTAAAGAATGTAATGACTCTTCGTGCTGGTGATGGACTCAGTAGCACGACTGACAATGGGGGATTAAACTAGGGCTCACGATATCCCTTGTGCACTGGAAAGAACAGCAGGCAGATAGATACTTCTAAGAGCATTTAATGCTAATGCTACATAAGCCACCAAGACCTCCTCACAGGCAGAGTCCACCTGTCCCACATAACTAAGCAAAACCAGAAAGATTATTCATTAATGGCAAGACTGGAAGACAGCATGTGAAAACCATGGCAAAGGAAAGCAATGAGCTCTCACACAGCCCCGTGTAGTGCCTTGGACATGAACAAGAGAAAAGATTCCCTCTTCTCCACACACAGAACTGCTTTGAATTATCCACCAGTCACTATGATTTCATTTGATAACTATCACTTATGCAGAAATACTTTTAAGAGTGGTGCATCAAAGGAACCTGTAAACCAGCACACGTTCATTATTTGCACTCTGGGAAAAAGCTAACATCGCTGGGTGACAGAAGGCGCAATGCTGGTAAGAACAGGAGCGTCAAGGAATGAGGCACCTGGGAAAGGAAGTATTATGTTGCTGTAAGCAGCACCTAAAACTTTAGGTCAGAGACTTTATATTCTGACCCATATTTGTGTGGCAAGTTTAATTTTTACCTTGAACATTCTACTTTTGTGATGCTCAGGAAGTTACTAAATTGAATGTAATTGGAAGCTGAAGAACTATTAGAGAGAAGTATCAAACGCTTGTCCTGTTTTACTCTTCCCTAGGCTACCAGACTAGATGGATTTTTCACCAACCCCAGCACAGATGCTTACACTCTTTTTCCTTCAGAAAGGATTGTATCCCATGTTAACACAACTTAAGGTCCATGCATTCCTGTGCAAATGTATTTAGATTACATATGCGTATGTGCACTTGAACTTACCTAGCTAGATCACTTCAAATACTACTTTTATAGACACATTTCAGACCTACAGCTCACATATTTGTGTGCTCCATATGTAGTACATATAATATTGATAGTATTTTGTCATATTTCAAATTTTAAAACTCTATCATGCACACAGGTTTTAAAACATGCAGTTTACATGAATGCTTTTAAACTTGCAATTACAATTTCCTTGGTTGTTCACTTAAGTGGCCAAACAAGTTTTCAAATAAAGGAAATTTTCTAATTTTTTGGGGGTGCTGTATCATTTTGTAGTACTGTATTAGCCAAATGCTTGAAAGTAACCACTTTTAAACAAGAGCCAACGTAGATAAAATTACGACTGGTGAATGAGCAGTGGCACAAAGACAGATATGGTATCTTTGTAACATCGGCACAGTCATGTTACCTAGAAGAGGATAGATGCAAAAAACATAAGGTTGAGAACAAGACTGAATTTTCAGGAGTTGCATACAAATCACCATGAAAATAATTTGCAGTACTGACAAGAGCAGTAGTGTGGGAGATAGCTGCAACACCCTCCAAATGATGCAGTGATCACTAGGGAGCTCCAGATCAATTATGAAGCTCTTTGAGAAAGTGCTGCAGCTCAGGTCACACAGAGTCCAGGAGAAGCTTGGGATGTTGTATCCTGTGCTGCTGAACTCAGGTGCAATTGCCCAGGCTTCAAACGCCTCTCTGAATGCTCCAGTTTTAAGATCTCACAGACCTCTTCTGCTCTCCACACACCTTCAAAGGTAGGAGAAGAGGAAAGTTTTCCAACACTCCAGAAATTAAATACCTCTTTTTCCCATTTCTGTGTATTTAGTAATCAGGGAAGGCAGAAAGGAAGATTTGGGACAGATTTTGAGTTACAATAGGCTTACGTATTACAGCAAACTTGTCAGCAAACCTTTTCTGGAAGCGTGCTTCTGATGAAACATACTTTATTTATTTTACATTTAAATCCTACTCACATTTTGAATTACATTTGGAAATACCTCTGTGACTTCCTGTGGAGGTCTACCTCATCGAATGAAAGCAGAGTTTAGAGTTTCTTCACAGAGTTCTGATTTGCAGTGCTTTTAATTACAACATTGGCACTAAAGTGTCGGTTTGGGATTTTGTTGGCAAGAGAATTGTGTTGCCTCACTTTTCTGTTTCTGGGTTAAATGGGAAACTTGCTTTTTTTTGTTTGGTTGGTTTTTTTTGTGCGCGCACGTGTGTGTGTATGTAACAGTTCATTGTTTGGGAACATGTATTTATAGAGCATTAGGGATCATATCTTCCTCATTATTACTTCTTTCTCCATGCAATACACTCCTGAAAACTTACTTGCAATACAGTAGGCACGATCAGGGGAAAGTGGAAAAAAAAAAAGAGAAACATTGATAATGGATATTTGCAAAACAGATTTTACACTTACCTACATGTTTCAGTTCAAGGAGGAAGAAACGGAAGATCCCATAACAGCAAAAATGTGGAAGAGAAAAGAAAATTAAAAGAATTACTGTTAATTCAGAAAAAGGAATAATCAGTTATAGCAGCAGATTTATATACTGCATATAACTTAGTTTTATACAAGCAGAAGTCTGACCATCACACCCACCATTTCTTTGGAAACTAGATCCCATCCACTGGACCGCAGAAGGGATAAACTCATGGCAGAATCATGCCCCTGGAGCCTGGACAGGGAGTTTGTTTGATGTCTGGGGACACGATCTGTTCAAATGTTAAAATTGTTGAGCGTGGCAGTTTCCTTCTTATATCACAATACAAGCCTGGTCAAAGTATTTACTTTCTTGAATACAATTTAGATCAGTGCTATCCTCAAGAAGATGAGACTTTTGGCATATCTTTTTGTGTTCTAGTAATTTTAAGGAAAAGAAAAAAAGCAGAACAAAACACTTTGGCATGAAAAAGCATTGTTTTTTATCCCTGAAGAGGGCCCTTACTTGTCCGGTTAAAGGGCTCTATGCTCAGTGGGAATTAACGTTTATTTACCATCAGACTACTTTCAAGGAGGCTGAAAGTTCAGAAGATTTCTCCCCTTTCCACTTGATGAATTTTAACAACACTGGACAAAACCAAGCAGACAGAACTCTGTTTTCTAGAAAATCCTCTTCTCCCTCCCTCCATCCCGCCCTCTCAACATAACTGAGGAAAACGCCTAAATGAAAGAATACACTTTAACTAAGCCCTCTGTCTCCAGGACTGAGGCTGAGGTTTAGCTCCTGCACCATACACAAAGAGAAGCCATTAGAAGCCCGAGGTTACGGGAAAGGCACTGACAGGTTCCTTTTAATTAGGCTGAAAACTAACTTGGTGAGAATAGCTTGTCTGTATCAATAGCCCTAATTGACTGTTCTGAAGACAGACAGAGCGAATAAAGCAGGGGGTAATTATTGTCTGTGACAGTTTGATTGACAAGCTTGTCCCCTGGAGGAGAATCCAGAAAGCCTATTGTCTAGTGGAGCCCCCAAAATAAAGCACTCACTTTCAGAGGGCTCCATTAAAAAACACACTGGAGGGCTGGGAGAGCTGGCATTCGCGCTAATGGCCAACAGTGATTTCAGACTGTGTGAGCTGAGGCTCAGGTGTGTTCACTGGGGAAGGGAGGAGGAAGAGGCTGAGGAGGAGAGGGCTGTGCTTCTGCCCTGGGGAAGAGAAATAAGAACCAATGACAAAGGCACTGCTTTGCTCTTCTTGCAATACACCAAGCGATTATAAGGCAGCAGATTTTCAATTCCACATCATGGCCTGTCTTGAAAAAGCACTGCCTGAGGTCAGGTAGAAATAAATAGAAAGCAATTGAAAGGGATGATGCTGTCCAATCGAACTTACCAAATACAGGAGACGTACTACCTGCGTTTGTTTTCCAGACTGCCAATCACAAGAACGCAGGCCATGTTTTTAAATGGTTTCTTAGAAACTGTGTTGAGCAGAAGCTAACAGCCCCCCATATTACTGTGCTAACTCCTGGGCATTGTGTAGCAAAGGTATAGGTCCCTAAAAGACAAAGAAAACTTGGCAGGACAGAAACAGGATGGAGAAAGCATCAAGTAGAAAGAAACCTGCTTAGATCCCTCCAGTAGTTAAGTTTGAAAGCAACCATCAGAGATACCTCAGTGCTGCCCATCAGATCACCCCCTTTCAAATTTCTGTCTTGTACACTTACAGAAACAGCACTACGGAAATGTTTCTCTACCAACTGGTGACCGCATTTATTTGCCTCCTTTGAAGACTAAATGTGTGTTTCACTGAAAATGAAAAGCCAGTATAGGGGAGGCATGAATTTAATTTTGATTTGCTTAACTATTTAAAACCAATACTCCTATTTCTTATGCAAGCCTGTCTGTGGGCATCCCAAAATGCTTCAATCCAAGAAAAACAAACTTCAAAAGATAAAAGCCAATTCACCAAGCAAGATCTTTACCCTTGTTGGCTAGGCTTTGGACCTACAGAAGTGATTTGGGCAGCTGAGCGCAGCCCTTCAGCTCTCTCAGGAGCAGGCCAGGCAGGCTCCTCCTGTAGCCTTCCTCTGCTCCAGCCCGGCCTTGGGGCACAGAGCTCCCTTCTCAGGCAAATGCTGAGCATTCAGTGGAGGTTGTACAAGTGAGGTAGGGCATTTTCTTCCCATTTTCTGTTATTCTTTAAGACCTAAAAACCTTCAAGGTTTCGAAACATGGGTAAAATTTCTCAAGGTTTTCACTCCTAAATGTGCTTCAGTAAAAGCAGTGAGCAGGAGGAGCTTGGAGCCTCAGGCAGCCCCTGTAACAAAGCCCACATTCCTCCTTTACCATGGCCAGACCAGGACTTCAATCTTCCAAAATCAAATATCCATGGAGAAACTGTCTGAACTTGTCATTCACTAAAGTAAAATTTCATCCTGAGACTTTCCTCTAGTTAGTGCTCAACAGAGCTGTTCATTTCAACAAAATGTTTCACTTTTCACATGCTGTTTGATTTCCTCATTTTGTTTTTGATGACGCTTTCTTAAATGGCTCCCAGTCAGTTTGGTAAGAATAATCCTGCTGTCCATATCAGTGAAAAAGATGATTTGGGTAGCAGTATTCAAGAATGAGCCTTCGGACCCACCAGCTTGTGCTTTCACTGGGAAGCCCAGAAAGCGAGTAACGGTGTGCAACAAGGACCACGTGCTAGGAGGTCTCGGCAAGCGACACTGGGCCAAGGCTCACTAAAGCCAGGGGAGCAACAGACATTCAGCAGTTGCAGCCTGTCGCCCCATGGATGGCAGCAGCTATCACTTCACAAGCAGTACTCGGTTAAGGTAGGTACCACATATTTAAACAGTGAGAAAGGCCGAGTCTAAGAGTTTTTAATCTAAACATCGGAGACAACAGATGAATAGAGATCAGAGCCATAGGGTAAAGCAGGCTGCTCAAGGACTTAAAAGCAGGCCAAGAGCAAAACTTGCAAAACCCCCTGCATCTCTTGCCCTCATGTTCAGGGAACAACCACTAGCTCAGGGGTCAGCAGCCATCCAGAGTCCCATGCCAGACAGTTTCCATTTCACAACAGAAAGAGACAAAGCACGCTGTTCTTGTGTTTCTCTTCTCTCACAGTGGCAAATTGCTTCTGCGAGCAGCAGCACCCCTGACTTCTACAGCCACCAGCACAGCGGGGTTTGGAGATTCCTCCTTTTGGGGGGAGATCCATTCAGGACTGCTGGTAGCAGTCTGTCTCCAAGAAAAGCAGCAGCCTCCTGCTCCTGGCTCCATGTTCCTGCCTACTCAGGTCCCACTGAGCAGGGGACAGGCGCCTGCCTCCCACATAAGTTGGCTGGCACAAAGCAGGGCTGGTGCACATCTTGGGAGGCTCTGCAAGCATTTGGATTTTGGAGCCATCTTCTCTAGCACATGCCAACAAGGCTTATTTGATGCCAGATTGCCTCCTTATTGTCTTTAGGAAGAGCGCCACGGGTCACTAGTTCCTGCAGTAGATACCAACCTCCCAGAACGTGGGCCCAGAGGAATTAAGAATTATTAAGTCGTGAACACAGGTCAATTTATACAGTTCAGTTTGCCTGGAAAGTTAAAGATGTTACTTCAAGAGCTGAAACTGTGCTTAGAGGTCATTGCCTGAGCACACATTGCAACAGCATGGCCACATAAACCACAAAATCTCAAGAGACATAGCTGGAGAAGTCAAAAGGTTAGTGAGCATTGCAGCCTGGGCCTTGACAAAGAAATAGCAAAACCTCAAAGCCACCTAGGCCTCAGCTCTGGAGAGTGTCTTTCGTTAGTAGAGCTTAGGCTGAACTCAGAGGAACAACTTTGAGCTGCACAAAAGAATTTTTTTGGAAGCCAGTGACCAAATCCATTTACAAGTTTCATTCTTGCTCATACCATAACAATTTCATTTTCTAGATCTTAGACCTTTGCTGCACATACATGGAAAAAAAAAAAAACAACCAACAAAAATGAACCACACTTATTTCCTGGTTTAAACTGCCAAATTTAGCTGGATTTTGTAGATAATATTGATTCCACCGGCCTCTAATCATACTTGGCCAATTTATTGTTCACTGAATATTTTGCAGCCATCTGCATACAAGCAACTTGAAAGAAGCAGTTTGCCATACTGAGAATGTTGAAGTGAGAAAACACCTCAAAATAAATCACAGGCTTGGTCTCTACAAGAAAAATAAAGTAGTTTGAGCAATGCCATCAGCACAGGGAAGCAAAGAAAAAAACAGTAGGTAAAGCAACAAAATGCATAAAATATGCAGACAGCACTTACTGGCCACTGCCATGAACACAAGCCATTTCTAAATCCACCATTAGGCTCACAGCAGCAGCTTAAAAACTTGGCCAGGTCATTACAGCCCAAGTCAGAACAGCCAGACTCCTAAATGATCTGGTCTACAGCCAAGCCAAAACCATCACGTGTCTTTAAACTGAAGGAATAGTAGACAAAAATCCCAGAATTGACAACAAATCCACTGTTGACAACTTTCTGCCTTCCAGATGAGGTAAACACAATTCGGTCTCCTTCCAAACAACATTTTTGAGACTACTGCAATGTAAGTGAAGTACCATTTAAAAACCATCCTCTTGCAATTTACTTTGCTGTTGGCTAATTGTTTAATGAACAGACCCTGGCTTTAGGCATTCCAGTGTAAGCTGTTAGCACCCTGAGCCACCACTTACCGCAGGCAGGACTGGAAGGCCACAGCCTTTTTCCCTTACACACAGCAAGCGCCACCTGTCACTAAAGGTACATATATTCTCAGCAAATCTGTAGTTTCAGAAGCGCTGCAGACATTAAAGCATTACTCAATATGCTAAATAACTCAGAAACTGCAAGACAACAGATGGAGCTGAGATATTTTGGTGTCCCAAACCTTGGCTTTGGTAAATTGTCTGCAGTTTGGTGGGATGGTGAGTATTTTAGGTAATAAAAAGGACTGACACAGCTGCTTCTGAAGCTAAGAGCTTTTTTTGTTTGGTTGGTTTTTGTCTACAGTTGGAGATAAAGAGCCAGGCTGTGTAAAAAGACTAATCTCCCTTAGAAGGAACACTGAAGGATACATCTAGTATCTTCACTGCCCAGCAAAGGACACTGGCACCTGAGCCTAGAGGCAGTGAATCTGGATGATTAGGCTGCTTCAAAATGGTGCATAAGCCCCAGTACTGCAGCTTTTCTGTGGGTGGAGAAACAGATGGCTGGGTAAAGGACAAGCCTCCTGCTCTGGAGCAATGAGATTTTCCCAGACTGGACAAGGGAAAACTTCATCTATCAAAGCAAGCAAGGGAGCAGCAGGACTTGCAAAGGACAGATTTCCCCTGGCATGGGGTTTGATTATCCCATGTCAAGAGAAGTGGGAGCTCTACCCAGAGCTGCTCCTGAAGCAGAGGCATGTGTCCCGTGTGGACTCATTAATGTCTAATTATGTAGCAGAGCTTACCCCTAAACCTCCCCTGGAGGGGGGAATTAATTTACGTCTCTCTGCTTTGCCTAGACATCTATTTTCACTGAATTTTAGGCTGAAATTATCTAGTGGAAACAAAAACTTTTAGAGCAGGAGTGACGAGCATAAAAACAGATGATACAATCACATAAGCCCTGCTCCCTCAAGAAACCAGGCTAAAAATGGCTTAGGACGTTTTTCATCGCCAAACTTCTATTTACTGATCATTTCAGAGTTATTAGTAGTAGTATTACTTTTTGTAACTATGATAAGTAAGGATAATTGGTGGACCCAGGATTGAAATGTGGTGCACACACCAGAAGCCTGAGCTTGTGGGTGACCTGGGCAGAAAGCATTTCAAGTATGAAGGCTACGCTAATTGGAACCACACTGCTGAGCAAAGCCAAGCACAGCAGCTCTTCTTCCTGCCAAAGTCACCAGGAAATACTTTCCTCCTTAACAGTTTCTGAAAGGACACACTACTAATGACTACTGCTAATTTGTATTGTAAACACCCAGCCCTCAGAGCTAGAAAAGGACAGATAGCTCTGCCTGTAATTGGGACCCAATTATTCCTCCGGACGATGTGTAAGGATGCAGGTTTCCACGTGTGGCACAACAGCTGACCCTATAAACAAACAGCCACTGCTGTCTTGCATGTGCTTCACACTTTGCATTTATTTGCGTTTTTTAGCTGCTGGCACTGTTAAAGTAGATGCTGTTCTAAATTAAAACCAGCCCATTGCTTCCCTAGGCTTAATTAGGAGCTAGGCTGTATATTCTGGCACCAGCAGTGTTTCCTTTTCAATTAATAGACTTAACAGGCAGCAGATGCCAGTGTCTTCCCTTATCCCCTCTCCAACAAACACCCCATCCCTATTTTAAAGTCATTGTCAATGATTTTAAAGAGACTGCTAATTCAGATATTGCTTCTTGGAGTGAAAAGAGAATAATCCTTAAAAAAATAAAAATACAATCCCATGTACCATTTCAGTGCTGAAAGACAACACTAATCTTCCAGCTTCTCCAAACTACAGAACAGCTGATAAGCATTAAATAAGGAGAATGTCAAGTTAAATAACAGTGCCAACTACTACAGTCTAGGACTAAACTTTTTGTGTGATTTATCAACAGGTCCAATGGTGGGGCTGATTAGGAATGAGAAGTCTGAAAAGATGAAAGTTAATTTTTCTTATTGAGAGCATTCACACATTTGGACTTTCTTTCTTTCTTTCTCACAAGATGCAAAGAGCAATCAGTTATTCCTCTTACTGTAAAACAGTAAAATTCCAACCAAAAATACATCAATTGTATTTCAGGCTTTTCTACAGCCATTCCCTGGTGTTGGGACATTAACCTGTGTTTGTTGTAAACATCAGCATTGTAAGTATAGGCTTTGAAAGACAACTTAAATTTGGTTTAAAAGTTTATGCAAGAGTGTAGAAAGCTGAAAAATAAGGGGAAAGTAAGGATTTTTTTGTGGACAGTTTCAACTTCTGGCTGGATTTCTTACCAAGAAAACACCTTCTTTGGCTCCTTTCATTTCTTGTATAGTCTTATCATCAGGCAGTAATTACTGGGATTAGGCTAATGAGTGTGATGCAATCTTTCCTGATAGCCTGGGAGACAGTTACCAGCAAACAAGAGTAGGCCAAAGGGATGCATCTCCTCTTCAAAAAGGACCTTAAAACAGTTCAAATCATGCCTGAATTTAGCACATCATCTCCATAATACAGATAGCCCTGGCCAACCTAGTGAGATCCTTCCATTTTCAGGTAAATGCTCTTTCTTTCTGGTTTTGAGACAAATGAATTATGTAGTTAGAGGGGTTCTTCTGTGGGAGAATAAAGTTTGTACAGCTCAAAAAAAGTGAGCATCCTCCTAACTCAAAATTACTATAGAAATGAACATTTTAAACCCTAAATGTAATATATTGATTAAAAAGCATCAAGAAGGCAATCCTGAAGATACGTTTTTATTCAACTGTGTGATAGCTTTTGTAAAGATAAAATGAGACTTCAAAATCTCATAGCACCACCCTTCACAGGTAGTTGTCTGATGCTACCACTAGGAAACGTCACCTCTATCTCAGCATTTACTTCACGTTCAGCTTGCATATTTGCTGAGAATAAAGTACCATCAGTACCTGTGTCAGATACCTGAATAGCAGCAAGATGGCTGGACTTCTGTACTGTTAGGTACTGCAGACACCCATGAGACAGTACCTGCTTCCTAGACTTTAAGTAATACTTAATCTCTATTTCCAAATCTTCATGCCCACACACACCGCTGGAAAATACTTCGGTGGGTAACAGACCAATGATGTCTGGTTTCCAATACATTTGAGTCTCAATTTTATGAGCTGGTGTTAATTCTCTGATGTATAATAGGAAGCTGCAGGTGTTACCTCTGTGAGATGATTGCACCTCTCTCCTGTGTCATTGCCTGCTTTCATTAAGGTTTCTAGACCTCTCCTTAAGATGTCTACTTCTCTTTTGCTGAATTCGCCATGCATCTACTCCAGACACTTTGGTGTGGGATTCAACAGAAATACAGCACGCTCACATAAACCCTGTTTTCTTGATAATTTAGTTAAAGACAGTGTTAGGGAAATCACTTACAACTCAGGATGACGAGGACTCTGTCCAGGTTAACTGGGATTACAAGCAGGTTTCAGCTATGCCTGATAACAACACTGCCTTTCTGCCAGGCCTGGGCAGCAGAGTATTTCAGAGCCATGCATGAATCACATGTAAAACCCTGCCCATGGTCTGTTGGGTACAACTACCTTTTAAATCTCCAGGGATAATCATCATGAGGTTAAAGGTTGTTTTAATAATACCAATAAGCTGACAGCTGGCCTACTCTCATTTTTCCCCTTCCTTAGGGTAAGAAAGGAGGAATATATCACCACAGCACATAAGCGTCAAAATCTACTCGTTGAATTGCAGTGCCCTAAATCAGGACATCCATTTCACAACAGTGGGCCACAACTGCTCAGCAAAGCACTCCTGAAACCTGACCACATTTAATGCTTGAGGACATCTATTTGTCCCAAGTGCATCAATAGATTTTGTGATGTCGAGATCCTTCTTTTACTAACAGATTGCAAGCACTCTCCTCCTGCTAAACTGCCTACCACATAGCTCTTGGACAGCAGGTCTGGTAGTATCCCCTTCAGTCAAGTATACCTGGAAATAGATGGCAACATACTGCAATATTCAACAGGCTGGCCTACCCTGTTCTGAGTTCTTAACTTCTATGAAATCTCAGTTTTCACTTTTGAGCAATGCATTATAAAGGGTCCGGTGTCACCCTTTTCCTGTCTCTTCAACCCAGGTCAATATTTGTGTTCATTTCATGGCAGAGAGCCAGGAAGAAATAGGAAAGGAACAGTTTGTTTCCTTTAATCTAAAAAAACTAACTTCTCTTTCCATTAAGCAGCTGGATCAGATCAGGTTTAAGAGAAACTCCTTAATTAATTCGATAAGATTAAATTTAATTTAGAAAAAGCATAGAAGCTGCCCAAGGGAAAATCTCCCTCTCTGCTCCATAACCTAAACTGGTTCCAATTCTATATTCTCTTCAATGGAAACTGTGAACACGAAAGACAGGGTCATGTAGAGTATTTAAAAGGGAAATGTAACATGATTGTTGCTGACGTTAGAATTATTACTCTTATTCAAGGAAAGTACTGAGCAGTTGCAAAAATAGTAAGTCAGTTTTGCAATTTAAAAATACTGTTTACATCCAAACTATGCTCTTCTAACGAGCATAAGGGAACTGAGGGAGACAAGAAGGAACTGCTGTGACACCAGGTTGGAGAAGACTGAGTCTGTCCAGGAAGTCACTCTACATCATTTAATGCTGTCTGGCTCAGGCATCCTAACTCAAGGACTTTTATTTGATGCTTTCCATTTGACATATGCTGGTTTGGTTTAGAAAATGCAACTTTGTCTAGCTTAGGTTTACTGATATTTTGCCTGGGATCCCTTAAGAGTCCCTGTTTTGGAGCTGTCTGATGAGCGCAGGGATTCTAGAAGAGATCCTGTGACTTACTGCCCAGTCTCAAAGCCAAAAGCTTTAAATAAAATCCCCTAAAAGGCCTCAACTGACAGAAACATGAGAGAAAGGTCTTGATAAAGATCCTTTGGCAAAAATCCATTTCACCAGACCAAAGTGACTTTTGTATGAGCAAGATTATAGTAAAGTGTTCACTAGAGCATTTTCATTTTTCTTTGATAGGAGTGAGATGGACTTTACGTTCTACCATCACTGCTAACACAGACCAGCAATAGGTCAACCATTCTTTCTCATCAACCTCTGCTTTTCATAAATGCTGGTTTCATAGGCTCAAGCTGGCAGCTTTCTCCCTCCTTTATACCTCTGCTGTAAGCAAGCTGGAATAGGTAGATATAAAATAATAGTGATGAGAAAGGACAAAGGGATACCATAAAACACAATACGTAAGATTATTATGACAGTATCCAAATTATTAAAAAAAATTACTTTTAATTTCTCTCTTGGATTGTTGGAAATGAAACATCAGGGATAAAATCGATGTACTCTTCCCCAGTTGAATTCTGCTCAAAGTAAAAAAAAGTGTATAGACCCAGTGGAAGACCAACAACACAGTGATGTCCCACTACAGCACCAGTTAGAAACTATGAAAGGAGCTTACATAGAGATTGAATCATTAAACACCTGCTAAATTCCGGATTTTGTATACTGAACAGCTTCTGTTTTATATAATCTGCCAGTTTTGTTGTTAGTACAGACACAAGAATACAGATAATCTTCTACAAGAAAGTTTTAAGATGGAAAAACAAATACAAAACCAGAAAGGCCAACAAAGAGAAGCTCTGTACGAGACTTTTTTGAAAACCTAGCTTCTAGAGATAGACTGACTCCAAATGGTTGGTATTGTTTTAAAATATTGGTGCGTAGAATGAGGTGCTTAGGGATTTCACTGAGTTTAGACTGTTGCAACTAATACAATTTTTCTTACTGTAATGCTCATCTCAAAGATAGTAAGTCAACTCCATTTCTTAGCTTAACCAGGACCTTCTGGGATCTAGTATTTATATGCCATCCAGACATAGAAACCAAATGCCAAATGACCGTATGCAGTGAAATACAGGACTGCTTAAATATTATTTAAAACAAACAAAAACACAACCACCCCAAACACCATACTTATATTTTTATTACATTCATTGTTGTTCCTAGGAGTAACTAAATTTAAAGGAAGAAAAAGCACAGCGTTCGCATTACACATCACTGCTAATCGTGCCATCATTTTATCAGATGCTAAGCATTCTTGCCCGAGAGACACTGTCTCTTTTCTACCATAGATCTAACCGTGGGGGCCCTCATAATAATAGAGAAATACAGCCATGAATTCCCCAGATAGGAATGCAATATACATCCTGTTGCCACACTGGGGAAATGCATCTGGCAGCTGACTCATACAGCTTGCCATTAAAAGAAAGGCCAAACATCTGAGGGCATGCAGGAGAGCTCTTTCTGGAGCAAGCAATTTCTTTCCCCTGTATATGATACCATCGTTATATTGTTCACATTGAGTCCATTCATCAACTTGAAATGAGCACATCACTGCAGTACCCCAGCATAAGAAAGACTGCTGAATTTCAACTAGTTTCTCTAATAATACTCCAAAAACACGTACTGAAGTGAAGAAACCTTTCAGACATCTCCCAAGTGCACTTAATGAGACTGTTCTTCACACTCACCTTCTTGTGGCAAAAACTGTAATTCCTCATTCCTGCTGTGTGATTTAAACACGCTTTAACAGGAGTATTTAAAGAACTACTGAATCATCATGAAAATCTCAGAAAATACGATCTCCATGCCATACAGATAAGGAATGTGCTTTGATATTTTAGCCGATTAAATAGCTGTCATTGAAAGCTTGTCCTGCTTTCCCATGCGTATCAGTTAGGGCAGAAAAAGATATCATCACTGTCTTTGAAACTCATACACTCTTAGACTTAAATCACTTCTAAACCTCTTCCGGTTGCCTAGAAAAAAAATTTGAACGAATATAGTCTAATCTAACATGTCATCTGTCTACTCCTCAGTTGTAAGAAAACCTCACTGCAGCTTCAGCTTAAAACTTGAACAACCGAGTCTGCAGCTTGCCAATTTGTTGTGCACTCACTGATCAGCAGTAAATGGCTGTGGGCATGCGCTGAGCTCCTGACAAACATGCAGTACAAGTTCATTTAGTTCCAAGAAAAAAAAAAAAGTAATATTTAACTTTTTAGGATACAGGAAATGGGTGATTATCTTTTATTTTTTTTTTAAACTCTGGATTAGATTTTCAAAACAAGTCAGTATCCAGAAGCTCTTGCACTCTTCAGAAAGATGAGACCTTGCTTTGTTAACTAAATGTAAAGGCTGACTTACTCTGCTTCTGATCTTTTTTCCCCTTCCCCCCATAAAATAATGGACATTTGCCTAAAAGTATGACAATGTATATGAAGTTCATTCAACTCGTGTTTGATATAGACATGGTTTAGATATAGAACTCAAATATGCATTTGACAAATATGCATTTGAATCCTAACTGCTTCTTATGGGTGACATTAAATAAAACCTATCATCCTGAGGAAAATAAGTAATAAAATCTAATATAACAAAGCTTGTGTTTTTGAAGTTTCTATTGCTAAAGGAGAACAAACAGCAAAACCAAACAAACATAGAAGCACAGAAGTGAAACTGTGTGTTTTAGCATATCTAACTAGAAATTGAAGACCACATTTTTCAGAGAAGTAAGTCATATTAGCAAGTTTCACTCCAAATTTTAAAAATACAGTATCTTCAGGGTCAGGTATTCAGCTAGTTAAAGACTAGAGTCTATTAGAAAAAAATCCACATTGCCTAACGAATAATGCAAACGCACCCCTCAAAGGGCATGCCATGAGATGAAAGAAATACAGACTTTTCACTGTAGCCCTTGCAGTCATATTCTCATGTCATAACAGAGAATACCCCGAGGCATGTTAGCAATGCACCTGGCTGAAGTTCTGCAAAAATGTAAGGTTTGGACTTGCTAAGTTCAAAGCTAGGCCAGGAAGCTGCTGATTTTTCTTCCACGTGTAGGTTTTGTAGTAATTTCTTCAATACCAATATATGCTTTGGCCATGACTGAATCATCATCTTGGGTTAAAAATGCTCTTAGCACTCTGTGTAACCATCCGAAGTCTTTCATTTCACTCTGCACTGTGGATAAACAGAGCAGTGCAGAACATAATGTGTGAAAATTGACATCCCATCAAATTAAGTGGGTGCTTGTTTTCATAGCACACATGAAATAGGTTCTGATCAACAAAAACAGTTCCTATTTTTCATGTCAGTAGTGGGACATTCACAAGTTAAAAGTTAGCCACCATTTTTTTTTTTTTAAAGAAAAACCCTGCAGAACAGCAGCTACTCATAAAACAGGTTACATCAGTTTCTACTATTCATGTCTCTCCCATTACAGATCTGTTCACTACAGTATAATAAATACTATCTGCACCAGTCTAGCTTTTTGCATCTTTTGGGAGAATTATTCTAAAATTAATTGATTTGTCAGGCTGTTTCCCTTCCTTCCTCCCAAGATCCTCTCCAATTTTCCTCTTCCTCGACTTCCTGTTCTGACGCTATAAATCAGTCTCCCTCTTGCATATCTCATGTTTATCTTGAAGCTGCATTCCTCTCAGCCACTAATTTTGTAAATTAGCAAATAAAACAATAGGATTTCTCTGGCAAGAATTACTCTACATAAACTCTGAGTGTTGACTATTTGTGGTTGTGCTGTTCATTAGGACCGAAGTGCTGGTAGTATGCATAGCACATACACCTCTACGCGTTTCTCCTCAAAAACAGAGCAGAATCTTCTTCCAGATTCCTTAAGCTGAGCCAAACCAGAAAGATACATCCTTCATGTAAGGTGCCTAACTGAAGCCAAAGCCTGCAGAGATATGGTAACAAGCAGGAAGAAATTCTTCTACAACATTCCTCACCATGCTGGTACAATATTCTTTCAACCAGTGGTTGAATTTGAGTCCACCATTCGGTGAAAACTGCTTACCTGATAGAATACTTGAGCTCTATTATCACAACCTGCCCTGTGGCAACCAGAACAGTGTGACAAATTTGTGAGAGGCCTCTGTACAGAAGGTAGAGCTAAGTAAAAGAACAAAAGGTGTTACAAGATAAAAACCTAAGGAAGGGAAATAGATGGTAGGTTTAGAACAAAAGCTACTTGAACACAAAATCTGGTAAAAAAAATAAAAATCTTTGGTCAGTCAAGAACACACTGACTCACAGTGAGCACTAGAGCCGCACTTCTGTGGGCCCTGGATTAGATGATACAAACCTGGAAGAGAAATGCTCCTGCACAGGATTTTGCATTGCCACTGTAAAATGAATTGCTCTGACAGGAGATCACTACAGATGCTTATTTATCTGCATCCCTGTTTAAGTATGCCCCTTGAGCAAGCACAAAAGGTAAATGGTTCTTTAGAGACATAATTGCTGACAAACCTATTCTTTGGAGGAACCAGAAAACCAACCCTATCCTATTTGAAGAAACACATGTACGCTCTTTATTAGCCACTCATATAAGGACAAGGTAGAAAGAATTTCTTTTGGTGCTTGTTTTGATCTCTGTATTTTAAGCAATATTCTTCACGTTGGTTCTACCGACCTTGACACTTTTACATTCATGATGGCGTTAAAACAGAGTCTAAAGATAAAATTCTCTCTTTGCTCTCCTGTTCCTTGTTCCTGTGATATACAGAATTGGTGAGTACTGAGCATCTCTGTACTTATGTCTTACAACCAACCTGTGTGACAGCCTTTAGATAGTAAGCTGATATAAATGTGTACATCATAATCTGCTTCTATTTTATAGCTGCAATTCATACATATTCTTTGGGTTTAATACTGTTCAGAGTAAAATATTGTGTATTATCTGAATGGCAGATAAATAAGCACAAGAGGATACAATTTATCTAACATTTCCAGTGAAAATTTCATGATATCCCCTCTAAAAGAGGCACAGTAACACAGAACTAAGAAAGAGGATGTCCTGTCACAAACTAAGCAATAGGAGGCACAAATGGGAGACAAAAACTCTAAAATGAGCTTTCCAAGGCACAGAAAGGATACTAGGTTCAAACCATGTATTCTGTGATGAAATTTCCACTAAGTTCAATAGCATTCTTCTTGGCATTTCAAGAACTGGAAGTACAGGGGAATACAGCAACATACCTTATGACCAACCAACTTAGAAGTCTCCCAAGTGAAAAAAATGGCGAGCTTCAGGAAGAGAGATGGCTAACCAAACAAAACTCTGACAAAAAATTGACTTCTTGAACACAAATTACTAGCAGACAGGCATCAAAATACCTGCAATGATCTGTGACCCAGCTCATGCTGTGATGGATCAGCCTTCCAGAAAAGAGATCCAGGCATCATAATGGGCAGCACTCCGGTCAGTTTGCATGGACACAGAGGACACAACTAAAATTGATAGCAGTAAAATACTTGCCCAAATCTGGGGAAGATGAGAATTTGCATGTATAAACCGGCTAAAGGTTATCACAGATTTGGAGGTATTGGCCAGACCCTAACCATATGTCACACTATAGACAACAATTATTCTTTAAAACAAAACAAAGACAATCTTGAGATAGTGGCTATTACTTACTGGTCCTTAACAGGCAACTGATAACAGCAGCATCTTGCTCTTCCACTAAATTGCCAGGCAAAACTATCAGTTGCGGGGAAATGGAATACTTCAGTTGACACTTATCTGTCTCAGGTTTATAGGTCTGTAAATTAGGAAACCACCTGCAGCCAAAATGCAATTCTCTACCATTAAGAAGTCTCCTGTAAATGTACTGCAATGTCAATAGCAACACTGACTGTCTAAATGTAGCCAAAGGATTCCTAAATATGCTTCATGACAGCGTGAAAAACAACCAAAAAACAAAATTCCAGGCCACAGGAGGCTCATCTCCTTATTTTAAAAGGACTCAGTAGCTGCCAGGATCCTCTATCTGCCTTGCCCTCTCAAGGATTTCTCTGCCAGCACCACCACTTCCAAGAGCCATATGTAGGATCTTGTTGCAGCGTTGTGTACCTAGAGGCTAATACAAACTTGGAGAAGAGGACGGCTGGTCTTCAGTACATATTTATACAATGACTTATGATACAGGTTCTTGGTCTGCAGGCACTAGGGGAGACATCTACTCAAGTGAAGTAAGATCAGAGATTTATCATCAGTTTGCCTCTTGGGGCGATACAGGGTACACAATATAAGACTGTAGCCCTAATCTAAGATGTTCATAAGGAATTTTTCCTTAGTGTTTGTACTGTAGGAAAAAAAAAAAAAGGCTGCATGAACAGTAGCATACTTCAGCCTTGAACTTAGAAAGACCTTTTTTCTCCAGCTAAGAGGGCATCCCTTTGAACAAAGATGAGCAGAATGATCCAACTCCGAAATTTCCTCTCATTAGCCACTGTGATTTCCTCTTTCCATGAGTAATGTATTTCCCCACAAAGATCAGACTGTTTGTCGGAGCAATGCTATTAACAGACATCCTTCAGGGTCTTTTTTGTGTGTATTTTCCATTGTTATTCTTCACAGTAACAAAGCTAATTTCTAAGCATTAGGATATGTTGTCTTTATAGCTCAAAACTGACAGATGCTCCATATGTTAAAAATAAACCTTGGTGCTATTCTTGTGCTGTACTTACACAGAAATTAAACTGGAATCAGTAGTTCTTTTAACGAGACACAAGGAAAAAGCTGGACTGTGGTGCTGGTTTAGGGGATTCAGCAGGTAGTTGCTGCTTCTCCTTGCAGTCTATAAAACACTCATCTGGATATGCTCTCAGGCTGGGACTGCTCAGAGTGCAGTATAACAGCAAGTAACTGAAAAAGGAGCTAGACAGACATCTGTTGTATGAAATGACATCCCAAAGTGATATGAGAGTAAAAAAAAAATCCTACTTGCTCCAAAGACTGAGCAAAAATGGGCAAATAAAAAACCTGCACCTGCGTGTCTGAAGAGACGACTGACGAAGAGCTAGACTCAAAGCAAGAGATTAGGTTGTGCTTTGCTCTTGTGGCACCTGGAGGGGCTGTGGGTGAGCAAACAGCAACAAGCTACAGACATCACTCAAATACTTCTAGCTTTGATGTTATGTACAGTTGGGGTCACCACATTTGATAGAACTGCAGGACATGCTCTACATCTTTCTGAAGCTCAGGCTCATCTGCCCTATGCAACACTTCCCCAGAATAATATATGTACCCCACAAGGGTACAAACCAGCATGTTGCTCCACTGAGACAACCTGATGCCTACGGAGCACGTTTGCAGGAGATGGAAGCTGACAGCTTCCTTGTTGAAGCTGTGAACCAGACAGCTAAAAGATGTTGAGGTGCTAAGGATGAGGCAAAGAACAGTGGCTTTCATCCAGCTGTGCAAACAGGTGTGCAGCAGGAGCACACTCTCCTGCCACTCCAGGTAATACAGTGAGCACAGCAAGGTACACTGCTTGGAAACTCATGAAAAGACTCATGAAACTCAGGAAATTCCTTCCCAAACTCATCCCTAGGGAGCACACAAAGCCCAGGACACCCCTTTTCCATGGAGAAATTAACCAATATGTTAAGGAGAGATAGTATCAAAGATGGCCAAGGCAGTATTAGAAGTCTTGTGCCATTTCATACACAAGCACGGATGAGAATGGCAGAAAGGCCATCACTACCTGGATTCACAGTTGTTCCCAAATGAAGTCCTGAATCAAGCAGGGACAAACCCAATGATTCATGCTTATGGGCAGAAAACAATGCTATGCCTTCCAAGAACAAAGCCACCTTCTGACTTATTAGCCTGCAGATCTTTTGTTCAGCAGAAGTAGCACAAACGCATCTCTGCGAAAATCTCGCTAGAACGCTCACTGATAACTGATATGGATTTCGTTCCATCTAAGAACACTCAATTTAAAAATGTATTTTAGAAGTTACAAAAAACAGTGGATTGTCCCACAGGGAAAACCAAATTCCAGTATTGTCAACAGTAAGCAATGATAACAAAACTAGTAAGGTTTATGAAAACTTACGGTGAATCTTCATTTGCCCTAGCAGGGCTGCAGTCCAGCTACATTTTTGCAAAGCAGGTCGTGATGGAATTACTGCTGGCCAACATGGAGCTTGACACCAACTGCTCATGCCAGTCTGTGCCCATAATCTCTATCTGTGTAAGTATCCAGATAATACTATTTCTACTATTAATAATGATAATGAAAATACCTCCCCCAGATCAGGCTCAGCAAGAAATCACCATCTGAAAGCATTTCAAATGCTGTCAACCATGAAAATCAATCAGCACTGACAACCTCAGCTGAAACGGGGCTCACTGAGGCTGTTTTCAGCATCACTGGAGAGCTGCCAGCCTAATCCCCTTGCTGTAAATACAGCGCTGTGAGTACCTCCTGACAAGAGAAAATGAGCAGATTACATGGGGAGGTAACAAGCTTGAATTGCACCATATAATGAATGGGGGGCTGGTGGAAGAAATCGGCTGCCCTTCTTACTCCCAAATTATTTGCTATTGAACAAACTTTTGGAAGTTATCCCTACATGCATTAATACAGTCTTATGCTGAAAATAAGATGGCAGTTGCAAAAAAACACACATTTTTGCCCAGTCGAACAGAAAATAAGCAACATGCAAGTTCCTAACTTCTCTCGGCTTTCCAACACCAGCCTGATCTATGCACTCGATGCTACCATAAAGCAGGTTTGCAGTGTGATGCCAGGAATTGCTCCATCCCAGATCCAAGGCAGCGCCAAGGTGCTGGCATGCTCTGCCACCTACTCTGATAAGAGGACACTGCTGACGGGCTTCACTGCAGCATCCTCCAGGCTCTCACTTTGGCCATCCAGGAAAATCTATATAAAGGGAGTAGATGGGTATGTAATCAACTGACTACCTGCTCATATCTTTCACCATTCAAGGTGCTCTTAAATTAAACTGGCATTTCTAAGTCACATTTGTTCACTGTTGCCTATGCTTGTGACTCGTCTGAAATGGAGCTCACTTGCTACAATGAGACTCTAAACCAGATTCCACTAATTTAAATCCCATTGATTAGTTTTGTATCATTCCTTGCATCCCATCTAGGACTACCTAAACATATTTAGATCCTTAGGCATTACTAGTACTACGATGTGAGCCAGTTACTGCTCCCTCACACACATACAGCTGTTGATCTGTTGTGCAAATAGCTGGTGCTTGTTCTCTGAGTAGTATCCCACCAGCTAGAAACCACAGATGTTTTACAAAGCCTCCTCCTTGCTTTAAAAATGTCAAAGGAGTCTGTGTAGAGGTCTACATGCTACTGAAATCAGCAGTGCATGCATGCAGGCATGCATGCTCCGTGGGTTTTCGTAGAGAGTGCTTAATTTAAGTGAATATCAACACCCTCAAACATTCTCCAAGTTTTTGCCTTTGTTGTTGTATACCAGGGCTTTATAATTTTAATTGCTTATGTTTTTTCAGAAACTTCATGCTCTTGAACAAAGAGGTGAACCCTTCAAAGCACCGCTTTACATATTAGTTCTCACCAAACAGCTATTCCAGATAGCATTCATGTCTTATTATTCATGGACTTTCAAGTGAACCATTGATCCCCTCCCGCCACCCCCCCCCCGCCCCAAATGTTAGGGACACGGCTGCTTTCTCCACAGCTGAAAGGGTGTTCCTGCAAGAACAAGAAGCCCCATTATTACCTGGATGTTCATTATTCTCAGTTGCTCATTTCCTCCTTTTATAAATTTACATTATGCTATTAGAACAAAGCAACAATATCTCCTTGCTCACTCACTACCAATTCTAAAGTGAAAGTAACCAAAACGAGCTATTTCTAAATAACTGTTTATCCAAGCTACTCTGAAATAATGCCATGCTTGCTTAAATCAGTCTTGAAAATTAGTTCAGTCCACAGCGAACACTGGCTTTTTTTTTAATCTTATTTTTAGCAATAAACCACTGATTAGCCTTACTTCTGAACAGCACTGAACACAACCAGTATGTACCTAAATATTGGTGACGAAAGCAAGAGAATTATAAACTGATTCAGAAATTTGAAAACACCTTGACAATTTTAACTAATAAAAATATTTCCTCTGCTACTACACCCTTAGTGAACAACATTATCCAGTCTTTGTAAATTAAATTTAGTGTTACATCTTGATACCAGAAGTTAGCATTATCCAATCTACTTACAGGGCAAACGGATTTATGTGACGGATACACAGCAGAAAAAGTACAGGCAATATGTAAAATTTCAGTAGGAGCAACATATTTTTTCCATCTTCATCAAGCTTGTTTTCACACTTAGTAAAGCCTTCCATATTTGAAAAGTTTCTTTAGTACAGAGACCATCTGAGCAGCGAAGCTGATCCTTGCTCTGTCTGCATGTTGGGAAACTGAATCTTTAGATTCTGTTTCTCACCTGCTATTTGGTGCACCTCAGTGTTTTCAAAGTGGAAACTGCAGATTCAGACAAAAATCTGCCTCAAAAAGGAAGATTTGGTAGATGTAGGGGTGGAAGGATAGCTCCTTTAAACACACGTAACAAAAATAAGAATAGTCATTCTCCTTAACAACACGAGCACACAGAGAACAGCACAAGGATGTAGGAATTGTCCCAGGAAATATGAGAATAGGTGACTAATGACACAAAGTTTGCAGATGATCATATACCAAGACAGGAAAGACAAAGAATTTCAGAAAGCTCTGGGAGACCTCACTAAGTGTGTGAGCAATAAAAGGGCAGATGAAACTTAGAAAAATATTGAATCATACACATACGAGAACGTAATCCTAACTTTTTACGTAGGCAGTGGTGGACTACAGATTGGTCACTTCAGAACCAAACCTTGGGAGTTACCAATACTGCTGAATAAAAATGCTAGCTCAATGCTCAGTAGCTGTCATAAAAAAGCAAAGAGTGACAAGAAATGTTAAGAAAAGAATTAAGAATAGAAAAGCAAACATGGAATAGTAACCATGATGGACTTACACACAGAATACAATTCTTACCATCTGAAAATGGAATCAAAAGAGCTAGAAAATTCTTTCAGCCTGAAACAGAGATGACATTAAATAGGGACATGGAAAAGGCCTAGTGAATGGCAAGTGACACGGAGAAGATGGCCTGAGATCAGCTGTCCACTGTATCTTCCAGCAAAGGAACCGGGGACAGGAGTGGGGAAAGGAGTGAGGACAAGGCCAAGGCTCAAGCTCAAGAGGAGGCCGGGCTGCGTGACTTGGGCTGCTGGCTGGAGAGCAGGAACCTGGTGGGAGCACAGCAGCCACAGCATGCTGCTCCCATTAATCAGCTGGTGCCGCCCTGGGTGTCAGCAGCAGGGCTGACAGGAGAGCCAGGATCTAATAAAACCCTGACAGGCTGAAAGGAAGACTGAGCCTCCTGCCTGTCTCTCTCCTTTCTTTGAAGTGTGGGGTAAAGGTTGGGGGAGAACAAAAAGACACTGATGATTGATAACAACTTAATATCTTTGAACAGCTTTATCAGGCTTTTTAACTAATGACTGAGGCAATATCACCTCTACAAAATCAATCATCATGTCATAAAAGTCTGAAACACTACAAAATTAAGTGCCCGCCCCAGGGATACAGAGCATGTGTCACGTTTAAAGTGAACCTAATTCCATTGGGGGTCCCTGGATGTTATTTTTTTACTTTTGTTTCCCTTGGAGATACTCAGAGATGGAGAGACATGGCATGAGAATCCAGAATTAGTGCCTTTCCTTAAAGAAGTGAGTCAAGTAAATTCAGCTGCCTTTAACTCATCAGAACTGAATGCTTATCACACAGAAGTGAAATCAGCAATGTAAATAATATAACCAAAAACACCTGTGCGGGAACAACCCTGCAGAAGTTGAACAGGATGGACAATACAACCTAGCTCCTTCCCAAGATGCCTGGTTGTTCTTCAACAGAAAGGCAAACAAACCCCACATATTAGATTCTCCGTCTTCAGTGGGACCACTACAAACTGCCTGTTCTTTTCAACTTCAGCAGCCTGTGTCTGGGAAGCATCTATTTTGAGCCACCATCCTCAAATGCAGACAAAGAGCAAGCAGGTGAAGATGAGCATGTGGAATATCTGGTGCGTGCAGCGCCTCTGGTTAAGGTGTTGTACAATTCAAGCCTGGGCTTCTCCAACAGGTGCCTGCAGCACTGAGTACTCCTTGATTGTCACTGGGAACCCTTCCCCTTCCCCATGTGGCTGTACTGGGCCATCGATTGTCGAGTTATTTTTAACAGGCATTTTTATTCGGGATTGCTCTGATACAATGTTTTAGTCTGTCGCTCAAAGTTGTAGAGTTAGAAATAAGATATTGAAATTCAATATGTATTTTTAAGGGGGGAACAGGTAGGAAATCTTAAAGATATGATTGATGGAAGGATGAAGCAAATTATAAATAAATTCCTAATTTAGGTCTCAAGGAGGCTCTTCTCCCTGGTTGTAGAGATGAAAGTTGTATTTTATCTGCTTCATTTCTGTACAAGGAAAAGAAAAACAAACTCCTCTTGCACTTTTCCTTACGCTCTCCAAAACCTCCTCCTGCTGGTAGGAGGAGAGCGAGGGGTACCAGGAGCGCACAGCCTTTTGTACACGCACGTGTGCAGATGCATCTGTATCACTACTGGTCTCCTCCTGCACTGCCAAAACACTAAAATTAGGCCTTTGCTTCCCTGCCATTTAGACAAAATCCCACATCCTGATCTCTGGGAGGCAGAAAACATTCTTTTAATTTATGAAAAGGAAGATTTTTCTTAAAGTGGGTCAGACACCTAAAATTGTGATTAAGGCTTCATTTCCTATGCGATTTAAATGCTTCAGGAAAAAAAAATCATATTCTAGTTCTGGCTTTTGTAATCCTTGACTGCATATTTACATGACATCAATCATCATTCTTGACAGCTGTTGCACGCTGTCAGGTGAGATCATGACAGCTTTCCCCTTACAGCCAGAAGATAGCTGTGCGAACCAGTACAGGAATGCTCAGCCAGGGCCTGAGTTTTAAACTGTTTATATTTTGATCTTTTTCATACACATACTAACATTTTAAAAAGACAGAGCCCCTGCCACGTACCAATTAGTTGTAAAGGTGTTTTTTAAAAAACATAACAAAAACATTTGAGCCTCGGAATTCTTTCTTCTCCTTCCACACAATATGTTATTCAACCCCTCCCTGTTCACAAACTTTCCAAGAACTGTATTTAGACAAAATATATACATAGCATATTTTTCATATACTTCATGGAAATATTATTCAGTTGATTGCAAAAGTAGTTCAGATGTGATTTTTTTTTTTTCTTGCCATGAAATCATAATGTTTAATTTGCAATATCACTGTTGCTTTTACGGCAACAGATGGTGACATCAAACATGGGATCATGACTTCACTATAGGATCAAGACGGATTAGCTTTGCACTGCGGAAGTTAAGATCTACTGCAAACAGATAGCTGCAACAATTGCAAAGAGAATTTACAGCAGAGTAGTTTATTGGTCGTGTAAATGTTCTTGTTTACTCCAGTATGAAAATCCCTTTAAATCAACCAGCTGTTTGGAAATTAAGCACAAATGGATTAGCTTTAAAACAAGCTCATAGATTTAAGATGGGGTTTGCACACACCCCAGTTCTGAGCACATTTGGGCCTACGAGTTCCACCTTTGCTACGAAAAAAGCAAGCAGGGCATTGCAATACCATTCCCTTGCCATAACCAGGAGGATGTTTACCTGCCTTAAACAGGTTATAGCATGAGTGGAGCAGGTAGACTGGTAATTTTTATTGAAGCTTCTGCTTTAAGTGCTGCTTGTTGTATCTGAAAACCTTGTGGGTACAGTTATTTAATTCTATGAGATTCTCCTTCCTAAGGGAGGATGCTTAAAGTGATGAATTCCCTGGCCTTTCACCTTTAAGTCACCAAAACAGGACCAAACAGAGGGTCCCTAGCTTTGAAGGCCTCTCTAGAGACATCTGTTTATTATTAACTGTCCCTAGCAAGAGCCAGCCCTTGGTAGCTTGACACGCAGTCAACAAAGCAGCTTCCCCTAAGGAGAAATACGGAGATGGATCTTCCCAGGACACAGCTGAGTCGGCTGGTGGGATATGGAAAGGCACGTTTTACAGCTGCTTTGAGGACTCTTGCAGGTAGGAGAAGAGACAGAAGCCCTGTTAGCAGCAGCAAGGGAAGGAACTGCCCCTTGGGATCCACCTTTACAGAAACCTCCAAACCGATCCTGCTCCTCTGACAGGCGCCCAGGAGCAGGTACTCCACACACAGATACTGCTGCACAGGAACATCTGGTTTGCTACGTACCTGCACTGGACTGTGCAACTGTTTGGTTACCGATACACATCTTTTCATGGCAGTAGATGCCGAGTCCTTTCAAGAAGTGACATTTAACTTTCTGAAGAGCATTCAAATGAATTCGAATTCTGCTGGACTACAGCATTCTCTGTACCTCCACAGACAATTTTTATTTTGAAACTGTGCCAGATTTGACAGCTTTTCTGCCTCAAGAAGCACTAAGTTCACTGCTGTGAGCATGCCCCACTGTTGCACGGCCCTACCCTGAGAGAACCACCATCACAGGCTATAAAGGTAATTCGGATTTCACGCCCAGTCACTCTCATGCCTCTTTGTTGAGATGCCAACTAGGGTATAAAATTCTGTTCCACTATCAGAGTTTTCTTTTACATGGACACATCAATTAGACTACCAGTCCTGTTGCATAAAGCAGATTATGTTGATTAGCACAGCCCTTAAGGAAGGGAAAACTTTGAGCAGTTCTCTGAAGAATTACAACGAAGCAATAGCTGAACCATGCAGGAGAGTCATTTCAAATCTCACAATCCATTTCCTTAGGTTTGGAAGTGCTCTCTGGTTTCACTGCTACAGCACTCATCTTTTCAGACTTTGTTGGGCTATCCTTATCACCGTTAATAACCATTAACTTATAATTAGTAAGAGACTCACCTATGTAAATGCACACATTTTTGCATATGCACAGTTAATGCAAAGTGAAAAAGGAGAACAACAGCACAAAGAGCACAGTGGATCCTGATGTGGTGGGACACTTCAATTACATTCATTTCCATACACATTTAGTTTGAAATGACAGTTTCTCTGACCTCCTTCTACACATACTTACACAATAATGAAAGCTCTTTCAGACTATGTTGTCACCTCTACTACTCTTTTCCTGCCGCTTCTCACTTTCACCCAGCTTCCCTCATGGTCCTACTGAGACCAGCTCCTATCTCAGTAGCACTATTTGATACTGTTTTCTCCCAGCATACTTCTAAAAAGAAGCCCAAGTCTTTTCATACCAAAAAAGTTGTCAAACAGAACTAAAAAAAACATTTCACCTCAAAACAGTAATCGTTTAGTGAAATTAATTGAGAGAAAGGAAAAACCCAACAAGCTCCACGCTGCAGATATCTGGTAAGCCTCAGTCACGGCAGGCAAACCATGGTGGTATCACCCTCTCCCCTCACTTCTTGCCTGGTCAGACCTTACACAGGACACTTGCTCTGTCCTATACACAAATTTGATTGAGATTGCTTTCGGCCAAGGGAATCAGTGCCTCCTCCGCCAGGTATACGCAGGCTCCTGAAGCTGAGCAATGGCTCCATCTAACACTGCCTCTGAGGCCAGGAATAACGGTGAGAGTCCAGAAGTGCACATTCCATTGGTGTGAAGAAAGACAAGGCAGGATGTATGTGTCTGGATCTTTTAGGCATTGGCTCACGCAAAACAAGGAACAGTATCACCAAGTACATAGGTAACAAGCTAACTTGCAGAAAAATATTTTGCAGCCATTTAAATGGCTATGAGACCTGGAAGCATTAGAACAATCATGTAAGTATCCCCCAGATGGCTGGCAGGTTCTGGGATGAGCTGTGTGCAGGACTCTGATCCTATTTATCTCTAGGTTCTCCTGTCTTGTCTTTGTTGCTCTTCAAAATGACAGCTCTTGCACAGAAAAGCCAGAAGGGGTCAAGGACAAAATCTTTCAGGGGAGGTCAAAGAAGTACACTACTAAAACCCAGTCCTAATGGAAACTAGCAATGAGCTGTTACAGGAGAAAGAGCAAAGTATTTCATCTGCAAGGTGCTGCTGGTGATGAGCAATGGTCAGCAGCAGTGTTTCTTTGGCTATGTTTAAATGCACTCTTGTAACCTTTAAGATGGGCTGTGGCTTTTGGCCTTCCTAAAAAGACATGTTCTTTTGGCCTTCCTAAAGTGGCTCTTGAAATGAATCTGGTGCCCTGCACTTGACCCGGTTCCTCTTACTTCTCCCAAAAAACCAATGCTCCGACTCCTGACCAGCAGATGAACCTGGGGCCTATGCTCACTTGGGTCCACCTTGTACAACACTATTTGAGCATGAACTCCAGAGGCTTAGATTCCCATTCATATTTTATATTCCACAGTTGTTTCTTCCCCCCCACTTTTGCTGCCTGTTTTTAATGCACCACTGAGTGTCTGTACAACCCCCCTTTACGCATATCTTGTTTTTTGTTGTAAGAAAGCGACGAGGTGAGAAGCGAAACTGAAAGGCCTGACAGTCCCAGCTTCCCACTGACATACTCCCTTTTTTTACCTCAAAAACTAGGGTCTGTAAGTGACAAGAAAGCAGCAGAGAGCGGAAGGTGCACAGAATCATTTATAAGGCAGTAGTGACATGACAACCTTCAAAAGGCCAGAGCTGATGTTTGTCAGGCCAGGAGGGTGGGATTGCATTAACTTGCATTTCATTAAGAAAAAAATAATACTCAAACTATCAAGGGGTCCCATGTGGCTGCTTCACCACGTTTAATTTAATGTCGTTCCTCTCCAGTGACCAATCCACCCCCCACCCTCTTACAAATGATGTCTTGTGGGTCTTAACCTTACAAGCGAAGATACATTTGACCCATTAGTTACCCTATTTAAAGGCTTTTGTTAACCCGTAGTAGAGAGCTTGAGCCATGATTTTACATTGCGACTCCAGACCGTGGAAGCAGATGGTGTCATAAAAACCCACCTCCCTCTACCCGATTTATTCAACTTCTGTTTTGTAATTGACATTCATCCTTTACGCACCGTTTTCTAGGCAACACGTTATTCCCACAGATTTTGAGCTAGGGCAGCAGGATTCTGAAATGCTGGTCATGGGGAATGCCTCAGGCAGTGTATGTGTTTGAAGCTGAAGCTGGTGTTTCTGGCCTATTTCTTGGGAAGAATGCCCCAAATGTCAAAACCCAGACTCCAAATGCAGAAACCTCCTTGAACAAAAAACTCCATTTGCATTTGGGGCATTTAGAAATGAAATAAAAGACAGAAGACTATTTAATCTAAAATACGGCCTTGATGCTACAGTGCCTTCTATGTCTGTTTTTATTTTTAAGCTTCCTATTCTCATTGCCCAGAACCAGTTTCTCCACCAAATATATTTATTTTCTCTTTCCAGAAAGAACTGCAGGAAAGATAATAAATCCTGGCTCTGTCGGCTAGGGAAGAGGATTTCCCAGTAAGCTGCAAAGTTCACAACCTTCAAAATTCATCTCTTAGGAGAAATGCATGACTCAGAAATAAAGTATGTGGAATTAAGGAAGGGAAATAAATCCAAACATGGGCAAGTCTCTATTTTACATTATTTTTCTGAAAAGAAACTGGAAAGCTAAAAGAGAAAAAAATAACCAAACAACACAGCAGCCAGTACTAAGGAGCTGTTAAGGGGCATCAAACATACTTGTAGTAATAATAATAATAACGAATGATCTGTTTAGATATCCTGCCTTATACTCAACGAGTCAAATCACTACAGAAGAGATTTCCAAAGTCTGTTTGATTTTCAGAAGGAAATAAAAAAAAAAAAAAAGGATTGTGAGTTGATAATAAAACACTAAAATTTTAAAGCAATGTTAATGCCGTTGCAGCTCAGCACCAGCAGAACATCACTTTTCCATTTGTGCTATGGGGTGCTGTCCCCAAATCCAAGGAGTGTGGTGGCTGTCTGAAAACAGGCTAGAAGCAAGCTCCTGCCCACTATGTGCTCGCTTGCTGAGCTCTAATACAGTGACATGTACAGCAATAAGCTTTTATTGATTTTACATTTGGACCTGGCACAAACACTCAGGCAGTCTCTCTATAGGAGAAAAAAACAACACGTTATGTGGGAGTGTAGGAAGAACAAGTCTGGTGTTAAAGTAGCAGAGAAACTGAATAAGTACTACTTCAACTCTTCAAAATTAATGAGCTGTTCCACTTAAAAAAAAAAAAGGAGAAAAACTATAAAAATTCAAACATACAAGTGAACTAAAAGACAGTAAAAATATTAAAACACAGAAGAAGCTACTGAAAAAGGTTATTGGCTCAAATTTACATTTGAATTTGCTCCAACAAACCACCTTCCTTTGATCAACTCTTTGTTCCCTAGTTATATCTGGCTAGGCTGCGGATACATTTCCATCAGCCCTGCCCTGCCCATCTCGCATGTGAATACCTGGCTCAGACACCGCAGGAAGACCATCCGCTGAGAATTTCTCTGCCCTTCCCAGCACAGGCATGCCTTGTGGAAAAGTCGGCGAGGCTGTCACGTCCTGGCAGAATGTCCTGGATAACGGGGTGCACTGAGAAGCACACTAACTTGTCTCTGTGGCTTTGTCCAAATGGAGACTGTGGAGAAAGACTGCACTCCAGCAACAATCAGGTATGTTCTGCAGAAACCTGTGGCTTGTCATAACCAAAAATCTCATGGACCAAAGAGCCAGCAACGTCTTCAGCAAATACAATCTGTGTAAAGTCTACAAGATGCTTTTGGCTACTTCCCAAATTACCGAGTAAACCACTCCATGGAGTTCAGCAGCAACAGAGTTCCAGGGACCACTTGGCCCTTTGGTACCTGCTGCTAGGACCAAGCTGCCACCTGCCAGCAGCTAAAGCAGAGCTGATATAGCCACCCAACTTCAGGTAGAGGAGATTTTCCTGTATGTCTGGATCAGACACCATCCTCAACGTGCAAGTCCCAGATTGACAGTGTCTCACAGTAGGAAAATCAGCAGTGATTGCCCCAGCTGAAAAACACAACAGCTCATCTTGATAAATCATTCTGTGGAAACTGGTTACCTTGGACAATTACCAGGCAGCTAAATGCCCACAGGTGGACAAGTACATTAATGGACCCTGTCCTTGCCATGATTGCCAGGAGTCCCACTTTTCTCCTCCTCATGGGGGTCACAAAGCCAGGCCTGGACCCCGCAGATGCAGCCATGCAGCTACAGCTGTGGCAGGTGCAGAGTGCTCATTCGGAAGACTCAAAGCCAGGCAGAGATTAATGACCCACAATGACAGTGCAATCAGCAGCAGAGGTATCATAATCTCCCCCTCTTTTCTGCACACCATTTATAAAAGCCAAGGCAAGGTATTTAATAGCATGTGGGCTCAAAGGGCCATGAGATTTGCAGTAAGCGAGGCTATGTGCAGCTGGAATGACAAACACTGCTATACCTGAGTCCGTGATCCACACGGATGCTGCTGCTAGGCAAGTGAACCAAACAAGAGCGTACACACTTTACATGATTGCATGGGGAGATGGAAGGTACTGAGCCTGAAAGGGGTGGCATTCAGCACCTGCATTTTTCAAGAATCATTGCTTGGTGTCTTGAGGACAGACCTCACCTTTCCTAAAGAAGCATTCTTTCCCACCCTTTCTGCCATAATTTCTTTCAGTTCACGCAAACTGGTGATGGAAAGACGACAAATTTGTGAAGTGATGTATAGACAACATGCTACAGGCTACTAATGGGTTATTAATAGAGCAAAAATTGCTGCAGATTAGAGTACATAAGCATACTCCCTAATTGCAAAGCAAAACGTGTATCACACTAAGTATGTGGTACTTGAAGTGAAGTACACGTCCTCAAATCTGTTTTCTTTCCTCCACTCATCAACTTAGCAAAGCGTCACAGCAATCCATAGAAAGAATCAAGCAACAGTGGGGAAATGCAAAGAGAGGGTTTTAAAGAAGAGGTAACACACTGATAATATAATCCCGCTTCTATTCTGCCAGGTAATCTGGAGTCTTGGAGCCTGTAATAATGTGTTTTATGCTAAGCAAACGTTTGGCATTCCCCACTGACCTGCAAAATTAAATAAGAGAAATGGATTCCAGTCAGAACTGATAAAGCTCACCAGAACTGGCCAAGCCAGCAGAGAACTCCATTTTGACCTCAAAGCCGGAGAGATCGTATCATGTAGAGACACTGTTTCCTCTCTCAGGACTGTGTTTTCTCACTTTGCATAAACAGAAGTGGCTGGGGAAAAAGGCTTAGAAAAGAAGACAGGAGGAGAGCTTGGAGAGTCGTTGAAGGCCCTCAAGAGTCTCTGCCCCCCAGAGACTCAACTACATAAAATTTTTCTGGTAAATGTTTGCCCATCCAGTTCTTTAACTTGGAGTAAATTCCTGTCTCTTCCCCCGTTCCGCCCCCCCCCCCCCCCCGAAACCTATTCTAGTGTTTGACAAAGCTTCTTTTTTCTGATATCAGCCCAAGTTCTCTGGCTGAAATTTAAGCCCATTAATTCTTGGATCACTTTTCCCCAAATACTGGAGCATGCAGCACCAGCCCCTCACACCATCAGCAAAACTGCAATGACTGTTACTGCTGTTGCCTGTGGATGGTCTGCGCGTTACCTCTCCTCCTCCATCCTAGCCCTTGCCCATTTGTCTCATCCCTGAATGAGATGACAGGTTTAAGCAGAGGCAGTCATTAATTGTATGGTTTGTTCCATACCTATCACAGGAGCTAAAACAATCAAGTCTTTTCAGCACCAACACAGCATAAACGATGCATATCCCCCTTCAGAGCTGTCTCAAGTGCTCTGCCTGCGGTCTCTGCAACACACGGTACCTTGAGCAGGGTTACGGGATCCCAGCACGGGCTTGGGCACCACTATTGACACTGGACGGTATGTACAATTCCCTCTTTATCCCAGTCCCTTGCCATACAGCACTCAGCTCCTCAGAACTGCTCCATGCGTGGGACAGGCAATGGTAAGATGTTTCAGTTATTTTCAAAGGAAATATTTTCTCTTTAATAACGTAGAGCAGCTTCTGCTCTTCCTAACCACTCCATTAACAGGAGCTATAGATCTTTTTCCGTTCGCTCTAACAATTGTTTCTGGAGCAGTTGGTATGCCATGGGTATTCAGACTGGCTGCCACAGAACAGGGTGCTTCAAGAAGCCTGCGATCAATCTCTCCCTACGCTCACAAGTCATCCCTTTGAGATGAAGCCTCAAAGGGGTTTTCTAGAAGAGCCAACAACAACAGATAACAAGTGGATACTGTCAAGAAAGTGCTGGTAATGAAATACTGGTTGCTTAACACTACAAGAACATGTGGGGACAGAAATTCAAAAAGCTATGTCACCTCTGCTGTAGACGGGGAACGTGGGACCATGAGATTTGGACAGCTGAGACGAATGAGCAGAATCTGCTGCTACTATTTAAGTAGAAAATGCCATGATGGCATGTGACACAGCATTTAGCTTTGTTGAAGGAAGCACAACCCCTGCAGAAGTACTGTGTAAATGGGCATGGTTAATGGTACATTTTCCATGCCTAAGTGTGATGTGTCGGGGTCCCAACTGGCAAACTTTCTATGGTGAAGACAAAGTCCCTCTGCTTTTGCTGTTTCTCTCAGAACAGCAACACAGATGTGGTTAGTGCTACGCCTTCTTCACAAAACCTTTTTTTTTTTGCTTGGAACAACAATCTTGGAAAAGAACCATAGGAGTGCTCACAGATCTGCTTAAGGACTCATTTGTCTCCTTGCAGGCAGCTGGCTGGCAGCTTGTGTTTTGTTTCCCAGTGTAGCCTATGCAGAGAGGCAGCCCACCCTATCTCCCCCTTGCAAGAGGGCACAGGCAGACGCACATCTACCCCTGGGGATGAGCTCCCCTCTCCTCCCTGCCGGCCGCCCCAGCCTTGCACCCATGCTTGCACGTGGGGAGATGTCAGCCAGCACGTGAAGCACCTCCTGTGCTCTGGAGCAGCCTTGCCATCTGTTTCTGTGAGCAGGCACTGCTGATGGGCTGGGATTTCTCGGATCAGATTTCTTAACTGGTCTGTCCTCATTTGCCCATAAAGGCAATGTTTACAGTTGAGCCCCCTTGGGAATATTTTCCTTTTCCCTTTTTATTTTCCTTGCCACGCAACCACACGTGAGTGAGTAGGGTAACTAGCTAGCTTCACTGCGCACAGATGATCTCAGTGTTAACTCCACAAGGATCTGTTACCTACACAGCAAATTTAACAAGTAGGCTGCCCTCTGTACTTACTCCTTTGCAAAGCATATGGGATTCCACATTATGCACGTAGGCTTTCCATAATGTCAAGTGTTAAGTGATATTTCTCTCACCAATACTCATGAAGGAAAGACATCATGCAACAGTATTCTGCAATTCAAATTAATTTCTATCAGTGCAAATCCACTGCAGTTGCATTAAAGTCAATAACTAGTGTATTGCATCATGTAGGAGTAAAATGCTGCCCTGGTATGTCAGTACTACGAGATGCTGCATAACTTCACCAAAAATCCATCAAAAAGTTGCATGCTAATTACAAGTAAAGCTGTTATCACCTGAGGTCATAGGCACCTAAGTCAGTTTCTCCAGCCTGTCTCAATCACATACCTACATTAATAATCTCAATGCATGCTAGTATATTCTTTATGATTTGTAGAACCCAAAAAAGAAAAGGGAAAAAAAATAACAAAACTCAAATTTTAGGTAAGACAAGGTGGCCTTTACACAGCGATCACTTAAGTAACATTGCAGAATTTTCGTCATCAACTGCAAGTTTGCTAGCGGTATCGCTTTGGTATTACTCAGTGTTTTATCTAGAAATATTCTCCTTGCTCCAGCAGTGAGCTCAACCCTCACTAAAGCTGGAGGCCTAATGAGGACATTGTCATAGAGAGCCTGGGAGGCCATCTTGTCCAAACCTGGAGCTGGGGGTGCTGCACCAAAGATCAGCCTGTGGAACAATAACGTGACAGATTGCAAAGATTGCTTTCTAATCACAGCAAAAACAGTCAGAAAATGATTCATGATGTACAAAAGAGGAGAGAAAGTGAACAAAAAGAAAAACCAAAAAAAACACAAAACCACACAACAAAGCAACATTCACTTAGAGTACAAACACTTACCTAAAATGCATCAAATGGTCAGGTTGGAGGATGTCATGGAAACATGAAAAAGAAAAGAGGGAATAAATTAGTTCACAGATGTGCAACTCTAGTTAGCTTAATGATGGGAGCTAAGACCACCCCAAACAAAATCAGCCCCAACCTTTATTTTAGCAAGCAGAGCTTAAATTAATTTTACTCAAGTGCTGCCGCTTTGCTGTGCATTGGATGTCACCATTAGCAGCAGCATGATGAGTGCAGGTGAATTGATATAAAAATCAGAGAAATAAGAAGAAAACCTTAGCGCACTATTGACAGAATAAAACTGCACCTGCAGGGCTTGTAGAAGCAGCCCACCTAAGTCTGTGTTTTTGCACAGACTCAACATAGGTGGCTCACAAAGGCCTGACTCTGGCTTCAGATCTCTTTGACTTCAGCTAAGCAGTTTTAGGAACTTGATTCCTATTGAGCCCCTCAATTCTTAGCTGTGCTAAGCCTGAAGCAAATTTCAAGAGCAGATAATCATCAGGGAAAAATAAAACACTTTAGGAAGAGAGAAAAAGAAAGGAAAATGAGTAATCTTCAAAACATCTTTATTTTGCAATTTTAGTTTACTTTCTGAGGCTGCTTTTGCAGTCAACGATATTTATTTAACATCGTCTAGCCTCATTCTTTCGTTCCATTCCATGGAAAAAATGTTAGTTCTTAAAGATTTTGAAGGGGAACAGTCGGCACTGAGCTACATTAGCTGTGGTAACTCACAGTAACCCATATTTCTATTCCAGCCAATGTCAGCTGGAAAAAGGGTATGTTGTATTTAACTCAACTATACACATACGGCTTTTTGCATAGCTGGGACTACGTTCTCTAGGGCCAGAATTTAAAACCAACCAAGCAAACTATGACCCTCTTCCCCTCAATCTGAAGACTTCCTTCCCTCACCACTAGCCCACATAATACTCTGTTATAAACTGCTGACGAAACAAATATTTGCCTTGCTTTCTTAATCTAAACATAATTTACAAATGAACAACGTGAGCAACTCAGGGCAGACAAGAGCTAGGTAAATTGCAGATGCTCCTTCAGTACAACTTGGTCTTTATCAGCAATAATATTTTAGTCACTGTATGGTTCTGCTGACATAACTCAGTACTGATTTGCAGTTCCAGACCTGCTGCCTCATTAAGGAGGATAAATGTACCTTTATCTTTACAAGCGAGCACTTCTGCAGGATTAGAGCTGCAGAGGTATAAAGAAGAGAGATTGTTGCTGGCTGCCTTCTGCAACGTATTAGAGAAACCTATATAAGATCCCAGAGGCAGACAGTAATAGGCATTAAGATTAGAGGTATGTGGCATTGCCAAGGAATCATACAAGCTCTCCTGGGTTGACAGATGCAGTAGGAGCAGTAAGGAAACAAAAAGGACGTGAATGTAGTTGTAAGAGACGACAAACATATACACTGAGAACTTTTTCCCAGCTTAGGTTCTGACTTTAATAATTACAGCACAACAGAAAAATAACTCAGCATGACACGCCATTACAGACCCTCTTTCTGCATTTCTGAAATCCTAATTCCCATAACCTAAAGACTAAAAAGCCCTCACCCCCAGATCTGATAATCAGGCTGCTACACTATAAGGGATCAAAACCTAGTCAGCATTCTCCAGTACAAGGACTTTCCTGAGGGGGGGAGGGAGGAGGCAACCTTTTCTCCATACCTGGGGCTTGGCTGTGTGTGGCAAGCAATAGAGCTCCTCACTTCAGCTTTTACAGGGGTTTTTACTTCAAAGCCTTGAGCATGGAGTGACAGAGGAATACAGCTCAAATAATTATTTCGTAGCTCAGACTCAAATGATATCATCGCTTGGCTTTATGCAGAGTGCCCCCTCAATCTTAAAAGCCTTTTAAAGCTATATTGTCTGCCTTCTATGGTCAGGAATGAATAAAGCAAAAACATGGAGAGATCTGAGTGGGGTCATAGCATCAGATGCAGAAACAGAAGTCACTGCAAGGCCAGCTAGCAGAGGGACCTGTTGGGGCCTTACCCCAGCAATCCTTGTACAATCTGAAGAGCATGGAAACCATTTCCACACACACACACACACAAAATCCAACATTTTTCAAAAGTCTTGATGACTTTCACTGCTTCTAAAATAGCCTAACATTTCATTGAAGTGAAACCATATGGTAAATGCTACGTTTCTTTCAGATTACTCATAAATAGGTTTGTGTGGAATGAAACTACACTGATTCCTTTTAATTGTCACTACAGATCTTTCATTTTCTGTTATGTATAAACCAAGTTATTTTTATTGGATATTGATGAAATTAGTTTTCTCTCCCATATACATTTAAAAAGCATTCAGTATTCCACTTTGAAAGTTACCATACTTAGTAAAAAAATAAATAAAATAAAAAAATCAGATGTCAAAATTTTAATAGGCAATAAAGGCAATTCAGGTAATAATGGTGATAAATACATATTTTAAATAGAATTGCTTGTAAGTGCAATATTGGGACATTTGTTTTACTAAAAAGTATTTTTCAAAACTGTGAAGAAAATCTATGGATGTACCATGATTCTGCAATACATCAGCCACTCCATTTGTTCTCCAAAACCAACAAGCTATCTCGAAGGACTGGAATTTTCTTTGCTTTCCTCAAACAAAACAAGCATAGACATAAACCTGCTGTTACTGAAATCAGTAGTTTTGACTTCAGTGTCTGTAGAATTAGATGAAAACCTCCCGCTCTTTAAAATCCCATCCTGGGTTAAGTGCAGCTTGTTCTTTAAGAGGAGGGCAGGGCATACCTCAGAGAATTACTTCATTACGGAGCTGTTTATTTTAGAAAAAACAAGATTATTTACAGGAAAAGTTGGTAAAAATAGTACTAAAGTGATTTTCTTCCCTTCAGGTATATATTAGGATTAAGAAAATAGCTTTGTAATGAGAATGGGAGGACTAAAAGGTTTGCTTCGAAGTGGTACAGCATGGCAAATGCAGCCATGTCTAGCTATTAGAGCACAAGATGATAAAACACAAAGGTTCCCAGATCTTTGTCCCGTTGCACAGCTATAGCAGTATCATTTCACCTTTCCATGCCTATTTTCCTCCATTTTTGATTGCAGGCACCTAAAAGCAGGAATCATCTGTTACCAACAGCTTCTATGATGCTCAGAAATAAAAAGAGGCAACATCATTTGTGCCATTTTGTACCATAGTTTTACAATGATGTTGCAGATTCCACTCAGTATTTCTTCTACGAATCTGACCACAGCAACAGACACGCTCTGGCACAGCTGGAGTGAACGAGCACTTTAGTAGTCAGCTTTGCCTTATTTCAGAGAATGTCACTGTCCACAGAATTACACTCCTACTTCAAGGGCAAGTAAACTGCATCCTACATTTTTTTTTTCTGTGGTTTCAAAATGCTATTGCTAATTAGTTGGAAGAGCAAAGCTGAGCTCTCAGGAAAGGTTCAGAAGACCCCTCTGCTGCTGTCTGCTCATATCACCTTGCTGGTCAGCACCAGTCCAGGAGCTCAGCATGGCCAGTGCTTCAAGCCAGTCAAATGCCTTTCCGTTCCCTCTTAGTTGCCTGTGTCATTTCCAAACTGTGGTGCCACACTTGCTGATGAACAGCAACCTAAACTCTCTGTGAGACAGCCGCCATTTGGGAAAAAAACTAATCAAACTACTGAAGACAGGAATCTCAAGTCCACTTGCTCTTCCCCCCCCGCAATGGTACTAATAGCAAATAGGACTTACACACACTCAGCACACAATCCCCCTGCTCATGGGTTGTCTGTGGTTACTCATGTCTCTTACTGGCCTTCTGGTTGTAAGGCAGCCTGAACACCAGCCTGGTTTCTCTCCCAGCTCCGTAAACTACATTCAAAGTAAGCTTTTTTTCTACTTCTGTTTGTCAAGTCCAAATGAAAGAGAAGTCTTTATTAACAGAGATGTCAGCTCCTGCAAAGTGTTTCTTCTGTGCATTCTGTGGTTATAAAAAGCTTTCTTTTTATAGGTCTGCCTGAGTTTTCCATCCCTCTGCTGTCTTCACTCTACAAAGCATTATAGTGATGAAGCCTGCATTTGGACATGGATGATCTTTAGCTAAACATCTACTTAGGAATCAGAGAAAGTATCACAAAAGGTTTAGAGGTCAATAGGTATGAAAATCTAAACAGGCTGTAAACCTCTGTGTCATAACACTTGCATCCATCTCTAAAACCTGCAAAGAGAGCTTGGAGTCTCAACATTGCCCGTACTGTGCTTCCTCAAGTACACCTACGTATCACTCTCATTTTTGTTTAGGAATTAGAGAAATACAGGATAGCTGTAAATCCTCTGACATCATCTTAGAGTGAGAACCATGAATTTTATCACACTCATTCAAAAAGCAAATAAAAACATTCCTCCCCCTTTTCCTTACATTGGTACAGAACCTCTTGCTTCTATCGATAAGTACTCCAACCCTGACGTACATGAGGACCTTGGCCAGCACACACTTTCATGGTGTATTTGGTTTACGTGGCAAGGTTTTGGTAGCAGAGGGCTGCAGGGATGGCTTCTCTGAGAAGAATCCAGCACCTGCCCCATGTTAGGTAAGGGCCAGTCTCAGCTGGCTCCAAAGGGACCTGCCACTGCCCAGAGCTTAGCCAGTAAGTGATGTTGGTTGCGCCTCTGTGAGAGCAGATTTAAGGAAGGGGAAAAAAAAAGCTGCTGGACAACAGCAGCTGGGAGAATGAGGAGTGAGAAACAGCTTTGCAGGCACCGGGAAAGGAGAAGAGGAAGGAAGTTAAAAATAAAATCTTCTTGGGAGTCCCATTGCTTCTCAGGCAGCACAGAAGACATCACTGCTGGTGGAAGAAGAAGAAAATGGAAGCTTTGAGGACCGGTGATGTTCATGACATACTCAGTGGAGCTGGAAGGCCAGCTCTCTCAAAGTCAGTGTCCAATAGCCCACACTGGCTGTGTCAAAACACTGCAGCCTCAAAAGTTTTTTGTTCCAGCTGGGCATATCTGTGAGCCAATTATGTATGCATATCAGCTCTGCCAAGGGAGAAGGACGGTGAGCATGGACAGAAGTGCTGAACAGAGGTGAGCTCACTAAGGGTGCTGTTAGGATAAAGTACGGCTACAGTGAAACATGGAAACACCCCTGCATGAATAACCTGCAAGAACACCAATGCCTGCAGTAGCGTAAGAAAACACGCACACAAGAAGTCAATGGACACCTGGGAAGATAGAAACAAGAGGAAAAAGTCAGTTTCTTTCAAGTATATACAAAATAGTCTAAGCAGTCCCCAGACTTTGTGACAACACCTGATGCTAGGTGCACATTTACATACGACACGTGAGATTTGCAGACTCATAACAATACTTCTACGTCAAAGTGATTTTCAAAGTGATTTATCGTACACCTACTGTCAGAAATTAAAATGTTGCTTATAAAAATATTGTCCTATGCGTCAGCAACAAGAAGAATAAAGCAACCTTGCAGTCATTTCATTAAGGCTTGGGAAAAAAAACAAACAACACTAACAAACAAGTGTTTTCCATGCCATGGTAAATTCAGTTTGAACGCATTGATAGAGTGAAGCATAAAACAGGGTCAATACTTCCTCACGCCTTCCATTAAACTCAAAAACAAACTTTAGGGAGATTGATCTTGTCCTTCATTAACAGTGACAAAAAGGATACTAAAACGTCCAGATCTAAATCTCAAAAGTTAAAAAGTATCAGTATCCCAAGCTTTTGATCAGTAGACAGTGGTTATAGAAGCCCATCTTTAGATGCTTACGAGGAGTATAATTTTAGCACCTGCTAAAATTTAGGAAGGTGCCTCCACCAACACATCTAAAACATTTCAAGCTTAGCTCCGCAGTACAGGAGCCTGCCAACTGTCTGTAAAGGGTAGCACATTTTTATGCTACTGTGTAAACAAAGAGACATTTTTCTGAACGTTGGTACAACTCAGTAGATCGTATTTCAGCAAAGCTCAAAGCAAGAGCAAAATGACAGCTGCCTTCTTTGTTGTGAGAAAGTACGCCTAGAGAATGATTTTGCATTGGCTTCAGGCGTTTTTGAGGTGCACACCGACACCTCTGTTTCCTCCCCAGCAATCCACACCTTTTCTCTCTGTTAGGCTAAGCGCACCCTCTCCTATAAAAGCACATGCAGATTTAGACCTGGAGGTGCAGACCATTGCAAGATCAGGCTGCAGGTAGAGACACCTTTATCCAAACAACTAAAATTTCTGAAAAAAAGTATGTTTGAGCCAGAGGAGTGCTGTTGCATAAGGAACTTGAAAACAAAAACAATTCTCTGACAACATAAATGCCATGAGATGTATTTTATCCCCGAGGATTTCATTTGCTGAATTTAGAGGTAGAAAGCTCCCTTATTTTGACCTTGCTTCCCAGCACTTCTACTTGCTGGCTGAGAGCGGTCCTGGCCCATAGTCAGATGACAGCAATGTTTTTCCTAGCCCAGACTGCCGAAAACATTCCTTCACACCCTCTCCACGAGCTACAATGGGACACAATCTGGAACCACAGCTCTGGATCTCAGCATAGGGGAGATTTATCTGTAATTGACTACAGAATACATTTTTGCCCAGATGTGGGCATTTATCTCAGGGAACCTTTAGTGATTTTTTTTTTCCTTTACCCTTCTAGGAAGAACCTGAGACTGACACAAGGGAGTTATACTACGGCTGTAAAAACTGCTAAACCTGGAAAGCAGTTTTCAGCTCATGGACACCATGCAGCAGGACAAGGACTCGGTGACGCTGGGTCCCTTCTCCAAGCTCCCCTCTCAGCAGAGTTAATGGGAGCACATTTTGGTTTGCACATGAAAATTTTCTAAGCCCTGAGACATGCTACAGCTTTCCTCCTGTTTTCTCTCCCGGCCAGTCAGAAAGGTAGACATTTAATCTCCAGCCTCATTACTTGTCCTAATGAAATGTCAGCAGCAAATGCACAGGTGTTTAACTGCTGTGGAATGCCTGCAGATGCCAGCAATCCCTCAGGCAGGGAAATCATCACAGTCAACTGCCTTCGAAAGGTCATGACGGCAGCACAAGGTCATAGGAGACCTCTGACCTTCATTTGCAGCACTCAAGGAGCTTTAGCTCTCTCTCCCTTTGCTTTCCCAAGCCCAGAATGCATTCCCTCCTCTCCCCGTCCCTCTTTGGCAATGCAGTCTCTCAAGGGTTCTTCTGCATTATTCAAAACAAGTGCAAATGTGTGACCTAAGGGAGACCTGACTGGGACTTAACAAAAGAGAGTTACAAACAGCTAGACCGCTCCTGAATGGAGACACAGCTCTGCCTCCCTCCCTCCCTCTGCTCTCCCCAGCATTCCCGGGAGATGCTGAAATGTTAATCTGCATTACAAGCCCCAAGCTCACTGAAAGCATCCTTCTTCCCAGTGCACAGCAGTGGGCGTGATTTATTGCTGCTCTCAGCCCTGGGTTGTGAGCCACTGCACTGGCTGTATGCATGAAATGGTACAGAAACTAGTTGACAGGAATCCAAGGGGAAAGGACATATGAAAACCAAAAAGAGAAAAGAGAGAACAAAGAAAGAGGAGACCAGAGTGCTAATCTAGTCAGGTACCTGCCACCTCCACCCCCTTAGCTTCAATTAAAAAATTAAAGATCTTACAACTGCCAAAATCTTCTACCTGGTTTTCCCTTCCTGAAAGAGGGAATGGAAGGACCTAGAGAGGCGGGGGAAAAGGACTGAATTCCTGCAATTTTTTTCCCCTGCTATAAGCCACACAACAAAAAAAGCCTGCAGATATTTGGACAGCTAGACACTGCCATTGCAACCGTGCAGTGTTGTTAGAAAGCAAGACAAAACGGAAGGAAAAATACAAAGAAACATTTTCAAAAAAGGCAGCCAGAGTTGCCTTTTTTTTTTTTTTTTTTAAATAAAAAAAGGGTCTGTAGTCAGTCACAAGCATTTTGGCAAGTCTCATCCTGCACCTTGGTTGCTGCAAAAATCACACCACCTTTTGGCACAACTGGCAGCTTCTGATGAGAGCTTGATCAGAAAGAGCACTGCAAGTCACAGAAGGAGCCCAGTAACTTGCACTTAAGGAGCCTGGCTCAAATCCCCATAAAACCATGTTAAAAAGTAACTACTAGCTGACAGTGCAGGCGTTGAAGCAAACAAAACTGTCTTTAACTCAAGTAAAACACTACAGTTAAAGCCACGAATTACAGTTTCTGCTCATCTGTAACTGTCTGAAAAGTTCTCTAGGTGACAGTTTCTTTTAGTTTCAGCTTAAAAGTAAGATGTGGAATTGCATAAGTTTGTGAAATCAACTGACATTACCCAAAGTGCTGTGCTGCAGCCCACCTCGCCTCTAAAGACCATGGTGACCATGTCATTGGTCCTCGTACCATGTCATGGTGACCTCGTACCATTCTGGTACGAGGAGCTGCTCCCTGTCGTGGAATGGCCAGAGATTAGCATCTGTAAAAGCATCTTTGTTTTGTACTTGCTGTTGTGCAGACGTAAGGATATTCAAACAGCTCTCCCACAGCTCCTGCACCTGAGCTGGCCGGGTATGACGGTGTGCGGGTACAGGCACTGCAGTGGTAGAAGCCAGTATTTATACAAATAAATAGATGAAATCTCACCTGCCTGGGCTTCACTGTTTCCACAGATTGAAATCTATTTTGGGCAACCACTCAAAGAACAGCTACAGATGATACTAAAAATGCTCCTGTAATGCCAGGGCTTTCACTCGCATTCCAACTCTGACAGCTTAATTAAAGGTTTAGCTACCAAGGCCAGTTTGTTAGATTCTCCTCAAAAGAACTACATTAGTCCTGAGCTGTACAGGTGGCTTCTGGACACCAGATTTCCCCCCAAAAATGAGGCTGCCAGAACGGTTTTAAAATTCTCTCCTCCTCCCCCATTAATCCTCTCTACAGCTCTTTTTCCCCTTTAAATTTCACCATCTCAGTCATTCATCAGTAGAGAGAAAGTGGCTCAGTAAATTATTCTCAACTCAAAACACCAAGCTTTCAAATGTGAGCAAATTCCAAACCAGTCCTGAACTACCCTGGAGTTTATCATAGGTCAGGGCAGCACCAGACAACGTAGGGAACAAAAAGGTTTTAACTCCACATTCCTGGGTAAGGATACTCCTTACCTTCTTCCTTCCAACAAACAGAACTCACCCTCAAAAATCTCTATTTCAGGAACAGAGATAATAAAATTAAAAGTTTAGGTGACGAGCTGCAAGAACAGTAAGCTTTGCTCTGTAGATATCTGATCTGGCTCTTCCTTTTCCTCCTGGGAACAGGCACACAGGCTGACAAAGCACAGTAAGGGTGAATACTGTGTAGCTGAAGTTCACAGACTACACTGCATGGTTAAATCATCTCACAAGCAGGCAAAGCAGCAGAAAATATGTTAAGCGTGCATAGGAGGAAGTTTTTAGCTCTTTAGTGAACTTCATTATGCTGTTTCACACTGAGTTTAAAAAAAATATATCTGCTCACTTCATTTGCTTTTATTTCAGGTTTTTAAATAGCTCAACTTATCCTTATCACCTGACTATGTTATGAAATGGCAAACTCAGTTCTAGATCAGAGTACTAGATGATTGGGTTTAGATATGCATACTTTGAGATACGCAAAGTTTACTTTTAAGATCTGAGGTTTCAAACTAAGGACAAAACAGGAAGTGGTTACCTACAGCTAGCTGAAACCCAGGGGAGAACGGTGACAAACTGCAGGGTGAAAAGTTAGAGTTTCTAAATGCAAAATATTCTCTCTTCAGACTAAATACAACTTTGTTTAGTTGTACAATATCCATCACAATAAAGACCGTGTACACAGCTGATACTTGCTCACATTCAGCTCCAACTTAGATGTCTCTTTATCATTTGCTTGCTGTCACTGTTTAAATGCATATCTTGTCCTCTCATGATTTAGGCAGACAACATGGGCAAGTGGAAAAAGGCAGCTGTAACCTGCATCTTTGACTGCCACTAACTTCTCCCACTGCGCTGTCCAAGCCACATCGCTTCTCTATGTCTTTCCCCATGTAATTTGGAAAGGCTGTAGGGCTTGGGAAGCAGCTCTTCTGTATTTACACAGCACCCAGCAAGACCCCACTGTCAGATGTAACTCCCCATCAATCTAATAAACTCCTAAAATGCAGCATATAAATCATTGTTTTAACCATAAAAACCTTAAAATAATGTAGTTCTTGAGTCAGCTCAGTGAGCAATGGTGAGCACAAGTAAAGGAAGTCCCGGAGAACTCCAGGTAACTCATGGTTTTCTCTCGTTAAAGTTCTGCTCCCCTTGGGCCTGAGGCTGCCCAGGTGGTTCCCAGTCTAACGGAGAACTCTTCCCTCCCTGCCCCGCGCCTCCCCTCCCCCTTTCTATAGGTACTATGAAATCCCACTTGCTAAAGACAAATCTCATACTTTGCTTCAGAAAAATGATTCTCAGACATTTTTTCTTTGCAATGTACCACACTGCAACAGTTCACAAGGAAATCTTTTCCCAAAAATTTAAGCATCCACAGAGAGGCTAAATCCAGCTTTTTCACAAAACGTCCACATTGTGCCTCGGGTAAATCCCAGCTGGATGTTGGCTGCCACTACACCATTGCATTCTGTATGTTTCTTTATAATTTTGATATGTAACACATTTTTGCAGAAATCAGCAATATGACTAAAAAGATGCAAGGGTACCTCACTTATTTTTTTTTAAATTTAAATTGAGCAGGAAACTTTTAGGGGAGGAATAACCCCCATCATTTTCCCTCCCTTAGGATGTATCAAAGGATTCATATTAGAATTTCTCTGATAACCTAACACTGAGTGCGTTTCAACAAGGAAAAAGAATTCCCTATGCCAGGTTAACTGTTACTTTTCAGTCCAGCAGCTCCAGTACTATTCTTCCAGCTAATGCTACCTATTGAACTGATCCAAACCGCAGCATCAGATCATATGGTCATTTTGAAAGTTGGCTCACATATGTTAAGGAACTGAGATAAACCTCAAAGATACTGTTTTGGCATGAGAACTGAGGGAGGACCTGAAGCACAACATTTAGGAGTAAAAGCTTACGTATGAGATAAAAGGGATTGCAAAAGTATTTCCAACCCGATCTGTACACTCTGTTTCATACTTCCTGCAGAAAAGCAAGACCCTCCTTTCAGGTACTGATGGTGACTTCTCTGTATTGGCAGTTGGCACAATTGTTTGAACCCAAGAAATGAAACAGATATGGCAACATCCTGAATAAATATGCGATTAGGGAATTAATTTATTTGCTAAAGATGGCAATTGTATCAATTCTAGCCAGCAGGTGCTGCTCTGGCAATAGGGAGGGAAGTTAAGAGTTATAAAAGCTAGATAAAAACAACTGAACCAGGTAAAGACAAAAGAAACATCATATGGATACATAAAAATGAACAACTAAAACTATAACTGCTACCTGAAAAAAAAAGACAGCACACCCCTATTATTATTAATGCTCCATGACACAGTCACATGCTATGCTATATCATTGCATCTTTACTGGCTAATTACACAAATAACATCCTATTAACAACAAGATTACTTCACACCATTTTTCTCTCTCCTCCCAAGTTCCCCGATACTTGAAACTAAAATGGTCCCAAGGAAATTAAAATGTCAGCAACTGAACAGTAAATAGTTTCTTGCCCCCACTCGAGTATAAGCAATAGCCCAAACACAGTAAGTAGAGGAGAAAGGAAGGAGAAGAAACAACAATTTTTTTTGAATTTGATGAAAAATTGCTTATCACCTGCCCCATCCTCTTACTTCTGTAACCTCTTCTCTTTACCAAACGCTTCCAATCCAAAAGGGAAAGCATAAGGGGCTTTCTGTTCATGGAATATTTATGGACCTGGAGACCTGGGGGCCTTGAAAAGAAGGAAGATTCATGCATAATACAAGGACAGAACTTGCCACATGAAAGGACAAATTTACTGCACTGGCAAACTGAACTAAGAGGCAGAAAACCCATTAGAAGCAAAAGAGATGGCTTACAAATTGTCAATACTGGATAAGGAAAAAATGTCAGAATAGGTAACTAGCATACACTGTACCAGAGTAATGACATTTCCTATTACAATATATTAGCTGATAAATGATCGTGCTTATTAAATTAACCTTTCCCCACTAGCAGTTGACTGAAAAGTTCCATCCTCTCTTAATTACAAGTAGATTAGGAAAAAATAAAAAATAATCAGAAGTAATTTATACAATGAATAAGACTTCAACTCTTCTATTTTACACACTAAGCAAAAAAGATCAACCAACAGGCCTTGTTCACCACCTCAGCGACGAATGCTACAGGACCTGATCCACAAATGGATAAAGAACAAAAGAAATTTCTTCACCCCATCCTTTTATCTTCCTGTGCTTTCAGTCGCCATTTGCTCACTCCTGTGGTCTTTATGGAGGCATTCAGAGCCTCTTGCATAATTCCAGCCTCAGCATGAAAAAGTATACAAGCAATATAGTTTTTTTTAACCTCAATAAATAAGAATATAATACATTTCAAACATAATGGGGCATTTCAGATGACAGAAGTAGAGGTGTGGATTATAGACCAACTGGAAAGCCTGTCTATAAAAAGAGAACAGACACGAAGGTCTCTTCTGCAGAAGTCACAAGCCGATCAACATGGAAAAAAGAAAGTCTATTCCTGCTTCTATAAGGAAAGACAAGGTCATTCAGTTCCCCAACTCCTTTCACCTACTACTACTACTACTACTACACTGTCTGTGGAGGTCCAAAAGGAAGAGAGCAAAGACTTACAACCATAACAATCTGCATGTGACCAAAATATGTGTGTAAGACTCCTCACTGCATGAACACAATCTGATGTCCTTCAGTACTGCTTTAAAGAAACTGCTACATCACTGCACATCTCTTCCCAAGTATTTCCAGCAGGGATATTTTAAAAAGAAGTTTCTAGAATGTAAAGAAACTGTTGTGGTATTTATTTTTTTCCAATTCGTGGAACCTTAAACAATTGCTAGCAGGACAGACTTTAAAATTTTTAAACGTATGTAAACTTCTCCAGGATATCCAGATTCACTTTTCTCAGTCTCTTCTGCAGACCCCCTAAAAGTAGGCCAAGCTATACAACAGGAATGACAAAGCACGTGATGCTTTTAAGAGATTTATCATTCTAGATGCAATAGGGAACTGCAGAGTCCTCAGTCATGGTTCATTCCTTCCTTCAGAAGCTTCCCAGTCCTAGTTTCTGAGAAAGCTGCAGGGTGAGCAGAATAGGCTGTTCCCTCACGGCTTGTGCTGAGTTCCACGTTGTGTTACGAGAGGGCATGGGAGCACAAACAGAGTTAATAAAAACACCCTGTCACCAGGCCTGGGAAGAGGGAGCAGGCAGGGTGGTTTTTTTTTTTTTTTTTTTTTCTCTTTGTTCCTGCTTTTTTTCCAACTTTGAGGCAGCACTGAGAACATGAAGGCAACATCATCATTTCAACTTTCTCTAAAAATAAAATTAGAGCATGCCCTTCAATTCTCTTTGAAAAGCATCTGAGTTCAATAAACTCTTTTATCAGGATTAGAGGTGAGGCTGAAAGCAAATGGTCTCTTTTAGCTGATAAAAAAATACATTCCATTTCTCAACCTCCCCACCCCCTGGGCCAAGAGTTTCATGCATATTTGACATGTTTTCCATCTAGACAGCAATACAGCATTTCTACCCACTTTATTTTTTCTTTAAAGTGACTCAAGTGCACAGTGTTTCTTTCTGAGGGCCAATTTATTTTTTAATTGTGTCTGAGTACTCTGGGATTTTTATCTCGACTTCACATGTTTTAATTTATTTAAGAAAAAAGAAAGGTATGTATTATGAACAAAAGCTGTTTGTGGTAAACTAGAAAGTGCATATGGGGTTGTTATTTACTATTTATAATTATCGTTACTATCACAGTAGAACCCAGAGAAGAAAGGCTGTTCCTGGCCCAAGGCACCTACAATACTTTAATAAAAAATAATAATAATAAAAAAAAGGTGAGATACAGAACGTGCGTGCTCAATGGAAAACTTGGGAAGAGGGTGAGGTTGCTTACCTCGTGACATGAGACAAGTCAGAAGAGAGCTGGAAGAAGTGGCAATGTGAAGCACTGCAATCACACACTGCAATTCCTAACAACCTGTATTGAAGTCCTGGTGTCAGCCTCGGGGACACAAAAGCCACAACAGACGAAGTTCCCCTGAGCTAATCTATAATGCAATCAAAAAACTTTAATACCTTATTAAACTATAATAGGTTTCTGCTGCATTTAACCATTTGGGTACTTCTGAGGTTTTTAAAATGCCCTTCATATCTGCTTCATATTCTCCTTCATATCATAACTTCTCCTTCATATCATAACTTCTCCTTCATATCATAACTTTTAGTTAGCCCTGAAGTGGTCATGCAATTGGACTCTGATCTCTGCAGGTCCCTTCCAAATGAACTATTCTAACTCTTCAAAAAAAAAATCAGGAAGTTTTAGGTCAAGCAATTCTTTCCACTTTAGTGTAGTGAACGCTAATTTACAGATGCTATGCTACTGCTCAGAAAATATATTTATTGGTTTGAAAGGAAAATAAAAGCATGATGAATTTTCTGAAGTTAAAATGTTTGGGTTGTACTTACAGTGATCACTTTTGGTCAGTAATGAAGTGAAAGGTTAAGTTTCAACACGTGTGTGGTAATGACAACAAACACTGATCTAAGCGCAAAGAAAGGAACTGCAGCAGATGCTTAGAAAAGAGTAAAAGTACGCTTGCTAGAGCATTTCCACTATAATAATTGTATTCATTTTCTCTTTTGCTATACCATACTAAGTTTAAAAAAGCTGTACGACATTTAATTTTAATGCAAATGTTATCACTATATTTTGATACCTCCTTTAAGTAAATCTATACCTTTCTATAATATTTTTTGTACAACTTGAAAGAAAAAAATGTTACAAGAGTAACAATGTGATTTTTAATTTTAACCCAAGTTTGATAGGCCATGAATGTAAACAACATGTAACATCTATGAAAACACCAGACACCTTGCTTTCACCAGAAGCCATTCATCTCTCAGTGTGTATGCAACGCTGCCGAGCTACAAAACACATGGCTACAAGCTATTATCAATTCAACTGATGCTCACTAGGTTGTTCTCTCCCTGGACCAGGGCTGTCAGTTCTAAAAAGCACAAGTGACTAAGTACCTGTCATACATATGTCAAAAGTGCATGCGTCTCTCATTTCTATAAAGCTACTCTTAAAAATTAATGTTAAAATACAGTGTTCTGCTTTTCCATACAAATTCAAATAAACCACTTGGAATTAATAAGTTTACCCCACTCCTCCATAATAATTTTGGAACAGAAACTCTGATAAGCTCCTCCTGAAAATGAAATTTTGCAGAGTCTCTCCAATGAAACAGTAACCTTAATAGGAGGAGCTAAAGTGCAAAAGTTGGAAATCAGATTAAACCACTTGAAAATGTACTACACAATCATGCCAAAGTCTCTTATTTTCATAACAATACAGTTGTGGAGCTCACAGGGCCACCAAATGGTACACTAAGATGACACAACATAAATAATGCCATCCCCATCAGGAGCCAATCCATTCTTTGTTCCCAAAGCTATCTTATTTACCCCCAGGCAAACATGCAGGAAGTATGAGCCACATGCAAACTAGCCTCAATAGGCTGCACCAATTTTCAGTGCAGCTTACTGCCAACACTTTGCTTCTGCACACTGAGGCTTGGAAAGAAAACAGTTTGTACCTCACAAACAGGCAAATGCAATGAAGCAATTAATTTCAGAACAATGAGAAATTATGCACAGATATAAATGTAGCTGTGGTTCACAACAGCTCTACCTTTCCTGTTATTCCTCACATCTTTCATCCCTCTATCCTATCTTTCTCCAAGAAGAATTTTGGATTCTGCTGTTACTGACTTTTCAGGGGAACTGCAGCAGATGCAGAGAGCAAGCAAATTGTGTATTTCCCCAATGAACAACAGTTGGATGTGTTAATTGGTTGCTTAGGCTCAACATTTGAAAAGCACATGTAGGAGTCAATGCAATGGCTCCAGTCTACTGTTCAAATTAGTGACCTCGTGTCTAAGGATGTTGGTTTTCCTTTCCTACAGTTAATCTGTCTATGAGGGCTAAATTGCTTTATTCTGTCTAAAATTTCTTTTTGCCTGTCCATTAAGTGCCGCTGCCCTTTTTGCCCTGTCACAAACACACGCAACTTGTACAAACAGCCTGACTCTCCCTCTGCCTCCCTAAAGGTAGCACAGAAGCCTTCACAATGATTTGCTTTTTCACATCCTGCTACCTTACGCTATTAAAGGTTTAATACACACCTAGATTTGTATTAAAAGACTTCATAAATAATTATATTAAAAACAAAGGTAGCAAAACACGAGGAAGAATGTCCTGTAGGCCTTTCACCAAAACAAAAGTTAAGATAATCCACCTAATATAACCCATGCTAAAATCATGCCCCATTTTACAAAAGCCTATGTATTTATGTCTAACTGGCATCTAATCATAGTCTACACCTACTGCAGTTATTTTAACAAATATAAAGTACGCACATGCCCTGTCTACCACCACTAGCATAGCAAAAGCACTTAGTATGTGCTTTCATTTGCAAAGGAGTTCTTCCTGGGAAACGGAGGGCTCTTCTTTGCAAGGAAATTTGTCTTAATGCACGCAGGAGTCAGTTTCTCTCCCCTCTCCCCTTCTATTACTCATTAAACGGATAATTTCCTTCTATAAACACTACAGTCCACATAATATGCCAGCATATTTGAATAGATGACTAATCAAATAAGAGCTTCCTGGTTTCCCAGCCTGACAGACGAAACCTAAACCCAGGGCTCCCAGGAGCCAGCCCTTCCTCAGGGCCTGCTGGGCACCGCCTGGCAGCACAGCCGACCTCTCCATGCACATGCCGCTTCCGCAGGGTGATGGTTTCATCAGAAGCTGCTTGTACATGGTCTGAAGAATATAAATCTTTCCCACTTCGTTGTTAGAAGTATATTTGGAGATCTCCAAGGAGATCCAGATTCCCTCTACAATTTACCTCAACCATACCTGTTTCTTATGGAAGCTTGCCATGGAGAGATCTTATCAAGGAGGGTTCCTCAGAAATCCACTGTGGTTTCCTAGGCATCAAGCTCCCAAAGACTGACCCACGAATTTCAGTCAGCCTTGCAGTATCTAGCTTATTTTATAGAGAAACAATCAGGTGAGAACTAATAGTTGGCTAGGAAAAATTAAAGAACAAGAGGCAACTTGGCATTTTGGGAAGTATCCATATGACATGCTCATAAATCAGTCAACTCCTAGATGGAGTTTAGGGTTTTTTTTATATATAGTTTTACAGCTGGCTGACCTCTGAAAGGGAAGACAAAGAAGGATCACTGAACAGGGTGGAACATCAGAGCGCTCCCTGCCTACACCCAGGGCTGTGGGAGGGTGCTCAAGACAAATACCTGTCAAGGCCATTCACAAGCAATTGGTACTCCAGTGCTCCTGTTCCAATACTGCTGTTCTCTCTTTGCTTTCATTTTGAACTGAAACTTGGACATTTTTAAAAGATGTCTGAAAATCAAGTAATTCCTAGTAAGGTTAAGAATTATGGTATCTCCTGTCTTTAGCAGCAGGGACCAGAGAGAGTATCAAGGATCCAAACTCATTCCTAAGTCCTTTGAAGGCGGCTTCATTGTTGTCTGGGCTCTTCTACAGCCCAAAATGGCACAGAGGAGGCCTGAACCTCAGACATCTGACAAACTCTCAGGCAGAAGATTCTGAAGAAAATTAATTTGGATGATGTAAAACACAAGAGCTGTGAACAGGAAAAGGTAGTAATAAATTGCACTGTTTTCTAGCTTTTAGATTCTTTTGCATTGAACTTTACTTGAGTTTCTCCCTCCACACCAATTTTATTCATACACACATATGTAAATATATATTTGTTCAATAATGTGAAATTTAGGAATATAATACTGAGTACAGCAAGCCAACTGGCTTGTGCAGGAATAGAGATATTGCAAGTTAATACACCAGAGGTTAAGGCTTTCCTACTGCTCCTGTCTTCGAATCACTTTAGCTCTAAAGTTGCAAATGGATCTATGCAGCTAGGACCTAAAATTACACCACAGCCTAGATTAGCACTGAGGTCCTCAGACATGCTGACCTGAAACATCAGGGATTGTGCCCATTCCTTGGAGTCTCTACCTGGGACAATAGTTAACTGTCAGCATTAGACGGACAGCCACCACATCCCCTGCTTACAACAGGGAACACGGGGATGACACCCAAAGTTGTTTAAACTGGAAAATCATAGCCAGCATGAGTGGAATTAGATCACTTCCCCATTTATGCAAAGTGTTTACAGCATCTGTTCTCAGGAAGGATATTGATAAAACAAGCTTACTTTCGCAAAAGGTCGGTAACAGACTTAAGCATTATGTAGGGGGCACTGTCACCTAAGGAAATCAAGGACCGTATCTTATACCCACAGAGCGTATCTGGGCAGGCTCGTATGGGGTTCAGTCTCCCAGCGAAGTGCCGAAATAATGACCAAAACTCAAAACATTAGGCCTTAGAGTCTTTCTAAAGTGCAGGTCATGGAAACTGTGACCTTAAAAAGGAAATAAATGAACTGTAAAATCAGGGCCATTCCTTTTGGGCACTTTCTGGTTTCTGTTGTCCAGCCTTTCATCTTTCAATACAATTTAAATGTTTGGCTAACTACTCAGACTTTGATGAAGGACACTATCAGCTAAAGATCTTTGCCTCATTATGCAGTTAGAGCCTCAGCCAGCAGAAACGGAGAGGTTCAAGGAAGAAAAAGTATTTGTAAGCTTACTTAAGATATCCCTTAACCTGAACACTTTTTTTTTTTTCCCCCAGTAGCCCTGGAAGCTTTTGCTACTTATTTTCCATTTATCAATCATCCTTCTCCAGCCAAACCTACCAGGATCAGTTTATTTTGTTGCCCGTTTGATTCAAGAGATTGGCTGGGGATGGCTCTCATCTCATGCCTGGCTGCACCACATGGCTGGCGCTGACTGATCACTGAATTTGGACTGCCTGTCTCTGTAGTGCTTTGTTTCAGAGAAGCTATGTAATAGCCTTCCTTAACTAGGATAATCGAATCATAGAATATCCTGAGTTGGAAGGGACCCACAAGGATCACCGAGTCCAACTCCTGGCACCACACAGGTCTACCCAAGAATTCAGACCATGTGACTAAGAGCACAGTCCAAATGTTTCTTGAACTCCGACAGGCTTGGTGCAGTGACTACGTCCCGGGGCAGCCTGTTCCAGTGCACGACCACCCTCTCGGTGAAGAACCTCTTCCTGATATCCAGCCTGAACCTCCCCTGTGGCAGCTTGACACGATTCCCTCGGGTCCTATCGCTGGTCACTAAAGAGAACAGATCAGTGCCTGCCCCTCCGCTCCCCCTCGTGAGGAAGCTGTAGGCCGCAACAACAGAACTATAGCTGTAGGACTAGACAACGGAAATCACCAAACTAGTAACTCAGACGTACAAACAAGCCATTATGCTTCATACATTGAGTTTTAACCAAATCAGCACCATTTTCCTATCACTTTTATTTTAAAAGCTCTGGATGACCATTCAAATCAAAGGCATGGGAAAAAAAGTTACTGTTATTGCAATGGGAGCTGCACAGAGATCACCACAAAACCAGCCCAGAGCCTAGGAGGTTTAACAGGCCCTGACTTTCAGGGCTTGAACATTCACATCAACATGGCAACAACAAACTACATTCAGTCTCTACAGAGTTTCCAAAACATACATTTTGGGCAAAACCATCTTTCAATAAATAATCTGTGTTCGACGCTGCATGTATTACTAAATCAGAAATCCCATATCTACCATGTGGAATACTTTTTTTGAAGATGATTTCTACAGTTCTAGTAGGGAAGTGAAAATGCACCATAAAGATGGCACATTTCCTCTTTTAAAAACATTTCTTGGGAATTATCCTTCAAAACATATCTTGTAATTTTTGGGACTAAGGGATCTGCCAATGCATCAATCAATTGCTATGGAAAAACTTTATTCCCTGGGTGGGTGTGTTCCCCCCGCTCCAAACCCTGCTCCAAAGGCAGCTTACCATTCAATAAGATAAAATTTCTGAAAATTAAAACTGTCAGGACTGGGGGTGGGAGGGATGCGTAGGGCTCACATTTTTTTTCCCCTTTTACTCCTAATATTTTGAAAAAGAAGTCTTCCTATTCCCCTGAAGATAAATAATTTCTTGGCCTATTAAGCTTGTATACAAAAAAGGAGGAGGTAGAGAGCTGCTGATTTCTGATTCTGGTTAAAAACAGTTCTCAATCAGAATTCTGTGCAGAAATAAGCAACTACCAGATGCTCATCACAGTTACAGACCTTGAAGCTTCTTCACTCACTCATGGTAGATCTACTGACCCCAGACCCATTGTTTCCTACAGTCAGGCTTCTTTTTTCATGCAATATTTTGGCTATATCTTTCACCTTGATTTAATCTCACAAGCAGTCCTAGCATAGGCATGGTTCCTGGATGGACCCACAGTGTGCAGCAGTATACAAGATTAGCCAAAAGGCTTGTTTTTAGAGTCTAATTCTTACAGAGAAACAATATCACCCACTGCATTTTTACTTTCCTTTCACTGGCATTAACTCATTTGTTAATAACGTCCATCTGTGATGGTCCATTTTTATATTCATATAAAATGGCTTTTAGGGAACTTTCTACACTTCAGCTGCCATACAGAGAGTAGCTCTACCTATACAACATCACTTGCACTCAAAACAAGAGAGCTGCAGCACGTGAAACTGTTTTGCACCTGTGTGCCCCGACCAGAAAGGAAGAGTGTGGCCCCTCAGAAGCCTTGTGAACACAGCCACAGCCACGGCAGGGTAGTGGCTAGCAGAGAAGCCGACACTCACCACGGTTAAGCCAAGGCAAGGAAGTGTGCTCACGCTTTCCACATATGGGCTGCTAGAGATGCTAAATAGAATAAAGCTTGCGGAACTCTCAGTCCCCTGCCTTTCCAGAACTCTACATTCAATAAACATCACTTTTAAACAGAGTTGGAAGAGGAAGGGGAGAGAAGCAGGTAACAGCATGCAAATTACAAAGAAGGAATGAATGGAAAGTTCATAGAAGGAAATTTTAGGGTTTTCATACTCTGAGAAGTGTCATTTGTGCATACCTTAGCTTAAATAGCAAAAGATCATTTATCTGATCAAGAAGGATGGAAGAACAATAGAAAGTCTATTAGCTGGTGGCTGTGGAGCACCACGGGTCTATTAGCAATTGACTGATTAGCCTGTCAGGTGAGAGTCAGACTTTCTCAAATCTCATTTTCTGTAAACTGTTAAAAGTCGATACAACACAGAATGAAAATTCAATTCAGGGTAACGGAAAAATAGCGGCTAATTATTCTTTTACAGCATCATTGATCCTTCCACATCTCCTTTAGTATTCTTACTCCACTTTTTCCTTTGTTATAGTAGAATATTCATATACAGATCACCAAAAAAGGTAATCTGGGGGAAAAAAAAAAGGAAACAAAACAATTCTACATGCCAAAATTCACATAATATAAATACTAAACTACAGATAAATGGCTCTTAAATGCTACTGAATTTCTGCAGAAGAGTAAGAAGTTCACAGAACCAGTAGAAAAACACTTTATTTCAAAAAAGTTTTTTGGTCAATTTATCATCTTAAATTTGCAGAATACCAACTCTGAAACAATGATATTTCAGTGCAGTAAACAAACTAAAAACATTTATAAAAGCTAAGCAGGCATGATGAAGTAAAAATTCAACAACTACAACTCATTAGAAAAAATTCTTCTCAGGCAAACAGTTGGAAAAAGTAGGGGTTTAGACCAGAAATCCAAGCTGTAGATAAAAATCTGCCTACATTGTGAACAAACATCTGTCAGCACAATACTGAAGGTTGGAATTCCTTAAGACACAATGCAGGTTTAGGATGACCTTCATCAGCTCCTTTACATTGAGATACTACTAGAAAACCTCCAGTTTTACCTGCTGTGCTAATGACAATACTGCATGCAGGGGCAGGCCCAGCTTGGGAGGCTCTGGACATGCTGCAGATGAGGTGAACAACAGAATGGCCAGGGGGTACGGACATTTTAAACTGCACAGGCAAATGAAAAAGGCAAAGAGGGGCAGCACACCCAGGAACCACAGCCATCTGTCACACTGTTGCCTGCCATTACCAAGATAGATTAAACAGATGCTGGAAAGGTAACAAAAATGCACATTGACAAAAACCAATGGCCCTGCAGACACCTCTGGGCTCACAGGTTCAGTTTTGCTATGGTAAGTGATTGTGCACAGAGGAAAAATTCAAAGCAGACTTTATATACTGCCGATTTTCTAAGAAGACTAGTAGCAGCAGCAAGGAGCACATCCAGGGAAGTGTGCAGTTTACGTTTGGCTTGCGTCCACCAGGGTATTCTCTGTTCTTGCAGAACCAAATGTTCCAGCAACATTGCACCAACTCCTACCACACCGTTTTTGAACAAATGGTTGTGTTACTGGTCTTGGGACACAGCAGCTGAAAACAGTTGGTGTAGGATGAGAACAAATAACTAAGACTTCTCCTTCGATACTTCAGCATCATACTTTGGCCTTTCTCTCTGCTGCACTGAGGCAGACATTTGCAGGACCTTGTGTAAAAATCAGTGTTGTAGGTTAGAGAAAAAAATATGTATTTATCAGTGTGCTTTTTTTTTTTTTTATGTCAGTTTCTTTCATCAACAATGTTTTAAAGTGTGGTCCCCAAACACTTGGGCAAGTACAACCAAGATAATGGTGATATGGCATGGGATGAAAACACACTGCAAAAACTATATAAGCCAACTGAAGAATCCATGTGGCATAGCTTGAAGTTTACTTGTAGTGAAAACAAACTAAACTAGAAAGCAGAGGTGTCGGTAACAGGGTAGTTCTGACTGCAGAGACCTCAGTGTGAGCTGCAGAACAACCTGATCTCACAGCTAAGTAAGATGCAGGTGCTCTGTGCCAGGCACCGTTGTGCTACAGCCAACACGAGATACTACCAACAGAGAAATAAGGTACCGCACAAAGGCGCCTCAGCGTGGGACACAGCAGCACAGTGGCTGCAACGCAGACGTATCCACAGCCTAGGTCTTCGACCACGACATCTCACCTGCAGGACTGCAGGTGGAAAGCGTACAGAAGAGAAGGAACACTGAGTGGCAGTCCACAACTTGCATATTCTCCAGCTTTTACTGTCTCACCTTTGACACAGTGAAAACAGCTTATCATTGGCATGCAAGAGACTTAACACACCCTGGTATTAACTCATCCCAACTGAAAGCAACGTGAAAACACATAATTAGGCAGAAAAAGTACACGAATGAGGAAAAGAATCCAATATTGATTACAGTAGTGCCAGAGACTCAGAGGAATAAAGTGGGCAATGCACATTTTTAAAGTGACAACAGGACTAAATACAGGAGCATGGGGCCTGAAATCTCCCTGGCTTGTAAACTAATTTGAGGATGTCAGGCCAGGGAGATCTATTTCTGATGTCACAGAAATTAGAAGAGATCTTTAGAGGTTTTTTTTTTTTTTTTTTTGAGAGAGAAATTCTGTGAAAAGCAAATTAAAATGATGTACGTATTTGTTTTCCAAGCTGAAGATAAAGATAACAGAGCTGCTTCTCTTCTCCTAACACTTTCAACCAATAGAGAACCAAAAGGGATGCCAAACATCAGCAGTCTTCCAAAATAAGCTCCTTGCCAAACATGCTTTGCTTCTAAATATCTCATATTAGATTTTCTTCAGGTCCAAAGAGGAACAAACTTCTAGAAGCACACCACAAACTTATAGGCTGACGATTAAAATAATAATAAATCAGTTCAGGTTTGGTACACTTTATCGGAGTAACTAGTATGCTTTATTCTGAAAGACTCAGTCTGAGAACTCTACAGTCTGTGCAGTCTCAGTCATCCCTTGTCTAGAAAAGGCCTGCAAAGTCTGCCCAAGCATGGAGGAAGGACCCTGATACATTACAGAGAGACAGTGTCTTTCCAACAGGCAGAATTTCATTGTCTTGCCTTCTGACACCATTCTCTTTTTAGCTGAGACAGAAGTGACATTGGATGATACAGATTCCTATCTTACAGGCACAGCTTCCTTCCTCAGTACAGGGGGGAAAATGATCATGGAAAGAACCAAAACCTGCAGACAGGACAGAAGCACTTCACACTGCTTAACAAGTGTTTAACTTATCTGAATAAACGTGGTTTTTTTTTTTTTTTTTTTTTTTAAATTGTTATTATTTAAGCATGGACCTACCATTTGGCTAGCAATCAAATAAACTGCGGGATCTGCAATCAGCACTACTGACGTTTCCCCTTTATGAAATGCTGTTCCTTCAGAGTACACACACAGAACACAGACTGCCATTGTGTTTAAAAAGAAAGCCCAAACCAACTCCTCAGCCCCAACTTGCTGGCTAAAGCATTCAATGCTTACTTCACACTCTTTTCCACCACCTCCAAACATGTAACAGGCAGGGAGCGACTGTATCCCCCCTGCATGGGGGTGAGTAAGGAGGGGATGGACTGAAGTACTGAGTATCAAGCTGCTTGTAATAACGAGTAACATAAATCCTGGCTGTGCCCAAAGAAAAGGAAAGAGCAGCTACTGAAGCCAGGGGATACTGACTTCTGCAGTAAGACATGGGCGTGGTGCAGGGACTTAAATCACCCAGTTTCTCCCCCAGCTCTCCAAGAACCAGCAATTCCTACTTCACAGCCCAGTATCCTTGGCTAACAGTTGTTTCCTTCTGCCTGTTCTTCTCCGAAGAGCGGAGAGTTTCCAGATGCAAGGCAAGAACAAGTGCCAGGGTGGCTCAGACCACTGAAAGAGGAATTGGAGGGACCAGTGAGCTCCCAAAACAGCTGCTCAAAGCCTTGGCACAACCCCTTCCCTCCCTGGGTACGCTAACGCAGTGACAATGCAAAACCAGGGCTGCACCAGCCCAAGCTTGGCTTAGTACTGGAGGTTTGAGTTTGTAAATGTAAATGCCAGACATTATAAAAGTTAGCTTTGTTGGAGAATTATCACTGCTCTCCCCAAGTTCATTCTCAAAAGAAAGAAAATGCATCAAAAGCTTTAGAGTGAAAGGCAGGTTTAAGTTATTCTTTACCTCTTTAAAATTGCTGTTTGCAACTCTGTGACAAAGCTTTCTACTTGCAGCAAGGCATTAACATTTTTAAAAATCATTTGTGTTCCTTTCTAAACATGTATCCTCGTGTTCTATTTCAAGGGTGCTCACAATGACTTGCTGTTTTTGTTTTTAACAAAAGAAGACAGACTGATTACTTTTGTTTTGATGATTATTCACCAAACAGAAGAGGCTTGGACTACATAAACTTTGGCTCAGATGCTGAAACTCAAACAGAATTAGCTCTACTTCGTGCCTGCCAGCATTAGAAGCGAGCACAAATTCAAAATGTGCTAGCTACTCCCAGTTTCCTACTCTGTGCGGGCCAGCCCTCAGATCATTAATCCCATTTACAATGAGGAAACTTTGAGCACAAGGAAGCATAGATAGGTTTGTCAGATTGGGGTCCAACACAGGGGCCTCCTCCGCATCTGGACAGAACAGCAGTAACGTCCTCCTGCCCCGACCGCCCTGCAAGCCTGGGAACGTGTACAGATAACAACAGGCATCAAACTGGGACACCCACAGAGCTCATCTAGGGAGAAATTCAGTGATACCATACTGAAGCCACAGACCTCTCATTTTACGCTTCACAAATGGTTAAGATATTTGCTGGATATACTTTGAAATCATGATTTTTAAAAGAGAGACTTCTTCCCTCAGAGAAGAATTTTCTAATAATTTTGCCTTTTTTTTTTTTTTAAACTGATCATTGTGTGCTTTCCAAGTCCATTGGCATTGTTTACTTCCCCTAAAATTATTAACAGGCCCACAGATATGATAGCTGGATGTTTTTGTAATATGTTTTTCCACATTTTTGTGGGTTGTTTTTCAGTCCCTTGGCTCTGAACACTTTTTGCTGTCACAAACCACACAGATCACAACATCTCCTGTTCCCAGCAAGAGGACAACCTGGCTCTTATTGAAATCAATGGGAGCTTTGCCACGGATAGCAATGCAAGTGGGATCAACCACACAACCCTCCACAACAACAACAACACACAAACATTTTCAGGTCTGAATCACTAATAGTGGAATAAGAAGAAACAACTTTTTTCTCCTGCTAATAATATGGAAAAATCTGAGTATAATTGCAATTCAGCTGCTGCCTGAAGGAAGGAAAACAAAACTCAATGAAGCTTTTTATTTTATTTGCTGTTTACTGAAAGGATGAATGATCCATCTGTGCCTTCCTACTCCATTTAGGAAAGGTGCCTAATGCTGGTAAAGCATCCATGAAATTCCTCTATATATTGTGGACACTATTGCCCTAAATCTTAACCATGTAACACAAATACCCCACACACTTTCTAGGCTGCACACTGCCTGGGTTCCAGTAATACTGAAAGCATTTATCAGTAGATTTAATTATATCCCCAAATACTATATCTCACTGTCAAGTTTTGATTTAAATGGTCACAGCAGTGCCCTAGGTAGAAGAGGTATCCTTGATCAGAAATCCGAAACCTAATGGTGATTTTAAGGGCAAAGGAAATAGCTTAACATGATAATTCCATCTTTCTTTTCAACAGCACCTCCACAGCCCACGTTTGCTGTGTCTTTCTATTTGCTGGAGGCCATATGTGCTAATAACATACTGAAATAGAAGTGGGGATTTTGTTTATTCAGGTAAGACCCTCGCACCAGGATATCATGACCAAGCACCAACACTACTTCACTGACTTGTATTGTTCGCATGCTTCAAACAAGAAATAAAGCTACAAGAAGCACTATTGCTATTTTAATTCTATTAGCATAAAACAGTCAAAAACAGTAAAGGTTACATCATTTATTTATTAAAAAAGACACTAGACAGCCCAGGATCCCATGCATCATCATGTTACTGCTTCTTATCAACGTACGGGACACAAGACACAGTGAGCCTTGCTGCCCACCCTCTCACTAATACTACCAGACAAATTTGCACTGCTGCCAACCACGCCAAATCTGCCCTCATGAAACATAACACTGTGCAGGCACCAGACACATGGCAGAGGAGTCCTCGACCTTTGTTACAGGAAAACTTGCTGGCTCAGTTTTCTGCTGTAATTCCTCTGCTCAGCAGTAAGGAACAGTAACTTCAATGATGGGGTACCCACTTCATCTTAAAGCAAACGAGAAAGTAGCTGTTCTCATATTTTCTTTCTTACCATTTTTCTCTTTTGAATCATCACCTGTTCAGCTGCAAATACAAACACCCAGTAAGCAAAGTGTTTAAAAGAAAGCAGAAAAAAACTAGACCTGTAAAATAGCTGTTTAAACCCAGCTTCCAATGACACTCAGCTGTGTCAGAAAAGCAGACTTTTCTTTTTATGTGAACAACAGGCAGGACAATCTGTGATCAAGCAATGAATCAGGTATGAATGAAGGGTATAAATTCTCTTGTATCTTCAACGCCATTTAGTCTCCGACGAGTTTGATGATGCATTTTCATGATACCACCCAATCATAACCTCCAGCAACACAAGACCTTTCTCTATATCCAAGGTAGGGGAAGGATGCAGTTTAGACTGCAAGATGCCAACTTTTCATTTCACCAGTGCATGTGGTAACCTCTAAAAAGAGTCAACAGCAGTAATAAAAACAATAGGCTTTTTTGGATCATGATTTCAAAGATCACCACTGCAAATTTACTTATCTTGAGAGACTATTCAGTGGGTGCTTAGCAAGACACCTTATGTCAATAAATGCAGTTGCATAACGACACAAAAAGGATCTGCTCAAAGTGGAATACAGCCACATCTGCTAGCAACACCACATAGACTCTGTGTTCAAGTCTGAAGTACAACTGCTCCTTTTTGCAGCCCCTTTAGGTGTTTGAGGTTGTGATTCTTTTCAGAACAGAGAGTTACTGATCATAAGGGCTGCTGTTTCATAACTAAAAAATCAGCTTGTTGAATTATTTCTTATAATTTAAGTGGCAAGGAGACAGCTGGGATTTTTCTGAATCGATGCACATCTCTTTTATAAACTCAGATTCTCTTTGTAAAGCATTGATAAAAAACAGGAAGCAACTTCTAAAACTTTGCTTTCAGCCTATTATTTTTCAGTTTCAAGAGAAAGTCATTCCCAGTCCAGTGAGGAGGACTCACTGCAGAGCTGCAGCAGCAAGTGAACTATCAAAACATGTTAATTCAGTGCTCACAGCTAGAAAAACTGGGAACAAGAAAAATTCAAGACAACCCAGAAAATTCCAAGACAAAGTCAGTTACCTTTCTTTCTCACAAGAAAACAAAAAACAAAAAGATATTCCACACAAAAAGGTCAGTGGGTCAATAAGATGCTGTAGAAAACTTCCTGCATAAGTGAGATGATAAATTGTCCCATTATTTGAAGTCCTGAATTGAATAAAGAAATCAAAGATGGACACTCTCATGTACCTGTATGGCTTCTGTTATGTGTATTCAAACTTACGCAAGAGGCACAGAGTTAAAATACTGTATTTTTAGACACTGTAATGTCCGAGGGAAAAAAGACCTTAATTAAGGACTCTTGTTTTTAAACAGCATTTCTCAACTGTTGTGAGCTGACATCAAACTTTTAATGTTAATTCCAGGGCCAGCATCTAATGTCATTTCCCCAGGCAGACATTATAGAAGTACTGTTTCTTCCCCAAAAAGCATTACTACACTCATCCATGCAAACATTTATGTACCAATACCAATGTGTCAACTAAATAACCTGTTGACTGACTGGGAGCACGTTGTTTCTGCCTCTCTGCATCAACCACCAGGTGCACGTTGCTCATTTATTTCAAGAGTTATTCAAGGCTGAGCAGTGACCACACGGTTAAAGCTACTTTTTCCTCAACATCATATCCACCCATCCATCTACCAACAGGCAAAGAAACCCATAGTTCTGCGCAGTTACACAGAATAGCCCCTCTCTCTTTCAGAAGCTGCTTTGCCCTCCAGACTAACCCCCTCAAGAAAGGAACCCCGATTTGTGCAGCTCTCTAACAGGGCACAGTGTGGTGTAGTTGTTCTGAACCGGAATTTTTCAAAAAGTTTTTAATAGCCAGTTGGCACAAGAGAGCTTGATTTTCTTCATGATGCTGGCATCCCTTCCTGTTGCAGTGAATGTTTAAGAATCCTCTGGTGATGCTGCGTTAAGAACTCACGCATGGTACGTTAGCTTAGTAACTCTGTCTTTGGGATACAAGATGGCATGTCATATTCAATCTACCACAGAAACTGCTCCAGTCAGGTGGAAAGAGTCATTGTCAGGAGCATTTGTAGAATGATTGCACTACTTCACTGTGCCTCATCTGACTGCTCTATCAAACTCCAGGTTTTCCACCAGGTAGTCTGGACTTCAGTTATCCATACAGAGACGACTAGCTAACCACGAATAAAAAAAAAGGTAAAGAATGAGAAGGAAGCACACAGAGCATGTGCAGGCTTCATTCCACGTTTGTATTTACTGTAGAGATAGGACTCCAGGTTTTGTTTTTGCTTTCTTCCCCCTCTCCATCCCCCTTATCCACTGTTTCAAAGGACCACATTTGGTGAAGGCTGTTCATCGCACGTACATTTGTCCAGAAGGTAAGCAGTGATAAGGGCTGGTACAGAACAGTTGCCTTGTTCCCTTGCAGGATAAGGCACTGCACGACTGATTCCCCAGCCTCAGGTTCAAACCCCAAATCTAAGCTCTGAACTAAATTACTTCTGCATTGTCAAGAGTTTTATGAATATTTTTCCGGAGTTCCACAATCAAGATGCTACAGAAATATTTAGAGACACTTGCTATTCTCACACTAGCATCACCAACAGCTTTTACAAAAATATATACATTATACCTTACACTTTGTAAGTTTCGTCACAAAAAAAAGCAAGACAGTCTCATCTCCTTTAAGGCCCTTTCCTCTCCACCATGCTCCCTCTTCCTGACTTCTTCCGACTTACTGCAGCATTTCTCTCGGCGTAACAAAATTTGGCATTAAGACTTGACAAGTACAGGAAGATAAGCTGTGCTGGGCAATGTTGTTATAATGCTGCTGATGAGCAAAATTAAAATCAGACTTTCAATATATCATATGCCACATGAAGTGTATCAACTTTATTTGTGCAGTACATGCTTTTAGTACAAAACAGCACCTCCTGAAACGGCTGCACTTCAGTTGAGATCATTCAAGATTTTTTATGCAGCGAGCAAACATGGCTAAACCAATTCCTCATTGTTAGGAATGGGAAATTAAAGGGCTAATAATGAAAGAATTTTCTAACACACAGTTTGGCAACTTGTCAGGGAATACATCTAGTGCATGTTCAGGGTAATTTTATCAAATTAGTCTTACTTCACCATTTCCTCTTTCCCTAGTCATGTAATTAAAAACATCACACAGTAGACATTAAAACTTTCTTCTAGAGTAAATTCAAAGCAAAACCAACCCTACCACTAAAAATTCCATACATCACTATAAAAACCTCAACTCCTCCAAAAATATTATCACAAACACTATTTTTACTATCTGGATGAGTTTACCCCCCAGTTTGGCATAACTCAACTCTGAGTGAGCAAATCCTATTCATTTACTTTTTTCATAATGAGATTTTCCAATTTAAAGTAAAATCTTTACGTTAAAATGGAGTTGTCTAGCCAGTTAGAGGGTCAGTATGTACTTATAGTGCTCATATATATATACCTTACAAGAGAAGACTGGAATCAAGTGGCAGAAAAAGTAAATGAAAATCTAAGTCAGTAAGACCCTACATGAGTATTTAAGACGCATCCCTGCTCCCTCAGTGCCAATCCACTTTGAGAGGAGAAAGGAGTTTAGTTTAAGGGATGGTACCTGTGCTCTCCATTCTTTTCTGTTCCTCTTTTGTTTTCCTCTCCTATGTATGCAGTAAGAGCTGGAAAACCTCTCACACGGAATTGATAATGGACCTACTGGAATTCAAGTATTTACCACAGGGGAATCAGTCATGCAGTGCTTTTCTCCTGCAAATTATCAGATATTCCCAGCATAGATAACAATTTCACATATGAGCAAGGCCACATATCACTGCTGCTTCTACTTGGGATGTATCAATCTTTCAGCTGAAACAACTATCAAAAAATACACTCACATTGCATCAAAGATACCGAACCCTTCAGGCTTTCATGCTGAAGTTTTAACTTAAGAAACTATTCACACAATCAAAGTCACACGTGCAAAAATATCTGCAGAATTTAAATCTCATTCAATACTAGTATAAATCATGTAAAATACCACCACCTACAAGCACTGAGGCTGCAAAGCCAATTTTTATTAGTTCTGGTTCGGATCAAGCCACTCCATGGAAGCGTTCCAATTGTTTGTACCACATAAATTATCTCAGTCATATACCTAAACGTGTTTGTTGTTCACCCCATTTCAGCATAACGTGTCATGCTAAGCCAACATACTTGGAGACACACAGAGGGAAATGGTATATCAGCAACTATTTCTTTCAGCATGGGACAAGAGTGGTGGAAAGTGCAAACCAATTTAATTTAACAGGAGGGATTCACATCACGGCACGCAGTTGTCCATTAACAGAACAAACCCATCCCCCTCCCTTCTCCAGTTGGCAATTGCAGCAAATCTTCCATGAAAATACATTTCCTGTAATGTTCTGGTCATGCTCGGCAAGAGCTGCAACCCATTTCCATAAAGCCACCATGTGGAAAATTGCCTTGGCTGTTAAAATGGACTAATGTAAAGGAATTTTTCCCCTTTTTTCTTTTTACATGTTGAAAGTATCAATACTTTAAAAAAAAACTCCAGTTTCCAGAATATTAACGGGTCACCTACCAGCAATAAAGCAGAGCCCTCAAACTAGAGAGATGACAAATCAAAGAGCTTTACAGAAATACCAAATAAATTTAAAAAACCTTCAAGTATCACTTACAGAGTGTTTACAGAGCAAATGGACTGAGAAGAAAAGACTGAAGAAATTTTCCAAGAGCAACTCTGCTCAGAGTGTAATCCTTGTGCTGCTAATCGAACTTCTGCGGGATTAGTTCACCTCCCAAAAGTTAAACCCTGAGTCTGCAGACAAGTGACTGTATATCTCAGGATTAAGTCAGATGGTTAAAACAGAGGAGATGCATCAAGGTTTACTGGACTCAAGTCTCATCCTCCAATACTGACTTTACCTGTTGCAATTCACTCTTTAGATTTCTGTGGTCTCATGCAGATCCTGTTCCTCACTCTTCTGTTCCTATAAGGCTGATTCAAACTCAATCCTTATTCAAATCAAAGCCCTCCCCTACACCATTTCCACACGTACGAGCAAAACAGATCTCTCTTACACACACACTCCCCTTCCTCAACTTTTCAAATGTGCTGGACTAAGGGGAATCACCCAAATTTTGCACAGGGCTGGGCCCACAGCTTGTGCTGTCCAGAACCTCTTGTTGCTCGAGGCTCATCACACAGATGTGAAGGAGCTCTGCAGTGCATTCTCTCTCCAACTCTGGAAAACCTGGCGAAATTTACAAGTAGATTTTGTGGAAACGACTGTGTGAAGAGACACAGGTAAGGAAGGCTCCTATCTTTGGAATCAGGAGACTCTTAATGTGTAAGATTTCAGTGGCACTGATTGATCTCAAAGCAGTTTCTAAATTGGCAAATGTAAACTTGGAGGCAGAGCCCAGCACTGACACAACACCTAGCTCTGTTTTTACCACTGACATAACCAACTACTTACCTGCAAAGTATTAAACAGTTGGCTACTATATTTTTTGCATACTAAAGGCATAAAGTGCTATCATTGTGTAGAGCTAAAAAAAAAAAAAAGCTCACAAAGCTCATGTTGATAACCTTGAAATGTAGAACGGCAATGGTATAACTGCCTAGAAGGTGTGAAAGAGAAACAGTAATGAAAACATTCAGGAAGTTCGATATAATCAAAATGAAAAACCTGAAATCTCTGGCCATGAATTGCTAAAAATACATTCAGTGGAAGCTTTCGTACTTCTTCAAATCAGGCAAAGGGATCTCAAGTTGAGCATTAGATTGTAGATATATTAAAAATAAGGACTTTTTGAAGACATAGGGCTTGTGTCAGAAGCCCAAGGTCTCACAGAATAAAATAGAACAGAAAATAGGTCCTACTAGACTTTAATCCCCAGATGCTACTCCATCAGTAGGTCAATTTTGGATTACTCTACAAGAAGGAAAGTTCATTACAAAACTTAAGAATTAGTCAAAGAAAAAGAAGAAAAGGAGATGAAATACCTATGATTAAAATAACTGATAAAACATAGAAAAATAGATACTTGTGAGCACATAAATCCTTTAAAATAAGCATTTTGTGATACACTCCTTGACTACCAAATTCTCACGGCTGTGGTTCCAGGCTCAAAGCTGTGTCTAAGGCAATACATCTAAAAATACAACAATGAGCTTTCCAATTTTTCCCTTGCTTGTCACAGGCAGAAGTGAAGAGTTATCTCAGCTGTATCTACATGAACAGAAAGGCTACATTATGTTCTTCTGTCTCTTGAAACTTCATTGATTTCTTTTCTGGAAAAAGAACTCAATTATATTACAGCCTTTATTCATTCTTGAGAGGCAGAAAGGGAAAGAAACACACAAGGAAAGAAACAGAAGCATCAGAGTACCCTGTATGCATGTACATTGACCACAATCAGAAGGGTGCAGCACTTCGTGCACAACTGTAAAGGATTACTGCATGTGGTTAAAAAACATGAACATCTCTCAGAATAAAGAAAATACAGTTAGAAAGGTGCATGAGAAAATCTATACAATGTTGATTTCTTTCTTTATAATTTTGGTTTCTTTTTGCCAGTCACCATGCAAAAAATTAGCAGGCACAGGGTCAGTGAGCAGCTAACGTATCTTCAAATGAAAAGCGTAAACTGTTTTCCTCATCTGTGCTTCCTGTAACCATTCTGTTACTTGTCTCCCTGATTTATGATTCCCACACTGCCACTGTGATTAAAAGCATGACGGTTTGTTTGCATTTCTACTTAGGCTGATTATTTTTTTTGCCCTTCCTCCAACTTTAGACAAAACCCTGCAGATGACAGGCCTAAAGGTCCAGTACTCATTTTAAAAAACTATGTGCCACAAACAGGAAGCTGCCCTATAGCAAGAGCTCTCCGACTCACCTACCCCATTTCCACCACACCACAGAGCTGAGAGCACAAGCGCTCCATAGCTGACTGCGAGGTTCAGCACTGACCACTGGGATTTGACTGTGATTATAAGTAAGCCATACTCAATTTCTTCTCTGTTTAGACCTGAAAATCTAAATGAGAAGACATCTTTAGATTGCAGTTCCTATGACACTCCAAAATGAAAACAGCTGTGGGCTTTGGCTGTCTGATAAGCTACTAGCTACTGCTAGTAAAAAAAAAAAAAAAAAAAATGCTGCCTCCCAGTCATGCTGGCAACTAATACGGGGCAGGAAAGTAACTCTCTGGTGAGACAATTACTTAAAACCACACGAGTAGAACGGGAGAAACTGGATTTTAATAGAAATGAGGTCCCATCATATTTGTGAAGCAGGATACCCACAAGCAACAATAGGTAGGTTCAGCCTGAAAACTAAAATTCATATTATGTAAGAGACGGTTAACTGTCAAATTTGTTCGCATCCCAGCAAACACCACAATGAAGTTATTGCTGTGAAAACACAAAACTAGGAGCAAGATGCCAAGGTCAGCACCTCAGTTCTCTATGGCATGCATTTCTCCCCTCTCTTCTGGTGTAGATAGCAGTATGGCTTTTCCTCTGGAAAAAAGTCAGCCCACAGCTCAACCAGCATCTGTTCGCTGCTGGGGTTAGTTGGGTCCAGCAGAACAGTTAAGATTTTTGAAGGACATTTCAGTTCCGGAGCTCACAGCTTTTACCTCTCTGTAAAAAAATCTTTAACTCTGAATAGATCAATGTACTCTAGCCTGCTATTCAAGACAGTTTTGCAAATGGCCTGCAATACCTTCTGCGATCTGTGACCCCAAGATTCTTGTTGTCTCCTGCCCACTTCCAGTGCTGATAAATAAGTAAAAAAACACTCATGGGAGCACATAAAATTTATATTGGGTTACAACAGGTGAAGAATTAAAGTCAAGAGGCACTTCTTATAGAAAGTGTGTGCGCATAACCATAGAGGCAAGCTTTTGAAGAAAAGGTCAGCAGCCGGTAAAAATCAAAGCATTTTGCAAGAAAGTCTCTGAAATAAGACATGATTTTGTTAATGATTTTTTAAAAAATGTTATAAAAACAAATGCATCGTATTCAGTTTCACTGCAATGTTCCAAAGCAAATCAGAATGTAGCCAGGACTCCACTTTGCTCTGGACAGTGAAGATTACAGCTTCTTCAGAAGCTGCTCTAAGTTTCTGATACATTTAGGAAGACACTTTTGGGGCAGAAAACATCAAGCCAAATGGGTGCTTAGACTCCTGTGTTTTCCACCCCCCAACAACCTTTTGTAACTATGTGGTTATCAAAGATGAACCATGCTTCCTGGAAGGCTGAAAGAACATTTTAAGCTTGCTACTGGCTGGCTGCTATTTTGTTTTTATCTTCTTTGCATCTCAGTGAGTTTACATCTGTTACTGCACCACTGGAAAACGCCAGTGCTCCCAAGCAGGAAGCGAACTGATGCAACTCACCAAAGCAAAATGCATTCTCCAGCCAGGTAGCTTGTGGGTCCAGAACAGTATGTTAGCTACTTTTAATGCCAACATTTGTTATAAATATTTTCAAGGCTATTATAAAAACTTCTGTTCACAAAATGCACCCATTTTCTGACAGTCAGAAAGAAGTTATCACAGGTAAAAAAAACAGTTAATATAAATCTGACTTAATGTTGGAAAACTTTCACGATGCTGAACAACACAGTAAAAAATGCATACATTCCTGTTCAGACATGTCTACCAGCTCATGCCTACAGAAGAGCTTAATATCCGCTACAGGTAACAAGAAAAACAACACACTGATTTTTTTTTTTTTTTTTTTTACAGTTTGGCTGAAAAAAGTTACCTCCTCTTTCATAGAATCTGGACTCATAGAAGCCTTTTTTTTTTTTTTTTTTTTTGAAGGGTGGCTATATCAGGATTAACAACCTTGCAAAGAATGTCAGTCCCACTACACCAACGGTGTTACTGATTCCAAATTTCTGAGCAGGTCTCACAAAATGCTTCTGCTTGACTCATGAATTGGTTCACAAACACCTATTGCAGGGGCCTGGCTGCCCTTCCTGGAACAGCATATTTATGATCTTTATGCTTTTATGAGACATGGCAGTCTATTTTCAACACTTCACTGAAGAACTGATCAAGGGACACATCCAGACAGCCAAAGACACAATACAGTGACGAGGTCAGGGGGGGCTTTTTGAAGCAGAAATTCCATGAAGAAAACCTTACTTCTTTGTAAGAAGTCCCAGTCATTTTTACTGTCCTCCATCAACCTAGCAACCCATCCATTTTTTTCATTTTTTTAACCCAAGATGACAAAGACACTACAAGAAAATTTCCCCTTTTCACATTTTTTGTTCAAAATTGAAAAACAATCCTTTGCTATCATGACATGCCAAAGCAATGACACGATTCCTCCTATGACCATTGTTTTTCTCCCCTACAAGTAGATTATTACTGGATGACATATCAAATGTTAGAAAAATGCCATCCAAAGTAAGAGCCTACTAAATTCCAGTACAATATTCCCCTTGCATTAGAGGAATACAAGGAACTTCAGCTTGTATTGCACTAGTAATTTTTTGTGGTCACAGAATTCCCATGTATTTACAGTTCATGGCATTTCATAAACTTGTGAAATCTTCTGTGCTCTTTTCTGAAGTAAAATACAATAATTTCAGCAGAAATAGCAATTTCATTATGTTCGACTGACAAGCTCAGGCCACATAACTGACTTCACATACACAACACAGGCTTCCTCTCGTTTTGATTTATGAGTCTACTCTATAGTTATTTTTTCTGTAGAAACAGAAACAGAGTACATGTCTGTGGATACATTTCTATTTCCCCCCCCACTACTAATCTGAAATCTTCACATGGGGTACCTGTTATTGCAAAGGTAACTGAAAATAACTGTAAAGCTGTAGTAACAGACCTCATGGTAGTCTAATGTTGCAACCAAAAAGCAACCCTCTGCCATCAGGACTTTTGACAGCAAACACCTACACCCTCAAAAGGTACTGATAATTGCAGCAACACTATTCCTATTGAGCTATCTTATGTATTCACCCACCACTAAATCATGCTCTCTCTTACATTTCATTTTCAGAAAGATTATGCCAGAAAGAAAAGATTATGGTGTCTTTTTCAACTGTAAGTTATTCCAACTATGTATTTTTTGTTACATAATTTAATTCCAGACCTCCTTTTCCATTCAAGAATCCATACATTACACAGAGAAAAGCAAGGCACTACTCCCTAGGTGGTTCTAACCCCAAGCATCTGATTGCTTACTGCTGTTCATTGAGCTTACATGCAGTGATTTAAAAGTCCATCTCAAATATCACTTGAGAAAGATAAAAAAGTTAAATACATAGCACACAACAGCGGAGCAATAACCTGTGCTAGCATTCCTTTTAGACAATCACACAAGCAGCTAAAATTGTATCACACGGTTTTCCATGCAAACAATTGCTTTGAAAGGAAGCTGACACAACAGCCAACTACTGAAAAGTGAGAAAAAGCAAACATGAAATTTCCACTTCCTCGACACATGGCTTCATCACAGAAAAGGACAGAGTCAACAAAATAAATACTCTGCCTGCCTTCTGCTTTTGAAACAGGCTCTGATGAAATAAAACAGACTTCTGAAGACCGCATCATGTCCTGCATCTCTGCATTCTCCCTGCACATCTGGGAGGTGACACCAGTCATGTCTGAGAATGTGGCCCTTGGACATGGAATTGCCAATGCAAGCCAACTAAGACCTCAGTCATGACATTTTCAATGTAACAAAAACATACTTGCAAGAATTGTTTCATGCTTCTGATTTTTCATATACCAGCCTGAAAATTCCCAAAACAGCAATGGAAGATGTTTCACATATTTAAAAATCAGTTTTGTAACTCTGAGGTGAGGAAATGGAATGGCATTTGTAAAGGGTTTAACACACAATGTCGAATTAGCTTATTAAGATAATACATTGTTTCCCTATTACTGTTTAAAACAAACAAAATGAATCACCAAGGCCTTCTTTCCTCATGCAGCTGCATGGCATACTCGCAAACATTTTGCACATTTTAAGTAATGAATCAGTGCGGAATAAAGAATGCCACCCTTAAATACTCCCCTTTCCTTTCTCACTTCACTGTTCCTCCCCAAGCCCCTTAGAAATAACTACTGATAAATGTGGTCTGTGTATTTATACAATTCATCCACTTCTTTAAAATTCTCTGCTCTAGAGCTACTGGGTACTTCTCTTCAGTACAAGGAGTCACCCAGTAACCAACAGCACAGAAGGGAAAGTGGACAGAAGTAGCTGTCATGACTGATGGAGGTAACCCAACATCTGGTTACGAGCTAAAGCACCTATTTCAATTATACAGTTTCCTCCGCCAGCCCATTTCTCTTGGACTCCTACTTCATCCCCCAACTCATTTGATATTTCCTTTTGGAATGAGAGTTTTGGAAAACTCTTCTTCAAAAAGCACTACTTTCATAGGTTTACACTCAACTCCCTTACACTTACCATTTTTAAGTATCAACCCATAAAACTGATCTTTAAAGGACCATTCAACAGTACAAAGTGAAAAGATTTCCAAATGATATTTAATGGCCAAGATCCCCAAATTGTGGAGTTTCATTTCAAAGAACTTTTTTTTTTCTCCACTAGCAGGTAATGCACCTGTCCAGCCAGCAAATGTCAGCAAAATAAACCCAGGTTGTTACCTTTATAAGTTTTCCAGTGTGACTCAGCTACAGCTCAAGCACTTTCTAAACTAAGATGGTGAAATCAATGACCTAATTGAAAAGAGGAAGCAATAATACCTACCTCTTCCCCCTTGTCTCTTTCCTGTAGTGGTCTGGAATCTCAAATGCAAAAGCCAGCAAGTACCTTTCTCCTCAGGCTTTTGGCACTAGCAGGAGAAATGTCTTAACAACAAAGGCCTATAGGGAAGATGCAGCAGGCAAATAAGAATCGTCTGTCTTTTTTTTTTTATCCTGTCATTTCATAGGAAAACTCCCAATCTTTCCTATTAGCATTACTCGTTACTTACAGCACACCTGTCAAAAGCTTCAAAGCTTATTGCAGGGCTTTACTGGAACTGGGAAGATATTTACCAGGATAGAGATATTTACCAGGATAGAGATTTACCAGGATATTTACCAGGTAGCCATGTTCCCTTCTGAGTATCCTACTATTTCAGTACCTATTCCCTTCTGAGTATTCTACCTATTCCAGTAAGTGGTATTTTACATGTTCACATGTAAAACTGATTGACAAAAGATAGGCCAGGACTATTCCCAGTAGTAGTTTTGCTTAGAAACATAATACCAAGTTAAGCTGCATATTTTATGACAGTCTAGGAATAGCAAGTAAATGTAGTTAAAATACAAATTAAAATATTTCTTGCAATTCACTATTGATGTATTTGTTTCCAAACTGCAAATATTCAGAAAAGTAAGGATGGTAGAAGCTTAGGAGAATTTTAATCTATTGTTCCTGAATGTGAACTTGAAAAAACAACACAATAAGCAACAGTCCTTGTTATGGCTCTTTTCAAGAAATAATCACTTTACTGCCATTACAAAATGATACTTCTTAGCTCTAACAATTTATTTTCTACACTATATTTGCTTACTTTTTAAGCAACTAAGATTAAACAGATTGATTTTTAATATTCTATGCAAAGCTTAAAAGAGTGAAATAGTCCCAAACTTAATCTCTTTAATATAAAAGATCTGTTGAAACCTCTGTCACTACTATTGTGATACTCGATTTATCACACAACAAGACGATTATTCTGATCTCATTAAAAAAAAATAAAATCTATCAGTTGTCATAAACTGGTATCTGTTCCATTTCTGACAAGATGCCTGCCTTTTGTCATCTTCAAGAACAAAATGTCATTGCTTTTACTATCAGAAACAAATACTCAAGCCTCCAGGTGCCTTGTTTTGCCACTCCTGAAAGCAGACAGAGCTCTGCAGTGTGAGCTACAGACTAAAACCCAGCATGTAGCCTTAGTACATTTTGAGAGCAACAATTCTTGACTCAGTTTCAGAGCAAATTAGGAAATACAGAATTACTTTCATTTTGCCTACCATCACCTTTTTTGTGACAGATGGAGAAACAAGGCACATAAATTTTAGCGAACTGCCTGATGTGAAGGCACTATTTACAATGGAGCCCAGCAGGTTGCCACTGACACAGCCTGGAAAAATACTTGCCCCCAAAGACACAGATAGCAGCTTTTGCTTACAATTAGTATGGAAAATTCCCCACCACGCCATACAGGTGGCAATGTGACAACATCCAGAGAATCAGATTTCATCCTGTCTTACAGATGCAGCTTACCAACCTCAGTTGAATCCCTCAAAAGCACTCACGGTTTGGATCAGTCCCTGTATGGTCTGTTCATGAATGAGTCTTCCTGCTTCTATTCTCTCCAGGAGGGAAGCTGTAGATGCTTTAGCTCATTTCAGTCTGAATATATACACCCATTTGGTTATCGAAGTATTAGCCAAGGGTGATATGATAGTTTTGTTCCAGTGACAACAAATGACTAGATTACATTTGAAACAAGACATAGCTGCAGGCATCAAAAGACGCTGCTTCTTTTAGGAAATCTTTTCCTCCTGCCCCCTCCTCACTTGTTTCAGGACTGTCAGTCTTTTGCAAGCAAAGAGCGAACACTATTAAAATACTAATGATGAGTAGGAAAGCTGCTCCTATTTTCCATTTAAACACAACTTTATATATGTTATATATATGCACAGCATATAATGTGCCTACTTTCCATTTTATGACTTCGAAATAAAAATAAATGTAGCGGACTTTTATTGTGTACTTGCACTGATCACTGAATGTCATAAAATACTTTGTTGGGCACAGCTTTGGAAAAAAATCAACAACTAGGCAGGTGCCAGCTGTGTAGCTCCATGGTGCCAGGCAGTCATGCTCCTTATTGCCTTCCAAACTAGATGGGAACAAAAAGATGGATCCAGAAATTCCATGAAATCTACACTGGGACAAATGGAATTTAGTGACGTTAAACTCCTTTTACAATAACTTCTACTCTTTCCTTATTTATAACAAGGTTACTTCATTGGCTTCAGCTAATTCAGGTCCACTTCTGGGCTAGTTAAAAGTGAAGTTGAATTAAACCCTATAAATACCGGTGTCTCAAGGAAATGGTTTGCAATTCACACAAATGTGCTGCACTGTATCTCATCAAAACACATTTGAGAGAAGCAGCTCTTGAGTTACCAACATACCAGTGCTGCTGAACAGGCTCGCTTAAAATAAAAGGCAATGCTAGTTATTTCCAAAACAAAACCAAAATGTAATTATTAAAATACAGAGAAAAAAGGCAGTGGTAACATCATCCTTCCTAGAGTAATAATGCGAAATTTGGTTGTGCCTCCTAGGAGGCAGAAGACGTGGCAGAGAGGGGCATTCTGCAGCCTTGCATGTGGTATGGGGTTTCTGGGTGCTGGTGAGATAGGTGCCTGAGGGGGCTGATCTTCACTGATGACACTATGTATCCGTCACACAGATGCTGCCCAAAGCAGAGCATAAAGCGGTCCTCTTCCTCCTTGAAATGGGAAAACAAACAAATGGAAAATAACAAGGAAACCACAGGTCAGCTTCCTATTCTTTAGTGTTGCCAACAGTTTGAATGGTAGCAAACAACTTCCCGATTCTTCCTCCTTTGTTCCAAAATCAGACATTTCAGCAAAGGAAGAAGTGGGCATGTCTGCTGGGAGTTGAGAGGGAAGGAGTGGTGATTGGGCAGCTTTGTCATCATCATGGGTTCTCATGCCCTACTCTTATTTTTCTTGAAGACTGTATCACTGTACTGTTTTCCAAAAAGATCAACACTGCCCTATTCACTGCAAATTGGACACGGAGAAAGCCTGGTCTGCCCCTCCTGCACTTGGATAAGGAAGAACAGCAAAGACTCATTCAAAGCTTTTTGCTAAGGAAAATAAATTAACTCCCAAACCTCAGAAATGGTGCTAACTTAGCCCCTTTCTGCAGCATTTTTATTTATTTATTTATTATTATTATTATTATTTTTTACAATCACACCCAAACACCACTCTCAAGAGGTTTCTGGAATCTCCACAATCTTTTAATTTTCCTTCCACAGAAAGGCGGAGCCAGAAAGAGAGGCAATACTAATCCCAGCTTCCACTTCAGTTACTTGTCTCCAATTTCCAGCAGATGGCTGGTTCCTTTATTGACTAGTCTCTCTGCAGATTTCCCAGTTAGGTATGGCACAGCCACATAGCAGCACAGGATACACACAAGAGAAGGTAATAGGGCACTTCCCTTCTAAATCCCTTAAAAATGTACCACTGATGAAGGACATCATAAAGCAGGGTGAGGAAGAAGGGGAAAAAAGAAGACACAACATACTTGTCACCTAGAAAACATTCCTCTATTGCATTATTTTCATCACTGGTCCTTGTGGTGATTTTGGCCCAGGCTGGTCAACAATCCCCCAAACAAATTTTGGGCATAGCTCAGGAATTAGCAATGGTCTGGGACCATTGCCAACAGACAGTTTACATACAGCCATTTGGTTTGGAAGGGAAAGGGTTTTAGATTGCAGACTTGTGTTGTTTTATGCCAATTTGCTATAGTGAAAAAGAAATATCTGCGAACTTGTAAGTCACTGTTAGATACTTAGCCTAAATAGTCTTACCTAGTTTCCGTCTTTAGATCATGACTGGTTTAAGCCAGCTCTGAGGACCCTAACTCATGACTAAAAGGAAAAACAGTATACAGATCAGGTCTGCTTTACAGTGATGTCCTGCAGGAGTTTTGTAGAATGATCCTTTTTTGAGGGTGAAGTTAAAACCAGTATCAAAGAGAACCATTTGAAAATATGAGAGTAACTCCTGAAAAAATAAAATTTTAGAATACAGGTAAGGAAAGAAACAACCTTCAAGAGAAGACAGCGAATAAAACCTGTTAATTTTCAACAGGCAGGTTACCTCAAGAAAAGATACTCAAAGCATCTGAATACCTCCAAAGGAATTATGTATCTGATTTCTGTTTAGCGTGGTAGGTTTATATGTAAGGTTCAGATGGCACTTACACTAATTTCCACGTCTGCATTTCTTTTTAAGAACCTAACAGCAACAGAAATAAACGTTTATAACAGAGGATGAGTCAGGACCAGACTCAAATTTATGAGATACCTCCAATTAAATTGACAGGTATCTCTGAAGTAGTTTGTGCCCTTGAGTTCTGAAAGGACGACTGACACCAGGATGTAGTTCAGCAGGAGAATGTGAATGCTGTAACAAATACTGATGATGCCTTCTGTACATAGTGTGAACTGTTCATAGATAGGACCATCCAAAAAAGTTTCACAACAATTTGAGTCATTACATTAATATCCATACATATAAATGAACGTATACAGTGGACACTGCAAATAAAATTGCAAATACTTAGTTTCAATCCAGTCCAGTTACACTCCACAGAATGCACAAATCCCTATGGAAAAGACAGCGTGCTGCATGCCAAAACAGACTGTGCTGGAATTAAAAATGCTGCTCTATTTTGCTTCCACTCCCATGCTCCCATTCAGTGTACACTGACTGTTCTCTTGAAGTGTCAGTGTGAGGTGCAAGAGGCAACAATTGGCAAAATATACAGATATGCTGTCAGCATTTGATGGAAGCATGACCACCTTTCCAGAGTTCCTTGCCAACATAATTAAACCAGGCCATTACAGATTTTTTTTTGGACAAGGTTTCTAATAATGCATTTCCTGCCTCACTTCCTGCCAAAATTTGGAAATGCAAGTCAACATTCTGCAGTTATTCAAACATGCTTTATGGCACGGCATAGAACTTTTCATTCTTTTTTTCTTTTGCAGTAGTGCGGCTGATTAACTCAAGTGTATGTTTCCTACTACTGAGAATATCACTATCTTCTCTTACTCAAAAAAAAACAACAGAAAAAAAAGAACAAAAAACAACACACACACATAGGAAAACAACCAGCCTCCTACAGTCTTGAGGAACATCTTCGTTGTTTCTTGCTGAGGACTAATTGCATAGGGAAGTATGCATCCGAGCTGCTGAACCTGATCGTGCTGAGCTTTATGCCTATATACCGTAAAATGACATGACTAAAGAGCAGAGAAGCTGGGCAGCAGTCTGCACATCTATGGCAATTCTTATAAAGACCATCCAGTGACAAGGAGGTTTCTCTTCAAAGTCATTGTTCCACTTTTGCTTTTTCAGAACCTTTAACGTTTTGCATTATTTCTGTCAAAGCTTCCCACAATCTAAACCTCCCACATCTTTCCGTCAATGGAAACAGAAAGCTGGATGTTGGCAAGTCAAACCAAGGAAATAACCCGTTTGAGACTGCACCATACAAATTTAATTGAATAAGAGTGCAATGCCACCGAAGACATGCAAAATTCAGCCAGGGAAAGACTAAAGGGAAATGGAGATTCCCAGCCAACAAACTAACATACCTTCCAGTGTCCTCTTGCCATCTCCATTTTCTACCAGGATGCGATCTGGTGCAGCACATAAACCGAAGCAGTGTTACCACATAAGGCCAGACAAAGATTAATTACACCACAGCCTGTCTAGCAGCCAGTGAAACCAACTGCTCTGAGCTAAGAGTTTGTGTGAACAGCCTGACCCTTTTTTCTGTCAGAGACATCAGTTCTTTTCTGTCCAGTCCAGACTAGATCAGTACAACAATAGTGCCCTTCAGTTTGACACCTGATCCCCCAACAGCTGGATGAGCTGCAGTGCAGCTCAGGAGCTCTCCCACTAGCACACAAGTTCTGAGAAGAGAGATGGAAAGTCCCTAAGCCTACCTCTCCTGAGACTGTGAACTGCATCTGGTATCCATGCTTGAATTTCATCACTAAATTGTTGAAACTAAACCCAAACTTTTCTCATAAGTGGCTAAGAATCCTATTGCAGGTTCACTTAGTCCCATGGCTTCAAGCCAAATAAACCAATCCCATCTATCTCAGGTTAAGAGTTAGCCAAGTGGCTGCATTTGTCACTACTGCACAGCTCCTACCACTGGCAAGACCACTGTAGCAATCAAAAGAAACTCAGCAAATACTTCTGACCCAAGAATACAGCAGAGATGCTCACTAACCTTCCCCTGTGATCCAGACATCTCGATGTAGAAATATAGTTCCTCTCAATCCAAACACAGTAGGTTTTACATAGTATTATATGGAGGTATGCTATCATGTGAATTTATAGCATGCTACTTATGTCAAAAAAAAACAAAACACAACAAAACCAACACGGGTATGTTTTTGTCCCACAGTAGGTGTGAGTCAACTTATCCATCTCCAGTGAGGGTGAAACACTGCACCCTTATTGTGGGAGAACAGGCACCAGGCTGGGCAAGTAGAGCTGTAACTTGCCAGGAATCCACACCCTCACCTTGCACTGACTTGTTCATGGCATCATACCTCTAGCAGCTCCTACTTCAGAGACACCTCCCTTCTTCTAAACAAGAACTCTAATTAGACATAAACAGGAACCAGAACTTCACACTCTGATTATACGAATTTTGAGAAACCTGAACTCCATTTTAAAAGTCCAGATCTATTTTTATTTCTGTTGCTAACACAGTGTCTCTTCCCGTCTTCCTGCTATCAGAAAGCTACTCTGGCCTCCTGGGCTAGCTTACAGTTCACAGTCATTATGAAAACTTCTTCAGAGCTGTAAAAGTTGCTCTGCAATACTGCCATTACAAAGGAAAGAAAAAATAAGAGCATCCAGTACCTGCCCAAGCTACTAAAGTGACTTCCAGGTGTGATTACATCCAAAAGTTTCATTTCAAAGGCTTTTTTTTTTTCCCCTTACTTCCACTTTGCATGCCTTTGAGGCAACTTCTCTAAGGTAAGCTGAAGTTAAACATTTCAGGTCCCTGTATCCAAGGACAAATTTGTGATACAAGTTTGGACACTCCTCATATAACAGAATTGGAATGACACGGTTAACAGAAGTCAGGATTGCCATTTTGACACTGCTCTAGACATGTGCCAACAGTCTAACAGTGATGTACTCAATATCTGCATCCCATTCTACCATCACTTCTATTTACAGAGAGCAGAAAAGCACTTTGGTGTGACAGCAGGGGCTTGGTAATCAAATCAGAAATCATCAGAGGGAGACTTACAACCTCATGGATGACTCAGCCATTCACATAGCTCAATTCATCTAATTCAATCTTAGGTGCTCAACTAAGACTGCAAAAGAAAGAGGGTCTATTTAGTGCCATATTGAAAGCTGCATTTGTAGAGAGGACATCTGTCACCTAAGAGCTGCATTGAAATTACCAAACAGATGGGTATGAGCTTTTAGCACTGTAAGTATGTTCTGCATTGATCTAGTGACCTGGGGGCAAAAAGCTCCATGTATCTCCTTATATGACCTCAAGTCACTGGTACCATCTCTATCTCTAATAAGTAGAGAATTTCGAAATAAGTTGTCATGCTTATACTCCTCCTCCCCTTCTTGCAATGCCATCAGCTCAGTTCTGAAGAGAATGAAGAATGAATTTCTCAGAACTTGCCTGTAGTTCTCCCATACAGGCACAGAGGTGTGATTTAAAAGCATAGCTTGAAAGCATGTGAACTTTTATAGAGTTTAAAGGGAGCTTAAACAACAAGGCCTTTGTTTCAACTTGCATCCTCCACCAGGGTGAAAATAAAAAAGATTATGTGACACGTTGTGAAGTTCTAGCTTTAGCCATTAGTCACGTTTAAATGGGTTATAAATAGGAAGGGGAAAGAAAAGCTAACAACCAGAATGAATTGGTGTAACCAGCTCCTTCTCCAAGTTCCCTTACCACTATAAACACTTGTTTAATTGTCTTCTGGAACACGAAGCCTGTATTCTTAATTGCAAAAATCCACTAAGGTTCAGAGTTGCTACTCACACCCAGTAACTGGATTTGTTTAAAGGGAGGACCATTTATCCTTTATCCTGTGGGAAGTTGTTAACGCCCAGCCATTTCCCCCTTGTATTCGCCCCTCACTGACCCCAGAGAGACCACTTCGCATGAAATAGTTTTTTTTTTTTTTCTTTCTTTTGGAGACAAGAGTATTGGAGCAGTATACACTATACAGTAAATCCTGAAATATACAATAACTTAACAGCTAGCACCTTTGTGGAATTAGCTAGTTTTGGGTCCAATCCGTACTAGAGTTGTTTCTTTTTTTTTGGTGCAAATTACACAACATTATTTTCAGAATAATCCAAGATGTCATGTTTCACACAGAGGTACAGCAACCTGTTTGGGTTTAATGTATCTACTTCAACTTGGTTTGCTTTAAACTTCCACAAACATCCCAGCACAAACACATATTCCCACAAAAAGGAGTAAACAGTCATTTACATTCCTGGGTATGTAAGTCTACTGACTTCCATACAAGAAAGCTGTTCTCTGGCCCTTTGTGCTCTAGGAAAAACTTTCAGAATCTCTCTTATGCCAAACAGCATATTTGACAGTACAGTTGAAATATATAACTGTTCTTTTTGTTCTCAAGAGCAGCTATTTCCAGATTTGGGATTGGCCAGGCTTCAATCCAGAAAACAGGAGTTTTCATGACAATCCCCAAATAACTTCAGAAGTCAGGAAATATCCCAGTTAGGAAAGGGGTGGATTCATCCTGCCTGAAGTATTTGGCAGACCAAGCATCCCACATTTCCCAAACATTCAAGGAATCCATCCTTCAATTTCTGTAAGATTTCCAGCTGAGTTTTATGCTGGCAACCAGTGCTTTATCACAGTCACCCACTATCCATGCACTACACGGGAGCAACTATTGATCATCCGGCAAGTTTTATAAATTGCAGCTGCACCCGTTCTGTCATGATTTATATTGTCATTTTTGTCCAACTGCACCTCAAATACCAATTCTTCCCCCTCTGACACTAGCTAGAGCACAAAGAAGAAAAAATGCTCTCATCAAGAGAGCCTTTTGAGAGAAAGCCTCAGGGGGGAGTTATTTCCAAATAGAAGTAGTCAGGCAGTGGACAATTTGCAGCAAGATTTACTTCTGCATTTGTTTCAGGATATTTACAAAACTGTTTCAGAAGATCTTTACTTATCTGAGGGACAGGAGGTCTTCTCACAGTTACCTCGTTACACAGTCCAACCCAAGCTCACTCCTTTGACAGATCCCAAGACATGGAAGACAGAACTGCAGAACCCTGCCTGTGGTGAGGCGTAACCTACTAGTGTCAGCACATGGATGAGCACTCAACACACGTGCTGCCGTCCTAGGTTTGGTGTCATAGCATCATGGCAAGGTGTTCAACATTTGCCTCTGTTTCTGCGTCAATACGAAGAACACAGTATCCCAGCATGGCACTGGGAGAAACAGTTGTACTGTAGAAGGTACAGAGCACGTGCACGTACACATCCCATCTGTATGTTCTTCAAAAGCAATAGTCCTTACATGCCTTTGCTAGGTAACAGCTTTGTCATCTGTGGTTTCAAGACTGCGAAACTAACAGGATACAAGAATTTCTGCACTTTTGTGCAGGCAATTTATTTCTAAAGAGCTCCAAGGCGACACATCCAATAGAAAACACAATAACAAACAATTGCTGTTAAAATACTTCAGGTCAGTTGGCAAGTAGTCCTTTTGCTGGATATGAAAAGTAGGAACCAAAGCTCTCTGCTGCCTTTTAGAGATGATGGCTCGGCTCTTCACAAATACAATACTGACACCCATACTTAGCAAGAACTGCCATTTTCATGCAGCAAAGGAGTTTGCTGCCACTGCTACTTCCTTTGCACACTGTTGTTGTTGGCCAGTCACAAAGGAGAAGCTCTCTTAAAGGCTCGGGACAGGGAGCGACACATGGTTCCTCCAGGTGCCCCAGGAGGAGCAGCCCCTGCACTGGAGGGTTCAGCTGTTTGGCAGGAATATAAGACCTGTGCTGAACAGCAACAGCACAAAGCACCCCTCGACACGCATGTATCAGCTTCTGGTTTTGAGTAACATAAAAGCTTGCTGAGCAAACAGTGTGCACAAGCCAGTCTAGGCACTGTCAAACCCAAAAACTTGTCTGAGCAAGCGGGGACAGACAGCCGTGTTAAGAACAATTTCTGCTAGGCTCCTTATAGTACCTAATAATACGGGCAACAATCCAGTTTTATAATACACTAATTACACGCCCCTGGCTGGGCCTTCTGCTGGGATAGAAACGGGACGGACAGCTTCCTACTAGTTTCCTGTTGGTGAAATCCTAGTCAAGTAAACAGAACTGTTTTCATCAACCAGTTTCAAAGGTTCAGACAAAGCGAGTGTGTTTCTCCTGCCGATAGCTACTGTTCTAAGTACCAAGGAAACATTCCAGGCAGCTACAGCAATATTTCTTCACAGGCACCACTGTCATTGGCAGGTTACCACCTACATAAGAACAGCTTGTATGAGCTTCATCCAGAGAAGACTTTGGTGATGTTCTGAGATAAGGAAGCTCTTGGAAGACCTAACAGATACAAATACCTGAACAATAGGCCATGACAGTGATAAAGATTCAGTTAGGATACTTCAGGACACGCAAAAACAGCCTCCTCCAGACAGGAAGGGTCTGATTCTTTTTCCTCATGCACAACCGTGTCTAACCACAACGATCTACTTATTGACTGCCTCACTACTTGACCACACGATAATCTGTTTCTCACACTGGGAAAACTGAAAGGATTATGTCAGACTTCTACGTCATGGCCATTGCAGGATAATCCATTTCACAGCAGTATTCCTGATTTTTGAAACTCCCTTGAGCTTTGATTAGACTGCCAAGAAAACACACTTCTCTTCTTCAACGCACTGCTACATCACAAAAGCTGCTATAAGCAGCACATCACAACATGGAAACCATTCAGACTACCTGAAGGCAAATCCAGAACATTTTCAGTTGACTCAAGGCAGCTAAGATGTTGAGAAATAGTCAGCACAGAACTTGCCAAATAATTCCTCTAAGAAGTAGTAACCTAAAACATATTATAAAAACATGTTCTTAGCAGTTGCTAAAGATCTAAGTGTGTTCTAGAAGCCAGGGATGAATGTCTTTAACACTTACGAAACTACTTCTCTCACACGCTGAGGTATATATACTATAATCACTCATAATAGACTCTTCAAGTATTTTTCATGCGTGTTGTTCTTTAACATTATTTTATTTATTTAATTATTTAATATTATTCCTTTAAACTATTGTGCATGCTTTTAGCGTCAAGTCCCACAGAACTCACAAGGCAAATAGTTCTGGAGGAGCACATACCCCTTCAACACAAGCAAGGAATTCAAACTGTCTTCATTAAGATCAAAGACTTTATGGTTATCTAACAAAAAGCTTTATTGGTAACTAACATACCATCTGAGACATGAAAATCCTAGTTGACACAAGGCACATGGGCTTTCTTCATTTTTTTTCCTCATCCTCACTCCAGGACTGATCAACTCCTTCTATCCACAACTTCAGATCCTCATTTTATAACCAGAAGTTAAGTAAGACTTCTCTTGCCATTTAACAGCTTCCTTATATTCCCTTTTTGCTGCAAGTTACACCACATGCATCCTTGTGAACCAAACCTGAGTTCACGTTAATGAAATTGTGGCTGCTGATTTTCAGTCCCTTCTTAACATATCTAGACTCACAAAACCACTACACCACTGTTAACTTTTGCAGTATCTAAACAGTTATTTTTAAAATCAAAACTCATGTATCTTGTGATTTTTGTCATTTCAGCATTTGGAACCGACATTTTCCTAAAAATGAAAACAACACTTGTATAAATTGCTAGTCCACTTGCCTACTTGGAGCCTGACTGACTTCTGAATATTCCAGGTTGAAAACTGGTAACTGGCTAACACATAGTAGCTGCTGGAAACAGCCATTTCTGATTCTGAACATCTGCAATACAGATACTTGCTAGATATGACTGGCTCCAACAGTAGGAATCCTGATACACATAACATATTACAGTTGATAAAAACACAGGACCTCACTATGTTAATGGTGAAATTAATGATGAATTCTTTAGCCAGGTCTACAGCTCTATTAGAGTCAGGCTATATACACACTAGAAAGATGGTATCATTTTTAAACCTGTATGGAGATTGGTCATAAAGGGAAATTAAAATCTCAGGGCAGAAAAAAGGTGGAGAGACTTTATTTTGTATGTGTTGCAAATAGTAACATTGACCACAACAGTACAATCAGTGATGAGAATTCCACTCAGATGCTTGGAACTAGAAAAAAGTCCAAGTTCCAGATTTGTCCCTCTAGAAAAAATGCTAAGGCATTCCCTGATCTGAAAGGGTTCCTAAACACATGTACTGACTTTCTTGCACTGTAATACAAAGGATGAGGTATTTCCTTTAATGTGGATTTTCATCTAAGTGACCCCTATTGTACTTGCTTCATTACAGGAAGAAACCATCCAGGCTTCCACCTTGCAGAATTACACAAGTGACATCTGTCTCTCCTCTTTCAAAAAGACCCAAAAGAGGTACAGGTAGCAAAAAAGAGAAGAGAAGGAAGCAAAGAACAGCAGAAGGTAATCCTGTCTTGATTGATTTACATCATGTCAACAGAAGGGATGGTTGACTGATTATGATTATACTGAGATTCTTGTGCTCCTCGTTCTTTCCCCATCTCCAGTTGGATGGCAAAAGCTGTCAGGAAACTGATGAGTCAGCACGCTGCTGCTGTTTGTCTTAGCTATGAGGCATTGATTTTTTTCCCCAACGCTTTGATATAGGGTCACGGGTAACCTAAGTAAAATCTTTACCAAGAGCAACAGGGTCAGGCAGCAAGAGCTGTTAGTTTGAACAACAACAACAAAAAAAGTCAATTCTATTTTTACAGTATTTGTTTGGATATTTTATTTTTCTAAGACACCTTAGAGAAAAAAGATTTTTTTTCCTTAAGCTTTTTACAGTAAAAGTAAGAAGGAATCATGCACACTTTTCACAAGATCTTCTTTCAAAACTCCCTGATTATTTCCCTGTAAACAGGTATCTTATTCATGCGTCTAATTAACATAAGAACTGAGGCTAAAATTTAGAATAACTCCTATATATGGAAGTTTTTAGAAGGTAGTGCTTCCACTGCTTTAACATTTCTCCAGAAACCAGGCCCCCTTTAACAGAACTGAAATTAGATGATGAAAAATCCATCACCAGGCATTTGGAAACTCTAAGCAATGCTGTTTGGCCAGAAAATCTTACATTCTCTTGCTAGTAGTTCAATATTAACGTTATTCTTAAAATTTATCAAATTTTCTGTTTGGTTAAAAATGCAAAGGTAGTTCAGGGAACTCGGAGAGCTTTAATGTTGTATAGTAGACCTCTGTAAAAGGAATGATGATGTTTCCATCTGCAGTGAGGTGCAATCAAAGAATCTCTGCTTAATAGGGTTGAGATTAGTTATACAGCAAAATACAGAGTCAGACCATAAAAAGTTAATTGCAAATCTTCATTTTCTTGTTTAAATTGGCAGGAAATTGTGAAATATTTCCCCTATAAATGCATAGGTGAGCTATTATGTAGAATTTATCATTAACAGGGTGGAAGGGAGGAAGTACAGAGTGAAGTAGTAATAGCTTGTGGTAAGAAACCAGTTGGTTCTGAAGGAGACTGCCATTGTGCAGGAAAGGTCTATATATTAAAATATAAGTCTGAGATTCTTGGCAAAGTCAGCTTTAAGACAGTCCACTGAAGAGTTGTTTTAGGTTGTAAATGAATGTATGTCCTGGTTTCAGTTAGGACAGAGTTAATCTTCCAGAATAATATTTCTAATAGCACGAGCCGGCCTAAACCACAACAATGTAGTAGCAGGTGCTATTTACTACACATCTCATAGCAGTAGCAGTACACTGAGATATACACTACATAAGTAGCACTGCTAAGAAATTCAGGAAAACCAAAGTTTTTCAAGCCCTGTCTGGATGCATCAGTGGAATGTTGATGCCCCAAAACATTTCATATCCTTAGCTCTACTCAGCACTTTGTAGGGATGAAGCAGCATTCAGTGTAACAGCAGTCATATTATATATAAATTATATTATATATATACATATAGACAGCAGTCAGTCATATTTGAGGTGAAGCACAGAAATGAGAACATGTACATAATTTCATACAAGTAGAAACAACAAAGCCATAGAAAGGCTGTACTTTTCACTTGACATCCTCTCTCAGCATGGATCTCTCCTGAAAACACTTGTTCTAGTTGAGAATCTCTCACTCTTAGAGCCATGCACTGGTAAATAGCTCCTCCTTTGGCAGTAACACCCAAGACTAACTGAAGCATCCTCTTCAGGTCTGAAACTTGATACGCTACACTACAGAGGTATTTAAGACTCTTGGCATCTTTATGGTAATAAGCTGCAAAGGACTCTTCAGATGGATTCTCAGACTGGATTTTCAGCAGAGTGTTCTGTTATGGAAATAGCAGAGGGGTGAACAAAAATACATCAAACAGCTCTTAGAGAGACTGTGTCACCTCGAATCTGTGCTAATGATTAAGTCTTCCTCATTAATTCCATTAGAAAAAGTAGAGATTTTTTGTTGTTGCTGTTTAAAGGTTCACCCACCATTTCAGAAACAAGAGAATTTGTAATTGGCCACCTCAGCTCTGTGTTCCTCCTGTGCTCCATACAGCCTATCACCATCTTTGCTTAGGAAGATACTTACTTCTGATGTTTAAGTATCATTCCCTTCCAACCACATCAAGCAAGTCTAAATATATATATATAGAGAGAGAGATAGATAGATAGATAGATATAGATAGATAGATATATCTATCAGCAACTATCACATTTGTGATTATTAGGAATTAAATACCATGCTGTATTTTTGCTTGACAAATACAACTTCAGTCAGTAATAGAAAAACTGTCTCTGTTCTAACACTTCTTGGAAATACAAGCATAAACAAAGAGAAGCTTTATGGAGTTAGACCACGCCACTTTGCTTTTCTGAAGCAAGTAGAAGCCCAAGAGTTCACTACCAAACATTATTTCAAGCATTACTATCACATACTTGGTAAAGTCAGTGGCAAATAACCGGCAGTTTAAAATCAGACCTTGTGCAACAAGTGGAAACAATGATCTTGGTTCTGTGACTGACCGATGGCAATTGCCCATGGTGACATACAGTAAGGAGGCACAGACTGTGGTACATTCCATAAGCCAGCTATTCCTAAATGAAATTCAGTTCAGGTGCGTTCCTTTTCACTTCCAGGTCAAAGTAACTAGCCACAAACCCTTTGACTAATCTTTATCGTGATTTTTCAGCTGGCTCAGCATGTCACTGTTGTGACTAACACTTGGGGTAGGAATGTGTGGACTCTGACAAGAACAGGAAGTGTGGGCCTTGCTTAAAATATGACTCAGGGCACAACATCAATTTCAGCTCTGAAATCAACTCACAAAAAAAGTTCTTTCCTACAATCCTGGGCCTGAAAATCCTGAATTATTTTCTGGAAAACAGATCCCAAGTTACATTCCTCCAGTTTCTACAACAGACAGCCAAAAACTTCTGCTGAATGCTGAACAAACCCACTAGGAATCTAACCCCGCAAATTGATGAAAGATGCCACAAGAGGAAGCTAATCTCTTCCTCCTTCCTAGAAGGAACAGATGGCCCAGAGGGAAGGCAGTATTGTAATAATCTCCAAGTTATAATCTCCTCTAGCAGTGCTTTCTTAAGAGGTAGTATGACCTCCACCAGTTCACATCTTAATATCCAACTTAAGGCCTTCACCGATTGCCTGCTGGGGAGAGGCCTCAACATGCATATCCAAACATGCCCTCCCAACCACACTAGTAAGCTTGCAGCTGTTCTATCAGGTGTCATCAAATTCACATACTTGCAAATCATACATTATTTTTCACCTAAAACCCCTACAGTACTAATGAACTCCGATTTTCTTAAATCACAGTAGTTGTTTTTTATCCCAAACATGCAACAGGGAGATCCTAGGGTGCCATTGCTCAAGATCACATTAGTTGGAAGAGAAACACGTGCACTAAAATTGCTCAAAGAGTGATAAAGAACGGGCCCTCCATTTGGCATTTCAAACTCACAAAGCAGGAGTGTTCAGCAGAGCCTTGAAAACTTCTGGCATCACTTTGTCTGTGAAACATTGTGGTTAATGTCATAGACTGTAATTTTTAAGTAACCAACCTCAAAAAAGTCGCATGAATGAGCGTGGTGAAATGCATCAGTTGTGCATTTACAGTAGACCACTCCTTTAAGACAATGGGGGTGTACGTTAGTCTTACATACACCATCCAATTCAGTCATTAATTTCAAGCCAGCTCTTTTAAAGTAATTGTTTCTGAATTGTTACTTGAAAAAAAAAAAAAAAGACAGGTTTTACTCAGAATAGTCTACATTTTTATTTTTTAAGTGGGAAAGGATAAAAGTAAAAAGGCAAAATTTGACATTGGGTAAAATGTATCTGCAAACTTCTAAAGCAGGAAAACAAAATTACTGTATTATGACAAGATTAATTTAAAGAGCAGTGAAATATAGCCAAATGCAAATAGTTATGCACAATCAGGAAAATAGACGTATACACTCAAGCAGGGACGTACTTAATGTCACATCCTCTTGCTTTGCCAACAGGATGAAAAAAAAAAAAAGAACTAAACCTGATACAGTATATTAGAAAAAAAGTCTCAGGCTTACCTGAAACTTAGACAGCTATTTGTGGAATTCCAACTTTCAGCTACTTTTAGTTACAATGTCAAATTTAAAGACTTTTACCACAAAACTATCTGTTTTTTCAGAATTGTTTGGCTAGCTTTCTGGGTGAACACAACCGGATTCAAAAGACGTGGTGTTTTGTATCAGACCAGCTGGCTTTAAAATACTCCACATGCTAAGGATTTAAGGGAAAAATCAGGCTACTGAAGACAGGTTTATACTGACACTTCCAAGCAATCTGTAAGAAAAATTAGGTTGAGACAAACCAGTGTGTAGGGAAAGACACCCCTTGCTATCTGCAGACAGGTATTTTACAACCCCCAGCACACATAGCTTCGCAAAGAATGATAAGCCTGAGCTTTAAAAAGTGCTAATATTATAAAAGTGATTTGGTAAAGCCTTTCATTCTCAAACAGTTGGTCTCTTGACAACGTGTCTCTGAAGCTCCTAAGCACACATATAATAAAAACCTCATCAAGAACAGATCCCAGCAAAGGGACAGATATGTGGTTGGAAGCTGTGAAAGTTCACACTTCAGAAAAAAACAAGCTAACGAACTGCTGAGCCCTGTTAATTGTTTCTTAAAAAAAAAAAAAAAAAAAAAAACCACAACCAACAAACCAAAACACAAGCTGTAAATAGAGATTCTAAAACTTGGACTGATATGCTTAAAAGCAGGTTTTATAATAAACCTGTCATAGATCTCTTAAATAAAAGTATTTAGATTACAATTTTCTTGTTTCTAAAGCATCTCAAATCTGGATAAATAATACTAAAATTACAAGCACACACATGCTCTTAAAAAAAGTCAAAGAAATAGTTTTGTCAATTTTCTCGTCCACAGACTACACTCCACATGCAAACTTCTTATAGACTTGCACAGAAACATACACAGTCAAGACTAAGCTATTATCTTTAGAAGTTTCTTTTTAAAAAAAATTATGAAATCCACCTGGTGCTTGAACCAGAGCCTAACAGAAGGCAGAGCATGCGCATGAGCAGGACGAGCAGAGCCAGCAATGCCCTTCCAACACCCTGTCAAGTACACGCGCTCTCCACAGCAACAGGCACCTTGCACCACATGTACTTTTAAAGGAGCTGTATGCCTTACAAGAATACTGTGTCTTCTGAAAAACACCAACTGAGATGATCTTGTTTTCATGAGGCAGAAGAAAGCAGTAGGACAGCAAGCAACAAAGCCTTTTTTTCCCCTTTGAGGAGAGGTGTGAGAAGATGCACGTAGAATTCCTTCAACATAATTTACCTTTTATTGTTCCTACAGCACAGTTACATTAGAGTCAAGCTCATGCATGAAGTGTCCTACAAGGACAACTTCAGACCACCAAGCTCTGCTCTTGTGCTGGGAGCACAAAGAAGGATGCAGCCAAATGGGCGCTGAATCACATTTCCTCCAGGGGCTAAGGAACCTTTCCAACAGTTCTAGGGGCTTTTATTCAGTCCTTTAACAGAAGAGATGGACAAGTTAGCAATGGATCACTTCACAGATTTCGCTAGCTCTGGAAGTCAAATTAAAGAACTGAGCTGACAGAAAAGTTTGGCTTTTTTTCAGAATCAACTGAAGAGATTGTATCTCTTGCAATTTTAAGGTGCCCGTGTTGAGACAAATTTAAGGGAGCAGTTCAAAGAAAATGCTTAGCCTCTGCTTTCTGAAATATCACTGTGATGAGTCAAAGTACGTATCTTAGTATATATGTTTTTTTGTTTTTTTTTTTTTAAAGAGTCTTCTCCATCAGTTATTTAGGCCTAGCAGTACAAGGAACGAATAGGCCTCCATTCCCAAAATCTTGGGATTTGCCCTTAACTAAAACCATGAAGAGAACTGCAGCCAAATTCACTGATACACATAGCTAGCTTCAGAGTTCCTTGGAGTCCCAAGTTTTACAGCCACCAAACAAATCAATCTCTTTCTTTTACTGGCTGTGCATAAAACATAACATTTGCTTCAAGAAGAGCTTGTCTAGAAGTCTTTTGAATACAAAACAGGAAAAGGCACTGGTGGTGCTGGGGAAATGACACAGTAATATATTTTTTTAAAGCGTGCTGACCCATTAGAGCTAAAACACCCATCCCCGGCTGTTTACTCTATTAATGCAAAAGAAAGAAAAAAAAATGCAGTCTTTGGCAATCTAGGGCTCCTAATCATTAAGTCTAACACAGAGCAGCAGAACAATAAAAAGAGCAATTGCATTGTAAATTTATGTACCATGCACAGGTTATGGAATGTAGTGCAATAGGGCACTGTGCAGTGATAAAACCGCATTCCTTACAAAGTTAACAGCTTTAAGCTCATGATTTGTACATGTGGGCAATACTGAATGACCTTCATGCTTTCCAACACTCACAAGAAGGCAGATTTATTTGCAGTCACAAGTCAGCTGTTTTGTTTTGGGGGATAAACATATAGTTGAAAGAACAAAGGTTTAAACTTAGCATTAAGCAGCAAATGCAGATGCCAGTGCATCAGATTTAAAAGGTGAATTTGAAGCCCATATTCCAAAAAGCAGAGTAACATTAGCATCTGTGTAAACCCTGACAGAACAGTTGTTTGCTGCTCTTTTTTTTTTTTTTTTGGGGGGGGGGGGGGGGGGGGGGGGAGGGGGGGGAGGAGAGATTTTCATATCTCATTTCCATTATAAAACAGTAGCCTCTCTAACATTTGCCTTAAATTAAAAAAGTCCTGTTTCACCAGAAGACAGTGTTCACAATGAATAAATAAAGTTGCACTGCTCTTAGTTTAAGGGACATAATACAAGACTAAGTGTTTTCTGACAAAGAAAATCCATCAGACTATTTTACGCAAGCACTGCCTGTCTCAGCCTCAATTTTTTTTTAGAAATGAAAATTTTTGGAGAAGGTGGTCACTGAACCGGACTGCAGTATCCTAAGAACACTAGTATTAAAACAGCTAGCAGCTGTTCATTCATTGCACCAAAACCAACCCCAGTATACAGTAAACAGTAAAATGTGGCTTTTTTTGTTTAACAGACCAAGGTGATAACCTTAGATTATCTAAAACTTCCACATCATAGCTGTTATACTGCTGAAAATGAAGTCCTAATATAGATTAAAGGGAAGTAAAGAGACCACATTAAGCAGAGCTATTTCTGGATATGTAGAGACATAAGGGAATGGGACAGGAATCATTATATTTCCTGCATATCCAGAAATAAGACAGTTATGAAGCCTACAGTTCCTGACGTTCCAAAAACAAATGGCAAAGAAAATCTTATTTACAAGCATTTGCTTCTGGTTTTCAACTGCCCAGAGTTGCAGTAAGGAATTTAAATTGTTACTTCACAACCTGAAGTGCCCTCTTCTCAGGTACCTATGCAAAAAAAAAAAAAAAAAAAAGAAAGAAAAAGGACACCACAACTGCTAAACAGGATGACACAGTTAAATACTGAACACAGAGCAGGTTTGAGTACAAAGTTACCAAGGGAAGCACACAAGGCTTTGAGACTATAACACTATACAGGTCTTTATAAAAGGTTAATGGTTTGCTAGCTAAGTGCCAAGGTTCACAAAATGGGTATTTCTTTTTCATGAGATTTGAACTTTGAGCATTTTTCCTCAGAACACCAGTAAAAGCTCAACAGCAATCAGACAGGCTCACGGTATTTTCCATAGAAGTGTTTTCAAGCACTTTGTTAATAAAATAAGAGACCAAAACAAAGTCTAAATTAGACTCAGCCCTTTAGACATATGCTTCAGTTTGCTGCTCCTGGGTCAGACGGCTTGACAGTCTGAGTATAGTACTTGGATGACTAACACCAAAACGGGTTGAAAGCAGCAGCAATCATGACAGAGACAATAAAGACCCCAGCAATTGCACACAGCTCCAATGAAAGAAAAATGATTAAAAATAGCTTCAATAATGCAGAGAAAACACAGTTATGATGCTAAAACGCACTTTCTTAAAGGTCACTTTTCAGTAAAGGGATTACGTATGGTACTAACAACACACGTATAAATAAAGCATATGGCATAAGCAAACGTTAGGATAAGATTTTAGATACATTTAAGAATGGAACTTCAAGGTAAACTGGATACAAAGTGCCATGATAAGAACACAGACAAGTTAAGGAAGGTGTGTGTGATGTTAAGAAAGCGATCAATTTAAAAACAGCAACAGAAAAGCAAATCAAAACCTCCTGCAATGAAAGACACAAAGGTACACTGAGTTACAAGAACATAATCTTTGGAGATTTTAATATAAGCCGCTGTCTTTATCAGCGTAGATCAAACAGAAAATTCCTCTGAAGCTCATCACGTATGAGGAGACCAAGGTAGAGACATAATAGGATAAGAGGGCAGGAATACACTGCGTGTCCAACAGGGAGGCACTGATGGGTGCTTTAGGACAGCTCTCCCACTTGCCCGCTGCACAGATGAGGGGACACCGGGAACAGTTACAAGTATCTTCTTTCCCTACAGCAGGTCTCTCATCAAAATTAACAGGGAGGAACATAGGAAAGGGTGTTTAAGGGACGTTTCTGTGACGCGCAAAAACCCATCAGGCAGATTAGGTGCATGCCTGTGTGTGTATGCGTGGGGACTGGGAGACTGGTGTGCACCTCAGCTGCACCAGAGCAGTTTCAGGTGGAGGAAAGGGGCGCACGGGTCAGGGCAAAGGAGATTACAAAGGCAAGGGTGTGGCGTAATGGGTGCTAAAAGGTGGCGAGGGAAGCCTGAGATGAAAACCAAGTGTTTAGAAAAGAGTGTAAGTGGCACCAAGACGTATGTTTGCCAGGGGGGCCCGTGGGGACCCAGCGCAGGGCACGGGCTGAGGGCAGAGCGCCCGGTCCGAGTGGGAGGGTCGGCGGAGGGAAGGTGCAGGGCACAGCCTAGGGGAGGGCAGGGCAGGGCAGGTGAAGCGGCCGGGGGACGGCTCCGGGGGCGCGGCGCGGCGGGGCCCGGTACCTGGGCGTCTTGGCGGCGGCGCTCTCGCGGCGATCCAGCACGCCGGGCACGCAGTTGGTGAGCTCGGTCCAGTCGGCGTGCAGCCCGCAGCTCCAGCCCGTGGAGAAGCGGGAGAAGAGCCAGGTCTCCCGGCGGTTGGGGCGGTAGCAGGTGCACTTCTTCTGGCCGGGCCGGCAGTCGCAGGGCACCTCCAGGCGCACGTTCTGCACCAGGTGGCGGCCGAAGGTGGTGCCGCCCGTCTTCTGGATGTGCAGGAAGACGATCACGTCCTCGCCCTTCATGTCGAAGGCGAGCTCCCGCTCCAGCTCCCGCACGGGGAAGTAGTACTTCTTCACGTAGTGCGGGTCCGGCGTGGGGAAGAGGTCCGGCTCCTCCGAGTAGGAGCGGCCGCTGGGGGAACCCAGGCTCAGCCCCGGCCCCACGTACTGGTACAGGATGAGCATGAAGCACACCGAGACGGCCACGATCAGCAAGAACTTGCTGGTCCTCTCAACCATGGTCCTCCCCGCACGCTTCATGTGTCACCATCTCCCGGGGCTGCCGGCGCTGAGCAGACGGCGGCGGTGCCGGGGGGCGGGCGGCGGAGCCGGGCGCCTGTGCCAGCCGCCTCCCCCCTGCTCCCCGGAGCGGAGCGGCGCGGAGCGGAGCCTCCCCGGGGGCGGCGGGCCGCTCCCTGCCTCTCCTCGGCTCGGCTCCTCGCCGTCCCCGCCCGCCCCGGGAGCGGGGCAGGGGCAGCCCGCAGCCAGCCGCTGCGGAGGGGCCGCGGCAGAGCGGCTAACTTGGGCGGAGGGGCGGGAGGGGGCGGAGAGGGACCGGAGCGCAGAACCAGCCCCCTCCCGCCCCCCGCCTCCCCCCGCCTCAGGAAGCCAGCCCCATCCCGCCGCGGCCTCCGCTGTGCCCCGGACCCGGCGGCACCGGCGCGGCAGAGCCCGCCCGAGCCCGCCCCCCCGCCGGCTGCGCAGGGGCCCGGCCCGGCCCGGCTCGGCTCGGCTCGGCCCGGCTCGGCCGGCAGCGAGCGCTTCCTGCCCGCGCCCGGCATGCACAGCGCCCGCCGCCGCCCGGGGCTCCGCCCGCGCCCGCCCGGCCTCCGCTCCCCTCCCGGCCCCGCCGGGTGCCCGCGGGCCGGCCCGGAGGGCGCTGGGGGGCGGCGGCGGCGCCGTGAGGGTGCGGGGCCCCGGGGAGACGCCGCGAGCCTCTGGTTGTAACGTCGCAACTGAAGGCGCCCGGGAGAGCCCGAGCACCGTGAGGGCTGCGGTGTTTGTGGTCGGGAAGAAGCATGTGCGTGCCGTCAGAGACGGAATTTGGCAGCAGTAACGGGGGGGGGGGGGGGGGGGGGGGGCTGTGCTGAGGCGGTTTTTGCGGAAAACTTTCCCAGCGTGATGCTTCAGGCTGACCTGCCAGGCAGCCCTGCACCTAACACTGACGCTGCCACAGGACTCACTTGCAATGCAGTAGCCCCACAAATTAAGTAAAACGCTACCCGGCAGCTGCCAGGTACATACCTTGCTTGCGGCAATGTCCTGCGTGAGGTGGTAGTTAGCAGCTGAGATGCTTTTGCGAGGAACAGCACAACAAGGACCTACAGAGGCCAAGTGTTCTGCTCACAGCTCGATGACCGTGCTGAAGCGGAGCCCTCGGGAAGCTGCAGAGCAGTGCCGTGGCTGGTCTGTTTGCTGGGCATTGAGGGGCAGCTTCCAGGCAGCCCCAGAAAATCTCCTCGCTGCTGCCTGTGATCGGAGGATGACACAAGGCCCCACGTCAAAGAGCACAGCGGTGAGGCTCAGTGTAATAACAGTCACACTGGTGCTTCATCTAGGCATGAGTCTGTGCAGAATTAATAGGAGCAAATGTCAACTTCTAGCAAAATCTCTAGCTAAAATACTGCATCTCCTGTAATTGCTTCTATTGGTGACAGTTGTTTCCAATACTCTTTAAAACCGAAGTTCTGCCTCAATTTTTAGCACCCACCCTTAAAAAAATCTCACCAGATAACACTTTTTAATTCAAGTTGTGTTTTGTAATGAGTGTAAGACAGCATGTGTGTAGATGAGCCATTGTCAAGCACTGTGTCAAATTTATAAGGGCTTAGGAGGAAATGAGATCCCAGATTTTCATTTGAACACCATGACTGATAAATCTGCTAGATTTTGAGATGGCTGCATTACTCACGAGTTGTGGAGCCCCAGTGAGTTATGCAGTTCTTCCCAAACAAATAACGATAAAATGTTTATAGCACCCAAAAGCATCATATATTGTGTTCATACCATTTTTTTGTTTGATATTTTCCTCTTAAAAGTCTGCTTCTGATTCGCCTCTTTTCATGTAGGCTACTAACTCCAGAAACAATGATGTCATTCTTATACACAAAGTTCAGCAACATCCAGCAGTATAGTATAAACTCAGTTTAAAGGTTTGAAATTTGTATTTTGATTTGGGAAATATAGGCATATATATATGTGAGATTTGTAAATACTTGGGCTATACACCACAGTATAAAAAAGCAGTCCAGATTTTAGTATTGCAATGTGTTTGCCTATGGTTGTAAACATACAAATACTTACAAATGTCCAATATGGGCTATGAAAGATAAATGTACCACAAAGGAAAATATGGAGATACAGATTTCTTTGCTGCAGCACCTTCCATCTAGCAGTGTGAAACAGCCAACATAGTGGAAGTGGTGGGAAGGCATGTGTCTTTCTGATATGCGCCCACGCACAAAAAGTACAAGGCATCCTGCCTAGGAGATGCTGCTAAACCAAAGCTCTGGGACCAACACTTCCGTTTTTACCGAAATGCTGTGGAATCCTTCCTTGCTAATTCTACGTGGTAGAAATGCTGGTATTTCAAAGCTGCTTACAGGTATGACTTGCCTAAGATGATCACTTCAGCAAATACTTAAATCGATCCCTGTTTTTACTTAAGGTAAAATTCCACTGAAAACAGTGACAGAGTAGTTCTTTGCTGCACAGGGAATTATACATCAAGTGCTGCCTCAGTACTAGTTTAGACCAGAATGTTTCTTAAACCTGAGAAGATCTGAGCAGAGTTAAAATAGCAAGATTTACTCTTTCTCTGGCCCTTCCACTGCAAACAACAGGGGAAAGAGATGGGAAATCAAAAATAATAATAATAGTAAAATCATGTTGTCACCTCTGCCTGCTTATTCTCTGAATTTAACTAGACCATGCGTTTAGCCATTACTGCTCATCACAAGATCAATCTTTCTCTCGTAGGCCAGACCTCACCAGGCTTTCCTGTGTCTCATCTGGGATTCATCACAGTAAGTCTGACTAGCTCCAGGAGCAGACCTCTGTTTCCTGTGAGGCAGTGAGAGTGACAATCTGCAATCACTGAGACACCTAAAAACGAAATGTTTATGTAGAATGAAAGTGTTTTGGATGGGAAAAAAAAAGTTTGTATTGTTATCTCTAACCCGTGAGCAGGGGAAACACATTTCAGATTTCAACTCTCTGCATGCTTCTAGGCAAATGCAAACAGAAATCCCCCCTTTGCCCACTGAAAAAGGTTCTTCGACCTTTTGGTGTCTGTCTGATCCTTTGCACTGTAGGTTGGACAAATAAGTTTTGCAGTCCATTCCTGTCATAAATCCTGCCCCCATCTGTTTAATGGCTTAACTTTCAGTCATTCAACTGTACGCTGGGATCCACTGTGTCTCTTCCCTGTTTGTACAGCCCCTGTTAAGTCACATGGAAACTCTTTTACTGCAGCCTGCCAAAAGTCCCTTGTTCCTCAAGCAAGCCTCAGATAGTGATACTCCATCTCAGAATTCGTAACATTTTACGTCACCTTCATGTCCAGCACAAAGGTTACATTAGACACACATTTAACACTCGCAAGCAGTTCAGCCATCTGTTTAAAAGTCATGCAAAAGCCTGAGGTAACCCTGGCATCAACAACTGAAGGTCATGTTCCATTGCAATCTGAACTGATGCAAGCTAGGACTTTGGAGTGGCTGGAAAAGTAAATCACATCTTAGGTGCTCGGTGATTAAACCTCAGCATGGACTCCATGTGTTTTACTTTGTTTTTCAGCATGGCTTCCTTTATTCTGTGCTTAACGCTAGACAGAACAGTTTTATTAATGTCTCAAATTGCTCATTTATGCTAATGTAAAACTGAGATATCTAGCAAATTTCCACTCCAGATCTGTCAGAAAGAGCAGAATTTCTCCTAATACAAGCAAATTCAAAGACTGTGTTTGGCTTTTTCAGAGGAGTCCAGCTGATACAGGACTATAAACTCCATTGATTCTCAGTGATTTTCACATTACTGACTCCCTTCAGGTACATTTGAAAGGTCTATTGTTTTTGTACATTTCCTCACAATAGTCCACATCTGTGGAGGCATTAACTTTCAATTTACACTTCAGAAGAAGTCAAACTGAAGTCAGACTTATGCTAGTTATGTCACCTAAATTTGATCTATATTCAACCATTTTCCTAGTCAAAAGCAACCTAGACAGCTAAGCCACCACTCATGATTTATTCATGGTAAGACTCTGCTAGGAGTGAGATACAAAGATTAGAGATCTTCTTACAGATAACAACACAAAATATACACAAGTTTTGCAAGCGCAGTTGAAAAGTGTTTTATTGCTTGCTGCTGTCCACTGGATGCCTGAATTTTTAGCTTAAGATCTAATGTAATATTTTGCTTTATATCCCACAGAGGCTATGCTTTCCCTGCAAAGAAGCTGTAAGTAGTAGTTTTGGTTTGACTTGGAGTAAGGAGAGCCAATGCAAAGCCATACTGGCTTACAGCAAGGTGCAGTACCGTGTATTCACCTGGGACTCCTGAGGGCCTCGCTCTGGGTCCCAGCACGGCAGCCTGTCCCTTCCTGCTCTTTCCAAGTAATTGCAGAATGCAGGGACTAAGCCTTCAGACAGCTTAGCCTGCATCCACACTGTTACTAGCAGTGAGAACAAGCCGAACAAGCACAAACTAAGTGCTTAGCACTTAGACCTGTATGATGGGACAGGTCTGCTGTGGCGTAAATTACTAATACATACCTGAGCTTGAGGTTTATGTATTTGCAGTTAGAAATCAGATGAAGAGCAACATCTGAATTAATAATGAAGTGAAGACAAACTCAGATATAGTGAGAACGGACAGCTTATTACACAAAACCACCCATGAGAAAACAGCAGTAGGAAATGTGTAAACCACATACCGCTTCTGCCACCAAAACCTCAATGAAGTACTTGTCTCAGAGCCTAATAAATAAACACTAGCTTTATTAGGCAGAGGGTGTCTAAAGGCTTCTTGACACTGAAGTTCCTCTAGTTTACTGTAAGCTAGTATAACACAGCTAACCAAAGCAGAAATAATCCTCTTAAACACTTGCAAATCCTAAAAAATACCTCAGTAAAAGCACCTAAAAAAGTTCTACTACTCAATATTATAAAAAAAAAAAAAGAAAAAAAAGAGTATATTTATTTTGTTTCCTAAGGAAAAGCTCCCTGTTCCTCCAAGTAGGTTAAAGCAAACCATTTATCTTGTTCATTCCAATCTGGATTATTTTTCCCCTGCTCCTTTGGCTGATTAGAAAAAGTGGGCATCCCATTCTCTCATTTGCTTTGGGGATATGCATGTAACACAAACCAAGTGAATGGTGAGGAGTCACGAATCACAGGATTTAGCAGTTGGCCTGTAATACCAATATTCAGACCTATGGCAAAGTGTAGAACAGGGTTTCATAAAGTGTAGAAAAGGGGTTCATAAACTTATTTTCCTCATCCACTGCTGTTAGCAGCATCAGAAGCTGTTCCCAGCCATACACATTTGCACAGAGTGGCAGCACTCACACACCATTTTCCTGCGATGTTTGCATTCCTAGTCATAAACCCATAACATATTGGAAGCACTCGTGAAAAGAATGTATAACTTGGGTGCTAACGCCACAGGTTAGCCACAACACCAACGAGCTCTTACAGCCAGTGATCGCTGCTCCTGGAGTGCAACACAGTTCTGTTTCAGTCAGGGATGCAGGTATTGAATGATGCCAAAATCTACCAGACCAGGCAAATCTCGTTCTGATTTCAGGCTCTTGCACTACTTCTCTAGGGCCACTGGAAAGGTCTCCTTGCAAGAGACCAAAGACAGTCTAAGAAACATGGGCAGAAATTTGAATACTGAAGCCACTAGCGGCTAACCTAAATGCAGGGAAGTCTAACTTCAGCAGTTACAGAGATCAAATCTGCATTTTAGAACTACCTTCACAGACCATGTGGTTATAATATCATCACACTCCCTCGTCTCATGTGGATGCTGTGGATCTCAACATTTGTGTCTTAGCAGGAGGTCAGCATATGACTGGTGGGACAGAACTAGTTACTTAATGATTGTCTTTTTTTGCAAAATGAAGACGGTCAAAGTAGATCCACCCCATGAGCCTCCATTTATAGCTCACTGCTTCGAGACCTGTGGACAGACATAAGCAAAAGTTCAACTTATCAAAGCAGTACGTACATGCTGCTGTACAGTAACTGCAGATGGCAAACCCAAATGTCTGTCAGGACCTTGAAACACTGGAAAGATGTTAGCTGAGCTCTCAAAATACAGGAATGTCTACAAGTTTAAGAAAGGGTATTGGGACTGCAGCTGAAGCGTATATAGTTTCTGGGGTATTAATCCATCGAATGGAGGAGTTTGTTGACCCATAAAGAAGGCACAAGATGTCAGCTGCTCCTTATTCAAACTCTTTTTTTCCTACTTGCATCACAACAGCTGCAAGATGATGAGGTCTGGGACTGATGGAAAGGATAAGCTTATTTGTTGGTGGCATATTGTTAGCATTATTACCCATTTGTATATGGGGATTAAATAAATGTAAGGGGAGGTTGATTTCTGCAAGATTTGACTTCCCCCAGACTCTCTCTAATACAGCAGCTGTCCACTGTGACATGCCTGTCAGCAGAGAGAAAGTATAACCATTTCAGCCTTGCACTGTAAAACCCTCAAAGCACAAATGGGACACAAACTTTTGATTTCTGGTACGGATATTAATCTCACGTATCTAGAAAGACTAAGAAGGTGGTCTCTCATCGTGGAAGGAAGTCAGTGCAGCCAGCAAAATTTCTGCATGTTGACTAACTATAGACAGAACAGGTGTCTAGACAGTCAGAAAATGCTGCTGGAATCAGTTCCGTATGAACGGCTTAAGAGCCTTCTGCAGTGAACTGAAGCTTAAGATAGGCTCTTGGCCAAGCTTACTGGCATGCTTGTAAATAAAAAATTATTTTTATTTTTTTTCTGTGTGGCATAACTATTAATCTAAACATTATTGGAAATATTTTTTTCCTTCTTTTCAGTAAAAGCTGCCATGTATTAGGAATAGACTTGTCTCTGACACTGGGATTTACATACACATATAAATGGCCTGTGAACACATACACTGTTTCTTAATATTTTATCCCATCAGTTCCTTGATCTTGATCAAAAAACTTACAACTCAGTCTGGAAATTGCAATTCTAAAACAAATGTGCTTATGGGATTTTGACTTGATCTCTCTGTATGATCCTCCAGGGAAATAACCAATTAGAACAGGAATTTGTTCTTCCTTGCTGATGTTGTAACATTATTGGTGAACAGACAAAGATGGGATGCTAAAGTTCATGAGAACTGAGAGAGACGCACAAAAGTAACTAACCACTTTCCCCTGTAAGCCTCAGGTAAAGAAGCTATGTATTGAAGTAAGTAAACTGAAAGCTATACAATAAGCTGGCTCTGTAGCAATCGTATGCCTACATATATGTAGTTAAACTGGAAATGTGTACAATTCAGCTCTTTGAAGGCTTTTAGATGAAGTCAACATCCTGAAGGGTACAAGGAATTTGAAGTATACTGCTTAATGGATTAAAAGAAAAAGAAAGAAAGAAAGAAAGAAAGAAAGAAAGAGAGAGAGAGAGAGAGAAAGAAAGAAAGAAAAAGAGAGAGAGAAAGAAAAAGAGAGAGAGAGAAAGAAAGAGAAAGAGAGAGAGAAAGAAAGAAAAAGAGAGAGAGAAAGAAAGAAAGAAAGAAAGAAAGAAAGAAAGAAAAAGAGAGAGAGAAAGAAAGAAAGAAAGAAAAAGAAAAAGAAAGAAAGAAAAAGAAAGAAAAAGAAAGAAAGAAAGAAAGAAAGAAAGAAAGAAAGAAAGAAAGAAAGAAAGAAAGAAAGAAAAAGAAAGAAAGAAAGAAAGAAAGAAATTGGCAAGGACAAGTTGTGGATAATCACAGCCTCTGCCTTGTGTCCACAGAATTAGCTCTTTCAATTATGCTTCCCCTACACAACATAGCAAAGAGTTGTAGAGTTGTAGACTTGGCAAAAAAAAAAAGTCTGAATACTTTCTGAACAAATAAAAGCTGCTGGCTCAAAAATCTCTTATTGTGGAAAAAAAATGTGCAGAAATAATAAAAAAATAAAAATCTTCATTTTGAAAATGAAATTTTCATTTTAAAAATCTTCATTCAGAGCACCACCACAAAATTATCTCAGCGGGAAAAGAAATGGGAAGAAGTTGCACAACAGCTGCCTCTGTGCAGCAGGAGCTGTGTGGCTGAGAACCAAGAGATGAACAGGAGCAGCCTCCCTGCACCACTGCTGGCCATGCACACGGGTGCCAGCACGCTCCGGCAGTGGTCCGGGTGCTGGCAGAGCGCTGGCACTGTGACCCCTGGGGATTTCCTGTAGCTGGGCTTCTCACCGCAGCTGCGATTTTTAGCATCTTACTGAAAGAGTCTGCATAATAGATACCAGGTCAAGACTTGAGATGATGGGGAAAACTCAAGAGGACTGCAAGATCAAAATTAAGTCCTCGTAATTTATAATTAAAGAGAAAGAAAAGCTAACACAAAAGGAGCCCTGGAGATTTAAATGTTTTTAGGCCACAGCAACAAGAAAATGGGAAGAAAAGGCTAAAATGCCACCTGGCAGACAAGTTCTTGGTTAAAATGAAAACTGTGGGTCCAATGTCACATTGCAGGGCTGTAGTGTGGGGCTGCTTTCCTGCACTGCGTTTCAAGCTCACTTTTCTGGGCTGCTCACTCCTAGGCAGTACATCACCCCTTTCTGAACTTTGGCCCCCGCAACTTACCAGAGGGAGAAGACCAGTGATCTGGCCCACACTGTACTGGTAATGGAACTTTAAGTTGCATCAGACAAAACAGTGACTCCAGAGTGGATCAGCAGTAGTAGATCAGCATCCTGATAGAGGCACAAAGGGGAAATAACTGTAGAACCAGCACAGCCTCTGGAGTGAGGGCTTATGTATTTCAAGCTCGATCTACTTAAAACATTATCTGTAGTATATCAGTCATTTTATTTTATTTATTTATTTATTTATTTATTTATTTTTGATTTCTACACTGAGCATCAGTGGTAGCTGGTGGCAAGGAGTTTTCCGCCTCTCCAATTTTTATATAAATAAAAAGCCCTTGAAATAATTATAATATCTATAAATGCAGTACACTGGTATTACAGTTGTTTGGGATGAAAGACTCATACGAACAAGAGGAAAAGTAAAATAAATTTGAGCCTACTAGTGTATACATAGCAGAAACACCATTAAAATGTATTACTTGATTTTAATGGAAACGCAGAAGCCCCAACTACTCTTTCACTGAGTCCCACAAGGCAGGTAAGCATAAAGTTGTCTGTGGTTAAAAAGAAAACAAACAAACAAACAAACATACAAAAACAAACAAAACAAACAAACAAACAAGCTAACAGAGTTACACTGAACTTGTGCTGGATTTTGTTCCAGATTTGATTCCTAGACACTGATAGTTTCAGTTATCTGATTCCTCCCTCTGTCACTACAAATCCAGTTACGTACTTCTATTTAAAATGTGCTGTAATGAAAAGTTTCCTGCCTCATTCTCCTTTGTTAAGAGAAAGAAATCTTACAATCACCAGCTGTTCACAACCAGAATTGCAGGAGAGAATGCCACATCGCTCACTGAGAGGAGGCAGTGCTGCCTTCTTTTTATTGTACCACTTTTCAGCCACTGGATGATGCTGGATGGAAACAGGAGAAATTCCAAGACTTCTTTGTCACTGACAGTAAAATGGAACCTAAGCAAGACAAGTCCTGCCAATTTCTGCATGTTTTAAAGTACACCAACATGCTGTAAAACATGTAACAGAGAAAATAAAAGAAACAGAATATATGGATAGTAACTTTCAGTTAATTTATCATATTTTAACCTCTCACTTTTATTGTTCAACTGTTAAAAAGAGTTTTAATGTTACTAGGGCCTTTTCTTTTAATTAGCCGTTTTAAGTATCTTCTTTTTCCAAGTTGGTAAAATTTTGTTTATCATCAATCTACTTCCTTACTTCCTCGAACTGCAGTGAGGATTAAAACTTTTGTAACAGAGACTGCCTTGTTCGAGGCTTTGTTAGAGACAGTGCAATGGGCCTGTGCTGATGACATGGGCCTCTGCACGCTGCTGTAACACGTGGTATGTCATTGCCCTTTTCACATGTGAAGCTGATGTGCATGTATTGTACTCTGTGATGAAAAACTAACTAATATTGCCTTCCTTAATTGAAAGAGTATTAATTCATAGTGAAAGGAAACACTTTCTTCTTGTTTATAAAAGTGTTATAGGAATGTCCTTAGTTAAAAACAGAAAAGCTGAACTTATGAAAATATGGAATGCTTTTCAAGGAAAATTACTTTTTCAAATTTAGCTTCCTAGATTTGCTGAGAATTTTCATGAAAAGGCTACTGAAGTGGGAGACAAGAAATCATTTCTAACACTGATGGAAACAGATACTTGCACAGTTGTGCTTTCCAAAGGAACTGGACGAGACAGTGTTTAAGCACGTCCTAGCAGGATGTTAGAGATTGTTGTGGAACAAGACTAAACTTAAGGGAAAGTTATGCTAAGGAATGGAAGGGGAAAGATTTCTCTTTCTAACCAGAAAATTAAAGCTTTCCACATATCTGTCACTTTGGTAACCTCCTGGAAGACAACTCCTGAGAGCACTGAGATAAGAACCTCTGAACAGAAATGCACTGTTAATACTATTCTTGCAATGGAAATGACATTAAGTAAAATGAGTTCTCGTAGGCAGGATATTGTTCAAAATAAAAGTATTATTCTTTCTAGTTGGTGCTTGGCAGTATAGTGAAATTTATTAGAACAGTTTCCAGTGTGGATATTCTTCTGTAATAAAAATGATATATTTTGGAATAATGAGTTTGCTTCAAATGCAAATGCAGAGTAGCTTGCTTTGGTATAACATTCCCCCCCCCCCCCCCATTCTTCTAGACCTGTGTCCAGACAGGGGACTATTCTGAAATTCTTACTGTTTCATTTACTACCTATATATAAATATGCTGTTAGCTTGTTTCAGAAATCAAAGAGATTATAGAAGTGCTCCATTTTTAGGGAGAACCACTTTATGAATAACATGTCTTCTGTTTTAAGAAGCATAGCCCAGAGTTTGGGGCTTTGTGTCAGTGTTAAACTATTGCATCAGTTCAGAAGAGAGACTGACATTTGGCTAGATGTTTGCATTACTAAAGTTTGAAATTCTTTACTATGAGGGTGGTGAGGCCCTGGCCCAGGCTGCCCAGAGCAGCTGTGGGTGCCCCATCCCTGGCAGTGCCCAAGGCCAGGCTGGATGGGGCTGGGGGCAGCCTGGGCTGGTGGGAGGGGGCCCTGCTCAGGGCAGGGGGCTGGAGCAAGGTGGTCATTGAGGTCCCTTCCAACCCAAACCATTCTGTGATTCTACGATTCTGTGAAATGCAAAACAACAGGAAAAAAAAATAGGGCTGTTTAGAAGCAAAAGCCAAGCTGGGTAATTGCAACGCACTGGAGCATTTTAAATCAGAATTTCCTCTGCTCCTGCTGCTGGTTTGGTTACCAGTGGACTTCCTCTTTAGGGAGGAGGATATGGGGAGCAAGATGTTTAGACCGTCTGAGATACAAAACCAGAATGTTGTATATTGAAGCAAAAGCTTTAACAAGGCAGTACAAGTACACTTCTCCATGGTATCCCTTGGAGGAATACGTGAATCTTTCTGATAACTACTGCTGACACCTATGAAAAGAATGTGAATGTTCTCAGTGAAGCAGAAACCAAAAGAGGTTGTGAGTACCTCATTACTGTTTTTCAGATAATCTAGCAAAAACATACTTGGAAAAATTCCACATCATTCCTAGAAGTAACTTAAATCTTGGAGAAGGTTTTGTGCTGGTTTTATAGAAACTGAAATAAGTTGTGGTTAGTACTTTACTCTTCTTAGCCTGAAGGAGCAAACAATTGCCTGCTGATAAGGTCAAGCCTCCATGTAGTGTTTTGTTGCTACTGAACTGGCAAGAATTCCTCCAAATAGCTGTGTGCAATTTATTTCGAGAGAGTCAAGAATTCTGCATGAAAAAAGCTAGAAACCAAAGGAGAAATGTAAATGTATGTAGACAGGAGACCATTTTCATTTTGATAAACAACAAATTCTGACAAGCAGAGAATGAAAAGTGTGAGGTATTTTGTTGCCACAGCTTTTATGCAGCTCTGCAAAAAATATGTGAAGTAACTTGGTACAATCCAGGCTTTCCATTGTCTGCATGAAGCATGCAAGGTCACAGTTGAAACACGGTTGCAAATAAACAGCCAAAGTGGATGCACTCCAGCAGCACAGCCATGTCAGCAGCTGTACGCCCTGGACTGACAGTACCTGGTGTCCTCTGCCAGCGCAACCTCTCACAAGGAAGCTCAGCTCCAGGACAAAATAGCCAAAAGTGCAGATGCTCCAGCACTGGGATTACAACAGCAAATGGAATCAGCAAAACATTTGACAGTGAAGCCATCTAGGGTGGATGTGGGGTCTCTTTGATGACGATATTGGTTAGATCATAAAAATCCCACCTTCAGTAGCATTCGTGTAGGCATACTGGTAGCCTGAGCAGATGAGCCTCTCTGGCTTGACAGCAACGTTCACAGATTTTATAGCAATTGTACTGAAAACAGCTGTGGAAGACTAGTTCTCAGACACAGGTTGGCCCAGCAGCAGTTGGAGGGCAGCATACACACATATTGTCCCAGCAATACTGTTTTTCTGGCAGAAGCCACAGAAGGAAAATGTATTCTTTTCTGGCACCCTCACACTGCTGAATTGAAAGATGTTGCAGAGGGGAAGATCAAAATGGGAAAAGCAAGAACCCTCTTTCATTATCTCTCCTCCAAGGTCCCTCAGGACGATTTTCTGCAAATAATTGTCATTCTAGGAATGGGTTTGGTGCAAGGTACAGACGTTAACTGTACAGGAACTGTACGAATAACTGTTATGGTTTCCATACCCAGCTGCCCCTCTCTCTTTTCCCCAAGATTTTTGAGAGGTATGAGATGAACTGTAGTAACTCTGTAGTGAGTTTACGTGGCAAGGTTTTGGTAGCAGGGGGCTGCAGGGATGGCTTCTCTGAGAAGAATCCAGCACCTGCCCCATGTTAGGTAAGGGCCAGTCTCAGCTGGCTCCAAAGGGACCTGCCACTGCCCAGAGCTTAGCCAGTAAGCGATGTTGGTTGCGCCTCTGTGAGAGCAGATTTAAGGAAGGGGAAAAAAAAACAAACTGCCGGACAACAGCAGCTGGGAGAATGAGGAGTGAGAAACAGAAGGAAACTGAAGGTGAAGAAGGAGGGGGAGAGGTGCTCCAGGCACAGAACAGAAGTTCCCCTGCGGCCTGTGGAGAGGCCCCTGGTGGAGCAGGCTGTCCCCCTGCAGCCCATGGAGTACCACGGACGGTGGAGCAGGGTTCCGCGCTGCAGCCCGTGGAGGAGACCATGGTGGAGCAGGTGGACCTGCACTGACGGAGGCTGCGGCCTGTGGAGGACCCCTGCTGGAGCAGATTCTGAGGTGGAGCTGCAGCCCATGGAGAGGGGTCCATGCAGGAGCAGGGGGTCTGAGGGGAGCTGCCGCCCGTGGAGGACCCAGGTTGGAGCAGTTTGCTCCTGAAGGATGGACCCTGTGGTACGGAGCCATGTGGGAGCAGTTCTTGAGGAGCCTGTGGGAAGCCCATGCAGGATCAGTTCAGGAAGGACAGCATCACATGGGAGCGACCCCATGTTGGAGCAGGGGAAAGAGAGTGACCGAGAAGGTGCGGCGGAGATGAAGCGCTATAGACTGACCACGGCCCCCATTCCCCCATTCCCCCATTCCCCTGCACTGCTCAGGAGGAGGAGGTGGAAAAGGGTGGATGGGGGGGAAAGTGTTCTTGGTTTCTGTCCTTTGTTTCTCACTTCTCTATTTTGCTAGTAATAAGCAATAAATTCTACTATTTTCCCTGTGCTGAGTCTGTTTTGCCCGTCACAATAATTGTTAAGGGGAGTAAGAGAACGGTTGTGGTGGAGCTCAGCTGCCCACCTGAGTAAAACCACGACACTCACAATATGGTAAGCTGGCACTGATTCTAGCCTTCCCTAATATGTCATCAATCATTTGCAATTGTTTGGGAGCTCTTCAAATAACAAAGCTTTCCTGCACCAGGGTGGAATAGGAGCCTCTGTGCAAAGGATAATATAGGCAGCTGAGAGAAGAAATTATCATAACTCGCCCTATATAGGCTATCCCCTTAAGAGTTATAGCTCCAAAAGACAAGTCTAAAACATACAGCCATTTGCCCCTAGAGAAAAAAAAAATTAGACAACTTTTGTGGCATGCTGGAGAAATGAGATGGTAATGTTAATAAGAAAAATGAACACTGTGCTCCCACTCTAGATAAACTGTGAAGTGTTCTGGACACTAGCTGAAATTAGAAGAAAAATTTGTGCCTGATGTGTGCCACTCTGCTGGGACCAAGAGAAGGATACTGATGCTCTGCAATGTATTGCCATCCTCTCGATACTTCTGAGGCACATAGTTAAACTGTAAAAAGACCTCACTGTAGATCTACATGCTAACAATTCTTAGCAGAAAACTTCAACATATACCTTTAAAAAAATGTAATGTGCATATAGGAACATCTTAAACAGGCTGATATGGAAGCGTGCAACCACTAGCAAGTGATCAAGAAGCCTGTTTTTTGAAATGGGTTTAGAAAAACATTTGTTCATGAGAACTGAAATCTGTTATCAGTAGCTTATGACCTTGGCTAATGGATGATTATCACAGTAGCAGACCAGAAACTTTTCAGAAAGTATCATATTCAGAGAAATATTTGAACTAAAGCCATATCACAATGTACTGCCATATCCTGTATGACTCCCTTCTTTGCAGTGTGGAATGCCTGATAATCACTGGACATCATGCTTAAGTTTACTAATGCAGGACAAATTTTATGAACTTTGGGCTATAAGGCATCATCTGTACCAATAATATTTAGCCTGAACAATTGCCCAAGTCCCAGATTTTGTGCTGTTTTGCCATAGTCCTACATGAAGCACAAACCCTATGGTTCCTGTCCTATAGCAGCTTCATGCACAGGAAATGCAGACATATAGATGTGCCTTAGCTTTAGACACTTGAATATCTAATCTTTTGAGGTGGCAGCTGCTGGAACTCATTGAGAAAAACATAATGAAAGATTCTCAGGGGTCACTTCAAGAGAAGAGTTAGTTCCAATGAAAACAGAGTTATATCTGTCCCAAGTGAACACAAGAAATTTAGGATATAGCAAGACAGATCAGAGTACTATGAACTACCCTGATCTTTACAGATCTAAACTATTGGACTCAAACAGTCTTTGATTCAGCATTCTTGAAGGCAAATTTAGTTTTCATGCATCTAATTGAGATGCAGCAAACTTGTTTCCCCTTTAAGTTTTTAATATTATCGTACTATCCTGAATAAGAAAATGAAGCTATCCCAAATTAATAGACCTGTATGAACAAACCCCCCCCAAAATAGTAATACATGTTTCTGTTAAGCAGCCCGGCAATCATACAGTTTTACTAAGCTTATTTTTTATTATTTTTCCTTTATAAGTACTAATTCTGCATTCTTTAAAGTCCTGTCATCTTTTGACCTTGTTCTAATCTCTCTTCAATTCTATCTCTTAAAAGAACAGAGAGTTCTCTTTTGCTATCTGGAGTTTTGCATCATTACTAATTTTTAACAGTGCATCCTGTTGATATATTAAGTTGAGAACATAAATCATTTGATTTTCTATCTGAATATTTTTAGCATTTTCTTAGCAGCTCATCTTATTCCAGACACTGGGTCTAAAAGTCACTGAGATTAAGCTTTTAGATGTTGCTTATTTTTAATGGGTTTTATATTTCATTAAAATTACAAACTCTCCTGCCACAGAATACAAATAAATATGCCCTGCTGGTATTAGAAGTAAATGCATGCAATGGTACCAAAATACAGTGTATTCTTGGGAAAGCTGGACACTCAACAAGTCATTGTGACAGGGTCTCATAATACTGGATTCTTGGGTCCTTAAGCCTTCCTCATTTCATGTAGGTTGTAGCACTAGCCTCTTCCTTGTGCTCTCTGTCCAGCACCATAGGCACAAACTCTCCCTTACCTTCACAAAGGTAGGGTTCTGCTGCCTAGATGGTAGTCTGTTGCTCTCAAGTAGTTTAAGAACTCCATTTCCCAGGACTCCAAGCCTGTGAGCACTTAGGATTTTCTGTTGACCTTGAAGAGATCAACAGGAGATGTCGAAGGAACAGGCACCCAAGATTTGAAAAAGTTTCAAATTGCCACCACGTTCCCTTGTTTAAATCTGCATAACTAATTTGTCACCAGTTGCCTACGTTCATTTACACTCATTTCCTTCCTGCTCTTCTATATTCCCTGGCTTTGAAGAGACAAGACTCTGTTGGAAGTGAGTAGTGAATCTCTTCCCAATAATGGAAACTTCTATTTTTTCCCTATGCCACCAATTTTCTTAAGCCTTTCTAATTAAATAGCACTTTACCATGAACATACATTTGCATCTGTTCCCTCTGCACAGACTTGCTATATCTGTAAATGATTCTTTCTATTCCAGTTTCAATTCCCCGTTAACATTTCAATCCTACTTCCTTGGTTGGGTATTGTTGATTTACTGCACTCCATACTTTAGGTTGCATTCCTTCCTTTCTGACACCTGACTGCTTTACTTCAGCCTCAGTCATTTCTTGCATGATTTTGGAAGAGAATCAGGTTGAGGATGGACTTTTAGCAGTGTTTTGATGAATGGAATATGACTTGCATTTCACACTTGATGTAATTTAGGAGGCAGCAGTTTGAGATACCGGCAAACTTGGCAATAAAATGCCAATTAGCTGTGACTTAACACAGTGTATTAACACAGTGTTTGAAATACCCAATATTCTCCTACTATTCCGTTATTGAATTGCATCCATTTAGTCCCATTATACCCTCTTGATAAAGAGATTATGCAGTCCTTTCCTTCCTTGTTCACTCCATGGTTCTCAGGGGGATTTCACAGGCTCTTCTGAGTGCCACGCTACTGTAGCCAGCTGTTCTGATATGAGAGCCAGCTCATTTAAATGAACTGTGATATGAGAGTGCAACCTTTTAGAACTTATTTCTTACTGTGAAAATTTTGAAAGAATACTTCTTAAATTCATTGGCCTTCTCTTCTTGAATGAGACTCCAGGTCAACAGCTGCCTCAGAAGGTGAAAACTAATATGCTTTAGCAAGGTACTGCTGAAGTGACTTCTAGAAGCAAGGGCCACAGGGAAAAAATATCTGTTTACTGTTTATTTACTGTTACCAGAGATCATGAATCTGCTGACTAGTAGTGTGCAAGTCAATAACCTAAATCAGCAACCCATATGTAATGCTCTGCTTTTCATATAGGAAGAGGTCATTGATTGTACTCAACCTAAGCGTTCCTCATACTTTGAGCACCGCAGAAAAGTATTTTCAATAGGGTTTAAAAACGAAGAGAATACCAGAGGAGTCTAATATGCTAAATCCCTCCAAGATGACAAATTCAGAGGGGCAAATTTCCTTTCCCTGAAAGCTTTTGATACTAGAGAGTTAGTATCCACTGTACAAGGAAGTAAGAGGAAAGACTGTTTACCCCAGAAACACACATACATAGTATTAGCCATAAATAATCCCTGTATAATATCACTTCCATTTGGTCTAGGTTTATGAGTTTACCAATTACAAATTGTGTCAAAAATGTGACTAGTGGTCACAAATGTTTGAAATACTACCAATTCTGGGCCTGGCCCAAAAATATATCAGAGAAATGTATTAAATAAAAAGGCAAATGAAGAAAGTATATTTTTGCACCTGGAACTCATCAGTTCTGGGATACCAGACAGATTCTAGTACTATTTGGATAGTAAGGAAAACCTGAGAGAATTTGGATGTTTTAATGCATCATGAATCTTAAGGAAACACAAACTTATCAGTACTGTCAATGTTAGTATTTTGGTTTGGGAATACTATTAAAAAGATTATATTGACAAAGATTTTTAAGAGCTTTTCTTCAGATGAATAGACTTATAGCAAAGCGTATGTCTAAAAGAGGTTACCACTCTCCTAGAAACAGTCAATAAATTCATACAATAAAAAAAAAAGAAAAAAAAAGAGGAATCTACTTGTAATTCTGAGTACAGAAACAGCAGGAAAGGCACTGGAATTCTGCAACGTGGTTACATTTTTGCCTTTCTTCCTTCTTAGTTTTTCTATTTTAAAAAAAGAGAATAGCTTACTTCAAAAACACGCTACAAGGATAATCCAGAAGAGATTTTATGACAATTACTGAGCTAAGAAGTACATAGTAAAACATCCTCACGTTGGAGGGTGCTCTGACAACCTGACAATCATGAAATTGAAGATTCAGCATTGCTAACAGTGAGACTGGAAAGGTCATAACACTGCAAGCTGGCATTATTTTCATATTTGGCATTAGGAAAGACTGCCTCCATAGCACATTTGTCTAGCTAACTATTGATTTGGTTTCTCTGATTACAAATGGAACCTAAACTGATTACAAAATAATTAAGAGTAAATATGTGTGAAAGGAATTATTTTTTCTCTTTTTGCTTCTCAGACAGTTAACTTGATGTGATGTGAATGAATTTGATTGAAAGTTTGCCACTGACTTGCAAAAGCAGGCACCAAGACCATAAGTTGCCATTGCTGACTGAACTATAAACTGTGAAAATAAGAGTTTCCATTCTATTTCCCAAGCATGAAAATCTTTGCCATCTTTAGTTACCCTACAAAGAAATACAAAAAAACTTAGGTATGACTTCTGAAGAAAATACTCCCCTATTACATCTGACCTTTGTGCAGTCTTGCTGAAGCTGTACTGCTTAATGCAGTCTGTTTGTCCCTTTAATCGCTTGCTTAAATACTAATGCAACAGTCTAATGGAAAAGTTGCTCTGGATTCTCAATAACTGCCTGATCTGAAAAAGGGTCTAATAATGACGAAGACTAAAAAAAGATTTGCTTTTGAATTCTATCACCAGGAACTAATGCTTAGTGCTATTCCACTCACAGTTTGTATGTACTCCTATGCTACATGATTTATCTGGACCAATAACACTTTTTTGTTGTTGTTGTTTTGTGAACAGCAAAACTAACAAAGCCTGGTTTTGTACAGATCTGTACGCTATGTTTCTGAATTCACCCCCTGCTTCACATAATTCCCGTGTTTTTAGCATGCTCCCAAAGCTTTCTGCCTACCTCTTTCACATCCCCTATCTGCAGCTATACAACATTCCAGCTATACCAGGGGCAAATCAAACTACTATATGCATATCAGAATAGGTAAGAACATGTGTGTACATATCTGTATATAATGGTATAAATCAGAATATTTAATATTCTATTTAGGAATGTGCATCTCAGAATGGCAGAATTCAAGCTACCTAGCTTTCCCATGAGTGAGAAGTTTGTCTCTTTCTGATATATAGCTAAAGACTTTTCACAAAACTTGTAGGAACTTCTGTCTTCAAAAATATTTCTTATGTTCAAAAGTTAATTGAAATTGCAAGGAAGGCAAGAACAGAGGCAGTAAGATAGCATAAAGAAACAGCCTGACATTTAAAAACGTGGCATAGATACACAGGTAGCATAGGTGGTTTACTCTGACATTATACCTCAAAACAGACATAAAACCAGACAAACTACTGTTACAAAATGATGTTGCAGCTGCCACTTTTCACAAGGCCATAAGCACCATGCTGCCATTGTCTAGGCATTTCCTACCAGTATTTCCTTTAATTTGAACTGCTAAGCTAATGCTGCTAACTGAGGTAAAGACAGGCACCTGAAATCCAGTTACAATGTGAAAGAACTACTTGCAGCTAGCTCTCAATCTTTTCCCTTCCCTTGTCGGTCAGTATTCAGACATTTTATGAGAGGTGTCTTGCAAAATGAAGACTCTGGTTCTAATGATGTTAAGGACTGAATGATAAATTTAGGTGGCCAATGAGATGGGTAATGCCTGTACCATAGTTCTACCTCTTCAGTACAGAACAACAACAACAAAAAGAAAATTAATTGGCAAGCTATCAGGGCTCTTCTTCAGAAGACAAGAATCTAAATATCTTAGAGTCCATTACTTTGTAACTGGATTATGGGAAGAAAAAAACCATTACCTTATATCTTACGGATTTAAAATCTAAATACTTGTTTTATCAGTTTTCTTGCACATCGTAAATCAACTTTTTACTCTGTATTTTCTCCATAAGGTGATAAGAACTTTCAGCTGTTAGGAAAAGCTAGTAGATTTTGCATAGCTAACACTTCAAACCAGTTCCCTGGAAAAGATGAATCCACATGCTCAGCTGCGGTAAACCACGATATGGCCTCCACATGTCATACATTCTCCTGTGCAGTGAAGGCAGACGACTCAGGTTTCAAGTTTGGCAACACAAGTAGTTTTAGATTTAAAATACTTTAAAATTACTATTTGTTACAGCTCTGTGTACCACTAATGCTTATGCTGTGACAAAAGACCTGTCTTCCTACTTGATTCAGGAGACATTTGTTGCATGGAAAGGATTAATTTGTTATGTCCTTTGCTGTTTCTTTACTTTGATGTTCCTAGGTTTTGTGAGCGGTATAAAGTTAAGCATGTAACTGTCATTTTGCAACCTTGAACTGCTCTTAAGACAAAGGTTTAACTTCTGGTTATAGACAAGGGTATTACTTCCTTACCCCCTTTGACTAGCATTTACTCACTCTGCCTCCATGTAACTTGTTCCTAAAGGTACCAATTTAGGCTTCCTAGATCATCTCCCTACATTTGGAACTGTTTTTTTTTTTTCCTCTTTGATTTTCTAAACCAAACCTCTCCACACCACATTCTGGATCACTGTTACCAAGAATAACTCACAGAACAGTTCATAATACAACCAATTTTCCTCATCACTGCTTTTCTACTGTGGAAGAGAAGCAAGCCACTGTTGAATGCAAGATGTACGAGTGTGCTTGGATAAGAGAAGACAACATTTCTGGAAGTTACCGTACTCTAAACAACTATTAGCAAATACTCCTTAGGCCAACGCTTCTTCCATTCTTGCAGGGAATGCAGCCCTGAAAAATGAAGAATGTGACCAAAAAAAGCCAACAACATTCTTGGTTGCTGCAAATAACTTTCGATGGTAGCTCACAGAAAACTAGGGAGAGAGGAACACAGTGGGAAAAAGGAGAGACAGGAAACAGTAATGACATTTTTGTCATTTAGGTGCATTAGACAGTTACCTTGAAGATTTAAATTTTTGACTGATCGCAGAGAAAACCGGGAGCTATTTTGCTGAAAAAAGCACAGTCACATAATGAGTTGCTATTTAATGATATTGGTAGTACTGCAGTATATGTTCTGTAAATAAAATATTCTCCAGCTAAACAAAAACATTTCATTCTTCCTTCCACTAAACACAGAATATAAAGCAGACAAAGAAAAAGAAAAGGCTTGCCCTTTTCTAACAAAGACCGAGATCTAAAGTGTATGTGTAACCTAAAACACTAATCAACAAAATACGAATCAGAATGTGGTGACAAAAAGTTGGCATGATATTTTTCCCTTGGCCTTTTAGGTTGTCCGAATTTAAAATCCGCAGATGGCACATCCCTTTGTTGTAACTAATGACAGTTTGCTCAAATGATTTTAAATCTATGTGGAGATCTGTCATGGCATTTGTGCCTCAACTGCAATGAAAACCCGATTTGGGTTGTGATTATAAAGATGTAAACATAAAAGCATTGGGACAAACATTTCAATATTTTAACTCTTTATTTCTGTAAGAGGCGCTCAAGAAGACAGACACCATTTTTCAAACAATTATACTGCAGGTCCTGCCACATTATAGTATGGTTCTCATGGTTATCTGGGATTTACTTCTAGCAAAAATGTCACTGAGATGGCAAAAGGCAAAACAGAAAAAAAAATCAGTTTGGGGGATATATTTTTGGTTCTTGTTAAATGCTGTTTACCCTTCTGTTTCACCTCTCAGAAAGGTGTCACATTTCTTTTTGCCTGTGTTTAAGATAGAAAAATACTTGGGATACATACTGCACTCTTCTGATCCTAGTTTCTAGAATGCAAGAAATAGTGTTGGCTGGAAGGATTTTAGTCAGTACTGAAAACTGAGGTGGACCTGCCAAAATTTTTAGTTTGCTAAGTCTGCTACTGTCTACCTTCAGCCACTTCCGGAGAGGCTTAACAGTAACTATTGATCTCTGCAATAAAGACCTCATTGAAGACACAACTTGCTGATGCTCAGATGTGTTGGTATGAACACACAACTCTACCAAATGTTTGCTGTTAGAATTTGAATTGGGAACAGGAACAGCATCACTTCTTTGGATATTTATGGGAGATGTAAGAGCAACAGCAGAATACAGAAGCATTTCGTAAGCATCTAAGAGCAGTAAGGGAGGAATAAGGTGTTTTTCCCCCAATAGTTGACCTCCGTGTTTTCAAATATTTGGTTGTATGAAATGTGTCCTGCAAATTTGCTAAATTTAGCTCATTTGTTTGGTTGTATTTACTAAAAATCCTTAGAGAGGAATTAAGACGTGAACAATTTACAAGTAACTTCTCAATATATCCAAAGTTGAGATTTGTTCTGGTTTATCTGTAACTCTTGTCCTTGTGAGCATTGAAGTCTCAACTGATATCTGTTTGTAAATATATACCATATATTCAAGTTTCACACATGTAACAGAAATATACAACATTTATGGAAAAAGAAACTAGCAACAAAAAACAAATGGAGGACATTGCAGCTAATAGAAATAGATGTGAAAGTCATTACCCCAAATCCTTACAGGGGCAGTAAACTGTAGGACTGTTGTCCAGGATTTCCTGGATGGTGTTTGCAACTTTGCTTACATTATCCTTGGGAAAATGCCTTTGTTTTGCCAAAGGGTTCAGACTTGGCTCTGATGAGCTTCACATGAAAGGGCTGCTTTAGAGTACTCCATAAAGTAGTAGGATTGCAAAAATTCAATAAATATGGTATACTCATCTTGGCCTAGTTCTGCAGCCTTGATTCTCCAGTGACAGCCTCTACAGAGTAGCACTTGTGGGGATGATCTGAGCTTTTAATCTCTTTAGTGTACTTCATATCATAGAATCATAGAATGGTTTGGGTGGGAAGGGAACTTAAAGATCACCTAGCTCCAAATCCCTGCCGTTGGCAGGGACACCTCCCACTAGACCAGGTTGCTCAAAGCCTCATCCAGCCTGGCCTTCTGCCTGTGAGATTACCTCCCTGCTCAGTTCTGAGGCTTTCTGGGATAGGCAGACCACTGAACTGTAAGCTACATATGCAGATCTACTTCTGTCCTAATACTGCGATTACCTTCCATAGTTAAGTACAGAACACCAACATTAAGCACTTGGGCCCATTCTCTCTCCCTCCAAAGCAGTTTTTGATGGCAATCTGGTATGTCTGCCTGATCCCTACAGACATGTGGAAGAAGCATTTGTGAATACCAGTGTGGGATTTCACGTTAAGAGACAAACAGCTTTGAGCTTGCAGCGCGTTGACAATGGGCAGCAGGCAACGTCTGAGGTGCCAAGAAGCTAAATGTTTCATAGCTACCTATTCTTCTACTCCTCCTTATCTTAAAGACTTTCAGGGACTTTGGATGCTCTGCAGTCTAGGTTATTAGCTCAAAGTCCCAAATCCAGCATCTGAAAGGGAAATATTCAAACTGCTTACATGCTCTTCCATCACTCAATCAGTTCTTGTATTTACTGTAGAGCCTGATAGGTGCTCATCATATGCAATAATATTTTTGAAACACCCTATTAGCCTGTGTGGTTATGTGGTCTCTTGAAATCAATCTCTGCAACTATTCTCTCAGTATCTAAGTAGAGGTGGAGGTTCATAAACTGCCCCAGCCTTTCGAAGTTGTAGCAGTGGTTAATAAAACTTGAATAAATCTGATTACTATACGTAATACTTGGACAGTAGCTACGCTGTGCAGTTCCAAAATCTTGCGGGTGAACAGCCACGGGCAACAGCAAGGTGCTCAAGAACCTGATGAAGCCTACAGGAAGTGGTATTGGTATTTTGGTATGATGATCTGTCTTTTGTTTTAGCAACAGACCTGTGCCGCCTCCATGCTATGAAACGCTGTGGCTGTTTGTGGTTATTGAAGGTAACCAGAGGATGTTATAATTACACAAGGTTATTATAGGATGCTGTAATATCAGAAGCAAATTCTAGCTCAGGGAAATGCACTTGACACTCTTCCATTTCTCTTCCTGCAGTGCAAGATAGCCCTGTTCCATGATACACTGCGTTATAGTACAGTCAACTGCTCCATCCCCAGATACCTTTTGAAAAAACGTACCTTCCCCAAGAGTTCTTGTGACGGTCCATACATTGTTTGCATCTATGTTCTGAACCAAGATAAAAGATAGCATGTATGTATTTCACCCACATTGCACAAAAACGAAGTCTGGTTAGATACTGAGTTAGAAAGTTGTGCCCAGCGACAGGATGAGAGGCAACGGGCACAAACTGAAGCACAGGAGGTTCCGGCTCAATATGAGGGGGCACTTCTTTACTGGAAGGGTGACAGAGCACTACAACAGCTTGCCCAGAGAGGATGTGGAGTCTCCTTCTCTGGAGATATTCGAAACCCACCTGGGTGCCATCCTGCGTAAGGTGCTCTAGGTGATCCTGCTCTGCAGGGGGGTTGGACTAGATGATCTTCAGAGGTCCCTTCCAACCCCACCCGCCCATTCTCTGAAAGAATGACTGGACTGATTTAATACTGTCACAGACATCCCAATTGTTATCTCTTAGCTGCTGTCTTGAGAGAGGACACCATGTCATCACTCTTCCAACATTACCTTTGGCTTTTAAAGTGTGTCAGTAATTCTTCACTACCCTCATCTTAGCTAAGAAACATAGGACAAATGAGCTGTAACACTTCAGAAAAAGTGTGAAAATTCCAGCTGTCTTCTCCCACAACACGCTTGGCCACTCATAGAAGTACTTTGGTCATGCTGTAAAGTGAGCGATGGGGCCTGCTAGCTTAAGCAAGAAGAGTGTCTGAAGAATCTGAACCACCTAGAGGCCTGTGCATACATACTCTTGGCTGAAGGCTGAATTTGGCTTTTGGATAGGTTTGACATGTCTGATATTTACAAATCACCCTGTGTAGATTGGTTTCTGGCTGTTCTACTGCACCTATGCAATGCAATATGCTATTTAAAAGCATGACCTTGAGCTGAAAGGAACATCTGCCTTCTCTGTACCAAGACAGCAGTGCAGGTGGCAAACATACAGGCAGCGAACTGCTCTTTACCCTGAACCCCACAGGATATCACACACAACCCCCACACAGTTCACAGACATCTCTGCTTCTACCAAGTTTAAAAAAAGTCCGGAATGCAGTCACCTGGGGCATTTGGGGAACCTATTCTACCAGCTCCTCCCGGTGGTGAAAGCAAGTAAAGCACAACACAACTTGCTTTTAACTTAACATTTTGCTCTGAGGAGAACTTAACCAAATCTACTCTCCTCACGCTTTTCTGGTAGTATCTCAAGCATCTGAGCAGCCCCTTCACGTGCCAGTTCTGACTGTAGCCTCAAACAATCAAACAAGGGATGCTTAAGACAGACTTGTAAATCTGGGACACAAATTGCCAACTGTCATTTGCCACATACGCACGTGGCCCACCCTGGCAGTATTTTTCCTTAGTCTGTGACACTGCATATCAAATATGACCAGTCAGCCTTATCTTTCACCTACTACATGTTGTTTGCAAAATCTGGATGTAGGAGGGAACTGAAAATACTACAACAGCTGAATGCTGCCCAGGAAGCATCAAACTGGAAGAGGCTGTGCTGGAAGGTACCCCTCTACACTTACAACATATCCCTTCCATTTTCAAATCACTGAAAACATGGGAGAGGTCCCTCCACGATGGCAATGGTGGTATTTGAGAGGTCTGCTGACAGAAATTCCTTCCACTGCAGGGAGAATCTTTACAGCCAGCAAATTTATCAGCAGTGAAGTGACTACACTGTGCCCCACACACTTTTCCTATGCAAAATCATCCTTTCCATCTCTGCAAATAGTAGTTTTTCTGCCAGCTGTTCAACCTCAAAGCAAGAGTGAAACAACTTCTGAATGGAAGAGGTAGATTTATGAGAGTTTTTTTTAATAAAAAAAAGAGTAATTCAATTTAAAAGACTAATGATGGATGTGTGGCTAAAGATATTCCCAAACTTAGCATCCTTTGACCTCTCTTGGCTACCAGTTTGGCAGCTAAACAACAAAAACAAACCCTTCCTCCAGGCTAATGGCTTTAGCAGTAAAAAACTAAAGAGCATCCACCTCCTTCACAGAATTCCTATAGCACAGACCACAGAGTGCCTAGCTCAGCTCCACACATAGGCTTGCAATCCCAGGTCTTAGAGGCTAAGGTAGACATTGCACAGGGGAATGCTGCAATTAGCCATGAAAAACCTCTTAGATATGATGGCTCAGTGCATTTCACAGTAAATTTAGCAACTGCTCTGATTTGAAACCACTGGCAGATTCATACACAGTACAAATAACAGGAGAGTACTATTCACTTTTGCCTTGACCCACCTCTAACCCAGCAACTGAATTTGTTAGGAATCAATGTCATGCCAGTTCTCATACAAGTGACCTCAGAGTGGAGTTAAAAGCTTACAAGAGTTTTTTTTGTTTGTTTGTTTGTTTTTAATCCTTACAATGATTTGAAAAGATTCCTATTACCTCAACATGAAATTCTTGCAAATGTCCTATCCCACTGTTGAGGGAAGGGAAGAAGCACATTAGCAGTAAATCCATATGACAGTATATACAGTGAGAGCCAACCTAGTCTTCATACCTGGTCAAAAAGTATGTGCAGACAAAGGAAGCTGAACTACTTCGTATTTCCTTCTTTCTTGTCTGCCAGGGAATTTGAGTTGAATTATTTCTTAGTATGTTTATGCAGCTTTGCTGAAACTATTGTTGTACCACTTCAAAGAAGCAATCCATTTAGTCATTTTAAAGATGTTTACTTCAGCAGTCCTCTAAGGATGCTAGGGCTTGGCCTCACCCATCTTATTGCTTCAGTAAGACAAGATGAAGAAAAAATAAAGGATAAAAAGAATGAGGTGATGTAAGCAAGGAGACAGAAGGGTGTCTTTCCTGTGACGCTACATTCATGATGTATACACTCCTTAACAAGCCTTATCTCCTGCACCTGCACAGCTCTGCACCACCTACATGAGTTTAAACTTATCAGCTAATCAAAGCTGAGGAAATCTCAAATCCCTTCAAAATAAGAACAGGAGAATGTACCACCGGCCACTAGTTATAGACAACACAAAGGCTGTGTGAAGGCACTATGCTTGCTCACTGAGAGCAACATCGTGGCAGCTCTAACATGGCCATAAGTATTGTATTATGTATTATTGGTACTATGCACTTCAGCAGTCTACTCAGCAGACAAATAATCAAGTCTTTCATGCCATCACAGGAATATTCTGAATTTCCATATGAACATGGGGAAGTGCATTACAAACTAAGTATTTAAGAATCAAGAGAAGACGAACTTTTGTAAAATACTCATTGAAGTCCTGTTCCGTTCACCAGAATAGAATGAGACTTCACAGCAAGTCTGGAGAGCTCTTCTGAGGGAGATACTGTATCTATCATGGAGCAGTAGATACTGGAAACTTGAGAGCAAAGCAACACGAACACTGCATATATAATAGCTTCACAAAACAGACATTGAATGCTGGGTGGGGAGAGAAGAGAACTCTGCAGTGGAACTGGTACAGTGGGGCAAATGGGTCTTTTTCTTCAGACCTTTCCTATACCTTTCATGTCTTACTGTTTTTTTAAGTAGCTAGAGTTCATAATTCTATTTGGCATTTTCTGTTCTTTCTTCTACCTCACTAAGGAAAAGAAATTCTGCAGATCCTAATTCACGAGGAAAGGGAAGCAAGTCATCAGCAGCGTTTCCTCAAGTGTTGATTAAACAGAATGGAGAAAAAGAAAGGGACTTCAAGCTATGCTCCTCCAAAAAAAAACCCGTGTTCATTGATACCTCTTCTTTGTTCAAGACATGGACAACAGTAGCAGCCTGTGGAAGATCAGATGCATCTTGATTTTTCTCCACTAACACAACCTGCCAGTACTTTTGCCTCAGTTTCTCTCATTTGGTTCAGGCTCTAAATCCTTCTCCGAGTTGACTACATCCTCCTCAGAGAAGACTTCGTTATTTTAAAAGGATGAGAACAGCCCAAAATAAAGCCAAGACATACGTATTCTGCCCATTCTGGTTTCTGTCCTTGGCTGGTACTTCGACCACCATGGGAATTACAAAGTGTTAAAATAAATAAATAAATAAGAAGATGGAGCCCTATTGCTGGCAAGGCTGAAGTAGCTGGTGGCAGTCAAACCAGTCAATCATTTTCTGACAGCTCTACATCTGACAGAAGGATTGCTTGGCCCTAAGTCTCGGCAGCTTGCTGTCCTTCGCAGTCGGAGTTGAATGGCTGTGGAAAGCTCCCCCTTCCTATACACAATCAAGTGCTGTTCCCTGGAGGAATCTCAGCTGCTACACTTGTTCATGCCTGTGCTCTAGTACAAAATGTAGCAAATTTAATTGGCATTCTAGCAAGGGTAGAGTAGAACTACACAGCAGCTAAAATGAGGAAAAGGGAAAAAGCGGTACAAGGATGCTGATCTGGAGGCACTCTCAGGATATTAATAAAAGAAACAGATGCCAACTTTAACAGGTAGGACCAGGAGTCAAGCACAACTGCTCTTCTTGCTAGTGTATGGCAAATCAGGCAGAAAAATATTATTTTTTTAAAGCAAGCTGGCAATTTAACTTATTAATTTATGCAACACTTTCTGGTATACTGGAAATATGCTGACAGAAGGCTTGTGCCCAACTTGAATTCCTCATGCTGAGAGTGAGCAGATGCAGTAAGGGGTGAAAACTGCAAAAAATATGACTGTACTGAAATCAGGTGGGGCACAATGCCTCCTGGTAAAACTTTTAACTTACTCCCAAGAAAGAATGGCTGAACATATTGGAAGAGGTTTATTTTCTGCAAGACAATAAAAATACGGTTCTAACTGCACCCATTTTATACTACACAGAGTATTTCCTGGGGCTCTTGCCAACCTTTCCTTTATTTTACTTCCTCTTCTTCAACCAATAAATCATCGCAAATCTCATCTCCATTTGTAAGTCCATTACTGCAGCTACTGACTCTCAGCTGAACTGAAGGTCTGAGCTATTGAATTATACCTACCACTACATTTCTACAAGCACAGTACCTCTTTCTTGGAAACAATTTTCCAATTGATTTTGAAAACACCTGCCTGAAGCTTAAAAGGCAGGCTGACCCGAAGCACGTTGTATAGTGGTCTCCTGGCAGGGGTGTTCCCACACAGCATCCCTTCACTGAGTGAAAGGAAAGGCAACAAAAAGAAACATGAAGGAAAGAGAAAGTCAGAAAAAATGAGAGAAAGTTATAACTGATAGGGGAGAAAATCTTTGCATTTTTCATACATAGGCTACACTTTGCTACAAACAAAACTTTAAATTTGAAGACAATATCCCAAGGAATGAAGAAGGTGGGAAGAGAATGACTGCAACTAGCAGGATTTGATCAAGCCCTGTTATCAGCAAACCCGGCTGTACTAATCACATCCTTAAGGTTCTTTGTGTCAGTGCAGCACACTATAATGGCACATCCTAGGGATGATATTTCCTCATAGGAATGATTCATTATTATTCAAGCACTGAATCTGGGAGTTTCTGAATGAACTAAAATGTTCAGTCTAATTTCAGGACTAAATGCTAATGGTCAGAAGATACATTTTTTTTTTTAAACATATAATAAGAGTATCATCCAGTTAGAACTGAAAGCTTTACTGAGTAAGAAAATATAATTATAACATGTTTGGAAGATTTTCTGATACAACGGTTTCTCCCCCAGAGAAAGGAAGAAAATGCCTATAGAGCTTGGATTTAAATGTAATTACTAGCTGAGCAAAATACGAATTTCAGATGCAAAGCCAGGCTCCACGTGCCATCAAAAACCTCAGCTCTACCCTCAGCAATCAAGTACAGCAAGAAAAAGACAGTAAATACTAACTTAGTTCACTTTTCACACTACTGACTTTCTTCTGCCTTGGAATCGCCTTGCTAAAACATGTTTTGGGGTAATCTTAAACTATATTCTCAAAATATGGACAAGGTCTTCCTCTGTACTCTTTGCACCATTACAGCTACCTGAGTTTCCCAGATAACATCAGCTGTCCTATTTTATTCTGAAAATTTCAGAGTGATCATACTCAATTAAAACTGTTCAGTTGTTATAGAAGAGCATCAAGACTACTCAATGATTCTACACCTTAAGAAAACCATTGTCAAGACATAGGTACTTGAGCTTCCAAAAAGCTCAGGCCTTTATACAAAAAATGCAGGTCACTTGGTTTGACAGTTCCACATTACTGAGCAGACATTCCAGCCATTCCAGATTATATTATCTTTCCTAGGGTCTCAGTCATTCATTACTTTTACTGAGAGGTTTGGACTGAGTTACCATTCTGTTTACTGATGAATTTAGGATGTGAGTATCTTCAGAACGGTCCATACATGCCATGCATTAGCAGCTCCCATTCTGCAGATCTGCCAAAAACAGGGTCAGTGCTCTCTCTGGCACTAGACAAGCACTACACTGATGAACTAACCTAATAACTTTGAAGAGTCTTCAATTCACAGAAGCACAATGAGAACCAACATACTGGGGAAAACTTCTATTTATTTCAGCTGGTTTTCTCTGCTTCTCTGCTCACCTCCCTTAGCAGAAGAATGTGCAAGAAAGATGCTTTAATTCCCCAGAGTCCATTGCCGCTTCCCCGTTTTCAGATTCCTGCATTTCATCACAGTTGTTACAGTTCCCACAATTTCCACATCCAGTTCAGTGCTGAGAGCATCAAAAACATAACAGAAGGACTTTGGAAAGAGTACTTTGGTGCAAGTGTCTAGCATAATTGAGATTTAAAACTATCATGTCACAGAATACATGATTAAATTTACAAAGAACTTTTAGTTATACTTATCAAATCATGTTTGTGCCCAAAAACATTTCAGCAACAAGTAGCCCAAAGTAATTCCACATGGGAAGCAAAATGTGCATTCTAGTATGTTAAAACTCACAGATACGCTTTTTAGGGGTACAATGAGCTGTCTCTCACAGCTAAGATAAAACTCAAACTTTAAATAAATAAAACTTTCTCCCACCTACTATCTCTGTCCATATCTGTTTCTGGTTCCACTACTGTTAGACTCCCCCACATTTTATTTTACGGTTCTCATGCTGTTTGACACCCGTCATTCCTTCCTCTTACCCTCTTTCTCACAGTGGTTCTTTGCTGTTGCTTTTGTTTTCCATTTCTCTTCGTCCCCCTGCCCCTGCTTTGAAAAGTAGTTAGATTGCAAAAACAGTTTTCCTCCTAAAGTTAAAACACAAGCCTCCTCTTTCTAATACAACCATTTTCTTCAATGTTAGCAGTACAGAGGACTCAAACCTCTCGGAACTCTACTAAGGGGAGGAAGAAGAGAATTGATTTGGGCTTCATTCCCCAAAACATAGGAAAGTTAATATACTCCTTCAGTACTTACAGTAACACTGCATGCCTCTGCTGCTAGTTCAGCACCCGAGTGTCTAAATAAACAAGTTTAAAAAGAAACACTTGATATTAATTGGGTAATCTGGGTAAATATGATAACAAAATGTTTATATTGCATGTTTATATAATCCTTTATATGCTTGCAATATCCTTGGAAAATGCCTTTGTTTCCTCCCGTGCTCCAGCAAACACGCTGGTAGTGACACAACTTTCAGCGTGCCCCTTTGTCTGCCCTGCGCTCTCCTTAGGCCCTGCTGCCGACATTGAGCCTGGAGCCGAGCGTCCCTTTGCCTGGAGCACCAACCGGCAGCTCTGACTCCAGGCTGCAGCTTCTGTCCTCTTTCTCACTCCATCATCTCCTTTGTTGTTACACTTGGCTAAAACTACAAGGATGAGCGAAAATCACACTTCGAGCAGCGTTAGAGCAGGGTAACTTGACAAGATAGTGGGAACAAGCCTGAGTTCCCGTTGGCTTCAGCCGCATCACAACAGCTCTGTCGGTTACCGCCTCCGGCAGGGATAACAGGAACTGATATCCCCACTCCCAGCCTCTCCCGAGATTCCCAGCGCTGCGCTGCCGCCGGCTGCGAGCCGCAGGGCTCCGGCGCGGGGCGGAGCGGGGAGCGCTGCCCGCAGCACGCCGAGAGGTGGCAGCAGCGAGCCCCGGCCCGGCCCCGCCGCGGGCAGCCCGGCGGCTGCTGCTCCGGACGGCCCGGGGGGCTGGGAGCTGCCGGAGCCCCAGGTTCACGGCGAGGCCACGGGCCTAGGCCCCGCTCCGGCTGCCCGCAGCAGGTCCTGCCAGCCGCACCGCAGGGCCTGCCTCCGCCCGAGCCCCTAGAGGAGCACGGGGCAGAGAGCTGGGTGTCGGTCACCCCCGGCACGGAGCGCAGGAAGCGTGCATCTCCACCGTGGGGTGAGGCCTTCCGCTCACCTGCTGCGCTTTGGGCGTTCACCCTGGCATCTCCCTCACTCTTACCTATTCTGCAGCGTGTTTCGCTGCTTGCTTGCTTCACTGGGAGACTGGAATGGAACTGCTGTATTCCTGTACTGGCCAGCCTGACTGACGGCCCCAGAGATACGCTGCTGCTAGGGCTGCCTCACACTGGCAGCATGTCACCTTGATTTACTTCACGTACCACAGCACAGTCTGAGGGTTCTGCTAGCACCCTGAACTCCCCCTGAAAGCCTACTGGCACCTGCCTCTTCCGCGCACTTGCTTGTGCCCATACATCCTTAGCTACAAGGCTGGGAAGGGTCACTTGTCCAGCCTTCCACCTGCTTTGGGGTTCAGTACATGCTTGGACAACTTGGGGAGTTAATCTCTCAGTTCATTCTTGTCCTCTGAGAATAAGACACAAGTATGGAAGAACTCAGGAGCGTCTTTTGCATGCCCAGTCACTTCCAAATTCCTCACTAATCATATTTGTTCATGGGAAACTTGCTCTTCTTACATCAACTCTGGCAGAAGGTGATTAAACAGAGATATTAAGAGGCTTATAAGTGACATCAGGATCTGAAAAGTTGCTATTTTGTAGCAATCATACTTCCTTACAGTATTGTAAGTTTATTCCATGCACTGAAGAATATTTGCTATTCAGTACAGCAGAAGAAAAGCTTTTCTATACTGCTCTTTAAGCATCTACCCGCCTAATTTGAATAAATTTTTAAATGGTACAAGTGCAGAAAAGTCAAGATTATATTTGATAGCTGATGCACATTAGCTGGGCACAGAAACAGATGCCTCTTCACTTCCTGTCATGAGCACTGTCCAACACTGGACACTTAAGGTATAGCACAGGAAGAAAGCAGTGTTTCCCTGCTGTGGTATTTTCCTCCCAGCTTTCAGTAGTTTCTGGTGTATCAGAACCTGCCTCAAAAATAGTTTTCTTGGGAAACTAAGACACCCAGAAATGTAAGAATTCTTTCCCAAGGTCTTGAAAAGAAAATGGAGAATTATTTTCAGAGCCTTAGAGTAACAGTCCATGATACATTGCACTTTCCTTTTGAAAAACTCACGAGGAGAGAAGTCGTGATGGCTGCAGACAGTATGTCACTCAAAGGAAAGGGATGTGCTAATCTTAAGCCTGTGAAACCTATTACTGCTCTGTAGGGCCAGCCCTATTGTTTTTATATCATTTTGCACAACAGGTTCCAAACACAGTTGACTGCTAAGACTGACTTCTAATGGGCAAGATTTTCCAGAAGTAATTTGCAAAAGTGTCAGAGAGAGGCTTACTTCATTTGTCAATTATCTAGATTAACCATTCCCAGCAGATGTAATACAGGGTGAAGACTACAGACCCACTCTAAATAAGAGGACAAAAATACTTCAGTACTTGGATCTTTCCAACCACTCTGAAAAAAAGTAGCTGGGGTCTTGAGAACTTTCAGCTTTACCAAAGGTCAAATGAAGTTACATTTAATCTGAAAAGCTATATAAAACTATCAGGCCCACCATCTCAACTGATTTCCCCCAGACTTTCCAAAAACACTGATAACGCACAGAGTTTCCTGTGACTCCACACAAACCTCCAGCTGTGTTAGTCTCTAGTTCTGACTTGGATAAGATAAAATGAATGTCACTGTTTACCCCTGCATGAAATAGGCATATACTTTCTCGAAAAAGTCAGACTTCTACAGGACAATGAAGAATGAAAAAAGTTTAGGTTCCTTGTTTCCAGGCCAACTAACACAATTTTTATTGATTCCATTTCATGAACCTATGCACCCTCACACGTGCATACACACCTGCTCCCTTCTTTTTATAAAAGCTGTCACAATCCAGTGTTGCAAGACACCGACCTTTTATTGTATCCAATGTCTACTCTTGCAGATTTACTACCTTTGTTGTACTGCCATCACAGCCAGAATAAATCCTTTCCTCTTTCGAGAAGGTCTGTCACTGAAGAGTTAATTCTCTCATGTATCATTCTCATGAACTGGAAAGAGTGAAGTCTGTGCATGACAGATTCTAGAGTTTTCTGCAAGATGCAGATCAAGTGAATATTCTGGTTAAGTTAGCACCACACGTTCTTTTCTAACAAGCCTCCCCTTGGGAACTGCAACCTCATTTAGACTTGTAGAGACTTGTCTTCAAGTATGAGAATTTGAAATCTTGTAAAAAATTAACCTAAAAATAATACCTTAAAAGTCATAGATGCAAAAGTAATGCAAACTAAAGAGATGCAAAGCCTGCAGAAATTAAGCTATTATAATGCCAGGATAATTATCAATTCCTTCTGAAAGTCTTTAAATGGATTATCAAGAAGAGACGTTTCTTTTTATTGCTATCTTCAGTGATACTTTAATACCCTTGACTTGCCCTTAAATATCAAATAAAGGCACTCTGATTTATGAGGATTAAAAATCTCTTTATTTATGGTATTGCAGGGGTTTCACAATAAATGTAACGGCATGCTGCCAAGGAATAAAAGCAATTTCAGTCATACTCCTAGGTGAGAGCTACCATTACCTTTTAGCCTTCAGACTGGGCAAAGCAATGGACTCCTTTTATGAACAGGTGAATCAGGGGTCAAACCAATTAGCAGATAAGCTTTCATTTAAAAATGAAAGTGTATAGACTCTTGTGAAATGAAAAATAAAGCTTTTTCTGTCAGTTATTGCAGTCGATTTGAGAGAGATTTTATCAACAAGAACACTACTCTGAGGTGGTGAGGTGTATACTGTCAGTTTCTACCCCTGTTTACAAAATAAAGGATTTATTTCTTCATATAACTCAAGCGTGTCTGCCAGACCAGTCACCAGAGCCCTAAAAGAACTGATTATTACGGCAGTGCCAAGTTCTTGGTAATTGGACAGAGTAAGACTGAAAAAACATGACAGAGTAAGTTAGAAACTTACCAGAGATATCAGGAGTGTGGACAGAAATACAAAATTATTTATAGGAAAGCTCAAACCCTATGTTGTAGCAAAATGTTCGCTGAGGGTATGTGTACCTGTATAATTCAAGTTATGTTTCCTACCCTGGAGAGCATTTTGAGAAAGGTACAAGGAGTACTCCAGACCATTTTTCAGGAGGAGCTCACAATTACCCACAGCATGTTTTATGTGCTTTTAGTCCATGTGATCTAACTCATTACTTCTTAGAGAAGGTGATTTTTCTTAATTACTTCAACAAACTGAAGATGCTCAATGTATTTTTCTAGCACAGTATATATGAATTTCTTTGTCCAAGGTGCATTCACAGAGGACTTTGTTCACCATGTTTTTCTGAAAGTTTGTTCTTGATTTGTTCAAAAAAGCATTGGTAAGAAAGCTAAAGTTACCTGCAAGGTAATTAGCAGGACAGCTTTGTTAGCAATAAATTCAAGAATGTATTTTGTATTGAAAACTATTTAGCACATCCAGCAGCCATGCAATCAAAGCTTGAAGGCTAACCTCCCTGAAAACCACGATCACCGGCCTAGAACATAAGCAAGTTCTAATCCTCTTGAAAATGGGGATTTAGTAGCCCAAAAACACAGCATAAAACAGCTGTATTCTAGTTCAGCAATTTCAGAGTCACATTAAAAGGGATTACATAGAAGAGTTGAATTATGCTCAAGTGCTCTTAAACACATTACAAAATTTTACCTTCCCTTTTGTGTTTCTGCAAAGACCTTGATTTATACCTGTGCTTTGGGCTCTACAAGCTCTTTCCAGGCTTCCTCCTAGATAAAATAGTTTTTTGGTTTCACAGGATAACACAACTGTTAAGAAAATGCAATACTTAGCGTGTGTGGTTTAAATTACACTTGTACCAGTACCCAGTACCAGTACCCCACTGGTGTACTTGGTACACCAGTACCTCCACGTGGTACACCAGTACCTCCACGTATTCTGTGTTGGCACTCATGCTTCAACATGCACTGGATCCAGCATGTACTAACTCTTCCTGTAAAGTAGCCCGAAATAATGGATTAGTGATCACACTGAATGCTGCAAGAAATATTCTCGATCTATTCACAATTTATAAGTGATTTAAAAGTTATTTTGATTGCTTTTAATCTTATACAGCAGAGAAAGACCATGTTACTCAGAATCTCATCATAGCTATAGCTGCTCATACGTGGTTACCCCATGCCTGACAAATCAGGAGCATAGTCAGTGAAAGCATGAGTCCCTACACAGCCCTTCCTCTGTCGCTATTCCAGTATTTTCACTGCTTGTAGGCTTTTTATGATTATAGAGATAGGAAAAAATTAGTTTACCATTATTACCTCCCAGTCCTACAATGAGTCTTGAAGTATTTGGAAGGTATTCCTTGATATCAAGACCTTAGGCATAATTGGATTACATTTTATTTTGCATGCATTTCCAGCATTTGTAGTTCTGAAGAAAACTGATGTTTTGCATATGCAGAACAGGCAAATAAATTCAGCGTTTGGAGCTTTGAACTTTTTAAAGTGATCTCAAGATTTTTCCTACAGCTTTCCAAGAAATGCAACAATTCAGGTGAAGGATAGCCTTTGGAAAACAGTAAGACTTTGTCATTAATAGATCTGCAGTCAGCATACCAAGCACTTCCTCTGTTTCTGGAGAGAATAATGTCCTCCGCTCTAGGGCCTCTCATGAATTTCCTGGTACTAAGCCAGTAGAGTAAGACATCATAAAAACACATGCAGTTGGGCCCTCTAAAGATTTCACAAAAGGAATTTAAAGTTTCATTGCTCACAACAAAATACTTTTATCTTTGTGACACACCAAAATGCAGTATTGTTGGGGGTATTGACATAGCTGTTCAGTGCTACGAACAGGCATTTTGTGGCAAGGTAAGTGCAGACTTTGCAGACTATGAGATGTGCAGCTACAGGAAGCTTTCACTTACAGTACCATAGGCTTCATCTAGAGTGCAGTGCAGTCAGTGAGGATCCTTCAGTAAACTCACTCTAATTCCCATGAGCTAGACCGCAACAATAAGGACTTAGGCAGTCCTTTCTGTTTCCTAGGGGAAAAAGGTAGCATTTCCTGGACCCTGATGTTCTACTCTTAACTGCTACACTCAAACTAATTTTGAATACGAATGAATACAAGACCAATTGCAAAAGCTAGCTTGCACAAAGGAAGGGCCAAGAAAGCTACCAGAAACAGTCCAGAAACAGAAAGACAAATGGTATGTGTGAATCAGCACAAAGAATGCCAAGCAGAAGAGAGATGGTAACATGCCAAGTGTCTAATGAGATTTCACAACAGAAGTTCATAACAATAGACAAATAAGTCATGATAGACCTAATTTGATCTCCTTTAGAAGGTTTTTCTTATGAGGTATTAAAAGCTTAATGATATAATGCTACATTACAGCAGAAACTGAATTGTTTTATACAATGGCAGTAACCATTAACATACTCTTACAGCACAGATTGTAGTAAAGCCAAATACGCAACTATTCATTACTTCCATACAACAGCTTTTCTCATGATTTTATCCAAAAATCAAGGTCATTGAACTATTTCTAGATCAGTTCCTTCTGTGTTTTAGAACAGGAGGTGTGTCACTTCACACACTACATCCATGACACATTCATACTGACTCCTGAAAAAGAAGGGAAATGGCAAGGAAGTACAGCTCAGCATTTCTAATGAAATGCTTGATTCAGTATTCTAAAAGGCTGCATGAGACTAGTTCTTCTTGCACCGCTTATGCTTCAATCTGTTTTGGAGAGGGAGGCATATTAACAGAAGCATCAAAAGGACATGAATCACTTTCTAGACCATTGTGCTCTTACCCTGCTGCAATTCCTGTTGACCAAGACTAACAAATTACATGCTATAGACTTCAGTCTCTGCTGTCCACCTTCACATTCACAACACATTTAGAAACCAGTTTCACAAGTTATTTATAACACCTGCTGCATTCTTACAATGTTTGCAATAATATCCTACCTCATCTAGCATCCTTTTTATTCCTTACACTTGGATTCTACAGAACTTTTTTTTTTTTTCTAAAACAAAGTATTAAAAATAGGTTTTAAGTATTCTGTTTTGGCTGATTCTATATTCCTGATACAAGTCCCACCAGCTAAGTTGATTATTCTCCTTCTCCCCAACTGTTATAAGTAAAACATGTATCTAAGCCTTTCCTGCCTTTGTCTTTTATTTCCATTTTAGTTATGCTTAGGTACTTCTAACTCCAATAAGAAACTCATTATTTAACATAAAGTCATGTTAATGTCAATGAGCTTTAGATCAAACATCTAATATTAACAAAGCAATCAAAAAATGATAATTTTACCCTGATTTTTTAAAAGTTAAATGTCAAATAATTTTTAGCTGATTTAAAAAGTCAAAATGTTGGTGTAGTGCCAAGTGTATCACACCATTTGATTTAAGCATCTATGAAAACATGCTCTTTTAAAGAACTCCCCACTGAAACCCCAAAACCAAATCCATAGACTTCAGTGAAAACTTTCCCACTGACTTTAATAGTCTTTGGAAAAAGGCCTTACAGTTTACAGAAGCTCTGTTGCAAGTGGTTCTAGCCAGGGCTATCTGCTGACATAATTCAGGTGTGAAAGGGGCTGCAGCCTAAGAAAACTGACCTTGTTCATTGGCTAAGCCTAAGAGGATGTAGTGGGTTTATGTGGCAAGGTTTTGGTAGCAGGGGGCCATAGGGGTGGTTTCTGTGAGAAGAATCCAGAAGCTGCCCCATGTTAGGTAAGGGCCCCTCTGCTGACCAAAGCCGAGCCAGTAAGTGATGTTGGTTGCACCTCTGTGAGAGCAGATTTACAAAAGGGAGAGGAAAAAAACAACAACAACAACAACAAAAAAAAAAAACACAAAAAACTGCTGTGACACACAGCAGCTAGGAGAGAGGCGAGTGAGGAACAGCCTTGCAGGCACCAAGGTCAGTGAAGGAGGGGGAGAGGTGCTCCAGGCACCGGAGCAGAAGTTCCCCTAGGGCCTGTGGTGAGGACCATGGTGGAGCAGGCTGTCCCCCTGCAGCCCATGGAGTACCATGGACAGTGGAGCAGGGTTCCGCACTACAGCCCGTGGAGGAGACCACAGTGGAGCAGGTGGACCTGCACTGATGGAGGCTGTGGCCTGTGGAGGACCCCTGCTGGAGCAGATTCTGGGCTGGAGCTGCAGCCCATGGAGAGGAGCCCAGGAGCAGGGGATCTGGGGGAGCTGCTGCCTGTGGGGGACCCAGGTTGGAGCAGTTTGCTCCTGAAGGATAGACCCCGTAGTACGGAGCCATGTGGGAGATGTTCTTGAAGAGCTGCTGCCTGTGAGAAGCCCACGCAGGATCAGTTTGGGAAGGACAGCATCCCGTGGGAGGGACCCCACTGCACAGGGGATGAGAGTGACCATGAAGGAGTGGTGGAGATGAAGTGCTGTAGACTGACCACAACCCCCATTCCCCTGTACCACTCGGGGGGAGGAGGTGGAAGAGGGTGGATGGGGGGAAGGCATTTTTGGTTTCTTTCCTTTGTTTCTCACTTCTCTAGCTGGTTACTAATAGGCAACAAATCTTACTATCTCCCTACTCTGAGTCTGTTTTGCCTGTTATAATTGTTGAGCAATCTCCCCATCCTTATCTCAACTCTTGAGCCCTTTGCATCGTATTTTCTCCCCCTTCCCCTTTGAGGAGGGGGAGTGAGAGAGCGGCCATGGTGGAACTCGGCTGCCCACCCGAATAAAACCACCACAGAGGAATTGCTCTAAAGAAGGAAAATAGTAGTGTTTTGTGCCTTTAGTCTTGCTGCTTGCAGGAGAGTAAAAAGTAGACATTGGTAAGAGGAAATTGGTTGGCCCAAATCCAGCTAATTCCTTTTATTTTTTGTCTGATGTACAATTTAAATGTAACTTCCTCCCCTTTTTGAAAGGCTCCAGGTCAATGTTTGTGTGTATGTAGTAACAGGCTACTCAGATCTATTTCCTAATTATACCTGAGACTAGTGGATGCAAACAGGTATGAAAAATTAACATGCTGCCAAAGCTAATAAAAGAAACTCCTATTACTTTCTGCCTAGTGCCCACGGTTGCACAGAACATGAACTCAACTCACTTAGGTGGAACAGTCAAAATTCAGAAGACATACATACTGTTTTTAGTGTACTATTACTGCCTCATTATGGTAGCAGGCCTATAAACAATATACCTGGAAAAAGATTTCTTCAAGGTGAGTACTAAGGATAGAGCAGTAGAAACAGAAATATTTAGCCCAAACTTTGTACAAGCTGGAAATCATTTGCAGTTCATCTAGGTCTTGTCTTCATCCAGAACTTTACAGAACTATATGATTTGTTTTTAAAAAACAAACTGGTGCATCTTTTTCCCTACCCTTTTTTTTATTTAAGTCAGACTGGGTTAGATTGATTTTGACATAATCTTTATTAGAGGCATGGGAAATTGAGGGGCATTAGTTACTGACCACAGTATACCATGTTATAAACATAACAAAACCAGGTGATATTCTTGGTACTTCAGCGATACTACAGAGTTTAATGCTCCAACACTTGTTGCCAAAATTACTTGCAGTTGGAGTTTCTGGTGGTGACAGTTACATCCCTAGGGATATTTCAGCATGAATACAAATCTCAGGTTGAAGAGCTGGATATATGACAAGTTAATACTATTACTCTGAAAACATAGTTTTATATCAGTAATTTTAATACAGTAGTATGTAAGTTGCATTTGACTTGCAACGGTCTCATCAGCAAGAAAAGTTTTCAGTCTGGGTGCACAGCCTCTTTCTGTAAATACTGGAAATTACACATTATTTGTATCATCACTTCTTTTCCCTGATGTGTTGAGTATGCGACAACGATTCTTTCCAGTTCACATGCAGCATTCAACCTAGGTTTTCTTGGCCTTTCAGACCTCTACTTAGCAGCAATGATGCATTAAAATAGTTCAGTTGCTTAAAATAGTTCAGTTGCTTAAAAATGGCCACAGTTATTTTTGTGGACCTTTCCAGGTGTTTTTTCTTTCATAAAGGAGGAAAACAGACAATCTAGCATATAGTTCAAGCATGTTTGTTCTAGTACTTGGCTGATGCAATGAGCTTTTAGGAAATTCACTGGTGAGCATTTCAGGGCGGTCAAGTAGATTTTCTGTAGCTGCCTGCTAGAATATGGAAAAGGCCAGATCTTCACCCATGCAACTGGTAAAGCAATGGCTGACACCTCAGGTTTAATTTCACAAAAATTAGCTAGTTACATCCATTGTTTTTAAAAGAAATTGCTTCTCACCTTGTGTTTGAAGGCAACTCATTCCAGAGATTGCAGTATGGACAAAAGGCTTATTCTGGAAGACTTTCTACAGTTTAACTTTCCCTTTTAACATCTCCTTCTCTGCTATAACAGTCTGCAAACCTCCATTTTTTCCTCTTGTGAGAATAGATGCTTGCTTTTCACAGTATTTGGGAGTGTAAAAAATATTTCAGCTACTCATTTGTACTGTGGAAGACTTGATACTTTGTTATACTAAAGGCTGAGATGCAATGAGAGCAATTCTGGTGGATAACCTGGTGGTAAGACCTTTCTGTCAACCGTGCTTGAAAGTAAAGGTCAAATATCATCCATCTGAATGCAGAACTTGCCTGCAAGCATGTTTTCTATACTTCCCCCCCTAATAAACAGGTCCAACAAAACACCCAATATAAGACAATGTCATCTACAAACTGTTATCAGTGCATCATCATTATCAGTGTTTTACAGCATTTCCCTTAAACCTGCAACAAGCAGCTCTACACCAGCCACTGGGTGCCACTACACCAGGATTCACTTGGACTTAAGTATTTTCTTGGAGATTGGTTAAAGACTAATTGTTCTAAAAAATTTATCTCCTCATTTGATGGCATAGAATGAGAAAAGCAGTAATAATAGTTATACAGGAAACAACTCCTAAGAGCACTCAAATTATATCATTAATTAACAGTATTTGGTCCATTTCAATTTCCTAATTCTGCTTCTGCTTACATCACCTTCCTAATTCTGCTTACATAACCTAAAATTATGAGGTACATACCAAAAAACATTGAAAGGTTTAGGTAACATTGGCCAAATTATCTAAAAGGTTTGAAGGAAATAGCTCAGACATGAAGCACTAAATACATATTGCTTATTATAGCGTTTTGTGAAATACGATATAGTGTTGTACCACAAGAGAAAAGGAAGTCCTCAGTACCTACAATGTGAGAGAAGCAATGCATGGTTATTGCCATAGCCTATTCCAGATATCTCCTAATATTCAGAAAGAAAGGTGGAATACTGAAACCTAGGGTATTACATGTTAAACCTTGAAAGCTGCTGCTTGCATGGCTTCCTTTCCCGAGTCAGATTTCTACTTAAAAAGTCATTTCATAATTAAAGTGTTCCCTGTCTATTTTTGACCAAGTCAAAATTCCTACAGCAATTTATTTTTAGTGAAAACTGGACATAGAGCTGCCATTACACATTTATTAGACTAGGACTCCAAAATGGGTGTTCCAAAAGGGGCTGTTCTAGGGAATACTATAAAACCTAACATAAATGTAATTAAAATACAAATATTTTGAATTAAAAACCTTCCAATTATTCTTCCTAAAGGATAAAAAGCCTGACTGCAAAAGCATTTCAAATATGCTGTAATTACAAGCCCTTCCATTAAAAGAAAAAACTCTAAACATATGCAGAGTATTGCATTTGATCCAGCAACTCAGTTCCTGGAGTTATGCTTATTTAGCCAGCAACCAGAGGCTTTTCTGATCTTTCCTGTGGATTCATGGGCATAAGATATTTAGTACAGCAGCTTAAAGAATGAAATTGAGAAATTAGGACATGCCATTTTATTACATAGGATGAAACATTTGTAAGTGATCTAAACTCTTCTGCTTGAGGATATAAAGCAAATATTAACAGCCTGTGGGTTAGAGAAAGTCTATCCTGTGGGCAAGACATTCAGTAATGTGTGAACAGACATTCATTTACCTGCCTCTCAAAAGACTAACTTTGGCTTCTGAGCACTATCTTTAAATGGGCATGCAGGCTGACTGTATACATCAAGGTGTTCCATATCCAGCTTCATGTACTCACCATAATTCTAAAAGAAAAAAAAAAAAAACAGCAGAAATCTCTTTTCAACATTTAAAATAATAATATTAAAAAAATTACTTCCACTTGATGCTATTTGCAACAAGAACTGGGCAGTCAGTGTGCAGTGAATATCTGTTCCCTGGACTAATTGTGATTGGTATGCCCTTTTCCTTTTGTCCTTAGCCTTGTTCATCCCGTTTTAAGCTGTAGCCTACTGCAGTTCTTTGCAATGTCTGAATACCTCCTGATGTAAGAGGAAACACCCACTGAATGCTATCTAGGTGTTACTACAGACCATAACACACTCGGCATTCAGATCACATACGAGAGAACAGGCAACGATTTTCTTCTCTAATGTGCAAGTCATTTTTAAGAACACTGGTTTAGCTTTCTGCTAGTTTCAGTGGAAACTAAATTCCACTTGCCAAACTTCTCACAGCTATGTCTTTTAACAACAGCATCAAGACAACCTTCAAGAAGAACATTCATCCTGGATCACAGCACTCAAGATCATAGCTTCTACAGTTAGCCAGCACAAACTTTGCCTTGTTATTCAGTTAGAAGATACTATTACAAATAGTGAGCAATAGCTAAAACAGATGGCAAATAACAGCTGTACAGTTGTGGTATAGTCATTTTGTCAGAACATATTCATCTAAGCTGTCAATTTAGCACTATAAATTAAAATGGCTGGTCAGCCAATAGCACCAGTGCTACTAGGGTGACTGAAGAGGACCAGAGGTTTTGAAACAGGAGATGCTGCTGCTTGTTTTGGACTCCAATCTTTGTGAGACTAATGACTGGTTTACAGCAAAAGCTGTGCATAGTTGCATTCCAAAAGGAATTATCTTCTAGACATCACTCATGTTGCAGATGCTATTTGATACGAATAGTCATGTGATAACATCAGACCTGGAATGTCTCTTCTACGCCAAAGAGGACACTAAGATAAAGAGAAGGAAATGCTATCATCTCCAACAGCATCCGCCTTACCCTGATTCACTGCAGAACTTCAGCTGGAATTCTTCTGGCTTCCAGTTAAGTATTTTAAGCCTGTCTCAAGGAGGGAGTTGCCTAAAAAGTCTAAGGATACAATTCTAAAACCCAAGGAAAAAATAGTTCTTCACAGAACATGCAAGTCTTCAGACAAGACTAGTCCTCTAATATCTATCAGTTGCAACTGTCTTGCATCTTGCAGTCCTGGTAAGAGTCCAAGCGCTAGGCCCCAGCTTCCACTTTTTTTCAATGACATCATGAAGCAAGACATGATCCTCAGAAATGCTGAGAGCAGATGGATGTCTTCATAACCCACTGCTACAAACTTACCTATTCATAGGAACAGAAGTGAAGCACCGTAAGTTGCCTTTGCAGACAGAGACTAAGAACTTGGTCTGGTAGATGCACGCAGTGATAGGGAACGGGTAAAGGCCCTTATAAAACTGTAAGAACATTAAATTCAAAAGAGCAAAGAATACTAAAATCAGACTAGGTGGAGCAAGAAAAGCAAAAAAGATTACTTATAAACCGAGATTCTAAGAACATACATTCCATGTTTTGCAGCCGGGAAATATCCAATTCCATGAGTCTTAATAAATCACATACCAGGATTGTAGTCCAAGTCCCAAAGGTATCAGTGGAACCTCAGCCATTTCACAGGTGCTACTCACATAAGTAATGCTGAAGAATCAAGATTTAAGATACACCAAGACTATGGAAATAACACCTGTGATACCGTTCTCCTAAAGTTATACTAGTACCACAACTTCAGTGTTCTACTCAATTTCAGGAGTATGGGCCTTTAACTAAACAAGCTGAAAGTGTCTGGTGTCTGTCTTCTTCGTTACTACAGATAATTCTATTCTATTACCTTTTTATTAGTATTTATAATTCAGTTAATAAATACCGTATTTCTTAACCATTTTCCTTTTTTTTTTTTTTTTTTTTTGTATCTGAATAAAGTCATAATCTTTGGGAAGAGTAGAAGTAAACATAGTTTCTACTTCTGCATTCTACTTTCCTCCTGTGTACTGTCCCCACATAAAGGCATATTAAACAAGATCTGTCCCTATCAAAAATATTCTCAAAGCATGGTTAAAACAAAACTATCCCAGAATGAAAACAGCTCTGACAAATCTACATTACAGTTGCAGCAAAGTCCTTTGGGCACGCTTTACTGCGCATTGTGCTGCTTGCGTGGTTGAAGGCATGAGAATCAAAACACCCCTTAAGTAGTCTATTATGGAGTAATACGTGCCTTATTGTGTTTTTGTACTCAGATGAACCACACAATTATCAAACTAACACTTCATTCACTTCATCTCATTGAACCTAACCTATACCATTTTACACTTACTTGAGCTACTTCAGCTTAATAGTAAATTAAAAACAGCAGTTTTATGAACTCCTATTTTGGCTAAGAACATAACTTGTTTTTGCCTGCTGTAAGATTTGCAGGTTAAACAGTCTCATTAATTTTGTGTATGATATCAGCAGGGCCTGTTGAGTTAATTTAAGGATTCAGTATGTAGAGAACAAATCTCCACAATTGTTTCTGGAGCAGTGAAATAACATTTATGACTTTTCTTCCCTTTGTACATGAATCCACTGGATCCTTTATAGCAAATCTTATAAAGGACTGAAACCTAAAAATATAGTGACTTGCAGAATTAAATGCAAAGTTTGGAAAAAGTCTAATTAGGAATAACAACTACACCTAGGAAAACTGAAGTGCTAAATATTTTGACAAAACAGTATTTGGTACCACTGCTTATTTTTAAACTAAAGTTTCTGTAGCTCAAAAGGCTTAATTAACTGGTTAAGAACAGCAACAGCCTTGAAAATCTCCACAAGCAAAATAAACTGTTATAGCTCATTTCAATGAAATTCATGGCATACTAGTCAAGGCAAACACTTTATAAAAGCATTGTTTTTGCATCCATATGTGAATCACAATCAGTCTTAGCTGCTACTAGGGATTTTGCTCAATTGTGAAGCTGTAATATATTGCACGGCTTTGAGATTTCCCTTTACATTTTGACTCTTCACTCTTCTTTGTTCAAGTAATAAGTTTTCTTGTCAAAGGGACACAGGAATATCTTGCTGGACATTCCAATAGATGGTTTTACTTTCTTCAGATAATGAGGATTAAAAAACTATTTGCTAAAACATTTTACTAACACAAATGCTTCTGCATCTGTGCCCAGATAGTCATATAAATCAGAATGACGTCTTTTCCTGGAAAGCATGGCACACTGGACACTTGACAAGACACTTTACATGCTACTTTAAATTTATTAGCTACTTTTCTAGTACTGCTGAAAGAGAAAGTCACTGTCCAAAGGTCTGTGTTCTCTCCATATATGCCAAATAGACCTCTTTTTCCTCCCAAAGTGTACCATCCCCAAGGATTAGCTGTTTCCTTATGCAATTATGCAGTAGAAAGCATTTATACTTTATAGTAACCAGAAATTGTTATGATCCTCAGGCAAACACTAACTAAAGGGGGTAACTTCCCAACTATAACAATCTCTGGAAGTGAGTTGTCATCAGCTGAAGCCTTGAATCCAGAGACGGACAAATCCAGAAAGAAAGTGTCTTTAAACAGATGTGTTCTACCTTTCAAATACTTACAATTCATAAAATATTTCCTTAATGTATAAAAATGAATATTTACTGCTTAGATATCAAGTCTGCTGCAAGATCTATGAGCATCATTAGTAACTGTAAATACATCCTCCTGAAAAATAAAGGATTTATTCTTTTAACAAGAGTAGTAGTTATTTGCCCTTGACTTTGGCATATGCAAAAGTTGATTTCCCTTTATGGGTAAAAATTACTGAGGAAAAAGGAATATAACTGGTTGCACATGCTAAATTTCTCAAGTTTCATCCAGGCTTTGATTCTTCTTCCATACACTGAATGAAGTGCTGAACATACTAGCTGTCAAGCTTACATTAATGATAAAGCCTAATTAGAAGGGAAGACCAAACTGACTGACTTCATTCAAAAACTTACCACCTAATGCTCCAGTAGCACCACTAACTGTATGTGCAAGGACAACACAATTCACCATCACCAGGTAAGTCAGTAACCACGGAGTCTGCCAGTGTCAGTTCTGGTGCCTACACATCCCTGCTGACTCCTGCTTTTTCTTTCATTCGCATATCTGACTTGGTGCCATGCTCCACAAGAGAAGCTTTATCCTTTTCTTCCCAATGTGCAAACTAGAAAGATTTTTAGCTATGAATTTTTGAAAGTTAACAAAGATATTTACTTAGTGAAGATTTTATCAGCTTTACCTTAATTGCTAGAAGGGAATAACTAGTGATAAAAATCATATGCCTTATTAATATATAAATAAATTATGATAGCAGCCTTTCTCTCTCTCAGAAGTTGGCTGAAAAGCAGATTGTCATGGCTGGATGGCATTTGCTTTTCTATTTGTCAATATTTGTAGAATTTTATTACTTGCCATGCCAAGTTTAAAATGACTAATGGAAATATTAAAATGGAATTAACCTAACTAAATAAAATTGGTTTGGTGTTATTTCCCTGGAAGTGACTTAATGTGCTTTCCGAAACAAAGCATGGGGGAAAAAATGGGTTATATTCAAGCTTACAAGTTGTTCATTTACTTATTCACTTTCAGAAACTTTCTTTTCCAAGCAGAGGCCAGCCATGGTGCTTTATAAGAACTGTACCTCAAATATTTACATTTTTATTTACACAGAAGAGAAGGTTAAAAATGGCCAGAGGGTTCCCAGCCCCACTAACTTATCAAATGTTCTACTTCAATTGCCACTGTAGCATTGCTCTTTTCCTAATGGCCCATGCCAGTAACATCACTGCACTGAAATAAGTCACTGCTACAAAGTTTTGCCAGCCTAACAGTGTTAGCCTTACATGAAAAACACACACCTCTAGCTGATACGAAGGTGCTAACAAAACTCCAGCAGTCAAGAGAAGACCTCCGTCAAAAGAGGAAACCTCTTGTCAAGTTGGTTTTGCTGCCTGCAGTGACAGCATAAGTCATCACAAAAGTCAACACACAAGTCATCTGTGGAATGAATACAGGTCGCATTTCCTATAAGGCATTCCACCATCACAGCCACAACAGTTGCTGTTCAGAGACATTAGTAGCTGTAATATTGTTGGGCAATCCATAAAAGAATCAGAGTAAAATGATTAATCTCCCTTTACACTTCTCATGCACTAATTTTTAACTTTTTCAAAAGACAGAAACCAGCATATGAAGTAATTTATTGAGTTACTTGCAATAAAGTGGAAATAAATTTACTTAGGCAAAGAAACAAAGCTTTGAAAGCCCTACAAGAATTGATTGCTGGAAGAAGATAGCCTAACTGAAAAATCAGAAAGGAACCAGAAGCCAGAAAACAAAACATGATCTCACCTTCAAAGAAGTAGCTCTCTAGCCAAAAATATTTAGGGAGCTGTGGGAGGTACAGAGCCAGACACACATCAGGTATCTGCATTACGTCTCCTGTTCTATACAGACAACATAGCAGTGCTCTAGCAGATCCCGCAGTCGCTACCAGCAAAGCTCTCTTGTAGCTGTTATCACATGTGCTTAAGTTGTTTCCACGGGGAGCACAGGCAGAAACATTGACAAGCCAATAACGTACTCAGAACTTGAATGATAGAAACCACCTTTCCTTTTCAGGTATCAAAATGTACTGTTAAAACACCTACTCTATATTAAGAGAAAAGGGAGCAGGAAGACAGTATGACTTTAGTTCACTCCTCTTACTCTTGCATTGCTTTGTCCATATAGACAGTTAATTCCAACTCCACTGCCACTTACTTTTGACTTATAGATTCTATATTAGAAGCACGTCAGCTTTTTCATTAAACACAGACTCGGTCCTAGGGAAAGCACACCATGGATGTGGGAGTTTTTAGCACCTTGGATTTATGACCCTTGTATTCCTCCTCCTCTTCCAACAGCCTACATGCAATCGTATTCACACTTCTTCACTCCAATCTCTTAAGACACCACTACCAGTATTAACATCTCAAAGTCTTCATTATCACTGCAGGGGGGCTACTGCAACTATGAAGACACATTTTTAGTCCACATGTGATGGATGCAATCCATCTATTTCTAATTTAACACAGTGAGCCATGTTTAAGTCACTGGAAGAAATTTTCTTGAGGCTGAAGGCAGAGTTTATGAGCCACTCCTCACCTCTTGGCTTCTTTACCTGTTTTTCTTTTTTTCTTCCAAATGCTTTAAAGATCAAGAGAATAAACGGGAGTTGCAGTACTATACCATAGAAAAGGTGTTCACTGCTGCATTCTGCAGATTTCCAAGTGCTGGAGTAAGAGAACAATTGCTGACATAGAACTTAATGCATTTACTTAATTTGCTTTTACCTGATTAAATAATATGCTGTTATTCTCACTTCGTAGATAGGAATACGAACAGACTAACATGGCTTTATCCAAGGTCCTTTGACACTCACTGGTAGAGCTACCATTAAAACAAGTTGCAACTTTTCCTCATTTGCTGATTATAGGGCCATATTTCTTCCTGCCTTCATTACCTTCAGTGGCACCCTTCATTCTTTCTTTAGAACCTTCTAAGCACCAGGTCAACTGAAAAACTCAGACTGACTTACTGGAAGATGAGTTGTGTTCTGCAGGCAGTTGTGGTGCCAGTACATTGCCACGAGTTGAAATCCATATAGTTTGTGGTTACTTCACTGTGAAGCAGTGACTAAGATGACTGGCTTTGTCTCATTGTCATCTATGGCAAACACCAGTATTGGCTTTAAGGTCTATAGTATACATGAGTCAACTTAAGTACAGTAAAGAGATTTGCAGAACATGGATGCAAAAAGCCAAGATGCTCATGCATATCCAAAATCCTGAATCTTTTAATGTCAACTTACATTATATAAGGGTAATAGGATAACATGATCCTTAGTCTAATTCTGCTTTGCAATTGCTTGCAAAATTATGCAGCTCATGACAAATAAAGTTTAGCCATAAACATTTTTTCTGATTAAATCTCATTGTTAGCAGTGCAGCACTAGCTGGGTAATCTGCTAGCACTGAACACGTTAATGCAGCAGTCTTCCTCTTCATTCCAACTTCTTTTTTTCATTTTTTGTACCTTGAATTGGTACGTAAAACATTTCATGCCTACACTGTTCAACAGACTCAACATTCAAGACCGCATAACACAACTGCTCAAAAGTTAAACAAACGCACTTGAACTTAGAATGAAATGCAATGGTTGGTTTTAGTTTGTCACCACTCTCCCTTCCACATTTCCTTGAAGCATCGTCTCTTCCTTATCAGGGATGTTTGGTCAGTCTACTTGCGAAAACACTTGCCACACTACTGTCACAACAAAGGTCACCTCCAAAAATACACATGGCTCTAGGATTAAAACCTTCAATCCCAGCCCTTGTATCAAAGGTAATAGACTGATACATTGCCAAAAATGTAATAGCATGTAATGATATACTATCTGCAATTAAATGCTATCATTACATGGTCACTGCAAGAGAAAGATCTCAAGTTAACAGAGCCATGCCTCCTGCAGTCTGCAGTTACAAGAAATTACAGGAGTGTTGAGCTTACACTAAGATTTATGTACTGGGTGTGGCTTTCCGTTCAAGAATAATTTTTCCCAGAAACTTATGAAATGTGTTGACAATAAGTACTTAAACACTTCAATAAACTACAGTTTTTCCTACCAGTCTCCTAGGCTGTAATTAACTAGTTCATTCTCAATGCTCTGATCTTGCCAACTGCAATGTGGATCTTGGTGTTGTGGTACAGCTTAGGTACATGCAGAAATAGTTTTGTGTGGACTGTCTTCTTCCATAGCAAAAAATATTCAAGTCCCTGCTCTGGACTGGAGGGCTTTTCTCAGATTGTGGCCAAACCAGATGAAAAAAACTCTTCAATCTTATTTTCTATATGCCAGTTCATTATAATAGCCTGAAGAAAATACCATGATCTCTTTGAAAAATATTCTGTGGAGTAGGTTTTAATTCTGATTGGACAGCATCATTATTTTTTTAGCTAAACAGTCCATACAATTAGAAAATCTTTAAGTTGATTCCTTTAAATCAGAATCACAGAATCTCTTCACTTAGGAAAATTTTCTAATGCTAAAATGATTTTATTACATTTATACATACTGTATCCAAGTAAGATAAACATTAAACTGTACAAGCCAGTGAATTTGCTCCAGGAATTCAAAAGATTAGCTGAACCTTGACATCCATACTGCTGCCAGTGTGGTGGCCCAGGGTCCATGTGTTTTCTCCTTCCAGGAACTGTTCCGAGTACTGAGTTTTTTTGTTTGTTTCTTTTTAAGCATGTAGGTACCATCAAGATGATTTTGTGGCCTTCATATTTCCTGGGGATTTGATTCTGTGCAGCTCATAGCCTGGAACACTTCTCAAGCTTGTCATTATGAGTCTTCAGGTCTTCCTCCCTCTCATCAACACGGAGGAGATATACTGACAGCAGCTCATTGTCATTCCCATGTGCTTTTCTGATTGCCTGAAGTGCTGCTTATGCACTTCCATTATCAAGTCATCCTTATTCATCCTGTTGCTTTGCCATCAAATTCAGAATCTTGTCACTGACACTGATGAGTGATCTCCTTGTTTGCCTGGCCATTCCTTGACAGCTCTAATACTGTTGCACTTGTTCCTGACAGATTGAGGAGGGAAAAAAACTGGCTAGTGCCCTTGAAAATTCATCAATTTTGTCTTCTGTCCACAGGCTTTCACATAATACCATTGTGCACTGTTCCTTTTTCTTATTACTGTGCCAAACTTTATTTTACACTTTTGTAGAGTTATCATCCCAGCCAAGGAAATGGCAAGTGAACTTCACCTTCCAACTATCCAAACATTTTGGTGGTTTGGGAGGGAGATGAGGAAGCAATGAGCAAAGACACCCAATAGAAAGACAGCACAGCAATAAGTGGTATTCTCTGGCCATCTTTCAGCCTGATGCCATGCCACAATACATTATAAAGGTCCAGGTATCAGAATCAGAATGTCTACTTCAGGCACCTAAAATGGAATCCTCTATGACAGAAGTATCTGCATCTTCCTGCAGACTCAAAAAAGAGCAATGGCTGAAGTTCAAAACACTGGCCGAGGGATGTTTGCCTTAAGAGAAAATTTCAAAGAATAGATGAAATTGTTGTTTACATTTTATGTGATATTCCATCTCAACATTCCAGAAACAGGTAAGTCACATAAATAACAAAACCCCTTCTGCATTTGTGATAGGGTAGCTCAAGGAAAGGGTAGTTTGACACGGTGATGAGTGCCCTGAAGTGCAGTTCTACAGTAGCCAAGGCTGGACACGATTACCATTTTCTGAGATGATCTTTTACGTTCATTCCTTAAGCTACCACTTTTACCCTAGAAAAGCTATTTCCCACAGGCCAAAATTTTGCTGTTTCACACGTGAAAATGGGAAAGCCAGAAAGACTGCCAAGTGCATGTGGAAGAATCACTCAGACAAATAGAGCAGTATGCAGTAGCACGTTTGTCTGTGGTTCTTCCAGGTCTACACAAGTGCAAAGTTGCAACACCTAATGTGTGATGACAAATACTGCAACACTTAAACCAGGATAAGTCATTAGACATTCTGATTAAAAAATATAAAAGTAGTCACAAATCAACAACCAGTAACTAATTCTGTTTAATCACAGTATTAAAAAGATCACATTGATAATATTGTTGACATTCATTTCAGAAAGTGGCACTGCAATTCCATCTCTAACAACTTAGCCTTTGCTCACGTGTCAAGGTGAACTGCCACTTTTGATGTAGGTGCTTTAAGTCTACCATGTGTTAATTCTATTTTGCAGTTCATCAGTAAGTAATTCTGCTAATTTCATGTCAATCCAAAGACAGCAACTATATATAAGTTAGCACAAATATGGAAAATGATCTTAACATGAGAATGAGGTGCCCTGCATGCTCAAAGTTTACTGCCAAGAGCTTTTTGTAAGAGGTACCTCAAATACCTGAAGAATCATATATGCTGTTGAATTATGCTTAGCCATCTTGTTCTGCTTATATACTGCAGACATTGCTGTTGAACTCTCCTCTAGGTGTGGAAGATATCTTGACATTTCATAGGCAAAAGTAATGTGTGTAGCTTGCAAAACGTTTTTAATTATCGTGCAGTTGGTTGGCAAGATTGATACTGAAAGTAAGACAGCTAAGTTATAATCATTTCTGTGTGCATGCAAGACATTCAATGAAAGAAAAATAAAATATGGTTGATTCAAAGAAGACGATCAGGGCACTTTTAAAGAAAACTGAGGCCGTAGTTTCTATAAGTACTCAGGCAATGAACTGGTCATATATATTCAAGACTAACTTTAATAGTTAGACTATATTTAATTATTTTACGTCCTGAAAGGGTCATGTTTTTGTTTTTTTTTTCCCTTAGATTGAGAAACATATCTTGGATTTGCTGTTTTATAGTAAGTAGTGGGGAGGAAGACTGAGGATTTTTGTTGCTGCAAAACTGGCACATCAGTTCTTTGGGAAAGGTACTTGCTCATCTCATCAGATATCTCATGTACTAATTAAATTGATGGATTATTGGACAAGGAGAAATCTTCAAAGCTGTTTTAGGAATGCTGGGGGCATTCTGTAGCAACAGAAATGCAAACAGCTTGATGGTTAATGGGATACAACTAAATGCACAAGTAGTATGTTACAATACTGCCTATGGGCTATTAGAGAACCTTCCCTCTCCCCTAAAATACGTGTATTAATGGTGATACATTAAGGAACCTTTCAGCACTTCAACGTGCAGCTAGCTTATTCTTTAGGAAAGTCTGTTCTTTAATCACATTTATTTACCATATATTCGCTCGTAAGCAGCACTGACATGACATCCCAGCCAAGTGTTACTCGCATATAGGATCAAATACCAAGTCAGGTATAGTGCAATATATACACAGACAGCAATTATTGTCTCTAGTATTCTATTAAAAAAAAAAAAAAAGAGAGAGCGAGAGAGAGAGAAAGAGATGTCTGATTTAACTGAAAAAGAAAAATCCTAGCTAAAATGTTACTTCTGTTCAAGCATACATGCAGTTTGATACCATGGTGCCCAAAAAGCATTTAGTAATACTAGAACCTTATTTGAAGTGTGTGGGAGAATAGAGACCTGTGCATTCTGGCAGGATGCAACTATCTGACAATTTCATCTTTACCACTAATTATTGATTTCATATTTAAAGGCTCCACACAGTTCAGATAAAATAAAACACTTCCAAGTTCTCACAGTGCTCTAGAGCATGAAGTCAGATTTCAGTGTTGACCACCATAGAATGGAATGGGACACCATGCCCTCCCTTCCACCCCCATCCCTCAAACAGGGCCTCAGGTTCTTGGAGGCTTAACCACACCAGCCACTTAGTCCCTAACTTCAGTCTTGCTAACTCTTAGCAAGGAGAACTAAAGAAAATTTTCTGAAGTTGTTACGCAAGAGACTTATTCTGAAATCACAATTCCTACATGAAATCTACAATCACAAAACTTATAGTATGTAGGGTTACTAAACATCTTCATATTGATGGAAAGAAGTTAGAGGAATGCATAGTATATTTGAGTCTCAAAAGATCATGACTTACTGAATGGTTTTGAATTCACTGACCATAATGGGACATCAGCTTTCTGGTTACCCACATGATACAGAAACTGTTCCTTGCAGCTATCACCTTATGGTGGAGAGGGAGCACTGACCATCAGGATTCTGTTACCTGGGGAAAAAACAGAAGGTAAACTTCACATGTGGCAGTAGAAAAGGGATAAAAGTTGCCAACCCTGCTTTATCTCTGAACACTGCTAGGACAGACCACCTTCACAGATTCTGAGCAAGGCAGAGGCATGACCAGGTAAGCCAGTGCAGGGCACAACTCACATCACCGCAGAACAATTTCAGCTTATACCATTTAGCAGTTCACCCTTAAAAACTTTACTGCGATGCCACTTGTCACTCATCACTAAAACATTTATTTCTCAAGGATGTAAGCCTTGGCACCACAGTGATTTAGACTGAACTGAGAGAAGCAGCCTAAGGCTACACAGCATTTATGTCACACGACCTCCAACAAACACGTGCTAGGAATGCATTAAGAACAATCATTTCACTAGTATTTTGAAGTTTCTTGCTAGTTTGCGATTGTGATACAACACAGCCACTAGATGATGATAATTGAAAACAAATTTGCTAAACATGCTTTTGCTATCAGTCCTCCTCAGAGGAGAACTAAATGACAAAGACTTAGCTGTCAGCAGATATGCACAGACAAAAAGTTGCAATGGTGTTAGAAATTACATACAATGAAGCTGAGACCTACTTCATGCTTTTGGCTAAAACCAAAACAATTTTAGATGGTGCTGGCAATTTATTTGAAGTCACTTATTCTCCAGAACAAATTTGAGCCAAATATTTGATTGTATTCAGCAGCTTAGTCTGATTTTTCCAACCTTGTTTATGAACAATGGCAGCACTCCAGTTTTATGAAATAAAGAAAAATGACAGAAAAGCTGCTATATTGGATTCTGTCATTTGTAGGAAATAAAGATAACGCAATTACTATTAATGGGTTTAAAGTTTGGCAAGTCAGCCCTGTTAAAAAATACACCCATCTAAAATACCAGATCAGCACAGAACCTGTAACTGATCACTGTTCTAGGAACTGAACATATTTCAGAGTTGTTTTTAAAAAACAGAAGGGGAAATATTGCAGAGTATGCTTTTCACTACAATAATTCTTGTAAAGAAAATGTGACAAAGCCTTGGTGTTCCTTGACTCACTAACACTGATTTTATTCACATTCATGAGGCAATACCAGTGTCTGGCTAAATAAGAATGCTCTTAGGTGAAATTCACTTTCCATTTTATAGTGTACAGGAGCAGAAATGATTACAGGAGAGAAAAAATAGCTGCTTCCCAAATGCCTGACCAGCATGACTTCCCTCTGGATGGCTGTAGAGTCCTTGCTACCAGGAAGTTAGAAGTATGCCTTGGTGCTTTACCTACACGAAGGCAAACTGCATACTTCAGGAAAGGCTCATATGACTACACAGGCAATGACCCCAGCAGAGAAAGAACTTATCTGGCGGAAACATTACTTTGACAGTATAGTTAAACTGTGATTTAGAGACCACATGCCTAGCTCTTACTGCTAAAATTTACTGCTCCAAGTGGAAAGGTAGCCTGCTGCTACAGTATTACGGTACTGTGTACTGTAATTGTGCCTATTTCAGCAGGACACAGGCTGGTGACCATACTCGAGAAAGCTTACATTCAAAGCCTCTGGCTGGCTAGAGAATGGACCTGATATGTTTGCTTTAAAGCAGTATCTAGAACAGCTGAAGGATTACGTTGAACAAATGATTCAGAAAAAGCTTAGATTGCTCTTGGCACCTTGCTTTGGAAGTGCATTTCACACAAACTGTCAGCGCAGGGCTGTGCTGACTTGGGTACCTATGTGTAAAGAGGCCCAAGCAGGTATCATCTTCCCTGCTCAGGCCTCTAAAGCCATATAGGGGTTCACAAACCATTGCTGGTGTTTGGCACTTTCTCATTGATCAGAAAGATAGATGACAGGCAGGAACAAAATCAGGACTATTTATGGTCAGGAAACTGTTTAATATTAAACATTTTTCCCCTTCTCCCCTTGGTAAGGACAAACATTTCTGCTAAAATAACTTCTGGGGGAGCCTCGTTCTTTTTAGGCCGCTAACAAACTTCCTCCTAGACAGGTGAAATTCTCATTCACAAGGAAACCTTCCTCATGTTCTCCAACAGTATCAAACAAGTAGTCAGGGCCACTCTCACACAAATAGACTATACAAACTGCTGACAGCATGCTGGAAGAGGAGCTTTCAGCAAAAGGCAGCATGCAGCATCATGCTTCTTCCAAAGTTAAAATCTTCAGCCAAGCAAGTTATATTTCTTTAAACCCTGATATTTGATAAATTCTTAAACTAGGTATACATTACAGGACAGCCTGATGCCAGGAATGAAACCAAAAGGTACCCTTCCTGATTGCTTTTATTTTTAGTTTAATTTGTGATTACATCAATTCCAAGCAGTTTTAATGTAAATCATAAAAGGCATAGAAGTCATTCCATTCACACTGGAAAGAACTGATCTCTAATACCATCTACTTCAGGATACCGCTTATTAAGAAAAACAAGCTACTGAGGACTTCTCTTGCATTAGTAGTTTTATCACTCTCCTGCAAGTAGTAGCAATGGATTTTTACAAAGCCAGATCAGTCCTTAAGAAGTTGGCTTATTTTATAAAGACATTGGTTTTTTTCATGATCTAGAACCTGCAAAGCCATCCCAGTGCTTTATGACCCTTATATACACATTTTGTTACCCTTTACATAGGAGACTACTTTGCATTGACTGTAAGGTAAAAATATACAGTGAATCAGGTACTGAGAAACAATCAATCCTGAAGTGCAAGACACCCAAATGTTAGTTACTTGTTCCTGCTTATCTGAGTCAGCTGAGGCTTTAGGAGAGAAAGTACCCATATTCCATTATCTAGGTACTTCCTTCTTACTATTTTCTGCAAGAGCCTTCTGAAGAATATTTTGCTATTTTTGACCAGGCCCTGGAACCAAGAAAGTTAATATTCCACAAGAAAGTTGGACTGGAGTTTTATTTGTTGATTCTCAATAGGCTTTGCTTATCAAATACTCTCATTTCAGCAACTTCTACAGTTACTGGCAACACAGTTCTGTATTACAATAAACCACTCTTCATGGTTTAAGAGAATATAAAATTAAGGATTAGCCAGTAAATATTACTACTGCTACCAGACGTCTGTCAGTACCACATGACTCAGTTTGGAATAATCTTTCCCTCTTCTCCCACCTCCCTGATTTTCATGGAGATTTTGATTTTCAACTCACATTGGAGTTACTTTTTATTAAGTTCTGGGACCTACAGATAAGCAAACTGGGGAATTTCTTTTTACATGTAGCCCTCAGCATGCTTTAACCCATTTTGGACACAAATTATATTCCTAATGCACAGTGCTCTGCTGGCTAAATTTATCTGCCGTTGTTCACAGAATCAAATACTCAAATGTAGCAGTCTTGCTTTCTCAGCCCTGCACTATTGTACATACCCACTCAGCTTCCACAGGCAGTCCCACTGGAATGACAAGTAGGGTTGGCTTGTTTGGAGCACAAGGAAACACTTGCCAAGTCATTAGACATCTTCCTTGATACATTTAGCTTTTTTGATCTCACAGGTAATCTGAAAAGTTTTAGAGGATTTTTTTGTGGTTATGTAGAAATTGTGTTACTTAGAGCAAAGAAAGCCCCAGGTAAGCCGAACTGAAATGAAAAACTGAATTGAAACACCTTTTAAAAGACCTCCATCAATCCAAATGTTGTGGATGATGAATCAATTATTTCCACTAATCTATACAGATATACACTGTAAAGGTTAGTAAAATTTCATTTAAGTTTTCTGCAAAACACAAGATAGCTGTTGCTGAAAGTAACTCAGCAACAGAAGATTTTCTTGACTTCATAAACTCTAGTAACTTAAAATAATCTACTTGTTGAATTCATTGCTCAGTCCTTTATGACCATCTACCTTTTCCAGGGGAACTCCACTAAAGATTTTCTGAATATTTGCCTTACCGTTGGTTTATAAAGCAACTATAGCACATACGTGTCTTTCCAAACCACTCAGCTCCCCCTTTCTCCCTCGAATAGTCTTCCTCTTTGATTTATTCCCGAGTTAGTTTCTCATAAGTAGTTCAGATTCCTAAAGGTATGCAGGAGACCAAGCACTGAAGAATGCAGCTACACATACCTCATTGAGACAGTTACCTAATATCCTGGGCATCATTTAAGATCTCTTTAAGGATATACACATTAAAAGATGCTCGTTGCTTTTGTATGACATTTTGGGTAGGGTTGTTGCAGTATGAGATTATGGGAGAGCCTTCTGTGGTTTCTGAACCAGAAAGGTTTGGTAGGTGTGGCTTACCCCTAATTTAGCCCCCCTGCGTTCCCTGCTTTTGATTCTCACAGGGGACTTGCTGAGGCAAGAAAATGAAGTCCTTATTAAAGCACCAGGTGTATTTTTTACTTGCTGTTCTTCAAACAAAAAAGTCAGAGGCTCTAATTTTACAGTCTAATTACTCTATCATAAAACAGTATCTGGAATTCATGTGTTGGGAAGTAGGAGAATAGGTGGGAAGATACAGGTATGAATGATTTCTCTAAATCAGAAGAAGTGTCTCAAAGATCTATTATGAGATGCAGCACTCAATAGATTCTTATTGATTATATTGATACTGCATCTGTGGCTATAAGAGCAAACTACTTTTAAAAAACTTTTTGTCTGACAGCTAGTATTTAAGTCTATATTTGACCAGTAATTCTATATGTTTGCCAAAATATAGTTGATTTACAAGAAAAGTATTGAATTTTAGTATATTATTAGCAGAGTAGCCTATTCAAAAAAATTACAGCTTGGATTTTTTTTTTTTTTTTTTAATATTGAATAACAGTAACTTGTAATATTGACTGTTTTTACAGTATATGTTAGAGAGGTCTTCGTGGACTTCCATAATCCTTCATTAATTAAGTGTATATGTTCAAAATCACTTTGGCATTTCTCATACACTATCATACAGAATCAGGCAAAGAGGTATGAGCTTCATTAAAGAGTTACTAAAAACTGCGAGTATTCACACTCGAAACAGGGACAGTACAGTTACTCAGTTCTTACTGCATTTATCCTGGTTTACGTAACTAACTTGAAGGAATACAGTTTGTCAACAACAAATAGTATGGTCTACACAAAGTCATCTCTCCACTCCTGTCACTGAAGCACACTCTAGAACAGCCCTGCTCACTGACTGTATGTTGTCTGCTATTAACATTCTGCCCCATCTGTGCCCAAAATTACTTTGCCTCCTACTTTTGAGTATTAAACCAAAAACCACAGTAATAAACATTGTAGCTCAAGCATTAAGACCTTCTATAATTACAATTAGAGCGCTGATTCTTTACTGAGAGGTCTATTGCACAGCTGTGAAGTACAGAAGATACTAACTACAGAATCTTAAGTTTCCGGGTGACAGAGTAGGGATTTCTCAATTATAAGACACTTAGAACTGATTTGTTTAAGTCTTCACAGTGCACAGCTCTTCCTTGTAAGATTGATGCGGACTTGCTGGATAAATGCACAGCTGAAGTCATCTAGCTAGTATTTTTTCCTCATTAGTTTTTCTAATCCTCTCATCCTGAATTATTTTTAACACCGAGTTGAGCCATTTAGGACTAAGCTGGCATCATGCCTCTCTAGGGTAAAATACTACTTTTCCAAGAAGGTCATAGGCCTTCATTGTGTTAGAGCAGAGGCTCTAGACCACACACAGTCTTCCCTTTCACATAAATGAAAATACCTGCCTTTTTCACAGACCCTTCAGTCTGAAGGTTGTCTTTTTATTGCAGTTATTAAACCTACCTATGGACCAGGCAAGGCAAGTATGTTCCATCCGCCTTGTCCACCAGTACATGCACACCCCTCTGCTAAAGTCAGCATTGAAAGGGGGAAGAACAGGACTGTTTGTCTTCGGTTGATGTCCTCAAGATGTCATTAAGCCACAGAGCCACTGCAGAAGAGAACTGATGGCGTGCTGTTTCCTACACGACAAAACTTTCTGGGAGTGGGGTGGATGTGGAAGTTTGCAAGTTCTAACAAGCAAGGCTTTGCTACTGCCCCTTTGCAGTGGTCTCATGGTTGGCCTCCACCGTCATGACTGGAAAAAGGGCAGGAAAAGGGAAAGGCAGAGAAGCCAGCCAGAACTTTGGCCAAAGACACTGAACAAGAGATACAAACCAAGGCCACAACAGCGTTCTCAAGCTTATAGCCAAAGACCCCACACAGGGTTCCTTCTGCCTTCCAGAAAATTTCTATTTTATGTCAAGGAGTATCACCTAGCTTCATATTAACAGCTCAATAGGATTTTACAGAAGTCAGGAATTTCACTTTCCCATTTGGCATCACTCTGACGTTTCAGGGCCAGCTTAACTTGGTTGATTCCAGTCTGACAATATGAAGCCTTTTCCAGCAGTTACTAAAAGGATTGCTATTTTAAAATGCAAAAAACATCAATATTTAAGCAAGCAGAATATATATATATGATATAGATTTTAAAATCCAATTTAATTGCCAGTATTCTGCAACACTTCATTATCAAAGTGGGAAGATACAGTTCCCAGCAAGAGGTACTATGCTGCACTTAACCTAAAACTAAACCCAAGAAACTCAACTTTCACTTGGATCTAAAATAGCTCCTCCAGAACGGCAAGGGGCAGCATTAACATTTTTGTACTCATGCAACTTAAACTTGTTTCTGTAAACCTACTGCAGGTGAAATTAAATGACCAGCCTTTATAACCCAAGCCCATCCTACTAAAGTACAGTAAGTTATATCATCTCAGCATCCAACCTATCTCAACTATAGCACTACAGATGCAAAGGCAAATGTGATCTCCATAAGAGCCCTGAAGAGTCTGTACATACCTTTCATGCAAGGTATGCAACACTAATGTGTTTAATTTAGGATTTTCTGTTTGTTCTTAAGGAAGTTTTTAACTTATCCCAAGTTACTGGCAAACTCCTGACACACTAGACAGTCACTGGGAACTTGCACGGAGTTATTCCTTTTAATGCACATGTCCTTGAAAAATAAATTTTCTTTGTGGGGTTCCAGCCTTTAAGTTTATTACCTTTGTTAAAGCATTCCCAAAGAGCAGCTCTAACTTCAAAGGCCAGTGCTCCCTGAAGGGACCTGGCTCTGTACGTCACCCATCTAAACTACATGGAGTTCTACTAGCTGTGGGAAGCAGAAAACTGAACTTGAGTTTCAAGAAAAACCTTTCCAGCACATGAAGCACAGACCTCTCAAATATCTGACCACAGATCTGTTGTGAAGGTATCAAGTCTATGCACATTGCCTAGCTACAAAAGAGTTGGAGGCTTACAATTTTGACTAAAAACAAATTAAATATATTTTTTGGGGTCTGCTTTCTTCAATTCTAATGCAGTAAGTAGATACTTTGAGAAAGGAAGAAACTGGAAAAGTCATCTGTAAAACAATAGTAGGTTGAAACAGGAAACAAGTGTTCACTCTTTTTCCCTTTCTCAAGCACAGGTAGACAAGGAATGCAGTTACTTCACTGCATAGCATTACTTGGGACAGTTCTCTAATGGGAAAAAAGATCTTATTTCAGTCTCCCAGGAGAGATGGATGCAAACATCTGGTTATGATGTTGGAATCTATACATAATGCTTAATTTTCAATACCTCCAGGCAAACAGCATCCCAATTTTAAGAGTAGTATTTATATTCCATCTTCTTTCATTCTACGTGGTAAACCACTTTTTCATAAATTTTCCTACACTTCATTTTGCAAGTAGATGAGTTTAGGCAATCTTCCTGTCTTTTGGGAATTGTGGTATGTAGTGAAGTGGCAACCAGCCACTTCATATGGTTTTCATCGCCTTCAGTCCAAACGACCCTTCTCCATTCTATTATGTGAACTAAAAGAGCTAGAAGAGAATTTACATAGCACAGATATGAAGATATCACATAATGTGTAAAAGAGGAAAAGAATTTAAGAGCCATACAATTTTTTTTTTTTTTTTTTTAAGAGTCCTTATTTGTTTCCTTTAGGTTCCATATAAGGTAGTTATTTACCATTATGCAGTGACTATTTTTGGTCTGATGAGAAGAGCCCTTGCCAGCCCTCCTGGGTTCTCATTCTGTCTGGGTAGCCTCCCCAGCCAAGTTCTCTGAAACCATGAGTTCATAATAAATACTTTTTCCTAGCTGCTTTACAAATATCATCATCGCTATAATCCCATAGAAACACAACGTTGGAAAGGACCTACAAGATCATCTAGTTCATAAGACTTCTGAAAAAGCTTCTAACAGTACCATTTGGCGTATTACCCATCAACAGAATTTTTCCAAAGCTTCCTGATTATTCATGAGTGGACCCTATGTTTTAACAGTTATGGAGATGTGTACACCACAAATCAGGGCTGCTGTTTACCTCATAGCACAACTAGGGATAAAAAAACAACCTGCAGCTCTTCCCCAGCTTTTCTATTACTTGACCAGATTATGCTCTGCATTCCCAAAAGCTACACTAAGCAAAGGCAAAAGTATGCATGCTTGCATTTGCCATGAATGCTCCCGTAACAATACTAAAGAAGCAGCACCACTATAGCAACTCTGCAAAGCTGCTACACAGCCAGTGTAATCTTCCTTCCACAGAAGGAAGAGCTCTTCTGCAATACAGAGAATAGTAGTAGATAATAGCATCCAAATGCAAATTAAGATATTTAGTACTATTAACTTTGTCTCTTGGATTTTAAGCAGCAATCTATTAATATCAAGACAGAAAATTCATGCTTGCTTGTTTGCCAAAAACTGGTTTATCCTGATTTTTCTCATTCTTAAAAAGTCTATTAAAGTTAAGGACTTATCTAAAGAGATGGATACTGTAGCAGATGAAGCCTAGGTAAATTGTTCACCAGTAGACATAACTTTGCTGCCTCCAGTTTGATTGAACCAACCCCAGTTGCATCCCATCGGATTTGAGAAGATGCTCCTCCCTCCTATGAATAATGCCTTGAATAAGCTTTCCAAGATATCTTTCAGGCTGTCAGCAGTCCTTATACTTGTCATTTAGTAGCTGTACTGCTAACATGCCGTCAGCTAGAAGTGCATTCATCTTATTAACTAACTTCTGAAAGCCCATGGTCCGTTTTCCATTCCAACAGATTCAGAAAATTAAATTAAAAATTACATTCACAACAGAACCATCAAGACATTGACATACCCCCTTCTGCTATGAGTAATAGCCAGTGTTTCAATTTTTCAACTTCAATAGAGACTGGAGTTTTTCAATTTCAGTGAACTCCATTGAGATACAGAAGCCCTTTGCAGCAGATTGGAGATGAAATAATCAAGCCCATATATTTTGCTGATAACACTTCACTTCAGAAGTCTCAGGTGAGTATTAGTTATTTACTAGAAGTCAATCCATTATTTAAGCAAGGCTTTTTCTAGCTATATTGTGTGGTCCTGTAGTTGGAAACATGTAAGTGAAGATTTAAACATTCAGAAAGCCAATCCTTTGAGAGAAATGAGAATCCCAGTTTCCAAGCTCTTAAGGTGACAGCCTAAAAATATATTTCTTTTTAAGTACTAAGAGGAAGATTGCCACGACCTTGTTCTTGTCAGCATGCTATTTAGAAATAAAATCCTGATTTGCAAAGTGTCAGATAAACACAGCTGTGCACATGTGCTCACTTGATTGCAGACTGCATGCACAGCTTTGTTTACATGGGCCAAATCAGCCTGAAATTGCATTTGCAATCTTCCATCTCACCAAGTCAGCAGAGGCTTCACAGGGTCTGCTGGCTATAAACTGCCATCATGGACACATTTAGCTTATTTTTTTTATACTTGAATATCCATACTTCTCTTGTGTTGATACTATCCTAATGGTTTCTAACAAAGTTATAAGGGCCATAAATAAAATATTTGAACAGAGATCTAGAAAATGACCCTATAAAAGGCTGGCTGTTGCATCATTGAGAGTTGGTCACAGTTGTTGTGTAGCAAGTCTGTTGCTAAGTTTCTGGTCCAGTTCCCCTTCCACAAAAAAGCCTGTCCAAAGTCAGTTTTTTTTCTCCTTTCATAGTTTTCATCATTTCAGAATGGGAAACTCAGTAGTAAAAGGATTGCCTCAATAAGTTTATATAAAGCTTCATAACCTACCTTGAGTCTGTTTTAACAGGTATTCTTAATTAAGTTGATGCGCAGAAGAAACTCATGCAAGCTTAGCTATGTCTGCACAGTGTTCTTTAAAGGGTACAATATGCTTTTGAGCTAAACGGTCACCATACAGCACAGAAATTTCCCTTCTAACTCATGCAACCCCAAATCTACACCAGAAGCAAAGAGCTTCTTCATCATTTAAAACAGCTAAAAGCTTTATGACAGTTCAGGTTTTTGCACAGAGTAAAGTTTCCCAGCAAGGTGATGTTCTACTCCAGAAGAATTACAGCTGTTTTATTGTATCATGTTTACAGGAAAAAACAGATTGGATACATAAGTTTAGGAAGCGCTACTTGCTGCTATGATTGAAATAACTTTCAGTTAAAAGTATATGCGGGTCTGAGTAAGAAACTTAAGTATCATAAGATTTCAGCTTCAATTTCAAATTTCTTTTGCTTAGCTAGAATTGATCAGATCCCAAGGGAAGGTGAAGACTAGTACTCTGGAAAACACTTTTGCTCCCCCAGGAAGGGTGGTAGCAGCAGATACAGCCTAATGAAAACATGGGATTAACTTTGCTTTTACCTCAGAGGCAGTTTGACCAAGTCAAACACGGCTGAGAAGACTGTCATAAAGCATTTTGATGCAGAATTTTTAATCAAAGATGCATGTGATAATTTCTTAAGTTTTAAGGCCAACATGAGCCAATAAATCTAACAAGACCACTGAAGCATAGGTCATTAAGGTTCTTGCAAGCTCCTGCATTCAGTACAGAAATTCAATATATTCAGCCAGTCCTCAGTAGACAGCTTCTGCCACAAGGATGGATCAAGACAGGCCAAGGCTAAACACTGCCAGGGGAGATTCTACACAACATCCATATCCTTCTAGCAAGTTATCCTCCTTATATCTTATAGAAAATATCCTATTTTAATCTGGGCAAAGTTTTCTTCCTGATTGCGAGTTGAATAAAAGGTATGATCTTAAGGATTCATAAAGACAAACCAAACAGACATGTAAGAACAATTAATACTTAAGATCCCTGTCTGATCCATTTTTACCACGTCTTATTGTGCACTGTTGTTCTGAATTAAAAGGCAGGCAACTTTCTTGCTTGTGCATATGCAGTTATATTCAAAACAATCTACTCCAGCCATTGGAGTTGAGGACACCCTGGCACCAGCAGTGATTTCCTAGTTCTCTTCTGCTCAAAAGACAGTTGTTCACAAGGGTCTGGAATTAAATGAAAACAGGTTTCACAGAAGAATGAGACTAGGAGAGACAACTGAATTTACCAATTGCCAAGGAAGTTTGCTACTTTAATCACGATGCTAAGATGCTTCCCTAAGTTCTCTGAAGGTTACGTGCCCAGTTTCCAACCTGCCTGATAACTCTTGGACAAAGTTACCAAGGAATTTAAGACACAGCATAGAAAAAAGAACATTCAGCCAACTGCTGTGCCCACCTGCCTGGCAGCAAGTCTGCATTCAGCAACATGCACACAAAACTGCTCCTTTTTTCCATGGAAAGGGATGGGACTATAGCCTTTCTTCATGTTTCATCTTAATCGTGCATCATGCCTGATGTTCAATAGTTTCTGTAAGATGACTCAGTGAGGTCCACAGTCAGGAAGCTACAGCAAAAAGCTTTTATGCATCAAGAGAAACAGATTCTTCAAGATACTTATAATCAAAGGATACTAAAGAAGGTTGTCTCATTTTTATCCTTCCCAAAGTATCTACTTTGGCAAGTTACTGAAGGATTATAGCTGCAGGTCAGCTAGAGACTCCTTGATGTCTGAGAAAGGTCTCTTGTGTAAAAGAAAAATACTACCAAGCTGGGCAAGTGGTCTCAGTAGGTCAAGAAAAATACTGACCTTCTCTTCAAATTCCAGAGACATGAGGGATCTGAGAAGAAATGCAAGTTTTTTCTTCTAATAAAAGTTACACAAAGGCTCCCTTCCTGCAGTGGCCTACACCAGAGATTCCCCAAAGCAACTTCACACTTGGCTGTGGCTCTGTGGAGGACTGTCAGGGCAAAGGAGGCTTACACTAGCTGGTTAGCTTTCAGCTGTTCTGATACATAACTTCTTCTAATACATTTCCATACACACAGCTTTAAATGTATCCAGAAATTACCACTTGAACAAACAAGTCTCAGAGCCAGGGACTCAGTACTGCGAAGGCAGCAGCAGTTTAATCAGCTCAAGCACAGAATGAAATTTGGCTCCCATCCCTTTCACAGCTGCACGACCTTTCCTGCCCAGCTCTTGAGCATGGAGCCTGGGAACGGGGAGAAATGTTGTACGTGAGCAGAACACAATAGGAACATTGTTGTAGCTCCCATGAGGCAACAGCATTTCGGAGTATGCTTATATGCACAGTTTGAGCAGACATTAGTGCTCACTACTCTATTTTTTACCATGCTTTTTTCTTTGGAAGATTTTAAGCTAATAACTAGCAATAAAGACAGATTTTGGAGTTAAGATGTGGCAGCTCCCACTTTCAAACAGTAAATTACTCAAATGAGAGTTCACATCAAGAATATTTACTTTTATCCAAAGTACTCATTACAGTGCAGAAATAAGTGAAAGCTTAACTTATTAATAAAACAGCAAGCTTTTGAGATCCTTCTTCAGCAGGAGGAATAGAAGTCTCAGCACCTTAGTTATTTCAGGAATTGTAAGACCATATATCAATTGAATACCAATAGGTTCACAAGTATTCCAATCTCAGTTTGGAGTATATGGAAGAAGCTGTGTTTAGGGGCAGCTATAGAAGTGATCATTTGCAGCGAACTTACAGCTACAGCAGAAGCCAGTCACCTTTTGCAGAGGATCTCTGCAACACAGTCAGATTGGATATTCACACTTACTGAAGTAGACCCAGTGGTTAACAATCCACTTCAGAAGATATTTTAAAGCAATAGTTATTTTAACGTACTAGTTCACTTAGTTTCCAAGCAGGTTTTTAAGGAAGTGAAGCAGCTCCATCTTCTTCCTTCAAAATTTAGGTGAAAACAGAGCATTTCAACCATTTCACATTTATGCTCTAGCTCTACCTGAAGGATGCTAACCATTGCTCACAGCAGGATCTAGAACCTAACAGATCAAAGTACTCGGGAAGAAAAAATTAGTATCACAAGTTAAGATGAACAACAGCCCCCCCCTCCCCTCCCCCCCAATTAAGAATGACAAGACTATTTTACTTTTGTAGCAAGGGAGCAAGGGGAACTGTCTTTTAGACCAGAAATTGACTAAATATTCAGAAAGCTGTTTTTACAAGAATGATTAATAGCTGTATGTTCTTGCCCAGTTACAATAAATACTGCCAGCTGGATTTGGAGACTTGAAATAACATGAACTTTAAAGTTCACACACTGGACTAGGATTTTTTGTGCCATACAATTGGTAGCTGATGGATTCCAGTTGATAGATTCTCACTGGTCACTAGTCCTATTTAGAACTATAATCAGATTGAAGAAGGTAGAAATCCCCCCAGACCAAAGTTCTACAGAAAAAAAAGACTTCAGGAGAAAGTCTGATTCTATTTGTTTAGTCTACACAAGAATGACCAGATTTTCTGAACTGATCACATTGTTTTTTCATTGGCACTTAATAGCCCTATTATGTCCAAAAATAAGGGTTGCCATTTTAGGTGTTTACACAATTACAGAAATTCTTATCACTGAAGAGATACTCTGGAGTTCATACCATAATGAGAAAGGCTATGATAGGCAGCTATACCTTTACTGTTCAAGACTCCCCCATTTCTCCAGTGAAACTACTGGTCCACTCCTGGAATTAATTTTTTTAACTACGCAATGCTACAGACATGTATTGAGATGCTTAATTCATCATTTATTTTATTTTTTTTAAACTGCTGAGCAAAACCTATTTCACAGATCCCAGGATAACATTCCATAAATTTCTGGCCAAACGCCCTTAATACAGATCCAGGACTTTCTTTGCATTTTGGTTCTTGAACTGCACATCCACACTGGCATAATTAAAGCTGATTGGAAGAGGAAGCTGGATGGGGACAGGAATGCCTGCTCTACTTGTTTTGTGTGAGCAAGGAATCACACATCCAGGAAAAGCAGTTGATTGTTTCAAAGTCAGTGGGTGGCTCTTGCTAAATCTGTATTCCTTAGGGAAGATACTAAAACCCTATCCAGGACAGTGGCAGGTGGTGGAGCCGCATTGTTTTAAGACGAACTTACGTGGGGAATGTTGCAGAGTTTGGCTTCTGCAATCCTTTTCTGTAACCTGCTTCCTGGAGCTGTTCCAAGCTTAGCTACTGTATATTTAGCTATGGGCATGACCAAAGGTAGGCAGCTCAAACTACGAATTGTTGCAGGTCTTCAGCCAGGTCACAGCAGAGCGGGTGCAGACTTGAGGATGCTGCAGTATCATGACAAAGCAGCCATCAAGACCCAATTATACCTTTACACAGAAGTCTCAGGAAATGCAGTGGAAGTGACCTGTGCCAACAACTTGTACCCTGCATAAAAGGCTAAGACAACAGAACGAGTTACAAAGATTGAAGCTACTTTTTCTGTACATGTACAGGTTGATTTACAACACAAAACTCAAACTAGACACAGAGGGAGAGCAGACAACAACTCAGACACTTCATAAAGATATCCTACCTCTGAAAAGAGGCTCAAAGCCAGGTAAACTGCCCCAGAGTACAGCCGCATCACAATATATCAAACTTATCATTATTGCTGCAGGTGTTAAAGGTAGCATCACTTTAACTGTGATTAGTTTCTGTTTCAGACAACTCGTGCAGAACCCAAAACAGCCTGAGATGACAGTGACATAAGGACCACTGCAGAACAACTCTGTTCCAGGACCACAGGAACAGAGAAGGCCTTGAGTCACCTTTAGACCCTTTCAGCTACAGTTACTGGCTGGAGAAGTTACAGCTCATATTCAAAGCAGGATCTGGTCATACTATCAGAGTGCCAGACTGCAAGCTGCTGAAAAATCTAAGATGTTCAACTGGAATACAGCTTTGACAAAAGCAAGATGAACTCCTAACCATGCAGGGCAGATTTACTTCCACACAAGACTTCTCTGAAGTAGTGCAACACACTAATACGTTAACAGGAGATCCAGAAACGTAAGACTGTAATGGTTTTTATTCCATTGATGATTTATTCTGTCCATGATTTCAAGCTTGTTCCGTAGCTCCGTCTTTTAAAGACCTCCAGGGATGGTGACTCAACCACTTCCCTGGGCAGCCCATTCCAATGCCTAACAACCCTTTCGGTGAAGAAGTTCTTCCTAATATCCAACCTAAATGTTCCCATTACACAATTTAATAGGAATTACCTTGTCAGCTTTGGGTTACAGATTTCCATTTTCTCTACTTTTCCAGTGGGCTGACTGAACTTGACCATAGTTACATATGGAAAATCTAAACCCAAATTTCTAAACTCCATAAAGGGGTATAGTCAAAAGGCTGCCCTCCTTGTTCTTCCAGAACACATACTAAATTTATTATAAAATTTTTTAATCAGCACATTGATATGCAATGTAGGGAAAACCAGACTTCTATATATACTGCAAGCAGTTGTGGTTAAATAAAATCACAGGAAGGAAAAGTCACAGAACCTTTCTTCCCACAAAATACTAGATATCACCGCCTCTTATTTACAATTTCTTTTCAGACAAAGGTAAACAGAACAGAACACTGAAATAGCTCTTCTCAGCCAGAGAAGGCATACAGCACTTTTTGGACTGAGTATGATGCAGCTATAGATAGCATAGGGGACAAATGAGGCATTAATTCTGAGTGCTCCACTGGTGACCTGTCCATTTTGTGCTATTTGTTATGAGGTTAGCATGAGGCTAAACAGAGGTTAACCTCTGATGTGCACACAGCATACAGGGTCTACTTCCTAACATCACTAAATCTGCACAGACAGGCAAATGTTCCATTTCAAGCCAGAACATTTTCAGGACTCCTTTGCACTGCCACGATGACTTGTCCATTATGATAAAAGCAGAACTCCAGCTATACTTGTTTCACCTTGCTTTGAAAATTCCACTTTGCTTTTCCCTGGTCTTGTCTTTTATCTTAACTCTGCATAGTATTAGATAAAAGAGGGTTGGTAAAGAGAAAAAGTACAAATGTCTTGCTAGGGTATTTTTTGGTTCCTTTTGGCTAACAGAACACCACAAAGGAGCTTGATCACAGCTCAAGATCAAACCATGCACCTATTTATGCAAATTTACCCAGAATCTCCACAATATATATTAATCATTAGAATTCAACCCATAATCTGATCCCACAAGAAAGCCTATCCTGAACTAAAAAAGCAACACAGGAGAAGAGAAACAACTGGTTCACGCAGGTCACTTCCATCAGTTTTGCTTTTTCTATTTAAGTTTTCAAGTAAGCTTTAAGTAAAATACACAGTTTAAAATGAGCACCTACCCGCTATTACCTAGGCGCATGGCATATTAAGCTGCTTCGACATTAAGAATCTCCAGTGTTTTGTTTTCTTCAGGATTTAACTTGTATATTCAACAACAGTCAGCTAGTACAAGGGTTTGGGGTACATGACATGTATCTTAATTCCCCTAATTAAAATCAAGGAAGCTGCCCTACTATAAACCTTTGCCATCAGATGGCAAACTGTCCCTATTCCTAACAATATTAAAGCTTTTAAGCCATTCCACCCTGGAAAAATCTTTCCAAGTGAACAGTTAGGTTTTTGTTCACGCTTTAGTCAAGATAAATCATACATCCCTTCACAGAAAACAGATTCTGTAGTTTTCTAGTTTCACAGAAAGATAACAATGCTTTAGCTGCGAAACTAGGTTTTTAATCCAGTGACGCTCATTTCTAGATAAATCCTACTTCAGAAGAGTGATAATTCTCCCATTTACACAAATATAATGACAATCTCTGTAATCATTCTTACATCACACTGCATTAAGCAAGCAGAACCTTGTCCAATACATTAGTTCTGTACTTTGTGCAGTCACTTATACTTTTAAAAGTGAGTGACATATTGCCCTATTAAAATCCCCCAATCTTTTCCCCAGCAGAAGTGTTTTACACATTTATATACAGAACATCATGGAAGCTAAAAGCCATAGGATACAAAATCCCAGGGGCTAAGTCATCCTCCTCATACCTATTAAGCAGTATTTTGGCATAACTGAATAGCTCGCTGCCATTGATGGAATCCCATTTGACTTATTTTGAAATGCACATCTGACAGACAGGTACTAGGATGTTACAGCATTTTAACCAAAACTTGGATTAAGTGGTCAAAGATAACATCTACTTCATGCGCCTATGTTTAGTTTCAACTCAGAGGATTCTTCGCAGATCTTTCAACAACTCTGAGTGTAATGCAAACAAATTTGGAATAAATCAAAACTTTTATTGGATAATACTTAAATACCTAACACCCAACACTAACCACCTTATCTGATTTCTCCACACATGCTGAGTATAGTGAATCTCAGTAATTACAGAGTGAAAAGACAGGAGTGTCAAAAGATTTACAGCTCTATTTTTTACTTGCTTTCCCATTCTGATATTATGATCACATTTGTGGATATTTCATTCTTAATCTCAGAAAGCAAGCCAGCTCCTGGTGTATCCCCTTTCATTATTACCATCTGCAGGAGTTTGTCTGAACTAATGCTCAGGGGCGCAAATCCTCACCCAGAAGAAAAGTAAGCTGCTGTTTAATGCTGTCTGGTCTGAATGACTAATCTCATACTGGAAACAAAATATGAAGATACGCAAAATCATGACATTCAATTCCACCTACTGCTGCATGATAAAGCAACATTCTACATAGCAATAGTGATTTCACAGTGATTTCAGTCTCCTTATTTCCTCCCAGGCAATCTTTGTGCCTCGTTAGATTATGACAATTTTCATTCCAGTTATGCAGTGTCATTTCTGTACTTTACCTTTGAGCTGTACACACTTGTAAAATATGCACCTTAACTTTGATGTTATTTCAGCTTTACAATAAAGTTGCAAAAGCTACCTTAAATTGCAGGATGCAACTGTTAGGTAATACCTTTAACACTATTTAGCCTTTTTGGTTATCCCCTTTATTCTTCAAAAACTCTTATTTCCCTAGTAGCCACAATGTCTTGTGTCAGCCTTAGAAGCCTTATACCTTATCACAATGCCAAATAAGATACTAGCACTGAGGACTCAGCATCACTGCCTTATAGGAGCTCCCGAAAGCTATTTTCTGATTCAAGCTTCATGCATGAGTTGTTGTTTTTTTTCCAGCTCATCACTGACTGTAGATTCAATCTGCTCGAGGGAATCATTTATCACCATACTTGATTCCCAGGTGCATAAGACATGCTAGTAATTCTCCATCTTGGCCATTTACTTCATTGCAATGAGACCAAAAATTTTATTTGTGGTGAATTCTGGTATGCAAAAGATCATTTTACACAGAAATGCTCAAGCTGCTAGCTGTATACCTCTACCCTTCACTTCAGCTTTTTTCTTTAGCCAATTCATCTGACTTAAGTAGCAACACATGTATGCTGGTGCCACCTCATTAACTCACTAGTAGTAGACCAATTTAACCCCACTGAAGATTTGGCACAGTAACTTCTATATTGCATCAACATGCATTTTTTCAGGCTGTACTGAATATATTGTGATTCACACAAACACAAGGAAAAAGCCAAGACAAATTTAACCTGATCCTCACAAACAACACTAAGCTGTATTCAGGGAAAAGCTACAAATATGGGTTGAAAACTGTCAGTTGCTTCCAGTGATAACAGCTGGTAACAATCCTCCAGCATCTCTGAAAGTAGTAAAACCTAGAGCATCGTCACAGCCAGCTGTTCACCATCTGGGATTTCTCTCACATTGGAAGAAACCTTTGGCTCTATTTGAGGTAGCTTTGCAGCTCCTTCAAGCAGATGTACACAATCTAAAGCAAAACTAAGTTGCAGAACTCAAAGCAGATTTGTTTTTGTTTTCGGTCCACAGCTTAGCTTCCCCAGGTCTGTATAAGTAGCTCAATGACAGGTCTAGTGTGCTGGGTCTGGCTGGGATGGAGTTAACCTTCCCTGAAGCAGCCCATGCAGCGCTGAGCTCTGCACTCGTAGCTAGAACAGGACTGGTATCACACCAGTGTTGTGCCCATTGCTGCACAATACTGGCACTGCATCAGGACCCCCTCCAACCCCCCAAGAGCCAGCAAGCTGGGGGTGGGCAGGGGGTGGGGAGGGGACATCACCAGGGCAGCTGACCTAAACCCACCAAAGGGATATTCCATACCGTACGGTGTCGCACTCAGCAATAAAACGTGGGAAAGGGGAAGGAGGGGGGGACTCTCGTTGTGGAAGCGTCTGTCCTCCCAAACAACCGCTATGCGTACTGAGGCCCTGCTTCCCAGGTTGTGGCCGAACATCGCTCGTTGATGGGAAGTAGAGAGCAACTGCTTTTCTCTCTCTGTGCTCCCGCGTGGCCTTTTTTTTTTCCTTTTCCCTTTAATTAAATCATCCTTATCTCAACCCTTGAGCTCTTTGTGTCGTATTTTCTCCCCCTTCCTCTTTGAGGAGGGGGAGTGAGTGTGGCTGTGGTGGAACTCGGTTGCCCACCCGAGTAAAGCCACCACATCTAGACACTGCTCCACTAGCTCTTTCTATCTGCTCACCTTTTATCCTGTCACCTGCATCCCTCCCCTCCTCTGCACTACACTACATGACCAGAACAGTAAGGTTGTCAAGTTTAGCCTCACGGAATCTTTCTCAAGCAGATAGTCAGGTATGAAAAACCGAGTGCTGTTACATTTTAGCCAAACCCTATCTTCCATTGCTCACAAGAGAAGTATCAGCAGTAATAAGCAATTATCAGCATCGAGAATAAGTACACTAGTGATGTGCATATACATACATATCTTCCTACTGCGTATAAATTTCCTGCACAATACATTAATTTCAGTTTTCCTATGCTTTACTGTTTGTTTTTTTAACAGTTGCAGAAAAGTGGATAAAATACCAGTGTTGAGTATTTGCCTGATAACTTATTTAATTCCAGTGGTTAAGGGGAATAGTGCATGGCTTCCGAGACAATACTTCCATCAAATTGCTTCTGAATCAGTCTGATGTCACCCTGAGTTAACGTGTTCATAATGAATAATGCATTAGGAAAGGTTGATTTTCCAGATACAATAAGGATACAATTTTAACTTGGTATCAGCACTGTTTTACTTTTCAGTATCTTCACACAGTTATTTCTGCTACTGCAGCATCACTAAGCCAAAAGAAAAATATTTGTCGCAAGACAATATATTCAGCTGAATTACATCATCCCCTTTGAAAGTTTGCGGCTTGAAAACTAGATACACACAGCCATGTGAGCTAAGAATTGACTGGAGATGCTTCTAGTCATGGACCTCTACGGAAGCCTGTACCTCCAGACCACCTAACGCAAATCACAGCTGTTCCTCCACACTGCTGCAAACCCAAAACACAACTTGGCCTGTTTACAGTTTCCCTATTCATCAGTTAAGTCTGACCTGAAACTAAACTAACACGTTGCAGGCTAACCATCTTCACAGGTGCTCCACAGAACCCAACATTTCATTCATCAGTGCTTGGAATTAAGCAGTTTTTATTCAGACTGGCTTTGTATCAGTGCAATGCATTACAACAAGGGGCAGTAGCTAATGCTTTAAGCACTAGCTTGAATAAAGGTACGTGTTTTTTCTGTCACAAGTTCTAAGCAGTTAGGAAAATTTAACAGCAAATTCCACTACAACCAAAACCAAAGTGGAGCTTCCATGATCTGATAGCTTTGGGGTCAAAATTCTTGATGTGTGTACACTAGGAGTAGACTGGAATAAATTCATATCTTACTTCATTATCTATTCATATCTTACTGAACAAATTTCTAACAAGTATCTTCTAACAAAGATAATTGTAAAACCCAGACATCTGCTATTTGTCTATGGAAGCACATCGGTTTTGGAAAGAAGAGCAGCATGACAGAATTGTCTTTACTATGGAAATTGTTTAGCACACAACTCAAGCAGCAAATTTCCAAACAGTGCTCCTACATTAGGAAGAGCTTGTCAAGAAAGCACTTCAGTCCACCTTTGAAACAAGCTATTTCTGGCCAAAAATACTATTTACGAAAAAGCATAAAAAAACCAGCATCACTAATAAGGTACCATAGAAAGCAAGTTGAGACCATGTGTGTCTTGAAGTTTTATTAACAGCAAAGTCACGGCTGTCTTAAGAAAATGTTGTAATTGAAGTTGATGGCTAGCTCTTAGTACCTCAGCTTTAGGGAATAGGTAGGTGGTAAAAAGACTGCATGAGTGCCTGAGCATCCAGGATAAGTGATTCTAGCTAAATACTACTTGGTAAGGATGTGGGAGGAACGACAGTCCCAAACACAAGCCTTATAATCAAGCAGACAGGGAAGCATTCCTGTGGTGCAATAGCCCAGCCCCAAGTTTCCAGTAATTGATAAATCCTTCATTTCCCTCAAAGTAAGAGTCTTCCTGCTGCCCTCCATTTCCTCTACAACTCTAGAGGAGATTCAGCGTCTTGCCATTCTTTAGCATGCTGAGCTTCTCAACTCAAATGCTAAGTTAACTGACAGAAGAAATCGTGTTAAGCCATTCTAGGCAAGGTTTTCATTACAAAACCCAAACTGCCCCACAGAAGTCAAATCCTTCCCCAAAACAATTCCTCCGTGCCTCAGAAAGGCACAAATCAGTATATGGACTTCATAACTTGGTACAGACTGTCTACAGGTACAGTCCTTATCACTCAGTTTTGAGTCTGGTCTTTTAGCAACTTACTGTGATATATTAAAAAGAGACTTGCTCCAGAAAGAAGCGAAAGCATTAATTTCACATATTTCTGGCTGCCATAAATAACTGAATAAGTGAGATTTTAGAGGACACTACCCTAACCAAGTACTGCACACCCCAAAATAAACTTGTACGCTTTCTGCATTTCAATGAAAAATGGAATTATTTACAGCCATGCAGCAGCAGGAAGTCTAACAGGGCTGTGATTCCACATTTATGATGCAGGCTTTCAAATGGTTATTTCCCTTTGGAACAAACACCATTCATGGAGGTCCAAACAACAATACAGTTCTATTCTATACTCCACTATGATTTTTACTTAAACCTTTTACCTTAGACATCTCCAATCTGTTTTTCACAAAGGGGGAAGCATCTATAGCTTTTATTCTGACCCAAGGCCAATCTGGGCCTTGTTAATTCTCTGAATATTCAGAAACGCTATTTATCAGGTATAGTGTACCTCCTAGAATACTAGTTACATAACACAAGGCAGAAGACTAATCTAGTATTTCCATAATAAAGCAATCAAACCATTTAAGCAAATGGAAATAGCTGCAGAAGAACTGTGTAGCATAGGCTACAGCATCAAGCAGAATACAGAAGAAACCCTAATTTATATGCTAATTAACCCATATGCAAGAATTACAGGGTTAATTAAGCATCTCATCCCTCCCACAAATTTATCTGCAGCAGACAGGTAAGACAAGAAAGAAATCTTAGTATTTGATTAAATTATCCATAAGCCATAGTCATTCTGGGCCTCTTCTCTAAACAAACCCAAGTTAACAATATTTACTTCAAAACATCAAGATATACCAAGTTCTGGTAAAGATTTTAGAAAACATTTAATTTCAAATTGAAAACAGGATGGATTCTGCATTTAGATTACATCCATTTTTAGTACCAAACATGAAATATCATTTGATAAAGAAAAGTCACTTCAATAGTTACACAGTAAATACTTCTCTCACAAACACAAACTCCTAATCAATTTAGAAATAACTAGCATGCAAGAAACCCGTTAAGTTTAAATTAAATTCTTATTTTCAAGCACAGTGTGACCATGTCTCAGCACAGAGGCTTGTTACCTGGTAATTCTTTTTAGCTCTATTGTGAATTATCCTGTGCATTGTCTGTGACACCACCCCACCTACCTCAAAAGCAATATTCTCTACTTAGAGTCAAGCAACTACGTTGCAAATGTTAAGAGGAACCCATATGTAGATGAGATTCTTGGCTATCCTAATTTTATTCTTTGAAGACTGGAAAAAATCCTTAGAGTTAAGTTTACTATCGTCTTTATACAGGTATTGACTTGAAGAAACATCAACAGCTGCTTTAACCTTAAGACATAAAGACTACAGAATGGTTTCTTAGGGAAGCACACAAAAGCCTTTGTGTTGGGAGCAGGTCTCAGGCACACCTCTAGCTGGCAGGGCCAGTGAGTAGCTCAAAGCCTCCAGTATAAAAGCTATCTTGGCAAGTGGGCCAAGGCCCTGGCTTAAAAAGCTAGGGACAACAGTTAGTTTTCCAAAGACTGTCCTGCAGAAGAAGAGAAAGTGGTGCTGGTCTTTCATGGATTCCAAATCCACACATTCAGGAGGATATTTTTGACCTTGCTGGAATCCTGCACCAGAGCAGGAGGAGAAAGCTGATTTTTTCTGCTGAGATGGAACAGGCTATCACTTTAGAGACTGCAAGAAATCACATTTCGGTATTTCCCTCAGATGTAGAAATGACTCTTCCATGCTAATTGGGATTAAATATTTCAACTTTCATCTTTAAGAGAATCATGCTGAGAACAAAAAAAAAAAAAAAAAAGATCAGTTTTAAAAGGCATAACAGTTCATCAGATATCTTTCCAATGATTTAGTAAACTCTGAATGTAGCTTCCAGCATCAAATACATATTGGAAATGCAGGAGCATCTAACACAGAAAGACAACACAACAGAATCTTCCATAACAGCTTGTGCAGAACAGTCCTGGCACAGGTTATTTCCCTATTGTTACAGGCAGTAATAAAATATATTTGAACTGTTCTTATCAACCTGTCCTCACAAGTAGGATGTACAAAAATGCACAAAGCATGCATGAAATAAGTTGTGTTCAGTTTTGGGCCCCTTGCTACAAGAAGGACATGGAGGTGCTCGAGAGAGTCCAGAGAAGGGCAACAAGGCTGGTGTGGGGTCTGGAGAACAAGTCTTACGAGGAGCGGCTGAGGGAGCTGGGGTTGTTCAACCTGGAGAAGAGGGGGCTCAGGGGAGACCTCATCGCACTCTACAGGTACCTTAAAGGAGGCTGTAGCGAGGTGGGGGTTGGTCTATTCTCCCACGTGTCCAGTCACAGGATGAGGGGGAATGGGCTGAAGTTGCGCCAGGGGAGGTTTAGGTTGGATGTTAGGAAGAACTTTACTGAAAGGGTTGTTAGGCATTGGAATGGGCTGCCCAGGGAAGTGGTTGAGTCACCATCCCTGGAGGTCTTTAAAAGACATTTAGATGTAGTCCTTAGTGATATGGTTTAGTGGAGGTCTTGTTAGTGTTAGGACAGAGGTTGGACTAGGTCATCTTGGAGGTCTCTTCCAACCTAGACGATTCTGTGATTCTGTAATAAACAGTGATGTGTTCAGAGCTAACCTACAAAATATTGCATGTCAGTTAGAAGTTACTATTTCATAATATATTGTATTAAGCTGCATGAGTTTTAAGATGCTCAATACATCAATATAATCGGTCAGCACTGTCGCCTATGACATCAAATAGAGATGGATAGTAGAAAGTTCTATTAAAAGCTTAAAAAATTAAGTGCTTCATTGGAATCTGGTGATACTGAAGTAACAAAGTTTTTTGTTACCTTTTCTGCCATTATCAAGTCCCAGTGGCTACATTATGTATTGATTCTCCTTTTTGAATGTTTGCTTTGTTAACTGTCAGTTTTGTAGAGTCCAGCTGAGATATCATCCTCGTTTGCTATCTGAAATAATCACTATCTTTAAGCTACATTTAATGATTTTTCAAATTAGGCTTTGTAAATCCTTACTTACTATCAGTCCATGTTTCTGAGCCAACTGTAACACTAGCTGTTCTTGTATACCCTATCACAGGCACATACTAAAGGATTCATCTTGGCACAGACTAGGTCGCATGCTTCTGTGAAGCCAGTTTGCTACTTTTACATGATTCTCTTCATATTGGGGGCTGGCAACCCACTTTCTTCAGACTTAGAATCAGTCTACTGGAAGAGCAAGAGACAGAACCATCTGACTGGAACACCTGTGTGATTTAACCTCAACATAATGAGGCCAGCAATAGTTGCTCAGCAAGCTCAAGATTCCTTTCTGCATTCTGTCATCCATTTTATTTTCCAAATGTGCTATGTATTTCCCTACACTGCATCCTCACCAGCTACTCATCACAGTTGATTTAATCCAAAAGGTGTTATGACGTTAGAAATCCTTGTTAGGTTTCTTGTGTTTTCTCTAAGAATTATGCTCTGTAGTAAGGAACCAAGTATTTTCCACTGCTGTCCGGTGGAACAGTTCCTTAAATAATTTGCCCTGAGCTTTAATCCTCAATCAATGCTGTCTCCAGAGAACAGCCTTATTTGAGAGAGTTCACCCTGCAGCTACTGGCGCCCAAAGTGACTCAGACGTTAGTATCCTCAGAATCTAACACTCAAACTATACCATGAACTGTCACACCTGACAAACTCACTGCCTCCAAAAGAGTTAATGACAGAAAAATACTGAATTGAAAATCCCTATCCTTTGGACTAAGCATGATGGAGAGATAAGACTTATTCTAGGAGCAAAAGAGTCAAGACACAGCAGACTAAACCTCTCATTGTATTTTTGTCAGCACTTCAGAATTCGCTAACATTTATCCACCCATTTCATAGGGCTCAGCCACTTCTCAGAGCTCCCCCATAAGCCAGCCACTTTAATGTTAACCAAATATTGAACTTCCTGCAAGTCAGTAAAAACATTTATTGACTAAGTTTCAGTCTATAAACACATACAATTAGAGGACTTCTGTTATAAATGAGTGACAAAGTAGAAAGAAATACAGTAGTTAATTGATTTGTTTGGCAGTTAACTTAAAAATCATAAATAATCCTCTAGTATTACTGTTAATAGCATGCACACTTCCTAGCAAGGAGATCCAGGAACATTAAATAGCACATATGCCCACTGAAATAAATATTATATAGTATTAAAATACAGAAAAATGCATTTACAAGGCCACACTAAGTTCTACACTGCAAACTTTAGCAAGTACTCTTACATTCTTACTAGCATACTCACTAGTAAGCATACTTACCAGCTCACCTAAGCCTTCATCATTTATATTACATGAACAGATTTCTCAGATTAGAACTCCACTAGTCTATACCAGCAGCAAGATTCTCTATCTCTTGATGTTTAACCTCAATGTGAAATTTGAGAAACCCATGAAGGGTCCTACCTCAGTTTAACAGGTAAGAAACAGGCGTGGAAAAGCACATAATCTAAGGTCATAGAAGGCACATCTAACAGAACCACTACCATATCTGTTATGTTTAGGCAAGGGTTAACATGGCTTCCTTCCCCACCATGAAACCCCAGATATCACATTCCCAACTGATCCTCTCTATCAGTACTTGTTAAAGCAATTTTTTTCTCTACAGTTGAAAGCATCTCTACAAATAAAAACCAAAGCCCTCTATTAAAAATGAAAAATGAAGTTATCTTCTGTTGAAGCGGATTTTGTGCTGTGAAATCAATCAGGAGTGAAGTTGCATTTGATCATTTCAAGAAGCTACAGCATGCTTGTAAAACCGTAGGGAAGCATTGCTTCTTAAAGCATGAGCACACGTATCTACACTCAGATACTTTTAATGACTGGAAAACCATCTCTAATAATTTTAGATTTCTTCCCCTCTGAAGCCACGGGTATCCTTATGGCCCTACTCTAGACCTGCTCTAACAAGTCCATGTCTGTCTTAAGCAGGGAGCCCCAGAGCTGAACGCAGCACTCCACGTAAAACCAAACAACACAAACTGCCATATATCCCAGTTTTTAAAGCTTCATATTAGACTTAACACTTCAAATTAAGATTCTGAGAAGCAACCCGTACTGTGAAAGTCTGCTAGAACAAATGAGTTCTCACTACAGACTCAGGAGTTTAGATTGTTCTATAATGCATCTGTTTCAGCTTGGCTGTAAGTGTAAAAGAAAGTACATTCCCTCCCATTGCCACTTAGTTATATCATTGCTCAACCAGTACCCCTAGCCAACCGAAACTAAGCTTGGCTTACACAACATTTCATTAAACTCTTCTGCAGTTACTTATTATGTTTAGCTACAGTCTTTGAGAAGCATTATGCCAGCATGATGCTGCTGAACTACACCAGAAACCTCACTTGTCAGAATAAAGGTACAAAATTGTATCTGACCTACAACAAGGGTCAGACTTCGGAGGGGCCAATCTACAACCAGTTACTGCCTCCTCATTGTGAGCTTCACAGCATTTGCATGCATGAACGTGAACTATAAACTGAAATATTTTTAGGGCATACAGCCAGAAAGTACTTCTTTGGGTAAGGAAGCATTACACTGAACTTCTGGAGCAGTACAGTAGAGAAATCAGAATGGGATCAGTACATTCTTAAGGCTGTAAAGCATAGGATTTTATTTCTTGAAAAACAAACTGGTTTCTTCTACTGATAAGCATGTGTTACCTGCCTTTCCTTATGGAATTGATGAAGTTCAATGTCAAAAGAATGACTACATATAATAACTACAGGAAAACTATAGTTTTATATTCCTGATGATTATAAGGTTCATAATGCATCTTGATGATTAATTTTTAAATTGTATACATGATTAAAATAGCTCTAGCTTTAAAATCCCAATGAAATAATTGAAGTAATTAAAAATTACACCTACTTGAAGACTCAGTCAGTAAAAGCACCTTTAATCATAATCAAAACATTTTCTTCCCTGAAGAAATAGTCTGTTCTCCATTTTACAGCGTTCTTTGGTAGCCTCCCATTCATTTTCTTCAGACAAAGATTTAGAATAAGCCTTGTCAGTGGCTGGATAGAACACATTAAGAATGATTTTACATAGCTAATGAAAAGCAGTATCCCATTCCTGGTATTCAGAACTCTTTTCAGTTGACCTTATTCCTTAAGCCAGCTTTTTTCCTTGTTTCTTAAAAGGCCTTCTTCTAAAAATAACTGTATCAAGACACTTGTACGCTTAGAAAAAAGGCATAAATTTCATAATACAGTATACTACAAGCCAGTCTATCAGAATGTTTGCTCTGGAACTGTCAAAGACTGATTAACAGTGTTGAAAATCAAGATCTTGAACACCTTCTCAAGCATAATCTCCTTCTGACAAAGACACAAATGGAATAATATCATTTAAGACAAACACAAAATTCTGGCCTTTGGTAATTATTAGAAATACTTCAGAAAGATTACCATAATCAAGACAGATGGCATGAAAAAGCAGACCAGAGAAATGTAGTTTTCATATGGAAGACCAATATTTCGTGTTACACTTTGAAGTTCAAAAGCTTCCATACCTCCATTTTTCAATTTCATCCTTCCTAAAGATGTCAGCTTCTTGCAGGTTTTCTAAATTGTACTAGAATATAAGGGTGCTGCCCAAATCACCATGTATTTATACTGGATGCAAACGTCCTATCCCAATGTTTAATCAAAAATTGCAACAAGACAATATACGAAGTGTTTTAATGTATTCAACTTCAGAGCACTCAGTCTAGCTCTCCTACACTCAAATTTAGAATTTTCTCTGGAAGACTTAAGTTGGCCAACATTTCTGAATAAAACACAAACCAAAAAAAAAAAAGTGGCACCCTCACACAAAGTCACTTCTGCATCAGGTTGCATTTTTCGTGCCACAGGTAAACCATTCAACTCCAAAGCTATCGTGATTTTTCTAGAAGTCCAAGTAACCATCTCTTGAATACTGATAAATGCCAACTGCAGGCATTTCCATTGGTCCTTAGAGCAAGCTTTCCCAGATTTTAATGCTGTACCTAAATCCCCTCCCACAAATCCCTTATGAAAGTCATCATTAAGCTACACCAGAGTCATGCTGCCCCATCCTCTCAGGCTCGCATTTCTCCTGTTAATATGTAGAAAGTCTTCAGTAACAGGCTTCAAGAACTGGGAAAGTCTCTGAAACCAAATATACAGGCTGTAATGCCATCAATCACTTGCTTTTCATAAAACTTACAAGGCTGACAGAAAAGCAGCTTTAGTTCTCAGGCAAGAATATTTGCGATATGATCTTGCTGGAAAAACTGTTTATAAACACAGAAGCCTTAAGTCGTTCACATTTCAAGTTCAGTTCTTACATTACACGGGTTCTGGCTCGAACTTCCAAATTCCTGAAATACATGATCATCCATTGGTACCCTCTCTTCAGGGGCCTTAACAAGCATCAAGAGAAGAACTTTACCCAGCAATAACTCATGGTACTGTTAACACTAAACCACTTTTATAGTTGGAGATACAGAACGAACTAGTACATGTTAATCACTCATATGAGACTGAAATCACATTGGAGGACCTGGATATCTGGTGTTCTCCAAAAGAATAAGTTAAAAGTAGAAACATATATCATTAATAACATCAAATGCCTAAAGCCCCACTCAGGGCCTGTGAGAATTTCAAAGTATTTTTCTTCAGACTTGCACATGAGGTTAAACAATGCCCTAGGCACTTCCTTTTCAAGGATACGATATCCTTACCATGAAAAGTTAACTCCCATGAATGTCTTTACTATTACTTAGAACTAAATCAGAAAAGCTGAAATCCTCACTCAGGTTATACACCAGTAGATTTGTGGTTTGAAGACAAGGGATTCAGAACCTCCAATCCCATCAGGGATAAGCAGTTATGCACTTATACCCAATAGTTTCAAGCTGAGTTTAAGCTATCATAGCATACATTAGAATAAGACGACACATTCTTTAATTGAGGCAACTGTTTTAAGACAGATTAAATGCAGCTAAATAAAGATTCACCAAACCCAACTTTAGCTTTTTTTTTTTTTAAGACATGCTAGACAGCCCTTTCTAAGGAATACCTTTACAAACCAAGACACCCCCTTAGAATAGGTCATGCCAAAAACACTCAAGTTGCATTTACATTAATGTTTCAATAGCAATGATTTTTCAGGCTGAATCTACACTTTTTTTTTTTTTTTTTTTTTTCCTTTCCCAGACTTGTGAATGAAGTCATTCACCAGACCTGTGTGGAGCCAGGAGTTGGACTTGATGATCCTTGTGGGTCCCTTCCAACTAGGGATATTCTATGGTTCTATGAAAACAGGAGTAAGTCGTGGCTGTGGGCAAAGTGGTATTGGGTAGATTAAATAAAAACCTTCTGTCTGTTGGATTTCAACAGCTTTGAGGAAACATTATGGATGATGCGTAAGCCTGTTTAGTTTTTCTCATTGGATCCCTTTCCTCCCCACCATAGTGACATTTAGAGAAGCAAAATAAAAATATGCTTACTATTTTGTGCACAACACATTAGTTTTTGCTCCCTGGAGTCTGATGCTTTTGTCCCTCATTGACAGGTTTTTCATTCAATTCTTTTAGGTGCAAATGAGGCACGGCAGTCTGCCAATAGATACAGAAGTACCATCAAATTATGCAATCCTATATCACTTAAGACAAACAAAATCGCTGTAAAATTTCAGTTGTGTCATGCAAGTTATAGTAGTAGGGGCCTAACTAGTCTCTAATTGCAAAAGCTCTTGATTATTTCCTCAACTGTGCCATGGCTGGATGCTGAGTTTAATTACAAGAGGGTAAGTGAGAAGGAAATGAATTTACACAGAAGTAACAATTATACCAAATAGAAGCATTTATTGAACAGATACTGAAGGAGGGATCTTCAGCTCATGCTTAACAATGCTAAATTGTCACTGAGAAGTAACAATTTAGCGTACAAGTTTAGCAAGATGAGATTCTTCTGTATTTCCTTTTAAAGGAATAGGAAAAGGAAAAGCTTTTCATAGAAGGTTTGGTCTGAACCTTTCCCTGCTCCCCACTCTTTTCTTCCAGGTAGGATGCTGCATAGGGCATATGCATGTTCTAACAGCTAGAAAACACCAGAGGTGAGCTCCACAAACCATGCAAGTTTTTAAGTCAGACAGTAGCGCCCAGCCATGCAGTGGTGTACTGTTTGCTGCATAAGTAAGTTGCTGTCAGTAAGAAGTCTCCAGACAATCCTTCCAATTTCCCACTTAAGGAACACTTAAATATTAGGATAGGTTTTTAGATGCAAGTCATGGTTAAGAGGGGTCAGTTATTCCTTATGACATTAGTTTGCTATAAGTAGTATTGAATTACAAGTAGAAAAGCACTGTGTGAGGCAGATCTGAGTAAGAAACTTGACCTTAACCAAACAGAATGGATGTAGATGGATGTAGATTCTGTAGAATCATCCACATACTGTTTTCCCTTGCTTATTTCTGACTCCAAAGAGCTGCTGTTCTTCACTCATAAATATAAATAATTAAGCGGATCTAAAACATACAGAACAAGCAAAGTAGGTAAGTTGATATTGCCAGAGCAACTTTAACTTCTGAGCTGCAGGGAATACCAGTACCTGACCTTATCACCTGACTTCATATTGAATAACTACTAACAAAACCACAATTTTAAACAAGTACATAATTTGATAGTTAAGGTATAACCAGCAATATAACAGCAAAAATATACAACAGTTCATTTAATTTAGAAGCCTAGCTATTTTTTGTGTTGTAAGACTATTATATGATTATATTAAAAAAAAAATATATATATATATATATAAACAGTTATTTAACAATAAGCCTTAATCTGTCCTGATTTTTATTTATTCCAATGTTGCAGACAGCGAGAAGAAGCTCATTTACCTTTACTGAGAGCTGGTATTACTTTTGAGAAACCTCTCTAATAGCTCTAGCTTCCATAATGAGAAGAAACAACTCGGTAACTTCTGCTAAGAACTTTTAATTACCTTTTAAGAGTATTTCTCAATATTTTAACGTAGCTGTAGAAGAAGAATAAAGAAACCACGTAGGAGCTTGTATTATCTTTGAGAAACCTCTCGGACGTGGTTGCAGCTTGCGGAAGCCTAGCTCAGAGCTCCCCCCAGCCCAGACCCAAGTCCAGGCCCAGCCCCTCACACGCCACCATGTGCTCTGCAAGTCGAGCGCGGTGCTCCCTGCCCGGGTGCTGTTGCCTCGTGAGGAGGTCGGTGGTGTCTCCTGCTGGCTGTCGCCGTTTTTAACGGTGGGTGTTGGGGGGCTCTGCTGCTGCTGAGGTAAGCTGTATCGGGGTTGGGGTGTTGCAGAAGGCTGCTCTGTCTGGGCCTTCGTCGTGGTCACCTCAGCGGCAGCCTCCTGTTACCTTGAGGGAGCTGCGTGCTGTGGTCACCGTTTTGTGGGGGAGTCCTGTGCTTTTATTAACTGTGGTTATCAGGAAGAGGGTTCAGATTTACAGTTCTAGAGGGGTTATAGCTGGGGAGGAGGTGGTAATAGAGGAGATAGCACTATAAACCAGTATTTAATTTAAGGTACTTTCTGAGCTAGCCCTGAGAGCTGCACGGCCAAGATGCAGAGCAGTCACTTTCTGCGGTCACACGTGGCTTTTTCCGAGGTAGGTGGGGGGTTTTCTCTGCTGCTGAGGTAAGTTCCAATGTTCTTTGTTTTGGATGATGGAATGGGGTTTAATTAGTGTTATTTACTTTACCTTGAGCTGCTGTATTGTGGGCGATGTAACAAGGAGCGGTGGCTGAAACGCTATAATGTAAGGGCATTTTAGTTAGTATTTTCTGCCTCTTACCTTTTCCTGTTACAGTATTCGATGCTTTTCCAATTTTAGTGGGTAGCATAGTAGTGTAATTCTTCACACCTGTCATGATGTAGAAGTAACTATTTCTTTTCCCCATACAGAAAGTTACAGTGATTAAGAGCTTCTGTTTCTTTAATTTTTTTTTTCCAGGTTTAGGCCTTTAGGTTGTACTTGGATCAGAATTTCCAAGCTTCTCTTGGGTTATGAAGAGCTGCAGGTGACAATGCTGCAGTTATCTGGCTAAAAGGGTATGGAACTTGCAGTGTGTTTTAGCTAGCCTCTTCTGTGAAAGGAGGTGGGCCAAAGGGAAGAAATAAAACATTAAAATAATAATAATTTAAATCAAACTACTAACAGGAATGTTTTTCCTTAGCACTATGCTTAGGCTCTTTGTGTGGATTAGATGGTCTTCTGAGGTGCCTTTATTAAATGTAGGTTGACTAACCGCAGTTGCTGCCACATGATTTGAATACATTTCAGTGTGTCATTCAAATTAGAGCACTTATATTTTTCCACTTACTGTTGTGTAACTTTTCTGCTTTTCTTCTATCCAGTTACACAGTATAAAGCATATCTATAATTCTCTACTGTACTGACTAGTTAGATGGTCTACACACCTAATTCTTGGTCTTACAAACTACTGAGCATGCTAGATTTAATAAACCATACGTTTTGTTTTACTTGTTTACCCACTATAGTTACATATGCATATGAATAATCTGCTAAACTGAAATCACATTACTAGGTAATCCATGTGTAAACACCTTTTCAAAAAGCAGTGGATATTGTTTGCTACTATTAATTTGTGAACAAGTTACCGAATGCTTTTGATTAGATCAGCTAAGTAATTTTAATATCTTTGTTAATACCAAATGATGTAATTTTGCTATGGTAAGCAATATGTTTTAAATGAATGTTTGGGAGATCTTTACTCCCTCTGCACTAAAACATATAGCAATCATATCCAAACTTATGCATCTTTTAATCTTCTAGTTCATGGGTGTTCTGCTTGTAAAATTGATAGTGGTTTCTGCAGTGCAGCTGCATGTTTCTGGTAAGTTATAATTTCTGCAGTGACAAAACTTGAAAACAACAATGTGTGCTCAGTAATGCTAGCCACATAAGTATTCAAAATACACAAATGATCTAAAACATAATAGAAACGGGGTGAAGGGGGTTAGAGGGAAAAGTCTGCTCTTTTTCTGTGTATTACGTTTTCAAATGTCTGTAATAAGGAGGGTGAAAACCAAGTCTGCAGCAGATGTGTTATCTTAAAAGAAATTGTAAATGATACTCTTTTTTGAATTAGCGAATGACTATAGAATGTATACATGACTGCCAGGTGTCTGAAATGCTTGTTTAGTACCTAGTAAAGATGATTTTCTACCTTATTATAATACATTTGTGTAACTTCAGGAACTCAATCTTTTTCATAAATATCAGTTAATATCTTAAAATACTTTAAGCGGTGGTTGGGTTACCTCCCTTTGAGAAACGTAGTTGTGTTGATTTTGAAGTCCTAGGCATCTAGAGAGTCCTAATGCTGCAGAAGCTATGAAAGCTATTTGATTCTATTGGATAGAGCAGAATTGTCTCAAGTTTTGACCTATTCTGTTGTTAAGCCTGTGAGCAGTGTCTGTTATATGATGTACCAGTAATGGTGTGAAAATTGCATTTTAAAGCTGCATACAAATAGATGAAACTTAAAAAAAAGGGGGGGGGGCAGTCTTATTGTCACTCTTTTCCAGATTATAACGAATATTCGTTCAGTTTAACATTTAAAGGGAAAAATGAATTGAAAAAAATGTTTAACAGACATCTGTTGCATACCTGTGGTATGAGCGAAGGAATTCAGCAAAACATGAGAGAATTTCGTTTTATAATGTCATGTTAGTAGTTAATTCACTCAAATGTGAGAATTAATGGCAACTCAGCTGCAGTCTTAATGGCCTAATCATTAATTTATATGGGAGTTACTCTAATAATAATTAGAGAACTCATTTGTTGTTAATGGAGGAGTGTGTGTGGGGGGGGAGCAGTGAGCATGTTTTCAAAATAATAATCCAATTAATATGCATTAAGTAGAAATTTCAGGGTTTTGCCTGGCAGTAGTGGCTGCTGCTGTCATTTGGAAATAGTATTTCATTGCTTCAGGTGGCAGATACCTAGCAGCTACTGCCTAGTGAGCCTGGGCTCCGTCAGGATTACTTGTGAGGTTGTCAGTGTAATTTGGGGCTGGGCATATGTTATGTGGAGATGCTGCTCTTTGTAACCCTGTGATTCAGCATAAACAAGTGCTTTGCAAGCTTGCCTTGGTTTACTTAGGCATCTGTATTGATGGATCTCTGTAACCTGTTCCCGTTTTTAGGGAAAGCTCTTCTTCTACTGAAAAGAGAAATTAAATGAATGTTTTTCTAAAATTGCCTTGTGAACAAGTTACAGTTGCAAGAGCTGCTGCAGTGAGTGCAGCAAGAGCTAAGCTGTTTTATGTTTAGTTGCTGATGTTTTCACATGGCTCCTCAAGGAGGGGGGAAGTATGGTGTACATTGTGTTTTATAATAGGTAAGTAAACAACTGTGGAGTTCTCATGTAGCCCATACCTTAATAGGAAATGATCTTTTTTCAGATCTGGACATATCTTAGAAGGTAGTTGTTTGCAGCTAGTCACTCTGCCGTGACCAGTAGGTGTTCACTGAATGCCTCTATCTTCACTCATGATGCTTTTAGACAAGAAGTCACAGCTTTGTTCTACCAGTGGACACGTGGCAGTTGTGAGGAGAAAGGTAGCTTAAAGCTGTTTAACTTTTCTACTAGGACTACTATACTTCTGGAGAAACGTACTTGAGAGAAGAGGCTCATCTGCATCAATGCCACGTGTGCTTTATTAGGCTGAGCAGAGATGTAAGATCCTGCTTAGCTAGAAAAGGTAAGAACAGTATTTTTCTTGTAATTTGGTACTTTAAGAGCCTTTGAGAACTTGACACAACTTCTGGAAAATGAGTTTACTTTCTCCCTTGTCTACATGCTGACTCTTTGGAGAGGAAAAAACAAACACCTGTTTCCTTCTTTTAGCAGAAATATGCCTCTTTCAAAGCTGGTTTAGTGAAGATATCAAATTTAATGCAGAATTAATATACAAGGCTTCATGGAGTATGTTATGCCAGCATTCAGAATAGGTGGTGGGTACTATGGCTGTTACCCTTTGGTTTGTATCTGGTCAAAGTCTGTACAAAAGCAGCGAGACCTCAACTCATCAACTCGTATAGAAAGAAGGATTTCTTGTGTGTTTTACAAGTATTGATACTGACAGATGTTTATCTGCAGAACAATTGACAAAACCTCTTTCTGCAGGGAAAATACTTGCTTACATGCGAAACCAGCATTTTCATTTGCCCTTGGAGGCAAATAAGGAACCAACCTCTTAGACACAGAGCTATTTTTGTCTTCCTCTGAGCAGTGCTTATCATGCGTTATGCATGTTTTTAAAAAAACACTGTCAGCAGACACAGCCAGCTATTAACCTTAAGTACTTCCTATTTAAAGATTGCACCTGTAGTCAGCTCATTCAGTTGTGAGGGACAGAGGCCTTAAGTCACTTGCTGATGGCCTGCTCTTGAAATGGCCTGTCAGTGTTTTACATCCTGCTCTATTTGGAACAGTATGGCTGCATACATCTGGAATCTGTTTTGGTCAGGGCCTTCCTGTTCATGGTGCTGCAGTGAGTTTTGGCAGTTCAACCATTTCCAAAAATGAGGATAGGAAAAGAGGACTTGTGTGTGAAGGACTAGATTGAGCCGTAGGAGGTAGGAATAGACTTGCAGGTCTCAAGCCAAGTGCCCTTTGCAGAGAGGGGATGGTGCTCCTAATTAATGTGGTATGTTTGCCACTGCTACCCCAGGATGATGGAAATACCTTCATAGCATAGTTGTCTCTTCCAACAACAGGATCTGTGTTGTGGCTTTCTGGACTGCTATGTAAAGCTAGTAGACTAATGGAGCTGGATTCCTACTGATTATAGCCTCTGTCAGGTGAGAAAGGAAACTGCTAGCGCAGTACTGGTTGAATATTTATAAAGTGGTCAAGATGAGTTCATAATTATTTAGAAAGATGTGTCTAGAGGTGGATAGCCACATCACAACTCAGTGAAAGGGTGAGCAGTTACAATTCTATCTACGTAAGCCTTTGCCTAATGTTTGAAAACGCTGTTAGGTTCAATTACAGTGATCTATTCAATTGTTTCCCAGCATTGTTTTACCTTGTGCTAACTACATTCACAGTCTAGACAGACGAGATGTTTAGCAGTCCTGGCAGAATGTGAACATTTCCTGCCAGCAGATGTTGAATAGCTTCAAGTCAATCCATGCTGGTCTTTTTTGTCTGGTCCAGCACCAGAGCTGGTGTCTATTAGCAGGAAGGAACAGCTAATCATTTTGTGGGAACCGTTATTTTCTGCTTTCCTTCTACTTTATTTAAAGTGTGCCCTTGTAAATTTTAGGGGGAGGGAACTCCTTTAATGATTTAGAGGTGTTTGGTGTATTTTTGGTATTACACATTTTGTTTGGTGCAGTTTTTGGCATATGAGCAGTGTATGTAGCCAACTTGTTTGGTGGCACACTAAATTTTGCATCTACTGGGAGCATCTACTCAATGATTAACAGACATCTGTTTGTACAGAAATGTCTTTCTCTAAACTACTCGTATAAAAAAATTCAAAAAGGGGTGAAATGGTTTTGTCCTTGCAGATACTGTACCTATGCTTGTAAAATATGTAAAATATGAACAATATGAACTTTAATCTGCTTGAGAATAGGCATTTCATTAAATTCATTGCACTAGATTTTCAGCCAGTATAACATGAAAGTCCTACCAACTTGGATCAGATTTCCTCATCCTTGCTTAATCTACTTAAAGCTGTCTAGACTTCATTTTAAGGAGAAGCTCCTTCTGAAGTGGACCACTTCAGAGGTACTGATAGCTTATTTCCAAGGTAATATGCTTTGAGTCTTTGCTTTATGAAGTGGATGTTACTTTATTTCCATTCGCCAGCTGCCTTCACTTCTAGGATTACTTTGAAGTCAATGCATGTATGTTGTGGGGTATCAAACTTAGGGCATCCAGAGTGAAGAAACAGCTGGTAGTCTTGTGGTCCTCTGCCTTATATGTGTAGGAATTTCTTGCTTCTTCCTGAGGCCCTTTCAGATAGATGGGATGCAGCTATGCTATGCTCTGACAAAAGGTTAGCAGGATGAATGTCATCTCAAATTGTGTCAAAAATATCTTGTCTGATGTTTATTACATTGCTGTTGTTAAGTGAGTGAACACACACTGGAAATTGGGTCCTTTGTTGCTATTTAGCATCTCCTACATGTTTAAAAAAAAAAAAACTGGCAGAATGTGGTAGTATCTGCTTATGACTTGTCAACAATTGGATATTTCTTTGGGGAACTGTATTCCAAATGTTAATGCTCTGGTTTGTGTTTTGCCTTTGCCATTGGAAGATTTTTTTTTTTCCTGGGCAGCCTGTTCTAAGGAACCTGCTTTTGCAGGGGGGTTTGGACCCAATGATCTTTCAAGGTCCCTTCCAACCCCTACAATCCTGTGATTTTTGTAGACCTGTTTGGCTACACCATCCCTAATTTATCTTGTGATGTGTAGAAACATGGTACTCAAACATGCATACATGAATTCATCCTAGCTGAATTAAATAAGCATTTTCGCTGTTGCTGGAAAGCGGTGGTAACTATTCTCAGGGCAGGAGAAGTTTTTTGTCTTGTGGTATCAGTTTTGCTGAACTGGCTGCAACCCTGCTGGTCACAGGTAATACAGCCTTTGCCTGGTGGGAACCTTTTGCTTGGCTAAGGATTCTCTGTGGTGCCTAAACTATTTAATGAGGCGTACAGGTTGATTTTGGTTCTTTACAGGTATTTATACATAACATGAACACTGTGTGTGCTTATTGGTTGTTCCAATATTGCACCTTTCCCTGAAGCGGAGAATTTCATGTTTGGAATTGTTGTTGGTGAATGACTTAGAACTTCCCTAACTCTTCAGTGCAGCAGTTGGAGTACCTGTCTCATATATTCCCTTCTTCCCTAGTAAAAGTGCATACAATTTATATCAGTTGTTCTTAAATAGTGTGAAGCTGACAAACTTGCTGAATGATACAAATGTAAGCTGACAAGAGCCAATTAAAGCAATTGCGTGATTAGAAATGCATCTGTTATTGTCACCAGTAATTGTGTCCCTGAAACTGCTTGTATAACTAGGTTTGATTGCATGTATTGAAATAAAAAGGCTTACTATTGCTTATTTTGTGGTACAACCTTATTGCATTTTCAAAGCTTCGACATCTATGTTCCAAAGAATTAAAAGGGATATTAGTAAGAGTTCACCTGATGACTTGCAGTTTTTTATTGTTGTCATCCATTGTGTAAAGACAGAAGAGTAAATGCAGTCTCTCTAGGTCTTTGGAGGAATTTAAAATGTGCATTTGAATGTGCACAGGAATGAAAAGATGCAACCGAGAAAGACACCTGTATATGTCAGGCACTCATTTGGAGTTCATGATACTGGTTTTTGAATGGATTTGCACTTTCTCCTGCGCACAAATGATTTAAACTTTGCTGTAAGTACATGGATCCAGTTCTCTTTTCCTTAGCTGTAGCTTGATAGGAGCTGGAAACAGCTGTGACTAACATGCTGCTCAGTCTTAGACTGGAGAATGATCTGGGCAGATGGTAACTTGAGCACTTGGAGCTGCCACATTCTAACCCATTGGTTCAGAGCATGGGCAAACTGCAACTTTATAGAGGCTTAACACTGTCGAACTTGAAAGATTTTTATAGGGCTGAAAAACAAACATATATGACAGCTTGATAATTTCCAGTCTCCACTAAAAAGCAGATTGGTATAAAAGCTTTTTGACTGAACAATTGTTTAAAATTTTGACAAATCAGTACTTTTTCCATTGAGCAAATAAGCTTTCTGCATGGCTTGAAGAAAAGCGCAAAGTCTAATGCAGTCTTGCGGGAAGTGTCACCCAAAAGGACATTGGAAAGGGACAAGTGGTTGAATAAATAGGATCTTAAACATGGAAAATGTTGAGTAGCTTTGCCTATTAACACTGACAGTTTTGGCACGATAGTCAGTCTAGCATAGGGAACCTTATGTGGCAAGACTTGGATGCCCATCTCTTGCTGTCAGATGTGATTTGCAAGTCAGCTTGCTTTGCATATGACTTGGATACTGCGGTCACCTGCCTTGGCAAGATTCCTCAGTGTATGTATTGCATCTGCTGAGTCCAAAGGGAGTTTCTTAAAGACTAAGCAACAAGTGAGACTTACATGTCATCGTCCTCTTTGTGTAAGGTTCCTGCAACAACAGAGGTTCACGTAGATGAGATCACTAAACATCTGTAGCTGAGCTCTGAAAAAGCACAAATTGTACAGCTGTACACATAACATGCTGATTGCAGAAATACAGCAGAGAGACCCAGCTCTGGTTCAGACAATGCCTGTGTGGCTAGAAGAAAGTTAAGGGTTAATTTGGAGCTGCCTGCAGAGCGGGAGCTTGGGGATTCATGGGAATTGTTTTGGAAGTGGACTTCAAAGAATGCATGAGAGAAATGGTGGCTGTTGAAATGGGGCTGGTGGTGGTGACCTAGCGCTAAGTGTAACATAGCCGAGGGACGCTGAGGCTGGAGTTGAAGCTTGTTTGTTCTTGGTGATATTTCTTACTTGCTTTTTCTGTAGGATTAGAAGGGGTGCAGCTAATTATAAGATTAGTGCAGGTACGAGGGTTTAGGTGGAAGATGTGAGTCTGAGCCTTGTCTGAGTCTGAGCCTCTGCAGTTTCAAATCCTGGTGCTCTTTGTGAGGCAGGGTCCCCGGTGTATTCCGTAGTGACTTTGATATGGAAAGTTCTGGCCTGGGGCATGCCTTCTGATGTTTTAGTATCAGGTCAATTTACACAGGAAAACCAAAGATAAGCCACAGGGTGAAATAGTTTCTAGCTATTAAATCATGCATTACTGCATTTTATTTCTGATACTGTATTTTTATTTATCTTCAATTTGCAGTTTATTCTGTGGGTATGTTTATACGTTGTCATAAAAGTCATTGTGCTTAAAGATCTATGTGCAAAGCAGAATGTAAATGGTTTGTTTACTAACATCAAAGTCCAAAGAAAAATTCAGGTTATTAGATTTCTTGGTATAGAGTTCTGTCTGCATATTCTTACATGCTTATCCTTCTATTGCTAAAGGCACAGACCAGAAAGTATTCCACCTAAAAGCCTTTTTAACATTAAATAGGGTAAACTTCCGTAAGACAGTAAAATTCAGGAGACTTTTCTAATGTTTTAAATTGTTGTCGGCAAGTTTCAGTCCTTTCTGTAGCTCGCTTGTTGACTGCTTTGTCCCTGGAATTTTGAAAGTTTATAGTGGAAGTGTGGCAAACAGCCCCAAACAGTATTTTGCAGGCTTCAAGGATTCAAGGAAATCTATCTAGTCTATGTAGTCATGAAAAACCGTGACTATTGTGTAGTGCTTTACAGGTCTGAAGTCCTCTTGCAGTTGCTTGATACACAGCTTTGTGTGCATCTCGCTACCAAGCAGCTGCCAGGATCCAGCTCTTGGCTAGTGAGTTGTCAGAGCATTTGTGAAGTCTTGGGCTGAGCTTATCTATTGGTGAACTGCAGCAACCGGGAAGAAACAGAACCCTCACGTGAGAGAGAGTGGAAAGTTAACCTAAGACTTACCTGTCCCAGAGCTGGCTAGCCAGTGGTGCCCCCCACCCCCACTCCTTGCCACGGTGGAATGAGATGTTTGGTGAGTTGCATGCTAGGTCTGAGGGGGGAAAGTGGAAGAAAACCGTTGGAGAGCTCTGTTGTTAAATTGGCTGCAGAGGAGGCCCCAGAAGGGATGAGTTGTCTTGGCTTGCTGATGTGTTTCATATGACTTCACACAAGTCATTGGGTTTCTGTCTCATGTCTTCCATCTTACAAGGTTTCCAGGGCAGTAATCAGTGCTTAGCAGTGGGACTGATCTTCTGTGGGCTTCTACAGTGCAGTGGATCCAGGAGAGGCTACTGTTACGGCTTGTGTTTTTGGGAAGAAATTGTGTGCATTGCATCCCCTTCATTTCTTTTTGTCACTGTGCATTGTGTGCAATGGCTTAAGCAATACTTTGATGCAGCAGTGTTGTGAGATGACTAGTTGATGTTACAGCACGGTTTAATTTCATATTGTGTTGTGTAGCTTGTACTGTTAACATTCTAGGATTGCTTGGAATGCCACCTCAGCATTTGGGTTTGTATACTGTTCAGTGGTGTGTAGAGTTCAAGATCCAAAGAACCTAGGGATCAAATTGGTTCAGACTTGCTTAGTGGGGACTTGTGATACTGGCAAGCTTATTATCAAGAAATTCTATTGTCAGAGAACATACCTTTGCATGGTTCCTGTTTCTAATCACAGCACATGCACTGTTTCCTCAGAGCAAATGAAGGTAACTCTGCTGGAGAGTGCAGGGAGTATATTCTTTGTAGCTTCTCTGAAGTCTTTGGCAGCATCCTTCTAGTGCAGGTGGGAAGCTTTAGCAGAGGCAGTTCAATAGCTTAAAATACTAAGAACTAACAGGCTGTTCCTGAAATTGCTGTTAAGGACTGAAAACTGAATGCAAATCTCATGCCTAACATTGTCCAGTGAACTGATAAAAGTAGCTAGATTTGTGAGAGGTGTGAAAACTTAAAAATGCTTCCTGTAACCTGTAGTGTAAACTTGTAATTTGTTGTTTTGTGCTTACAAATAGTTATAGAAAGTCTTACTCCTTTCCTTTCTGTCATGGGCATTTTCCATGACAAAATGGCAAATACAGTCAAAATATCAATTTTCATATTAAGTTGTACCCTGAGAGCTGCTCTAACTAAAAATCATTCAGTTGTCTGTAGTTGTCACTTTAACCATTTGGAACAGTGAAGTCTATTTTACCTCTGGCTTCTGTAACTCCTGATGGGAAGAAAGGATGTGTTTGTGGGTTAGAGGAATAACAAGTCAGAAATACTTGGCTTCCTCAGTTTCATGTTAGGAGTATACTTCAAGTAAGATATGGCTGCACTCTGAAACAAATTCAGCCCTTTGGTTAAATCTGTTCAATGCCTGACATGTGCAATGAACATGTGGTGTAGAATCAGCGATGCAGCTAACTGGGCAGTGCTCATCCCAGCTCAGAGGGCATTAGTGCCTTGCGTTGGCTGGGAAGAGATCTGCTGATGGGGAGTTGGAAGTTGCTGCAGTGGGGCATCAAGACTGGGACCTGTAAGGGGAAGGTTGTGCTGACACCATTACTTTAACTCAGGCCATGTTGCCTTGAGTAGTTGGGGGTACAAACTCTAGTCAGTCTGTGACGGACCCCCTTTATGGCCTTTGCCCTTTGCTGTCTTGCAGTATGAGTCCTTTTTGTTGAGTGTATTAAGGCCTATGGGGGCTGGCGTGGCTAATAATGAGATCCCATTCAGTACTCTTACCTAAAACAGTTAAATGAGCTCCTGAAGATGGCTCCATGCCGAAAGAATTCTGCAACTCGTGTTTGCAGAGGTGTTTTTGCTGCCTTTACAAACTTCTGCTTGTCCTGTGCTGGCAGCAGATGTACGTGTGGTGCTGGCAGGCTTATTTGCTGGTGTGAGGTGTGAGAGGTGCTCCTGGTATGGGTGAGAGAAGAACGTCAAGCCATACTGTGAATGTCACCTTGGTTTCTGCCAACATGTATGATACCAACATGACACCTAACAAGCAAAGCACTGCATCTACAATACTACCTAGCTGCTTGAACACAAGACAGTGCTTTCCAGCTCTAAGTAGGGAGACGAAGAGGATAGCCATTCAGGGACTAGGTAGCTTCTCCTTCCCTTGGGGTAGATCTGCAGCTGCTCTTAGTGTCCTAGCTCCACTGAAGATAGTGACCTATACCTTTAAATAAAGACGGGAAAACTTTTCACCAACCATAACTATGATATGCTTGACTAGAGTCTCTCAAGCTCCGCCTGAAAGATAGAAAATAGTATTAATTGGCTTAAGAGAAAGGGAATGTTAGGGAAGATACCATCGTCAGGGGAGGTACCATCACGAGGGAATATACCATCACGAGGGAATACACCATCACGAGGACCTCCTCACTGCTGGGATCAGTCGATGGGCTGAGCCTCTCCCCCACCCCCCCCCCCCACCCCCGCATTGGGACATCTTTGGGTGAGATTTGAACACTTGGTTATACCGAGTGTCTCTGCAGAAACTTAGAAATCTCTATAGAGTTTTTGTGCCTTTTAACGTGTTAATAGCCAGGAATCCTCTTTGAAATTAAAAGATCAGACCTGTGGGTTAATGCTGCCCCCTCCCCCATCATTTAGATGTGTTGAGGTTGCAGATTAGCTGGTTCTCTGAAGAAAAGCTAGTATCTGAGAACTTAATTCTTAACCAGTTTTAGAAATGTACTGCGTAGCCTTGGGAGCTTGCAATGAGATACTGTGCTGCAAGCAAGTATGGGTTGTATGAATGGCCATGGTGTTATAAAGGTGCTAGAACTTGGGCTAATATTTGCCAGCAATCAAAATAAATTCCTTCTAGGTCTGGTGGTTTTGTGGATTTGTTGTTAGACAAATGTAAAGCTTTCAACTCCTGATACTTTTCAGATTCTCCCATTTTGGCTGAGAGTGAGATTTCTCATAGGCCTAATGATGGATGAATTCATTTCACTTTCAAGTAGTTTCTTGGTTTCAAAACCATAATGTTCAAAAGTCTTGAGCTTTTGTTCTTGCAAATCCAGGTTGGTCTTATCGGAGGATAAACCATAATAATTGGTATTGGAGTATGTTGGATGTAATTATTTATTAAAGCAGCCTAAATTGAGTTAGTCTAAGAAAGTATCTGTTCAATGCAGTCTTAACTTCTGATCTCTACTTCGGTGTGAGTGAAAAATTAAGTTCAATGAATTTAATTCATCTCCTTAAACTTCAGGGAGTTTATTTTGTAGATTCTTTGGAGAGGTAACCAGAGAGAGTGGTGCTGAAAGAAATAGCTGCCACAAAACGGGAGCAAGAAGTTGGGCTTAGCTCTCAGATGACAGAAAAGCTTAGCCGTTGTATTAGTTCAAGGAAAAGGTTGAAGGTTTGGCTAGACAGTATTTTATCTGAATTGGTTCTCTCAACCTAGCCATAAATCAAGACATGAGTAGTGTACTAGTGAGTATAAAATACTGAGATATAAATCAAGACTTGAACACTACCTGTGAGTATAAAACACTTGATGTACAAGTCAAGGCTCAAACTGTCTGTATGAAAAGCTTGGAGAGACAAATGGTAGTGCTTGAACACAGGCTGTTTGGAATATAAACCACTAGGGTTATGTGTCTCATTTCTACATTAGTTCTTGAACACATGTACATCGTAGTTGCCAACTCAAAGTGAAATACTCCTGTCTCATACGTGCCTGCTGAGATGGCAAACACTCCAGAAATTATTTCCTGCATGCAGTCTTCTTATAAATGAATTTCTCAGTGTGTACTCTGCATGGAAGAAAAAGAATGTTCTTTTGATACCAGGGCAGCTTGTATATTTTGGTGTCAAATACAATGAGCATATTTCTTGTTTAAACATGTATTACATTTTTAAAGGAAAGGGTCTGCTTTTCATCTACTTTCAAGGTGACAAATTTTCAGTTGGGGAATGTGTTGACCTAGGCTTTCTAAAAAAAAAAAAAAAAAAAATCTGTTTCAAGTTGGGGATTGCCAACTTGATTGTCAAGGAGTTTTCTTGGGCTAATAGTTCTTTTAACTTGTCTTTCTGTGAGAGGCATTGTTTGCCTATTCTGCTGAAGAATACCGGTCAGAGATTTTAGTTTTGGGTCCCCCTTAACCAGAATAAGTCAACTGCTTGTAAGGACCCATATCAAATTAGTATGGCATTACAAATTCTAGGCAGAATCTGAATGCGTAGGGTCACAGAACAAATGTAAACATCGCTTAATTACTTGGCCTGTTTCATGGCCGTGTGATTCAGGCATTGTTAAAGTTGTCAGTCTCCTTTAGGTGCCTGAAGAGTCAATAGAGGAGGCATAATAATTTGTTTGTTTTTAATTCATTTTTTTCCCTTCCTGGTCTAAGCTTTATGTGATCAACCAATGACTTGTTCTTTTTTCCGTAGTTTTTTTTAAATCCAAATGCTTGTGCTGGCAGTTTTCCTGAATGATTTCTGTCTTTAGGTATTAAAACTAGTTCTGTTTCCATATTTGTAAGATGCTAGTCATGGCAAAGTTTTGGTAGTTCCTCGCAACATTGTTGGTAAGCCAAAGTCTTCCATCTTTCCAGTACAAACAAAAATGGCACACCACAGTAAGCATCGAGATGTAGCAGACGTGCTTGTTTTTCTACCCTAACTTGAATCCAAGGTGAATTACGCTTCTATTTTAAGTGTAACAAATATACGTAAGTCTTTGCACTGAAGAGCAAAGGGAGAATAAGATAACGTTAGTCAGGATGAATAATCTATCTTTAGTTGCCTGATTCTTTGAAGAAGAGGGCAAATATTAGGCAAGCCTAACAAAATTACCAAGCAGCAGTGTGAAAACCACAGTACCTTGTCATGTGTAAGTACATTTTCAATTATAATTCTCAAAAGTATAAGTGTTTTCCTTAAAGGAACTTCTAATCTTTCCTGAAAGTGCAGAATGAAAATGTAGGGGTGATCAGTGGTTTGCAACAAAATAGATTAGTAGCAATCTTTTTAGATTGATAAACATGGAACTTCTGTATCTGAAGTCTTAGGCTTATTGTGTCTCAGTTTATGGGTAAAACAAGTGTATCCCTTTGGGTCTTGAATAAGACTGTCTGTATATGTATATGTAATAAGTCTGTATAACTAATATTAACTGTATATATATATATATTAAAGTCTGTATAACTAATATTAACAATATTCATTTTGCAAGATGCTGATTAATTTCTAATGGTAGAGAACAGTTGAAATGACTTTGAGTTCCATCCCTATGTTAGGTAAATGGTTGGTTCTCTAAAATACTCCGTAATAGAAATAAGAACTCTCCATGGCCTAGGTAACCTCCTGCAGATAATTCTGAATTTTATTCCTGCTTCTGAGCACAAGATCTGTGTTTTTTTGGCAGCCTTTTGCATAAGTTGACTTTCAGAGACTGAACTTTCTGTAAACCAAGCTGTTGAAAGTGGTATAGAAAAAGCCAAGACATCCACTGTGCCGCAGGAATTAGGGAAGTGTTAGGTTAGAGAGAATCCCTCATATTGAGAAGAAAGGAGCTGTGGTTTATTACTGCTGAATGAGGCCAGAGCCACTGAAAACTGAGATGGAACGTAATCTGGGCTCATTCATATTCATTATGCAGAGTGAGTTTCTGCAAGGTGGAAAAAACCCAAGACTTATGTAGACTGTTTTTTACAAATGAGGGGTGATCGGTAGATGCATGTGTTAACTCACTTTGTTTTTTTCTTTTTTTTCATATATCTGAATTCTTGACTGATATTATTGATTCAAAGTTCTAGTATTGCATTGTAGATTTCATGTTATCTAGATGGATTCTTTCAGCAAACTGTTTACATATTTTCAAGTTTTAACACTTCTGCTATTTCAGAATTCACTTTAAGTTCCAACCTTTTTTCTGTTAGTCTCAGTGGTGACCTTGCGCTGAGCAAGTAAATGTCAATCATAATTGGTTTCCCACTTTGTATCATGAATGTGATCAAGTTCTTTTTAGAAAATCTCATTAGTAAGAGTATATCTTATAGCTATACTGAATTGCTTATGCATAGTAGGTATAACTTCATACCCTTTAGTTACTCCACCTCTCCTGTTGCATATTTCTAAGTTGCAGGCATCCTACTCCCTGTTTGCATTAGTGTTTCTCTGACAGTGGGGATACGGCCAAGTGTCTGTGCCTTCTGATTCCCTGCGCTCTGTAAGTTGTTAGTAGCTGGCCTGAAGCAGAGGTCATAGTTGCAGACCATTTGGTGTAAACCCAGTATTTGTGCAACAGGTTTATGCGTGGCTTTATGCTAAACAGTGATGACAGTTCAATCAGGATCATATATTTGTATATGCTGTAGATACTGCTGAATTAAAATACCTCAAATAGGGAATAGAAACAAAAGTTGCAGCCAAGACTTAGACATATTTTAGCCTATGAATTTCTACAGGTTGTTCATCAATGAACTCAGGGTATTTGTGAAGTACCTTATAAAGAAAATGCTTGGCTCTGTCAATGGGGTTGGAAATATGCACTGTCAGAAATGAAGCTCTTCAGTTCCTCCTGGGTGTATGATGTGTCCTCAGATGTGAAAACTTAAGTAACAGCTTTTAGAATGAGGTGTCCAAATACTTCCCTGCAATGAGGTGAACACTGGACTTGTATTTCACTACAGGAGGAAGCATCCTTCAGTGAGCAATTGAACTCAGAGGCAATTAATCATCAAGATGGCTGTCTAGATTAATTTGAGTACTAAGGGAAGAGCTTATCTGAAGAGGGCTGAGTAAGTGAATGTTGAAGCCTCATGGAAGGGAAAATTCTTGAAGGGTTAACAGATCACTGTGCAGATTGGTGGTGGTCTAGAATCCCCAGGGTGATATTCTCTTGGTCACCACTGAGATGCAGACAATGGACTCCTTCATAAAGGGAGTAAAGTTCCTGTAGTTAAAAGAACTGATTGCTCTGTTTTGAAAAGGACAACTACGGAAGTGCTTGTCTTCTTGCACTTTTCTCACAGGTACAGTTTTAGAAGCAGTAGTATGTCAACTGCTGTTACAAACCTGAGAAGAAGAAGTTCTGAAATAAGAAAGTACGCTACTTATTTGTAGATTGCTCAGAGCTGGAACTTCTGTGGTATTTTTGGAAATGTAGTTAATTAGTCTGCCAGGATCTGGCTTATTCTATGTTGTGAAATAGACTGCTACTTTAGCCATTGCTAAAGCACATGTTTTTTGATTTTTTTCTTGTTCACTGCAAGTTAATGAATTATCACTGTTTTCAGCAAGTATAGTATCATTCATGTTTCTGCTTTGGTTTCAGGCTTAGAATATTATGAAATTACATAGAGCATCTGAACTCCGCTGCTAGGTTGGTTCTATTCCTGTAGACAAAATTTAGTCCTCCCCTAGGACTTGCACCTGATGGGTCACCTGCTGACATCCTTATGATGACACACATTTTCCTTGTTCTGGGTTTTACTTGCCTTGTCAGCATGTTACCTGAAAATTAGTTGAAGTTCATGCATACGAATTAACAGCTGTCTCTAAACGTAAGTGTAGTTCTTTTCTGTTTGAATGTCTGAATCAACTCTTCTTTATTCCCATTGGGCTTATAGCATCCAAATTTGAGTCAGCTGGCTAAGCCTATGCTAATATCCTCTTGTATACATAGACTCACGTGAGTTCATGCTGTATAGGTTAATTCAGATTAGCCCAACTGTTCCAGCCGTTGGTGTTCATTACTAGGAAAATCTCATTTAGCTGGCACAGAATAGTTCTATTAGTGCAACTATTCAAGCATGAAATAACCCCCCAGGCCCAGTTAATAATGCACTGGTAAAAAGACCTTCATCAGTTTTTGCTTTCAATGTAGCTTTAAGTATGCAAAGGCATCACTAGCTTTATCAACCTTATCCCTCCTCATTTCGTGGTTATTCTTAGTTATGTAGTGAAGCAGCACTCCTGATAATGTTGTCTAAATACTTTCAGGAGCTGGGATAAGATGATAACCGCATTTTGCTTTTTATTCAACTGTTAGGATGACGTGTAGGTCTTACTGAGAATGTAGATCCTAAATCCAAAGCCCCTGTTTTATTTGGAGTCCTTAAATGCCCATTGTGCAACTACCAATGCATGGTTTAGATGCTTTGTAAGTGCAAGTCAAATAAGCTTCAATAGTTTTTCATGAAATGGCTTCTAACATACTGTTCATTATCACTTGTGAAAGTGAATCAGAAAATGAGTTGGCTGAATCTTCCACTATTGTGGGGGGAAAATATATGAAATGTCCAGTAGAAGATTAAACATCTATTGCTGTAGCTAGTTGAAATGTGTCAAGGTGCTCTAGATGCAGGGGGTATATCAACCTTACATGATACAACCTGTAAAGATAGATGTCTGGCTGTCTCTGGAAGTTACAAAGCTGCAACTGGAGTGCTACTTTGGCTTTTTTAGCATGCAGTTGGGGCTGTCTTGGCTATCTTTTTGCAAGCACTGCTGAGAATGGTCTCGAAATATGAACATGTGAGGGGGCAACATCTGAACTTAATGCATTCCTTGTCTTTAGGGGGCTATAAAAGAGCAAAGAGTGCATCTGAACAACACTGCCCTCCTTTTATTCCTCAGGTCTCATGTAAACTTCTGAGTTACTCTCTTGAGCTTTCTGCTGCTGCAGGATACCTTTTAAAAAAAAAAAAAAAAAAAAAGGGTTCCTGGTCCCGTCATCCCCCACCCAGAAGGCATATCCTGTCAGATAGGGAGCTGGTATTTTTTTTACGGTAGCTTTCTTCCTTAGTGATGACCAGCTTTTGTGTTGCCAACAAGCTCTGACCTGTACAAAGCTTAGTTAACTGCTCCATAAAGGTGTAGGATCTTTTAGGTAAGGAACACTTGCAGGATTTAGGTCTCATTGTACTTGGATGACATGATCTAAATATTCTGCTTCTATTGTTCAGCTTTTTAACTCCGCTAAAAATGCGTGCTGTGTTAAGTAACTTTTTTTATGCCTTTCCTTTTCCTAAGCTAAAAATGGACTGATTGTCCAGAATTTGCAAATAAAATTCATGTATACTTCATGACAAGTTTCATCTGTGCATGTAATATCTGTCTTCAAGTAAAAGCTTGAGTCATATGCATGTAACCGAGGGCAAAATTTTGTCTTTGGGGACTTGTCCTTTACAGTTAGGAATTGAACCTTTGTGTATGTAGGCTTGGAAGAAGCTGCAGGAGACTTTTTCCATGGGAACAGTGAACTTCTTTTGCTGCCAGTACCGGAAGATGGAAAACTGCAGAGTCTAAGGATAAAAGTTGAAATAAAACCGAAGTTTTTGCAACACAATGCAAATGGTGCGTAATTTCCATTAAGAGCTGTTGCCTTTAGAGTGCTGAGGCAAATAGAAATTGGCTATCTGAGATTAGCATTTTGATGCTTCTGTTAATACAGTCTGACCTGCAAGGAAGGGAAATAAAGTGTGCATCCAGTATTGGATTTGTTCTGCTCAAAATCCCATGGAATCTACTTTGCATCTGCAAAGTAATCATTCGTAAAAATAAAGCTTACTTTTGCAAAAGAACTTTGGCCAAACTCAAAAAAAAGATTAAAAATATTAAAAATGAAAATTATCATGTATTTGGTTTATTCTGCAGGTGCTCACTTTGACTTTTGGATACAACTGGGTAGATTTTCTTGGAAGGTGTAGCTGGTGTACAGTTTTTTCAGTTATTCCAGTCTTCTTGAACAGGGTATCTTAATTGATCCAAGGCAGGAGAGAAGGTGACTTAGTGACCTCCCATGTAAAAGCTTTAAAAGTTATTGGTCTTAAGCTTTAAGTTGCAATACAAGGAGCTCCCAGACAAGTGCTTTTGCTTCTAGAACTTTCTGCGTGCACTAAGTGAATACTGGGATTCTGTAAAGGTGTAACTGTTTGCAAGAGCATGTAGTCAAAATAGGTGAAGACAGGAAGGAAAGCAAGTGATGTCCTCAAGGCTGCAGAGGTTAGAGTTAAATTTCTGATAGATAAACTCCTGTTCTGTCCTTTCATTAGACATTCATTAGAATTAGAAGTCATTAGACATAAGTCTGGGGTCTGCAGTTTAGGGATGCTCTTCAAAAGTTTGAACCCTTGTTCTCCTACAGCTGTGGAACAGTTAGCTTCTTCAAAAACACCCCACTGTTTGCTGATTGTACTGCCAACAAGCAGAAAAACAGAAAACAAGCACACCTTATCTTAGCGTAAAGGATTTTGCTTTGAGCAAAGGAGGACTCGGGTTCCAGAAAGATAGGTTGGCAAATTAGCCTGAGGATATTAATACATTTAAAAAAAAAAACAAAAAAAAAAACACTTTGCTATAGCAGAACCAACCTGTTAATTTAGCCATTGATTTCAAAGTGATTAACTGGAGGAGCTACATGGAGAGAGGTGTCATGATGTATTGGCAGGAAGGAACTTGTATTAGTTGCTGCTTTTAGTGACTGTCTTCAAGCATGGGAACCAGGACTAGTACCACAGGGATGGACTGCAAGTCCAAATGAGCCCTTATGTGCCTGGATATGTTAAATGCATTAGGCCTGTAAAGTCAGAGTTGATTGTCTGGCTGTTTGCCTGAAGCCGAAGATTGATGTTCTCTTAGGCCTGGGTCACTTTGAAGACAAGCTTAATACTTTTACACTGTTTATTAGGACTGACATGGCTTTAAACATATGCATACACTCGCACCGTTTCATAAAATGCTTCTTTAAAGGACTAAAGCTTTAAACATGCTCACCATAATTAAGCATCAATTGCTGGAGGCTCTTTCTTCCTGAGCAGAATTAGCTGAATGTTAATGTTCTTGATAGTGGTAGGTCACTGACCACCAGCTACTGTCGGATACTGACTTGAAGTGACCTTTCCACGAAAGCTCTTACTGAAGCATAATAAATAGAGCATGTGAAAATGACAAACAGAAAAGCTGTATTCCATTCCCCCCACTGACTGACTCTATTCTAGTGTTCTACTTAGACATCAAAGGATTTATCAAGGAAGCATGTTTTGTTGTTAAACCAGTGGTGTAATGGCTCTGAACTGATAGAGAAGTCATCTCTCTGCTTTTAATAAGTGCAAGTTTGCTTCAGCTGGGCTTTTGCAGCCCTCTTTTTCTAACCTGTTTTTTTTTTTTTTTTTTGATATTTGAGTATAAACTACTTGTCTGGAAGCTGTGGGTAGTTTAAAAAGGCCAGAAACTCAAGTGTTTGCTGTAGTTATATATACAGTTCAGCTGCTAACGAATACAGAGACAAGATTTCTGTATGATACAACAAGAAAAATTGTTCAGTGATTTCTCTCCCAGTGTCTCCTTCTCCCTTCCTGACAGAGTGTATCTGGCTTGTTGATGGCAGGTCTTTCCAGTCTGGTACCCACCTCTGTCAAGTCTGGTTCCTTCCATTTTTTGCCATTCTCTCCCCTGATTTTTTCCATTCTACTGGGTGGGTGCATCTGGTCTTTCTGGAGAGTCCAGCGTAATTATCTCTTGCAGTATTCTGGAATGGTTAATCTCCAGCCTAATTACAAAAATGGCTTTATGGTGATATATATGTGTATTGTAGTAAATATGTTGTAAGGTATCTGCATGTGCTCTGTGGAACGACTATGTACACTACTGTTTGATGTGAAGTTTAGCATGTTTGAAGATGTGGAAAATAAGTTGTAAAACTCCACAGTGTGGGGTGGTACTGGCTCCAGCTATATAGAGAATGCTGACCAGCTGGGACATCACGAACATCATGAAAGAGCTGCAATGATGGCAAGAATCCTGAAGTAATTTGTGAGATTCAAAGCACAGTGTGGTTTCTAATTAAATATTAAGATTCCATGAGTGCAGCTCAAAGTCCTTTATAATAGCAAAATGCTGTTAATACAAGTGATCTCATTTTTGTTTCTGTAGCGAATGTCCCATTGACCTCAATTAAGTCCCAAAAGCAGGAAGTTGGTGACCAAAATAGGCATAGTTTGTATTCCCATCCCACTGAAACTCTTAGTGTTTCTGCCAAGCAGCTGACTGTACTGATTTCCCAGTACTATCCTGAATTTACTCTCATGAAGAAATTATTTCTAAGCATGTCAATGCATGACTCAGGTGCAGGACCTTGCGCTTGGCCTCGTTGAACTCAACGAGGATCAGAGGGGCCCAGCTTGCCAGCCTGTCCGGGTCGCTCCGGATGGCATCCCTTCCCTCCAGTGTGTCAATGACACCACAGCTTGGTGTCACCTACAAGCTTGTTAAGGGTACACTCTTTCCCAAGGATTGAAGGGTGTTAAGGAATAACAAAGGACCTAAAACTTGAGAAAATATTTCCATTTGTACAGTCACACAGAGCAAGAAGGGGAAAGCAAGATACTCATGCCTGTCTTAAGCTTACTGCTGTTCTTCGTTGAATTTGTGTTTGCAGCTGATGAAGCCCAGTTGGCTTACTGGAATTTGATCTTCTCTTCGAATGTTCCTTCTTAAAAAGTAGAAGCAAGTTTCTCTTGAGTACAAATGGAAAACTGTTTAACTTAGAGGCTTTCTAGCTTGCTTGACTGCCTTTTTAATATTGCTCTTATGGTGAAGTTTTCAAGGGGGTGATATTCATTGGCTGTGCTAAGCTTCACTCATACTTTTATCAGATTCTTTCATTGTATCGTATGGTCCAATGTTAAATTGAAGACTATTCCATTTGCTTCAATTTCTTTTCCCGAAAATGGCCAGTCTATAACCAGTAACCCGATGCTGCTTTAGTAAAACAACTTGTGAAAAGGTGCAAGCCAAAAATATCTCAAACCTAAATGCATTGATTTTAAGGGAGATGTCAGGGTTCAGTGGACAGCAACTGGAGTTCATGGAAACATGCCTCTTTGAAAGGAGGTCTCATTTCCATATAAATATGATGGCTGGAACGCAATGCGTACTACTTGCAGTGGTAATGTAGTTCACTGAAAGAACCTATTGTTTTTCAATACAGTTATATTTGGTGAAAGTGAAGTGTATTGAGAAATAAAATAGGCATAAACCCAGAGATGTCCTTGCCTTGCTAAACAGAGGAGATTAAAGTCAGCACTCTAAACGCTGGTTGTGATTTTTTTGTAAACGTAGTGTTGGGAAATTGTTGCTGAAGTGGCTGGCACCTTGCAACGAGATGAACCTTGTGATTCGTGAGCTCTCTGAGGCACAGTGTCACATAGTGCGATGGAGTCCTCCATGGCACCGCGGTTAATAACACAATCTTTGAGATTATGGGAAAGTAAGCAAAATGGGTACTCGGATCTGTACAAATTTCATCAACTCAAGTGATTTGCAGAGGCTGCTAATAAAATGATACTGCAATGCTTGTCAAAGAAGCATGTTATGACTTGTGTATCTCAACTCAAATTTAGGCCTGCTATCCTAAAGAGACACAGGAGAACTTAAATACAGGTCTTTTCGTTGGATTGGTGCTATTTTTAGTGATTCATTACAGTAAGCATTGAACTGAAGGCAAAATATGATTTTGTGTGTGGTCAAGACTTTTATATATCCAAGGATTTTCAGTACTAAAATATGGAAAAATATTTTTACTAGGCGATACAAATTTTACTTAACACTTAAGTCTTAGTCGATGTTACAAATAGATTAACTGAAGGAATTCTGTCAAGTTGATTTTGGCTTAAAATTGAATATAGAAAGAATGAGAACTATTTATTGTGCATATTATTATAAGCTGGGTTGCAAGTCCCACATGAAGGCAACAACAGTGAAGTAAAAGACAATTATCTAATGTTGAACAGCACATGGAGATTACTCATATTTCTGGAATGGTTCCCAGAAATTAAGAAACTGCAGGACTTCTGTTGGTAAGCTTTTGTTAGAAAGCAAAAAGGTGCTTTATTTAAAAGAACTCGAAAGTTTGAGGCTTGTGTGACTGAGATTTGCTTTTGTTTAACCAGTCGTCATTGAATGACAGCCCGTACTAGGTGGGGGTTCCAAATCTCACAATAAAGAGATACAATATCAGTCCATAAAAGACATACAGTATGCTGTTACAGCTCCCGTGTGGAGGTTTTGTGGTTCTTAGTTGGAATATTACTGAGGGTCACAATGGCAAGTAGAAATCAGTGCGAGTAGTTATTTTCTGTATTTATATATTCAAGTGGAACCCCTGTAATCCTAGGAAAACTTTTCCCAAGAAAACAAGGTTCCCTGTGTCCACGTTGCTTACTGACAATTTTGTAACCAGTAGATTTGGCCAAGGGGAAAAAACTTAGACCTTTGTTTAGGATATATTTAACTTTATATAAAAAGTCTGTGCTACTGAGATCTGAAGGAACTTTGAACCTTGCAGTCTACAATGACTTCACACCGTTTGTGGTACTCTGGGGGGCTGCATTCTGCCCTGCTCCCATCACTGCCAGTATGGTGTGATTTATGTGTTCTTTAAAAGTTTGTACTAACTAACAAGTTTATCTACAAGTTGGAGCATATCAAACAAAACTCGGTAGCCTTCTGAAATCAATTATGTTCTAGATGAAGCAAATGTAATACCAACCTGTGCATTTTTCTTAAAGCCAAGAGGTCTGATAAAATCAATGCATGTTTGTTTAGATATTACATACCGTTGCAGAAAGCAGTATCTTCCCTAGTGTTACATTTTCATCAAGAAATATCATTATCTTTTTTTTTTGGATTAGACTACAATAAAACAGAGAACAAATATTTAGTATTTTCTAATCACTTTAGTTTTGCATAGGTACTAACGTCTAGTGAGTGGGTACATTTATCCACATTACTCTAATTTAGCTTCATTGGAAAAGTAGTAAACCAGCCTTATATGTTATATACCAAGTGATTTTTCTTTGTCATTTTACTCCAGTGCTCCTTTGAAATTGACCAAAGTAATGGGAAGTGAAACTTAAGACCATCAGATTTACTTGTTTATCCTTTTTGAATAAAAATCTTACTATATAATCTGACTTGCATCAACTGAAAGATGTACTAACTGGTTCTACACCTGAGGAGGTCTGGCACCTTTTCTCCAAGTAACATTACTAAGCTCTACACTTTGGGGAGAAGCTTTCTGAAAAAGTGACAAAATAGCTTCAGAATTAATCTTTAATATTGTATCCTGTCTCCACCCGTTATGGCTACATGTCAGTTTTTAAAAGGTGAAGCTTGTGTAGCTCTGGCAATGTATGGTTAGTACAAACTCCAGACAGCTTGACACAACTTTTCCAAAGTTAACTTTTAAGACTTGCAGTTGTCTTAGGAATGCCTTTTGTTTTACCAGAATGATATATATGTTAAATACATATATATCAGCACAGCAGACAAAATGTCTTTTAATAATAAAGTCTTCTAAACTCTGGCAGAATGGCAAAACCTTCGGCATTGTAGAATTTACAAGTACGGCTTTTATGTGACCAGATAGCATACTGAGCCCTGTGCCTCAAACGTTAAATAGAGGTGGGAGTTGGTGCTCTAAAGTTCACTGTGTAGATGTGAACTGTGTTACTCATTGGAACTGCATATCTAAATCCTTTGTTCCTATTAACTGGTAAATACTGGAAGCTGTTTGAAATTTTGATGCAGCAATGAAGGATGTTTATTTGCTATCGACTGTACATGTTCTGGTCATAGAGAGCTAGCTTAGTGAGTCAGCCCCAGCTGGTGTTGTCGTGTTTGTGGTTGTGCACATGTGGTACCTGCAGGTGCAAAATACTATGATTATTTGATATACCAGTATTGCATCTTGTTCTGGTTTTGATGTGACTTCAGGACTACAAGTGGAGGATCGTTTGCTAGATGCTAAATACCATCAAGATTAGCTTGAGCATCTTAAATAGCCCTCTACCACTTTGTCCTTTTGAGTTTCAATGTCAAGCTCGTATCAACTTCAAGCAAAAGCCCTTGCTGCATTAGTTTACTTGGCACAAGAACTGAGTGGTTTAACAGGGCACAGTCAGGGCTAGTAGGACTAAAATTAGACTTGCCAGCTGTATTTTCATTTCTGGGCAGTGAAGAATTCATACAGCTCCTTCTCTTCTATTTGGCCAGCACGCTCTCTTCTTGTTAGCAGCAAGACTACTGAAATGGGGGAAAATGTATTTTCCAGTGTATCAGAAAGCAGAAGGCTACCTGTCCTGATAAATGCTGTTTCCATTCTTTGCATTTGATGTTTTGTCAGTAATCCTTTGCGTAGGGGGAGCAAATGTCTCTGGAGTTACAGCAATGATGTGCTAATGCGATGTGAGGTTGCGTTCCATTCACCCAGCCTCACGTGTCAGCCCCTGGATGGAGGGGTCAGTTTACCCCATGATGGTGAGAGTTGCAGGTACGGCTTGTGTTTGAAGTGCTCTGTAATTAAAATGTGCATAAACCATCCATGCTGACAGATGCACAAAATGTTTTCACTCAGCATGAGGCTTAGCATTCAGAAGTAGTTAAGAATCTGTCTTTATTTTATCACAAATAGTTTCTACTTAGCAATGCAACATTAGGCAGCAAGCTTTGAAGAGGGCTTTGTGTTCAGAACAGTGTCTTGGTACATTTCCATCAGTTTTAAAGGGAGATGCTTTGAAGGAGTGAAACAGAGGTGAAAGCAACATTAACCCAGCTGCTTAAAGGATGTGTCCATATGCTTGGCTGTTGTGCATTAGAAACAAAAAGCCACAATTACAATCAAGTTGAAGAAATAGAGAGATAATCATAAGCCACTGCAGTGGCCTGCTGATGAGAGCTATTTGATCAAATCCCTAAATGAGGACGGAGTGTGCCCAGAATTTCCAGATCAATGGCACCTGTGAAGTACCATTTGGAAAGAACCCATGTTGTAGTCTTCTACAGATGGGGTCAATGCTGAAAGAATATATGCTGTCTTGATTTCAAATCTTCATTTCTGCTTGGTGTGAATTCTGGGCTTTGAATCTGATGCAAGGCTTGCCTTCACTAGGTAGAGCCTGATTGAGGTGTGGTTTGATATTTCATCTCTGACGACAAAGACGGGATAAGGCATTGTCTTCCAGCCAGCTACTCCTGCATTTTTTGTTCAGTATCCGCTTAGTTGGGCCACAGCAGGGATCTGGGGGGTTGTGCTGTACAGTGGCTGAGTGAAGCAATGTGGCCTAAGACATCATCACAAATGGGCATGATGGTGCAGCAAGAGTCTGGTAACCTATAGCTGAGGGCTTTTACCTTGGCTTTCAGGGTGAGTACTTAAACTGTATGTTTACTTGCTTAATAGATAGCCTGGAATGAAAAACACTATGCAATGCAGGGATTTGAAAACAGTTGATCTGCTGCTGTTAAGCAGAAGGAACTTTTCTATAGGGGGAAAACATACCACCTTCATGTTCAGAGAAAGATGATAAGGTTTGTTGCTAGGGGAACCATTTAGTATCCATACTCATTTGATACTGTACCCGTGCAAACAATTGCACAGAATCATTGTTCCTTTGTTTCTTGAGGCAGAGGCTGACCAGAGACAGAAGCAGTTCTTAGAGGGAGAAGGCATTGTGCCTTTCAGCATACTTGGTTGACTGTACGAGGGCATGTCTCACCACCTTTCCATTTTTGGTTGGGGAGTGCCTTGAACTGCATTTTGATAAATATCTAAGAATGGAAACCCAAAGGGCATTTAGTATAGGCTTATGTGGATGTGTCATTTCATATGCTGGTTCATTTAGCATTGCTACTTTAAAGAGCAGCAAGCGAAAAATTCAGTTTCTCTTCTGTAAAGGGAACTGAAAGGTTGTTACAGGGTGCTTTTTGGGCTGGGTGTGACTGATACCTGGACTAGATGATCTTCCAAGGTTCCTTCCAGCCCAAACCATTCTATGATTCTAAGCCATGAATGCCTTTCTTAGCTGTGTTCTATTTACTTGTGGATAATTGGGCATTTGAGGCAGAAGTTTAGTTGCCAGCCTGCAGTAAAATACAATTCCCACTGCTTAATACAGTGCAGGGGCTGTGTGTGAATTATAGACCATCCTTTACTCTCTCACTTTTAATCACTTGTAGAATGCAAATATTTTTTGCATAATTTTAATCTATAGTTGAAAGCCAGTATATGCAAGTTGATCTAAATGAAGTGATGCAGAATACAGAAACACTGGTTTGTAATTGGAAAAGCTGTAAAATTAATGGTCTCCTTTTAGCTCACTTAAAGTGGTCCTTATCTTCATTCAGGTTATCCATCAGTGATGTTGAACATAAGGACACTGTTTCCAGGCTTCAGTTTAGATGTGGAATGCCTGTGAAGAAGCCAGATGTTAGGAAACAGAACAAACTCTACTGCCATATCTCTCATGTTGGCTGCTGGTCTATGCAGAGCCAAATTCAGGCATTGGCAAAAATGTAGCGCAACTGCTCACACTGGCAGACTTGAAGTGCTGCTTGAAAAGTCAGAAATCATGTACAGCTAGATGTTTTCTTCAGTGTAGTCTGAGCAGGGTGAAATTTCTGATTATATTGTCATGAAGATGAAATCAGCTCACCCTCCTCTGTGCCCTCTGATATGAGGTGCTGGAAAAAAGTTTCTATTCTTGCGTAAGAATGTGTCTGTTTGTAATTATTGAGGCAAGCAGGCCTCGTTAGGTCACAACTGGTTACAGTGTTCACACTAAATGGAGGGAATAAATTTTACTATTTCTAATATTCCTGTGGGAAGTGCTCAAATGATTCATTTTTAAATAACTCTAGTTTTGCAGTGGGAGCTGAAGGATTAGTGCAGAAATAGATCTAAAAATAAGATGTGAGGGAGTCCAACTTGTAGTTTTAAATTTTTTTTAAGATCATATCATTCTCAGGTAGGAATTTACAATGAAAAAAATGTTGCACACAGACTTTTCTCCTGTCACTAGGAGAAGAACCTGTTGCTTTTCTGTTAGTTTATTTTTATTTTTATTTTTATTTTTATTACAATATGAAGAATAATCTTCTTTACTGGGAGGGTGACAGAGCACTGGGACAGGTTGCCCAGAGAGGCAGTGGAGTCTCCTTCTCTGGAGATATTCAAAATCCACCTGGGTGCCATCCCGCGTAAGGTGCTCTGGGTGATCCTGCTCTGCGGGGGGGTTGGACTAGATGATCTTCAGAGGTCCCTTCCAACCTCGGCCATTCTGTGATTAATTATATAGTAATTGCATAATGATACATAGAAATGTTAGAGCAGTTGATGCTTTACACAGAGCAAGTATTCATTGCTATTAAGCCAATTTCTATTGCTTTCTTCAAGTGTCCATGGGGTTCAAAGTTGCTGGTAGTCTCCAGTGTGCTCTTGCCATATGATTTCATGCTCACGTTCTTCATATGTCTGTGGTGATAAGGACAAATTAGTGATGAAATCCAGGTTGATGTCCTGGTTATCTAACTTTTCCCTTCTTTAGCACTTTGAAAGCTAGGCTATGTTGAGAAAAAGGTAGTGAGACACAATCACTGGCTACTAGAGAATGAGTCAAGACCGAGTATTTAGAAACCCAAGTGATTTTTAATTTCATGCTCCCATGAAGCTGCATAACTTAATTGTTACAGATTCATGTGCTTGGAAGTTAAAAGAAAGCTGAGGACCTAAGTTATATGCATATGCCTGTGTACATAAGTATGTACAGGTAGAAGCTATAGTACAGTTGTAGCTGGCAAGGCATGGGGCAGAATGTTTTGCTACAGCCTCTTGTTGGAAGGACGTAGAAATTAAGCAAAGGCTAGTCAGTGCCAGCTTAGTTTTGGAGTGGCTATAGTAGTGCACTTGGAGCATTCTTCCTTTTCTTGGGTAAGGAGCAAGGAATGAGCTTGCTCTGCTCAGCATCTCCTGGAAGTGAATCCGCTGCACTGTGACATGCTGACTGTAGCAAGAGGTGGGAAGGCCACTACTGCAAGTATAAGGAATTTTGAAAGAGCTCTTATTCAATTGAAATCAGCATTTCTGCAACAGGCTATTTCCCTGTTGGTTCAATCTCTTTATGCTTATAGTGAATTTTGATTTTGGACTTGGCCATTGTATGTTATGATGATCCATGGAGAACTGGAACAGGGCAGTGTTTAACCTAGTGCATGGCTGTGGTTTTCTGTATGGATCTTGATTGTTTTTTAGAGGTCAGCTACTTGTTTTCTCAGTAAGGCCTGAATGATTAGTGAAAATTATCAGTGGATTACTTTCCTGAGAAAACTTTGATGCTTTATTTCCTTGAGGTTTGAATGAGCAGGGAATCAGTCCCCCATTTGCACCTCAGATAAGGATGTTGTACCGAAAAGTTAATGATATAGGTTAAAAAAAAAAAAAAAGCTCTTGGAGCCATAGCTGTTGGACTGTTCTCAGAGTAGAGTTGCCTGAGGGAGAACAGATAATTGTGAAGCCAGTATCTTCTTGACTTTTCTGTTATTGAGTGGCAAATGAAGTTGCAAATACCTGTGGAAGCTACAGACAGGTCCATTCAAAGTAAAAATAGGGTAAGTCAGTATAACTGGGAACGTAGCAAAAGCTGGCAGTGCTGTAGTAGCCTGAGCAAGAAGTTGGAGATGGACTGGATCAGTGCAAGGAACAGTTAATTGCCAGCTTCTGGGGAACGGGTAGTAAAAAGTGGTGGGAAGTGCAATCATTCAAATAGTTTTATTGGTCACTTCTTTGGCAGCCCTGGTTTAAGACTTTTAGAGAGGCATTTTTCAGTTCTTCATTTAGATTGTATATCAAGCTCTATATTGTATAATCAGCAGTTTAGTTGGGGTTGGGGACTGGGCAAGCTAGAAACAGTTGGATTAATTTTTGAAAAGAATAAAGTGGCAATAGGACTAGCAAGACAGGTTTAGTATTGAACTTAATGAGCATTAGTGCAAGTGATGATTTTAAGATCTAAAGCCATTAGCAAGTCATTAATTTTTTCTCAGGAACAGTAGCTTTATGACTTTGTGGGTGTCCACAGAGGGGCAGATGGTGAACCATGTGCTTGCTCCTATTTGACAAGTCCGGTGCTGAAATACACAGGCCCATTCTTGAATTCAAGGCATTACTGGGTTCCAGAGGCTTGTGATCTACGAGTTTTCACTGGTGTATTCAACAGACCATAATCCTCAAGTGTGATGTATGCAGCTAGAATATTGCACCCTATGCAGTGTCCTCACTTGGACAGTTCAGGGAAAGGCAGTGAACTAGGACATAAAATTGTCATGGAATCACTTAGGTGGATGGTTGGACTTGATCATAAAGGTCTTTTCCAACCTAACTACAAATCCACCAGTAACCTGCATATCCCCTCCCACAACAACTGCATCAGCTTTCTTTCCCAATTGGGACTAATAGTGAAGAATTACCAAAATGTTAATGAACTTACATTCACAGAATCATGGAATATTGAAAAGCTTCCGTGTGTACCTGTTGCATGCTGCACAATCAAATGTTGATTTTTGCAGGATGGGTTATTTATGCTAAATACCTGCCCAAGGCTGCAGACTTTTTGGACAAAATTCAGGCATTGTAGTAATTTCAAAGAATAAGTGGTGTTTGAACACAGGGCTGGAAGGTGTGAGTACACATGTGAGGCAGTGAGGGAAGACTGAGCGCTATTCATCTCAGTGAAGAGGAGTTTTGTAGTGAAAGCTTAGGATCATGCAGTTACATCTTTATAAATGCCCAGCTTAAGGATGTAACTGATTTGCACGTATGTTCCCCTGTATCCTGCAACTAAGATGGTAGCATTTGGAAGCTAAGGAACTAAAATTTTCCATTGTTGTATTCGTCGTAATGGCAGGTGCAAAGGGTTTTCATTTGTTTTTGTGGTTCTCTGAGTGTTTTTCCTTAAAGTTGTGCAGACTTCCCTCAAACAGAAACCCTTCCACTCCCCCAAAGGTTACAGAGCATGGCAGCTCTGCACCCAAGAGATGGTGAGAAATGTGAGAGCTGATTGTCAGCACAGGAAGGGTTAGTTGGGAAGACTGCGTTCATTTGCTGTGGATGATGCCATTAACTCCTGCATTGTGGTCTGATAATCTAAATTTATGTGGTGAGGAGCACTTGCTAAGCCAGATGTCAAGACTTGTGTAAAGCAACGTGAGAGAGGTCTATATTACCACTTTGTAAAGTAGTAGCTGTATGTAAGGTTCTTACGTATTTCCAGTCCATTTGATTTCAAATATTAAATGAAGAAAAAAAAGCACCACGCCCAAAATCTGCCTCTTCAGCACTAACACTAAACCTTTATGACAAGTGATAGTTCTAAAGAACACTTCTTCTGAGGAAACATTTAAATTTGCAGACGTTTCCAGGAGCTCTGGGCTGAAAATTAGTAACAGCAATGGAATCCAGTAGGACAGAGAAAGCAAGGAAAATAAGCAGAACTGTAAATGGTCATCCTTTAGTACAGTCTCTTCAGAGCAGGGTTTCAAGCAGCTGTATTGCTGCGAAAGGAGACAGTTACGTGACTACGTAGCTCTTCCCCATTGTACGACCCTTCAGGATGTAATGCAACACCTCTGCGTTTGTTTACAGTTTTCTTAGTCTGAGCAAGTTTGGGGCTTACTGTTAACTGCATTAACATGCTAATTGAAGTTATAATTATTGAGACAACTGCAGTATTCCTTGTTATGTTACTAAGTTTTATAGCCTCCAGTTATAGCTTGCAGCAATATAATTTTCTCTGAATATTTCATAGGACTTTAACACTCCTGGTGATAAAGTAATGCAACAATGCATATAATAAAGGAAATCATTTTTTTTTAATATTTATGTAGAAAAACACTTTTTATGGAACAAATATAAAAACTACTTTGGAAACATGCATTCTTTAGATCTCATTTTTCACTTTTTCAACACCTGGTCGTCTTCTGTTCTCCATATGTTCCAGCACTTAGTTTTTCCATTGCAAATAAAATTGTGTAGACCTATGTAGTTCCTAGTCTGTCAAGATGTCCTTCCTGTAAATTTTATGATGATGTAATGAAGTTAACAGGAATCTGTGACAGCAGTTCATTGCTGATGCAATCTTCCTTTTGTTTTCAGTGTATTAAATTACTGGAAAATTAACCTTACTGGAGGTTCATTTAAAACCTTCCTCTCTGTCACTGTTTTTCTTAGCACGTAAGCAGTGCACCAATCATTGCACAGAATGCTTTCTGATGTTAAATGAATAAATAAATAAATCTGTCTCTTCAGCACTGGCACTAAACATTTGTGAAAAGTGGTGGTTCCAATGAACATTATTTCCCGGGAGTCATTTAAACACAGCGTCAGCTAACAAGTTACTTGCCTCTTTTAGACTCAGCTTTATTCATTTTTTCCTTTACTTAGTGGCAACAAAAAGGTAGAGTGGAGGTAATGTTACAAGCAGATTGGCAAAACTCATTTCATAGCAAGTCCTACAGGTAGATGTAAGATGGTATTGATAAGGGTGATAAAAACCCGTAACAACATAGATGTTCAATAGTGGGAAAGAAAAAGATACGGTCAAACTGTGCAGTTTGTGTCAGTGTCTAGAGCTCAAAATCTCACCTGCCAAACTAGATTAGGATTTTACATCTTAATTGGTGTATTCAGAATATGCTTAGGTTACTTCACACATGTAAATTCATCAACAATGCTGGAAAACTTGGAGTAGAATGTCTTGGTTTATGGACTGTATGTGGCTATTTGTGTGTGTATATATATACATTATAAACCTAAGTATGGTCAGGTTCCCAGAAACCTCAGGAGACAGATGTCCCATGTGTGTAGGGAGAAGAGTGTTCAGCTGCCTTGGATGTTCTAAACTTGGATACTTCAGGAATCCCAGTCTTTTGCCAGTGGTTTTAGCCATCTCCATTGCATTCCCATGAGAAACATACTGCTCTCTATGCTCTTTTCACAGCCAGTCCAAATGTGAGTCTCTGCAATTCCTGGGGAAAATGAGCTCCTTCCCTTCTCCTGAACTGCACTGAGAACATGCAAAGGCTCCTTTTCCTGTGTCTTCTGGTTGGCTCCATCTTGGTCCTCACTGTTAATTACCACTCCAAGACTCCAGTGTCAGGTCATATTGCTGGATGGACCTCTCTTCCCAAGCATCCTGTTGGGACATTTTTTTTGCGTGGTGTTTTATACAGCACTACTTATGGGGTTTCTTTAATGTTAAAGTAATTTTCTAGGAGTGAACTTCTAAATGTTCTTTTGCAGCAGTATCGCAGTGGTAAAAGTGACCTAACGTGGTGCGGGCATAGTAAAGGATTTTAATGTTTTTGTAACGGCTTCTTCATTTCAAGCCTAGTGCTTAGAACAGTAAGGTATAAAGTAGCACCATTTACAGCATGATACTGGCAGGATTCACTAAGTCTGTTAACCTCTTTGATGGAGGTGGTGGCCAGCATTTCTGAGGTTTTCTGCTTTTGGCTGTTTGTAAACAGGAGGCAAGCCAGGGTGTAGTACTGGAGGATTATGAGGAATTAACCTCAATTAATTAACGTGGATATTTTTGACTTCTGGGGAGTCTGAATGCACTGTGGGAGTAGCTAATAGCAATACAGAGCAGCCACTGATTAATTGGTCAAGTTCTTTCTGTTGTTTTTACAAAGTCACAGTACTGAGGAGTCTACTTAGATTTTAGGAATTTTTAATAAAAGACTAACAAGAAACTTGGTGGTTTCTTAAGAATTAGATTTGTAGCTGCTGAGGGGAGAACTTGTTTATGTGCTGCTTCTCAAGAAACGTGATGTCATGGCATTCATTCTTGGACAGAATGTCGTTTCTGGGGCTGCTGAGACTTCCACAGAACCTCAGTTAGGTGAGGAATACAACCAGTTGGATTTCTTCTTTGCACACGAATTGTTCCTTGAGTTTGAAGCATGTGAATGATTCATGGTAATAGGATACAGATGTTAGAGAATGTTAGTGTGCATACATATAAGGCTTGTTTCCAATAATTCAGTAAGATTTTAAATAACTCAAGATAGACTTCTGACTGAAAAGATGAAGTCTATGCTGATTTGAGAGCAGTTTCTCATCTGTTAGAGCATCGGCTTCATTTTCATCTTGTAATGATGTAATTGAGAAAAAACAGTTGCACAGTAGAAATCCACTGCAGTTCTCATTTCTCAGAAGATGAATGTTCATTTCACTTTCTGTGCACACAGATTCTTGGTCTTTGTACAGGTAACCGGGCGTATTACAAAATTTCTGTTCACTTAAACTAAGCTAGGTCAGTAAGCGAGTAGCTTTACCATTAATATCAAGTACTTATTTAACACGTTGCTGACTTTTGGGTGATATCTGCAGGAGAGTATTGTTAGAAATCCTTATGGAGAAGGGCAGAAGGCTGTTTGGGAGAGGAGCTGCACTGTGTCCCCATTTCTGTGCAGAACTCTGCCCCTTAACAGGCTGGTCCCTGGGGCAGCCTTACTGACTTGCTGATACTCACAGCAATAGCACCACAAAATCAGAGGAGTAGACTTAAGAGTACCTCCTGACAGATGGTGCTCAGAGAGCGTTGGTTTTCAAGGAGGTCATGCAAAGTGCTCTACGTTGGAAAGCACCTAAGAGCCAGAACTGTCAGAGCTGCAGCCGAGGAAGTAGAGTTCATGGAATAAAACTGTAATTCCCCAGACTGAAATAGCATGAAATCCTGGAGGATTCTTTACTGCAGTTTGGTTGCTGAGAAAACATAGTGTAGCATGGTGTGTGATTTAGGCTGTTGTGTTAGAAAGTAGGAAGCATGTGTGAGCAACTGTTATGTGCAGTCGGTATTTTAACAATATCATTCCTGGTTTTCCCCTTGGGGCACACTTGGACATAATTTTATTATATGCATGACTAACATTGGGATCACTTATAGGAGGAGTTTTTTCCTGTTGTAATAGTGGTAACATCACAGTTGGATCAATGCTGGGGAAAATGGAGAAAATACACTAATATTTTAGCACTGGGGGAGTTGAGTTTGACTACAGCTTGTAACTGTTTGTAACACAGTACTACACTTGCTCTTGAATTTCAGTAGCCAGAGAAGCAGCCACACGGTTGTATGGGTCAACTCTATCCACAGTATGCTGTATGTGTTTGGTTCAAACAGATCTTGAATCAGTTTTGAGGAAACAGTTGGCATAGTGAGCTTGTTTTGGAGTTGTACTTCCTGGAAGGAAGAATTTACTAATGGCTGGGTGAACTAACTGCTTCTGTCCAATCTTGTCCGTAGACCCAAAATGTATAGTGAATTCATATGGGCTTGCTTTACATGTGGAGCATTTATTTTACTGCCAGATAAATTAAGGCTGAAGCAGACCACTTTGAACAGTTTCAGCAAGATTTTCCCCTCCCTGAAATTAATTTGTCATTCAGATGCCTTCTTAGATCTCCTTGAAGTTATTAGTTCCAGGTTTGAGTGCAATTTTCATTTGCATGAAACCAAGTGTACACTTGAATGATTATTTGTTGTAAAACACAGTTAGACACTGTGAAAGCTTTTACAGATTACCCTTTGAAACTTCGTGAGTCTTTTTTGTGATGGGTGGATTAATGATTTTAATCTGCTTTACTTGCATAAATCCAGACAGCAGAATCTCATACAGCCAAAGTGCTCTGCTTGTTCTGTGGCAGGCAGATTGTAAGACCTGTTGCGATCCTTCCCTGGTTGTCCTGTGTCTCTTGGACACAGTCATAAGACCCCGTCTTGAATGCTAGTCTATGCTGAAGGATGGTGAGTAATGCAACAGTGTTGTAAAGAAAATGTAATATAGATTATGATAACTAACGAAGACCTGGCTGGCTGAGAAATGCACATTTGTCTCAGCTCACACACATTTAGTGTCTGCTTGTGTGTGATGAAGCTGCTTGATTTGAGTTGTGATTTAGGTGGGTTTGTACCATGTCTGATCTGCACCCTCCCCAGGGATGACCCATGCATAGGAACAAATATGGTTCACTCCACAGGCTTTGCTAGTCTGTTGCAGGCTTCAAGCCATTTCAAGGCCATATTGAGAGGATAAGAAGGAAGACAGATGCCTTACTACTGAGGAAAGGGAGGAAAATACACATTAGTTGAATATTAACAATTTTAAGTGGTTCCTTTAGTTGTAAAAGCCTTGCCACCCCTCATTTCCTGCACATGCTCACAGCCTTCAGTGTTGCAGAAATGCACATCTTGCACCCATTAACAGTTCAGTGATGGCTCTGTGACCCTTTAGAGATGGGAAGAAAAGTGTGGGAGCAGTTTGGAGTCCTAGCATCCGTCATCCCTTCTGCCAAATTGCTGCAGTATGGCAACCAGATGGGAGTTATGCCATTTTATCCTAAAGAATGAGCCCTGCTTTCAGTAAGGCTTTTACATTAAGGACAAGATCTTGGAACCTGCAGCACGGCTCTCCCACTGGATTTGTGTTTTCAATTTTTAGGTATTTTATTAAAGACTGTATAATGGAGAATTTATTTAAAGTAAAATGGTTTAATCTTGTAAAAGATGAAAGAACAGAAGAAACAAAGGATATGCAGCAGATGGTAAAGAGTAAACTCAAAACCTCATTGTTTGATAAAGGTACTGATGTTTGTTTATTTCTGCCACATGCTTTCAGCTTTTCTCATCCATTTTGCATGTTAGTACAGGTGAAAATATTTAATTAATGTTTACATATTATAGTTTCCGTAGTTTCAATTGTGGTTAAACATTTGAGATGCACTGTTCAAAACTGCATTATGTAAGACGTGTATAATTTGTGTACAACAGTGAAATGCAGAAACACTCTTGTTCATCTGAACAGCTTGCCCAGCTTATCTGTGTGATTATGGTAAATGCATGTACAAATGCAAGAAAAAAGCATGAAAGTTATGAATACTTTTTCCTCAGAAGTTTAGCTTTAGAAATCTAATATCTAGACACCAAATGAAATTTCAAGTCATATGAATTTAATTCAGGTGGTGATCAACTGCTGTTGGAAGTTTCCTTAAGCATTGGGTAAAGGCATTAGCCTGAAGGTTATTTGCAGATAGATTCCATGTACAGCTTCACATATTTGCAAAACTTTGCCAGCAATGCACTGAGTCATTTCATCCACATCTAAATTTGGGCAAACCATTTGCTTAGGTATTTTATGCCATCTGCGAATGTTCATCTGCAGTTTATATGCCAGATGTGTATTGGCAGCATACATGCTACCAAAACCAAGGGTCCAGAAATGTAATATTAAGTTGAATGTTACACATAGATAAAGAATCTTTGTAGTCTGTGATTAGTTTGCTAAATGAGTACATTAAATTCACATATAAAGAACAAAAAATACATTCACAGTGTAGACAGCAAGATACATGCAAAAGGAAGACCTTTTTACAGGTGCATGAGCAACAGCAGATGGGAAACAACAATTCAGGTCATCTGCCATGGTGGCATAGTCATTTTCCTCTGACCCGAGTGTTGCTATTTTCTTACAACATGCTTTGCATCATTTAATCTTGGCTGCCTTGTGGTGCGTAAGCCACCATTTTGGCGTAGGCTTCTCTTGATGTCATCACTGAACCAACTCTCCTCTCTTGGTCACTGCAAGGGTTGAGAGAAGACTACTATACACACTATTTTAGCGTAATTTCTATTTGAAATACGGAAGAGGTAATATGCAGTTCCCGGACAGGATGCTGGAGGAAGGGAAATTTACCTTCTCTGATGTGCTCACCACATGATTACAAAGCCCCAACCTTGAAAGAATAGAGTTTAATGGATTTAAGGTGTTTTCCACATTCTACATTTGTGGATAGAGTAGTGAAAAGGGTGAATTTTGATAGCTCTTCAGTAGTTACTCCATTAGCAACAAAACAGGTTGGCCTAGCATAGCCTCAGAAAGAAAAATACCCTGAAATAGTGATTGAGTTAATGCAGTGAGATACATAGGAGAGGATATGGTGGAAAATTCTCTGAAGGTTGAGGTTGTGTGGGTGGTATGCATACAAATCCACTTAACAGATGAGTTACTGTAAGGCGTATTCTTCCCACATAGTGTATGAGAAGAATTGAGATATACTTTAAGGGAGCATAAAGTCTGTGCTAATAAAAGCCTAACCCATAGGTCTGGTAGGCAAGTTCATGCAGAGCTTTGTGTGCTCATGTCTAAGTTAGGTAGCCTGGTACCAGCTGCAATCTAAATTTAACTTGAATATCTTTGCATTAACCACCTGTATGTGTGACTGCAGCAGGCATTCCCTAAGGCAGTACTTCATAGCTGGTGAGTACTCCCTCATGAGTAGGCATGAAATTTTGCTAATGAGTCCTGAAGCTTCCTACATTCTTCCTCCAAAAGTTGCTTGCTGTTGTGAGATGTCAAAGGTCTGATTGAAGTGAGGCCCAGACTAACAAGAATTGCATAGCCCCAATACTTCATATATCCCAGAGACCACCAGCAGTTCAGGTGTGACCAGAATCTCTAATTGTTTGTGATCACAACTCATTAGCCTTTGTTCATTTAAACACGAACACTCCTAGATTCTAGCTGTAAGAGTTTTAAGACTTGTAAGAGTTTAGCTGTAGCTAAAGGTAGCTATAGCCAGAGCAGCCATATGCATACAAGCTACGTGCAGCCTGGAAAGGTAGTTTGGAGTTGTGAATTACTGCTCTCGCTATCTTCATAGACTGAAGTCACGAGAGACCCTACCTATGAATCCTTTAGGAATTGAGGATGCTGTAGGCTAAGCTCTTGCTCAGAAAGGCAGAGTTTTGTTGGGCGACTTGCAGGATTCTTTCTTAAAGCAATATTCTTGTACTGTACAGCTTAAATGCATTTTTTCCTGAAGTTTGTGGACTGCTTATGATGAATGTGGAGAAGCAGATGTGTACTGACCGAAGCTATAAAAATGGTGGCCTTTGTACCCCTTGCTCTAAGAATGTATAGATTTCCCAGAGTACAGAGTTGGAGTACAATTCCTCACTATGCTTTTGAAGAAATAATTGCTGTTGTGCTATTTCAGAGGGTGAGTTCTGGTCACTGGCAAGCTTCAGCACTAGTGCAACAGAGCATTCTGACTGACAATGGCTGTTTTGGGAAGCCTCTCTGCAGTGAGGGCCAGGAACTACCCAAAGCAGAGGCTCCTAGGCCCTTGAGCTGGCCTTGAAGCTGCTGCCTTCTCTTTGCATAGTTCTGTATTTTTGCTGCTATCTCCTCATGGGAAGCCTTGCTCTGATGGAACTCCAAGTGGTAACCCAAGGCTCCCAATACACACACTAATTTCAAGTCATCACACAGAAGGAATGCTATAGCAATATTGCTCCAAGAACGCTCAAGAGAAGTCTTTTCTTGCTACTTACCGACATGCCTTCATCTGTAATTCTGTAGTTCAGTATCATGACTTCAACCTTGCATAAATATCCAGCTGCTACCATTTTTTATTGCTCTTAAGAACATGGTGGTTTTGTTTGGATTCTGTTGGATGAAGCAGTTTGACAAGATCAGGTATCCTCCTGGATAGGTTTGCAGTGCTTGTCCGGAAGACTGTGATGAATATAGTTATGGTAAGTAACATTCAGTGGCTTAATTGTTCTGCATTTAATTAAGATACTTAAATGCATTTAGTTTTATAACTTAAAGCTGATTCTCCTTAAGGGTACATCTGTTCCTTGGGGATTCTAAAAGCCTAAGTAAAGGTTAAGAGGTATGTAGTCGGGGGCTGTGATGACTGTAGAGGGATCTACCCTGACTTGTAAAGTAAGTTTGAAGAACAACTCTTGTAGACACCTACGTGCACTGTCTGCAGGATATTTCAGCTGTAGAAATTGTATGAACTAAAATTTTGCAGTTTTCACAATGGTACAGTTGTATGCTATAAGTATACAGGATCAATCCCAGCCAAATTTTGCCGTGATGTTCACTGTTTAGCTGGAAAGCACTGAAAGACTAAATGACACAGGTTTAAGTGGCTTTGCATTTGAGAAGTTTGAAGATGATTTGCATAGAGACTTCACAACCTTCAAATTTATGTCTATAAAAACCGATTTTTCTACACCGTGCTGCAACACTGCGAAGGGCATCCTTACAGAGGTGCTGTTGCCAGCCCGACTCATTTATTCATGTACCCAGTACAATGCAGTATGCCTTGGGCGTTGTCTTTGGCAGTAGTTTGGCCTTGTACTTTATAACCTTCCCTAACTCCAGGGAGAGCAGTTTGCCATGAGGCTGCTCCTGGCAGTGAGCTACCACACAGTGTACTGTGTAAAAGCTGTGAGGGCATGAAATCAATTTTTCTCTGAGCGTTACTGTTGAGCCCTCCAGAGCATGGGTACGCAATTAACAGCAAATATTTCTCTTAAGCCCCAGTGGAGTTTGGGATGAAGGGCTTTGTTTCTTCCATCCACACAGGAATGCCTCTGCAGGAACACACTGTTCCTGAGCACTTACCATCCACAGAAAAACTCCAGCAGAGCTCGGTGGAGCCTTTAGTCTAGACTAGCTGTTATGGCTGAGAGCTTAGGTACTTTTTCTCTTTAGGCTGTTAACTTTCCCACTTTGGCCAGAGGATGAGGATCAGATTGCTCAGGTGGTGATACTGATCTTTTGACTCCCTTTATAAGCTCAAAGTTTCTTGTCACAATTCTCATTTTTCTGTAGGAAGAATCCATAGATCAGCTTTCTGTACCACAAGCTGCGATGGCATATGCTCTTGAAATCCCAGTGATACAAAGGGGAAAGCACCTTTTTAGGAACCAGTTCTAGCCTGGTTTTGTGAAGTGATGGCAACCACTTGGGTTATGTTAATCCACATGGAGGTCACCCAAGAAGATGTGTTAAGATTTTGGGACACCAATATTAATGCTTTAAACTAAAATATTAAAAGATACTCTTTTTATACTTACATTTAAAACAGGTGATCAAGTCACAGTAGTTTAGTCATGACTTAGTCACTTAAGCCTTCTTTGCACACCACCTTTAACCTCTGCTTTCTGTTTGTAATATGCTTAAAGTTGCTATTCATTTTATTCAACTTCAATAAGCTAGTTATAAGAGTAATTTTAAATTACAACCTGATTTCTTGAGAAGTCAACTTACCTGGTATTCTAAATGTCATCTCTAGAACTTCCTTTAGTATTTAAGACGCTTTCTGTTTCAATTGTTACCCTTACAATGCTGAACTCTTCACATGTGCGTGTTAATTACTGAGTTCTCATACTGAATATTCTACCTCGAGTTAAATGGGTGATATAGGAGCATTTTCAGTGCATTGTGCAAGTGCCTTACACTGTTTAGGATGTCAAAAGGCAGAGAATACTGTACATCACTGCAGCGCAGCATATAGTGTGATACAGAATCAGAAAAATTTCATAAAGCAAAATTGACATTAATGTGCATTTTTCATGTGCACTGAAGGACTGCATACAGGGAGCTTGGTTGTAGATTAGCATGTAAAATGTGTTCTGGCTGTACTTTGTAAGAGGCAGGCTTTAATGGGTTTTGGACCCCACTGGGTAGGAGGTAGTTGAGCCATTAATGTTTAATGACATGGAATGTTTGTTCAGAAGATGGTGCAGTTAGCACCTGGAAACCTTAAGGTTGGAACCTGGAAGCTGCTGGTGGCCCCCGATTGTGGATCACTAACGTTGCCAAGATCACATTTCTTATTTGTGGCTTCTTTGCAGTGTACCTTTCCTTCTGCAATTATCTACAGAGTCCGGTTGAGGTAGGTTTGCAGGGTTATTAACAAATGTAAAAAGCTGCCATGTTATCTATTAATAGAACTGAGATTTTTGAGGTCTGGATAAAGGTAAACACATAACCAGATAGAAGCTTTGCTGATATAATTTGCTTTTTGGGTGGAAACACTTCAATTCTCTGGGCATTTGTTAGTTACCTTTCTTGTCTGTGCTGTTTGTGTGTGTATGATGGGCCAGGCAATAGCTTTTCCTTCTACTCACAGTTTCTAAGTATGGAATTGGAAGTAGGGGCACAGTCGCTGCTGGCCAAGACCAAATCTGTACAAGACGTAAATAGGTAGCATAAAAAGCTGTATTCAATCGGCTTTGCCTGGACTGTTTTAAAAGAAGTTACTATTACTTGTCATTAGGTTTTTCACTTCCTAAAAAAAATTTTAAAAATCATGTTTTGGAGAGAAAATAATGCAGGAAAAATAGTTTTATTATTGGGTGGCAGCATTTTTATAGGCCATAATACAGCTGCAAGAAGGAAGGACAGTTTAAAAAATCAGTAACTGGTGTAGGAGTGGGTAAAGAAGTGAGCTCATCTGCTGACAAGAAACAGAAGGACAATTCCGTAGAAGCAGGGAGCTAAAAAGGAACGTAGCAGTACGTTGTTAGGATAAAATTTGAGGTGTGTACAGCAAAAGCACAGTCAAAGTAGTGATATACACAAACCTTAGTGTGAGGGGTACCGCACAAGTGTCTGACACTTCCTCTGTAAGAAAAATGGCCGGGCACCTTGGGGGTGACAGATGAAGATCTCAGCCTGCTGTTACTGGTTTCATTCAGAGCCGGTCAACAGTGGCTAATATTGTGATAGCTTTGATTGCAGCTTCTCTGAAATTACTTGGTAATATTCCAGGTAAGGGTTAAAGTCTAGGCTAGACATCGGAGTCTGAAGTCATGCATTAGAGAGGCTCAAAGGCATAGCTAAGTCTGTCATTTTGTCTCTTCAGCTGGAGTTGACAAGATGCTGACAGAAGTCTAAGCAAAGCAAAAACCTTTTGAAGAATGGGCAGGAAAATCAGGCTAGAGGACCCAAGGCACAGTACCACTGTGCCTCATTGGAATGAGGCCTGTTCACTGTCATAAAATGGGCTGCATACCCTCCTTTGCAGTTACAAGTTTATGCAATTCCAGTCACATCATCTGAAGACAGGCCTATAACTGTTCAGGTTTGGACCAGTTTATTAGATCATGGCATGTTTTTCTGCTTTGCCATCCGTTTCTCTGTCACTGTATAACCCTTACAACCCAAGTGATTCCTGCCCTGTGCAGTAGCTTTAAGTCTATCTAGTTTTACTAATTTGGCTGCTCTCCCTGGTCAAGTTTACTCTCCAGGATTGCTAATCTGAGATGCATGGATCCCATACATGTGTTCATAGGACACAGTTTCAAAACAGGTCTGCCAGTGTTGTCCTGCTCCAGCTGGCACTAAGAACTGCTTGGACACATTCAGTTCGCTAAACACCAGCCAGGTGTTTAGTAATACACTAAAGTAAGGATTCAGTCATAGCTGTGTTCTTAATTGTACCAGAGATCATGGTCAAGTCATGTAACCTTGCATTCAGAGGCATGTAATAGCTTCAAGGTTCATTGAAATAAACTTTAAATCTAAGCCTTGAACTTTCAAATGCAGTCTGTATTAATATGTATTGGGATGGAACCCAAATTTATGTACAGAAGTATTGATCTGTGAAAACAAATGATTACATTCAAGGACAGGATGTGTTTCAAGACTGAAAATGAAATGGATAATTAAGGTCCTGCAACATTAAACTTTCCCGTGCATAAACACACCTATACATGCTTGTGACGATTGCTGTTTCTCATAGCAAATTTTTAGTTATCTACTTACTTTACTTCCCAGAGAAACTGCTGTATTCTAGGATCCTGTCCAGTAAGTCTGTTTTCCTTCACAATCTTTATAAAACCAATTAGCAGAAAAGCATTGTTAGAACAAAATGGGTACAACTGTGTTTCAGGGGAGAAGTATGTAGCTGGTAACACTGATTTCATTGGAGCTTTTGAGAGAAGAGTAGGTATGTAAGGGATGATGGAAAACTGAGAAGAGCTCAGTGTTTCCTGCTGTAGAAGGAATAAAGAAATACATCCTTTGGAGAGAAAATTGACCTTTTGGGTGGAGATGCCAAATGTAGGTTTGCCATATGTTAGTGGGCTTCGAGGACTGATGGACAAGGTAAACTTCAGAGAAGAGTTCCTGGAAATAAGGGTAAGCTTTAATATGGACAGCAGTTACTTTCAAAACCCTGGAAGCAGCGTGTCTGACCTTGAAAAGGCTGTGTATGGTTGAGGTTGCTACATAGCTAAACTGATCCACATCAACCATTTTAAACGGTGAAATGGAAGTAATTTATAGTGTATTCAGAAAAATCTAGAGGGTTAATGAAAGCTGTTGGTTGGTCCTGAAGTCTGAGAGCTATTTATAGTTCTGAAAAACCCATTGTGTTCAGGAGCCTGAGTTTGTAGCAAGCTTGTGACTGTTTCTAATGTGAAAATACTGTCATGCCTCGCCTTCTCTGAATGCAGGGAAGGGCTTTACTTTTTCTTTGAAGGTTATGCCTAAAGTGGTTTCTACATAGATGAAATGATTCTGTCAGACTGAAAGATCATTGCCAGTTGTTTTCACCATGCCCTTTCCTGCGTTCTCCCTAGATACTTAACATGAATTAAGAAAACTGCACAGAACAAGTTGCTAAGCATAGGAATCATAGACTATCCTGAGTTGGAAGGGTCCCACAAGGACTATTAAGTCCAACTCCTGGCTTCATAGAGGACCACCCAGAAATCAGACCATATGTTTGAGAGTTGTCCAGATGCTTCTTGAACTCTGACAAGTTTCGTGCCATGACCACTGACCGCTCTCTCGGTGAAGAAACTTTTCCTAACACCCAGCTTGACCCTCTCCTGTCACAGCTCCATGCCATTCCCTTGGGTCCTGTTGCTCCAGAAGAGATCTGTACCTGCCCCTCTGCTCTTCCTTGTGAGGAAGCTGCAGGCCATGATGGAGTCTTCCCTAGCATTCCTCTAGGCTGAACAAACTAAGTGACTTAAGCTGCTCTCATGTCTTGTCCTTTTTGAAGGTTAGCTATTTTCTTTGTTCTTTGAACAAAATCTGTGAAGTATTTAGTATGTTATCTTAGCATGTGGCTTTTAAAGGATGTGCAGGAGTGCACATCCTCTTTGTATCATCTCATTTAAGCATTCAGCAGTTCTTACAATTATTCATTGTTCTTTCTCCCAGGTCAGTTGTCAAGCACAGTTATGATGTGGAATAGCAGCCTTGCTGAGTGTGAAATGGGACAGATACTAGACTTCTGTTCTGCAAGGGAATTACTTGCTCCACTAAAGGCCTAGTTTCAAGGGCTTCTAGCACAACTAAACAGAAAGAGTAAGTGCAATGCATAGGCAATCTTATGCATTAAATTAAGATACTCATGAGATTAGTAACTCCTACCTTGTAGAACTGAATCCATGGCAGATTTTATGAAGGCATTCAAACGTGAATGTGCCTTCATTCTGGTTTGGAAACTGCCTTGTATACACAATGACAGGAAGTCCAGCCTATTTCTCCCTAGAGCTGGACAGCTCTTAGAGCATGTTCTGGTCGTGGAGCAGGTACATTTTCAGATGCCATCTGTATATGATGGAGGAGCTGAATCAGGGGAATTGGAAGAGCTATCCTTATACTGCTTATTTTAAAGAAATAGCTAGCCCATGGTCATCCCATAGTGCCAATCTGAAAATGTGTTTTTGGAAAAGAAAATGTAGGTCATGACTGTATCCTTTGCTTTAGTATGTAAAGTAAGCACTTAAAGGTGTTCTACAGAGATGAGTTTACCCAGTTTCAAAGGGTATCCCCATTCAGGCACTCCAAGTAGTCCACTCTAGACCATTTCAGTTGGATTACCCTATGTTGACTAGACTAGCTTCTACTTTCCAAAACAAGATACTTGACCTTTTCTAGTGTTCTATAGGCACAGGAATGGAATTTTGGGACTTCATTGCATCTTCTACCACAGGTGATATAAGTAAGGCTTTAAACCACAACCCATAAAAAACGATTGTGCTGTGCATTGCCTCAGGCATCCAGTATCACGTGGCCAATCACCAGTAACTGAAATAGTTGATATTCATGCAGGAGGTTGGAAGGACTGTAGGACATACATTGTGGTGAAACGGTTGCATGACTTACATATGGAGTTTTCAGCCTTAAGGCAAGAGGATACCATGTTTGTGGTTAATTGCAAAGTAGTGTATGCAGTCTGTCAGTGCTTGAAGTCCATGTCACACAGTTTTGTAGCATGCACTGTGTGCATTCTGTCATGCTCTTTTTCATTTCCACAGAACCTCCTACTGCCCCACAAATAATGCAGATCTCTGCTGCAGAAACGAATTTGTTTTAATAAGTTTATACTAATATGATCAGTTAAAAATAACCTTACAGAATAAAATAACAACAACAAAGATTAGCTGTTTAAGGTTTGAGTCCTTCCTTTTGTATGAGTTCATTGAGATCTTGCATAAGAGCCAGTGGCTTCTCTGCATAATATTCAGGCAGAATTGAATTTTTAATTAAATTCTAAGCTTTAAAAAGCTGTATTTTTTTTTTCTAAAAGGACATTGTGTGATATGAGACAGCAACTGCATAAGGAGCCTCAAACATTTTGAAGCATATATTTCTTTAGCTGTTAATCTTTAGTTGATCTGACATGTTTCCTTTGAGATACTCTGGTGGTTTTCTCCTGCTGGACAGCTGAATGCCACTACAACTGTTCTTTCACTCCCTCTCCTCAAAGAAAAAGGGGGAGAAAATATGATGAAAAGGGTTCAAAGGTTGAGATAAGGACAGGGAGATTGCTCAACATTTATTGTCACAGGCAATACACTCAGAATAGGGAGATTAATATCATTTATTGCCTATCACTAGTGGACTAGAACAGTGAAAAACTAAAGCAAACTACAAATGCCTTCTTCCCCACCCCATCCACACTCTACTACATCCTCTTCTGTGTGATATTGGGGAATGGGGGTTGTGGTCAGTCCCTAACTCTTTGTCTCCACCATTCCTTCATGGCCTCTGTTCCACGTGGGGTCCCTCCCACAGGAGCCGTCCTTCCCAAACTGATCCTGCATGGGCTGCCCACAGCAGCAGCTCTTCCCGAACTGATCCCACATGGCTCCATACCACGGGGTCCATCCCCCAGGAGCAAACTGTTCCAGCACAGGTCCCCCACGGGCTGCAGTTCCCCCCAGGCCCCCTGCTCCTGTGTGGGCTCCTCTACATGTGCTGCAGCTCTGGCCTGGGGCCTGCTCCCTGCGGGGGCTCTCCATGGGCTGGAGCTTCCTCCAGGCCACATCCACCTGCTCCACCGGGGGCTCCTCCACGGGCAGCAGCGTGGAGATCTGCTCCATGTGGGACCCGTGGGCTGCAGGGGGACAGCCTGCTCCACCAGGGGCCTCCCCACAGGCCGCAGGGGAACTGCTGCTGCATGCCTGGAGCACCTCCTGCCCTCCTTCTGCACTGACCTTGGGGTCTGCAGGGTTGGTTCTCATTCATTATTCTCCCAGCTGCTGTTGTTCAGCGTTTTTTTTTTCCCTTTCTTAAATATGCTCTCCCAGAAGTGCAACCAGCGTCGCTCATTGGCTTGGCTCTGGCCATTGGGGGGTCCCTTTTGGAGATGGCTCTGATTGGACATGGGGTAGTTTCTGGGCTCTTCTTACAGAAGCCACCCCTGCAGCCCCCACTACCAAAACCTTGCTACGTAAACCCAACAGACACCTTGATAAGACTATCAACAAATAGACTTCTCAGCCACCAGACCAATATCAAGTGTAAAATCCATCTTCAGGACAGTGTTGAAGTACAAAATGATCAAGTTGCCAACTCTTGCAAGTTACGTGTAAATCTTCATTCTACTTAGCTTCACAGGTGATATGTGGATACTGTACCAAGAGTAATTTAAAGACAACTTGTTTTAAATTTGCATACTAGGATCAGACTGTGATGCCAGCAAAGCCATTTCACAGGGAAAGATGCTTCTTTCCTCTGTGTTGCCTTAAGTTCATCACCCTGTTGTGATGCTTAGTGGAATATTTACACAAACTCTGAATGCTGATATTTGAGCCATGTATCACAAACAGTTGCTGTGCTTTTAATTAGCTGTTAGCTGATAGGAACCTTGTCACACCTCATCTTTGGAGGCATCTAATGTACAATCCAGACAGGAGTTAATACAGCATACTTAACATCCATCTGAATGTACTGAATTAAATCAAACTGGTTGTCCAAGACTGTCTGAATGGGATGGTCTAATAACAGCTAATTTTCTCAGGACAAGAAAAACGTTAGGAAACTGACAGCTCAAGGAACATGTACTTTGACTTAGGTGCTTTATTCACATACTGTGATCACAGTGTTTTAGGGACAGAAAAAAACTCAGGTTGAGCAGCAAGCAAAGAAGGCCTGGAAAGCTTGAAAGGATTTTATAAATAATTTGCCTTTGTAGATGTGTACGAGGCTGATGTTTTTGAAAACGGTGATTATTTGCAATATATTTTGCACAATACTCAGATTTCCTTACTGTAGCAGATATGTCCAGGGAAGGTTGAAGTGAAAGCACCCAAGAAAGGAAAATGCTGGTTATGGATGGAGGGTATTAACGGGGGTCACAGTACAGTCTTTCCCAAGGAGAGCCAGAGAATGAGTCCAAGAAACAGTGTCTGAATAATGCTTGGCTGCTAAAAAGCTGAATGCTTTGAAATTCAGGTCCTGGGACAGCCTGAATTAGGTGAGGAGCTTCATCAAATCAGCAGGAGTTGCTAGTTTTAAAGCTACAAGTGCAGATTTAACAGCAAGATATTCATGACAAATGTACTTCAACAAGATGGAAAGCCATTTGGTATGAGTGAGGTTCCTGCAACTTGAATCTCCAAGGTAGAGTGTGCTTCTTGCTCAAACGTGTAGTAGAGCACTCAGGTGGAAGTAACAATTTAGTTAGGAATTACTAACTACTTTTAACCTAGCATGACGTTCCCAACCAAGTGCACGTGTCTTTCAGATCAGAGTACCTGAAGAGCTGATCGGTTCCCAAACTGTTTGTGTAGTAACAATCTATTCTTATTTACCTAAGAAGGCAAGCACAGTTTAAGAAGTAGAAATGTATCCCTACTCTCCCTGCAATAAAACCCTTGGTGGTTGGAGTATGACTTGTGGAAGCTGACAGGTAGTTCTCCATGCAGTTCTTCGGTTGCTGTTTAAATGGCTTTGTTGTGCATTGTGACTGAGTGCGGTCTAGGGGCATTTAACACTGCCTAGTTTAGAGCATGATTCAAGGCAAGCTGAAATCAATGGAGTTGATGTGATTTCAGTGAGCTTTGAATCAGGCACCGTACACTGTCCCATGTGTTATGGGACAGGAGCAGATGCAAACTGGACACCTTTAAGCAGCTTTTCAGGCTTCCTTCTTCAAGAAGATAGGAAGTAATTACCGTCTAAACCAGGTTCTTTTTCCTGAGGTTGACTTAAAAATACTTTTTTATTAATGCACCTTTGTATGTAACAGGCAGTGCAAAACTACTTTGGATTCCAAAAGTCTGCCTGTAGAAAATGTATGTCTGCATACCTTGGTGCCTGAAGACAAAAACTGCAGAGCAAAAAGGAACTCTGACACCTATTTTTGAATGACTTGCTATATTCTATATGAGAATGAGTTGACTTGCTGTTCAATTATACTTAGAAGCCTAATTTGCCATACATACCTATGAAAGGTTACTATAAATATCAATAGCTGATCTTAGTTCAAAATCTTTTGGATGTTAAAAAGCAGCAATCGCAATCATACTTCTAGCGCATCTGGAAACCCTGTGTACTTGGGAGATACTCTGACTTTACTATGGTGAAGCCATAAAAATATGTATAGTATATCCAGGTCAGTAAGTAACGTTATATCTTTCTGCATCTTGAAGTTCAGAATGCTGAAGTCAAATATTTGACTTCAGATTTATAGTTGATTTCATCATTATATTTGATTGCAGTAACTGCCCTTTGTAGAATGTCAGAAGATTCCCTGTGTGTTAAAAGTTTAAAAGCAAATGAAAATATATATTAAAAAAAAAACTATTTCAGGCTTTTCAAGCCAACAAACTCAACTTTTCATATTTCAAATTAATTTAAATGTATAAGACTCTTGTGAAGGTAATACTAAAATATTTTGAATTTAAGTGTAGTTTTACCACATTTTTATTAATTTTTCAGAAATATGCTTGTGCAATCGTACAGCCCAGAATATCTCTAATTCTTGAACATTAAAAATGTAAGTAGTTTTTATGAGTGTTTGCCTGACATTTGCTGAAGTATTAAGCATCCAATATTAAGTCACGGTGTTAAAAAAAATAAATAAATAAATAAATAAATTCTAGGCTGTCTAAAGAGAAGCATGTTTGTACTTTGTGCTTGATTAGTGTTGAATGAGACATGAAAATCCAGTTGTAACTGTTCCAATTTTCATTCATTTTAATTTGCATTAAAGTCCAGTTTCAACCAGTCCTTCACTACATCTCTGTCCCATCAATCCCACTGTTACGCTGGCTAAGCACTATATGAGCAAGAGTGGCAGAAGTGGATATTTGTTTCTTAGTAATTTGGCTACAATAAAGTGTATGGCCTAAAGCAAAAAACAGAAGAACAGAAGATAGTAATTTGAGTCATAGCAACTGCCATATCAGGAAGTTACTTAAGCGATCTAATTAAATACTTGAAGCAAGCATTTGTGTTTTAAATTTTGTAAGTTAAGAACATACCATGCTGTTGCACAGCTTTGTTTGATGACCATATAGTTCACCTTGAAGCTAAGAAAATTTAAATTTCAGAATGAAGAAAGGACAGTGTCTATGCTTTAATTTCATGCGTTATAGTCATAACCTGCTTGGAAGGAACAGTGCCCTATTTTCCTTTTCTCTGTTTGGAAAGGCTTACATCATGAGACTGCAGGGAGCATCACTCTCTCAACAGGGGCTGTAAGTGCTGCACAGCCATACAGTACGTTCCTTACCTCTTTCCAATGTAGGTGTCTAGTAGAAAAATCAAGTGCATGTTTAGGACTGTTAATTTTCCTGTCTGTCCACAGGTTGTATATTTAAAGGTTGACTACAGATGTCAGAGGCAGGCTTCCACTATCCTCTTTAGAATTTTACTGCAGAACCACAGTCTTGTGGTAGTTCAGTTCCTCCATTTGGCACTACATATAAGCAGGAGCTTAAACTTGTCTCTGCAGGGCTGTGAGATAAGAAAGTACTTTCAGAGAAATTTAATTGATAAATTCAAAGTGAAGTTGTTTGTATTCCCTGGAATAGCTGCTTCTGGAAATCTTTCACGTATTCATATTAGCAGGATGAACGTATTTCTATTATCATAGGGGAAGAACTGCAATAGAGCACTAATGTGTCTCTGATACTTTGATTCAGTGTTCACTATTCAAGTATCACATATGATCTTAGGTAGATTGCTCTGATTTTCAATGGGAATATAGTGAATTTGTGATGATACTACAGAGGTAGAGCTCTGAAAATACCAAATACTGTCAACGGTATGTTTTGTGTGTGCATTCTCTCTCATAAATATGTAGAGAAGGGAAATATTTTTCACATTTTTTAAAAATCTTACAAATGAATTTGAGGTTGAAATTTTTTTTCTGGGATTTTGCATTTATCACATTTCCTTCTAAAGAAAAACAGCGTAAGGGAAGACTGCCAAAAATGACAGGAAAAAAAACACACCACCTACAAACTTTAAATTTAAACCATTTCAGAAAGCAGATTCCTTGTGATGAACTGGGTCATTAATTTTTCATTAAAAATACAGATATTTTGACCAGTTCTTATTTTAACCCAACTTGTAAGTATGTTAAATACTTTTAGTCTATCATCAGAATTTGAAAAAATAGTGCTTAAAAAAAAAAAAGAAATACTGTTTTCTTGTGGATTGTAGTAAAAGTTTTGTGACTGACTTTTTCACTGGCACTAGTGGGATATTTGTGCCACTGAATTCCTAGTTAATTGGAAAATGCATTGAAACGTAACATTTCTTGAACAGATGATTTAAACTGGCCTTTTTGCAAAGCTTTTGAGGATCAAATAGTTTTTCACATCAGATGTACTGAAAGCATCTTAGGTAGCAAACTGAGATTTTGAGACCCTGGTTGAGTTGAAGAAGCAGGACAGAGGAGTCAGGTTTGAGCAGAGATGACTAGTATCACCAGGTACTTCACAAATCTGCTTATAAGTAAAGAAAGAAGGCTTCTTCCCTCAAGGCTCAGCAATGAATCACTGAAGTGGAAGGCATAGTGTCATCCAAGAAAAGAGACTTACCCTTCGTGCCAGAGCCAGCAGTTGAGCAGATTAAGTAATTCTTCTAATACATGGGTCTGTTATGTAGAGAGGCAAACATCTTCAATTCTTAATGTTTGACTACTTCAACAGTGTTGAATTTGTACTTAGCTTGACTCCCCTGTGATATGTGACACACAAAGCTATGATTGTGATATATCAACCAGTCGTTTAAAACTTCTGATTGACTAAATCTCTTTTAGTGTTCTTCAGTTTGAATATTCAGAAGTCACCACTAAATCCCTAACACTGCTGGTGACTTCCAGTGATTGAGAAGAAACTATTACAGCTTCCTCTTCAGCATCTGAAGATCAGCATCAACAATGCAAGCCCATTAAAGTCTGCCAAACTGTTGAATGAAACACAACCTTAATGTATGTTATCCAAGTCATTTTTTATACTCTCTCTCCCAGGATTGGGTAATTCTGGTTTTAGCTTTCTGACATCTGCATTTTGATGTGAAAAATGCATTTACTGAGTGTATCTACTGAGTTTAAATACTGAATGTATTTACTGAGTTTATTGGTTCTGGATTCCAGGCGTGTAAAGATATACGCTTTTTGTTTGTTTTAATCTCGAAAATAAGAAAAATGCTAGATTCATAACAATATCTTGGTTCTACCTTAAGTACCCAATAAGCTCTAAAAATGTTCTAGCAAAACGTTCTTTCGCAATTGGAAAGCTATACAAGATGGGGGAAAAAAGCAACTTAAAATATATTTAATGCTAGTCCTCCTTACTTAGTTGCTGCTTAGGATTTCTCCAAGACTCGTCTAGTATCTTGGAAGCAAAGAACATGATGTAACAGTGGTTACTTTTCTTATTACCTTTTGCAGGGGATTTCAGAGCTATTGTAAGGCTTGGCAACCTAGCTTTGTGGTTCTGTGAGGCTGCATTCTCTCTCCTTTGATTCACAGTGGAACTTCCATTTCTCTTTAACTTTACTTGCTCCATTGTTTCTCAAACTGAATTGTACTCTTCAAGGGAGATTGGAATCAGGGTTATGGAAGACTTGAAGCTGTTAAATATCTTGTAAAAAGTGAAAAATGCACTGTGAAGAGCAAAGCTATTCTTCTGGCAGTAGCTCAGTTTTGGATTTGCACTGGCAACCAGCTATTTCTAGGAAAGGTTGCTGCTAGCACAGTTTGTATACTCCTTGGCCAGTGGGTTCATAGAAAGGCAACGACCACATTTCTCAAGATGGGAACACAGTTTCCATATTTAAACTTGGCTGCTTTCTCCTCATCTGCTATTGTGGATTAGGCTTGAATACTCCTGTTTCCTATGATGTTTGCGTTTATACTGCTAGAAGTGTTTCTTAGAATATTTCTTCTAGCTTTGTTTTTCTGAAATGTTAGAGTGCTGTTCATTTATTCATTGTACATGAATAGACATCAGACAGATGAGAGTCATGGTAAAAGAGTGCTTTGCATTTGTCTGTACCCCCTTTGCTAATTTTGGGGTTGTTCTGTCTAATTCTTCGTGGATCTTTGATGTATCTTTGTCAGGTGGCATAGGGAAGAGGTGTAGGTGTGCTGTGCTTATCTTGGTGTAGTATGTACTTGCATCCTGGCATGACTTCTCTATTCTTCATAGGATGTGGAGCAGTGGCCTCAAGTTACTCCAGGGGAGGTTTAGATTGAATACCAAGATAAATTTCTTCACAGAAAAGGTGGTTAGGCAGGGCTGCCCAGGGAGGTGGTGGGGTCACAATGCCTGGAGGTATTTAAGGGATGTGGATGTGGTGCTTAGCGTCACAGTTGAATAGTGGACTACAAGTCTGCCTAACACTACAGGCGTTAATTGGGTAGTTGAACTTGATCTTAACTGTCTTCCCCAACAGAAATGAGTCTTTGATTCCGTGATGTCGAAGTCTTGATTGTACAAATGTTTTGTTTTTTTCTTAGCCTTCTGAATTGGTTACCTGGCTTTATCAGAAAAAAAGTTTAAGATTCAGCTAGTTTTACTTCTAGGTAAGAGCAAGTATTTTCAGTTTGTCTACTGGTCACTTCTGTTGGTGTTGTCTATTTCTTAGTCCAAGGCCTGAAATCTATGTGTGGAGTGGCTGAACTCATCTCCTTAAGAGCTTTGTTCTTAGATGTAGTAGTGACGAACTCATTAAAGCTAATGATGTCCTCTGTTAAAGCATTTAGTACTGAGCAAATCTTTGGGAAAAAAACAGAACGGTCAAAAGGAGATTTCACTTGTCTGTCAGTCTCAGGTTTTGGAGCATTAACCGAGTCAGGTAGTACCATGCCATCCTAAATTTATGTTCAGAACTGAGAGTGTATCTTCCGAGGAGACATTGATGTATTGGTCATTAGAAAGTAATATTACACTGCACGAAAACACTTATCAGGAGTGCCAGATTTAGGGGGGGAAAAGATGTGCATCCTTTCTTATTCACAATATTGTAATTACTTAAAGCAATATTTTCTCAAGCCCTTGCAGAAATTCTGAAATTCTGCTTGTTCATCTACCATCCTGGTCATCTATTTGCCGTTGTACTATAGAGATAATTATGTATGATACCATATATAATTGATGGTGATGCCAAGGTGTTAGTTGGTAAGCAGATGAACTGTACCACAAAACCACCTCTGTGAAACTTCTTGATCCACAGAAGGAAAGCAAAGAAATAGAGAAGTGCGTCTTAAAGCTCAAGTCTTTCACCTTTTAAGAGCTCTTTCATCCAGGCCTTAAACAGAGTAAATGAGTTCTGCAAAACTGTTGCAATAATGAGAGAACTGGGGGGGTCATGGATGTATTCTGAAGTTGTTGTTGAGTTAGTGCTTTCATAAATCACATAACACGGTTCATGAAGGACTGTTTCAGAATCTGTGCGTGTGGAAGCCCAAATCACTGTGACTCAGTGTTTTCTAGGCCCGCTGTGTATCCAGTGTAATTACAACAATTGACCATTAGTTTGGTCTTTATTCTAATGTTTTCACAGGAATAAATTCCTTGCAGACTATTAACCTGGTATAATGGCTCGTGATATGGTGATGTGCCCTTGGGTTGGCATCATACTAAAGTAATTGCAATACTAAGACATCACAATGTCAAGTCTTCTAGAGTGATGAATAAAATCATGTCCTGAAAAATGCATACACTTGGATTAAGCACAAAGAATTCATATGGGAAACAGCCATTCTCCTGTTGCTGACAGTTTTGCTCTTTAAGGATCTTTAAAGTTCTGTTTATGCATTATGTAACAACCTCAAGGAAGAAAAACGCTTTTTTAATACACAAACTAAGGAAATGAGTTTCTGACAGGTCTAGACATCCTATTTTCTGTTCAGCTTCTCTCCTATGTCATTTCTAAGGAGGGATGAGAGGGAGTCCATCAATCCTAAAATAAAGGGGTACCTTTGGATTGTAGTTACAGGAAATGAAAGCATTCTCAGTAATGAATGCAGTGCTCCTGTTAAAACAAAGTACCTAAGTTCTCTCATTATCCTAGCAAAGAACACTGAAGCACTGAAGTTTCCTGAATGATAACTGTAAATTCAGACGCAGGGTTTTGAAGTCTAAGTGGCCAGTTCCGGTTGATCTGTGGTTGATCTCTTGCTGGTTCCACCTTCAAGCTGGATTCTGCAAGGATTTTTTTGAGTACTCTGATTCACCTTCAACCTACTTAGTGTTCTGTATGTGTGGGTGGAGCACTGCTGTTACACAGCCAGAGTAGACCAGTGTGCTGTCCTAGTACACAGGCTCCTCTACAGCACTGACCTGTGGCTGCAGGGGCAGACATCCTAACCTCTCAATTCAATTGTTCTTTTGCTGATCTCCAGAGGTCATCCCTTCCAACCACAACCATTTTGTGTCCTATTTTTGGAACTGTTTTTTATCCTTTTCCAGGGAAATACACATCAAATCTGACCTCCAGGTTAACAAATTCCAGTAAAGCATTTAGAAGAAAGATGCAAACTTCAAGATCCAAATAACAAAGCCTTGTTGCTGTCATGCAGTCACAGAGGATCATCTCCTCTCTGTCCTCAAGGTTAGGTTATTACCAATTCAGTTAAGTAGCAAGTCTTGTTGGGGCTTCAGTGCAGTAGAGTGCGATACACAGGTGCAAGCTAAAGCATGTATTCCTCTCCTGCAGATGTATGCATCAGTCTGTGCTATCTCTGAAGCTCCCAGAACAATATGCAAGCCCAGGCACTGCTTGTGTAAATAGTGTTGCACCGTCTGTTTGAGTAGCTGATGGCTTTTGTGCTGTATCGTGCATCAATGTCTGGACCCTTTGATTGCCTTCAGCTTTTGGATTTAAACAGTAAGATGAACCTCTTCCTTGTTACAGGTGAACATGCAGCTTTTTGTGAAGGGTCTTTTTGAAAGCTCTTCCAGAGTTTTGAATACTCAGTTTGTTGTTTTTTGTTTGTTTGTTTGTTTTTGGAGCATGGTATGTTCTTTATGTTAAGTCCATGGAGGAGAACTTAGAGGAGGGATGTGTGGATGGCTGTTGCCCAAGACTAAAGTGAAGTAAAATGGTTTTGAGTTCTATATTTTTTTTTTCTAAATTGCAATCTGCATAAGAGGGAGTATAAGTATTTTAAACTGTAAGGGATGGTCAGTTGTAACAGCATGCAAGTATATTTTTTTTTTCAAATTTTTTCTATCTTGTGATTTCATAGCTTTCTATACACTTTTTTGTCCTGGTTAATTGTTACTGCTCTTTGCCTTCTTAATGCAGAATTCTGTGCAGTGTCTGTCAGATTGCTTCTGGGCTGCCGAGTCATTTGGGGTTTCTCTCAGAGTCTGGAGCCCTAATCTGTTAGCTTTGCCCTTAAAACTTATCTTAGTGTAGAAGGATCAGTCCTTGATAAACACCGGATCATGAGTGGTTCATAGGAGTTCATAGTTTGATTAACATGGGCCTGGCTTTCCCCTGTATAACCTAAGTATTTCTGTACCTAAATGCTGTTGAAGTCTCTAGTATTGCTTGTGTCCTCTGAGCATAGAGGAGCTCTAAGTTTGGTGAATAATACACTGGTATGAAGATACAGCCTTACGATAAGCGACCAGAACAACTTCTGTTGGGGAAAGAAAAAAAGTTAGGAAAATACACTGGAAGAAAATATGACGGGTAAGTAATGAAGTAGAATTAACTGAGAGAAAAAGTTCTGGAATGTTAAACTGAAACAGCTACCTGAAATGACTCCAGTCCCTTGAGGTAGGCTTACCTTGAGATTGAGTACCAAAATTCATCTTTAATCTGTTCTGGGAAACTGAAATACAGGAAATCAGATCAGCTGCTCAGAGCTTGACCTTTGTGCAAGCTCTGCCTGGCTGTAAGTGTCCAGAACTCATTTCCTCTGTAGTCTGGAAACTATGTGCAGTTTGTCTGTACGCAAGTCTGTGCAAGGGAGGGCTGAGTGGGATGATATTTGGCTAAGGCAACTGTTGCACACGTATCCCCCGTGTATTGGTATAAACCACCTGCTGGTGGTGGTTTCCAGTTGCTTGAAACCTGCTTTCAAAGCAATAGGGCTGGCACTTAGGTTCTTTGTAACAGAGCTCACAGACAAGGTTCTTTGTAACAGAGCTTTGCAATAGTTCTCAGTTTGGTCCAGGCTGCTGGGAAATTGTCAGAAACAGCTCGTTTAGGCAGGGGCTTTTGTGAAGTCTCTGTTGGTGTCATTCTTTCCCTTGAGAGGACACTGTCTCCAGGTGTTGTTGGTGCAGCAGACATGTGAAGTGAACAGTTAGGAAAAGAGTACTGCTTCACTGCTACTGCAGATAACTCCATAAGCGTCTTCAGCTGCAGAAACAGACCAAGAGTAACAGCATAACTTTAGTCTGCGATCTGTATGGAGTCTGTTTTCTAACCTGTGTCCTGCTTTCTGTTCTGACTTTGGTCTCTTGAATTTTTCCCATAAGGTCAATTCTATATGTGTCTCTATTTGGGCCGATAGCACTAGTGTTAATTATCATCAAACTGGGGAAAGCACAGCCCATTTACACTTCCTGTCTTCCACACTGCTTGTATGACTGTCCTCCTTGCTTCTTCGTTTGGCTGTGTTAGAAGAGATGGTTTATGTAGGCAGTTGCTCTTTGGCCTCCTAGAACTTAGATGAGTTCTTGGTTCACTGAAATCTGTAGGGCCTGCTCTGTGGGGGGTTATATTTTCCCTCAGAATGGGAAATGTTTTGTAATCCCTAAAGATCTGAATCAGTGGAAGCTGTGAATCAGAAGGTGCAGGGAATCATCTGGTCCTGGGTCCTTTGAGCTCTTGGCTGAGCTCAGGACAAACCCAGTTCTAATATACTGCTATTTGCTCAGTTAAGTTGATTTTTTTCTAAGACTCTGGCTATCCTGGAAGATGATTGTCCCAAAGGGCTTTTTTGGCACTAAATGTATAGCTTTGTAAATCAGTGAGAGAAGAGTTATGTCCCAAAATAGATATTTTGTTAATGGAGTGACTTGGCAGTCCTCTACAAAGCACTCCACTGTCATTCACCTTGCTTTCTGATCGCTCCTATGGACTCTAGAAAGAAAGACGCAGTAGTCTTAGGATACTAGTTATTGTTTGGCAGTGGCATCATAACCCTGCAAAACTTGGTTTGTATGGGAGCCCTGTTCCAGCAGGAGAAAATGTTTGATAAAAATCTAATTGAAATTGGAAAGTTAACATACTATGTTCTCCTTATCAGTAGTACTTTGAGCGGTAGTAAATCAAGAACTGCTTGCAATGTCACTATTTTGAGCGGTGGTGGAAGGATTTTTTAAACGTTCTTCTCATGACGTTATAACAGAATGTCACACTTCTCTTCTGCATTCATCTGAATGCACTGAGATGAATAGACATTACAGGTTAATCCATAAAATGCTCCTCAGTTGGGCAGCTAGGTACTGCTGTGATGGAAAGATGGCTTACAGTGTTAACCTCTTCTGAGTCATGAGCAGGTGGAAATGTTCAAAATCATTTCTGTCAAGAGTCTGGGAGTGTCTAAGCTAATCTACATGGCAATTCCTGTCCTCAGACTTGTAGCTCAGTCTCCAGACGAGTCTTTTGTCTTCCTCTGATCTGTCACTGTGTATGGAGATACAATACAGATTCTGAATCTCAGCTGGTGGAGTGCTTTGGTATGCTTTTGCTTTGTGTTCTGTGAAGGTATGGGCCATGTGATAAACTTTGCACAAAGCAGAGAAATCAGCAGGTCTCCCAAGACTTCCAGTTATAGTGGTATTAGTAGACTTTCAGTGAAGCACACTACTGCATGCTCTTTTAGCTTCAATAGGTTCTGTATTGTGCAGAGATATATCTCTGATTTCTTACACTTTAATACCCAGTTTTAATGTTCCTCCATCTGAATAGCATTATTGGCATCAGAACAGTGCATGTATAAACTGCAATATTCATTAATTGTGTAGAAACAGTCTCTAACTTTTAAACTACATGAAACATCAGTGAAATAAAACAGTCTTGTTATAAACTGAAAAAGTAGTAAGGAAAAGGCTGAAAAGGTTCCTTCTAAAAGCATTTCTCTTTGAGCAGGAATGGAAAGGTAGTATGCAAATCAGATTTTAATAAAACAGTACAATACGTGACTTAAAACAAGAGCAAACAGAGCTCTTACAGTACCGTAATACCAAAAAATAGATAACACAAGCAGTGTCTTTTTCCAAAAATACCAGCAGTTTCCATCATACATAGGGGTAAAAAAGAAAACTGCTAATGGTAATATCTGGAAAACATTTATGTAAGTTTATTTTTTTACAAAGCCAATAACATGATTTTTTCTTATGTGGTCTCTTGCAAGGTGTCATCACAAGCTATTTCCATCTCTAGGAGCTTACAGTTCTTTCTCTGCATTCACATTTCATGCTATTCCTACTAACATGCTGTGCAGGAAGAATTGCATTGCATAGCTCTGCTGTGCAGCTGGAACTTCCTGTATCTCTGCATTTTTCAGGCTTTCCCCGTCATACCCTGCAACTGAGGCAACAAAGAAATCTTTCTGGTCACGTTCTGTAGAGAGCACGTGACATTTGGGGGTAGGGTAGGAAATACGCTGTGCCCTGTGGAAGCCAGGTTGTTCCATGAGCCCCAGTGCTGCAGGGTTCTGTACGCATTTCAGTGATCTTATTGACATCTCAGAATTTATCCTTGGGAATACTGCTATGCAGTGGGAGGAAAATGCGATGCTGTTAGCAAACTGATAATTGAAAGTAATAAAAGCCTTAAGCAAATGCATAAAACTCTTCCCAATCATGGTATTTATGGCCCCAAACTGTTATAGAGATATTTATAGGTTCAATGGAAATACAAAACATATGGTATCTTTATCCGGAAATATTCTTTCAATTATACCCTGCATGGTTCTCATAAACATCCCTCTTTCATCTAAAAATTCTCCAGTACATTAGGTAAGAAACATCATTCCGTTTTGCAGGGGAATGTGGTAAACAAACATCTTGTTCTAACAGATGTTGAAGTGTTTTACAGATTTCAATCAGCAGAAAGAATATTCTATAACTTTTGGCTCTGGTACTGCAGCTGCTAGGCCACACATCTTGTATTTTGCTTTTGTATTTGATAGGTTGGAGATTTTGTGGGATCAGCATTTTTCCTGTTTCTCATCTGTTAAAGAATAGGGGTCTTAATCTGCTTTCATTGCAATGTACTGAAACTCCTGCTTTGCAAATAGAGCAGGATCATACCTTAATGCATCATTTAATATATCTGTAGAAGAAATTTTTGGGATCAACTTCTCCAGCTCTTGTTAGTCTCTGGAAATAGTGCTTACGGGAACTGGATTGGTCTTTTCATAATGCTTTGTTACAAAACAGCCCAGTGTTATCTTGGCAAGTGTCTTTCATAATCTGCGAAGCATTGATCTCAGGTTAGTAGAAAGGAAGGTACTCTAGGAAGATCTGAGAATCAAATCAAAAGGCAATGTTATGCTTCATCTTGGCTTTGAGAGGAGTGTGGTTCTGGCCAGTGTGGCTGTTATTTCAGCCTCTCTTGAAAGGAGAGGATGAGCATTGACTCGGATCTAGCACATGTTTAGGGATCTTGTCCAATGTTTTTGCTGATATGGTTGTTTCGAGGTGCAGTTCATAGACCTTGTGCTAGTCTTTTGCATGGGTAGACCTGGGATTTTTATAACTTCTTAAAACAACTTCATGGATCTTGCAAGAGTCTGCCCTATCAAGGTACTATGCCTGCAAGAGTTCCCTGGAGGTCAGTTTGCCTCTGTACCTATCTTGATTCTTGCGGGAGCTGAGCTGTAGTGCAGTACATGCTGTATTTGAGCTGTTTGGTGGAAGCTTTAATGTTATGTCTCTACACTGGAAGAGGCATTTTTGCTGAGGCCCTTAAGCATGATGCTCTTAACTGCCTTCCAGATACTGCCATTTCTTAAGAGAAGATACTTTCAAGCCTTGCTTGCCCTGATGGCAGTTTGGTTAAATTAGCCTGTCTTAAATCACCTTTTCTGTGCAAAAATGAGCCTGGTGGAATTTTTTCTCATCTCCAAACTGTACTGATTGCAGTTACTTAGTCTTGGGCATGAGTATTGCAATCTCCACTATGTATTCATCTCTGCTTAAGAAAGTCTGTAGAAGGCTTTCAGCTCATGGTGTAGCTAATAGAAGATCCTTTGGTATATACACCAAGTTTTCAAGCCCTTTTGTCAAATTTCCGTTCACTGATTTTCTACAATTTTTCCACTTCATAAGTACTGTCAATCTCCTATCTGTCTGTTAGTTTGTCTTGCAATATTCACTGATTATCTCTTATTCCAGCTTCTGTGAGGTGTCTTCCCATGAAATTCAAGTGTTCCTGTTGCCTAAAATGGCTACAGAGTTAGTGACGATCACAAGGTTACTTTTTTTCTCAGTTTCTCTCCGCTAGTTTATTGTATTTTGCCAAAGAACTGTTGTGCATATAGACAGGGTCTCTGGGTTTTATTTTCAAAACTGCATCCTGCTGTGAATTGTTACCCTGGTTTAAAATACAGCTCTTTTCATCTTACTGTTTTCTGGGTTCTTGTAAGGAGGGTAAAAGCAACTGTTACGTCTTACAGACATGTCTTTAAGGCTAGGTTTTGAGTGCAGATCTCTTGCTCCTCACATTCAAGATGAATATTCAGAATCTTTCGCTATGGTAATTCTGCTTGTCTATTCAGAATGCAAACCACAGAGAAACAATGTAATTGGAGAGGAAAATATGTTCTCTTAAAGTCTGGGAACACTGGAGGAGCTAATTTTCGTGATTTTCTCTGACACATGTATCACTGATCACTGCGTATAAATTATTCAGATGTTAAAAAGATCACAGTTGTAAATATGAAAGGAGTTTGTAGCAATAATCACAACAAACCAATGTTACTAAATTACTGAAACAAATTATTCACGTCATCCTTCATTTTTTTTTCCTGTTTGACCTTTAAGCTGTAGCATATGCTTCTCAGTTTGGAGTGCTGTGGTAGGACTGGAAGCCACGTTGATTGTGGCTGAGGGTTCTCTCTGGCTCGGGATGCCCCATTCACCTAACGTGAACGGTTTTCCAAATCTTCCATTCTCCAAATGTGAACGGTGTTTTAAAAGCATTCAGAGTTTGGGGAAGGGTAACAATTGAATGCACTAAGTCACACAGTCAAAACACACCCAGAATAACAAGGAAGGATATAAAGGGGGTACCCTTGGAGTTATAAATTGACCTAAGATACAGATAGGTGACAAGCATGTGGCAGGCTGGGATTTGGGACCGATGTGGTTGGGAGAATGTATCTGCACAACGCTGTAAAGCACTTTCAGTCCTCTGTTTGCCTGCTCTGCACTGTGGACTATACAGAACAATCTGGAGTGTGCAATGAGATGGAAATGGTGATAGAAGAGCTCTGTTGCTGAGCAAGAAGACTGAGGGTCCTTGTGAATGTCTTGGGATGCACTTAGGACTTCGTAATGCGTAAGGTAAAACTAAAGTTTTCTTCTAGTCATTTGTTGAGAAGAAACATCTCTGCAACAGGTGAGAGCCATTTTTCCTCATTCGTACTTACCTCGGCCCTAATACAAAGTAGTCAAGCAGAATGTGATTTGATTTTATCTTGGGGTGAAAAAGACCCTGAGAGAGTTTTGTGGAGCTGATGTTGACAGATGATTCAACATTTCTCATTTTTGTCTAAATTAGGGCAATAGAAAAATGGATAAAGGCTTTATTGCTCAAGTTTTGCTGTTGCTGCTTTTTGGTGTAACATTTTTCTACTACTAGTCTAGGCATCTGACTTCTTACAGGCTTTGCAACAAGCCGATGATACCTGAAAAGGCCTGGTTGGATTCTCTTTCCAGGTTTGGTTAAAGTAGCCTCATTTTGGGAGATAAGTTATTCCATGTGTAAGAAACACCACTGGGAAGCCTAAAACTTCTGAGCTTTTTGTTGCCCTGTCTGTGGTTTACATTACTGTGCTGGATAGGTTCTTAACTCCATTTGGAGAAAGCAAAAGTTCTATACATGGGAAAACTGGGGGAACAACACTAGGCATCAAAATGACTACCTGTTCTGTTAGAGAACTTCTTGTGTTCATTGAAAAGTCGGAGACCTTTGTTGTTGGGTCCTGGCATGAGTGGTTATCTCAATTCAACTGCTGTTTCTTCTAGAGCTGTTGCAGAACTGGTTTCTGGAAAAAAGAGTAAAGTATTTAAGGTGCCAATGTTTGAAAAATATGCTGTAATTTTCAATAGCTACAGACTGTTGTTGCTGGGTAAGTGACAGCTTCTCTGCTGCGCAAGAAGGCATCCACTGCTCCAGTTCACATCTGTGGAAGTTGATAGACTAGCATTGCCCTGAATCTCAAGCAACATGCAATCCTTGTTAGAAAAACAAAACCTTAAAATCTCTTGTTCTTGACAGTTTTCACTAAGTTGTTCCTAAAGTGCAAGCACGCAAAATCTTGCCTCAGAATCCCATGGCGTGCTTTGGTCAATTGAAGTGACTAATTTGGCTATCTTGTGGGTGCACAGCATCTGTTCTGGGCTGCTGAACTAAGCACTTAACAAGGTTGTGAGAGCAAATCCTTCCTTGCTCTAATTCCACTGCCTTTAGTGGTATTGCACCGAGTATTGATTTGGCCTGTTTTAATCTCAGAGCAGAACTCTTGCCAAAATTGAGGATAAGCACGACAACCATTACATTGATTTATCAAAGTGAAAGGGGAGTTGCATTATGAATTTTGGAATTGAATATAGTGCATAAATGGCGTTTCCATCAGCAAAAATTGAGAAGGTTGATTTATGACAGATAACTCCAATAATTTCTGAATTTCCATATTAATAGGAAAGTGGTACTTCCATTTGTACTATTATCCCCACATGTGCCATCATCTTATAAATATGGAAATTTGGTAATTATCTGTAGAACTACTCTATTTTTGGATTGTACCATAGAACTTAATAAATGGTGTTATTTTTCATACTATCCATATTTTTTCTAAATTTTTATTGAGTCTGGTGTACTGTACTGAAAGAAACTCTGTTTAAGCCATGTTTGATAGCCTAACTAAAACTAGATGCCTACAAACTAGTTCTTTTTCTTTTAGCCTAAAGCGTAGAACCAAACCATAACATTAGATCCTGCTGATTTGTTACCTTCTTTGTTTTGAGTTTAAGGGAAATGTGCTCAATAGGAGCTCGTAAGACGTATTGTTCATTGAAAATAAATTAATGAAAACAGTATCGACAGTAAATAAAACTAAGGCTGAAACTATACCTCAGCATCATTTTGTGGAGTTGATATGGTGAATATTAACACCTTCGTCGACGATACTTCTACGTGCTAACGGCCCTTTAGGACGGTAGTAATGCAAGGCATATGTGAGGACTAAAATTGGAAACGGAGCACATTAGTTCTTGGTGGATAGTCTCTTGAAGTGGTGCTGAATGAAAACTGTGCTGCCATGGGTTTGGTTACACATGTAGTCCATCTAATCACATTTCTTTTAAACTGCGTGTCTTAACATATGAGTCCTCCTGTAGAATTGGGAGCACTAGCCAGGGGATTTTCAGCTGTTTTACATTGCCGTATGTCTCCTTTGAGTCATTTTTTATTGCTGATGCAATAGAGCAGGATGTAAGTTATGGGTATGGAACATTTCTAATAAAAAGCCTACTTCCCATCCCCTAGTACAAAATGCTTCACAACAGGTATCTGTTGATGGGGCTGGCAGTATGTTCACCCCATGATGTTCTTCTGAACCCAGTCAGCCAGTGAAAATCTGGCCACGTGAAAATTGCTCTTAGTTCTGCAAAGGTGCCTACATGTTATGAATTGTGGTTCTCTGTCTTAATTTATCATGTTGCAATCAAAACTTAATCCCAGATCTTTCTGATGTCTTTTCTAAGTGTAATGTTCACTTCAGGGGAAATGAATTTTAGAGGGAAGCACAATTTACCAGGACAAGCCTTTTTCATTGGGAGCAAAATATATTGCAAAAACTTGGCTTTGGGTGGTGCTTTCTGACCTTTCTATGGTCTGAGGTTAATCATTAAAGCATTGATTCTTGTGAGTGAAAATAGTCAATGTTGTGCAGATCTTCAGGACTTCTCAGACTGTTCTTTCTACACTACCTGTAAGCCGTACGCATTGTTTTTTGTCCTTGTGTAGTTGAAAAATCACACACTCTGAGCTGTGAATATTTTTGTGGGTTGAAGACGCTTGTAATGTCACAGGCTGAAAGTATGCTCAATTATAGCACTAGCCACTCTGATCATCAAAGTGATTTCATCAGACTTACTTCAGAAAACAAACGATGTTTGATTTAGCTGGGTAAAAGTGATATTTCAGAACTGGCTTCAGCAATCTTTCTGTGGCTTGCCAGTTGGTCTGCAAGAGATGAAATGGAGTAAAGAGTCTATCATAGTTGAAATTGGATGCAGGCACCTTGAAGCATATCTTGAATGTGCTTCTATCGCATACAGAATTATAAAAGTTAGAAGATTTTTTAAAGGCTTCTGTGACTTTCCTGTTAAAATGTTAACTCAATCTTGGGCACTAAAATCAAATACTTTGATGCAGTGATGCTTAGAAAATTTTCTTGGATTTGAGTAGCTGCAGCTGATGTCATGTTATGTTTTTAAGGAATCTGTTTTCCTTTGAAGCTCAACCACACAGCCATCGGTTAATGTTGCCTATTGGCCTGAATAATAGGCCATTGAAGACGGTTTTCATCCTGTTCAACTGTCTTTTAATCAGGCTCAGGACACTCTCTGAGGAGCTGAGTACACAGTAAATTCTTCCTGAGCATTAGCATCCCCAACCAGGATGTTAATTTCCTTCTTGGACTTCTTTTGAGGATGACTCTAAGTTGTTAGTGCATATCAAGTTACTTAAAAAGGGCTGAGTGAAGGTAGTAGAGCTTGGTTTAGACCTAGCTAAGAGCTTTTTCAAGGCTTCTGCTGGCAGTGGTTAAGATATCTTAAGCTGAGGAAAAGGAACAGTTGGTAATTACCTGACAGCTTGAGTTTTCTCTTTAATTGTAGTGGAATTCACATATTGCTACTCTGCTCAGTCATTCAGTGAAGATCCTTTTCTTTGAGAATTATAAAATGTAGCTGTTTGGAAGGATGCAGGAAGGACTAAAGCAGCACTCTCAAGTCTCTTCCAAACTGGAATAATAAACCACTATTCAAAAGGATCTACTCCAGGCTTTGTGGCAATACTTTCCCTTTTCTGAAGGTAACTTTTAAGCTGGTTCAGTTTAATGGGCTTCAGCTCACAGTCTGTGTAGTTCTGGCTTCCCTAAAGCTGGATGACTTTTCAAGACATGCGTCTGGGACTCCAGGGACAAGTCTGTGTGGCTGGACTTCAGAGGACGAGGCATGTCAGTAGCTCTGTACTAAAGGCAGTGTTGCTGTGTTGCTCTTGGTGGGAGTCATCTTATGCAAAATTGGCTTGGGTCTCTGCAGTGTGTTGTATGGAGTCACAAGGTGAGACAGGAAGGCTAGCATTTGGGGATTTGTTGGAGAAAATAGAAGGTGAAGGGCAACAGTTAGTTAAGTATGCTGTTTCAACACCTCAGTTGATAGAAATCATCCTTCTGTGCAGAATTAATTAGAATTAAGCCTTCTTGTGTCAGCTGTGAGAATCGTGTCTGGTATAATTTTGGTTGATTTTAGTCTTCAATTCAAATTAAAGAAAACATACAATTCCTAGAAACTAGGACTCTTTATTGCCAGTGATTCTGTACATTTTTTTTTTGTTTGGTGCCAAAGACCTAGAAGAGATTCAAGTAGGATTTATGCAATTTAACTGAACAGTGTTCTCCTGCTTTCTCTAGTTGCAGCCTTGCTGTTGATATAAAGCTTTCTGCTCTTGTCCTCCAATCTCTGGATTTGTTGGCTACTGCTAATGAGACCTATAAGGAATAAAAAAACCTGACCTCAAATTAACAGTGGGCAATTCCTGTGGAGCCATCCAAACTGTTTACAATATTGATCAGTTAAGTCCGGTGAATTCTTTAAGTCAGTCAATGATGTGAACTGAAAAGTCAGATTATTACAATGAAAGCCCTGCTATGCTAACTTTTAATTTATAATACAGGGCCTCAAAATAGACTTTGGTCAGTGTGGGTTTTCTTGTTTCGTGTTTAAGACTGACGTAAACAGTCATCTTTTTGAAAAAGTGTTTCCTGTGGGGATACATTACATCAAGTCAGTTGTCCAGTAGAATTAGAAATAATGCTTCTAATTTCAATTCAATAATCCGGGCATCTGGAGCTGTAAAAGCTTTTTATGCATTGTATGGCTCTGGGAAGATAAAGAGAACTTCTATTTGTACGGTATTGTTGTTCTATTACTTCACCTGGCTTTGAAGTGTTTAGTTTAGGGGCACGCTCCTGTTATGTGAATGACAAATTGGAGAGGAAAGCCATGTATGGAAGACACGCAAACTAGAACTTGTGGATTCTGATGGTTGCGGCCCTGGGAAAGAAGAGGGAGAGTATCTTGTGCAGTGTATGAGCTGTTCGAGAAGGAGAAGAGTGGTGGTGCACCAAGGACAGCATGTCAATATTTTTTCATAAACTGAGACATCCTGCAGAGACACATCAGCATGTGTAGGGGCAACTTTCACGTCCAACTGTATAAAATGGAGAGCAGCGTGTATAAACAAACCTATCACAAGTTATAATGAGCTATTGACACTAAAAATAGAGCACTTTACTGCTTCTGGCTGGTGCTTAGCCAAATTTGGAAGACAGAATAGACATTTCTAATTGGTAAAGTGAATGCTGTGCTCTTTTTAGATATCTGAAACACTGCATGCACTTTTTACTTGAAAACTGGCTTTTGTGGAATCTTAGTTTAGTTTTCAGGGGAAATACTGGTATGATTTTGCAATTAACAGAGGGTCTGTGAATAGGACACATCACAGTCTGTGGAACATACACTTGATGTTATTGCTGGCCACACTTACTCTTCACTTTTCCCTTTTACATTTCTCCCCATAGCCTACCTCTTCCTGAGGCAAAAACAGTATCTACCTGATTTATGTGGATTTTACTCCAATTTTTTTCATTTTCTGGGTGCTGAAACAACACACTGATTGGTCAGACCATCACCAAGGTCTGCTGGAATAGGAGTTGCAAGAGACTCTTAACTTTTTTCCAGTGATCTCTCCACAAAGGAAGAGTTCCAGACAGAAGACTTTCCATCACCTACAAGGGCTTGTGTTACCAAAAATCAGTTGAATAAATCTTTAGAGGCCAGTACCAGTTTACTTCAGCTGATGACAAAAAGCGTGTTACTTTGGTGCTGTTTCCCTTTCCTTCCCCAACATCCGTGGTTTTACTGATACTTTGACATTCCTGGTGTTGCATTAAGGTATACCCAATTAGCCGTTATAAGTCCGGTCAGGGTACTGAACTATCACACTTATGGATTCACAAATAACATAATACACCCTCACTCTAGTCATGTTCCGTGAACTACCACGGCCACACTTAAAGAGTTTGGTCGTGTTCAATGAGAACTACCACGGCTAGGTTCAATGCAATCTAGTGCAATTTATTGCAGCAACAGGTACACAGGTTCTTTGGATTGCCAGTGATAAATTCACTGTCTGCAAAGCACATTCAAATACTCAAAAGTATGAGTAACACTGCCTGGCTATAAATGCGTTAAAAGGTATAAAGCGACACTCTGGAGATTTCTAAGTTTCCCAGGGGGGCACTTGGCATAACCAAGTGGTCAAATCTTACCCCATGGCATCCCAAGGGGGGACAGGGGGGGAGGCTCAGCCCATTAACTGATCCCAGAAGTCAGAAGGTATCCTTTGTGATGGCATCTTCCCTAACATCCCCTCTCTCTTAAGCCAATTTCTCTTATTTTCTATCTTTTGGGTGGAGCTTGAGTGACTCTAGTCAGGCATATCTTGGTTACAATTGCTAAAAAGTTTTCTCGACGTCCTTTAAAGGTGTAGGCTCTGAGAAATTCAGAGCGTGTGCTCAATGAGGGGTGGTCACACCTTGGGGATGGGTAGCTTTTGGGATGGAGGTGTGTTTTGGTATTATAATGATATTATAATGAGCAGAAGTTCACTAGAGTAGAGCGTTTTGTCAAAAACATGACAGGTCGTTGGCTCGGGGTAGCAAATGTGCAGCTTATTGGTCTCGGTGTGCACAAGAACAATCGAGTCCCCATCTTGTCACAGAGCCTAGCTGCGGTGTCTCCACTCCGCTCCACACTCCGTGCTGTTCCTCTTAGAGTCAGCACACCAAGTTCCCCCAGAGCGGTCAACATCTAAGGTTGGAGGCCTAGGGAACTTCTATGGAATGTAGCTACACTCCACCCTAGAAGCTTCTTCAGTGCTGTGTACCTTTTCTTTAAAATGTGAATATCAGTTTAATTTACAAGTTACCTCAGGCAATTGATCCACACCTAGATAGCTTCTGGTCCTGTCTGTTGTCCCTCATCTCAGTCCTCATTCAAGCCCTGCTGAGATTGCGGCTAGTCTTGCCATTGAGGAATTGAGTCCCCAGGGCATTAAAGATGCTGTGCTTTTTCTACTTTTTAATAGTTTCTGTGACTATGGCTGTTGGCAACTGCAGGTTGCAGTCAAGGAGGTACCTTCTGCTTCTCGGTACTTGTGTATGGCAGCAGTTATGAGATACAGTTTGATAGCAGCAGCACTAGGATGCCTAGTGCTGTCTGAGCTAGCTCAGGCTTAGAGGTGACTCAGGCATCAGTTTCAAATCACAGAAGTGACAAGACAGGTGGCTCAGTGGGTATCGCAGCTGGTACTGTGATCTGTTGCTTTCACAGTGAGAAGGATGTTTCACAAAGGCTCCTCTATTCAATTAGCCTGTTTTCCCAATTATTCCCATTTGAAACAATAACTGATTTATCTAAACAGCTATATCAGCTCATAATGTATATTCCCACACTTTTGTTTCCTGCTTTAACCGAAGTTGGTCCCAAGAATTACAGAAAATGTCTATATGCAGTAATAGTGCGTTTCAGTTCCTGTGAGCACCTTTCATTGATTTTTTTATTTTTTATCTTAAAAAAAAAAAAAAAAAAAAAAGCCCCTACAAAAAATCTTGAGTGGAACACTGCAAAAAATGCTGTCAGGACCCACTGGTGTGTTTGGGCTTGCGGAGAGCAGATGGTGACATGAGGTAGAACAATACCATTTAATTCAGTCTCACCTGTCATCATCATCACTGTATATAGGAAGCCTTTCATAAATAAAGTCTTCCTTGAAAAAATTATTCTTCTGGCTTTTCAAGGGCTAACTACTAGTTAGTGTTTGGAGATTGCCTTTCTGTGGCAGCCGTTGTCAGTGGTCATAGGAAAACTGAAAGAACAAATATATTTTGAAAGAGCTTGTATTATCTGCTTCCTGTAAAAAGATTTGAATGTTGCTTTTCCTGCTTAGCTTTCTAAGGTCAAACTTTCTTTTCCCTTGAAGAAAAAGAAGGCCAAATAAGGAGAATAGTCAATATAGAAATGCTTGCATGTCTTTGCCACTTTGCATTTGATGATGTAACTCCCAGTTTGACTGATAAATGAATCCCACCAACAATCTCCTCTTAGCTCCAGTATTTAGCATTAAGCTATATCACCACTTCTGGGTGCCCTTATATTGCTTATTCTGAGAGCACTTGATAGCACAATTTCTAGGCATTAAATGCCAGGTATTTCTCTACCTTTTTCCCGAGGCTTCTGCCATCTTAGAGAAATGTCAGTTCAGTTATACCTTCTGCCAGCTCCTATCTGTGCATCCGCAGTGAGCCATTATATGATTGTTTCCCATGATATCCTTCCTAGTGACATTTTACATGCATACTATTTTCCCTAAATGAGTTTCCTGCATGCTAAATTTCATGGTAGAATGAATCTCAGCAGCTGAAGTGGTACATTAAGCTGGAAAAGGGGTGTGTTATAAGGAAAATGCTTTTAGGCACACTCCTAACAGATGATTTTAGCTGGTGTTATGACTAGGTGTTGCTACCTTTCTGTTCACAATTTCCAGTATGCATGTCTTTGCTTCTGCAATCCTTAAAACACATAAGAAAGAGACAGTAAGTTTGCATGGGTAATCTTATGAAAGCCTCCTTTGTAATTAAGTGTGAACTATGATTCAGTCCATTGCCAGGATATTATGCCACTTTGATAAACGTTCATTTTATTATTGAAAGTCCCGATTCCCTTATTAAAGTTTTCTATTAAATCAGAATGTGCAGAAGCTTCCAAAATCCACATAGCTTCTGCTATGTCACTTTTATTCTAATGCAATGTAAATAGACAAATAAGTTATCCCATTGTGTTAGCCTAAGGCTGTAAAACATGCCCCTGAAACCAAAACACAGTGTAATTAAAAATTTCCTAGCAAGGCAGTCCTATGGCACACCTTCTGTTCCTGCATTGTGAAGCAAGGTATTGACCATGGGGCTGAAGGGCTATTAAGAGGCTGAGGACACCTTTAGCAAACTGCCTGTAGGTGTAATACAGTCCTGTACTGTGAGCTGGGCTTAGCTCACAATGAGGTAGTGTAGGAGACAGAAAATCTCTCTCTACAGCTGAGCAGGTTGCTGTCAGCCATAGCCTTGAGACAGGACTGAAATGCTTCAGGTTGCTTAGGAAGCTTGTCCTAAGGCTTTCTACACCTTGCCCACCCTAAGGAGGAAGAGGTATTTCAGTGGGATTGTGCTTATCATCTGGAGCAGAGACTTTGCTGGTGTTCTGTTCTTCACTTGAGATGATCTGCAGAACAGTCCTGGTGCTCGTACTAAACACTCAAGAGAAAGCTGGAGTAGTTTAATGCACCAGCATATCAGATAGCCCCTTCTACCAGTCTTCAGGGACAACCAGTGGCCCTCTGGACAGACCACTTATGAATCAGAGCAGTAAGAGAACATCTGCAATGCAGAGTTAACTCAGGACTTATTTAGAGATTTAAGCAATGTGTGGTCTTTATCATTACAGGGCAATGCCAAACAGGGAGGCAACTTCAATTCCTGGAAGCATTTATGGTTGCATTATTCAAATGCACCAGTAGGTTTATTAAGAACTTAGCTGTCCTCGCTGGGTCTAATGTGCTTGGTGTCAAACTTCTAGTGCCAGTGCTTGCAAGAACAGGATCAACTCACTGCACATGAGGATACTGCCTTGGTGTCACCTTTCTGCCCTGCTAGCAGCACATGGGGTCTGCACCGTGCCTGACTGAAGCATAGCAGGCACAGATACCAGTCTTGATCCGAGGGCAGATGAGTGTTTTTCAGCTGGTAACTGAATAAGGTAGTTCAGACCTATGAAGATCATGAAGTCCAACTGCCTCACCGCTTCAGGGCTAACCAAAAGTTACAGTATTTTATTGAAGGCACTGTCTCAAAATCTCTTGGACGCTGACAGGCCTGGGGCACCAACCACCTCTCTGGGAAGCCTGTCCCAGTTTCTGACCACCCTCACAGTGCAGGGATTTCCCTCAGTGTCCAGCCTGAGCCTCCCCTGGTGCAGCTCTGGGCCCTTCCATGTGCCTGGCCACTGGCAACCTAGGAGCAGAGCCCAGCACCTGCCTCTGCTTCCCCTCCTCGGGGGGCTGCAGGGAGCGGTGAGGCCACCCGTCGGCCTCCTCTCCTGCATCCAGGGCAGCCTGGGGGCCTCAGCCCCTCCTCACAGGGCATGCCCTCCAGCCCTTCTACCACATTTTGGCCTTCCTCTGGAGTCCTTCAAGAACCTTAACATCCTTTTTATGTCATGGAGCCCAGAACAGCACACAGTATTCAAGGAGAAGCTGCACCAGCACAACATACAGTGGGAGAATCACTTCTTTTGCCTGGACAGCTGCTCTGTGTTTAATGCACCCCGAGTTGCAGTTTGCTCTCTTGGCTGCCAGGGCACTCTGCTGGCCCACACTGAGCCTGTTGGCAGCCAGCGCGCCCAGGTCCCTTTCTGCTGAGCTGCTCTCCTGCCACTCGTCTTGTGCTCCGTGCCAGTGTCCAGCAGTATTCTGTCCCAGGTACAGCACCTGGCATTTTCCTTTATTGTACTTCATGCTGTTGATGATTGCCCAGTGCTCCAGTGTGTCTGGGATCCCTTTGTGAGGCCTCTTCCTCTGCAGAGTCAACAGCACCTCCCAGTTTAGTATCATCAGCAAACTTGCTGAGGATGCATTCCACTCCTGCATCGAGGTTACTGATAAGAAATGTTGAACAGGACTGGCACTAGAATGGTACTAGTCACTTGTATCAATGACCCTATCACTCATAACGTTGGAATAAATTGTGTCCTGTTTGGACTCAGCTTTCCTTCCCCTGCTTTGCTGAAATTTTCCTCCACTGAATAGTTTATAAAAACCTAGTACTCAGTGTGTTATTTTAGACATAGTATTGATAGACTGTTTTCAAGTTCCTACGTGTGTTTTTGGTAGTCTGTGTGTATGGGTATCCCAGTGTAGCACTTCATACATGTTTTTTTTTTTTTAACCCCCCCCTAATGTTTTGTCACGTTTTTCTGTCTTTTGGATGAATTTATTCTTTGATCATGTGATTATGATTTGAATTTGCATTGTGCTTATGTGTCTTCTGTCATCTCACTTTTATTTTTTTCAGCTTTGAAAAATGCAACTTTGAAGTACTAAGCAAATTTATTAGCAAAAACAATCCTCGGTCCATGTTGAATGATGGATCATTTTTCTGGAGGCAATGACCAGTTTCTAATTTTTATCAAACAGTTCCCAATACTTGGCAAATCTGTTTTTGGAAAAGTAAATATTCTCTGAGGTTTTTTATTTTTGCAATCCTTAGATGGACACATTTAATTTTTTCCTCTGGAATTGATATTCCCATGTTAAGTTTTATTTTTGCATAATACTAGAGCAATTGAAGAATTTCAAGTGAATGGTTTGATCAGATGCTCTGAATCTCAATACCGTTTTAGAAGGCTTTGATAATTCATTTCTTTAGGTTATCAAGATCTTGTCCATCTGTACAGAACTGTATAGAGAAGAACAGTTCTGTGCAGGTATTTAAAAATCTCTAAGTTTGAAAATGAAAAGCAAAAGATTTGCAGTATGCTTTGAAAGAGATGTTCCCAGCTGTAGAACTTATTACCTTGCACCTGGAAGCCTGTGAGCAGCCACTTGGGGTTATTTAAATTATTTTTCCATCAAATGAACTTCTTCTGTTCTGAAGACTTGACTAAAACAAAAGATCATAAAATGTCCTAAAAATTTTTTTTAAAAAAATCTGCTTAAAGTACCTTTGTTGGCACAACTCTAAAAACAGCAATTAAAATTAGTGTAAAATGTTGGGGAAAAGCTGCAGACTTGCTGCTCGTGACCAAGCTTTAATTCATCTCTTCCTGTATCGAACAGGTGGGACCTTTCCTAGATTGATGTTTCTATTCTAAATGTTATGGAATTATTAAGCAACATTTCAAAGTACACTGAATTTATGACCATTATTTTCTAATGAATTCTGGTAGAACTGACAACTTTAATCAATCGTACCTTTCAGAATTATAAATAGGAGGAAGAAATAAATAAATAATGCTTTGGATACAAGGCAGTGCGACATTGGGAAATGAAGCCTGAAATGTCCAGCTGAGTTGCATTAATGAAATAGCAAGTGTCAAGTCTGTAACCCTGGCTAGGATGTCAGGGAACCCAGTGTTGGTGTGGAGAGATTGTCTTGGAGATTTCTTTTAATCTTCTAAGCTGGCAGAGTCTGAAAGATTAAAACGCACTGGATCTATCAGACTTGCCACCTCTAGTTCAGGCTAGTTATTAATGTGCTATGCGGACAGCAATACTTTATTAATTGTATCGCTGGCCAGTGATCAATGTGACAAGCTTGGCAAAGAGCACAGTTATTCATCAGAGAGTTGTCAGGAAGTAATTGCCCTCATATGCATTAGAATAAGCTAGTGTGAGATGCAGAATGGATGTGCTTTTATCATTTTTAGGTGCAGGTCTGCTGGTGTTGTCAAAATTAAAACCTGCTAAGGTACCAGTAAATAAATAAAGTGGAAAAAAAAATCATTTTCTTTGATGCAATCATGCCACTACTAAGTAAGACAAAGGGTTGTATTTTAGTGGTATTTGTATTTCAGAGTGTTTTTAAAGTGGTTTTTTTTTTCAATGTATTTTCTGTATACGGTGTTTGTTATCATTTACACTTTTATTTGGGCAGGCACATGGTTTGCAACTCTTTCCTTATAAAGAAGAGTGGTACAGTTAAGACTTTTTGCTGAAAAAAATTTGCTGTTTTTTTTCTTTAAAATGTATAATGGCATAGCTGTTGTATTACATGCAGAATATATCTGAGATCTGCCCTGACATTCTTTCACCTTTTGTGAGAAAGCACATCAGTAATAAATACCAATGCTTTTCTCTCTTCAGAGGTGAAGACTTGACACTCTTCTCAGTGAAGACTGCTATTTTAAGAATTGTGATAAGCACGGAGGGAGTTAACAAAGTGAAGGTTAAATTTGTAATTGCTGTCCCATTCCCTGCTCTACTTGACAGTATTAAACTTTCTCACGATACATCTTCCCCATCATCCTAAACAACCTAATACTTTAGCAGTGTTGCTAACACTAACACTCAAACTGATACTGGCTGGATGCAGTGTTGCTTTTGTGTGTGTAAGTGGTTATTGTTGGCTCTACTGAGAATGGCTGGTATTTGGCACCACTGGGTTTGAGGGGGAAGGAATTGTGTGGCCTTCAAAGGGAACTTAATACAGCCAAACATGGTAGTACTGTGTGCTTAATTTAATACCTCAGTGAAGTCTGCCATCAGCTTGGTACGCTGTACTGGTCTGGAACCTAACTGCAGGCATAAAAGCCTAATCATGAGTGATCTGGCTTGAGTATTTTGGGGGTAAGTCTCATTTTAGAATCACAGAATAATTAAGGTTGGAAAAGACTTCCCAGATCCTCAGGTCCAACCACCCCCCAACCACCAGTATCACCACTAAACCTAAGTACCACATCCAGCCTCTCCTTAAACACCCTGAGGGATGGTCTTCCCTTGTGAATGCCTTGCTTTGTAACATTAGTTTTAATGGAGTTTTTTATTTCATTTTGTACTGAATTTATCCTCAACTGGACCCAGGCTGTAGATTTCACTTTACCTGTTTTGCCCTTTGCTTTTACTCTGTTCACATTGTTTTCATGCACTTGTGGAAAAAAAAAGGCAAAAAACATGGAACAGCAAGTCTGTAGAGTACAGAACCTTTTCTAGGAGATAACATCAGAATACAGCTGAGGTAAATTCCTAATGTAACGGTGATTTATTTATCACGCTCCTGAACAGTGATGAATTGGGCTGATTCCTCAGGATTGTCAATCTTAACACTTCAGACTACTCAAGTCACTACAAGTAGTAGTGGATTGAGGTCAGAAATGGGCAGAACTCTGGTATAAGGGAGGATGTCATTGGAAAATAAAGCACTTCGGTAGGAAATGAGCAAAGGGACGAGTTAGTATCTAGGTTATTACAAGGATAGCTGGCAGTGCATATAGTTTAGATTTGCTAATGAGTCCATAGCCTGTGTGATAATGAGACTTGTTTAGAATCCATTTCCTTGCCATTCAATTGCATCATATTTAATGATCTCATCTGGAAGTTCTGCTTCTGCCTTGCTCGTCAAAATGATCTGTAAACATAATGGAAAATGCTGATAGCAGAGACTACTTTATCACACTCCTCATATATGCTACTAAGATAAGAGAAATAAAATACTGTTGAAGTAGGTATGAGACTTTTTGTCCAATTTCAAACCTACACAAACAGGCAAGGGTGAAAAATGTGATATGACTTTAAACATCATTAGCTTGATCAGCTTAAAAAATGAGCAGTGAATGCCAAGTGGGAGGAAGGGGAAGTCAGTAGTGGAGCACACTAAAGCTGCAAGTGAAGGCCTGTCTCAGCTGTTCCGGTGATGTCTAGTGGGATGAGGCCCTGGGATGGAAACTCACGTATGCTTCACAATGTGTGCATCTTTACTATACCTGATACAAGGCAGCCAGCTTTGTATTACTGACGTGCAGTTTGACAAAACTCTGTATCATGGGGGTGGTAATTGCAAAGAATGAATATCCTGAATGGGAAAAAAACAAAACAAAACAAAAACATTTGCAAAGACAAAAGCATAAGACTAATAAAGCCTCATCTTGGCTTCCTCAGGACTATTACAACAGTACTCTGGCCACAGAGTCATTGCAAAGCCCTTGCTGCATCCTGTAGCAGGACTGTGAACAACACACACACAAAAAAATCCTCCCTTGCAAATTCTCTGTAAAACTGCAAAACAGTTTTTCTAGTCACTCATCCAAATACAACTGAGTTTAGCCAATTTCATGTTTCTGGTGTTTGAACACGTTGCCTCAATGCCTGAAAAAAATTTTTGATAATGCTTCTGCTTATAGTTTGCTTCAATAAGTGTCAGAATGGCTGCTGTAGCTGCTCTCTTCCCTTGATTCCTGTCTTGGTTTTTGCCTACCAGTTTGTAATACTCTGGCCAGCATTTGTGGTGCCCATAGAACCCAGTGTGGTTAATTTTAAAAACAGTAAGTATTCCAGCACTCTGAATTTGGACAGTGGATTACTTGTATTGCTTATTTTCTGTAGATTATATTTTGTTTTTATTCTCTTTTCTGTTGGGTTAAATTGGAGCCTTTGATGCTTGAAAAATGGAGAGGCCAGAAAGAAGAGAATAAGAGAATAAAAAAGCATGGTGGCTAAGATACTAATGGTTAGGAAGGTAAAGCTTTCAGATTAACTGATGCTGTCCTTTGTTCTAACATTTCACTGAATCAGTGGGAGCTTTTAATAGCCTGCAGATGTAGGCAGACGCTGTCATGTTGCTTTCTGGTTTTGTATTTTTCTAAGAGGCATGGCTGGTTTACTTGTATGTATGTTGCACGAGGATACATTAGGGCTGTATTCAAGATGTTTTATTAACGTTACAAAACCTTGTACCGAATACTGAAGGTAGACAAGTTGAAACTAAGGAGATTTGTAACATTTCTCTGACAGTTACTTCATGGCTGTAGTTTCTGCATTGGAAGCCTCCTTTTCAGTCACCCCATTAGCTGTAGGAGGTGCAAGGCAAAATTCACATCTGATGTTATGCAGAAGGTTATGTTAAATCTGTCATTCCTTTGCTCTCTTGATCCATAGCATAGGCATTCTTTAACTAAAGGTTATGGATTTGAAGGATAAACTTAGATTCTGCAACACATAGCTTTAGAAACCATGTTGTTAGAGCCTTGAATACACACATGGAGACTGCTCTGTAAATTTTTTTTTTTCTGTCAGGATACTTGTGACTTTTCTTATGTCCTGACATGGAAAATGAAAATTCTTTAGGTGCTGTTCTCTTTCTGAAAGTCAGGTATTTGATAACATGCCCTTTTCATAGTGAACCCCAGCCAAACACAAGCAGAGATGCAAAAGTAGCTCAAGGGCAATCTAAGATGCAACGCTTAAATAAACTTAAACATCAGAACGAAAGGGGAAAAAAAATCTTTTGTGGGAGAGCTGAAGCCCTGAAAATGACAGCGATGTTTGGATTCTTTCTGTTACCCACAGGTTACAGCTATTTCAGTTTTCAGCGTCATGCCTGATGTGCTTGTGTCAGTGCTTGACGTTAGGTGACTTTTAAGCCCAACTGCACAATGCAAGCATTTGATATGATTTTGCTACTATTGCTGCTCCATCATTATGCAGAGATACCTTGGTATGCTACCTGACCAACACTGGGATCAGGTTCAGCTGAGGGACTTGTGTATGATCCATCCCTCAGCAGGAGAGCACAACAGAAGGTAAAAGTTTCTGTGGTGCCAGAATTAATGCACTTCAGGCAAGATACTAACCAAATTGCTGAGTGTCTCAGTTATAAAGGACAGATTCTGACCTGTTAATATGGTGTGACTTAGTGCAGTTATTCTAAACTTAAATTGCTACAAAAATCTGAGTCAATTCTGTTAACCTACGTGTGCTCTAGAGTATATGTAGTAAATACTTCTAAATCAGTATCTGCTCAGTCAGGTGGACCCAGTTAACAGCTTGTCAGTTACAATTCAAACCTCTCCTTTTCCAGTCTACCTCAAATGCATCTCCCAGTCTGTGAACTTGCAATGTCACCCTCTGGGGTGATACCCATCATCCAGATTGCGGTGTGACCGTCCATGCTGTTTCAGTCTGGCAGTCCCTCTTTTATTGTCTCCTCATGAACTTCATGTGTTGCTACCAAGAATTTCAAGGTTGGAGACGGGCAAAGTGTGAGTTCGTTCTGCCACTATAGTGTTGTATGCACATATGTATTATACACATACGTGCAGATATATGCACATGCACTCATGAAAGAATGAGCTTTTGACGGTCTCATACAGCAAACTTTGTTACCCTCTTGGCATATTTCTTCCTATTTTGCATTGTCACAGTACATAGACATAGCAACAGATCAGGAGCTGGATCGCTGGATACAGTACAGGAATTCACAGTGTGTTTGGGGTTTAGTCCAAGTGAGAGTATGTATGCAGTAACAAGTATAAACACTTGTTAGGAGGGCAGAAGTATGTCAGGGAGGAACAAGACGGTCCTGGATAGAAAAGTGATAGGTGTTTCTGTACCATCCTTGTGACCAAACCACTTTCTTCTTGAAAGTCTTGTTTAATCCATATGTAGTCCAAATTGATGTCATTAAGTCATGCATATGTTAATGTCACACTGAGAAGAGTAGTTTCTTTTAGAAATATTCAAATTACCTATCATAGACAATTAATACAAAAGTATTCTTAGGGCTGCCTTTCCTCTCAGGACGATGAGGATTTTTCTGTTGTGAAAAATCTCTTATTTTTTTTAAGCTTTGCTTTATTAAAGAGCTCCTGTGGTCAGGATCACACCATTAAAAAGCTAGAAGCTGATAGCCATGATATTTCATGTGTAGTAGACTTTGCAACAAATTACACTGACTGCTGAGGTTATCTAAGTTGTTGGAAAAGTGTATTTCATTGTCCATTCTGAAACTATTTCCAGGATCAAATAGAATTTCTTTTAACTACTCATGCTCTTTATAACTCTGGCTCAATTCTGCTGCAGTAAATCTGATGGGAAACCAGCACAGCAAGGAGAAAACAGCACTGATGTTTTATAGTGTCGACATTATACTATATGTCATCTTCAAATTAAAGTACTGGGCTGAAAGGTTTTCTCGTTGTAACGATTTGTTACTATCTAGAGATCCAATATGCATTTTAAAAACTTCTTAACCAATGGTTAGGGACAGTGCATGTGCACGCATGCGTGTGTTGGCTTGGTTTCTTCACAGCCTCTGCTTGGTTCACCAGCTTGTTGACATTTCTTCCTGCGCAGGTTTGCAGAGGAGGTTGCTTCTGTTCAACACGAACTGTGATATGCTGCTACCACTGGTTACATAAGCGTTTAAATGACAGCTGTGGGCAAAGTGAGCATTAGGCACAAACATAAATCTCTTGTTCAGACTAATCCTTTCAGTCTTACAGTTCTTACTGATCCTAACAGCCCTTACTGCATTCGTTTCTCAGTGTGTGTACATATCCACGCATGAAGTTTGCATAGATTGTTTTGTTCTGGTTTAAGAGACTTCTGGAGAATGTAAGGAAGGCAATGAAAAATCGGGATTTTTATGCCTTACGCTGCTTCTCGAATATATCATTTGCCACACTGACACTTGTAGTGTAACACTCTGTGGTAAAGGGCATTGTTCTATGTAAGTTATGTATGATTGCATGTAAGTACACTAGTGAAATTTCACATTGGAAAGGTGAATTCTTTCAGACAGATCAGAGAAGCCTGAAAGAAAGCCTTTTTTTCTGACCTGGCTTCTTCTGTTTCTAGTTCTGTTACTCCTGGCTCATTATGCCAGCCTTAGTGTCTGGCTTCATGTGCGGTACTCGTGATGCACGCCCTGGGTCTAAAGAGCTTTTGCTCTACCATATGGGAAATTAGCAAGCTGAGAGACCAAGGCAGGGTCTCGTTCTTCCTTGCCATTTGCTGAGGTTTGTGGAATTGATCATAACACTTGTACAGGTGAAGTGTCAGGCCTGTCAGTCAGTGAAAGTGGGCTGTTGCATCTGCATAACACCTTGTTGTACACAACAGAGCTCCAAATACATGGAGCAGCTCTCAGCATCAGGCACCAAAGCAGTTTTTCTCTTGAAGGAAATGAAATTTCAAATGAATTTCAAAATGAAGCGTCTGAAGGTGTGATTAATGTCTCCAGCTTTGGAAAGAGCAAGAATACTGAGATTTCACAGAACACAAAAAGGTTGAGGTTGGAAGGGAGTTGGAGTTGGTCATCTGATCTAGCCCCTCTGCTCAAGCAAAGCCACCTAGAGCTGGATGCCCAGAACTGTGTCCGGACAACTTTTAAATGCCTCTAAAGATGGAGAGATCGCACAGCCTCTCTGGGCAAATGTGTTCCAGTGTTCAGTCAGCTTCACAGTGAAGTTTCCTGCTGTTCAGAGGGATCCTCTTGTGTTTCTGTTTGTCCCCATTGCTTCTTGTCCTGTCAGCGAGCACAACTGGAAAGAGCCTGGCTCCATCTTCTTTGTACCCTCCGTTCAGATATTTACGTATGTTGATAAGGTACCCCCTGAGCCTTTTCTTTCTGTAGGCTAAAGAGTCCCAGCTCTCTCAGCCCCTCCTGGCAGGAGAGGTGCTTTAGTCCCTTGATCACCTTGGTGGTCCTTCTTCTGCTGGACTCTTTCCATTTTGCTTGTACTGGAACCCCCAGGAAAGCACCCAGCACTCCAGGTGCGGCTCACCGGTGCTCAGCAGAGGGAAAGGATCACCTCGCTGCGCCTGGTGGCAGTACTTTGCCTAATGTCATCCAGGAGGCCATTAGCCTTCTTAGTGGAAAGGTCGTGTTGGGGGCTCACGTTCAGCTTGGTGTTTGCCAGGACCCCCAGGTCTCTTTCTGCAGGCTGCTTTGCAGTTAGGTGGCCCTCAGCACGTTTTGTTGCACGGACTTGTTCTTTAATAATTTATTGTTGTCCTAAGCCTTTCACTTTGTGCGGAAATGGGGTCTGAACCGTAGCCATCTTCTTTCTTGGATTCAGATATTGCTGTACCTGACTAGGACTGTTGTTTTCAGGTGATACCCCAGGGTCCCCTGTGACTTGCACACGCTTTAGAGCAGAAAATGGAAAGGCTCCAGCTCATGTGTGGGTGGCCATCTCCCTTTGGCAGTCCCACTCGTAGCTGAGGTACGCTGAGGTGACTTGCCTGCCCTGCAGGACCACCCCCAGGACTTTTCTTACTGAGAGTGCTGGCCAGATGTTTGAGCCTCAGGCTTGTGACCGCCCTGAAGGGGGGTGAGGCTCGGTTAGTGCAGCTGAAGGGGCTCAGCAGGAGATTCAGAGGTGGGCGGTGAACTCCTGACAGACGGTTTGGAGCTGTGGAGTGTTTTATCAATGTAAGGGCATGGATCTGGTAATAGCATTTGCTTTTCCTTTTTTTTCTCCTTTTTGAGCACAATCACTGCAAAGGCCATGCTTATTTTACAGCATATTTGTATTTTTGTTTGGGTAAAGTGCATTTAATTTTCGTGTTTATGCCCTAGGGACTTTACCAACTGATCTAGTAGTTGAAAATATACTCGTTGCTCTTGAGAATATTTACTCTGATGAAGTTTTTTTTTTGTAAGTAATGATAAATGCTCAAATTGGATCACTTGAAAATTAAAAAAAGTGGAGAGAAAAAAAAGGGGGGAGGTATGCCAGTGTACATCTTTACTGAGTTTTTGTGTGGAATGGATTAGCCCATAAGTTTTAGCTCTGAATTGTTTTAAAAAATATGTATTTGTGTATATTGCCAAAACATTTCTTGAGGATTCAGTAGTGAATTAGGTCTCAGGAGATTTGATTTGTTTTCTTGGCTCTGTTCTAGAACCTCAGCTTTGGACACATCCTGGTTTATTTATACTCATGTTCCACTCCCGTGAAAAGAATAATTGTATATTTCTGAGACACTTTTTCTTATCCTTAGGCAGTAAATTTTGAGAGAGGAATTTTGAACTATATATTCGTATGGCACTTAATGACTTAATGCTGTGTACTCTCTGGATTCTGCCTTGAACTAAATTTTGAAAAAGACAATTTCAGACTTCAGACTAAAACTTCTAGACTACTGGTAAAGTGATGCTGTGGAAAAGAGGAAATCATACAAGTGCGGGAAAAATAATCTCCCTGGATTATTAAAATAAAGGTGTTATTTAATATTAACCATGTTACTACTTGAAAAAAAGCGTAGGGAGGACTCTTTGAGGAAAAAGAATACAGAAACCATAATTTGTGGTATTTTCTGGGGAAAAAAAATGTGCAACTCCACTGCAATCTTAGTCCTAATATCCAACATTTGAACATTGGATTTTTTTAAATACCCTTGGGACCTGGTTATCAAGTCCATTTTTCATCCACCAGTTCTTCCAGTGTACTTCTTGTGACTGTTTTAATTGCCCATGAAGAAGGTGTCTTGTATCAGCAGAGATTGAGCTTGGAATGAGGGAAAGATGTTGATTTGAAATGATTTAGCAGGATAGTATTTTAATGTTGTTCATCTTGCGGTTTAAATGAAGATGTACTGCTGATAAAGTGCTCATCATCGATATTTCTTAAGAAGGAATTGCTTGAGTAGCAAGTTGAGGCAGATTTCTGCCTTTGCTTCATGAAACCTTCTGTCAAACCTGGAAGGAAGTTACCGGATTCCTGCAGATCAGCTGATGACATTTGCCATGTTAGGGGAGAGTTCTTTTGTTCAAAAAAAATCTCTAGTGGAAGAGGAGGATATGAGCAGATTAGTAGCTCCTAATGTAATGTACAACAATAAATTTTAAATGGAGGGCTGTAACTGCAATTACAGTGGGAGGAGGGAAGATTAATGCATCCCTCTAATATGTTCACAAAAAATTATTTGCATTGTTCTGTATTACAAGTCATAAATGACATGAATCAAATTTGGATTTACTTTAAATATAATTTCAAGCTTGTTTCTAACAAGTTGATCTAGAAAATTGTACCATGGTGCAGGACCTTGTTCTGCTGTAATTTTGGAGTGTTTCTTTTTAAAATAGCGTGCTTCTCACTGGTCCTGCAACCCACGAAGAGCGGGCTTTTTATTTGAAGATGCAGAGACTTTAACTGGCAGAAAACTGAGTAACTTCATGGCAGGGTAACTCAGTGCCATTAAGTTTGGGTAAAACAGTTGATTAATCTAAAACTGATGTTGATCAGACCTGAGTCTTCCTAGATTTTTATTTAAACTGCTATGTTTGCCTGTTCTTAGTGCTGTTTAAGAAGGACCAAGTAATGAAAAATCCAAAACACTGTACGAATGCAACTATATTTCATTATTTAGCATTTAGATATGTATGGTAACATATTTGTGAGGCAGCCTATTCTGAGAAACTGATATTTTAAAGAACCAAAAGATTTGGATAGTTCACCTAGCTGTCAGCTTTTCAGGCTTTACAGCTAGGCCTTACTACTGCATGCCAAATCTTGTGAAAGCTTAACATGGTTGAGATGCAGCACCAGGACAACAAAATTGTGTCTGTCCAAAGCACAATTGAAGGTGATAGGATTAAGTGAAAAGCTACTCTGTTTCCAGGGCAATCAAGTCAGTAATTAGAAGTTCAGTAATCTCAGTTTTTTTATATAGTCCCTCAGTGTTAGAATTTGGTATTCAGCTTGCCAGTTTGTGGATTGTTTAGATTGTTGCTCAGATGCATGCCAGCTGGACTTAATTGCACCTGAAGGCCTTTAATTTGAAGATTATTTGGAACCTTGATCATAATTCAGGTGACCTCCTGTTATCTCTGCTCTTCAGAAAGTTACTCTTTAATGGTACATTTGCACTAAGGAGCATGGGAGGTAGTCATTCACAGTATTTTGTAGGTTCTGCTTGTGAGTTAAGACCAGCACCTACCTTCCAATTACAAATTAGTAATCTAGAAACTAGCAGCAGCTAATGTTCCTGCATGGTTTTGTACAACTGATATTTCGCTATGGCATCAAAATGAATTGTGGACTGGTTTTGATGATGAGCTAGAAGAGCTACAGTGAGATTAGTGGTGCCTACCTGGCTATCCACATCTGAACATTCAGTGTCAGACCAGGAGTTGAGTGGGGATGTGCTTTAAAGCAGTCTATGAACAGAAGACTCCTAAGCCTTTCTAGAACACCAGCTTGGCTGCTTACTGTTTTTAGATCTGTACCCTTGATCTAACATGAAGTCATAGCCTCCATTCTGTTGAATGGGATTAAGCTTAAAAACTTGTTTAAAAGCTTTAGATAGAGTTTTAAAAAATTTTAAATAGGTAAAGGCACATTTCTTTTAAGATATTGACCAAAATAAAGACACTTTTAAAAGATAGGTATTAGAAACTTCTGAAAATACTGTTTACCCCATAAACTTATTTTCACACAATAGTACATCAAATTTATAGCAAGGCAATTCAACATACAGAGTGCTGCTCGTGTTAGGCACTGGAAAGCCTGGATGTAATTCAGCTCTTAGTTACACCTCTTCTAAACTCTACCACTATTTTTCACATGTAGAAATTAAATTCAAATTACCAGTTGTTGGAATTATTATTAATTTTTTTTCTGCTCAGTGCAAAGTGCTAGAGGGCGGAGAGAAAAATGCAGTTATGTGGGATTATTGGCAAGAAATGCATTTATGAAGAAGTGTTTCCATTGTTATCCTGGCACGTGCATTTAAGAGGCTGTGTGGAACTATTTCGAACCATAGCACGTGAGACTGGCCCCATAACTGGAGTGGCCATGCTATTTACTGTTACTTTTGATGTTGTCATTCATGGAATTACTTTGCAACTGATAGATTTCAGGTGTTGGTTCAGAGTCAAACTGGGATGCAATTCACATCCGATATTTCTCAGTGTCTCTGCTGGTATAGTTAAGGATGAATTTTCAGTGTGAGGTGCTATCCCCAGAGCTCATAATACTGTTAATGGGAACTTTACAATTAAATCCCACAGCCAACCTGGCACTGAATTTAATTCAAATTTGTGAATAATTTGACCTGACTACATTTTTTTCTTAGGCAGCTACCTCGAGTATGAAGCATGCTCCAAACTTCAAAGCAATAAGGTCTGGGGAGAGAATCTTCTTTTATGCGACAGTCATAATAAATTAAACAGCCTTTGGGGAATACACTGCTTATATTTTAAGACTATTCCAGTTACAAGATTAAGTTTTGAAAAGGCTTTGTGTGTTCAGTGCAAGATGAATATTCAGAGATTAATTTGGAAGTTCCAGTCAATGGGCTCTCTGCCTGAAACCTCTAAAATACTTTTTTAAACCACAAAAATAAAGTTGACTTCTGAATCAAATATAGTTCTGTCACCTACTTACTTTGAGCCTTTGAATGGGTCTGTCAGTACCTCTAGAAAGCTACCAAAAAGGTGCTGTTGGACGCACCTTGTGTGATGGAAAACATGTCGTACAAAGTGCCCAGAAAGTCCATCTTCCTCTGAGATTGCTTCAGTATGGTAAATTCCTCTGCTCAAAACTTTAGTGTTAGTGTCACTCGTAGGGCCAGTAAAAATATCCTACCAGTCTGTGCAAGCAGCAATGGACAGGATGCCAGTTCTATTTATGACTTCATGTGCAAGTAGCCGTGAAACTGTTGGATAGTTATTTCTAGTTAATCTAAAATGTTCTGACATTTTAGAGTTAAAGTAGGTTTTAATGAATTCATTTCCTCCTCTTTCCTTAAGGTATAAACAACTTTTGAAAAAAAAAATCCAAAATGGTTGACTTGGAAAATACAAATCTTAAACTACTGAACTGTATTTTTCCTCCAACTGTTTGTGTTCAGTCTAAATATATGAATAATTTATATTTCAAGTTATGGATTTTTTTTAAAGCAAATATAATACAGAAAAATCTTTGCAAGCTCTGCTTGTCTTGTTTTCCTTTGAGCACAGCAGAAAACATTTGGACAAAAAGTGAGCTAAATTTATTTTGGTTCTTTCAGAGTTGGCTGTGCCTCCTGACCCTCCCAGATCGCACATAGAAATGCCCTCTGCAGCTTGACGTGGAGTTCTGTGAGAATCTTGCGGAACTGCTCCTGCTACTTAAATCTTGCTTAAAAGAGCTATCCCTTAAAAATGGCAAGAATGAATTTCTGTTGCAGATGAGTTCCTGTGTTTTGGAGGTGAGGCTCAGAACAAAGCCTGTACAGCCACTGGCCCTGGCCCTCAGCTGGGGCTGTTTGAGTTCCACTCCCTAGTGAAGTTAGGCAGCTTGGGGGCTGATGGACAGTTTATTTTCTCAGAGAGAGTATCCTTTGGCAACTTGAGAATAACTCATAACTATGAAACTTGATAGTATCCTTTCAGCCTGTTACATGGCAATCCAAGGTGCCTCTAGGCATCTGACGTGTGGGAGGATGTTTGTTCAATGCTACGCTGATATTGTGTAGAAGCCTTTCTAAATAAATATTCCCTTCTCATATCTGCAATACCTCCATATTAAAGGTAGTCAACAGCTAAAGGCTTTTGACTGTGTCTTTTCTGTTCTTCCTATGTGACTTAGGCTCAAAGACTTGTCAGATTCTTTCTTGAAGAAGTGGGAGATCGTACAAGCAGGATTTCAGTTGCAGGAATGTCTATTTGAAGGAGTTTTCTGCTGAAGTGAGTAATTGCTTTTCAACAAGATAAATGTGGCACGTGTGAGGCAGGGGAGGGGCGTTGATAGCTATGACCACTTTCAATAAGTAGTTTCTTGATTTGGATAAAATAATACAGGTTCAAAATTTTTTAATGTACACCCAAATGAGTAGTTTCGTCTGCACAGTGAGAGATAGCCCAGAACTTTGTACCACAGTAAGAACTTAGTTGTCATATGACTTTCTATAGGGAAGAGTTTAAACAATTGTACTTCCCTAAGGAAGCCAAGAATGTGAAAACATTAGCTCACTGTTTCAATTTTGTTGATGCTCCAGAGTGTCTGCCCTCGTGGTTTTCCACAGCACTGCGGAATTTACTGGGTAGTACAAGGAACTGGGAAAAATGTGTATATTTAGCTAGTTTAAGAGGATCATTGCTTGTTGCCTATTTCTCAATGTATTTTTTATCATTTAAACTGTTGAGGACACAAACGTTTTTTTGCAATGACAGCGTATGGAGAAAAAATAATCAGCATTCAACACTTGAAGCACTTAAGTGCTGTGAAGCATCTTTGAGATGTAGGATCACATGTCATTAGTGTAAAACAGTGAAGTACCGATGATATAACTGTGAGTGTGTGTCTGATGTCTCATGAGGCCAGAGGGTGGGAGCTTTGTCTGATTTATTGCTTAACTCAAACATTATTTTCTATATCTTCAATTTAAGGCTGATTACCTTCACAGTGAAAAATGTGTATTTTGTATGCAATACATTTCTTTTATAGTCTTGAGAATTGATTCTCGCATTTAGACAGATCTTGGAAGCTTTCTGTATGGTTCTTATGATTTCTTTCCCGCACCCTGTTTGTCTTTCATTCAAATTCTTTGGAAGCTTACTCACTTGGGGAAAATTCTTTTTCCTTTGAGGATGCCAAGTTCCAGGCATCTGTACTTGTCAAAAACAAATTTGTTTTCTTGTTCAAAGCACCTCTTTGGAGTTGGGGCCCATTGTTTTTAAAGGGATATTGCCAATTAAAATTGGCTACCAAGGGTAGATATATCAACAGACCTCTAAATTCTTGGGGAAATATTTATTAAGAAAATAAATATCCCCTTTGCAGTGTTAGAAACCTAAACATCTTAGCATCAAAAATTTTGTGGTGAGTTTGATTAAAAACAGCCCTATTCCTCTACCCTTCTTAAGCACCCGAAGTTCTGAGCTGCCAGCAAGTGGCTGTATGAAAAGGTTTGCTTAAATTAGCTTATGCTTTATTTCTTATTTTCAGTCGAAAAATTAAATGAGCCATTAAAGGAAACCACGCTAATGAGATGTGCTATGAAGCAAAATATGCCTAGGGCAAAAAGTAGTCTTTTAATTTGTTCAATTTAAATCTCTAACATCTGGCTGAGATGGATGATGTCACTAAACACATTAAGAATATCAAAAATAGATTTCTGTAATCAGTGCCTCCACTGTTTGCCTTTCTCCATTTGCTCACTCATTTTTTGGGCCATTCAGTAATACAGGAGAACAGTTAAAAGGGCAAGTACTCCAACCTGGATGTGGACCATTGGCCTGGTCACCAACTCCATGGCTGATCCAGAACCACCACAGGCTGCTCCCAGTGTTGGGTACCTCTGGGCTGCTTAGGGGTTAAGGATGGGCAGGAGCATCACTCAGCACAACAGTCACAAGAAGGTGGGGAGATGGAGACTTCAAGCAGCTGTACGTCAGCAGTTTTGTGCTGCATCTCTGTTCAGAGGCCTGGTTTGATTCCTCGTGGCCCTGGGATTGGGAGGTAGACATAGCAGCTGGGGCCAGCTGACTTCGGAGCACAGCTGGACTCGTACTGATCAATTCTGCTTGTCTGAGGCCTGAAGAACCTCATGAAGTGAGTTGTGAGCCAAATGTTCTTAGCACTGTGTGGCCTAGTACCTGACAGCAGTTGGCAAAGTGCATCTGTATGGGCACAGCAAGCCAGTAGGCTTGCCCAGAACAGTTTTCCATTTCCTCTTTTGTTACCAAAAACAAAAGGTTGTTCATGAATTTATAGTTCTGTCCCAAAGAAAAAAGTGCTGCACATTGCTCCTTTGATGCAGTGTCCTTCATCGCTGTGTGCTCGTTCGTGTTGTGGGCAGGACCCCAAGCCATAGAATTGCCCTGATGGGAGAAGCAGGTCTGTTTTCACTCAGAGGGTGGCAAGGCACTGGAACAGGTTGCCCAGAGAGGTTGTGGATGTCCCATCCCTGGAGGCATTCAAGGCCAGGCTGGATGCGGCTCTGGGCAGCCTGCTCCTGTGGTTGACAACCCTGCCCAGAGCAGGGGGGTTGAAAGCAGATGATCTTTAAGGTCCTTTTCAACCCAGGCCATTCTATGATTCTATTTGTGAAAACAGTAATCCTTGTGAGCAGTCTAAAATGATATCTGAGGTAGCCTCTAGTCAGAATTACTGTCTGTAACGCTACTCTTGATTGACTTGCCAGGTTGTTGCCAGACAAGGCAAACTGAGCTGTGAACTGCTCCACTAAAATTGGGCAAATCAAGGCAGATGGCTTGCAGGAGCACCTTGTTGGGGGGGGGGGGGGGCGGTTCCCGTATTACATCAGGTGCGCACAATTAACAATCTGCTGAAGGAGGGCTCTTGTATGAGTATTGTCTGCGTAGCCACCCTTTGTTGTGGCTTTCCTGGTGAAGCACCGTTTGGTCTGTTTTGTTGCAGCAGTTCCTCTGCTCTGCCTGGAGTTGTGATGGCTCATTCTGAGGCCCAGGGGAAGGCCTCTGGAGGTAACTTTTGCATGCAGAACAGGATTTGTAGTTGCTGTAAAATAGCCTGACTCTGCTGGCTTCAGGGTGTGTTTTTTCTTCTAAAAAGGAGTGTATGTAAATGGAACAGCATTATTATTCTGTCTCACAGAAATGCAGATTATTTGTTTTGCTTTAAATTTTAAAGAATTCAAAAAAAAATTAATTCTTTAGAGAGTTTTAAAACCAGGTGATTGTCAGAATTCACGGTTTATGTTCTGCAGATCTTTCATACTTTTGTCATTTGAATTCTTTAGTTCACTGGCCTAGCTCTCTGCTTTGAAAGTACTTAAATCATATCTGTGTAGTCAAGTTTTTCCCCATTTGCCAAATTTAGCAAATGTCATTCTGCCACTTCAGTTTGCTGAGAGACTCTCATATTATTTTTAATAAAAAATAGGGCAGCATTTAGAAGTGTCTCTGTGATGGATAAAACTTACTGATGGGAGGACCAAGGATTATTAACACCATCTCTTAAATAAGAAGTAAATCTTGTTCCTGGCTGTGCAGAATTGGGGCACAAACCTGAATAGCTTGTACTGTGAGAAACACTCCTTTTACGGGTTGCTTCTAATTCAAGGCACGTTGCCAAGTGCAATATTCCCCCTCTGCTGATTCATGCCTGAGTTCCAAGCAACACAATTTCCCAGGTTCACTCCTTGATTCCGGCAGAATCGCAAATAAAAGAATTACAGGTGTCTTTCTGGTCCTTACTGTTGAAGGAAAAATAATCTTGGAAACTTCCAGAATCAACTAAAAGGGAGGTTAGCTTTCGTTTATGGCTGGGAAGCAGTAATGGTGAGACCTGTGGTCTAAAAGCCGTGGGGAGTCCTGCCACGTCTTTTTCATTAGAGGATCTAATCCATCTCTCTTAGGGGGTTCACAGAAGACATAATCAGATTCTCTAGACTGATCCCCTTGGTGTCACAGGTCACTGGATTTCATGCAGATTGCTCTGTAATGAGTCTTATTCTAACATTCTCAAGCACTGACAGCATCCAAAGGGTCACAGAGCTGTTGTAGTGGAGCCAAAACAGTGGAAAACTTTCCTCTTGAGTTGCTTTAGCTTCTGCATTGCCTTAATTCATGTATATAATCTGACCCCAGCTTCATTGCAGTATTTAAGTGTGCAGCTCTATCAATTCCAATAGGAGCTGTCCTTCTAAATGTCTTGACGTTTAGGTTTTAGTGTGTGCAGCTGAATTTTTGGCTTACGCAGCGTGACCATTACATGGCTGGTTTTTGCAATTGCAGAACGTGCTGGTGAAGTCAGCTGTAGAATGAGCCCAAAGTTGCAAATGGTAATCTGAATAGAAGTGTTAAGCAATCCTTCTTTCTTGTTCCAAATGGGCTTTTCTCCTACCAAAGTGTTTAGAAATTTGTCTAGTATTAAAAATCTGGGCTGAAAAGTTTCTATTGTATTTTCTTTTACAATTAACATCTTTGTAGGAAAAATAATCTGAAACACTTTCAACAGCAGGAAGGAGGAGGGAGATAAATAGTAGCACTAAAAGAGCTGGACCTGATGTATCACAGAATTTTGGAGCTGAATTTTTAGTGTGAGAAGGCAGCTTGGCAGCTCTGTACAGTTTTCAGTTGCTTTAAAGGAAGCATAGTGCTGTAGAACAGGCAGGTATCATACCTCTTCGACCCATGGAAGGGGTGGTGTTCTGGGCTCTGTTACTATACTAGAGGTCTAACTAATCAAAACAAACGTGATGGGGAAGCCAAGAAATTCAATGCATTAGAAGCCGTCAGAAGTTGTGAAAGTACCTAACATCATTGGATCATGAGTTATAGTAGGTGATTGCAGTTTATGAATAAGTTCTTTGAAATAATGGGGTGCTAAATGGTAGATAGGGAAAATATTAATTCTTTGGGGAAAGATCCTGCAGTGGCCAAGGATAATCATCCTCATGAACATCAGCATAATCCTCAGAGATACTTCAGTGGGGATTATTCAGATTCATTGGGAGATGAGATATTCCTGGTGGTCTAAACATAAGTAATCTCATGTTCTTTCACAAGCGTAATTAGATGAAAGTGAATGCAGTTTGAGATGGTTTGGACTAATTTATTTTTGTGTTAGAATTGACATACTGATTCAGACCAAAGCTCCATCTAACCCAGGGTTCTGGTTTTCCCTTGAACCCGTGTAAACTTTTTGCATCCACAATGTCTGTTTGTGAGGAGTGCCACAGATCACTTGTGTTGTCTAACATTCACCTTGTTTTGGTGTTTTAACTTGGCACCTCATAGCTTCATTTGACAGCCCCTATGCAGACAGTGAACTCTGCAATTGATCTCTATTCTTTCATACTGCTAGTAATTTTGTAGACAGGTTATATCCCTCTAAATAATTTCTTTTCCTATTTGGAAAGTCACTTCTTTTGTATTTACATACACAGTCCTGTTTAAATAGAGAGCAAGTACAGCACTGGAGTCTGCTTTAAAATGTGTGAATCACTCTCTTTTTCCCCTTGGCAACCACAGTGCAGCCTTATTTAAACTTTCTCTTTGCCACCCCGACACTGGCCACCGAAGAACTTGTGTTATCATTTGGATGGGCATTTGGTTGAGAGTACTTAGAGGTGGCTGAGGTGGCATGTGGTTTGGGTAAGCAAGTGATATGTATTTGGGTAGAGGTGCTGGATGGTTTATTTTAAAAATTGATATGCCTGGAAAAGTTAGACTGCTGGGTCAAAATTTGCTGGCCCTTAGGGAGTTTTGCAAAAGTATAACAATCTGTTTATAAGACACTGTCTTTTTTTGTTAGACTATTTATTGTTGCCAAGGAGAGGAAAAGAGCTCATTCAAATGCGTCTGTGAAGCCCTGGGTCAGTGCAACATGTGCACTCACAGCCTGAGCTGCGTTTTTGAGGTACACAAAGCTAAAAGCCATCACAGGAGTGCGTGCTGCAGATCTCCTATCCGACAGTCCTGGTGCTTTTGTGAGCTTTCTGCTACAACTCAACAGAAAACAAGCTTTTCGTCAGGCAGAAGTGCTAAAAATAGCAACCCCCGTACTCACTGTGAACAGAAGACCAAACTTGTGAAACTGAAACATATGGCAGAAAGCTAGCTGAAGTGCATCTTTCCTAGCTTTCAGTTTGAAAATGAGGGAGAGCTTTTTGCCAGCTGGGTGTGGAAAAATGTGAAACCAAAGACCCCATAGGTAACTGAGTTCAGAGGAATGTACAGGCTTAGTTGTTTTACCATGACCAAATACAGGCATACAATTTTAAATTATATCGGATTACTTGGATTAATTCTCATTGTTCCATATTGCTCTTAATCAGTCAACAACACCTGGATTCATCTGTTAGTCAATTCTGTCATATTGATAGTTTTTGAGTTTTAGGTCCAGCTGCCTTTCCGAACCTTATATTTGAAGTAGTGAGAAGCCTCTATGTCTTGAGGCAGCAAAAATTAATGGAAAGTTTATTTTGGCAAGTATGATCCTTGGAAAATAGGAAGGGGAAGCATTCTTCTGAGTTTAACGCTTGATTTTGTCCTGTTTAGAAACAGTGAAGTTATAACCCTGATGTGCAGTTAAGTTAGCTAAAGTATGTTTATTTGGTAAGGGAGTAACACTGGAAAATAAGATACTTGAGATCAACCAAAAATGTCTGTCTCATCTCCCATTAATTTTTTTTCCATCCAAATAGAGATAAGTTTTTGTTCTTTTGGACTTAGTGCTGGATCTCCATCACTCTTCTGTATGTCTGTGTAGCATTTCTTTGGGCACAAATGTATTTTCAGTAGTGAAAACAAAAGATTTTAAGGCCATCTAATCCTTGCGTGGAAAGTGAGTTTGATATGTCATGTGCATTCTTCTGCTGAGTTCTTTTCATGATAATGACAACAACAGGATAGTACGAAAAAAATAAAATCCAATAAATCTCTGCAGCAAGACTTAAAGGACAACACTGATCGTTGTGCATAGCTCAGGCTTTACATCTTAAGTGAGAGAACCAGTGGAAACTTGCACTAATGAATTTTCATATATTCCAAAGTACTAAATGCAGTGCTGGGGGAACTGGGGAGCCTTTTTCTTATCTGCTGGGGCTTTCTTAAACTGAAAGTTACTTGCTGTTCTGGAAAAATCAATGCAAGAGCTATTTTAGGGATATATCCACAAATCTGTGTTATTTGGCAAGCCTGAAATTCATATCCCAATTTGACAGTGAAGGTGGAAAGTTTAGCATACAAACACAATGACTCACTCCAGCATTCTGGTAAGACCATGTAGTATTGACTGCTTGGTATTGACGGGTAAGCAAGTAATGATAACATGTCGTAGTCTGCCTTTATCTACTAACAAGAGATGGCTTTACTATGTAAAGGGAACTTCACATCCAGAATTGAGGGCGTATGTATGTTTGTGCAGCGGTTGATCATAGGTTCAGGAACCCTGTTATACAGGCACCTGACAGAAGAGATGAGTTACTAGAGGAGAGCTGGGGAGTGTCCGATTTACCGAGTAACGTGAGTTTCACTGGGAGTATGGTCTGTCATCAGTCTTGAAAGTGTTTGCCATGTTTGCAGCCATTTTACAGCTTTTCATAGGTGCAAATAGATACAGAAAATTAATAACAATGCTAAAGAGCAGTCCTGTTATCCAGGGCATTTTCGTTTTAATTATTCAGTTCCTATGGGCTTACCCAGGGAGAGATCTCCCCAGTCACAGAGCTTCTGTTTTCCCTGGCAGATAACCTGAAATGCTAAAGAACCCAACATGGATCCTTTGAACAAAATGCTATTTACAAAAAATAGAAATTTCTCTTTGCTTCTCCTCTAGTCAGTACCTCAGAGCCCTGCTGGCAGTGTTGTGTTCAACTAATTCACATTAAAATGAATTTTAGTTAGGGTGAGACTTATTGTTACATATTGCCTCAGAAAAGTAATTGATAGCCAATTAAAATGCATTTAAAATGTTGGTGTGGTGTTAATCGGTGGCAACTGTGAGAAAGTGATTTTTCTGGCCACATCTTTAAGTTTACATAAATATGGACAAGCCTAATAGTATCTGTCTTATTTAATCTCGTACAAGATGCTCAGAAGCAGTGGTCTGCATTACCTCTAAACGGCAGACAAAAAGGCGAAGCCTTTGAGTAGTTCTTAGATTTCATGTGAATGAATGGATAAGGGACTCTCCAGGACAGGACTGATAACTCCCTGCCTACAGAATAAACACACATTTTCTCGTACTGCAATATTCTTTCTCCCTATCCTTTAGCAAAACAAATTTAACCTGAATCTAGTGTTACCACCTCTTGAATGAATGTAAAGATTACTGTTATTTCTGCTGAGTCTTAACTGCCCCTGTTTTTCTTGCACTGGGGCATTATGGACATCGTTTTGAATGAGAGTTGATCATACTTCCTTCTGTGATTAACTCAGGCTTTCAAGTTAACAGGCATGTTAGGCTGTTCCACTCCTTGGTTTTTGAAATGGGCTTCTTGTGTTCTTGTATTTCCAGTCTAGTGTCTGTGTTCAGAGCTGTAGCTTTCTTTCTGAAGGTGCATAATATGGCAAAGGACGGCATACCATCAAAATACATAGCTGCTGAATTATGCACATTTATTTCTGGCAGATCATACCTGTATCTTGTAGCTCTAGTGGACTTGGTGATTTCTTCAGCTGAAATAAACTCTCTGCACTTTAGCTCCATTTAAACATATTCAGATGTTAGTCTGATGCACATGGGTTTATTTAGCAATCAGTTGCAACAGGGATTTTTTTCAGTTTATCCAAATATAGATGTGTTTGTTTCAGATGAGTAGGTAATAGTTGTTCAATATCTGGCCACTAGAGCAAGCACTCTTCTGTACAGAATCTGAAATACTGTTGTTCTTTTTTTGCAACGTATAGTAAATGGAAGACCTCAAATATGCACAAGCACCTAGATTTCCTGCTAAAGCCTACCCCGTGTTTCATTTGTTGTTTGAAACTGATTTATGTGATGATTAGCATAATTCTTCCTGAGATAGTTTAAAAAGGGAAAAAAAAAAAGTGTTCCCCCCCTCTCCCTGGAGACCCCAGCTTTAAGACTTTTTTTAAACATTTTTTCTGTATAAATTGCAGGTCACTCTGAGAAGTGCTAGAGACTGCTGCAGTAGATAGGATTCCCATGTTGGAAACATGTTACCAGTAATCTCCTTGGACTCCTCACCCCACAAATAGGCTGTCTGTGCATAAGCGTTGCTTCCTTAGCCTTTTACATGTTTGAATGGTGAAAGAGTTCTGGTTACTTGAGGTTAGAATTCCTGGGCTGGTACTGTTTTAACTGAGAGGTGGTAAAGAGGGACTGCTGGGGGTATCAAGGTAAGCAGGAAGCATGGTTTCAGCTGAAGGAATGCCTGTTACGCTTTTCTGAGGCAGGGTATTTGTTGTCTCGTTGGGAGCAGGGTCTAGAAGCCATATGTAAGAAATTCCAAAAGTGAGGCAAAAGGTGGAACTTTCCATTAGATTTACAGGAAACAGATTTTTCTATGAAATCTCGCAGACTTTAGGTGATAGTTATTTTTCAGCAGCAAAATCTCATTTGCTTCTTGAAACCTTTGCTTCGCACAATGACCTGGCCACCCACTTACCATCTGCTAAACCTGGTGCTTTTTAATTGAAAAAATAAATGAATATGCTGTTCTATGGAGATGGTATTTAAGTGCGTGGATACGTATTTAAGTGCTGATAGCTCAACTGATGGTCCCCCAGGTCCTCTTCTGTAGTGCTGTTACCTTGCCAGCCTGGCCTGCAGCAATGCATGGGGCTATGTCCTAAACACAGCGTTTTGGATTTGACCTTGTTGAAGCGCGTGATGCACGCCTGCCCGTCTCTCTGCTGTCGGTCAGGGTCCCTCTGAAGAGCAGCTCCAATCTGCAGCGTGTCAGCCATGCCTGCAGTTGGGTGGCACCTGCACCCGCAGTGCTGGCAGTGCATTCTGTCCCATCATCCAGGCTGTGGATTAAGAAATAGGACAGTATCAACCCCAGTGTCTCCCTGGGAAGCAAATCCGAAGGAGATTACGTGAAAAGCTTTTACCTCAGTCTAAGGAATTGGATCATGATTTAATTTACCTAGCTACTATTTTGAGTCTCTAATTTTCCAGGGCCCTTCCAGTACTTCACAAGATCACTGGGGGTAATAGTTAATGACAGCTATAATGTGAAACAGGACAGTTGGATAATAACTAGGATTTAATGCCCTGTTTTATTTTGGGTTTATAAAAGAGGGTGTCAGAGGTTATTTCATGAACCAATGACCTGTGAATGACTGGCACGAAAATGTACAGAATGACCCCAAAGTGTTACAGTGTCATGAAAGCAGTTAAAGACTGGTAAGACATACCTTAAGGGAGGAAAAAAAATAAAATAAAATGGGCAATCCTGAGTTTGCTATGACAACACACATGCAAAGTAACAGTAATGAATTCCATTGCAGCAGAAAGAAAATGAACTTTACAGAGTGCATAGTAACTGTCGTGTCTGACTTCTGCCAGAATTTGTGTGTATGATTTGGTGAAGTCATAAACCATTGTATTTCCAGACGAGACCATTAATTTTCTTTAAGGTTGACATGCATAGTTTTCGAGGCCAAAATTTTGGAAACTTTGGCCCTGACATTTTGGAAACCACTTAGTCAAAATCATCTTGGGTGTGCCAGTGCTCTTAAAGAATGAAGCTTAGGTTGTTGCAAAGCTCTCATGCACAGTCAGGTACTGAATTTGGAAGACTGCTTTTAGATGACATTTCTAATATCCTTTTGCTTCCCTATCACTCAGATGGGAAATGTCCAAGTTCACAGGAATAATGTAGGGCTTAATTTAGTAAAGGTTGTAAAACAATTCCAGATCTTCTGCAAACTTCTATATAAGTATGAAATCTTACAAGATAATTTGGGGCTTGATCTTAGATTTGTTTGAAGCTAGTAGCAAATTTCCCAGTGATTTCATTAGTGTGGCATGAGACTCCTGGGGCAAGAGTCTCAGATCCGTGGGGTGTATTTGTGTCTATTTTTGAACCTCTGTTTGCATGAAGAGTAGAATGAATGCAGCCATCTCATGAGTCAGAGGAGAGAATTCTCTAGTGGACACAGTTATAATAAATTTAGCCCCAGTTCTTCTTCAGCTGATTAAAACTAATGGGGATAGGAAATGGTGACTGAATTGGCAGAGGCAGTATAAATCTCCAAAAAGTAAGAAGTCCTGTGCTAAAAATGCAAGTGTTTTTTAAAGTGCAGAAAATGTAGTGATATCTGTCCAATTTATTTCTTTTCCATGGAAAACAATCATGTCTGCTGCAACTAATTCTGTCAGTAGTAGCTGGGAGCGGTGTTTTACTGAAAGCTGATTCAGTCCGTTTCCCTCAGTATATTGTTAATTTGTGTTTAAATCATATTTGATACTGCTAAAACCACTTGAGTTAGATTACAAGGTGCCTGTGTACTTGAAGTTTATTTGTGTATTTGATTAAATATGACCATCTTGATCCTGCAGATTGTACTGCTATGGCTGTGGTAAAGCTGAGTAATCTGTGCTGTGGAAAGCTGTACAGGTCTCAAAGTAGTAGCTTTTGATGAATAAAACCCGGTGCCTGGGATCTTGCACTGAAGCACTCAGGTGGCACTGACAGTGGCTCTGTTATATCCAGTGAAGGATCCACATTGTGGGCAACGCTGTTCTGGCCAGAGCTGCTAGTTCTGGTCTGGCATCTCCTTGGAAAACAAAGGAGCCTCAGCTTTGAGAAAGTCCTCGTGCTCTGGGGGTTTATGTATTGCGGGAGGATCTCTGCAACTCTGCAGAAATGACTGGTGCAAGTAATGCAAAGTAAGAAATTGGTGGGGACTCATGGGCTTCAGCTGGCCACTGGGTTCCTCAAAGCTTTCTGGGCTCCAGTGTGCTGAGTTCTTGTCCGCTATGGGGCTGATGTGAGAGAGGCCAGACTTCTGTTACTGCAGTTCTGCTCTGTAATGTATTTGCAACGTTTCTTCTCCTGTGCCAGTAATTCTGCAAGAGGTAGGAATGTGAAGGCTGAACCACAAAGCCATTTAGATGCTTAACTCTTACTGATTTGAATTGATGACTCTTAAGTGTCTTGTTTTAGGAGTATTTTTTTCTTTTCTTTTCTTTTCCTTTGGTCCATATATCCAAGCTTCTAAACAGGTCCTTGGTTACTTTTATAGGTTATATTAGACGCATATTGTAGCTAAATAGGACATTATACCCATCCTGTTTCCAGTCCACATGGGATGAGGGTTTTTGCTGCAGTCTCCTCCAGTAAAGATCATCAGACCACATCTCTTTTGTCTGTGTGAATTGTGGGAAGTCTTTTAGCAAGAAATGTTAAATGAGGATTCCCACACACCAAGGTTTGTATGCGTTGCAAAAGACCACACAGCATTAACCAGCAGTTGGGCCCAATTTCATATGGCTTTTTCTAACTTTATGCTAGATTCCTACTAGACTACGATACTTTGCTGTCAATTCATTTTCCACGTAGCTTAAAAACTTTTGTGCTTAAAGACTTAGTGTTCCCAATTTGTTTCCTTTAGTATAGCTCTTAGATGTTTCTTCCCTGTTTGCTGGATGTATCCTCTTTAATGGTCAAGATGCATGCCTCTGGAATGGGAATCCTCTGAAGGATTTCCATTGGAGAGTGTTTTAAATAGAGAATGAAGTCTCCTGGGATTACAAATATTCGTCTTATGAGAAAAGTATAATATGGCCAAAGTAACAGAGGGATTTTTGAAAGTACAACCTTTTGACTTTAATACAAATTGTATTGTGTGATGACATAGACATAGTTTTGATCACAAGTTTTGAAATTGGGTTATTTTATCTGTATAATACATACTGTACAAAAATGATGAAATCATTCAGGTAATTGAAACTCGGACCAGTCCATCCAGCGTGATCGTGGAAAATTACTATGGTAGAATATGAAGTTTTGCACCTTGGCTTTATAGCTTTCAAAGCTGGTTTCCCACCATTACAGTCTGTCTTAATGGGCATACAAACCTACCAGGAAAACCTGTACACAGTGAAGCATCTGCTTTACACTCAAGTGTTGGCTTCTCAAGGGTCTTTCAAGCTGAGTTGTGAAGCATGAAGAGGTCAAGTGACTCATCCAAGTCCTGCAAAATGCCAGCTGAAATTAGGATCCAATGTGCTTCTGGCTTCATCTGTTTTGTACTCGATCCAGTAGGTCACAATGCTGCTTTGCCGGGGCAAAACAGTGCCAAGATGCACGTTGCTTCCCAATTATGGATTGCAGTCAAATCTTATGTGAAAGCATTGTTCACTTTGAGAGGTTTGGAAAGATGTTTCTTGTTAACAAACAATACCCATAAAATGTTAATTAAAAGACAAGTATTATAGGAAAACTGTTAATTGCGTAGTTACATTTATTATCTGTGACAATTTTTATTTATAAAGCAGAGCTCTTACATGAAGCCTGTGGTGACAAGGGGAGAACAGGTGTGAACTTAGTGGCGTTCAGGTAGGTTGTCCTCCCTGCCTTTCAGAGGGAGCAGCCCGCCCTTGCCAGGCTGTGCTGCGCTGTCCCCAGGAAGCGGAGGCTTCAGGGAAGCAGCCCTGCCGGGCACAGCCGGGTGCATCAGGGGGTTCTCTAGGCTCCAGCTGCACTGGGCTGGGCTTATTCAGGAGCTGATGGAGGAGCTGCTATGCAAGAAGAAAAATACTGTCCCAGAACAACTCGTGAGCATAAATCCTCAGTGACAGGCTGAGTGTCAGACGTGGATTTGCAGCAGGAAAAAGGTGCATTAGCCTTGCTAATACTTAACATTAAGGGCAAAGAGGGATTAGAAATGTAAAAGGCTGACTTTTTTTCTTGCACTTCTCCGTTTTACTACAGTGTTCTACTAAGAATACTACCTTAGCTTTTCTCTGGAAATTGGCCAGTGAACCTTGTGAAAGTTTTATGGAGGCTTATTACTGTCTAATTCACCTTACAAAATGAAAGTTTTTTTTTCGCTTGCTTTCGAGAAGTTTGTCCTTGCCTGCTTCATCCAAGGGGCCAGAGTTCAGACCAAATTTTATAAAATCTGAAACAGTTAAGCTTTCCTCATTTGTCATTAAATTGAGTTTTATATTTAATCTTCAATACATGTTAAATTTGCCATATAAGAAGGGCTACTTTTGGAATACTTTTCTTAGATACCACCTGCGAGCACTGAAAATCTTCCTTTATTTTCCATTTCTAATTTAGAAATGTTGTTCTGTATCAACATGTAATTGAATGTGCTGTCAAATACGTTCAGACAGCGAGTTATATTCAGTGTGGTCATAAAAATACCAATTAAATGTCAAAAAGGAAAAAAAAACCTTTTGAGCCACTTTAAATATTTGTGATTCTTTTTGTTCTTTTGTGTGAATTGAATAGTATCAATATTTTAATTCTTCAGGAAACCTTTTTAATGTCGTGAAAGACTTAGCAAGTTGCTGCATTACCCATGAAGTAAGTTGTTTTCACAATGCTACAGCTAAATATTAATTATGATCAGTAGATACTGTATTGGTGTCTCTTGGAATAACTGATAATGGTTCAAATTCATTGCTAAGATGCTAATGTCCTATGAAAAGTGAAATTTGAAACAAATCTTACAGTCCTCTGGTTTCAAAAACTGCGAAAAAGCTGAAAATGAATTTTTCCTTTTGTTTTGTAATATATTTTTTTAAAATGCCACTGCACTTTAATACATGTAAAAAAATCTCCTAGGTGTTTTTCAATTGAATTAATTTCATATGTAACTCCATTATTATAACTGTTATTAAAAACAGTTTCTCCTATCTGAGGAATTACATTGACCTACCAAAGCGGTGTGCCCAGGGTATGAAAACATCTGCTTGATTGGCAGTGTGATACTTTTTATATACCATTTTCTTTACATCAATTATTGAAAAGGAGAAGAACATTTCTTTTTGCCGTGGATTTCTAGAGAAAAGTTGTTATGTGCTAAGATGGCTTGAAAGTAAAATTGCAGCATCGTTCAGTTTTGAACTTGGCACTTTTCAGGATGCCCGTGCAGATGCAATACGCCTGCAGAAGTGGGTCACAATAAATGTTATGCAGTCGCCATCATCACATCCAACTTTCCTATAGCCATGATCAGTGCTTACCTGAGGAGGACATAATACCAACTGTTAGGTGAGTTTATGCGGTGGTCTTCCACGGGAATACTTGAGCTTAAGTAGTTACATTTTCCAGTGGCTAATGTGATTATTTCCTTATTGTCTCCATTTTACAGACAGGATCAGACAAAAACCAAAATATTCAAGGTTCCTTTAATTTTGGATGCCCAATTTTAAATTCCAGGTAGTGGTTTTACAAACTACATGACTATTCTTGGTCATCAAGCAGTGTGGAAAAAATGTGGAAGAAATTATCCTAGCTGAAAAGGATTGAGCGTAATTCAGCCCCAAACTCAAGTGAGCCGTGAGTTCCATGCAAAACAGGAGGAAAGAAAACCTGTGGAACAAATGTTCAGTTTGCTATATGATCACCTCAAAGCAATTGAGGTCAAATCACTATTTAATAACATTATGAAGTTTAAAAACCCAAGGCTTTAATCAACACAGTGAGTAGGTGTACAACCCTGGTTTTGTATGTGACTGCTGCAAGGATCCATTGTATAGCTTATGTCATTCTATTCCACAGAGCTCTCATGCAAGACTTTAATGTTTTCGATGTTCTAGATTATTTGGGGGATTCAGTTCCAATTTTAAAAAACTTACACGTTACAGAAGCAGCAAAGCAGAGAATTTTCAATCTCACTGAAATGCAATGGAAAGCTTCGTTTTTAACCTACTAGCAGCCAACTACATCAAAGCCATCCTATTTCTAAAAAGCTGTTTGGCTGTACTGTCCTATTTCCTAGTTGTGTGGCTTTGAATAAATAGCTCTAGTAGCACAGCATTGGGGTGCCATAGAATGGAATGGCTCGGGTTAGAAGGGACCTTAGAGATCACCCAGTTCCACCCCGCCTGCCATGGACAGGGATGCCACCCACTAGATCAGGTTTCCCATGGCCTCATGAATACTCCTCTTCATTTTCAGTATAAATTTGCAAGTAATTCTCATCTTTAGTTGTGGGGTAAAAAGAGAACTGTTAGTTTCAACCATTTCCAGTTTCAGGATCATCTGTCTTGCATTTACTCAAAAGTGTGTTGATATAAGTATTTAAGTGACAAATGCTGTTTTGTTTCAGACTGCAGAGATGCCTTGTGTTCATTCTGTTCTGAGGTGCACAGACAGGTTGGTATTGGCATGACAACACAGTGATTTCTTTAATTCTAACAGTAGCAACATCAACTGTATTGATTCAGAGTGTTTTCAGTTTCTTCTGTGCAATGTGTTCTGTTTTGAGATCTCGGACAGTGCAACTCCAGGGTTCTAAATACTCATCAGTGTACTACAGAGCTTGACACTTAATCAAAAATTCACTTCTCCCATTTCTGGTACTCATAACAATTACTGTACTTACTCATCTCTAACTTACCTACAAGAGTTAGAGCATATTGAATATATAATTCATTTATCACAGTGGTGCGATGAATTTACCCCATATTCCCCTTTTTGTCTATGAAACTATTCCTACTTCAAAAAATCGTTTTCAGATAATTCTGAAAAACTACAAGACTTCTAGTATTTGTTAACGAGTATTTGTCAGCTTGCTTACAAATCATGGATTATAATGACCTTGGCAGATGCAGTAGAGTGGACTTGACGTGTTTAATTGCAGAACTGTCTGTGTATCACTTATACTCTTTGACCAAATTTAGTAACCATTGACCTTCATTTCTGTTTCATAATAGCCAGGTAAAATGGTACAGCTAGGTAGTAATCTGCTGTGCATACTTCGTAAGTGCACTAGCGAGTTTTATATGAAGATTTTTTGGGGAAAATATTGCTTGTGCACGGTCATTTCATTCCATATTTGCGTTAGTGAATTAACGCTTTGATTTTTTGAAACATTCTGGCTTTATTCGAGTTCAGCGTTTTTCCTCTATCTGGAAGGGAAGGACATTTTACGGCTGCCTTACCTGCTTTATTTCACCACTTCAGGTATGTTACAGTGTGCCTACTAATTTAGGTGGTTAGCAGTAGCAAGCAGAATTTCCTAAGAGCTGCCTGTCTGTACTTTCTTAGTGAATTGAATATATGCTACCACCTGTATCATCTCAGGTTAGCCCTGTTACTGAACCGAAGAAGGATTATTGAGGTGCACAGTGTAATCTGTGTGGTGTTAAGTTGTAACTCGTCCTGCGTTTGGGACTCTGGTCCTGATTTGAGGATGCAGGCTGATATCCTCTGCAAGGATCTGAAGATGACCACTGCTGACTTAGGAGTTACTGTGAAACATCTTGTCAGTATGGGTGCTGGCATGTGTCCACCCCACAGATCCTTTTCTGTCAGCTGGAAAACAACTGTATTCATTTGCAACATCCCTACCTTGCTTCCAAGGCAGCCTTTCAGTTTCCCTCTACAAGTGTTGCTGTGTGGCATACCACATTTAGAAAATGACCAGCAAGTCTTCAGTGTTCTAAAAAAGCTGCTCAGAAGCTACCAGTGACAATAAGGTAAGAAGCTGGAGCAGTTTGGGAGCTGTGTAGATCTGACAGTGACCACTGGGAGAGGGGACTGACTTCTCTGAAATCCCACTTACTCCTCTTGATAAAAAAATCAATGTATGATGTATTACAACTTAACATGTCACTAAAAGGAAACGCTAATCCACATCCAACAAACCTGTGCAAGGTAAAATAATGTATCAAAACAATTGGTAAAATCCAATTTGAAATTAATGTGAGACTATACCCTTTGAATAAGTTTCTGCTCATACTGTGTATTTCATGCACAATGGCATACCTCATTTGTCAAGAGGCAGCTCATTTAAGGCTTTCTTTTTTCTAAACATCACTTCCTTTCCAAAATCATGTTGAGAGCATACTTTAAAGCTGCAAGAACAACTGTGTGAGACTGGGGGAAAGAAAATATTAAGGGATACCTCTCACATCCTTGCATTGAATAGTTTTTGTATGTTTAGCAATAACTTATTGTTAAGGTCCATTATTTCAGGACTTTTAAGCAAGTCTTGTCTAGAAGAAAATGAGGCTTTTTTTTTCTCACAAGTGATTTCTGTGTCTGTTTGTTACTGCTGAAGCAATACTGCCTAATATCAGAAGAGGGGTATAGATGTCTAGAATTTTTCTTTCACCTATTTTATATCTTTTTCTAGGGATCATCCTAAATTATATTAGGTGTTTGTGCATTTTCCTTGCAGGAGGAGATAATGCTGAGTGTTCTTCCCGGCCTCAGTCCCTTTTACCTTGCTAATGCTGCAGTAGCTAAAAGCTAAGAACTGGAACTGCTGAGTGTCTGGCCCTCCGAACTAGCTGATTGATCTGCAGGAGGCCTGTTTTACTTAGAAACTGCCCTGCCACATTCCTGGGTCTGGCCTCCTCTCAGCCTGGCATTTAGGCCCAGTTGTTTGAAACAATCTCTTGTTGTAGCAGGTTGGGGTGAAATGGAGCTATCTGTCAATTTGAAAAGGTCACTGCATGTGTCAGAATGACAGTGATTCCAAATTACCCATTAATCTCCCAATTTAAAATTGTCATCCTTCTTATTACAGCCAGGCAACCACACAGGCTAAAATAGACCTTTTCTCTTATACCCGTGACCAAGCAGCTTTTTTATTATCTGGCAGATAAAATTGGCAGTGCACTCCAACATTAAATATTCATTGACTGCTCTCTAAAAAGAAATGGCTGCTAAGAGGTTGAGAATATATGAGAAAACAGCTGAAGAAATTGCAATTGATTTTCTTGTCTTATCTGCTAAGGTTTGGGCTATATGATTAGTGTAACACACTTAGCATATTCCTATATCGGGTTGAGTCAAAGGTTAATAAATGCAAGAGCTTCCTTGCCCCTTCTACAGTTCTGCATTGTCTTCGTATTGTTGACCCACAGAGTATGTTAAATGAAGGATAAATTAGCATATAGAAAGTGCAATTCTCTACAGAAAATAGGATTTAATAGATTTTACATTGTCAAAGGAAAGGCTCTGGAAGAGAGAAGTCCTAGATGAGGAGATGAGGCCTGTAATGTGTTTAGTTTTCTTACACGGTATGACAGTGTGGTGCCAGTATAAGAGAACCAGGGAGGGCTGTGTGCCACCTGCTGCTCTGGAGGGGAAGGAAGGCCTTAAAATTTGCTTTTCTGTGTCTATCATCCACCACCTGGGGCCCCCTTCACTGTTGCTTCTGTTCAAAACATGTTAATTGTAACTCGTGGGCTTTACGAAGTGCTCAAATGAGTCCGGAATGGGGCAGTGCCTAAGCTGGCAGCGCTCCCCTTGTGAACTTGATTGAAGTTTGTTTCAGTGCTGGTAGTGAAAACGCAGACACCTTCTTTATAGAGGCTTTTTGGTCAAGTCACCTACGATGAAAACATGGCATATGTAAAAACGTAATTACCAGGCTGCCTCAGCTAGCACTCAGTCTTCTTTATCTGACATCCTCTTACAGAACATAAGGAGAAGCTTCAGAGGCAATGGCAAAAACTGAACGGTAAGCAGGCAGAGAAGAAAGGACTTGGCCTTCTGGTTGGCAGGTTCAGGAAATTCCTCTCTATTTCCCTCTAATTTTAAACATTCTTTTAAAACAGATATTAATAATTCTTTAGAAAGCTTATGTATTCTAATTTTTAAAAAATCGTGTGCTGAACATTAATGGATGTATGCGAACCACTGAATTCTAAAGAGGCTGCAACACAAGTCCTCTGTATTTTTGTCAGTGGTCTCAGCTTTTTGAGCAATTTGTAAAAATACTGCATACAAAACTGTAACCACGTGACAGCTGAATATGGTTTGATGGAGTAGTCTGTCCACCTCTTTTCACAGAGCTTGAAGAGCTTTTTGTCAGGATCAGTATGGAAACAAATAGCAAACTGGTGTGTTTCTTAAATAGTTCTATTTTACAGTTACCAATTTATTTTCCAGTCACCTATTTCAAGTCCTCCGTTTCAAGTGGAAGTAGCGAGAGGTTCATTGCGTTCTTATGTGCAGTGTTTTTTCTACTCCTGAGGGTGTACAGTCCTTTGTAAGTTTGTGTTCAGGCCACTCTTGGGGGAGGGAAGTCCTCAGGGCAGCTCACGTGGACTTCTGTGCCAGGTCCCTTTTGTGGGAGCCCAAGGAGAAATGAGGTTTTGAAAGGAGAAATGAAGGTGTAGGGAGCCCAGCGCTGGCCAGTAAGATTTTGTGTGACTGGTTCTTATCATGGTGTCATTGTGTTCATCAGCCAACTACATTTAAGTAGCAACAAAGATAGAAACTTGTTCTTATTAAAATAAAGGCTTACAAAAAACTCTACTGCTAAACAAATATATTAGGAGATTACTACAGGCTGTGCTGAAATGCAAATGGTCGCTGACAACTTAAAGTGTAGAGTGAAATACAATAGTGCCTTGTAAAGAACATACCTGCATCTGTTTTTGTAGTTACTATATTTGTACTTGAAAACCTCTTGAAAGCAATAAATGGCCACAGAAAGGTAAACTTAAAGCTGATGTAGTTCTGATTAGATCAGTGGAAGTCAGTTTTCTTAAACTTGGCCTGAGATGATAACATGAGATACCTGATAAAGCTCCTTTCATTAAGAGAGAGGGGAACCATGTTACTGAGGATGTGAGATTTTCCAGCCCTCAAACTTGCTCATTCAGTAGTGGGTGTATGGTATGATGTGATGTCCATTTATGCAGTAAAAGACATGGGCCAGGGAGGCTTAAAGAAAAGAAACTGAAGGTACATGAAAGGCCAGAAGACATGGTCATTTCTGATTTTGAGGAGCAGAGAGTCTGCATAAACACCAATACTGAGGCAAAAGTGTTAGATTGTAAATGATGATGGATTTACTAGCTGTGTGTCAATCCTCATTTATAGAAAACATTTACATAAAGCACTGATTAAAATCTTCTCATTCTCTAAGGTATTTGAAGAAGAAAATTGTGCTCTTTGACATATCCTTTTTTGTATTCAGTCAATGTTCTAACTGTCCAAGTTCTCAAATAGTGTGTTAATGGCCAGTGCATATTTGTCTAATACTTTGCCTATTGTTCAGCTTCTCTAATCGGAATGCTAAATGAAATAGCAATGACGATAATGTTGTAGATAGGTCTTAGAAGAAGTAACAGGGAAGGATATGAATGTCCATCTTGAATTCCATCAAGTTACTCTTAAATTCAGGAATATATATATATGTATATATTTCCCTTAGGTGTATTGCTTTAGAACAGTTATTGAAGGCATTGTGCTGGGATTTTTAGAATGTGATGGTTGTTTGTTTGCTTGCATGTTTTAACTTGCTGTAGGTTTGACTTTTGATTGTGTCCAGAGAAGAACGTTGGCTACAGATGGACTCTGATTTTTTATTTTTTAGACAACAGGGCAAGTCCTTCCTGCGTACAAACAGCTATTGTACACCAAGGAAGCAATAACTTTCCTTTCAGGTGAATTAAATAAAGGATTAGGCTAATGTCTAGCCAACCAGAGAACCATAAGCTGTGTAGGCTGATTGCAGCTTCCCCAGTTAAACTTTTCTTTTCCAGTGAGCATTTGGGTTGTGTGTAGGTGCCAGCTTTGCTCAACTCTCCTTTGCTATTTTATGCATTTTGGGGGGGGTCATAGAAAACAGGAGATGAGAGGAAAGTAGGCTATGTTTTGTATTTTGTCTTTTTCCAGCTCAATTCAGAGAGATTAGACTTTTGGGGGAGGGTATGTGTGTATTTTTTGACCATAGCTGGTTTTTCTCTTTCTTGCAAGTTTAATTGCTCATTAAAAGGCACACAGAACCACACACGGGCATGTTCTGATGAAACACCTAATGACTTTCAGCATTTGATTTATTGGCACAGCTTAAGTTACACAGGGACTTGTGTCAGAATAGGCCAAAGATAAGCTTACATTTATCTATAGAAGTTAAGGGATAATTATGTAAAAGCATTACATTTTAAAGGAAACAAAGACAGACCTGTGGGAAGTGCATTTACACAGCATGTATTAGCAAAGCCCAATCAACCTCCTTGTGGGAGGACAATTAACAGAATTAAAAGTTGGAATTTTAATTATCATACAAATTAGAGGGAAATTAATCAGCTTGTATTTTGTGACTTGACTTGGCTTTGAGCATTGCTGCTTGAATTTTATGGCAAAAACTTTGATTAATTGAGTCACTGTGTGAAAGCATAAAGTCCTGACTTAGGTAGCATTTTAATGCCTGGCTCACTCTTCATCTGCTACCTCCAATATGGGAAGCGGCAAAAATGAGATGATGCAGAAGCAAAACCTTTGTTCTGCCCAGCAGCAGCCTCCAAAACTCTGCCCTGATTTCTCCGTGTAAGATGGAAGCTGCTTTTTCCATAGCTTCCATTTTCACCTTCTGACTGCACAACACAATGCTTTATAACTGGTGCCCTTGTATGAGTCAGATTCAAGAGTTAAACGTTTTCACTGACTGACTGGAAGTGTCATTTCAGTATCAGTCATAACTCAGCTTTCCCTTTTTTCTGCAGAGTTGGACAAAAAATTTTAAAGAAGTAGCCTAAACAAATTTGAAAGCAAAGAGCATATATGCTATGAGGTCTGCATTACGGATCACCAAGATCAAGTAGCTTCATGTGAGATCTGAAGGCATCTATGAGCTTGTGACCTTTTGCAACCGCTTCCCCAGACTCAGCAGTGCCTCGAGGTGGCAGGTATTCCAGCCTCTGTTTTGACGGTGCTCTGCAGAACTTGTGAGCGTTTAGAGCAGTTTGATGTGACTCTGTGGGAATATGGGAAGTTCCAGTTCGGCTGCTGAAAATGTGGTTTTGATAAAATATTTGCTCCTTTTTTGTGGTAGTTCTTTTTTTTACCCAAATGAATTAGTTTGGGTTTTGGTTCCAGATACAAGAAACCAAAAAGTTTGAATGCTCCTTTCTCAGAAAATGGGAGATATAGATTGATATTCCCTACACAGAATAAGGTGCTGAACTTGATGTTTGCACTTCATATTTGTTCCTCTTCCCTCCTCTTCCTCTAGTAAATACCTGTTGTTTTGGGGCAGATAATCCAGAAGAATGATTTTACCATTTTTGACACCTAAAATCAAAGAAGTAAAACTGTTTAGCCCAATCTCAGATAAAATGAAACATAGCACATTACAAAAACCACACCTGTCCTTGAGTCAGAACATAAGACAAACAGATTGCAGAAATAAGCTAGACCACAGTTTTATATGGTCTCAGGTTAAAAGAGGGAACTTTATTATGATGCTGGAATTCAGTTTGGAGCTTGTGTAATAATCTAAGAAACTGGAGAGTTGTTCTGGAAATAACTATGTGCTAATGAGGACCGTAGTAGCAGCTTTCTTTGCTAGTTAATTTGCAATCTACATGGAGATCTGTTGGCAAGCCTATAAAATGAGGTTTTGCAAAAGTAATCACCACTTCAAAGTATAGAGATACAGCCGTAGAAAGTAGAAACATCTTGACTGAATTTCCACTTTGAACATTGTTTGGAAGGTTGATGCTGTTGTTTCCTACCTGCTGAACAGAGGAAAGCGTAATGCCCTCCCCATCAAAATAGTTCTGGAATTCAGCATTTCAAATACAGTATATAGTAGAGTTTTATTTCTGTAACTTTGCCAATTATGCATGCTAAGACAATGCTGTCCATTTAGAAAGCCACACAAATCTTTTCATGGATGTTAAGCCTTAATTGCAAAGATCTGGTTCATTTGCCAAAAGTCTGAGGAAGGTGTTTAGCAACATCACATACAAGCAGGATGCAGACAGATTAGGTCTGTGTATGATACCATGTGTGGTTTTAGGATAAATTCTTTGTCCATTTACACAGGTGCATAAAACCTCTAAAATACCTCAAACATCATGTCTGTGGAATAATGTGGTGAAACAGCCTGTGGCAAGAGTGCTGTGTTCTGTTCTCTAGGGCTTTCTAATTCATTTTTGAATGGGAAAATAAAGTAGGCAAACCATGCTGCTTGGAGCTCTGCTGACTAAAGGTGAACCATCACTGCTCTCTCCCTTCTGCAGGAAGCGTTGCAAGCAATCAGTTCCACAAGGCTGCAGTGTTTGATGTGAGACAGGAGAAAGTCAGTGGGCTGGTAAAGGTCCAAAGATTTACTGCAAAGCAGGTATCATGCAAATCAAACCAATTACTTCTTATGACTGTCAGGTGGTCTGAAAGGATATGACCATCAGTGGCTGTACAATGTCACTAATTAACTTACACGTCAGTTTGTTTTGTTGAGTGAGGTTGGAAACAAAATGTTCTCTTGTCAAAGGTACAAGTGCTACTGAATTCCTGTCTTCTGCAAACACCTGGATTTTAAAGCTCATCCAGAGAAGGTGCATTGAGTTCCTGCGAAAACTGTCTGAGAACAGCCTCAGCAAAGGCTGGTGGATGTGGCACAGTGCAGTGCTGCACCAAGATCCAAAACTGGTTGTGAGCAAGCCAGCACAAGTGCCAGAAGTGAGCTCTGCCTAAGGAGTGTGAGAAATGCGAGTCCGCAGATTGCCTGGGCTCTGGGCACCTCCCTCAGTGCTCATGCAGGAGCCTGCAAACCGAGTGCCGTGGTTTGCACAGATGCTCTGCTCGGCAGTGACTAAGGGGTCCTCAAGTGGCAGCACACCTGGCTCAGTAATCCCTGTTCTGCGTAGTACAGGGGTTGGGCTGGAGCCTGGTCCCAGTGGCTGCAGAGGGCAGAGGTTTAGCTTACTAGAGGGTGGCACATGGCATCTTAGTCATTGCTTCTGTGTGTGGATTTTGGTTTTGAGCTGTTCTGCCAATGGCTCTTGACAGTAAGTTAAATCAATTGCTCCTTTCCTAAAATTAAATTGAGAAATCCTTACCTGTCATCCGTTGTATTTGGGGAAATAGGTACGTTCATGACCTCCAGACTTACAACTCCATGTCTAAGGATAAAAGGACTCTGAGTTTTCTACCAGCATTTTAAAAAGGGGCTTAGTGGCAGAGCAGGGAAGAAGGCACCAAATGCCTGGCTGCCAGTGCTATGTAGGTTCAGTTTCTACACTCTTTGAAACTCGTGGAGTATCAGAGCACATCCAAACTTCTCTAGAAGGCTGCAATTCTAGCATATGGTCCCTGCCATTCCCTGGCCATTTCAGATTCCTTCTGGGACTCACGGTGCCCTGCAGCTTCCTCCCCAGCGTGGCATGAAGATGCTGTCTGGTGGTAAATCTGGAAATGAAATGCTTATGACATTTGGAATTCCTAATGTTGCAGTGGATAATTGTTCCTTTTAATTTATACACACTCTTAATGTTTTGTGTACAGGGTCATTTGAAATGCACTCTGAAAACTAGGGGGAATCTGACTCCTGTGACTTGATTTAACCCAGCTGGCAAACTCAGTTCCAAAGCTGGACCTCTACTTAAGAAACAGATGCTGCATTTGAACGCAAGTGTTCTGTGGGAAATATAAGTGCTTTTTTTAAGCACAATTCTGCTTTGGAAGGGTCTGGAGCTTGCTTGAAGCAAGACGTGTATCTAAATGTCAGATTTTTTTTTTTTTAATGTGCTCAGAAAACAGAAGAAAAGCTAACATAAATGAGAAGTTTTACAGTTTACCCTGGCTGGGGCTTGATTCTAATTTTTAGGGTAACTGTAACAGGAATTTCCAAAACAAAGTATCTAATGATGACTGCATCCCAGCATATGTTTCACGTTAAAGTAATCTGTCCCATTCTATACACTGGATAATGAAGTCTAATTTTCCAGTGATGCTGCTAGTAGTAATTCTCTTATCTAAGACCATATGTCAAAGGGGAAAAAAAATCCTTTCTGGGTTAGTTATCATTATTAGTAATTCATTAAATACAGACTTTTCTTCCCAGTCTAGAGTATCATTTTCTAAGCTCGCATATTATTTGATAGATGCAATCCACTTTAGGGTTCAGCATTTTAAAAAGTGGATCATGTGAAGCGCCTTGTCTTGTCCATTCTTGGAATATTAGACAGGCCTTTCAGGATTTGAGGTCTTCTGGTCCTTGGCTCTCTTAATCGTTACACACAGCCAAGCTTTAAGGTCATGCTTTTGTGCATCCGGAGTAGCACTGGGTGAGGTTGCCAGGTCTTGAGATCTGAAACCTAGTTTCAAGTTGTTAGTAAAATGTGTTTTGATCTCCAAGAGTGTTTAATAGGACATTCACTGAGAGCAGGCAGTTGGTGAGCGGTATAAACCTGAAAACAGAAGCAATCCAGTGCCTTGGCAGGGGGAAGAAGCAAAAGTTTGTACAGTGCCTGAGTGCTGGAAGGTGGTTGCTCTAGCTGCCAAATTAACTTGTTTACCATTTCTTTAACAGAAACCTTGTAAAGCTCAGATTGACGTGGGGGCAACTTGTAGCTGTTGTGAAAAGGAGGCTGTGACCAATTCAGACAGCTTCTGAAATGAAGATTACATTTGAAATGCTCTATATTTTCACCATGTTTGATTCAGATGCATCATTAGATGTCTTCCTCCATGATATTTTTAAAACAGGAATCACTGTGCATTTTTGAATAATGGAATCCATGATGGAATCCATCAAAAGCATACAAGTAAGACTGACCTAAGGGTGATGGCTTTTCTTTTCAGCTTGCCCTCATAGCTAGGAATGAGGGCCTGTATCTGCTGCTGGTAATAGAGATGTTCACAGTTACAGACAACAGCCATGGCTCTGCATTCGCTCAGACCAAGACAAATGCTCTGCTGCCAGTTTTGGTGATCCTCATGTTTTAGATGAGTCTGCTCTGGAGTTATCCCCTCCAGCTGGACTTGCCTCCATGGGAAGCTCTGTGCACTGGTCTGGGCTAGAGGCATAATATGTGCTGCTTATTGCACTCGTAGCTGAGTGGTGGGGTACAATGCTCTAACACAGGAGCAAATGCACTTTGGGAGATCTCTGGATAATTTTAGCTGCATGAGAGCTTTGTTGAAATTTGCTGTTGTGTCAGTATCTCATTTCACTGGGATTTCAGCAGGACTGTCAGTAACTGAGAAATCTGTTGTTAGATTAGGAGTTATTTCATATTTGTCAGATCTCTGTAACTTCACTTTCAAAGTTATTTAATCTCAAGCAAAATCAAGCCATTGCACTTAGGCTTCCATCTGATTGTATTCCTTGGATGGGATTGCCCACTTCTGCTATCAAATAGTGGAGGTGCAGTGCCACAGAGAACTGCTGCAGAAGAGTAGCGAGGCCAGGTCCTACAGGTGTGATTTTTGTCTTGATGTTTCTTAAAAATATGCAGGTCCCACTGAATCTTGCAGTATTGTTCTGTTCACCAAGAAAGACAAATCTTCCTGTACAAATGTTACACAATTACAGAGATCTTATTTCTAAGTCAACTAAGGGAGAAAAAGCATCAATGAGTGAGCTTGATGATCAGAAGCAGTAGTTATAAGCTGGTGGTATAAAGTTTGACAATGTGTGGCCTGTTTCTGCAACTTGCAGTGATGAAATCCTGAGATCCAAATGCCTTCTACTTGCAGGCTTCTAGCCATCCATCTGCACACGTTTTCTGTGTAGTATTAAGTGAAAAATATATAGTTCATTTTCTTCTAGTACTTCTGAATGCTATGGATTCTGGTTATAGATTAAGGTAGTCCCTGAGCAGGTTTCTGGGTGTTAGGCTCCCAGCTCAGGTAGAACAGGACAAAATTTGCTAACAGTGAGTAGATATGGAAGTCACATTAACAACTTGAGTTCAGTAGCTGAGTGAGAAATAAGTGGAGCACTTGTGTTCATTCTTGCTGCTGTGGTTGTGGATGTGAGTAGGCAGTACCCATTTTCCTACTCCCCCTGAAGTGCACACACTAAGCAAAATGCACATCTCCTTTGGCTGGGAAATTTCTTAAGTCCTTTGGAGTATTGTATGCCCTAGCTTACTGTGTCTGAGCAGCTGACTGCAGGCTTGGTGCAAAATGAAACTCAGTACCTGGCCCATTGAGACTATTGTACCTTGTTCTAAAACAGCAGATGATGTTGCTGTTAGGCTTGTGGTTACTCCTGCTTTCTCCACATCTGGTTCTTTAATTGTCTTTCCTCAGTCTGGTCATGTTTCTCCCACTTCATCACTCGGGAGCTTCTGCTCTCCCTAAGTATTACAGTGTAGTGTCTAAAACTTGTTTTTCAAGAGGTGTGTTTGGAAGTTGTCAATTAGCAACTTTATATAGGAACCTGATTCGGTTCTGATTGTAATGGAAGATGACTGTATTGGTTGCAAGCAAATTTCTCCATCACGTTTAGCCACTGCCATGAAAATCTATGACCTGGAGCCCTATACAGGTATAAGTCCATTCTACATGGCTTTTAAAGAATTCTGTATGGGATGCAATTGCTTTCTCTTCCAGATAATCTGTTATTTCCTGACCTATAGATGAAGTTTATTTGCATTGTTGGTTTTTTTCTCCAAGCTTGCTCTTGATCCACTGTTGGTATTTTGCTTTCGCAGTTCTTGAGAGCAAATTATGCACAGGGAGGTACATTGCTTCACTTGACCCTGAAGAGGGTTCTTGCTTCCCTGGTTGATATTGATAGCAGTCTTCATAACTTCAGTGTAAATTGGAGTGACACTAATTTGTTCCCAGATTTATGCTCGTGTCTTAAAGGTTTAGGTCAGAGCGTGTTGCTTCTGGCACACAGCATGACTTTCTAAACCCAGTGCTGCTTCTTTATCATTGCATGTTGGAACTTGGTGCTTTCTGAAGTCCTCCAAAGTCAAACAACTTGTTAATGTGAGCATTGTTGTTTCAAGTTGCATCTCGGTGCCCAGGGCTATAAACATGAGGAACAACTCAATATGATTTGTGATTTCTGTTCTGTTCTCTATCATTAAATTCACATGTAGCTGTTGTGATGGGTCCGACAACTCCCCTTACTGTTGTTTGCATTGCCTAAAGATACATATTTCCTATTCATCATTTTTCATAGGCATAAAGTTTCCAGTGAGTTTTCTACGTGCTGAAGAGCAGTCATTTGCATTGCATCTGTATCAGAGGTAGTAGCACATATAGCTTGGTTTCTGCCACAGTGAAATACTGTGTTGTCTTTAATGATGAAAGAAGTAAGAGGGCTGTACCTTCAGCAACTTCTGAGTTCCAGCAGTTTTTTGTTTGGTTCTTTATCAAACTCAGAACAAGATGGAAAGGCTTGAATCTCCCTGTGCTGATAATAAGTTGACTTAAGCATTCCACTAAACCTAGTGAGAATGGATATGTAGACCCAAGAACCCTTTATATAACCATAGTCTGAGGTTATAGAGGATCCAGGGAAATTAAAGTCACAGTTCAAGCTTCTCATCACTAACCCATAAGGCTTCTCTGAGTTTTCTCAGTGGAATGAAAGAAAACAACGTACTCATTTACACTTAGAGCATTTGAAATAACTGTAAATTATCTTTTTCTTTTTTTTTTCCTCCAGTGAAAGGCATTGTGTAATAATTTCTGTCATTGAAAGAGATGTGAAAAATACAGCTATGTTAATTGTTGAAATGTTGACTGCCCGTGATGCCTGCCTTGGTCTGTGTCATCTATTTCCTTTTTGAATGAGGATATCAACATCTTTAAAAGCCACTGTTCTGTGGTGAAAGTCAAGAGAGAATTCTGCTCCCACATTCAATAGAAAGCAAATATTTTTTGGTAAAGGCTTCTGTATTTCTGCAGAGATGTATGTGATCTTGCTGGATGCTGAGGTTTTAAGGCATCCTCTGCCAAAACCCTTAGCAAAGTATTCATGTTGTATTTTAGTGTGTTCTTTGCCACTTTGAAATTGCATGTGTGGGATAGGACAGTTTATAGTCTTGATTTAAAAAAAATAAGCGTGTATGAAAGTTTTAGTTATACTGCTCTAATTTATAGAAAAAATCACACCTGCCCCACTTGCTCTTTTAATGAGGTCGTGCAATTCTACAGTTACAGTGCAGCTAGCGAACTATTGAAGAATCTTCAAAAGATGTCAGAACAAAGCTGACACCATATATCTTGTGTCTAGCCAATCACATTTTATGGACCTTGTCCTAATTTTATTTAAATAACTCTTTTTTCTTTCCTTTCCTCTCTTAATGCTCCAATAATAAAACATTTTGCTGAGTAAGGTGACGAGAAATACAGGCTTAAATTCATAAATTTGTAACCGTGATCTGATTTATTGTCTGAACAGTGTGGATGAATCACCTATTCCAAGAGCTGGCAGGATTTCTCCTTTATTTTGGGAGTGTGCATTCCAGTATTTTTAGCAAAAGATTATTATAGATAGTATCTGTCAATAGCCAGAAATTGTCTAATGATATACTTTCCATCTCTGCATAGAAACCGAAGCGTTCCTTTCTTAACTGCTCATCTTAGGGGTTATGTTTGTATGATAAACAGAGCATTAGTGTAATTGTCAATTTTGCTTGCACTACGATGCCATGGAAAATGGCTGTATTTTCAATATGACTGGGAATTGAAATATTTAACTGAGGAAGCCAAGCATAGCCTTTTCATGATTATGTTGTAAGAGCCAAAGAGAGAGGAGATTAGCAGCAGTGAGGGTGATGTTTATATTAGAAGTGTAAGGGACCACATATACTGGGTTGCTCCCCACTTCTGAGCATCTCATTCAAGGGCAGACAGTATACATTTCCCATATGTACTGGTTACACACATAAACTGTGCATCCTATAGCTGTATTAATTACTTGGCAGAGTGTTTTATGTTAGGCTTATTGATAGGAAATTAAGTGGAAAAAAAATCAGAAACTTGGGGCAAGCAACTGAACTATTGGAAAAAGCAGTGTTATTACACGTAGCACTTCAGTCCAGCTAGAGTGACTCCCTCAGTGTCAGGCTTCACACCATGGGGAAACGAATACTGTACTGGAAGCAGCAGTTCCTTTTAGTACTTGGATAAAGTGTAGTCTCAGACTTGCAAGGTTTAAACAGGAAAACATAATGGAGATTGAATTTTTGGTGTATTTCAAGGTACACAGATAAGTACAAGAGATGAAATTTGATGTCTCCATCTCCTTAGTGGATATAGAAGGATGTTCCAAGCAGTTCCTTACAACCCATGGTAGAAGAGGAGAGCCATATGCAAATACGCATACCTCCTTCCAGCAACAGTTGCCTGGATGCTCTCTCATAGGAGAGCTGTTAAAGCCAGTGGTACCTTCGGGTGCTCTTACGTTAATCTGAAATGAGGTAATAAGATTTTGATCCCTGAATCCTGAAGGATTTCAGGAGAATCATCTATGGAGATCACTGGTGTCAGAATGAGTCCAAGTCAAGTCCATGCTAGGATGCCCTCCAAATACAGCTCATTAGTTTTCCCAGGGCTCATTATACTCTAAGTTATGAATATTACACCCTGACAATCCAAAAAAGTTAGCTGCCTTCGGAGTATGACTTGTAGCAGACATGTGGAAGAGAAGGGAAGAAAATATGTTGAAATGGTCTGATTTTTTTTTTCTTTTTTTTTTTCACAGGAGTATCCAGGGATAAGTGTCTGATATCTGTTAAACGGTGGTTTCAATTTTTTTTTCTTCTCAGCTTAATGCACATGAGGCAATCTCCTCAACTCTCATTTGTCTCTCAGGCATATCACTTACCTTGGAGCTAGTGGATGGCTTGAAGGCTATGTTTTTGTTGTTATAGTTGTTATTTCTAACATGTTGTCTCTGCTTTCAATTTGGACTCATTTTCCTCCCCCTTCTGTAGGTGATTTTCCCGATTCTGATGGTCAAACTTTCCTAAGAGATGTCTCATCAGTACTTGTCCCATCTCCTCCCTAAGTGGTTGCATCAGATCAGAAGAAAAGGATGGATAAATGACTATTGGATTCCAGTTAGTGAAGGTCAAGGTGGTCTCTGCCTGGCCTACCCTCTGCTTGTCATACAAGTCTCTGTTATTACAGGGTTTATTCAAGCCTGTAATCAGCTGAACTTCACTGAGATGGAGCCTTCTGCTTCACCAATTGCTTTTTCTGCTGCAGTGCTGCCAGGCTTTGTCTACGTTGGCAGCACAGATGAAATATCCACTGATATATTTTGGAGCCATTGTATTTTTTAGTTCTTCTAGATCCCGTTTTAAAAACTGGTAAAAAAGAAAATGCTGAATATGATTATAGTGTGTTAAGACCAGTGTGTCTTAACAGCCAGTGTTCATAGTATTTCTGGGGAATAGGGTTTAATCCTTTGTCTGACAACAAAGGTCTCTAAAGTCTTAAAATGGATTACAACCAATGTTGACCTGTTTGTTCAGCATCTGTGAATATATATCAGGAAATGAGCACAGCATTGCTAAAGGCTTTTGTCCTCATTTACATGTTGGTCTAACTGACTACCTAAGTGTAGTGCAGGCAGTGATGACACTTGTGTGCTTAGATGTAGGTATGTGATGAGTACTTAGCAGTACTGTTTCATCAACGTTATCTTGGTGCCTTTTTGTATATCTGATGAGGTTTGTGTAATAAACCTTCTTCTGTAGTTATGACTTAGCAGAAGCTGGTTTGGAATTGAATTCTACTGGTCAGTTTCTTGAGGCTGGAAGATTCAATAAATTCTAATAATGAATTTCACAAGCATAATTTTTTGAGAGTTGTGTTTAATGTCTTTCTGGCCTTCTCCAAATCCAAGTCAAACCTTACTTTTCCTTGTCTGTTCGAGCTAAAGGATCTCTAGGGAAGAGAATATAGACCTCTCCGCATGTGGTTTTGAGGCTGGCTGAAAATTCTTTCATGCAAATTTTAGACAGCCTGGTCTCAAGTGTCTGCCTTCTGTGACTAGTTCAAAACCATCTTTTCTGTTTTGTTGAGGGCTTGTAGTAAAGTGACAGATTTTAGGTTAGGAATGCTGTGCCAAAGGACTTACAGTACAAAGGACCAGATGCTTCAAAAGGACAACAACTGGGTCATCACCAATCCTTCGGATCTTGGCAGTAACGGAGAATGTTCTAGATAAAAAATAAAATAACCTTATGCTTTTTCCTTTTACTGTGCTATTTGAGAAGTAATTAAATAGGCATATTGAGTTAGAAAAATTTCTCTATAAATTGCCAAAATGTCTGATCCAAAGCCTGTGGGAGTTGATGAGAATTTGAGGGAGGTTCTATGGGACTTCGATGGCTTCTGTTCTTTTAGTTAATACCGACTTACAGTATAAGTTGATTTGTTTTCTCTATCTGAATCAAAAGTGCAATTTTCTTTTTAAAAGTGTTCTTAAAGCTCGGCACTAATGAGGTTTCTAAGACTTGGATGTGATCCATATGGAGGAAGTACTTAGTGTTGCTCTTGCTGACATCACCTGCATTTGTGCAACAATTCTTCTAATAGGAATTTTGGTCTGTGAGTCCACCTTCTGCCCACTGATTTCTTGAAAATAACTATTTCATAGCTATTGGTTTGTTTTTTAGCCTAGTATATCTTCTTAAGGTTTTTTTTTTTTTTTTTTAGGAAAAGCATATTCTTTACCTGACCTTCACCCTTCTGTTCCTGGGGTCTGCTGTTCTTTGATTTTCCAGAGCCAGTGTCTCACGGGAATGCATGATGACTTTCTCAGCTTGCACAGGACATTTCTTGCTATTTTGAATCATCAGACAGAATAAGTATTGGAGGCTTTATTGAAAGACAGCTTAGGTGAAATAGCAAATAATGGGGGAGATGAACAAAAAATCTCCAAATATAAAACTGCTCTCTTAAGAAGTTCAGAGCATTGGTCAATGTGGAAATGCTTATCCTTTAGTGCAATGTGAAATAAAAGAGGAGATACTGAAATGTTGCAGCGATGTGTTTACTTAAATTTAAAGTGAGAACTTAGGTCTCATACATCATTTTTGGTCTTGGGAGATGCAGTCTCTTTTGAGAAGGGAAGCAAATATATTCCCTGCCTTGAGGTTGAAGGGAACAACAATCTCTGTAGAGCAAAACATAGTTTGAATTTGAAATTCCTCGAAAAAGGTGCCTTTGTTAACCTCTTCTGTTTCAGGGCTGTGATACTTGAAAATGAAAGTTGATGAAAATAAACCGGCTTCCACATCTGGCTTTTCTTTCATTAGATGTTTCTCACTGGCTATGTGAGTGAGGTGTCTACCATTAGGAAACTACTGGCTCATTTTTTATTTACTCAATTGAATGTGAAGTGAAAGTCAGTCTCTGTTTTCTGCTCTCCTTTTGTACTTACATCCTCAATTAATGTCTGATCTTATAGAATTTGCTTTCTGAATGCTTCTTCTCCATACAAAATGGATGCTTAGTGAACAAGTGTCTTTGGTCTCCTCCTTCTTGCTTACAGATGAAGAACAGAGGAAGGAGTAAACTGTCTTTTCGGAGCCTGTGATAAATTCTCTGCAAATTTTTTATTATAAATTTAAGAATGGAGAAACCTTTCTTGTAGACTGAGAAAGATTACCGAATGCTGTGTGCTCTCTGAACTCCACCACTGCAGAGTTAGAGCAGAGGAAATGGCATTGGTAATTCAGTACATTAAAGTGCAGAACCTTTCCTACACAGACATTGTTCCTGCTCCTTGCAAGAAATTTCTGTCTCTCTGCACTGTCAGTGGATTCACTTATACCTGCTTCGGGAGGAGCAGAGGAGGAAAGGAGGGAGTTAAACCAGTTCAGTATACGCAGAAATCAATAGAAAGACTCCCATTAACTTCAATGGATTTTGGATTTGGAACTTAAACTCTGCTGTACCGTGTATTCAATAAAAGACCTTCTGTTTTTCTACATAAATGAAAATCCTTGAAAACTGAACTGAACTTCCCCCTAAAGGTGCCTGTGCTGTGGATTTATTACGGTTGCATTAGAAGCAGCCAGTTCGGTGCTTTTGATACATTAACAGGCTGCCAGTTGAGTAAGACTGTATGTTTGGGTGGAAAAGAAATCCAGAGATGTGCTATAGACAATGCTTGGAATGGTAATGAGAATGGCAGTTCATTAGGATTAGCAATGCAAAAAAGGTTCCAGTTAATGAACAATGAAAACATTTTGGCAGTTGCAGGCTTGATTATTGCAAGGCTGTTCATGCTGCTATAATTTAAGCATCTAATGTGACTGTCCATTATCAGCTCAGGTTTTGAGGTTTATTATTCTATCAAAGCATTAATTCTATGCTGAGAGTTGGCATGGAAGACAGGCAAGTAGGTAGGTTACATTATATGTACTATGTATATATTTAATGGGGATAGATGTGAAAGAAGCCAATAGCCAAATTTCTTTAGGTCCAAATTAAAATTCCTGCTCTTCTGTTCTTACTAGAAGGTCTTGAGAGAGACTGCATGGGCATGGCCAGATGATGCTACTGGAAGTGGACCTGTTCAGCTTATTTGCAAGCACGGCTCCAACCTGTCAGCATCATCCCAAGGCCTGTCTGTAGAAGGTGGGCCTTCCAGGAACAGCAGCAGCTGTACTGAAGCAGGCCTCTGACAGAATTTGCTTTTTGGCGTGGAATGGTGTAGGGGTTAAACCCGGGTAAGGGAGCAGAGAGGAGCATTTGACTGCTGCTGAAGATACCCAATTTCAACTTCCCCACTGTTCCCATGGAAAAAGATGCCTTTGCCCCTGACATCGGTGGAAGCACAGTTAGCACTGGGCTAATCTCAATAGGAATGTTGCTTGGGGAAAGAGTAGAGGATAAGAAGGGTGATGGGGGGAAATGTCTGACTTGCAAAGCCTCCTCCGTGTATGCAAAAACCTAGGTTCAAGTCTGGCTCTGAGTCAAGGATCTCAGATTATTTGCTTTTCTGGGCTTCTTACTAACTGTTGAAAGAACTTGGTTTTACTCAGATGTGAAAACAAAAATGATTTTCCTATTGGTTTCAGTAAAAACTGTTTTCTCAGCTTGGCAATCCTTAGAACAGTAAAACTGAACACAAGTACTCAAAAGTAATGCTTTGTTAAGGAAAATTAGGGTTTGTTCTGTGGGAATGAAATATTCTGAATTTGAAGATTTCTTATCTTTTATATCCTGCTCTGATTTTTTTTAAATTGATTTACTTCCTTCCACCTTTATTGCACGTGTTCTGTCTAATGGTGCTTTGAACCAACAGTCCCAAGTGTCCACCTCTCTGTAGCAGATGGTGAGAGTAACCTGGCCCCATTTCCACGATCAGTGAGTAGCTTAAGATGCTGCCAGGTTGTTGGCTGCTGTAGATGCCTTGTGGTGGTTACCATTTAGCTGTAGAGAATGATGCTCCCTGACAATTATGCAGCACAGTTGGTATTAAGCAAATGTGAATATTATCATCCAGAAAATGGTGTAGGGATTTAATCAGTGTGACTTTCTTATTGCTGTGAAATTATCTGTGAAAATAGCAGCTCGACCTGATGCTTTGGCAAATTGTGTGCATTATTCCACTGGATGGTTAATTCCAGTCAAAGGACCTACTTTCCCTCTTCTGTGGAGGGGCTTTGCTCCATCTCTTACCAATTCTCTCTGCATAGTAATTACTACAAAGGTGATTGTTTTTTAATCACACTCTGGATTAGAATGGACTAAAACATGGAAACTTGCTTTTACTGGCAGCATGGTCACTAGGTATCAGGTTTGATGTGGTTTCTGATAGTACAGTGTTAACCAAGGAGGGAACTGGTGCTGGGCTGGGTCGCTTTGCACGCTGACAGGAAATTTAAACACTTCGCTTTTGGATCTTAATCCCTCTTGCAAACTGTTGGACACTGAGAGAGATGCTGCCACTGACTTCATTAGAGTCTGTGAGAATAACGGTTTGCTACTAAATTCACCCTGAAACTGTCTTACATTGTTACTATTCAGGCTGAATTAAACCCTTAACGTTTCCTTTGGCAAACCTTTGCAAAAAATAGTATACTAATAGATAGTGTGCTCCTTCTAGATAGTTTGTGGTGAGCAGCAGTGTGTTGTAGTAGCTCACAGCCACAAAGATGTACCAACACAGAAGCTTATGTTGCTGTAAATATGTTGGTAAAAAGATACTACAGGTCCTCTGAGGGCCTGTCATACTGATGCTGCAGGGGCCACGCTGAGGGATTTTTGCCCCACACTCCTTCCTTCCCCTCTTCTGTGGACCATTCTCTGGTCTCATTGCAGGGCAGCTGTAGTCTGGGTTAGTGCTGTTAGTGAGATTTGGCTGTAGCTCTGGTTGAGCAGAAGACAGGGATAAGCAGTGGTACAGACATGCTAGTTTTGCCTTGTTTCTCCCAGGGTCAAAAGGAGGAGAGGTGGTAGTTTAGAAGCAAAGAGGAGGAAAGTGTTGAGGTGGAAAGGGAAGGTCACAGACAAAAGACAGTACCTGTGAAGCCTGTATAAAGTAGATTGGAAACCATTGGTCTGTAGCCCTGAGGAGGAGACATCAAGAGCATTGTTTCTTTGGCAAAGGCAGGGTGAGTAACCAGCTCCAACTCCCAGCTCAGCACTGGGTGTACTGGGTACTGTACAGTTGCACATTGTTATTCTAATAGTTCAGCCATGCAGCAGCTGAAACAATATAGTGAGCTTCAAATTGCTGGCAAACCGCCTGAATTATAGATTACACAGTCATGCCTCCTGGTCCTGGCCTGGTCAAACCGCGGTTTAACTTCTTTCACTTAATGGTCCTGTACAACTATGGCAGGTATTTCATGGCTGTAGTAGACATTTTCTATGTCTTACAAGATAAGATGTACAGAATGTAATTGGTTCTGTTTTGATGCATGGATTTTGCTTACAAGTGCTGTGGATGGTATGGCTGTCAGCTTTACCGAACAACTTCTGATGTTGCATCGATGCTGTGTTCAGTACTCAGTGCACTAGGCTCATACTGTGCCTCTGTCTGGTGACAGAGGCCTGAAGCATCTCCATTTCATTCAACAAGGGCTACTGAATAGTTTCCTCCCACCCCAGCACTGGAGATAATGTCAATAGAACTAGAGAGAGAAAGCTGTGGGAGAAACAGCCCTACTATGTGGGGGTGGGACTTTTGTGGGTATCTGCGGATGACTTAACTTTCTTTCTCCAGACCTGCTTCTAACCCAGTATCCTATATTTTCCCCAGGATCTCTCTCATAGAATCATAGAATATCCCGAGTTGGAAGGGACCCATAAGGATCATCAAGTCCAACTCCTGGCACCGCACAGGTCTACCCAAAAGTTTAGACCATGTGACTAAGTGCACAGTCCAATCTCTTCTTAAATTGAGACAGGCTTGGTGCAGTGACTACTTCACTGGGGAGCCTGTTCCAGTGTGCAACCACCCTTTCAGTGAAGAACCTCTTCCTGATGTCCAGCCTAACCTTCCCCTGCCTCAGCTTGACACCGTTCCCGCGGGTCCTGTCACTGGTGATAACAGAGAATAGGTCACCTGCCTCTCCGCTCCCCCTCGCGAGGAAGTTGTAGATTGCGATGAGGTCCCCCCTCAGCCTCCTCTTCTCCAGGCTGAACAGGCCAAGTGACCTCAGCCGCTCCTCATACGTCTTCCCCTCTAGGCCCTTCACCATCTTTGTCGCCCTCCTCTGGACACTCTCCAGCAGTTTAATGTCCTTTTTGTACTGTGGTGCCCAGAGCTGCACACAGTACTCGAGGTGAGGCCGCACCAGCGCAGAGTAGAGCGGGAGATAACTCTCATAACTTAATCTGATCTGTTTCTCCTTTTAGATTACTGATATGTTGCTTTCAAAAATGAAGAATTTGTTAATGTTGGAAGGGCAATTGACCTATAGAGAACCTAGTCCCAGAGGTGTCTGTGAAGTGACCTGTGGGAGCAAACCTTTAATAAGCCATTTGGTTGAGTTCTGTCTGGGAAGCTGACATTTGTGCTGTCCCCAAACACACCTTTAGTGCTCCCTGTTTTGTAGGGAGCGGTACGCAGTAGTTTTCTTTGACAGACTTGTATTCAAGCTGGACACTGCGAACTTACAGCTAGCTGCAAGGACATTACCATGGTTCATCTAAGCTCTGGTTATAAATTATGCTGTTCTATTGGATTTGTGTTTTGTTGCCAAAAGAAAATGCATTTAGATAAAGGATGATCATAGAGAGAAATAATAGCATTTAGTAGATACGCTAATTAATATCTAACAGCTATTTTCTGTAAAGAAATTAAGTGTAGAAACATTTTAGCTATTTGAATGTGTTTAATCAAGTCACACCTCTATTTCTTTTGCAAATTATACTAGGGATAATAGTCAAATTTATACTAGGGATAATAGTCAACATACCAAGCAAATTTTCTGCCGTGGAATGTGCTGAAATTTAATGAAAATATAGCAACTATTCTATTGAAACTAATTTAGAAGCTTATTTCAGACACTTCATTTAATGTGTTAGCAAAATAAATTGCATGTAATCGTAAACAGCAGCCTGACAGTGTGGGTTACTGATTTAACAATAGGATGCAGGAAAATGTAAGAAGTTGAGAGGATAAAAGCCCACTTGAAACCTTTTAAATTTAAATGATTTTTGATACCAACATTGTCCAGTGAGATTCCCTTTCCTCAGTTCTTGTAACTTTTAATTGTTTCCTCTTCTTTCTTTGCCATTGTCACAACAATTGCTACAAACTGACAACCAGTAAACCAAAAATGTGGTAATACAGATGAATTCATGCACTTAAATAAATGTTAAATAGGCAAGTACCGTGTGAGCTTCGGGGTTATAGACAAATGCTCTGTGATACCTAATGTTCAACTTGACTCTCTGAAGAGGACAAATCATTAGGAATTGATAACTGTGTGCCATCAAAAAAACTTGGTGCTAGGTGAGGTCTCCCATCCTTGTTTCAGTTCTGGGAGAACAGCATGGTTTTACAGCAAAATCTGTTTAAATGCCAAAGTTGTGGTCATTTGCAAGAAGTGAAGGATCTTGAGTAAGTTCAGTCTGGGAGAGAATGGACCAAATTTGGTGCATTGAAGCAGAAGACAGCTTGATCTCATCATTGCAGCAGCATTTGCACAGGCTGCAGGTAGGCATGAGTGTGCTTTACTTGCAGCTTGGCACTGCTAAGCCCAGACTAATATATCTGACACTGACTAGCCAAGGCTCTGCATTGGTTAACTGTGTCTGTGGAGTTTATTCAGACCTAATTCAGATCCAACTGACATGGAGCATGCGCCCAGGGGACACATCTGCCTGAAAATGTTGTGATAGACAAACACAGGAGATCTGGAAATCTGCTTCACTTCTGGGTGCTGACATTCTAGATAGCAAGACAGTCGTGCTTACCTGTCCTTGAAACAGATCTGGCATTCATCTGAAAAGCTGCACAAATGTACAAGTGCACCCTGTTGCCTTGTTCACCGTATTGTTGCTTTTCTCCGTATTATTCCTGCATTCAGAAATGTGTTCAGTGGTATTTCTTGGTGGTTCAGCCAGAGTTAAATATTACTCACTATAACGGAAAGCAAGCCTAGGTGTCATGATATCCCAGTCGGCCACTCCCAGTTCCATACAGAACAGCAAACGCTGGGCCCAACTCTTGCCCTGACATGGCAGTGCAGCTCTGCCTACTTTGAAGGAGCTTTTCTTGTTTATAAATGGAGGAAAGAAGCTGCTGTAGTGTGGCAAGGATACATCAAAATTTGTATTGTGTTTTAGTACAAGATGCTCCTGAATTTTTTAGGTGTATCAGTGGCTCTTTATTCCTGAACAGGAGTAAGTAAAGATGGCGCAGTGATCTGCAGCTGTTCCTTGGGCTAGTGCCTTCAGGCAGATAGGCTTGTTTCTTGGAGAGATTCTCTCCAGTAAATGAGAGCAAAATAGCTGGATGACTGCAACACAAAAGCTAAGCCAGCAGTGTGCAAGTGCCAGGCTTTGAGGCAGGGGCAGCTGTGTCTGAGCAGGGTTAGCCGCCTGGCAGGTGAGTCTCGGAGTGGCCTGGCAGGAAGCGAGCTGCTTGCTGGGGAGCCTGGGCTGCTGAGCAACAAAGTTGCTCCCAGCTGCAGCGAGACCCTGGTGCAGGGGCAGTTGCCCAGACCATCGATCCTTCCATTCGGCAGTGCTGCCTTGGCCTGTCCCCACCAGGGCAGCCAGGGTTTCCTGAGTGGCTGCAGCTGGCGGGCTCGAACAAGCAGTTTCAATGCAGACAAACAGCTTACTGCTTTTCAGTCAGGGGAGGTGGAGCGTGCTAATTCCCAGTGCCTGCCCTGGGCTGAGGCAGGTATATCTACCTCCTTTACACAATGTTTTTGGCAGAACCCTGTCTGCTTCAACTAATGGTGTGCCTTGGATGAATGTCTCTCTCGCTTGCTGAAATTTTTGACAGGACTGACTTACTCACAAGAACAATTCCTAAAGGGTCTCTTTGTTGCTGCTGTAGCTCTTTTATGGCTCAGTGATTTTGTAGGTACTACCAGAGCTACATGGGGCTGGAGGCCGCTGGTAGGAGACAAACCAAACTGCTTTAGGACTGAGCTGGTGCCCATGCCTTCAGAACCAGGACAGAGATGGCAGCACCAGTGACTCTCTTGGGCTTGGGTGGTGCTCCCTTGGCAGAGTTGGGAGACAGGCCTGCCTCTGGTCATTTTGTTTGAAATTCATTTGCTCTGCATGCTGCGTCTTGCCGCAGTCTGGTCACCCATGCTGGCTGAATGTGACTCTGTCCCCATCTAGTGACTGGACAGTTTAGGTTGTGCACAAATGAGTGAAGTTACAGTTAAAGCCTTTAGCTGCAGCCCTGGAGATTCATGCTTCTGCAGCCAGAGCCTGTAGAGGAGTCCGTTCTGTATAAATGACTAGATGCCTTGGGCAGCAGTCCAGACCTGACTAAACTACACCCCCTCTTTCACTGTTAAAAGAGAGGAGTCAGCCTCACGTCCTAGCTCTGCCTCCGGGTAGTACAGGCTGGGAAGGAATTCATGGAGGGAAGAAAGCCCTTTGAAGTGTTTACTCACAAATGTCCTGTGCAGGACAAGAAACAGGCAGGCAGCCTGCTTGTCAGAAGCAAACGGCACGCTGCTGAGTCCAAGTCTGAGCACTGCTGTAGAGGGCAGAGCAGCTTTTGAGGTGCAAGCCCAAGTTAGGAGCCAGATCAAGATGTGGCTTGGGCTGCTCCATTTGGTTAGTATGTAGTCATTGTAAATGCAGGCTGCCCAGTGGAAACACCACACCTTTTTCATGGTGAGAAGGCAGCTACTGCCACGTGTCCCTGAGTTACATTTTCTCATGGACAGGCTATTAAGTTGTCGTAGAATCCTGGGTGTTTCCTTTAACGTCTCCTGTAACAGAACTGCACGCTTACCGAGTGTTTGGCAGAAGATGACTCTCTCCCAAAACTCTGTACAGCATTGACAGGAGCAAAATATAGGCCCTCCAATTTATTCTTGTCAGAAAACCTAAGATGCTGGAACTCTTGACAGACATGCTTTGTAAGAAGGCACCGTTTTTAGAGTTGTTTCCTTTTTTGTGTGCGTGTTCATTCTAAAATTGTTCTCATTCTCAGATTTCCTGAAGCAGCATTTAAATGCCTAGTGCTATTCTGGAGAAATCTTGTATCAGCAGAGCATTTTGCTGACCATTCAGAACATGATGTACATCATAAGAACACATTATGACTACTTATCTCAAGTCAGAGCACTACTAGTAGGGGCAACTGTATTACAAGCAATCTGAATTCAAGGTTACATGGGGACAGGGAGGAAGAATGAACTGTGCAAACATATTTTAGATCATATCCTGCCTTGAAACCTTGATGATTTTTATAGACCAAAGCTAAGCACTTTTAAAATAGGTGTCACGCAGAACAAGAAGCCTACCTGATGTCAGATGGAATACGGTGGCAGATCTGGAAAGAATTGTCTCTTAAAGCATACTGTCTCAGACACAAGCCAACTGTCTGTATTTTCATAACAGGCCCTTTGTTTTAAGAAGCCTGTTCGCTTTGCTGAATGTTGAGTGCACAGGTCTCGGTCTGTGGGACGAGTGCACTGTGCAGACGTGCATAAGCAGATAGCAGATACCTGCTCAGTGTGCCTTGCTGTTGAACCAGGGAAACGGGCCCTGGGACTAGTTTGCCTGATGGGTCTAGCTTTAGGCTTGTTCTATGAACTCAGGCCTTAAAACTAGATGTGGTTTTGTTTGTTTTCTCTGAAAGCTTGATTCTCTTGGCTGAAAGATGCATTTCACATGAAGGGATGGTTGGGACTGAGAGAGTGGCCAGGCTAGGTCTGTAAATGCACCTTCAGTGGCTGCTGTATTCAGGCCAGAATGGCTTCTGGTACCGAGAGTTGGTTGGTCTTGCCCATAACCCAGACAGTCCAGTGTTATTCCTAGTCTTTTCAATAAACCTCTACGATTTGAGCCAGTTCAGCTCCTTTTTATTCTTTTCTTTTGGCTGTTTGTGGTAGTTAAGCTGTTTGTGGTAGTTAACCCCCTTAAGTTAAGGGGTTCTTCCAACTCCTCCTTACAGAAGGCTGCTGCGAGGGTTAAGTAGATTTTAAAAGGGCTGTGAAGATCATGATATGTGAGTGCTAGGTGCTGAAAACTATTAGAAAAAATGGAAGAAGTGTTTCATCTTGTTGGACTGGAACTTTGATAATGATTGCATAGGCCTACTTTTGTGGGGCAGCTGCTTGTGTGCTGGTAGCCTTAAAGGGGAGGTGCAGATCTTTAGAAATGTAGTGGTTTCTTCTTATGTGCCTGAGGCATTTTTGTGCTCCTGGGGTTCCTTCCACAATGGGAATGCAGTCCTCTACCAGGAAGGTTTGTACTTTACAGCAGATTTTTAAGGTTATCTGACTATCCTGCTTTGTTTTAGTGGCTTAGGAACCTGCTTCACCAATGAAGTCTTCTCAGCAGTGCCAGCCTTGGGGACTGAAAAGACAAGGATACAGAAGCCATTAACCTTTTAGGGCACATAGGGGTGGAGGAACACAGCGGTCAGAGAAGCTGTACTGAAAGCAGAGAGCTCAACGTGTGTTCAGTCCAGGTGCTCCAGTGGCATTGAGAGCTGTTCGTACCAACCTCACTCTGGCATGCTTTGTTAGATTTTTACTACAGTGTTTGTGCAGATAAATTAATTTGAGTCTGCTAATTCTGTTTGCAGTAGCTGCTGCAATCTGGAAAGGGGAGTACTGCTAAGACATCAGTTTTCATTTTGCACAATCAGAACTAGAGATGTTTTTTTATTGATGGGATTGGTACTTATATTGACATTTGGACATACCTGAAAGCTCCCTAATCTCCTGTGGCTGGGGAAAAAAATCTCCTGCTGAATTCTCTATTAATTGCAGAAGTAGTTCAACATATCTGTATGAAACCATAAAATACTCTTCACAAATACATACTCAGTTTAAAAGGATTCAGTTATACTTTCCCCACACTGTAGAGTAATATACCATACCTCACCAGTAGTCCAACTGATTTCACAGGAACTTTTCATAGAATAATACTTGATGCATGGAAAGCGGCATTCGTTTTTGAAATGAATTCAGCTTTGATAGTGATCTTCTCTTCGTGTATTTCTTAAAAAAAGTAAAAATTGCTAGTCTTAAGTGTTCAACGAAACAACTAATTTAACTGAACACTGTCTGTATTAATAAAAAGCAAATTTCAATTTGCAGTCGTCTCCCTGAAAATCTGACTGGGAAAATGTGGATGTGTGGAGACAGAGATAAAGTAACGCGTTGTCTGGTCAAAATCAAATTCCCCTCTGCCCTCCATTCTTTACGCAGAGAGACCAAGCTCAGAGCTTCAAGTTCTTCAAGGTTGGTTCCCAAAATTATGCAGATTGGGTTATGTCCACTTATCATAGCACGCAGAATAGGAGATAATCCTTGCACTGAAAAGATTACTAGAACACAGCATAAAAAGGAATAAAGAAAAGAAGAAAAAGCCTTTTAAAAGAATCTGGTGCAGGTAAGTAACTTGAGTGGTCCCTTAAACTCTGGTTGCTTCAGGAATTGAGACAGCTCTCCATCATGCAAGGATTGAGCCTAACTGACCCCCCCCCCCCCATCTGATACATCTGTCCACAAAGCCATCCTTTAAGGTGACAGTGTGATACATCAATGGATAGCATTGCAAACTTTGGAAATAGCTCATGGACTTTACAGATATCTGTTACGTTTCCATTACGCATGTGCAAAAACAAAAGCAGCCAGCACATAATGAGAATGAGAGAAATGGATTAGGAAATTCCATCTCTGTATGCTATGGAGAGAGCATAAAACATATTCATCAGACATTAACCTTCTCATGGGTACATGGGTAGTAGGTCTCACACTGCTCAATTCTTTTGTAAATGTTATGAATCTGAACTGAATTGAGATATAGTGATACTGGCCCAGCAAGAAAATTGTTCATTCACTGTCTGTAACTTTGTCATAGCATGTGAAAACCACTATTATCAATTCTCCTATGAAGAAAGGCTGAGAGAGCTGAGGTTGTTTAGCCTGAAGAAGAGAAGACTCAGGGATGACCTTACTGCAGCTTTTCAGTACTTAAAGGGGGCTTATAAAAATAATGGAGAACAACTTTTTGCTCGGGCAGACAATGACTAGACAAGGGGGAATGGCTTTAAACAAAAAGAGGAGAGATTCAGATTAGGAGGAAATTCTTCACTCAGAGGGTGGGGAGGCACTGGCACAGGCTGCCCAGAGAAACTGTGGATGGCCCATCCCTGGAGGTGTTCAGGACCAGGTTGGACAAGTCCTTGGGCGACCTGATCTGGTGGGTGGCATCCCTGCCCAAGGCAGGAGGGTTGGAACTAGCTGACTTTTAAGGTCCCTTCCAACCCCAGCCATTCTACGACTCTATGAATTGAAAGTAATAAAGTACAGTGCAATGTGAAAAAAATGGGCTGGTAGAAATCATATAAGGTTTGCAAATGGAAACTACAGTATGTCAAGCAAAGCCATCCAGTGATGTTAGAGTTCACCTTTGCCCAGTATGATATATTCAACTGCAGTCAGTCAGGAATTGAGCAAAGCAGTTTGTATGACTCCTCTGTGGACTGTATGGAAACCAATAATGTTCCTGGAAGCTGAAAAATGAATCCTTATTTTCCATGGTTCCTGTTTTATGGTCCTACAGAGTCTTTCCTTTCTTGCAAAGGACTGGTTTTATATAGGAGTCCTTCACAGTTTAAGTGGTTAAGCTGAAATTATGCAATTTCTAATGTTTAAAAACTGCACCAGAGTCAGAGGGGCGCTGAGAGCAGAAGGAAGTGGTTTTGATAGGAACTCAGTATGAAGCTTTAAGGAAATTAGTAAAGACAACACAGTATTGAATTAGGCTGTGGAACTCATTGCCACGGGGAGCTGTTGAAGCTGGGAGCTCTGGAGATCAGTTGTTGATGTATATTTCAAAATATATTCACTATTGTTTTGTGGTTTTTCTCTTTTAGAGGGCTATAAAGCCGCATTATACGATTTTAATAGATACCGTGTGAATCAGTAGACGTTTGTGGAGAAAGCTCAAGATTTCCAATCTTCCAGTTGAAATTTCTTATATTTTTTTCAGAGACTTCCAACAGGGGCCTTTCAGACCTTTAGATCCATTCTAGTTTGATAGTGCTGTATTGAACATACGTATTGCGTTTCATACTTGTCTTGTGAAAATGTTTTGTTTTTCTGGAAAACCTTAAGGCTTTTGTGATTTCAACTGTATTGACCATGTGCCAGTCTACTGCAGTTTCGCCACTGTCACAAGATGCAGGAGCCAGGGTAACTGTGAAGCATCATTTTTCAAGTGTTCATAAATAAAATTTTTTGTACCCAAAAAGGCTGTGCAAACCAGCAGTTTGTTCCAACCTCCTACTATATTAAGTGCTGTAAGTTCCTTCACTTTTTCCTATTTTTCTTCCCTTTAGAGAAGTTTCTACATCTCAAAGCTAGGAGAAATGTCAGTCAGTTTTAGTGATTGCTTAGATGGCTTGTACTGGCAGTCTGTGTTTCTTTCAGGAGCAAACAGTAACTGTTACTTATTTGTGGTTTTGCGGGGTGTAAGTTTCTAAGAACCACTAGTTTAATAGAGATTTCTTGGAAAAATATGTGCGTAGGGGCCATATGTATAAACACTGATAGCAAGTCAGTCAAATTCTAAGCAAACAAAAAAAACCCCACAAACCTATATGTTTCTGGGGCTACCTTGGCCAGGTGTTTATGTTAGTAGGATCGGTAGAGCTTGGATGATAGAGTAATGAGAAAAGCTTAATATTGCAGAGTGTTTGAATTTCGCAATTACATATGTTATTGCAGTACATTTTGGGTGATTTTGAGTGGATTGGGATTTGTGGGTCAACTTTCAAGATCTTTGTTTTCATTTTAGGTTCAAAATAATGCAGCAGGTTTTTGAAGAGCTCACTATGCTGTTACAAATCTAAGTGTGCTCACAGCGTAGTATATCAGATGGTCTGCTTTTTGTGTGCTTACGTGAGTTTAAAATCATGAAAATATTAACTTTGGTGCTGAACACTGCCACCCTGACCTAGTATTGTCTGAAAAACTGAGTCTCTTTGTGAATCAGCTGTGTTGAAATGGACTTCAGGAGGGAAAAAAAAAACTTGCAACATAAGTATGTAATTTGTTAAAAACTTTGTTGAAATCTTTAGCATCAAATTTCTGTCTTCGGTATCTTTCCCCTTTCAGCTACGTGTACGTTGCTTTGTGAAGCGGTACTGAAAACACTCATTTTGGGACAGAGCAAGAACTGTCATCTCCTTTGGTATTTCAGAAATTCATCCTGATTTGTTTTAAAATACGCTGTTCTTTCTACCAACCTGCCTTTTTGCTGACTGTTGTGGTACTTGTTTTGAGTGAGCATGAATCAACACCACCTGGTTTTGTGTTTAAGTGTATTTCAGTTACCTGCAGCAAGGCCTTTGCATCACAGACCTTCGCTGTGAACAGTCTAGCCACTGTTGGCCCAGTGGGGAAAATGCCAAAGCATCATAAGCCTCTCCAGGTATTTAACAGAATGGTTGAGGTAGGAAGGGGCCTTTGGGCCCATCTGGTCCAACCCTGCTCAAGCTGTGGGCCACGTTGAGCAGGTTGCCCAGAACCATGTCCAGGCGACTTTGGAGATATCCAAGGACTGGAGACTCCACCACCTCTTTGAGCAACCTGTGTCAGCGTTCTGGTGTTGTCCCCTCATGATTTCTTCTGTACATTCTCTCTTTAGGCTAATAATTTCTTGAGGTCTAATTCAGTATTTGGATGAAGTTCTTTGACACGCTGTATATACAGTTTGCACTAAAGCAGACAAATTTAGTTTCTTATTTTCTCTGCCCTGTGTGGTAGGAATGGTTAGCCTAGAATTGCCCTTGGTTGGAAACCTGAACTCACATCTTTCTTAAAGACCTCTTCCAGTCACCTACAGAGCTTGGGGACGTTTCAGCAACACATGAAGAGGAGGTTCTCTTTGGGGAACAGTTTGCCCAGATTGTGTTGTTAAAACCTAATGAGTTCATGTGATTGACTCTGCTGCAATTATTTCTTAGTGATGTATAACATGTAGCTGTTCTTACAGGCTTATAAAAATGTTCCAGAGCTCCATTAATTTGCCCTTCATTAGCTATGTAATTTTGCTAATGATCCAGGATATTTGGAGGCATTATGTCCTATGAGAATTATGAGTTTGACTGTGAGGCCTTATGCAAGAGTTGTGCACATTGCTCCATCCTATATTACTCCCAGAAATTCGTTCTGCCCTGCTGCATCTAATTGTATTTTTTACTTCTGTACTGAAGAAGAATCATCTTCTTTTGATAAATGAATTATTATTTCGTATATGAAATTACACATTTAATAGAAGTTTGAAGTGTTAGAGTGTTAAGTGATTAAATTTGTTAATTGTGTAATATTGCTGGGCATAATGATGCATTTAACCATTAACATTTTTCCAGTGCTTTGCCTTTTAAATTCTCGTGTAGTGTATTATATGTTCTTGTTGCCTTTTTATCAAGTGTTAATAATTGTGGAAAATAAAGGTTAGAGTCTGGAAGTGGAAATATCCTAGCTGTGATAACAGGAAGAAAAATGGTGTGTGTGTGTCATTGGAGACCTCAGCTGGTATGGCAGGTCGGAGAAGTATGTAGTGCTTTAGATACTTGGGGAAGGGACTGGCTGAAGTGCACTATACGTCCTCTCTGTAGCCTTTTCTTTTTCACAGTATGAACTTGCAAAATTACAGCAAAAACTGCAAACAGTAGGTGTGAGGAACACCAGAGGCTGGAGTTCCTACTTCAGCCTGTCTGAATAGCCCACCGTGCCCTTCAGCCTAGGTGATGAGGATGGGATTTATTACATTTCCTTCCTGTGGCATAGCAGCAGGAGGAAAACCTGTGCGAGACCTGGGCTCTGCTATGCTCCGCAGTGTGAAGCTATCTTGAGCAACAGGATGAGAAGTTTTGTTTCCCCAACGAACAGGCAGGGAGCGAAGCAGAAAACGGGAAGTGAGGCAGAAAACAAGCAGCTCTGTGGCCTGTGCAATTGTGCTGATGCTTGCGGAGGTACAACCGAGATGGGCTCTGGCTGGGTTGGCCCTGGCTGCTGCGGGGTAGTTGTGGGAACGTGGCCGATTCTTCAGCTAGTCTGAAGTGACTGGCAGCAGCTGGGCCACAGTGGCTGTGCAAGTACCAGGGTCTGTCCCAGGGAGCAGCTGGGCTTGGGCCCACAGGTGAGATGTAGATGTGACCAGGGCGTGGGCAGCAGAACTGCAGAGAGATGCTAAATTTCCATCCTGCAGCTTCAGCTCAGCCTCTGCTTTCAAGTTTTCCCTTGGCTGCAGCTTACACCTGTAAGAAGCAGACTGTCCTCTGTGTTTTGGGTGCAAGATGGTTTCCAGAAGGGTTATCTCTACTGATACTGTAGTAAATCACCTTTCATAGATCAAACAGATCAGGCAACACCGTATCGCTTTGAGACCAAAGTTGAAACAATCCCTAGAAAATCCTGAAAAGCCTCAGAAACTGACTTAAACATTATCTGTGAAAGGAAAGTCGTTTTGCTTCAAGATTATCATCACAATTTAGATGCTGTACATTGTACTAGGATAAAGAGGGAATTTGACAGATGAGTTTTTGCCTCTGGAGCCCCCGGATGACTGGAACAAGCTTCCCTTTCAGCTTAAATCAGCAAACAGCATAATCTCCTTTAAGCCTGAGGTTTAAATAGCTGTTTGAAGGAGGATTGTGCAAAATCTGTTCTCAGTAATACGGTTACTGGAGCTAAAGAGTATGTGTTGTTTTCATAAGATTTTGGATGGTCCTGTGGTGTGCATTAAATTATTGTAAGATTGTGTTCTGTGGTTGATAGTTTTCGCTTAATCTTTAGATATATGAGCAGGTGGCTCTTCTATAAAACTGAAGACAGCTCTTTGATTTTTGGACAATTCTTTAAATGCAGTAAATAGAGTAGCTGTCAATCCCCTGCACGGTCCCTTAACCTGGCTGTAAGAAAGGTGGTGTCTCTTGGGCCTGTCAAGACTCATAGTCCAAGTTTAGTCTCCTGACATGTCTAATACGAGCAGGAGGGTTATTGATCTCCCTAAGTCAACAGCAGCAACCTTTCCTTCCTCAGCACATCAAGGGTGAAACAGACGCAGGCTGAAAGCAGGGTGCTGCAGGGAGAGGTAACAGGGTTTGTGTGTTCTGATTTGGTGGGGGCTAATTGAGAAGTGGCTCTCCCACCATTAGGGTGCTCTGCCATGATAGCCATGGGAATACTAATATTCTCAGCCCCTTGTGGCCTTTCTTTGTGGCAAATAAAAGACCATGGTAGTTTTAAACTGCATAAACAAAAGCTTGAAGTGGCTTAGCCTCTGTAAAAGAGGAACAACTTAACCAGGAGTTGTCATAAGTAGTGTTCTGCGCTGGTGGCAAGCAAGAGGTTGCCCAAGAATTTTTCTTAGTTTTCTGCCTTATTTGAAGAGCTATCAGCCAGCTGTGCAACAGGCTGGAGCAAAATGTTAATTTTGCACTTGGATAACTCCAGTGTTTGCTGTCTGGGGGATTGTAGCAAGCAATGAGAAATTAATGGAGTATGACTGTCTGATCATTTAGAGCAGGCTGCTGTGCTGCTTGCTGAGCCAACAGCTTTCCTGCTTTCAGGAGCTGAGTGTCTCTGGGTGGGTTTCGGTTGCTTACTGAGGCTTCCTAGTTGGCCTGAAGCTAGCTGCAGCATTGTACCTGGCGTGGTGGTACTGTGTCCCGTTTGGAGAATGTATTCGGAGGTTGCCCAGTCTGCAGTGAAAGCTGAGGCCTTGGAGCAGAGCTTTGCTGTTGAGCCTCCTCCAGTTTTTTGGGTGTAGTGTTTCTGAAAACAATTGCCTATTCATGACAGAGCTACTTTGATGAGAGATTAGCTATGTTTGAATATTTATTAGGACTGCTGGCAAAAAAACTTTCCTTCAAAGCTGCAGGCAATGGTCTAAAATATCTGAGCTAAATTACAGGTTTCCGCAAATAAAATGCGATGTTCTCGGTGTCTGCTAGAACAACTGACAGTGGTTCTGCCAAGAAATACACATGCAAAACATATTTCTTGTTATCAGAGGGACTTGTGGCCTGTTCTTCCTTCATTTCTGACCCCCTGGTTTTGAACATGCCTGTTGTACCCTTCAGGAGCTCACAGCAATTGTGATTGTCTCATCTGTCTATCTCACCTTTCTCCATCATTAGAATTTACTTAATTATCTGTGTGTCTTCTTGGCTCTTCCCTTGTTCTGTGTTTTCCCATCATCATCTCTTAAGGGCTTCAGTCTGTATTTTATTGTCCTTTGTTTTTCTCATCTGGGAGTCCCTGAGAAATGAACAGTAGATGGATCGTGCATCAGCACCTGCCACTTTTGCATCACTTCTGCTGTTCTGGTGCTTCCACACTGCTGTCTTCCCAGTCATTCACCATTCGTACTGCTCTCAACATTTCTATTATGTATTTCTGCAAAGCGACCACAGTAGTTCTTTCTGAATTATTGCACAGAGCTGTACTCTGATGTGATGACTTCATTCTCTTGCAGTGTGTTGGGAATATGGCAAGTTGCACAAGCACTTAATTTATTTATCATTTCATATTTTAAATATTTAAGTGAATTGCTGATACTGCACAGATAATATCTGTAGATCGTAGCAACTGATCATGTATGGTTATGGTAATCTGGAGAAAATGCAAATGAGCTATGAAAACTGCTTCATCTATAAATAAAACTATTTAGTTTCAAAGCAGTATTGCCATGGAAATTCTTCACTGATAAAGTGTGTGAGAGGTTTTTCTCATTTAGATTTCCTGAGCCTTTTTATTTTATGTTGACAAGATGCCAGAGGAAAAAAAAGCTATAAACTGGGATATTGCATACTTAAAAGGTGGTATTTTATTTCATCTTAATTGCATATCTTTCCATTTACAGTATACAGCCATGAATGGAAACTTAAAAATGAGGAAAAGGGATAGGAAATGTTATTTTTGACAAGTACTAGCTAAATCCAGTGCTCACTGAAAACTTTTGACTTTGCTTTCAGTTGTCTTCAGTCCTATATTTGTAAATGTTTTCCTAATCAATATTTCTTACTTGCATTCTGAAAACTTTCTCTGAGCAGCACTCGGCTAACACAAGATAGAGCCCCTGAGAGGAAACATAACTTACCTGATCCATGTGATGGTGCACCTTAGGTCCAGTCACCAGGAATGCCAGATGCAATGTGTGCTGGTCTGGCTAGTGTTGGCTTTATGTTTGTGCTCGGTGGGCAGAACGGAGCTCCGTGCCACATCAGCCTCACCAGCGTTGTGCTGACAGGGCTAAAAGGAGCCAGTTAAAAGCTAGCTTAGATATTGTTTAGTTTCACTGTGTCCTTAGAGTCTTCCGTACACTGTGCCTATTAACCCCTATCCAGACAAGTTAGTAATCAGCACCTTTATTTTACTATTCTGAAACTATAATTCTGCTATTATTACTGGATTTGTGTGATACCACTTCACTCAACTGTACTGACTTTGTCTAAAGCAGGCACGGGTATACTATAGTATTTCTGGGGGATTTTTCAAAGTTGCCAATATTGTTTCTTCTGACAAAGTTTATATCCAGTCCAGCACGAGTTAACATAGTTACTCTTGAAAGAATTTATTTTATTTTTCTAATGTGAATCAGCCAAATGTAACTGTACCAATTGTGTCCTTTGCAGCCACGATGCTTTTCGATCTCACAGTACGTATCTGTAACTGCATTTACCCTCTCCTAAAACAGCAATTTGTGTGGCAATCTCTAAACCCTATTAAAATCAGAGATTGCTGGATGAAGTTACACATATTGTAACACATTTCATCCTATAGTCACCGTGAGAGCTCTTCTCTGTGTGGAAACTTCTTAGACCAGTTGCACAATCTTCAAATGGATCTGGATGTATATTGGTGCAACGGTATGTATGGAAATTATTTAACAGCTTGTTTTAAGGTATGGGGGAAGAGCTTTGTTCAATTACCTTTTTTTTTTTAACCATGCATTACCAATGATCAGGCTAACCAGCCCATCAGTAATACTGGCAGAATACTAGTGTCTTTATGAATTAGTTATCCAGTGATTAAGATAAAAACTTCCCTTTATTGATCAGAACTGCTGCATTCAATTACATGAGAATTAATTTCAGGAAATCAAGCTCTGCTCAGTGAGGGTGACCAAACATGCCATATACGTTTAATGTCGCCCAAAGGAAAACTTCAGGCTGGTAATTCATCCATTGCACCATGCCCCTTCTTACAGCAGGAGCTGGCAGAGAGCCCTCTGCTACCTGTGTGCACATAGCTGTCTCCCCCCAGAGGCCTCGGCTCAGTGCTCGGAGGAGCAGCGTGTTAACTGCTGCCTTTGGGCATGTGATTTCTATTTTCCTATGGTAAGGAGGCATTATCTACTTTGAATTAAGCGCATCGCTGACCCATTGTGAAGCCCTCTCAAAATCCATGCTGAGAGCAGCAAGAGCCCTTGTTTTTTGCATCGCTAAAAGTAGGAAAGTAGTGTGGATCCCCATGGCTCCTTAGCAGAACTGAAGAGCCAATTTGCAGTGCAGGTTCCCTTGAGAAGGTAATGTCTGACGGATGAGAGGAGAAAGCTTTGTTGGTAAGACAGCAGATTTTAGAAGTATTGAAGCATTCAGAAAGGATGGTTCAACTTGACACACAAAGGAGGAATTAAATGGGCTTTCAGCTCCTTTGTGGCCCTGAGTTTTGACTGCTTTCAGCACGCCCCTTTTGGGTGAATTTGGCTCCTTCCAGCAAATGATGTTGTGCATGTTCCTTAGGTGAGCCTCAGTCAGAAGCATCATGACTTTCTTGGTTACTGGTGAGACACAAAAGGTTATTTCACCTTCACTATGCTTGATGTCTCCTTTCTCACCTGCAGAAATCAAAGTATTCCCATACCTATCACTTAGCAATTACTCCTCAGTTTGTTTCCTTTTCAAGTGGAAATCTACAGATTTGTCACCCTTTGAGGATTACATGAATGATCACCAGCCCTCTGCCAGAAGTACATACAGCCTTGACTTCTGTGCTCTGCTGAGCTGTGCAGCAGTAAATTAGAAGACCGTTGTCTTTTGTAGGGAAATGCCAGTATGTGTCCCGAATCTCCCCTCGGGTGGGGGAGATCATGAAAGCCACTTCTTTCTCTTTTAGTCTTTCCTGAGCAGATAAATTGCGGTGCTGAATTGTCGTCTTTAACTTTTTTTAAAAAAAAAAAAAAAAAAAAGTAATTTCATATATTATGATCTGCACAGCACTTGTGACTATGATCTTGACTAAATCAAATGCAATTGTACTGACCACTGTGCGCACCCCTGAAATGATCCCTGCCCTTGTGGCTGTGAAGGCCAGGTAGCAATAGGAGATGATTCTTTGAATGTGTGCAGAAAAGAGATGGTGCAAACAGAAAAGTATTTTATTCAGCCTCTGAAAGTAATTATTTTCACTTGGTAATATTTAGTCTCCACACAAATGGGATGCTTACTGGCATATTCCTGACTAATTTGGGGTTTCTTTTTCAGATAAGGAATTAATTGTATTTCGTGCTGGTGCAAAGTTGTCTATTTGGCTATGAACGTTGTCAGACACAGTTCACGTTTTAGGATCCTTTGATTTAATGTGTAGAAATCAGACAAGTGAAGATTGATATTTTTGCATATTTTTAATCATAGAATCACAATTTCCGTGACTTTGTTTAATCTTCTAAATTCAAAGCTTGACTATGAGTATACATTCTTTCAGAAAGTGGAACCTTAAAGGCTTTAGAAACTTACATAGATTTGTATGTTTACCTTTTTAAAACATTTAAAACACCTTTTTAAAACATTAATAGTTTTTGGTTGGAGAAAAGATTGCTTACATACATAGGACTTTTGTGTAGGAGGCTAAATGGCAAGAAAGAAATAGTTTCCTGCATAAATAGTAGTAGTATTAATTTATCCGCTGAAAATCCACCGAACATTGATTTTTATAATGTAGGAACTCTTCAGACAGTTTAAGCTGCATATAAAACTTTTATATCACCATTATTACTGAATGATTTCTTGAAGTATACATTATATATTGTCATTTTTTTAACCACTAAATTGCGCTCAATTTTCTAACAATTAGACTTTCCAAATGAGTTTTCCTTTTTTCCTTTTTTTCCCAACCAGATGAATTGTGGAAGCTGAAGTGCTTCCTACCTGTTCATTCTTGTGGCAGGAACTTGTTTGAAGCAAATTCTTGTCTTTGTAGCTTTGCTTGCTTCTTCTGCCAGAGGGGTAGGTTAAGACTTCGAAAGAATGCTTCCGTCTGAAACAGCTGTGACCACATATGTATCACAACTTTGGGTCTTAGGAATGGCATCCTCAGGAATAGCAGATTGCTGAATGAGGAAGCTTGCTGCAGAAATTAAGCAGAAGAATCTGTAGAAAATACTAAATGAGTGAGGTGAAGGTGTTTGCAGCACCTCTATCTGAAATCATTTTTTGAAAAACTGTTCCCCCCCCCCCCAAAAAAAAAAAAAGAAAGAAAGGCAATTTAAGAGAATCTAGAGAATCTTACTCATTTTGGGCAAATGTATTAGATCTCAATTAATGTGTACTTTTATAGAAATTTATACCAGATGTCATTGTCCTATGCAGACAGCTTCTAGACTTGGCTGGAATTAGTAGATTGCAAAGAAAATTTGATTCAAGTGTGTCAACAGACCAAGCTTAAATTGCCAGTTATAGCAAGCAAGAGAAGGAGAGAACGATGGGTTTCTCAAAATGGTAATACCAGGTTGAAGCAGGTTTTCTCCTGCATTTTATGGAGTTTTCAGTCAAACCCTTATGTTCGTTATCTCTGCTAAAAGAAAACATTGGCAGATCCTGAATGGAGCTTATTTGAGTCTGGCAGCTGAGAATGGAATGTCCCAGAAGGTATAGCCCTTTCTCCTTTTCTGTTGGGATGTGGAATAATTGCAAAACTGTGTGTGAGATGCTGATTTTCCACTTCAAATTTTGCACCAGTATGTCTTGGGACGGTTTCGAAGGGCTGAATGTTAAAGGTTGTATGGCTAAAGCCCTTATGCAGTTCAAAGAAGCTCAGCAGGGGCTAAGAGTGAAAAGAAGCAGCAGCTGTGTGAGGCCATGTTTTTACAGTTTCGGTTTTAAATTCAGGAAAGCATTCAAGGTAATTTGGGCCCCTTATATCTGTAAATACATTGGAAATTGCTGATTGTGTAAGGAGCAACTATTATCTGAATGGCTTATTGGGAGGATTTGAATGTCTGACTCATACAGGGAGAAGCGTGTTAAGGCTTGGCATGTACCAGATGATTGGAGCTGTTGTTTCTAATTAATCTTGTAGTGCACATTGTCTAATCCATGTCGAAGTGAATTATTTCCCAAAGAAATAGGCTGTGATTTCCCGTAGGCATCTAAGAAAATGAGATTGCTAGTTCAAAATGATTGTCAGATATGTCCAGCTCCAGACTCTGTGACAATTCACCCTTACAGTTTGCTGATGATGGGAGAAGCCTCTTGCTGGAATTAACTTCAAGTGAATTAGTTGAGTTGGATAGACCTCTTGTATGGATGCTGGCTCACACTTAGTGCCCTGCATTTGGTTTGGAGTAAGAAGCAAGAACCTCTAAGATTGGACAGCCCAGCTTCTGCTATTGCAGATACAATTCTGCTTTAGGTTTGATTCATTTTAACCCTGAATTTCAGCATTCACCTGCAGGGTTACCGTGTGAATTTTGCATCCGTTTCATCTATTTTCAGTACTTCTTCATAGACAAATCCATAATTATTTATTGAGGCTTCTTTTCTGTTGTGCTGTCTTTCTTGAAAGTGGCTTGTGACACTTTTTCATCAGATACCCACTCCAACCTTCAGCTGAAGAAATTAACTTACCTAGTATCCAACATGACTGTTCATAATACATATGCAATAGTCTTTAACAATGTTGATGTCCTTATTATTATTTTTTTTCTTGAGAAAAGAAAAAAACCACACTAAACTGGCTTCCCCTTCCTTTAAGAAACAGGGTGTTGCTGAACCAGGATGGAGACAATGAATGGTGGAAGAATGTGTCACCTAAGGCAGTCTCTCAGGAACGTAAGGTTATTCTACTACTTTCCTCCAAATCAAGATGAACCGTTTGGTGCTGGGAGCAGCAGAACAGTTAGAGGAATTGCTCTCCTCAGCCCAGGTTAAAGCCACCCTTGCTTTCATGTAGCTAACAGCACATGGGCAATGTGTACGGACACTGTGTGTGGACTGTTTTGTAAGTGCTCATCTTAGAGCAGTGGTATGGAAGAGCAGTGATGTACACATGTGCTAAACAGACCATCCAACTGTTACAGGAATTGGCTTCACTTTTCTGGAGCTATTCATGTAAAAATTTGTTAAAAATTAAGGAGGGCGAGCGTTATCTGCCTGGTGTGCCTGGCTGCTTTTATATATACGGCATGCTGGATCCTCATGGGTTAATCTTTTATAAGTGTGAAGTTTCTTGTGACATGCTTGGCCAAATCCGATGTAGACTTCAATTTGAAGTGAGTGGTGTGTTGAAAAATGAAATGTTTTTGAAAGTTAAATTGCAGTCATTTATATGAAAATGCCTTAGGTAGTTCATTTCACCCCCCAAAAAATATGCTCATTTTATAGCACATCAATAATTCATGTGCATATTGGTTGCAGACATAAAGCACAAAAATATACATACTTTATAAAGCATAGATTTTTATGAAACAAACATGAATTGCTACTGTCTGAATGATCATAATGCCTGATTAGCTCCCATACTATTTAATTTTGTGATGGATGTTCACGATTGTTCATCCACACAAGAAAGAAAAAAGATCCTCTGCAGTGGTTTGTGAGTGTATCAAAACATCAGATTTATAGGCAGAGCAAGGTACATGTGGGGCAGAAAAGTTAAACTGTCAATTTGTTGCATTGATGGCAAGTAATTGCACTCTGGTTTGCTAATCCAAGTTCAGGAAGAAGGTACTAAATGTACAGCATAACACCAATAGACACTTCCACTGTGTACTAAAATAGGGATCTCCTAGAAGTATTGTATTTCTTGATTTGTTGTTTGGTGGAGTGAGGAGTGCTGCCTTCTCCAGAGTGAAGGAGAAGCAAATCCCCCTCCCTCTTAGTAGACACTTTTTAAAACAAGAACTGAGCCCCTAAGGATCATTTAACACAGCTGTAATAAGGTTAGCCTTGTGTTGGTGCTGTCTCACACTAATACAAGACACTTCTTGATTGACTAAACATCCTTGTGCCATTAAAGTTAAAATATTCGTAGAATCATAGAATGGCCTGGGTTGAAAAGGACCTTAAAGATCATCTAGTTTCAACCTCCCTGCTCTGGGCAGGGTTGTCAACCACAGGAGCAGGCTGCCCAGAGCCGCATCCAGCCTGGCCTTGAATGCCTCCAGGGATGGGGCATCCACAACCTCTCTGGGCAACCTGTTCCAGTGCCTTGCCACCCTCTGAGTGAAAATCTGTCTCCTAATAACAATTTGTAGCCATCAACAGCCACACTCCAGTCATGGGAATCATCCCACCAGGTTTCCGTGTTGGCAACTACATTATAGTTTCCTACTAGCAGCAGCTCCTCCTGTTTGTTACCCATATTGCGTGTATTAGTGTAAATGCGCCTCAGCTGGGCCACCTTTTGGGAGGGAGAAGCCCTAATGTGCTCTTGACCATACTTGGGTGTTTCCATAGTAACCAACCTCTCACCAAACCTTGTGTCCTTCCTGCAAAATGTTATATTCTTCATCTCCTGCCCATTGGTGGCTATTGTAGGCAATAGTAGTTAAGTTCTACTTACATATGGCTGAGTTTCCGTGGTGTAAAATAGATGAACAATCCCTGTAACGTTAGTATCTTAACAGGCAGAGTCTTCCTGCTTGCAAAGAGGAGCATCTTTTCTGAATGCAGGCTTTACCCACCTTACCTGAGAGCACAGCACGCCGTGGGCCTGTGTCTCGGGAGACTGAACGCTCTGGAAGATGGTGCTTGGGAATTCACTATCAGAGAGCAAAGCCCTGGCATGAACTGAAATCTCTGGGTGCTTCTTATCAGTGAAAGTGCAATCCATGAGGGAGTGTTTGACCTGCTAAGTCAAAGACTACGTCTGAGGAAAGGCTGGTACCTGCATTTGACCTCTCTTCAACTTAATAGCTGGCAGATATTGTGACTTGAAGAAAACTGAGTTAGTTCTGCCTAGGTAGAGAAGGTCTATCTAAGGTCTTTTTTTCCAGAGTTCGTTTATTCTCTGGCTTTGAGGAAGCCCAGATGTATTGATTTGCAAGGCATGCTGTAGAACATTATCTGTGCAAGCATTTCTAGGAGGGAAAGATTAAGACTTATAGGACTGCAGACAGAGAGGCACTATTTTTTTTTTTTCCTTGCAGCTCTAAAGTATTCTTGCCTTTATAGGAAGTGGCCATAGGAAGTTTGAGCAGAGGTAGCTATTTCTTGGATAGGTTATTTCATAGATCTGATTTTTAACATCTTATAGTGCCATGGTTTAAGTGATGCAGGACATTTTTAAAAATAAAATAATGATAATGGTAAATAATTGTAACTATCAGGAGATATATTTTGGAGGAGAGGACTGCAATTACATCTTAAAAGAGGAAAAAATTATTTGTAATTCTGTGCTGCATTTTTGCTCCTGTGGTCTTTTAGTGAGGTGTATTTGGTTTTGAATATGCCTTTGAGGACTGTTGCATGGTAAGAGAGTATAATCAAATCACTTAAGGGGTTGATATGGCTTTTTCTGTGGATTATCTGGCTGTGGCTGTAATAACTTTTTTTTCCTTTTTTTTCTGCTGGCAAATCAGTGCTGTATGCTGCCATGAAATGCCTGCACACTTAAACTTTATTGCAAATTTAAATTACTTACATTATTTTGTTGGACAGTAATTCCCTGAAGCATTATAAACTGAATCATTAATTACTGTTTCTAATGTGCATGATCCATTGGAAAACATTAAACAACGCTCACAGTTTCCTTTATTATTATTGCTCTTTCAGTCCCTCAGGCAACAGATCAGATGGAAACTCCTGGGCAATCTCATACTGACGTTCTGTGCTTCTGACATAGATGGCTATGGGCTGCAGATGTTCACAGGAGCATATGGTATCTGCATACTGTCTTCTGGAGTTATTATGAAATATACTGTTTTGGAGGGGAAAGATAATCTGATCATAAATATTAATCAGTGCAGCTGTAGTTTGAATGACTGTAAAAGTGTCATAATGGAATTCCATACTTTTCCTGTTTTCATTCACTGATGTATTTTTTCCCATACTACTTTACAAGTAAAAATCAGTTTTTTCAAATAGCTCTTTGGTAAACTTACATATTATCTAAAAACAAGCTGTGTTTTTTTTTCCTTGACACAAACATCTGAACTAAGATGCATTGTACAAGCAAAACACAGTTTTTATCAAAAGATTTAAACCAGTGGCTTGCCCAGCAAAAACTGCTATCTCGTTTTTCTCCAAAATATTGGTAATTACACAACTGCAGAGTTGGTGATTCTACATCTCTTGTCTCTGAGCTTCAGTAACACTAGGGCTTCAGTAAACCCTAGCAGTCTCACTGTTAAGCCAAGGGTGGAAGTTGTTGAATACGACTGTCTGCAACTGTCTCTGTTTTTTCCTAAAAATTAATGTGTCAAGTAAGTTTATTTCTAGTATCTCGGGAAGATTTGTTGGAACAAAGCTATTTCTTACTAGGCCTCTTAGAGTGGCTTTGTAAAGCTTGCATATGTGTTTCTTTCTACTTAAGGTCCCTAGATGTCAAATGTGAGCATCTGCAGAGGCAGAGTCATACGCTTCATGCATCATGTCATAGTAGCCTCTGTTTGGCTGGGCAATGGATAGCTTATAGTTAATGTCCAGTTTCTGGCTGAGCCCATTTCATTTGTTTGTGAGATAAAAGAATGAAACTGGCACTGACTATCCATGTTGGTCGTTGCACATTCGGTGGAGATCAGTTGTCTGCAGAACTCATTTCTCCCTTTGGTTTTGCTTGTAGAGGGCTTCCTGGCTGCTGCAATGTAGCTTTATTTTTTTTTTAATTAACAACAACAACAACAACAACAAAAACTAAGGCTTATTGCTTGGGATAGTTAAGAAGGCTAGGCGAGGATTTGATTCCTTCAGAGCAGTTGCTTGAATTCTCTAAATACTCTTGTTTTGATTTTTGATTTTAATTTGTGGCATTCATTTATGGCTCTGTATGCCTGCTACTAGAGAATTGTCTGCATGTTCTCCTGTGACAAAATAAGCATTGGCTGTTGTGTTGTAATTATGCTGCATGATGGCAGAGGATTTGATTGCTGTCTTATAATGAGGGTGGTAAAAATGCATATGAGGATCTAGTGCCTTCTCATGTTTTGTTAGAAGCTGCCCTTCAGCATGTTTTCTTTCTTTTGGCCTTTTTTCTAAGGAAAGTGTTAAGTGTTTCATTATTCTGGGCACACTTGCTGTGAGGTGATTAGGAGAGATATTAATGCTATGTCCTTGAAGGACCTCCTGTACTTTCTTAACCCATAAAGTAAGTGTCAATAACTTTTACAGGAAAATCTTCAGAAAATAGTCAGACATATGTGGCAGTGACCTCAGATTAACCTGTATGAATTCACAGCAGAAATAGGGTTACAACAAGAGCAGGGTCTGTTAGTATCTGTCACACAGTAATGTAGGTATGGGACTTCTAGCACCGGACCTCAAGTTTTCCAAGTACTGCCTTAAACCTCTTATTTAAGAAAGTAAAACAGGAAGACTGTGTATCTAAGAATCTGTGAGCTTTTTAATTTGTGCAGGTAAGAATCTGACAGCATTTTGATTTACTTCAAAAGCTTTAGCATCGTATAAGCAAATTAGTATCAGAACCAAATGCTTCTCTGACAGGAGCCCAAGTGATTCCCTAGATCACCTTGCAGTGCCATTAATTTTATATTGTCTGTAGCTGTTAAAGTCAAATGCAGTAATACTCACATAGTGGGGTGGAGAGCTTAGCCCTTGGAACACCTGTAGTGAAATGGGGATGGTTTCCCAAAAACTATTTATATGCTTGGTGGCCCTGACTTTATCAACCTGAAGCTATTGATATCGTGTGGTTGGTTATTAGACTTGTACATGTTCATATGAGTCAGAATTGCGATGCATGAATGATGGACCAAGTACTTTAGCCATTATGAAACTGTGATTTACATTTAACAAAGCACAAATATGTTTATCACATCCCTTCCTGGGAGAACTTAGTTCAATTTAATGGGATTCATCAAAGCTGAACATAGCTCAGTAGGCTCCATTATCCGCTTCCTCAGTCAGAGGGGCTCCCTTTCAGTGGAAGTCTGAGGGACTGGGCCTGAAGAAGGAGCTCTGCGCCTAGTGGCTTGGGAGCTTCTCGCTGTACTTCTGCTTATTTTTTATAATATTCCTCCTTTGTTATTTATGTTCTTTGAATTTGACCTCATCCTTTCTTTCTAAATGCTAACAAGGCAATGATTGATGTAGTCCAGCCCAGGCCAATGTGCTCACCTCTGTTGTTACTGTTGATTAGCAGAGAGAGGGGAAATGTGTTTTGGTATGAATATACTGAATATTTTAAGTCTTTTCAATTTCTGCATTGTCTTGCATGATTTTTTTTGTATTCTATGGAGAGCTGTGAAAGATCAGGTATTAGATTGTCTACTGTAGTAGCATTAGAAGCACTGTCAGAATACTGACCACGTGCATCCTTCATCACAGGGGGACCCTAGGTTCATATTTGGGCACCGAAATGTTTCTGTGTGGAAAAAAAAAAAGAGTTAATGATCTCCCACAGTTTTCTTATTTGCCTTTTAGAGTAATTAAACATAAAACCTGTGCAAATCCCTTCTCTCACCCTAGAATCTATACTTGATTTTAGCAGTGAAAGTGAATTTGAAAAGTAGGTAGAGTTTTCCATTAATGACTTTAAACAATGACTTGATAAGTGTGACAGAATACTGAAATCCTAAATATTTGAAGGGCAATAGTCCTAACTACTTCCCTATTAGAATTCTACTGCTTAAATTGTAAAAGGCCCTCCCTGTGATTACTAGGCTATTACTCCATTAGTTGGAGAACAATGCAATTGGTTCAATCCAGATATCCTATGAATAAAAACTTCCCCTGTGGACTTCTCATTTCCCTGGTGAATTTTATAGCAGACTCCAAGCTGCTTAGTGGAGAGGAACTTAGTGGAGCTTTTCAGGTGGAGTTCTAATTTCAAGGGTCTTGCACTGCCATGAGTGCAGGTTCCTGTAATGAAAATCCTGCAAATCTCACCCCCAAGGCAGTTTCAGGGAAGACTGGTTATATCAGCTCATCTGTTGGACTCTGAAGGTTCATCAGAGTGAGAAATAGAATCAAAGTTCTGATCCAAAATTGAGTTGTTAGCTGAAATTACCAGTTTTCAACTGGTGTTCCCATAAGAACGTCGTGGAGTACATTAAATTTATTCATAAACAATCATCTTTGGGGTTGGATGAGGGAGAAGAAAAATGGTTAAAACTGTAATATTTTTCATTAATCTTTCAGGTGTGCTCCATAGTTAAAGATTCCTTGGCAGCTAACTCTGAAAACGGCTAACCATGTGTACAAGAAACAATGTTGTTCTGGTGAGTGGTGGTGGAACATGTGAGGAACATAGACAAGAAAGAAGAGATCAACAGTTGAATATACTTTTAAAAAATCTTGTAAGTTTCCCACAGTGAGATGTCTTGATTAACCTGTGTCATTGTGATGATGAGCATAGATTTTCCAAAAGCACCTTGGGATATCTTTGAAATGGAGAAGAAGAACCTAGTAGCATAACAAAGTTGCCTAATAGACTCTTTTTTCCTGTCAGTTCAAAGCACGTTCTCTAGAGTCACATAGCATAGCAGGTCTTCCCTAATGCTCTTGGACTTTCCTCTCAGACACTTTTGTTTTACTGAAAATATTTAGTAAGTAATTTCAGGAACTTGATGTTTTAGTGTATTCAGCTTTTCTGTACATATCAGGATGCAGTTTCTTAACTTAGGTAATACAATTTTTTCTCAGTAAGTAACTCAAAACTAGTTCGTATTTCCATTGGCTAGGGAAGCAATTGTAGCAGGAGGACACTTGTAGCGGGGATCACAGAGCAAAGCAAGTAGTGAATTCCAGTTCGATAAAGGATGTCTCAGATGTGTGGAAATCCTTTGTACAATTCTAGGCTCTTACAGCTAATTGCATGTGGTTACCTTTGAGGAAAAGATTTGATCTTACATTCAACTCATTGTGAACTTTGTTGGCGGTGGAAGGGGAAGGAAATATCAAGATTATGTTTTATTCCTTTGTTTTTAGTGTTTCACGTAGTGGAGTGAGGTAAAGCATAGGAGAGGTAAATGAACCCATCAAATCTGCAAATGAAACTCAATGCAGAGTAACTCAATGTAGGAGCATAAGCCATCTCCTTGAGTGAGAAAATACCTGGAATGATAACTTGCTTGTTGTCTCTAGCTATATTGGTGAATTGTCATTAGGAATGAAAATGGCCCAGTGTAACTGCTAGATTCATTTAAGCTCATAATTAAAGCCCTTCTTGTAGTTTGAGGTTGAACAGGCACACACATCTACAGGCATTCTGTAACTGTAATTTATAATGCTCTTTTCATTTTACTAATCTATATACCTTTCTATCACAGTTATCTGCCATTATGGATGTTCCCATTTTGCACATATTTTGAGTGATCAGAGATGATATAACAGATCTATGGTAGTTTGCACCATTCCAAAAATATCTCTAACCTAGCTGTTTTATTAAAAAATATTAATAATTATAATTACCTTCTGCATTTGGAAAATGTTTCTAATTGACAGCAGGAGCATGGAAGCTTCAGGAATTTCTATAGATGAGAATCTGCTGAGCCTCTTACATGTATTAACATCTAAAAATAAAACTACTTGATGACCTCCTTGCTAATATTTAAAAGAAAAAAAAAACACATTAGGTGGCTAGATCATACCAGTATGTAGTCAAAATCTGGTGGTATTTTTGAAACATCTGATTTGTAGATCAGTAAAGGAAAGGGATGGTTTTGAATATTTTTGGAGGAAGAATTGCAAGTTATTGAATGCCTCTGTACTTTAGGTGTGATAAATATGTGGGTTTTCTTTAACCATATTTATACACATACACGTATATTAAATGAATTAGGGTGGCGTATTTTTAAAAAATGGAAAAAAAAATCTAAGCAGAAGAGAGAGATTGGAGTTTTCTGGATGCTCATAGCAACTTAGAAGCTGTGGAATAATTGCCTGAGGTGACTTAGAAGTTAAGCTTACATTCACATTTTAAAGAAAAGGTACACAGCACTGAAGAAGCTTCTAGGGTGGAGTGTAGCTACATTCCATAGAAGTTCCCTAGGCCTCCAACCTTAGATGTTGACCGCTCTGGGGGAACTTGGTGTGCTGACTCTAAGAGGAACAGCACGGAGTGTGGAGCGGAGTGGAGACACCGCAGCTAGGCTCTGTGACAAGATGGGGACTCGATTGTTCTTGTGCACACCGAGACCAATAAGCTGCACATTTGCTACCCCGAGCCAATGACCTGTCATGTTTTTGACAAAACGCTCTACTCTAGTGAACCTCTGCTCATTATAATATCATTATAATACCAAAACACACCTCCATCCCAAAAGCTACCCATCCCCAAGGTGTGACCACCCCTGTAAACGGAAGTGAGAAAACTTTTTACCAATTGTAACCAAGATATGCCTGACTAGAGTCACTCAAGCTCCACCTAAAAGATGGAAAATAATATAAATTGGCTTGAGAGAGGGGATGTTAGGGAAGATGCCATCACAAAGGATACCTTCTGACTTCTGGGATCAGTTAATGGGCTGAGCCTCCCCCCCTGTCCCCCCTTGGGATGCCATGGGGTAAGATTTGACCACTTGGTTATGCCAAGTGCCCCCCTGGGAAACTTAGAAATCTCCAGAGTGTCGCTTTATACCTTTTAACGCATTTATAGCCAGGCAGTGTTACTCATACTTTTGAGTATTTGAATGTGCTTTGCAGACAGTGAATTTATCACTGGCAATCCAGAGAACCTGTGTACCTGTTGCTGCAATAAATTGCACTAGATTGCATTGAACCTAGCCGTGGTAGTTCTCATTGAACACGACCAAATTCTTTAAGTGTGGCCGTGGTAGTTCACAGAACATGACTAGAGTGAGGGTGTATTATGTTATTTGTGAATCCATAAGTGTGATAGTTCAGTACCCTGACCGGACTTATAACAGCTAATTGGGCATCACTCCCAATTTCTTTAACTTTTAATGCAGCAGAAGCCAGCATTCACAGGCATGTTCATCACACTCTGGAGTGTGGAAGGAGCTTGGGCTGTAGCCAAGTGGACTTTGGTGAGGTACTCTTAGGCTTGCTGCCTGTTCTTGCTTTTCCTTTTTGGCTTGCCATGAAAAGAGCTATTGCATGATGTGCGGAACTGCAGTTGTTTCAATGCATCGAGGAACTCATCCAGAGCCCAGGGAAATCACAAACAGTGATGGACAAGCTCCCCTGAGACATTAACCACCCTGGGAGTGGATTTCACCGTTCAGCTTTTCATCTGGCTGTCTTCCCAGTGATGTGAAAGGGAGTTTTGTCTGAATTAGGACTGGTGAGTGCCGGGGGATTTCTCTCTGCTCCAGAACAAGCATGTTTTGTGCGCCTGTTGAAATTACTCACTGTTGGCAGCCTAATGTACATTTTACATTCTTCCAAACCACAAATCCAGATCAGGGAAGGGCTAAAGGGATATGAAGTCCAGGAGAACATTGCCAACAAGACAGGGTGAGTAGTTAAGTATCAGTGGAGTTCCTTAGCTAACTTTTTCCTATCACAGGTTTAGTACAAAAGGAAAAAAAAAAAAAAAAGTACTCTCCTTTGTTGAGGCAGAGCCACAGACACCAGTGAATTAAGAGCCTAAACCACAAGCAAAGGGTCTGACCAAAGTGACCTGATCAGGTAGGGCCAGTTCCAGTGTCAGCAGGTCAGGGAAGTGCACCAGCTGTTGCTGCTGCCAGAGAGTCTATGCACAAGAGGTTACAGAGAAATATCCGTACCCTCTGAGACCTGTGACAGTGAAAGCTTGCATGGATTTTAATTCTGCTCCTTTTTATTCTATTGCTTTAAGGTACCCAAAACAGGAAATCAGCAGCACTACTGTTTACAAGGAGGAGTTGAATTGGTGTGGTGGGAAAGTTCACTGCAGGACAGATTCTCAAGTGGACTCCTGAGAAGCTTTTGTCTACTTATGGGACAGGTACAGTTAATTACATGTCACTGTTGTAAGGGCTCCGAGCTACTTTATGGGTTAGAAGACAGATCTTCACATATTTACCCATATAGTTAGATATAGGACAGTTTGGCTGTTGAAAAGGCTTAAACCAGTTAGTATGGATAATTTTCAGAAAATTTAGTTGTTACAGTAAAGACACAGTGGGTTTGAATGGTTATCTGAGACTTGTTCTTAATCTGTAGAGTTTGCTGCAAATTAGTTGTTTCAAAATGTTACAAGAATGAGCTTTTCTGTTAGATTTGTTTGTATACTGCCCACAGAAAGATTTGTAGAGCTGTAGGAAGATGGAAGATCTCTAGAATGTTTTCATTTTCTAGGCTCTTGATTATGGAAGTCATGGACAAGGTGGTGAGTTGGCCAGCTGAGTTCATTAAGAGTTGAATTTTCAGTGGAAGTCAGAGGGAATTTAGGGTTCCAAATCCTATTTTGGTAAATTCCACATCAGTAGGTAAAAGTTTCAGAACTGGTAGCTACTGTGTGCCCCTGCCTCATTTCTAAAACCTTTTTATGCTAGATAAGATGTGTAAAATTCCAAGTTCAGTAAAATATTTAAATACGTACTAAAATCAATCCTGTTAAATCCAGCAACTAAACCAGTGCGAGTGAGTTTTGAGCATTAACATATTTTGCTATTAACATATGCTTAATTTCTTTGTGGTATAAGCTTGTAATTCTTTTAAAGGTTTGGTTGGGCTCAAGGACAGCGCTTTGTTCCAGATTATTTTATCTGAATGGGCTTGGTCTTCTGCCTGTGCTGTTCTAGAGCCTCAGGAAAACTGTCCGCCTGCCCAGAAGGCATTTTGCATGCTCTGGTGCAAATTCCACCATATAGTAGGTGCTGTATGAATGTGCCTTAGCAGTGAGGAAAACACATCTATGCTTTTCTTTTTGGTGGAAATGCTGGAACAAGAAGGCCACAAAACTGGCTCTATGAAGAAATGCGAGGGCTTTAAATATGCTCATAAGCCTCCTATGAGTATGCATGTGGAAATTACTGAAAAGGTAAACTGGTGGGCAATGACAGGTATCACAGAGACAACAATCAGTGTTATGAGGCCCAGCCCATTTACCAATAAAATGACTGTCAATAATTTAAATGACATTTAGTAATGTACAAATGCACAGTTCAGCCATAAACAACTCCTGACATCCCAGTGATGCTCTGGAGCCCATTACCCTGAATGTGGCCAGTTTGGATCACAGGATCCCTGTCTGTTCTCAGCTGGTAGTGCTCCGGGGTACTTCAAGCCATGTTTTAGTCTGTGTTAAAGAAGTAAGAACATAAATAAAAGCTGCTGAAATGCTTGCTTCTCCTGAATTATTTGCTAGGTCTGATTTTAAAAATGAATGTTTCACTTACCAATGTTCCCTCAGGTAAATGCTGCTTCCAGCTTTCTCATCTTGTATGTTTGGGGTGTTGTGTTATATTCCTAAGCCAATTTGTTCAAGGCTGCTTCTTCAGCCTTCTTGTCTGATTTCAGACAATTTTGCCTGATTCTGTAGTTGTTGGCATGAAAACCTCTGATCATTTTGAATATTTTAATCTGTTACAAAGTACGATAAACAATGCAAATCTCACCTAAGGTGGGGTGGGGGGTGTGAAGGATGAACCCATAAAGTCAGCCTCTTCATCTTCTAAGCTGATTTTATTACTGCTGTAATAGGAGCAATTTCACTTAAAAGGCTTTTGTCAGACAACAGTTACTGTAGATTACAGCTGCATAAGAAACAATCTTGGTCAAACACAAATCAGGAATTGCAGGATCATTTGCTAAAAGTTGCCTTCCACTGAAAATGATCAGATTTTAGTCCAATGAGCAATAAAGAGAATTAATTGTCACAGGTGGTGCAACTGTATTAACTGATGTTCTTGAAAAGAGCAAAAAGCTTTTCTGGAGGATTTGTATAAACGAATATCATCAGCCACATTTTAAAATCAGGAGTATTTTAAAAAACAGATTTTCCCCTGATTCTGTCCTATTACCCTCCAAAAACTGACCTCAGTTGAACTGGCATGGTTGTTCCATATTTTCAGCCTGTGTTCTAGAAGTCCAACTGGAGTGATTCACTTGCATAAAGCACAGTAGGGATAATACAGAGCTTAGTGTGCAGTGTGAACTCATCCAATAGATGTCATTACACAAAATGGGAGCTGTCTAAAGATTTTGTCAACTGCAGCCTGCTGTCTTCAGAGTGAAGGTTAGGGGGGTGTAACTTGCAGTTTTAATATTGAAATTTCTCAGTAGAGTTGCAGAGCTATTAAGCTTTTGTTTGTGAAAGTTACATGCCTCTCTGACTGTTGCTCAGGGTTTGCATGAGTATTTAATTCCCTGTCATTCTCTTTCTTGTGCGACCGTTCTGTCCAGTGACGTCTTAACTTTCTGTCTACAGTCTGTCCTATACAATACAGGATGACCAAACTTCAGTAATAGAGAAGCCACATTCCAAAACTGCAGTACAGTAAGGAGTCTCCCCCTTAACCCACCCCTAAATTTTCCCAAGCAAGGGGGTCATCCTGATTTTCCTGCTTTTTTACTTAGAGATCTTTCTTTACTCCTTGTTTTCTGAAAACTGCCTTTGCTTCAGTATCTCTGCACTCACAAATCCCCAGTCAATCCCTGTCTCTCTTCCTGCTGTGTTTCCTGTTCTTTTACCCTCATTCTTTGTTACCCTGACATCATTGAGCTCCAAGCACGCCAGCGTTAGTGTTAGCTTTAGCAGGGTATAGCAGTTTCCAGACTTGGCCTGGGAGTCAGATCTGCTCTCTGCACTGTGGGCAATGACTTGCACGTTCACAGCGCTGCAGTCTCTTTTGCCTGCAGTGATTCCTTGCTCTATCATCCTTTGCAGACTGCTAGGCAGCAGGGGCTGCAGATGAGGTGCAAGTGGTTTGGGGGTTTAGCTGATGCTGGGGGCGTTGTATGTACTCCAGATTGAGTGCTGGACCTCAGCCAAGCATCGTGTTCCCTCCTCATCACAGGACGTGGTACACCAGAGCCACATCAAGGAAGAAGACAGAGCTGTGGAGTATACCACTGAGAGAATTGTTATTTACACAGTTTGAAAGCTGCATGTACATTACAGATCAGAGGTTGGCCACCCAGTTACAGAAGTTTTCATTCCGCAGGCTGTCCCAGGTGACACAGTTACTACTGATTTTACTATTGTTCCAAAATATATATATAGCTTCTTATTTGTTGCACTTAGTTAAAATTAAAGAAACAATGGAATTACTCAAGGTCAGGTAAGATCTAGTCACAGTTTCTGTAACACTGACAATATTTATTTGGATAGCTTAGGCTAGGGGTTACAGAGGATCAAAAAAAGTTTGGCATCTGCAGGGGCATGCACTGAAATGCAATAGGACCTTAATGCTGAGTTCCCTAAGAGACTCTGAAATTCTCAGCAACGTTGAATGGTCATCTTTGGTACAACCCAAATGATATGAAGGCTTTGTTTTAGCTCTGATTAGACATAAACTGAAGGTGGCAAGAGATTTAAGTACTGCTGGTAATATACTGCCTGTATTAAGGCATGCCATAAAAATGGACCTCGTACGGAGTCTGGCCTTGTGGTTGCGTGCATGGTAGCTACAAACTTCAGGAAGTGATTTCTGAATATCATGCTCAGCAAGCTCCTTTTGCAATGCTAGAGCTCAAGTTATCAGTCAGTGATATAGTCCAATTGCCTGAACAGTTGAAAGTGCTTTAAAATAACTTCAAAAATGTATAAATATAGTTTTCTGACATTTGGACTTAAATAAGAGCTCCCTTGCGTGACAAGTTTCATTCTGGAGTGAATTTTTACTGCTGAGTTATAAACCCCTGGAGTAGTGGTTTCTAATAAAAGCGCTGACAGACCCTTAATGATAGCAGCACGAATAGTGCTGCTGTAATAAAGAGAAAAAGAATCATCAGGTTGTGTTTTTTTGTTTTGTTTGGTTTGGTTTTTAATATGTAGTAGGCTTTTGAAGAGGATCTGATGCTGATGATATTCATGGGGTAGGTAGTGCTAGAGTTACAAAATTGTTGACAAATATATGATCTTTATACAGAACACCAAAACCCCAAATGTTTTCATTTGGCAATTCAAAAACTGCCAATGACAAAGGACCTGGTGAACGTTAAGTCTTTAAATTATTTATTATGAACACCATATCTCTCAAAAAAAAAAAAAGCAATATTAGAAAGCATCTGAGTGGAAAGAATGATTATTTTTTTTATTTAGTGCCTGCATTGCATGGCATTTTTCATGTTAGTTATCTGCAGCACTACACGTTGTTGGTAGAAACTGTTTTTTTGGGGTTGAAAAGTCATTTACAGACCAAGATACTAATCTTATGGAAATGAGATGAAATGGCATTCATCAGGCCTAGGCAGATATGTCCAAGGGGTTTTGATCCCTTTCAGACTTTCTGGGTTTAGGACTGACTGAGCAGCACCTTCTGAAGCAGCGGCAGCCATGGGGCAGGTGGAGGTGGCTGGGCCAGGCCTGCTGCGGGCAAGCTGCCTGGGCCTGCACTGTGGGGAGACTGCTTCCGTGCTCCTTCTCGCTTCCGCGCTGCCACTCTGTGTTTGCAGGCTGTAGTGTAAGGCAAGAAGAGAGTTTCAAATCTTGCACTGCTCTCTTTAGTGACCAGTGATGAGACCCGAGGGAATGGTGTCAAGCTGCGACAGGAGTTTCAGGCTGGATATAAGGAAAGGAGAACCTGCAGGAGGATCTGGATAGGCTGGACTAATGGGCTGAGGCCAACTGTATGAGGTTCAACAAGGCCAAGTACCGGGTCCTGCACTTGGGGCGCAACAACCCCAAGCAGAGCTACAGGCTGGGAGATGAGTGGTTGGAAAGCTGCCTGGCAGAGAAGGACCTGGGAGTACTGGTTGATAGTCGGCTGAATATGAGCCAGCAGTGTGCTCAGGTGGCCAAGAAGGCCAACAGCATCCCAGCTTGTATAAGAAACAGTGTGGCCAGCAGGGCTAGGGAAGTGATTGTCCCCCTGTACTCGGCTCTGGTGAGGCCGCACCTCGAGTACTGTGTTTGGTTTTGGGCCCCTCGCTACAAGAAGGACATGGAGGTGCTCAAGCGAGTCCAGAGAAGGGCAACGAAGCTGGTGTGGGGTCTGGAGAACAAGTCTTACGAGGAGCGGCTGAGGGAGCTGGGGTTGTTCAGCCTGGAGAAGAGGAGGCTCAGGGGAGACCTCATCGCACTCTACAGGTACCTTAAAGGAGGCTGTAGCGAGGTGGGGGTTGGTCTATTCTCCCACATGTCCAGTCACAGGATGAGGGGGAATGGGCTGAAGTTGCGCCAGGGGAGGTTTAGGTTGGATATTGGGAAGAACTTCTTTACCGAAAGGGTTGTTAGGCATTGCAATGGGCTGCCCAGGGAAGTGGTTGAGTCACCATCCCTGGAGGTCTTTAAGAGAGGTTTTGATGTGGAGCTTAGTGATTTGGTTTAGTGGAGGACTTGTTAGTGTTAGGTCAGAGGTTGGACTAGATGATCTTGGAGGTCTCTTCCAACCTAGATGATTCTGTGATTCTGTGAAAAGGTTCTTCATTGAGAGTGTTGTTGCACACTGGAACAGGCTCCCCAGGGACATAGTCACGGCACCAAGTCTGTCAGCGTTTAAGAGGTGTTTAGACTGTGCTCTTAGTTATATGGTCTGATTTTTTTGGTGGACCTGTGTGGTACCAGGAATTGTACTCGATGATCCTTGTGGGTCCCTTCCAACTCGGGATATTCTATGATAGGGAGTATGTGATAGGGTGAGATTGTCTGTTTAGATTGCATTATTGTGCTTGCGCTTTGACCAATGCTTTACAGCAAGCCTGGGGCGGGATATTTTGAAAAGGGATTTGTGAAATACAGTTAAGAAACATTGATTTTCAGTGGCTAGCACAACTGAAATTCATATTAATCTCATTATGCAGTCCCAATCAGTATTTTGGAATATAATTATTTGTCCACATTGTTCGATTTGTTTGAGGCTTCAACTAAGGTGTATGAAAAATTAATTATCCATATGCATCAGTACCTGATTTCTTTCACTCTTGTACAAATCAAACTATTATGACAAGCAGACATTTCATTGCCTTTGAGAACAGTGGATCATTTCATAGCTGTAGTACTTGCAATCTTGTTAAAGATGGTGCAGGGTCTAGAGTGGAAGACGTGTGACGAGTGGCAGCGGTCCCTTGGTTTGTTCAGCCTAGAGCAGAGCAGGCCAAGGGGAGGCCTCATGGCAGCCTGCAGCTCCCTCACGAGGGGAGCAGAGGGGCAGGCGCTGAGCTCTGCTCTCTGGGGACAGCAACAGGACCCGAGGGAAAGGCATGGAGCTGGGACAGGGGCAGGTCAGGCTGGGTGTTAGGGAAAGGTTCTGCACCCAGAGGGTGGTTGGGCACTGAGACAGGCTCCCCAGGGCAGTGGGCATGGCACCGAGCCTGACGGAGTTCAAGAAGTGTTGGACAACGCTCTCAGACACATGGTCTGATTTTTGGGTGGTCCTCTGTGGTGCCAGGAGTTGGACTCGATGATCCTTGTGGGTCTGTTCCAACTTGGGACATTCTGTGACTCTAAGTTTGTGTATGAAGTCTTCCAGGAAGAGCAGCTGTGGTGCCTGCAGAGCCTGTGGTTCCCAGCCCCACAGCTGGGACGCAGTGTGGGTCTGAGGGGATAGGCTCGTGAGAGGCTCTCCCTCTCTGAGCTGCGTGCTCAGAGTCTCCAGGCACTTCAGCAGCTTTCCTCCGCAGGGTGTTGGAGATGGGCAGCTCCAGCTGTACAGAGTCCTGTGGCAGCTGTGGGTGCCTCCCTCTCTGTTGCAGGACTGGGATGACAGCCAAGGTTGTGTTGAACATGTGGAGGAAGAGGCAGAAGGGCATGTTTTCAGAGTGGCTGGAAAGGGAGAGATGGTGAAGATGGGAGAAGCGCAGCGGTGACATGTTGAAAGGCAGGCAGTTGGCTGGGCTGTGGGTGTGAGGAGTGTGTAGAAGGCACTGCAGGCAGCAGCAGCTAAATCTTGGGGAGAGGCTATGGGCACTGGCTATGGGGACTGGCTATGGGGTACTTTATCATTTTACCCTTAAGAGTTAGCTACAGCACTCAAGCTTGATTCTGTGACATATTCTGTGAAGCCCATAGCAATGATTAGGCTTGCTTGGACCTTTTTGTTATGAAAATTGATAGAAGACAGACCAGTGTTTTAGTGGTTGAAATGAAATACTGAAGACAGGTGTGGGAAAAGAACCTCTTGCTCCTTCTGGATGAGATGTAACTGCTCAGTGAAGCTGTAAATATCTACAACTTTGTCTTAAGTTATGGCATAACATCTTTTTGGGTGCTCATTTTTGAATGCTTCAAGATCAGCCTGAACTTAACTTTTATTTTAATAAATCTGCCATTTGTCCTGGGTACCTGAACAGCAGAACTTACACGATCAGACCTGCTTCTTCTCTTTGCCTAGGCAGATGTGTGTGGCTAAGCAACATAGAATCTGGTTGTCTCACAAGTATATAAAATGAAAATTTGTTGTTTTCTCTGACTACTCCCAATCTTAAAGAACTTTTGGCGCTGTTCAGTGTTTTTCTTAGGTATTTTCTGACAAAGGAGCATTGTCCAAGCAATGCATTCAGGCAGGTAATGACCTATGTAACTGCTACAACTTCTAATACATTCACAGAATCCAAGACTGACTTGGTTTAGTGATCCTGATCCTCATGATAATCTCCTGTCTGCCTCCTTGTTTTCTGCCTTGCTATTTGCTGGTTAGCAGAAGTACTGCAAGTAGCTGTAGTTAAAAAAAAAAAAAAAAAAAAAAAAGAGCCAAGTGCTCAGTGCATGTGAAGGTTGGCTGTATATTGGTTTCCAGCCAGGTTGGTAGCTGAAAGTCATTATTAATGTTCAGAGTAGACAGCTTCCTGCAATGAAAATAAAGAACACGTTTTTTAATGTGCAAAATCAACCTTATTTTAATTACACCAGCACTGGTTACGAATGTGGTTGAAATATAATTAATTTTAGTTTTAATATTCTCTCTGGGTATAGCAGGTCCATTCCCTTCTCTGTTCTATTCCATTGCATGATTTACCTCTAATACACCACAGAACTTGTGGGAATGTTGATTATAAAATGAGCGATCTGCAAGTCAGAGACCACAGCAAGCTGGGAAAAGTGCAGGGCTAAGTCTAGGCATACTGACTGAGGGTGGCACACATCGTTTGAGATTGCAAGGAAAATACAGAGAAACCACGCGTCCAAATATGTACGAGCCAAGATTAATGGAGTTTAAACCTTTTTGCATATTATAGACATCTGAATTTAAGGTCTGTTGTTGAACTCAGTTAATATATTTATTTGATACATTAACTCTGAGCAATTTCCCACAGGGAGAGTTAAAAATAAGGCTTCAAAAACCAAGGTAAATATTTCACAGAAGTCCAAGAAATTATTTCCTAATATCCTTTTAAGCTACCCTTTTCCCAGTTTCTTCAGGCCTACTATAATTTTACATGAACTACAGTGATTTGGGTGCCTTTTTTGTTGTTGTTGTTATTTACTTGTTTTCAATTTAGTATATGCTTGTTTGGCAGCGCAGCTAATAACTCAATAATTCCAGCCAAATGAATGTACTTTGTCTGTAAACGTAATATAATCTTCTTTGTTACCTCTGTCCTGTGAAATACATTTATGCTGAAATGCCCCTGAGCTATATTTCTTCTCTGGCATGATTCTCAAGTGTATGCAAGTGGTAGCACAACAGGGAGACAGATACTAGACAGTCATAGACTATCCTGAATTGGAAGAGCCGGACATCTTAAAGTAGTCAATTCAGGATAATTTACCTTAGCAAACTGCTCCTCGTAAATCACATATTTGGAACCCACTGAAAATGTTAATGCAGTGAAGTTTCCCTTTGAAAAGTCTGCTGATCAGCTTTCACTTGATTAACTCATACCAAGTTTTAGAGGTAAGGCACGCCCTCTTACACCTAGCTTGCACCTAAATAACAACAAAAGCTGCTTCTGAACTTTTTAAAAATATGGTAGGAGTCTGTCCCAGCAAAGCAGAAGAACCAAAAACTGGGAAAGTTAAAGACATTCTTTACTGTGTCTCATTATGTGCGTGCTTTGCAGTGGAGCCTGTAATTGCATGAACACGCAGTCAATCCCTAGTGCGATAAGGTTGATGCAATTTAATACAAGTACTCAAACATAGCTTTGTTCCTGAAATCTTGCACGTCTGTTGCTTTAATTGCTACAATTACAGAGCTGATAGGGAAAGAACATCAGTTTTTCATAAGAAGGTAACATCAAACACATTTGGTGAACTCTGCTCAGCAAATTTCTATTTCTGAAAACACTCCTCTGTGTGGATTTGTCCTAGTCCTTTGCAGGACTTGCATCTAATATAGTACAAAATTTCATATCAGACCAATCTCTGAGGTAGTTATATGCAGAGTATTTCAAGTTGAGAACACAAATGATCTCCAAAAAGTGAGAAACTAATTAAAACAAAAAGTAGGTGCTCACCATGTGTTTTCAATTGAGACTACAAATGGGTTAGAATATTTCAGGATCAAATTCTGGTCAGTGATACGGAATGTGACTGTGAAAGCAGCAGCTGTGTAACAGAGAGGGGAATTGCCCCTTGGAAAGGTAACATGGAAACTGGTGTAACTGATAGGCTGATAACAGCTTTTTTCTGTAGTCTAATCTTGCAGTTCTCTACTCATGTGAGTGGCAGAAGAAGGTATGCTCCGACTCAGATATCTTGAAAACCGATTTCTTGACGCTTATCATCACTTGCATGAGCGTGACCTTGAACTAGTCAGCTAAGTTCAGTTCCCTGTGTCATTCTTCAGTTCCCTAATTGCTGATAAAGGGCAGGAAGGAACTATATCTATTACCAGCCTCTGCACTGGAGATTGCTGGTTGTCCAACGTGCAGTTTAGATCCCTCCATTTCCAGTGATATCTGGGTATCCAAGCAGCGTTTCAAGCTGTTCCAAGTATTTGGGAATACCCATCCTTCTAGAATATGACATTCACGGGAAGGTGACAACTCCAACTCTGGGGTTTTCTGCCAGCCTGACTTCCCACAAGTGGCATATGCCAGGGTTTAAAGTCATCTTACGCAGATTTCAACCAGTGTGGAGGTTGTACCCTGCACTCAGTGAATTTATTAATACTAAATTTTATAGCCCAGTCAGTCTGCTTCACAATGTTCTTCCACACTTGTTCACCGTGAGCCTTTATTTGCCACACAGAACACTTACCTTCTGGAACATCTGTGAAAATTTGGAAGGACGTGGATATCAGCATAAATCCTTTGGGTTTTTAAGTGATCTCCCTCCCACAAAAAACAATCATTTCCTACTCTGCTTTCTGTGTTTTGATCAATTATTTATCTATGCGATACCCTTGCTCTGATTATATGGCTGCTTAGTTTCCTTAAAAGCTGCTGCTGGGGAATCTTGCTGGATTCTTTTGGGAAGTCCAACCGTACCAGAGGAACTTGACTTCCCCTGTCTTACAGACTCTTCCAGGGCATTTCAGTAGGTCTGAATCTTGTTTTCCCTTTATGAAGCCATCTTTATTTTTTTCCCAAAAAAAGGTTACATTTGCTCATATGTCACAAGTTGATTTCTTTACAGTAGCTTCTATTTATTTTCCTTGGAGAGTCATCAGGCTTATTGGTCTACAGTTCCCTTGGTTTCTCCAGGTATCACATTACTGCTTCCAGCTCTGGGGTGACCTTGATCGAGAAGCTATATATCACAGCTGAGTCTGAGCCATTTCATCCTTTGGTTCTTTCAGAACTCCTGCCTTAATATCCTCTTGTCTGATGATTTGTTGGTGTTCACTTCCTCTGTCAGCCTTACAGCCTCTTTTACTCACAATTCAATCTCAGAAAGATCCTGAGCCCCCGTAAATATGGTTCTGGTCTGGGAACTTCTGATGCTTGCAGCTGGTCCATCGTATGTCTGCCATTGACAGGGAAGCAATCGTGACCCTGGTCAATACTTGCAGGTTTAATATTGGATGCTTCTGCAGTTCCCCTGGGAGCTGTATGTGATGTAATGGAACTGACAATCATTTGAGTAAGCTGCTCCTTTCTGACCTAGATTTGGTCCCAGTCCTTTACATATGCTGCATTATATAAACGAAGCACGCTCGCATCTCTCTGTGGGTGTAAGAGGTGTAAGCATAAAACCTCATGTGAACAGATGCTTAGAATATACAATTCAGCCTTTGATAACTTCCTGTTACTATTAACCTGTGGCAGCGTTTTTTTGGTAAAACTTGGCCATAACTTCAAGTGACTCAAAAAACATACAAACAAACCACAAAAACCCACAAATTAAATCAATTCATGGAGCTGGTAGAGACTTGATTTACAGTTCTGCATCTTTCATAATGGGTTATTCCACGGGCACAAAAAAAGATACCGTGTCTCTTTGAATCTTTCATGTGTGAATAGTGTTTAAATAATTGATAAACCTGTCCTTTATTGTTGACTTACTATTTTTTCCATGTTTTTACCTTACATCGAAAGAAGTAACATTAATCAGAAGTTTAAAGTTTAAGTCATCAGCTCTTCCTAAAGGCTCAGCAGAAATGAAAAGAAACAGATAGTTTTCTAGCAGGAGAGAAAGGGTTCCCTGAACACTAGCAAATTACTGGATCTTGGCCATATAGGGAAGGAGGACATTCCTGGATCAGGGATCACCAGTACCTGAAAGAGTAGAATGACATAATCCTGCTTTATAATAATCTAAAAAGGCAGTTGTGGGGGTACAATTATTTCATATTCAGAGAAATTTGCATGAGAGGAACTGAATCCTGGAAGGTTTTTTTATCAGTACCAGAGGAAGAAGCAGGTGTGATGGAGGTTTATCTGCAGCCTAATGAAAGGAGGAAAAAAAAAAGGGTTAAATCAACAGAAAACGTAGATGTGTTGAATTTAAGCCAGTAAAGGCTATTTTTAGAGGGCTGGTAGAAGGCTCTGTACTCTGGACATGGGTCTCATGCTTTTTATTTACTTTATAACATGCAACTAGTCACTCCAGGGGCTGAGCTGAGGCCTCCCCCAGCTCTTCACAATATTAGGATGACACCAGGGACTTGTATGTCAGAGTATGAAAACATACGACCAAAACAATTGTGCCATCAAAACTCCTTAACAGGAGATTTGGGGGAACTTTGTTATGGCATGCCCTGTTAGGAAGTGACTTTGCTATCATGGTTACAAAGGGCAGTTTAGTTGGGGTGCTTGTAGTGCAGGAGGTGAGGAGCTCAGAACTGGAGTTTGTTAGCAACAAAATGCTCCTTACACTCCTCCATGTAGGGAATAGTACACTGTAAAAGAAAACTGTACAAAGGTGCTAAAGAAGAGTACAGGATCCCTTCCCACATTTCATCTGTGAGTACTTGTATCAGCACTTCCCAGGGGAAAAATAAATCATCTTTACAAGAGGGGGAAGGGCACTGTACCAAAACCTGTGCTCATCAGAGTAGCCATGAGCTTTGTTGGCTTTGCTGACCCATTACAAGTCAAAATAGTTCCTGAGTTGTCCAGAACAAGCTGGACTTGAATCTGGTTGTATTTTTCTAGATATAGCTGAATGCAAATGCTAATGGAATTGGGAGAGCATTTGTTAAAAAAGTATCTGGCAGATCTTGTTCCTCAAATGAAAGGATTTGGATTACACTTAATCCAAGTGATCCTGCTCTCAGATTCTTATTCTGTCTGCTCTTGTATCATGTTTTCACAGGACTCCACAGACTTTCTTGTGCTGTTTGGGATCCATGTAAATTTATGGTACTATTTTTTTTTTAAATTCATTAAATGTCGTAATTCCCTCTTGTAGTTGGTTTGCTGGGCACTGATCAACCTCATGAATAGAGACAGTCCCTGAAGTGTGCTGTTACTGCAGGCAGTGCTTTATGTTTGACACTTGCTCTCATCAGCGTTTAAAAATCTGATATGATGGTAATTGAAGCCTGGGTGCTCTCCAGCCTTTTGGTGGCTTAATCATACTTTCTGCTTTTTATGAGACTTAGTTTTGAATATCAACACCCATACTGACTGCTCACAGGCTGTAAAGGCAAGGGCAAGCCATTCTCACCTTCAGGCATTTTCCCTTTTCTCTTGTACTTATGAAGAGAAAGCATTTCTTAATCCTTTGTGTGCTGAGTTTTTCTATGGCTATCATACAGTGGCTGAGCAGAATACAAGATCTCAGGGGACTCCATTATCTAAACATCTCTAATGAGACAATTTGAAGCTGTACAATTCTTGAATCACAGTGCACATTTTCCCTGGTCAGCTATGAATAGCCTTTCTGCCTTGTGGGGAATTTAATTCTGTCTTGAATGGTTTTATTCATATGTTTAATAATGTTGGACAGTTTGAATACATGTACTTCTCAGTCCTGCCAATAGATCTTGTTCCTTTTCTAATTTTCATTTGGATGCTCCCAACAGAGGGCAGAAAGGAAAGATAGCAAGATTTGCCTTCCCTGGAAACCTGGTTGTGTTTTGGGGCCAGATTCAGCTTTTCCATAAGCCGATGTAAATTCCTCAGACATCTCTGAATGTGGAGGCTAATTATATGTAATATGAAATATGTGGGAGACTGATATAATGCCTCCTACCCTTCTTTTAGTGCTTTGTAAGAGCAGTCTTGTCTTTGGAAGTGGTATAATTAGACAAAATAGCAAATGGCAAGTTGGCACCATGAACATAAAGCGCTTGACAGTGCAAGTAAGCAATTAAGGGTTAGCTGCATTGCAGATGAATCAGCCTTCTCTTTTTTTCACCACGTATGATTTTTATGGAATGAAACTCTTCTCTTGGGTGAAGGTTAAGTGGAGGGGCTTAATACTTTTATCTTTGAGGAATTCATTGCCTAGGGCAACTAGGGAAGAAAAGTCAGAAAACACCAGTTGTACCTAGAGTCTCCAAACAGAGAACGCAATCAGAAATGTTGCTGTAGTGACACAGGTGGTAAGCTTTGAATCAAACCAGTATTAATCACGGTATGGTTTCACTGTGATCATTTTCATTTAATCCTGTGTCTGCAGTTCTCTAAGGTTTTTTGATACATAGGTGCCTGCACAGAGTTCTCTCCTTTTACACAGTAATGTCCAGTAGTGTCTTGGTTCTTTTGTGAAATTAACTCTCTGCTGCCTCTCACTCCTCCCCCCGCACTCAGCCATGGGATGTGGAATGGATCAGCTGAGTATATGTAGCTTCTTTTTACAGAGTTTACTTGCCGAGGCGATCGGCTCCGGTGCAGACGCGTTCTGCAGGGCTTTTTTTCGGCACCGAGGCCACTCGAGGCAGCGGAGGGAGCCGCTAGGCCCCGGCAGCCCTCGCGAGGGAGGCTGACGAGGCGCGGGCGGAGCCGGCAGCGCCTTCTGTCGGTGCCCGACAGCAGCAGCGAGGGGTATGCCTGCGGGAGGTGTGCGCAGGTTGAAGAGCTGCTCAGCCAGGTAGCGGAGCTTCGGGAGGAGGTGGGCAGGCTCAGGAGAATAAGGGAGTCAGAGAGGGAAATTGACTGGTGGAAGCACACTCTGCCCTCTCTGAGACAGACTCACGAGCCTGCCACAGCACAAGTGTCTCCTGCTATGCAGAAGACAAAAGTTCCCCCATACCGCCAGGCAGTAGGAGGGGACCTAGGCCAAGAGGGGGAGTGGAAGCAGGTTTCTGCTTGGGGTGGTAGGTGAGCCCTGTCCATGCCCACCTCACCTTCCCATCTACCCTTATAAAACAGCTATGAAGCTCTAGAACATGACAGTCAAAACAACAATGTAGACGAAAGCCCGTCCCAGTTGGAGAGGATGCCTAAGGCAAGGCAACCTATCCCCCGCATTGCTACATCTTCTGTCAAGAAAGAAAGAAGGGTTATTGTCATGGGGGGCTCCCTTCTGAAAGGGACAGAGGGCCTGATATGCTGACCAGACCCAACCCACAGGGAAGTCTGTTGCCTGCCTGGGGCTCGGGTGAGAGACATTTCTAGGAAAGTCACTCACCTGGTACGGCCCACCAACTACTACCAGCTACTGGTTTTTCTGGCTGGTGATGTTGAAGTAGCAAGGAGAAGTCCGAGAGCGATCAAAAGGGACTTTAGGGCTTTGGGGTGGCTAGTTAAAGGTTCAGGGGCACAGGTTGTGTTTGCCTCTGTCCTTCCAATAGGAGGGATCATTGTTGACAAGCAGACTCGTCACATTAATACGTGGCTTCGTGACTGGTGCAACCGGCAGAACTTTGGGTTTGTTTATCATGGGAAGGTCTACGCAACACCGGGCCCGCTGGCACCAGGTGGGATGTGCCTCTCTCAGAGGAGGAAAAGGATTTTTGCTCAGCAGTTAGCGGGGCTGATAGATAGGGCTTCAAACTGGAGTCGAAGGGGGAGAGGGATAAAACCAGGCCGCCGGTGATAAGCTAAGGGATGGCGCACTGGAATCAGGGGGACTGTGTGCTAGTGAGGTCCTTCGGTCAGCTCCACAAGGTGCTGCATGTAGGGAGGCACATTTGAAGTGCTTCTACACAAACGCACGCAGTATGAGGAATAAAATGGATGAGCTAGAAGTCTTGGCCCAGTCCTGCAGCTACGACATCATCGGCGTAAGCGAAACCTGGTGGGATGAGTCCTGTGGCTGGTGTGTTGCAATAGATGGTTACAGGCTCTTCAGGAGGGACAGGCAGGGTAGGCGAGGTGGCGGGGTGGCAATGTATGTGAAGCAGGGGCTGGCCGGTGTGGAACTTAAAGTTGGCGATGGCAAAGTTGAGAGCCTCTGGGTAAGGATTACGGGATGAAAAAATAAAGGGGATGTCGTTGTGGGAGTCTATTACAGACCACCTGGCCAGGACGACAACGCTGATGAATTATTCTTTGCGGAACTAAGATATGCCTTGAGACCAACTCCCCTTGTCCTTATGGGGGACTTCAACTTGCCAGATGTCAACTGGGATTACCACATGTCCGACACGAGGAAGTCCAAGAGGTTCCTAAAGCAACTAGATGATAACTTCTTGGTGCAGGTGCTAAGGGAGCCAACTAGGAAAGGTGCCCTCCTAGATCTGTTGCTGGAGAACTGAGAGGGTCTTGTGGGGGATGTGGCAATTGGCAGCCGTCTCGGCCATAGTGACCATGAAGTGGTTGAGTTTAAAATTTTTGGTGATAGAAAGGAAACTGTCACCAAAACTTCAGCCCTGCATGTGGGGAAAGCAGACTTCAGGCTGCTCAGGGAACTAGTCAGCAAGGCCACCTGGGAAACTGCTTTTGAAGGCATTGGCGTCCATCACTGCTGGTCAATCTTTAAGCACTGCCTCCTAAAAGCTCAAGATCAGGCGATTCCAAAATATCGGAAGTCAGGCAGGCGGGGCAGAAGGCTGGCCTGGCTGACCAGGGAACTTCTACTGGAGCTTAGCAGAAAAAAGAAAATGTGCAGCTGCTGGAAGGAGGGTCAGGCAACATGAGAGGAATACAGGAACACTGTTCGCATTTGTAGGGAGAAAGACAAATATATAATTCTGCTACCAGAAAAGCATTGTTGCTTCCATCCTGATTCAAATAATGTTTTTTTTAGTGCATGGTATTATCTCCTTGCTAAGGCTATAATTATTCTTGTGGCCTCCCTTGACCCCAGAATCTAATAAAAAGGTTGGGAGGGGAGGGTTTCTGTCATTTGTTCCACTTAAGATGAGGAATTGTTAAGGGTGACTTTGATGCAGTCCTATGTGTTCATACAGAATTTACAAAGGCCTATGTTGCTGAACACAGCAGCACTCAAGAAAGCTCACTTAAAAGCTGTCATCTTTGGTGTTTCCTATGGCCATGTTGCTGATGCTTGCTCTGTGTCGGTGGCTTTCTCTCTTCTGGCTTTTCTGTGCATATATTATTTTTTTGATCATTTCCACAGCTCCTTGTCCCCTGGATGTGCTTCCCAGCATCCTTGGAAATACCTCCCTAGAATAATTAGTTCCCTTTGTTAGGGGTATATAGCTGTTTCCTTGCTTTATATTGCCTCTTCTTCCTCTAGGCTCTTGCATGCATCAGTAGGGTTTATGCCAACCCAGCAGAGAAGTGTTCATCTGGCCTGTGTGAGTGCCTGAACCCCGGAGGTGCCCCAGGACTTTGCTGTTAGGCATTTATTGCACGGAGCAGTGGGGACCTCACCTTGCAATCTTGTGTAGGCATCAAGGGCGAGGGGATCATGGAGGATATAGAGAGATTTTGCTAGCGTTTTGGGAAAGCTGCTTCCTTCCCTCTGTAAGTGGCAACCTGGCAGAAAGCCAGAACTTGTTTTATCTGAAAATACGCAAGATGCAGAGCTGGCGGATGTGAGTTAAGGCTTTTCTTCCCAGATGGTCAGATGCCTCCCCTGCAAGTCAAGCAACCGCAGTGTCCAGATCCTGATCCGGGCCAGTGGAAGGACTGGTGGTTGGTGGGAGGAAGAGCTTCTGGTTGTGTGGCTTTGGAAGGAGACCAGGCAGTGATCCCGGACTGTTGAAGGTGAACATGTCTGAACATGGTGAACTCATGGTAATTGTCTGTTTTCTTACATGTCTGTCTGAGTCATCTAGCCTGCCTTCTGAAGCACTGAGAATCTTTTCTCAGCTTTAAGAGTATTTCTGGATACAGAACACTTCTGAGGATCAAGCACCATATTTCTGTATTTAAGTGTGGTCAAATGGATCCCTGCACCTACCAGACACTTCAGCAAATGAAGTTTCTGAAGGAAGGTCGTATAGCTGCAATACGTACAAGAGTGCTGTGGGCCTGAGAAGTGGGCTTAAACCTGCTGTAGTCTGTGTCTTCATGCCGTGTGAAGAACGTCTTTCTTCATTGTCACTTCAGCACAGAAACGCACTCCTGAGAGCTGTGGAGTGCCATTAATTCTTCAGGAAACCTCACTTGACACTCTTTCACAAAGCTTGGGTGAGAAATTAAGAGCGCCCTTTGCAAATTCTTTTAAGTACCCACAATGATAAAAGGGGCTTCTGTATTGCACTCTACTTTGCCACAGACAATGGTATGATATCCTCTTGCCTTGTTTGTGAGAAGCATTTGTGTGTTGGAACAGGGATGAATTTACTGATGGAAGGAACAAGGTCGCTAATATCTCCTCTTGCCATCTGGCACTGCTTGGGTGTTATGCACAGCAAGGGAATAACTGGGCACTGCCAGAGTAGTCTGCAATCCCTGTCTGACTCATTATCCCATTCAATCACTGGAGTTAGGTGTTTGAGCTTTTCACTCTGATAATTTGCAGCTCTGAGTGTAAGTGGTGGTTCTGGACACTCCTTGGTATTTCCATATATTAACTTTCCTTAAATAGCTGTGTGACTGGAGATAAAAAGAAAAGTCTGGATGTTGCACTGAAGCCTTATGCTCCTTTCATTTCTGTTAATTTTCAGGCATGTTGCTGAGCCTGACATATCTGATACATTTCAGATCTGAGATAAAAAAGAATGATTTTCCTTTGCAAATGGAATAATTTATTTTAGTGTAAAGTACAAGCTAGGAATTGGAGCCTGTTTTGAGCTAAACAAGGTCAGTTCAACTAAATTATACTGAATAGGAGCCAACTCCTGAAAAGTTAAGGAAATCAGAAAATCTGCAGACTCTATTACTGTGAGCTGCTCTAGGTGCTTTTGGAATACAAAATCAGCCAGAACAAAAAAGTATTTTGAGGAATAGATGTGCTGGTTCAGTGCAAAATCATAAACAGACAAGAACAAGCCAAGATTATTCAGATAATGGTCTCAACCAAGAATAGCTAATCAGGCCAATTAGCTGTTATGATGTAGCTGCCTTATGACTAATTTGAGCAGTCTGTGGTGGGTGATGATTATCTTATGGCACTTGCGTGAGTAGAGCAAGCAAAGACATGGGCTGTACTTTTCTAGAGGAGAAAAGTCTAGCAGGAAAACTTGACTACAGCACAAAGCTTTCCAAGCCAGGATGTTTGGAAACCATAGATGTTGCTGGGTTTCAGTTACACAGGGCGTGAGGTCCGAGGGCTGTGGTCTAGGGAGGCATTCAAGGAGCTGTGGATCACCAAGGAGGTGCAGAAACTGCTCACTGGGGAGGACCTTTCAAAAGAGCAGGGGGAGATGGGACGCCGGTGGGAATTTCTTCCTTGGTGGAAGCAGTTGGGGGAGTGACTGTGTCAGCTACCTGGGATTTAACTGGGACTGGGAAAACTGAAGAGTGTACGTAAGGTACTGTAGCAAATCCTGATAAAGTCTGGTTTCAGTGCGGTCCTACTGAGATCCGGGTTTGAATGGGGCTGGAGCAGGAGCCTCACTCTTTCAATTAATTTGCTGAGCTATGGTCTCCTGAGATTAATTTGAGCTTCAGGAGGGTTGCCAATGAGTTTTGAGTGGAGAATTTCCTGCTCTGAAAATACTGCTAACAATGGGAGAACACTGGAGACTGAGGTCTAAATGTGCTGGAAAGAGGGAGGAGGCAGCAGGAAACATGAGCCCCTAAGATCAAAGATATGAAAGGGAACTTTAAAGTGAAATAGACTGTAGAGGAGTAGAAAGGAGCTCTTGTGTTTCAGAGGGGCTTGCTGACACAAACTGTGACAGTGGTGCTGATTGCACATTGTGTTATACCAGACTTTCCAAACAATGCCTAACTGCAGTTTAGGAAATGAAGAGTCTTTCCTTTTCCTGTGAGACTTGTCATTTCTCCATAGAAATTCTAGGCTGCAATTAAATGGAATGACAGTAGGAGGGTGAGTATAATTATATTCAATATAATTAAGGAAAGGATGATTACGTAAAAAATGAAGAGTAGAGCGTTATGAGAGATGGCTGAAAACAGGCATTTCCCTCAGTTCTCGCTCGTTTCCACATTTCACGTGCTGCCACTTCATGAATGACAGCAATGGGCAAAGTCTTGCTGCCCGTAATGGAGAAACAGAAATTAATAATGGAGACATGGCTCAGTGAGTGCATTTTTTATCTAATGAGGTGGGAGCAACGTACGTTTTGGTTAGAGGGAAATATTGGAGGCAGTATTACTGCACAGTGAATAGGTAATAATAGCAATCAAAGGAATTGCTAGGGAACGAAGAACTGCTACCCCTATAATGACCAGCGGGTATCTGCCATATTGGTCTGGATACTGCCTAAGAATGTGTTGTGTAGGAATGTTTTAAGAGGAAATTTGGATTTTTCCAGAATGAACATGTAGTAAAGCAAAGCATTGGTAGTTGGGATTTCTAGAGACAAAGGTCTGAAATTGATGTGAGCATCCTTGGTAAGAAAAATACAGGTGGCAGCCTGCAGATGGAGAAGGGCACCTCAGGTTACTTGTCCTTCGTGCATAATTTTGTGTTTGAGTAGATTGAAACTGATGTGTGCAATAGCTCGGCTAGCCTTTGTAATGGGGTAGAGGAAAGGGGTCTTTCATGCTTCAGCCTGTATGCCTTGGTACCCTGTTGTCTTCATCTTTATTTGTTCATTATTTAAATTGCCTAATTGCTGTGTTGTCATTTATGTTATTTAACTTCCTGATACTATATACAATTTTAATTTAGTATTGGAAGATTATTTAAAGGTTATTTTTATGTTTGCATAATTTTGGTGCTTTAAAATTATTTCACAACCAAAATCTTAAAATACAAAACCTACCAACATATCTGCAGCTTGTAGCGGAAGCGTGTCAGTTGAGTTACAATTTGTTAGTTAGGAAAGAGAAAGAAATCGCTAAGCTGGTTAACACTTGTGCAGAAGGGTGCCTGTGCTCTTTCCTGACACCTCTGTGCATTCTTTACCTTCTTTCAGCACTTGTTTGTAGTCAGGCTGAGGGGAGGCTGTGCATTTCCCCAGGGCGAGAACTACAGTAGCCAATGACTGTTGTATCGAGACTTTGACCTGAAATACTGCATTTATATGTCAGCTGTTCAATGTGTCGGGCTGTGAAATGGCGATAGGTTAAGTTGATCATGAATACTTCCACAAACTATTTGTATGTATTTGAGTCGATGTTCTGCTGACATCATGTACCTTTGGCATCACTGCTACATACGTACATCATGTACACTGGCAAGTGTACAGGGGAAAAAAGCAATGGGCATGAGAAGGGAGGCATGCCAAGTACTGTTCTTTCAGCTTATTCATGAAAACATAAAAATTTTAGATTTGTTGCCCGCAGAACAGAAAATATACCTAAGGAATCTGTTCTTGTCCTGTCTCTTTTTTGATACATACTTTCTACTCATTATTCCAGACTGCGCTTATGTATGAGAGCCATTCAACTGTGATTACTTGTCCCCTGGGCGATGTCACCAACCCTGGAGTCTTGCCGAGGTAAGCCCTAAATGTTATCAACAACTGCTGTGAGTCTGGAGTGAGAGCAGTGGTAGGTGTCTTTTTGTAGAGCGTGCCTGCAGCACACCTCGCTTTCATTTCCTCCCCACCACCGAGGCAGAGTAAAGGCCTCCGTAACATCTGAAAAAAACATGTTAAGTGTTTGTAACACATGGGTGTTTGTAACAGCCCCTGAGTACAGTTCAAACAGAGGGGACGCTTGTGATGCCTTCGACCATTGGTGAGGTCTTTTATTGTCTGTTCTTACATGAGACTGCGTTCTTCAGTAGGAGGCTCTGAATGATCCCCAGAGCAAAGTGGACTATGGATTTCGGGGTGTCTCATCTCTGAACAGTTTAAGGTATGTTTTTGCCTGAAGGAAATGAAAGAACAAAGGAGACTTGTAGGTTGTCTCTAAGGAACGCGCAGCATGCAGTAAGTTCTTGGTGTGCATGAAGGGCATTGGCGTGCTCGGTTAAAAGAGGTCTGAATGGAGGCAAATTAAAGAAGGAGCCAGTGTGTAACCTGGGGGAGATGCAGCTGTATGCTGCATAGGGGGTGCTGAGGTGTGTTAAGCTGGCACAGGCAAACCCCGATCCAGGTCAGCAATGTAGTGTTTAAATAACAGAAAAAGAGAAAAACAGGCATCCAGGTGGAATACTGGGATTGAAAAGTTCCTGAAGGGTTGACCTGGAGGTCAGCTTCTGTTCACTCTTGATGCTGAAGAGCCCTGTAAGGATGGAAGTTTGTTCTGGATTGCTCTGATTCAAGACAGACACTACAGGGCTGTGCCAATGTGCTTATCTGTGGGCATCCTAGAGCAAATAGAGCTTTTGTCCCTACGGCAAACAGAACTTCTGAAAATGCTTTAAATTTTGTTCCTTGGTTTTGCTGAAAAAAAGGTGCCATTTTGTTCCACTGTACCACTTGCTTGGAAGATTAGGACATTTCAAAAGCATAGATATACATGAGGCGCTTAGGGCCATATGCTTGGCAGCTGATCCAGAGATGCTTTCTCATTTGGGATTTGCCTCTGAGGGAATGCTCCTTTGAGAAGGTCTGCTGTTGGCTTTGCGCCTGTGTTGTTCTTACGTACATGTGCTCCTGTATCTAGAAAGCACAGACAATTGAATAATGTGTTCTGCAGTTCTCTTGGGGCACAGTCTTACAATAGGAATTTGCAGAAGTGTTTACCTAACTGGGTTTCAGGTAAATTACTGTTTTCTATCAATTAATATTTTTCTACAGATGTGCATTTAAATTGTTTTTCTTGTGGATTATGAATCTTGTGAATTGTTTCAGTGATGCTTTTAAAAGAACAAATAGATAAAACAAAAATAGTAATTGCTTGTGCCAAGATAGCTGGTTGATGGTTGTTGTTTGTTTGTTTTTTTTTTAAACTCAGCTGAGAGGTAGGCACATATTGCAGAGCTGAAATTTAGGTGCTGTGCTTGGAGCTCAAACACAAATACTGTAATTAAAAATATACATACCATTAAAGCTGGGAAAGTTAAGCTAAGCAATATAACATTACTGAGGTGCTGCAGCTCAGTGCAGTTCTTTACCTGCACTATTGTTTCCACAGTGAGACTCTTAATTGTCCAGGGAAATTCTCTTGAGTCTTGCTGCTTCCTTCTCAAGCTTTCTGAAGATTGTCAGCAAACTAAACCTTGATGTATTGTTGGGCCATGTACAGGGGATCATGTGGTTTGTATTGCTCTCCCTCTAGGAGTTATAACATATGTTCAAAATATGACCTTTTAAAAGTACAGAGATGTTAACAAAGTCCTCTTTTTTTCTTTTCTTTTTCCCTAAAAATGTACTCCCACTTTGTAGCATTCAGTCACTTTGTGTCTGTAGATTTATGAGTGTACTCTTAGAAATGCCATACAGGTACTAGTTGGAGAGCATTAAGTGTTCAGCTTCTGACAATCCAATCCCTCCTGTAAATTTCTTCTCAGGTATGTCCAAAATCACTTTCAGAAGTCCTGTCCAAAGGCTTTTCTATTACTTCTTCATGTGTGCAGTTGCTGAGGTTACTATGGAGGAGAGTTAGGATGGGAATTAATCTTACTGAACTGGGGGAGAGGGTAATTCCCTTGACCGTGTAAGGAAAGGAACCTCAGTGGGGATATATGATCTGCAGTATACAAGAGTACATCAGCTTTGGTGTCCTCACTTTGCATCTTCAGAGCGTGGACCAAAATGTTTCTCTGAAGTGTTGCAGGATTCAGTAATGTCTCGTTACTCTTCAGCATCACCTGAAACACTGTTAAAATTTTTTGCTTTTCAGGAAATTTTAAGCACACCAGCTGGATTGGAGCCAACTAATAACGAACTTCAGTGGAAGGGGTCTAAAAGCTTCCCAGTGATCACAGGAATAGGCAGAGCAGCAGTTGATCTGATGAGGTGATTAAGAATCAAGCATCCATGACAAATAGCTCTTCAGAGGAAGTTAGCTTTTGTGGGAGCAACTTGAGCTGACCCTGAGGTAGGATAATTACACTGAAAAGACATGAATTGCCCAGCACACTTCCATATATTTTAGTTTCTTGCCCTTCTGATTGTAATTAAGTGCCTCTACCAGATCAAAAGCTGTTTTAACTCATTTGGAAATGAAATTACTGTGCCTACTGTGCTGTGTGAAGTTTAGGAAAACCTTAATGAAGCAAATTCTGTCAAGGGAGGCTGCTTTACTACCTCAAGATATTTATTTTAAATGAAACCAGTATGGATTTGTAGTTTAAATTTGTTGCATGTGTTGTGTGGAATCTTTTTGTTGATTCAAATAGGACTGAATATTGAAATGCTGGGAATTTGGGTTTTCTAATCGGACACCTCTCTCTTTACACAGATCCCTGCCACCGGGACTCACCCTAGCAATCTTTTATTCTCATTTAAATTCTAAAGTATTAAACCGTGTTTAGTTCAAGTATACCTACTCATTCTGGATTTGTCAGCATATTTCCAGAGCTGCAGGATTTTGGCTGTATATCTGGCAGAATCATGCACTTCAGACCTAGTTTGGTCCAACAGGGCTTGTGTTAGCAAAATACAGAAACAGTTGCAGTGGCACACACTGTGCATTTGTAAAGCTGCTCACAAGTTTTAGTTTCGCACAACACTTCTTGTGTCTTTCTCATCTAGGCTCTTCTTGGGCTCTGAATTCTAGTAAACGGGAACTCAAAGGCAAACTGACTATATTAAAAAGTAAAAACCAATTAAATTTGTCATATTGGATATAAAATTGCTCTAAGTCAGAATTAGATGTGATATCCCTTGAGCAAAATTTAGTATTAGGCACATATATTTCTTATATTTTAGACTGAACTTTCTTCAAGTTTTGTTCTGATTCATTGAAAACATTGTGGACTTCAATCAGACTTGTTTTCTAGAATTTGATGGGTTTGTATATTAACTCAGCTCTCTTCTCCCTACAGTTTTTGTTTAGACAATAGCCTTGCAATCAAGGCAGGATTATAAACTTCTGATTTATGAAAATCCAGGGAGGGGTAGCTATGTTTATAGAGTTTGTTTGTTTTCTTCAAACAAAAATAGCAGCTTTATTTTTTTAACACCACGTAAGATAAAGACCTTGGTGAAAAAGTTAAAACTGAATTGATGTTAAGATTATTGCTTTAAAATTTTTGAAAGTCAACACTAGAAAAATATATTCTTGAGGTAAATCAAAAGTAAATGTTCACAGCTCCAGAAGTGTAACTCTGCTTTTTGTAGAGTAGAACAGTTTATAAAGCATGGATCTGGACTGAGATCAGGAATTTAAAACACTGGCATTTTGGTCTGCTTTCCTACCTACCTAAGTGAGTGGTGTCAGAAAGCTTTCATCCACAATACATATGCTGCATTACCATTGGGAAGGTTGGTGCGAGTTCCTGCTGTCATTGTTCTTTTCTCCGTTTATTACTTTTTGCTAATGTTTTCCAAAATGTACTTTTAAGTTGTTCAATAGTGACTTGGAAGAGACCTCACTAACATCAACTGTTTGCTTCATTGTCATATTTTCTGTATGTAGTTAATGCTCTTGAATAACTCCTGCAGTATGTTCACCTGTTAATGGCTTGCATTACATGCCACAAGGAAATCTGACTGTCTTGGCTGTGACAAACAATGGCTGCCAGCTCTCCAACAGGACACTTTTAACAAGTAATCCTTGCTGTAAGGACATAACTCATGGCATAGTGGAGACAAAAGTTCAGTTCTGAACAATTCTGTATCCATCCAGGTCAGTTCAAGACGATCTCCCATCCAGCATGTAGTAGTGATATATTAGACTTATGAGCACTGCTCCAAAGATGGATCAGCTTGGCAGTTGACCAGAAACTCGCTTGGCTTGAGGATGTCGTATTTTGATCCTTAGAACCTTGTTTTTTTCTATCACATGGGTGGATCCTCCCCTGTGGAGTACTGGTTCAGTATTTCCCTGGCATCTGTGGAAACCCCAACATCTTCCAAGCTCTGTGACATTTCTATCAGCTTGTTCAATAAAACCTCTTCTCTACCTGGGTGTTCTCCAGAGAGCGGGTGACATTGTAGATGCACATGTGGATAAACCAGCTTCACAGATGCAACAAATCTCAGTTGCATTTGTAGGACCACGGAGTGTATTCTCCAGTAGGAACAACAAACTTTCTTCATTAATTAGCTCTGCTCAGTTGGATTTCAATTTGGCATGGTTTATCCCTGGTGCAGCACCCCACAACTGCAGGCACTACCCCAGCACATGCAGATTTTGTCAGATATCTTTGTGCATTTCTGCAGCAGTTTATGGATATTTGTGTGCGTGCCTTCAGGCAGCAAAAGAAATAATGCATGGAAGTAATCTCTAAAGAACATTGATGACTGTCAAGATGAACGTTTCTACATGAGTAAGTATCAATGAGCCATTTGCCTAGTGCTGATACTGGGAATACTTTTATCGCCACCCCACACTGTGCTGAGCATCGAGCAGGATGCTGCTTTGCTTGTGAAGAAGAGCTAAACTGTTCACCTTTTGGATAATGAATGTGAGCAAGCTCCTTGACCCTTTTTGGTCTCAAAAGTAAGATTTTCAGTTTATAAAAACTGTCTTTTGAACATAACCCATCCTCCATTCCCATTCTCTCTTTCTGCAGCCTTCCTCCTCCATTCTTTATACGCATTCACAAACAAATAGGCAGGTACAGTCACCAAGACCTTTGGGAGACTGCAGTAGAAGATTGTAAGAAGAATGGAAACAACGAAAGTTTATCTTACACCGAAGAAAATTCGATTGTGGCTTTAGTGATACCTCTTGCTAATTTGCAGACATGCTATGTCCTTTTTACTCCATTGTGCTTGGAAAGCTAGTCCAGACAGATGATAAAAACAGTTGACAGATAAAAAAATAAATTGAGATTATATAGGTGAAAGTGGTGGAGGAGGGTGTGTTACTGTGTTCACATTGAATTGCTGTCATTTCTTCTCTCTCAAATGCTCTTTCTTTCCCACATTGAATCATTGTGTTGAATCATTATGTTGTTGCAGGAATAACATTTTAGAAGCTTCAGGTGGTGTTGGGAGAAGGGAGTGACAAGTCTTTTTCAGAGCTGTCCAGTAACCAGAGCTACAGAGTGCATTTCATAGACTCTGAAAATCAGAAATTTTCCACTTAATGTACAACCCTGGGCCACACAGGAACTGTTAAGGAGCTTGGAGATGCATTTTTTTTTCCCCTATATTTTGGAAATGTCAGTGCATTGCTATTCTGTGTGGACGTTGCCCTCACAGTGCAATGAGCTGGCATGCTGCTGCACAGACTTGTGTATTTTCGCAAGGAGGAGGTCCAAAATTACCTCCCACCTATTTAGAGATATAGAAATACATTTTGAAGTTGAATGTTGTACTATTTGCGTTCGCTGGGTGTTGGAAATCTTACTCATTCACACTTGACTGTGCTACTCAAGTGATTGCTCTCTGGAGTGAACCACAGAGGTTAGGGAATCCAGTGCATAAGTACCTGGTTACATGGCTCAAGATTTCCAGTGGAGATTTTTTTTTCTTTTGATGGCTTCTGAAAAAGGGATGGATGTCCTTGCATCCCACTGTTTTCATTATGCACTATTGGCTCTAAAGTGTTGTTAAACACACCTGCTGCAGAGCTTTACTGCAGATGGAATTTGTCTTAGCTTAAACAGGAGTCATTCCTCTGGCTTCTCAAGAATCACATTTCTTTTAAGCTGCAGCAATACTTAATTGTGTAACACAAAACTTCTGTGAACATCACAGTGTAGGTGTCTGGTGATGCACTGGGGAATGACAAGCAGAAGAAAGATTAAGCTTTGGAAATTACCATTAATTTTCTCCTGCATAATTCTTTCATGAAAATTATGTATCATCTGTTACAATTGCCTTTTTGTTACTGGTGGACACCTCGCAGATGAAGAAGTAGTCCAGGAGGTGAATACCTTGTATTCATGACCAGAAATCTTTCCTGACCACTTCCTATAGGTTCTACCCTTTAACACTTGTATTCTGTGTGCAGTGACCTGCTGCTTTGTTCTGTTCTCCTCCCTCATCATCCTGACCCTGTGGGAAGTAGATTGTGCAACCTGGGGCAACGCATTTGGGAGGGGATGAGGGAAAACAGGAATGCTTTGGAGGAAAAATGGGAAGATGATAAAAGTCAGTGAGCAAGTTTTCAGAGGTAACTTCTAATATGGAAGAAGAGAACTGAGAAGATTAAACTTAGCTTCAGAAAATAAAAAGTTGGTATCTGAAACTCATAAATCAATGACATTAAATTCTTTTTGTGTTCAACTTATATAAATTTCCACAGATTCAGAGGCAGGAGATGGAGCATTTGACAGTATCTCTCAGATTAGTCAGTCACGTGTGCTGAAGAACAGAAAGATGTTGCAAATTCTAACAGCACTGCAGCTTGCCCAAGAAATGAGTAACAGGCCTAGAACTTCATTGCATCATCCATCTCTTCTGTCTGCCATTGCCCTGAGAAACGTATTGCTGGAGGTTGAATGTTCTTGTTTGGTTTTTACCCTGAGAGGCTTTGGAAAGCTGTTAGAACTAGCTATTTTGATTCTAGTGGGAGGAGGCACCGTGAACTGCTTGGCACCGTCAGCCTCAGTTGGAGCTCTGTGGAGGGGGAGTTAGTGTTAAACCGTTCTGAATTGCAGCACTTAACTTTACCAAATACAATTATAGCGAAATGCTTTCTAAAGTATCTGATTATATATAACAGTCAGAACTTCTAAATAGAATGGATAAACATACATTAAGAAAGAAAACAAATGCAAGTATCAAGTATATAAATCAGGAGAGGGTGGTGAGCCTAATTATTAACGCTTGCATGAGGTTTTAGTTTTTCTGTTGATACATGGTACTGTATATTTAGGAAGGGAGGCTGAACCTTTGTAACCAAACCCTTTATCAACCAACTGCATTAAGTATGAAACAGATCACTTTTATTGCATTTATATGGTTAATCTGTCTGCCAAATCCAGAGTTTTTCCCAACTCAGTCAGTGGAAGATCAGGGCCTTTTTTCATAATTGCTTTGTTAAACCACTTCACTGAAATTAGCATTTAAATAAGGGCAAATTGAGTAATGAGCTGAATTTCCATGAAAATGTGATAAACTTCAAGTCTGTACAATGTATATAAGCAGCGATAGCTGCAGCTATGTATACCAGAGTGTGATAGCTGCATGAAAGCAGCCAGGGTACAGTTGCCATCTAGGGCAGGGACAGTGTATACGTGTGTGGATATGGCTATCAGGATGGTGAATTTTGATCTTGCTGGCATCTCTAAGTGCAACTATTGGTACAAAATATTAATACATGTTGGGGGCTCTTTTTGGTCTGCTGAAGTGTTTATGTATGTACAGCCTTAATTTGGGATTCACTTTATTCCTTTCAGATGCAACGGTGAATAAAAAAGAAGGAAGGAAGATGGTTTAAGCATTTGGGATTCCTCCAGTGTGCTGTCTTGTGTTATCCTTCCAGATGATGACAGTTGAGTAAGAAAGTGATTTTTATACGTTAGGGTCATTTGGCCAGCTTTTAAGGGAGGACGAGTGCTTAACACACTGTGAGCAAGACTCACCAGAAGGCACCTCAGATTTCACCCACGTACTCCATTCGCTTTTAAAAGAAATCTGGTGCAAGTCATCTTTATCAATGAAAGCCTGCACTCTCAGCTCATCTTCAGTTTTATTGTGGTGGGAAGCCTTTGTCAGCACCTGTTTGTCTACCTTGGATCAGGATAAGGGTGAAGGGACCAACTAGAGACTTCCAGGAGAACTGTATCCTCCAGGAAATGGATATTCAGTTCCCTTTCTGGGTTGCAGCTCTGGTTCTTTGAACTTTGTAAGAGGCATAGGTATTTTCAGCCTTGCAGTGTAGCTTAGGACAGTCAAAAAGGCACAGCCCCTTTAAGAAATAGCTTTTGATCTCTGTCCTTCCCAGATGTTAGAAAGATCTTCATCATATTTAAACGGGGAAGTAGAACACCATACAAAGGAAAATGAATGAAAGTCAGGTAATGTGATGACAAAAGTTAGGGAGAGGAAGTAGATGTAAGTAAGTGCTTGTAAGGGGAGATGGGAAAAAGGATGTGAGGGCTAGAGATGGGGAAGAGATTCTTGATAACGTCCGATGGCCAGAAATTATTAAGTGTCTGAGCATTTGAAGTCCACCCATCACTAGCTTATAACTGATTGGATTGGGGTTAAACTCAATTGACTGCCTTATCATATCACTGTTTTAACTTGGATTATTTTTAAAATCCAGGCTTAGAAGTTATTTGTTCTGTGTTGGTTGGCATAACAGTCTTTGTTTATGTGTTGTGCTGTTGTGCAATCATACATACACATACGTAGTCACTGTACCTACATATTGAAAGTATTTTGGTTGGACTATTTTGCCATTTATTCTTTTAAAGGAGATTGGAAGGATGCAAAGTGAATGTGTGATCACTCATTCTTGATGCTTCAGTAAATTCTGGCTTGGTTAAGCTTTGTACCCATAGAGATGGCAGCAAAAAGCCCTTCCTGGTTTCATTGCATGGGAAATCTGAAAATGGGAACATGCTTCTTATAATGCAATGCTGGAGGTAAAGAAAAACAAAATTATAAGATCCACCATATGACACTACCCATCTCCTACATCACTGGGATTTTTTTTTTTTCCAAGTTTACATCATGGCTGTTGTTCAAAGGCCAAGGGAAATTCATTTATAATGTTTGCTGACTTCAAGCTAGAGACAGTAGCTCATAGTGAAGCAATTGTCCAGTTGGCTAGATTCAAAGTTGTGGGCATATGAAAGTCACGAAAGCTGTTTTTTGTTGTTGTTGTTGTTTTTATTATATTTTGTTTTTATTTTATTTTGTTTTTTGTTTTGTTTAAAGGAATGTATTACTTCATAGTACTACATTTATTAAGAAAATGAATGTGCATTGTTAGTGAAGAGTCAAGATAGGGAAGATAGGACACCAAACACCAGAATTGTTTTCTTGTGAAATTCACAGGTAGTCGCATATTTGTAAAACAATGGCAAATCGAACTTACCCATTTCACTTTTGTTTTATAAATCTCCTAATAGTTCATCCTACCTGTACAATAACACATACAAGTGCAATGGAATAATTAGGCACAGTTCTACCGATCTCAAGTAGAATCCCTCTGAAGAATGCCAGTAAAATGGCTCTTCAGACTCTTATCTCCATGACTCTGGGCCTAAAGAGATGTGAATAGGGCGAGGGTGGAGGTCTAATCGTACGGTTCAGGTTGCAAAATGAGAGTACGATGCCCTTATCGTCATTGGTTTGATTTATTACAGTTTGTTAGATTTCTAGGCCATGTTTACAAGTTTGAATGAAGGATTCTCTTTTAAAATTGAATTAGAAGAGGGGAATTTGTCATGTATGCTTAGAGTTTTACCAGTTCATTAAAAATTGTTTAAACAAAAGCTGGTTTCTGACTCAGGCTGCTAAACCAGCTGTTGTTCTGGTTGAGGCTCTCAAGCTTTTGGTTAGAATCTGTCCCAGTAAAAGAGAGATTTTTATGTTTAAACAATCTCTCTTGGTCCTACAGTGCTGCTAATGGGAGTGAGATTTTCAGGAGCAGATGAAGCAGCTATTTTAGACCCACACCATCGCTATGGTTAAGAAGCCAGATTTTTAGCATTTGATTCCTGTTGTACAGAAACTTGCTATTCCTAGGAGTAGTGTGCTGTGTGCCATGGTGCTGGAGATGTGGAGCAGACCAGAGTGGGGCCACTCTCAGCTGCCTCAGCCCATCAGACAAATGGACAACAATTTCTCCTCCTACCAGAACATTAAGGATTTTGGCTGCAGTGGAGTAAGATTTTAAAGAGATTCTCATTGTGGTGAGACACCTCTGGTCATAGAAGACCTGCATTCAGATTGCAAACTGTGCAAATGCTCAAGAGTTTTGCTCAGCTGACGTAGCAGCCCTGCTCTCTTTTTATGTAATTTCCTCTAGTTTATGTTTTCCTACCAGTTAGTTGACACAGCATCTCTAAACTGCGGTTGCTGAACATTTGTCACTTCAGTTTTCTGAGCCTGCTGCCCTATACATTTATGAAAGGAAGCAGCAGTCTGATTCTCTCAGAGATGAAGACCATGGGACAGCTGTGTGGGTCACACCAAAGGGTTGTGTAGCACAGAATTTAGTCTAGTGATGGCTTTCTGCAGGAGGAAGGAGTCAGGGCTTGTCTGCATAAGGAGCTGGACTACTAGGAAATACAGGTCTTTTTAAAGACCTTCAATTTAAGGACCTAAGAGACTATTTAAAAAGCATGAATAATATGGGGATCAGCTACACTAAACATTTTCAGGTCCGCTTAGTTTTGGACTCCAGATTTTATCATGAGTCTGCTCTCACTCTGATTTTTATGCTACTCTGGCATTGCCATTTTTAGGTGAGATCAAAATTATGCGAGAACATTTCTAAGGGAAAGCAATATCTGATGTTTCTGTTAAAACAAACAAACAAACAAATCAGCTCTTAATGAGAAATAACCCAATGCTTGAGAGATGGCTTTCTCCAAAATTTAAGGAACATCTAAAATCTATGAAAATAACTGTGATTGTGTTCTTTCCCTTTCGTATAGGTACTCATGTGTTTAATTAAAAATAATATTGAAGTCATGGAGTGCTACAGTTTTGATAAGAGCTGATGTGTTAGGCTTTGATACAGTTAGTTTGAAGAAATTCAATTAATAATTAAGGTGTTTGCTAATATCAGTCATGAAGCACATTCAGAGGCAATTACTGCCTTCTACATAAGTGGTTTAGACAAAAACACTTGTATGTCTCTGCTTTAATCCCTTGTTCCATAGACAAAGGAAGTGGTGGGTCTGACTGGGGAGAGAGTGGTGGGAAAGGCGGACCTGAAACCAATGTTAACAGCGTACCTGGTCACCCTGCTGGCACTGCTGCGTATTTCTGCAAGGTTATTTGAGTCTTTCTGCCCCTGTGTGAATGAATGGCATTAAGATTTAGACTGTCTGTAGATTTCATTCCTTTGAAAATAAAGCTCTTTTAAAATGACCTAGAGCCATCCTCAGTGAATGTAAAATGGCACAGTAGCAGTGGAATCAGAGGAGCCATGGCACTTTATGTTATCAGGATCTAACACCTTTGTGTTAGTTAATTTATTCAGTTTTGCACCATGTCATGCACTTAGATTTTTGTCCAGGTGAAGGCTTTCAACACTTTCTCCTCAGTCTGAGCCGAGCAGGCGTTTTGTAAATGCTGTCTTGCTGCTGCTGATCTCCTGCACCACTCACACAATATTTTTTCCCTCTTTTCATCCTTCCCTTGTCCCCACCTCCAGATTTCAAACCTTGTCCATGCTGCATTTGTTGTTCAACCTGAAAATGAGTTTGGGTATTAACAAGGTGCATCCTTAGCAGTTGCACCAGCTTGTCTTTGCTGTGAAGTTAGATGATAGTTAACCCCCTTTGAGCTTTTAGAACTCGATGGGCCAAATTCAGACTGCTGTTCTGCTGGAGCAAGCAGTGCACATGCTGCTGTTAGGACCCCTTACCTAGGCAATAACAAGCAGATATCATCTCTCTGTCTTTTTCTGTGCCACAGTGCTACTGGGTGAGATTTTTTGTAACACAGCAGCATATCACAGAATCACAGAATTGTAGGGGCAGAATTGTAGAATTGTACAGAATTGTAGAGGGGGAGGATCACCTCCCTTGTCCTGCAGGCCATGCTTCTTTTAATGCACCCCAGGATCCCATTGGCCTTCTTGGCCACCAGGGCACACTGCTGGCTCATGGCCAACCTGTCGTCCACCAGAACCCCCAGGTCCTTCTCCTCAGAGCTCCCCTCCAGCAGGTCGTCCCCCAGCCTGTGCTGATACGTGCAGTTGCTCCTTCCCAGGTGCAGGACTCTACACTTGCTCTTGTTAAACCTCATTTGGTTTCTTCAGAATATGAAGAAACAATATGAAACAAAGCTGGATATTTGGAACCCATTTCCTATTGTAGTGGCACATGGCAAGGAGCCCCCCACAGTGGGTACCCACAGGCGTCAGATGGATGTGAAATGTTAACTGCCGATGGGAGGGCCCCAGGAACTGCATTTTCAAAAGTGTATGTTGCATGTACATCCTGCTACTATAAAATACTGAGCTGCATATCTTGTGGCTGCTGGCTAATGAGTCTCTTGACCTCCTGCTGTCATGCTAATGCGACTGCTCACTTGGAACCTTTCTGAGCCAATAAATTACTCCTTTTCTTAATACTCTTTTACAGATTACTCCTATCTCTGTAACAGAGACTACCTATCTCATTAATTTGTAATTTTGCTGAAATACTGAAGCCTTGAAAGTGGCATGTGAACTAAAATACAAATACAGTAGATGTACTGCTGCCAAAAGGCTATATGAAGTCATACCAGTTAAACTATATGTTACTGTAGATTAAGAAATGATTTTATGATTTAGACTCTTGTATTACTTTGATGCTTTGATGGAGTAATGTAAGGGTAAGTGTAACGAAGATGGGGTGTTACGTATGTCATATACCCCTATAAATAATCCACGTGTGCATACATACACACAATATGTAGAATTTACAATATAGGAAGTCTCTCTTGGCAATCAATGAAAGAAACATTGTTTCTTGTCCTTGAGGTTGATATACATGAATAGTATCCCAGGTGAATGTTGATGAATAATTCTTGGTTTTTAGCAAAATGTGCCTTGCATAACAAATACAGTGCAGAGAAGCTGATGAGCATGGGTAACATTTGAAAGGTTTTCAGTTGAATTAAATATTTATAGACATATTTAGGGACTTTACATAAAGGAACTGATCATGCAGTGCTCTATTGCTTTATGAAATCCTTTTGCAAGAATTCTCCATGAAGCCCATGTGACTTCTTGCATAGGTAAAATGTAATTTTGGGAATGTGATGTTTAATGGAGTGCATCATGTAGGTAAGGAAGTCCGGTTTTCATTGTGTTTTGAGGACTGACATAATTTTAACATACAAAGTGATAAAGGGTGACTTTTTTTTTTGTCTAGTACACATTTGTAGATAGCACTTTCCAAAGGAAGTGAATCTTCCTTTTTACCTGGGGAGAAGTGCAGCACGAGGGGAAGGGCAAAGGAGCTTGCCCAGGTCAGTGTGGGGAACCAGCTGCAAAGAAGGTTCACAGTCAGTGTCTGCTAAGCTCTTGTGCTGCCCATGCTGCCCAGGTCACATGGGTGCTGGTGGGCTTAAAGGTTTTTTACAGTAAACCCTTTATCCAGCATAAAAGATTTTGTGAATAATAAGTAGAATACCACTGCATGATTAAAAAACAAAAATAAAACAAACTAAAAAAACACAAGAGTCGTGTAGCACTTCATCACTCACTGTTTTCAGTTTTTATCACTGATGTTTGTTGGGACAGAAAAGAATGAAAGCTTTTCTACTTTTTTTTTTTTTTGCATTCCCCTGGCATTAAGCTGCTTCTCTGTCTAGAGAGAGAGAGACTCTGAACTATCAGAACAAATAAAGAGGGATGATCTACCTGTGTCTCCACAGTTTTTGTTCAATTCCTCTCTCAAGCATTACTAATGGTGTTCTTTTATGTCTTGTAAGCTCTGCTGGACTTAGAGAAATCTATTGTTTTTCCACAATGTTTTAAATAAGTCAGAAAATCTTCTAAGATACTACTTGGAAGTCTTTTTAAGGTAGTTTGCCTTTTGTCTAATTTCAATTGTTTTCTTTTATTAAAGATGAGTAAATTCTACACTGGTAAGAGAAAACATACCTTTACTGTTTTTGCATGGCTCTTCAATTGCAAAGCCCCGAAAGTGAAGGATAAAAGTAATACACAGGGTTAGGGATATGAAAGTGCTCAGTGTCATGTACAATGGGGCCCAGTGCAACCCTGTGCTGAGCTTTCAAAAGAACAAATCAAAGCCTACTCCTGTTCCAGTCTGATCCAGTATCCTTGAAGTAAATTCTCCCACTGACAGGAAAGGAAATTAGGATGGACCCTTTAGGCACATCAGATAAAACTGCAGTCACAAAATCTGAGACATGAGAGAGAATTGGTTTAATGGCACATCTAAATTTCCTTCAATTTCAAAATATGTTACTTTTTAATTTTGTTAGTACTGATTAAAGGCATTTCAACACGCAACTAATATCCTTCCACAGCAAATGAATGATTAAATTTTCGTATGTATTCAAGCTCAGATGGTCGTACATGTCACTAAACTGTGTGACAGCTTGCTTTTGTTTAAAATTACAGTAAATCATAGCAGTTTTTACTACTGGATATAAAACGAAATGTATTGGCCCAGCGTTACTTTTAGCAGAGTAAAAATGAATTCCAGGTACATCATTCTCTGTAGTTTACAGTTATTTTTGCCTAACTACTGGATTATTTGTCAATGTCTGGACATGTTTGTATTATTCCATTAAATTGTTGTAATTCTTCCTTTTCTGGGCTAAATCAACGTACACTGGCCTCTTATTGCTCACAGCACTGTGTCTGATGCAGGAGATGTTTAATGTTGAAATTGCTGACTGTTGGCCATGCTGCCATGGGAAGGGGTGCTTGACTCCCTGCAGCTTCTTTGGATTTCACAGTAAGTTACATACCTGCCTGTTAGTGTACGGTCCTCCTATGGATTTGGGGGCAAGTTTGAGGTTCTGAGGGATAATAGGAAGCAAGCTTTTCTGACATATGTTTAATTCTACTATGTGAAATCTTGATTTTATTGGATGAGTACTTTATAGTACTTAGTTAATAGATGGAGTAAATACCAGTAGCCCAAATAGGCTATCTGTTTTCAGAGATTTCGACTCTCCCCTTGCCTTGCAATCATAACAGGAGAGTCCTCCTCTTAAAACAAAGGAAAGCCACTTCTAATTTAAAGCATCTGTACAAGTGTTCAAGAACAGCTTTTCAATTTTTAAAACATCAAGAATTTGTTGTTTTGATGTTCAGTATTACCTACCTTTGCAGGGAAACTAGGGAATGTCTGGAAATGAGATATGGCAGTAGGTCAGGTACATGCAACTTCATTTTAACTGATTATGGATTTTCTGATAGATGATATTCTGGTATTTAAAGCAAGCCCATAGGTGGATGCGTGTACATGGGTGGGGAGAGGGACAGGGCTATTGAAGGATAGGGGCAGATGCCATTCCCAAGCAAATCATTTTATACCAGCTGACTCTCCTGTTGAACTCATTTAAATGTTCTTGATCAATTCGTGCGCATTTCAATATGTTGAAATTTAAAATTGCTTCCAAGTCAAAAAAAATTTGAAAGCTTCCTCAGAGTATTCAGTTCATTTCATATATTATAACCTGGATGGGAGCAGGGGAGGAGAGGAGAAGGTTCCCTCTTTCTGTTAGTGTAATTCTTATGAGCTACCAGGTTCTCACAAACTGCTGGGATGACAAGCATTAATCAATAAATTGTCTCCATTCGTTGTAATGCTGTAGTCCTGTGCCTGCAAACTGGCAGCTGCCTTTCATCCCTGCATGAAGCTGTTAGCAGCATCCCTGCCTTTGACGCTTGCAGTGACACAAGTTTATTGAGCTTCAGTCAAATGAAATGAAGACACACTTGTGTCACTAACTGACCTCCGCTGCCTTGTCCACTGGGCTAAGTAAAATATCTGTACTACAGCTCTTTTATTGCTGTACATGAATTGAACGAAGGGAGAAGTATTTTCTTATGGCCTGAAATTCAGCTGAAGCCTGATTTAAAGCTGTTCTGTTTTATTTCAGGCTAGTGATAATGCTTTTAATATAAATCTTGGTCTGCAAGGCTTCTTTTTCATTGAAGTATGTTCAAATGTTTGCCCAAATCTGAAAAATAACTCTTTTGTCCGTTTTTTCCTCTCGGTGAATCATTAACCACAGAGGCCTGATTTAATGAAGCATATTAATTTCAGTGGAAATTCAGCATAGGACAAAACACTTTGCTGAATTAAGGTCTCCAGTCTCAGTTTTACGAAAGAGAAGCTGCTAAAGGAACTGGAGTAATGGAGGAAATGGGCCTGTCTCGATGCATTTTCTTCATTGAAACAAGTGTGTTTTTGGCAGTTCTGCAGAATAACTGATACTGTGCTTCTTAAATGATAGAAACATCCTTACAGAGAGATCGATGGCATTGAACGTGCACTGGAGAAGCTATGAATCTTTCTTTTAGTACAGTGGGCACATAAAGTTTCCAGTGCTTGTTGAAATCCTACCGTTTGTTCGAGTAACCTTTGTCGGTCTTGAAGAAAGAAGGAAATCTAGTTACCAGTGGTTAAAAAAACTAGAGTACAATGTTAGCTCTTTGAAGTGGAGTGGAAGAAACTTCTACAAGAAGCTATGGATTAAATTTAGGTGGAAGTTAAAGTAAAAAGGGTATTTTAGCAGAATTAGATGGCTTTTCAAGCTGTTTATGAAAGGCATTTCCAATTACTCTTTCAGAGAAGGGGAAACGGTAGTAAATACCTATTTGATCTGTATCTATAGATTTAGAATAAATACAGAATAAAAGAAAATGCTAATATTGCGGAGTCTGGACTTTGCCAGCTGCATTCTTGGAGCACTGGACATCCTTTCCAGGATGGGGCTTTCCTCCCTCTTTGCCCGGGAGGCTTTCTGCCACAGCACAGTCTCCAAAGGCACTGGGAGGGGTTATGTTTTAGCCGTAATTGCTTTGCATGCTTTGAAGGGTCCATTGTGGGAAAAGGCTTGGGAGAGGCGATGCCTATCTGCCTCATAAGGTGATTAAATCTCCTGTTGTGTGCTCTGCATGGACTGTGGTGTTAATACCAGTGTTTTATTCAGCAGGAGGAATGTTCCAGGCTTCCAGCTTCTGCAGGTCCAGCCTCAAAGCTGTACAGAGTGCAGGTGACGCTCGGTGTTGCTCACTTAACCAAGTTGTTAGGTGACTGCAGGGAGATGAAGCAACTCAGAAACGTAAGGCAGGCCCCAGGTGCCCCCACGATGGGCAGAGGAGCACTGGGTATGGAGCCTGGAGGGGCAGCTTGTTAGTTTGTGCGGCTGGCAAAACACCACGGTGTGCAAGCTTTAACTGCAAGGATTGCAAAGAAATTAAGATCAAAGGCAGCTCCCTTTTCGAGGGTGGGAAATGAACAGGGCTGAGGCAAGGTAGGGGCAAGGATTTATATGCAGAAGGGAACAAAGCTCAGGGCTCTGCGGGGCGGTGGGAGGGGGGCTTCACTGGCAGGCAGCAGCAGAGCACTAGTTTGAGGTGCACAGCACAGAAATGCTTCCAACACTTATTGAAGACTATAGTTAGAGAGATTTTATTTCCAATTTGGGATAATGCTTGCATGCTCCTCCTCTAATGGTTTGTTCAAATCTCTCTGTTTTAGGGGAGGTGTAGTTATTTCTCTCGGCCTAGGAAGAGCTTGATTATTTCTTCCTGGTACAGTGGGGGGCACACTCATATTTACACCTCTGCCTCTTCTCAGCAGCAGTTTAGAACAGCAAATGCAAACAGTGAAGATAAAAGGGTAATTTTTTCCTATTTTTTCATATTAGTGAAGAGGACTGAAGTGCAGATGTAGGAAAAGGGAGAAAAGGGGTAGCCACATGGGGAGAAAGGCAAGAAGCCACAAAGGCTCTTAAGAGCTGTGACCCAACCTTAAACTTAAAGTCTGTTCTTTCAGAATGAGTTGTTTAACACCGATTTATAGCACCCTGGAGGTATTGTAAAGAAGTAAGTATCTGCAGGAGAATCTGGTAAAACATCATGTTCTGGGGCTGCCTGTCTGTTGGGAGCTGAATGCTGCTGACTGGGTGTTACAACTGGAGCTTTCAAAGAGCGTGAGGAAGGCCCTTTCATTTGGGGAGGAAGGGGAACCTAAAGAGGATGTTCTATTGAAAACAGGTAAACTATAAACCTGCAAGGATTAAGGGTTTGTTTTTGTTTGTTTGTTTTTTAAACACTTTACTAGGAAGTATGGGTGAGGTAGTGCAGCACTAGAAAAAGTTCTGCTGCTGCACAAAAATAGCAACAAGATCTACGGGGGACAGAAGTAACGTTTCCCTGGATTCTAGAAAAATGTCTAACTAGCAAAGAAAATGGTTTGTAGAGAATTTGACAAATCACATGGATAATTTTTCAAGAGGAATTGTTTTCTAAGTGAAGAATTTCATTGATGATGAGTAAGTTTTATAGGCGTGATATTTTAATTTTTGGAAATCCTCTCTGTGGAACATGGTTATCTCAGTATATCTTTGTGCCCTCAGACGAGGCTTAACTTGATCTTAGCTCTGATACCATTTAATGAATCATTCACTGTACTCATGTGGCTCAGTAAAAATTGGTAACTGTGCAAGCACAGCTCACAGGACAATCTGGTACCTTGTTACTATGTAATATGCAGTTTTTTACATGTAACCGAATAGTAATACTTAGTTTTACACCTCTATTTGTTAAGGAAAAAAATAAATCTAAATGGGATGAGATGAAAAATAACAACATTTCAGCCCAAAGGACAAAATCCTTACATTTATACAACAGGTCTGTAAATTATTGTCTTGCTGCGGTCTTTCATAAGAAAGGTGTTTTTGGATCTGCTGTTGATTTTAATTGCTCTGAAAACAAATGTATTGTGCCAGCTTCTAGACAGAGCACTTCATCAAAGTGCAACAAAGCCCTCTAGCGCAGTGTATAGATAGTCATTACCTTTGGAGGCTGAGACACCTGTGACCACCTGCTTTCTCTCAGCAATATGCCACAGGGCCTCAGGCTGCTAATTTTGTTTTCAAAATCATCTGCGATTTTTGTTTTATAAGGCTCTCCTCCTAATCTTGTTAATACAGTGCAATTAAGGAGGAGGAATGGAATGAGATTTATTGATAATGCCAGATACTAATATGCAATCAATCCTCTAAACAGGATTGATTGCATATTTAACTTATTTAAATCTCTGTAGTTAAATTCCTCCATACCAAATACCTCTGACTCTGCTTTATCTCTGCTTAATACATTAACAAGCCTTTTTATAAGAACTGGATAACGTTGGGAAAAGCAGTTACCCAAGAGCTAGTGAATTTCTTGCCTGGGTAGCAATCCCACTTTGAAATACATCATGCAAGACTGGGCATCACAAGTATATTGCGGGATTCTCACTGATCTTTTTGTCCACCTTAGGGAAAGAAGGAAGCTTTCCTTTTTGTAGGCCAGCAGATCCTGAACACTGTTCATGTACTGGAAGGGGACGATCTGTATTAACTGCTGGTGTTCCTTCAGCACTAAGTGTTCTGCCGACAGAAATGTCTTGAAGTGTTAAATTAGCTCTAGCTGATTTATGACAGATGATTCTCACGAGTTTAAGAGAGTACTTTGAAATCCAAATTTTATTCTCAGTCCCAACAGGAAAGCCTATTGTGCCAGAGTCATGGCCAGCCAGCAATTTGAGTTCGAAGAAATCTTTTAAACAGACAAAAGGAAGGGACTTTGAGGCTGTGGAATAGCAGAAGGTACCTTCTGGCTTCACAGATGGAGAGGGTGCTGTGAATTTTGAAGTCCACTGTGCCATCAGGGAGACAGGATTGGTGCCCCAAACGTCCCATCTGGTGTTTATGTGCATGCTTCCCCATTGTTGGGCTGTGGTGCGTGTAGTTCTGCTGCAGACAAATCCTTGTTTTCTTAGGCAGAGATGGGAAGAATGCTTAAATTCGTTAAAGTAGAGAGCTCATTCTTGCAAGAATACCGACTTGCATAACCCAGATGGTATGTTTTGCCAGGGTTTTATTCATAAGTGATTACTATTGTGTCTGGATCTCACACTGGTTGGTGCTGAGGTGCTAGGATGAAGCTCTTTTGATTGTTTATCCTTGGCACTGTCTTCCCATCCAGCATATTAGACTAGTGGATCCCAGGGGTGCTCTGATCCATTGGCCTCCATTCCCTCAGTGAGTTTTGTTGCTGGCTTTTACCCCTCGTGGATTCATTACAAGCATTGACTGCCAGGGCTTTGAATGCCCCAGCAGGCACTGAATGGGGGCCTCCCCCTCCGTTCCCCGCTAGAGCCCCATTTCCCTGTGCCTGTTGTGGGTCAGTAGGAGTGAGGAAAGGCAGCCCTCCCAGCCCTGGTGGCCCTAACAGGCCTCGATTGCCCTGAGCAGCCTCCTCCTGCTCCTGCCTGGGGCCCAGCTCAGCTGAGGTGTGGGCCTTCCCTCTCTGCCCCAGCTGTGGTGGAGGTGAGCTTATTTCCAGCCCTTTCTTTCCCCCTGACTTCTGGGTGGATGCTGGACCCGTGCTGTAGTTGACTTTGGTTCCTTTTGTTCCTGACTGGGCTCTCTGGATGCTCACCGTGCCTGGGGCTGCTGGTGGGCGCTGTTACCAGCCCCTAGCTTTGGATACAAGGTTTTAACTCTGAGGGTTGCTGCCCTGTTGGTGAGGGATTTGCCTGTGCTGGGGTCATCCCCAACTCCCATATCAGCTTTTCTGGGGGAACGGACAGCCCTTGCTACTCTTGGACAGCAGTGCAGTGTTTCCAAGCACTGACAGTATGGCTTGCTATGCCAGAAGAGAAGGTAGCCTATTTCTTCTTGACTGGGAGCAGGACTTGGGGAGCAGGTGAGTAGACTGCTTTATTGATGCTATATGTCCAGCTGCTCTTTCTTGGGGCTGAGCAGTGCTGTGGTTTCAGTGCAGTTTGGCAGGGTCTGCCCTGGCTTTGCTCCTAAACCCCAATTTGCAAAGTGCCCCAGAGGGAGGGCCAGCAGACCCTCTGTAGGGCAACAGGAGGGGCATTGCTGAGCAGGAGTGGGGTGCACCAGTGCTTCTGTCCTTCTGTCTCATGCCACCTCCTCTTTTTTACCGCAGGACTGTTGTGGTTTTCTTCAGAATCTGTGTGGTTGTTAATCTTGAGCAGGTTTCTCCCTATTCATTTGGAGAAGCTTTTTCTTCATGGTGACACCCTGTTGTGTTTATTGTCATGTACTATTTGTGGCTCACAGAAGTATGAAACACCCAAGAAAAGGCAAGAGGCTATTCAGTTCTGAGAGTGTCCTTTTCCTTTGCTTTGTTTCCTTCAGGCACCCACCTTCTTCATCTCTAGAAAACATCCTACTGATCTTCTAGACATAGTTGTGTTCTTTGCTTCATGTCTGTCTTTGGGAAGTTATTCTGTATGTAAATTACCCTGTACAAGAAATAATTTACCTTTTACTGTCATCCTTTGCAATTCCCTTATTTTTAGAATGTTTTCTTGCAGGCTTTTTATTTGCCAGATCTTAGAACAATGAGGCTGGGGATGGCTGGCATCCAGTGGCTTTGACAGTGTCAGTTTGATGTGCTCCAAACCATCTGCTCCCTGGACTGGCTCATTCTGGCCAGCATTAATTCCAGCCACAGAGGAGCTTCAGCCCAGTTCTGCAGGGGAGATCAAGGGCACAAGGATAAACCCCAGCAGGGAGTTAGTGTGAAATACAGCAGATACCATTTGAAAAAGCCACCAGAGTGGTCAGCCTGATGCAAAGTGTTGGGTGGAGTGGCTCAGGTGTGTATTTGGCTTGGGATTTAACAGGTTAGGTCTTTGGCCATAGTTATTTTTCCCCCGTGAGATACTCTGAGGTACAGCTTTTTTAAAAAAAAAAGCTGATCAGAAAAATAGGTTGATTTATCACTTTAAAATGAAGACATTGCAGGAGGCTAAAATCCTTGTCACAATTTCCAAAGCATAGGATGACCTTTGTTGTGAAGAACAGATGCTGTCTGTTAAGGGACTGCCTTTTCTTACAAAGCACCTGAAGCTGATGTATATTGGAGACAGGGCCTGATAGCAGTCCTGACTGAGCCTCGGGTGCGACAGCAGAGATGGAGGTTTGAGCTTGAAGCTTCTGTAATCAGCACAAAAGCCTTTGTTGGCTTTATGTCATACTCTATAAAACATGTACAAATGCAGGTGTTTCAGCCTTGGAGCGATAGTGGGCAGTGGTCTGGGTAAAAAAAAAAAATAATAAAAAAATAATAAAAAAAAAAAATGCCAGAACTTTGGCTGCACGGTGTTGCTGTAATTACCAAAGCAATAAAGAAAGTGAGTACTCAAAAATAAAGCAAGTTCAAATAAGGTATTGGACACATGCAGGCAAGAAGAATACAACCTGTGTCAGTACCTTTCTCCTGTATTGAGATCCTTGTGTTTTCCAAATGCTTCTCGAATTTTCAACAGGGTATGTCCGTTGGCTAATTGTTGTTTACTGTATGTGCTTGTGTGACTTGGGCAGGGTATGAATAATACAAAACGCTCTTAGTAATTTGTATAACTTGGTGCTGAATGCAGATACTTCTGGGTGTAGTTCACTTTTTCACTGGGTTGTTTTTCTATTGGCTAAGTTTAGCTCACTATAAAAGCAGTTTAAAGCATAACCACACAGGTATTTTGTGCAGAGTTTGTGCACTGCAAGATAACTCTTACTAGCCTTGTGATACCTTTTACTTGTCACCTCCCCACACCTGCAGAAAATCGGGAGCTTTCCTGGGACAGTGATTACCTATCACAGAATATGAACACATCTTCCTGAGATACTACTCTACTTTGGATGAAATGCAGTAGAAAGGCAAATGAAGCAGAGATAGAGATTTGGGAGGAAATATGTTAATAGTAGAAACTTCTGTAATCTTATACTATATCAGCTACATGCACAATCAACAATTAAGGAGCTATTCATAATTTTCTTACACTTTTTGTTATGATCTTCTCTTTCCCAAGCCTACTTTCAACTACTGCTTTGGAGTTAAGACTGCTGGTTCTCTGATGGGCTCTGTAATACTCAAAGCTTCAACATGTGACTCCTTTCTAACTACGAACTCTTTTCTGATATCCCTTGGGAAGACGTTTCGTCATTTGTATAATGTGAGTGCTGAGTCAGAGGAAAAACAAGTTTGATTTTGGACTCCCAGTTTGATTTTTTTTCTTAGTCCTTGACTTTACTGAGTTACTCTGTTCCCTTTCCTAGTTCAAATTCCAGGTGTGAGTGTTCAGCAGCTGCGTAAATTAGCCTCGAGTATGTGGATACGGGCATCTTTTCCAAAAAGCTTGAGATCACTTTTTCCCGTAAGCATATCAGAACCGTTGGAGGGGAGGAGGGCAGAGATTTTTGAAGCTGAGGACAGCTAATTCAAAGCAATGACAACGTGAGGTAGCATGGGCTAGAATGAGAGGCTGGTTAGTAGGGATGCGGATACAGTCTTGCGTAAGGTGTTGAGACAGAGGGAGTCCGTTGGCAATAAGCCTGAGTGGCAGAGAAGTAATTGACAGATTTGTCTCTCGAGTCCTGTGATGCTTCATGCAAGAATGCTCTTTTAAAAAATATGTATTGGCTGTGAGTGTGCTCCCATAGGGCTAAGGAGGAGGAGAGGAGTGGCAATTTCTGTGGGTGCTTACTGAGAGGAAAATTGTCTTGGCAGTCTCATTCTGTAGTTGGCAAAGTCCACATGCCTTTTCTCCAGGGATGTAGTCCCTTCTTGTTTAGAACTATGCCAAATACAGTATATTTGTTTGCTTTCCAAAATTTGAAGTGGTCTGAAAAAAAATGACAGGAAACAATGCACTATCTTCAATCAATAAATGAAAATAAATTAACTTATATTCAGATATGGGTTGGGATGCTTTGAAGAAGGCAGAGCTTTATTATTCACTTTGGACAAGAACAGAATGAGAACTGATGGCTTTTAGTAAATAAAAAGGCTAAGTCATCAAATCAAACTTTATTTTGAATGTGTTTTGTCAGGTCATTCCAACAGCAAGGCAATTACACACTGCATTGTGTAACTAAAAGATGACTGCTGCTGTTACGCTTTGATACAGGACAGTTGGTAGTACAGAGCAGAATTGTTAAAGTATTTACCTACACTCTGCCATCAGTTAAACTTGAAAAATATTTGCACAGAACTACAGCACCGAGTAAAACTTTCATACTGGTGGAAGGACAGAAAATCTGGTAGACCATTTTTTTTTTTTGGTGTATGTATATATAAATGTATTTATCCAGGTAGGGTGCAGACAAGTTGTTGGGTGAAACTGGCTTCTTCACCTTGCCTGTAGTTGATCTGCAGGAAGCTAACATAAAATGGAAGAAAAGATTGGTATAAGTGGGCAGGCTTTGATGCGGAAGGGAAAGAAAGAAGGCTAGAAAGAAGGGATATGGAAGTTAGGTGTTGATTGTTCATTAGCAGGTTTTCAAGATCCTGGTACATCTGCCTGCAGCTTATCAGGAAAACAAGGGGCAGCCTACACAAGGAGCAGTCTACACCAGGGCAAAGGCAAGATAAGAAGTTAAAGGACATTGTGTAAATCCTACAGAACCGTAAAGGTTAGACAGGTTTGAGAGAAGAAAATATTGCAACCACTGTTTTAAAAATCACTTTTAAAGGGTGCGGAAGGCACATCCAAAACCAGTGCATCCTCAGTAGGCTTTGAAGGACACAGGAGATGTAACAAGGACTTGATATATCTGGTTCTCTGTGTTGTCTCAAGGCCCTGTTGGTAAACACACCTGGGTGCTGGCCTCCCCGTGTGCACATGTGAATCTTGGTGTTTGAGAGAAAATGGGTGAACTAATGTATGTTTTAAAAACAAGTATAATTATAAATTGATTACTTAACTTGATATATGAGCTTATTATTGTTTTGCTACAATATTACATTGTTTTCTGAGGAGGAGCTTGTTGACAACAGAGAAAAGCTTGTTAAGAAAAGGAATTTTCTCAAATTAGGAGGCAGGTGCTAGTGCTCCGTTATCGTCTGGCTGTCTTGTAGTGCTTGTTGTATAAACAGTGCAATAATGAACTCTACATGGCATAGGGGAGTAGCCTGCTGACATCGTTAGTGTTATGGATGTTGGAGAGGGCCAATAATAGGAGGAAGATACAACCATTTTCACTAGACATAATATAGATAAATTGATGAGTATGTAGTTGAAAAAGTTTGTACTTAGTCCTTTTTTGACTCCGGGAACAGCAGCAAGGTAGTTTTGAATACCTTTTGCATTTCTGTAACGATGCTCTGTCAGAGTTCACTAGCAGAGCAAGCTGAGCTGTTTGCTGTGAGCAATTTAGGAAATACCCCTGGGGTTAAATACACATCCTATTCTTCCTGTAGCTTATCTTTTTAACAGGTCAGGTTGTTGTCTGAGAGCAAGTGGGAAGGTAAAGAAGCCTGTATTTTCTTTCTTCATTCCTACTGATCCAAGCTCAGATAAATTACTGCCACTCATAAAGTGAAAAAGTGGTATTCACTGGTGGCAGTCACAGGCATCCTACTCAAATACTGTGTAAATATCAGGCTTTAACATGGTGGAAAGTCAAAATTGGCTGCAGCGACTGGATTTTCTGTAGGTGATCTCTGATCATGGGACTCTAAATATATGAATTATGAAGTGCAAGGTTAAAATAATTGGGGGGGGGGGTGGTAGCTTCTGTGCTCTCTTGTCAGAACTTGAGCTATGTGCTTTCTTACTGTAGTGGTATAAGAATATTTCTGAAATATTTTTATGTAAGATGCAAGGAAGTGTTGATTGCAGTGCTTTGATCTTATTGCACTGGTTTGCACTGAATAAGGATATAGCCCTTGGGTTTCATCTGCCTCTTCTAGCCTCTATCCAGTGTCTTTATTTCATCTATTTTATTTTTTCCCCTCCTGCCCTTCAAGTGTTTGGGGGAATTTCAGAAGTAGGCAGGATGCCACTGCAGGGTAGCCAGAGCCAGTGCTCTGACATTTTTCTCTCCCAGTACAAGCTGAAATGCCTAAATAAAAAACATACTTGCTGTGGGGCCCGAGGCGGCTTGAGGCAGAGAATCACTGAAAATTTGGATTGCCAGATTGCCACTTGGAGAAGTCTGTCTTACTTTTCTCTCCTTAGGAAGTTCAGGCAATGATGGTTGGAATTGGGTGTCTTGGGTGGGATGAATCTAGTTATCTTTGTGTCTTTAAGTCTTTGTTTGCCTCATAAGATCTTGAATTTTGCACAGTCTTATTGAAAATGAAAAAAAAAAAAAAAATCTTATGGGCACTAAACCACCAGGAATAAATAGTACAGGAAGTTGAATGTCGTTTTTTATTCTCCTAGTTGTGGATCATGCCCAGTTCTTACTTGTGCTGTTTTCAGCATGTGTCTTCAGTGAGAATCTTCTGATACACCGAAGCTCTTATATATTTTTTTAAATCCTTATCCCAGTTTGTTCAAAACAAAACAACAAAAAAAACCCTCCTCTGTGATGAAGGTAAATCCCTTCTGCTGTCAAGGCTGGGCTTTCATGAACATGACTGAGTCGTTTTAATCCAAACAGCAAAAATAGCAAAAATAGTTGCCTTTGGGAAGGCCAGCCTCAGAAACTTTCTGTACGGTATAAAGTCCAGGAATATGCGTTAATGGAACTTGGTGTTCACAGGGAAAACCCTGATGAAAGAGTAACCCAGCCTACAATGGGGATATGCTGCTTTAACAGGTTTTTGTTTGAAAAATGAAGCACTGTCAAAGTCCTGTATCTAAATATATCTTATTTCTGGAGAAATACAGGCATATTTCTCCAGAAAACCTCTGCACCCTCTTGGGTGACAAGGACCTGGGCTTTCAACTTCTGAGTCCCTTCTGCGTAGGTGTCCTCGAAGTGATGGATGTTGTGCCACCGCCTCTGCACCGAGCAGCCTGGCACAGAGGCAGGGCTCGCCTGCGTGGCCCGCCACTGCTGTCCCTGCTGCCAAGGCTCAAGTCCTGGCTGGAGCTCCTGGGGTTATCAGGCTCTGGGGTATGGGACTGAGCTCTCCCCTCCTGAAGCTCAGGGCCTTCTCATGCTTTTCCATCTTACAAGTTTTTGGCATCTGAACAGGGTCCCCAGAGCTGGTGTACCACTGCTAACTTTTACTGTATAAACAGAACACTCTACAGAAATTCTTCCAAGTCCTCCTCTTTTGTATGAACAATCTTTAGACACGTGCCGCGGTGAAGATTTCTGAGCCGTGTTGCTTTCTTTGGGTTGCTGCTATCCCTCTCAGCCATGAGTGGTCAAGGTGCTGCGGGCTTGGGGCAGTGTGGTGGCATGGGCCTCCTAAGGGAACAAAATCCTTTGCTTTACATCCTGCAAGCTGCAGGTGCTTTGCTGATGTAAGTAATAGTGTTCTGCTGGAGTCCAAGTAATGTTGATGTCTGCCCCAGGAGAGGATCAATTTTTTGATATATAATCTTTTTCACCTAATAGCTGGGTGTGTTTTTTGTTGCACATAGTCATGTATGCTAGTGGGAGGGGAAAGCAAATGGGACTGGGATTTTTTTTGTTGTTTGATTTATTTTGTTTTTATTTTGGCCATTGCTTTTGTTTTCATTTCTGTTTCTGTTGGAGGCACTTGCAACAGTACTAGTTTAACAGCCTCATGTGAAGGGGTTGTCATTTAGGGAACAGGTCAGGCTGCTGCAGAGTTTGCTTGCATCGGTTATTATTTAGGAGCAGCCATGAACTACCATGCAGACACAGGCAGGCATGGTTCAGTTGGTAGCTTGGCATCATTAGCTATAAAGTATAACACTGGGCTTTGTCTGACAGCTTTAATCAACTTCTGCCTCAAGGTCACCCTTGGCTTCTGAGTTATGGGAGTCCCAAAACCTGTTGTGATTTATTTTGATGAAGGTAAGTCAGTCCGTGTTTTCTGGCAGTTTGGCTGTTCTGTGATCTGTAACTACATTGCTTCTAGTACTAAAAATATGCTCTGGACAAATATGTGTGGATGGACAGCTCGAGTAATAGCAATCCATCTTAGTAAATGGCATCAGTTCTTTTATTGCTTCTTTCAGCTGACTTGTCCCTTCATAAAAGAAGAGGCTCATTACTCCCATAGGAGATTCAGAACAACCATCTTTGTCAGAAAAGCTTAGCTTTCTGGTTCAACACTTTTATGGTTTGGGATGTGAGAAAGGGGTTTGTAAAGGTGCTTGGGCAGCTCTAGTCAGAGCAGGGAGAGGGAGCCAGGTGCCCAACAGCGCAGCAGCTTCTAGGTCTAATGGCTGCAAAATTCCAACCCTTTTATTTGTTGTGCTCCTGTTTCCAGATGCACATACAGTGGGGATCAGGAGGACGCCTTGCAAGGTCAGCATGTATGCCCTAGGAATGGTATGTGACTTGTGTCAGAAGGATTACCACGTGCTACTTCGTGGATACTGTGGTGAAAATCTATGGAGTGTTATAAGTAGGTTACAGTTGTGGTATATGGATAAAACTTAAGTTTACCCTATATTTGCAGTTGTGATGTAACTGAATATCAGGGTTGTGCCTGTTTTGACACCCAGCGTGCTTAATGAATAATTTCCTGTTTGGTCCAGGAGCCCTGAAGCTAATCTCTGCATAGAGGATGTGCCTGACTGCCTGCAGACAAGGTGGTTGACTGAGCTCCTAGCCAGCCACATGGCAAAGCAGCAGACAGGAGCTTTGCAGGCAGGACTTCCAGACAGGACCACAGACTCTCTCAAGTGGCTTCTGCTGTGCACGGACCAACCAGTAGATGTTGTTGGGATGCGCTGGTTCACTCCCTGAGCAGGGAAGCTCGGAGCTTCTGGTGGTTCCCCCAATGGCATCTGCTGTAGGCAAAGGAGCTTACCAAGCTGTGTGCAGACAAGTTTAAATATTCCGGCAAAACTGGTCCATAGGAGCGGTCATGTAGAGCAGTCAATTAAGATGGTTAAGATACATTTTGTACATAATATAAGGTAATCAATAGAAATGGATCGTGGTCACAAAGGTGTGCCAGAATTGTCCACAATTCTTTGAGGAGTCTTGTCTGATCCAGCTGAAGGCATCTTTGCAAGGACACTTGCAGTGGACGCTCACTTCTGTCACTAGCTGGACAGCAACTGTCCATCCTGTTCAAGAGATTTGATTCTATAAATACACATGACCCAAGTGAAAGATGCTGATGTGTTAGGTCTTTTAAGCAAACACTCTTGTCTGTGTCTAGGGAACAGCATCCGTGCAGCACAAGTACGATGCTTCCACTGGTTTGCTGCTAGCATCTCCCCTTTATTGACTGTTCTTCAGTGAGCTGGAATGAAATTTATTAGTGTTGGTGAAAGATGTTGGTGGCTGTGAAAAGTGATGAGAACCAAGTTTTTCTGAAATCAAAGTCCGTGTTAGCTGGTATAGTAATACCCCCGTAGTAACGTGGGCCATGAAATGACAAGAGCAGAACGCCTGGCACGGACACAAGTGCTGTTACAGCTACAACTTTCCATCTTCCTAAAAGAGATGCAAGCCCTTAAAAACTACCTGGGGAGCTTGGTCTTTAAGTAGTAAGTATAGATTACGGCTTAGAAAATCCTTCAAATATACTTTCTTTGCATTGCTCTTCCTTAGGAAAAGCCCCTCATAGAAACCATGCGTTTATTTATAAATCAATTTTTCAGCTAATGATATTTAGCTAATTCAGAGGCTGTTGAGGATTTGAATGAAGTCAGGTTATCTGTGACTGTCAGAGAACATGTGCAGGGTATTTGCTTTAAGAAGGTGAGCCTGAAAGGAAAGACATCATCGTTGAGGTGATGCAGGAAGACTTCCACCTTTCTCCCACTATGTATGTTGGCTAAGCTAAAAAGATGTATTGTTGCTTTCTGTTCGAATATTCAATATATTCAGTGCTTTGTCAACTGGCAGCCAGACAAACTACTGTTTTATTGAAAGCAGGTGAAAGCCCACTTCAGGTAAGTGAAACTTTAGATTATTTCTGCCATAGCGATGGCCAGCATGTCTCCCAGATGTTACCAAAATGCCTCAGGTTAGAAAAGTAAAACTGAAGCAGAGGGTGCCTTCTTCCAGAAGTGATTCTGCTTATTGTGCACGCTGAGCTTGTCAGTCCCATAGCTTCTCAGTTGATTTCTGTTGTCAACCTGAAGTGGCTCTTCTGAGGCACTGCTGCTTTTTTCTGCCTGGGCCCTTCAGCTGAAGTATTCCATCTTTTTTTCTGGACTCCTACGTACAAGTAAAGAAGCAGTAGAATTTTTACTTTTATCTAACAGCCATGAGCCAGAGCAACAGGCTCACTTTTACAGACAAATATGACTGCCTTTGTTGGGGGAAGGAAGGGAGAAATAACTCTAAATTTTTTTTAGGGTTTTTCAATTAAAAAAAAAAAAATGGGGGTTGGGTTCAGATCGATCCACAGACTACAGCATAGCCAAGGTGGGGTGGAGACTTTCAAGACCATGGGCAAGAATTAGGTCTTTGCACTTCTTGGAGTGTTCCTTTCTGCTCCTTACAATCTGACAATCACCTTCTGGATAGACACCAGCTCCTCTGTAGCACTTGGCTGTCTCTGCCATCGCTGTAGATATTTGGCATTATGATTGGAGAGTCAGTGCTTGTTCTGAATGTACAGAGGATTCCTGAGTTGTGAAGCTGTTAGTTTTTCCCCTGGTAGATGGCTGATGCATTGCAGTGTATTGCATGGTACCTCGGAGTGGGTGCTGTGTATTTGCCAAAGGGGTAGCTCCTACTTCAGCAATGCTGCATACAGATATTGATGCAGTAAATTAACACATACCTATACAGAAGTTTCTTGGCAAACTAAAACTAACACTTTTCTCTAAGCAGCATTTTATTGTCCAACTTTTAATAAAGTCTTGCAAAGCAGCAGTAAAGCTGAATATGAAGGCATTACCTTTCACCAGGATATCAAATATGTAAGGGACAAATTACAACTAGTCTAATAATTCAGTTTGTCAGTTAGGTTATACTGTAACAATACATGCATATGAACCATTCATATATGATATTGTAGCTGTAAATTAAGCTATGTTTAATCTTCAAGCACCAATGGGAGATTTTTCCCGTCTCAACTGTCCTGAATATGCAGAGGAGCTTGGTCCAATTAATTTCTGCAGCATAAGAATTATGAAGGCTCCTACTACAGCTTTTTAAATAGATTTCACTAGTGATTAGAGCTTCTGGACACAGTGCCTTGAAGAATCCCTGTGGCAGTATCTGAAAAGAAACATCAGTGTCATGTTCTTTCTATTTTTAATGCACTTCACTATGGAAACAGATTTACGTTTCTCTGCTGTGTGTGTCTGTCCATCTCCCTAGTAATTTTGAACTGTTGGATGATATCAATCAAATGTGGCAGAGAGGCAAAGGTCTTCAAGCTAATTAGCTTCCTGCAAGTTTTTGTGAAAGTTACTGTCTGGATAGAAAGAGGAGATCCCACTTATGCTTTCAGAAACCTAGTCTGCAACACGCATTTAACCTTTCTTACATAGCAAGAATTTACAGTGGGGTTAATTTGCCTTTTGTTTAGTAAATGTGGGTAAGACTTGAGCTAGAGTAAGTTGAACCTGTCCCATCGTCTCTGACAGCTGCAGGACTGTATGCTTATGCTGAAGGAGCTTGGAGCCTGGGCAGGAAGAGCACCGTGACTTTGCTCTCTGCCAGTGGTAATGGATGTAGAGTGAGTTCTACGTTGAAATGATGATTTTTGATCCAAGCTGTCATTTCTAAGCTACTTGTGCTCTGTAGAATGTGATCTTGGTACAACAACCCACCTAGGCTGATTAGGGCTACTAACGGTGTGCATGGAGTGATGTGGGGCGGTTAAGACAATTTTCTTTCTTTTGTTGCTAAATTTTGGGCTGTGAGCTTGTGTACCTCTGTGACGTTGGGTTCTGCGATGGACACCTATGCTTATGTCCATGTGTATTCCCTTCTGCACCTAATGCCCATTGAATTGTTTCAGACTGTCTAAAACTGCTAAAATCATGGTTTACAATTGAGGTCTCTGGTCTCATCGCCGCACCCCCTCACCCCCATACACACTTCTGACCTTATTCCGTGGCCCAAGAGAATGGGTTTCCCACCCAGTTTTTCCTACATACTGTGCCTATATCCACATGTAAACCATGGGATGGCTTTAAGAATGGTTAATCTTACCCTTTTGGATTATTTATCATTTAACTCTTGATTAGCCTAACTGCTGTTTGTAATGCTGGTAATTTGATTTGTTTTAAATGGAAGCCCCAGGATTGCAAGACGGATGGTCTTAAATTGGCTGTTTTTACAAGCATCTCCTGGATTCCCATTTTCCCTTAGTGGTTTACTTACCTTTTGTACAAGCTGAGTAAGAGAATGCATAACAGCAAGCACATCAGGAGTGCGGTGCTCCTATTCACCTTGTCTAACAGTACAGGAATAAGGGAGTGCTTGCTGATGCTGATGAGAAGAAACATGCTCAAAAGGTGTTTGGGAAATGCTTATCATGACAGATAAACAGTGTGGAGCATTCGCTGTCATGGGAAATCATTAGAGCAAACAGTGAGGCAGGACTCAATGTCTTAGATACCAATAGCTGTAGAGTAATGTAACATTAGTAGCTGCAGCAGACAAGTGAAAAGTTACTACAGAGAGAATATCAATAGCAGAACTACTTTGGAGGATGTCCTTGAGTAGCTTAGGATCAGATGCTTTGGGGGAGGTGGGAGGTGAAGGGGTAGTGGAGGGAGAGCATGATCACCTGCCAGCCGGGATTTGTGCCACTTCTTTCTCTGACAAACACTTCCCCAGCTCCCGATGGAATGACTGCCTCAAGTAAGGAGTTCTTGAGAGCAAGTTTAAAAGAGCTGGGTAGCAAGGAGCCCTTTTCCTTTGAAAATCATTAATTACTATGCTCCTTTCTCTGTGTTTTTTTTGTTTGTTTGTTTGTTTTGTGTGTGTGTGTGTGTATGTGTTTAGTAGGCAGGTACCCTTCAGGTACCCTTCAGAAAGGTAGCATTTGGCTTTGGCACAGCAGGAGCAGTGTTTTATTCTAAATGAGCATCTTTCAAGTTGAGACCTTGTCTTTGAATGCTAGCTTGAAAACTTCATGTCTGTTCTTCCACCGTAAGGCAGACTTTCTTAGAGTATAATGTGATTCTGGGTGGGCTGGCTGACAAATTTTGTTTGCTTTGTGTTTACTCTGAAATTAACTTCCAGTAGATTTGGAGTAGGGGGAGTGGGTGGGAAGGAAGAGAAATGCTTCTCTGCTGTTCTTCCCAAGTGCTATTTAAAACAATAAATTGCGCTCTCTTGGAAGCAGAACTGGATCTAATGTCTGAAGACACAGCAGTGATGGCAGAACATGCAAGAAGATTAATTATCCTTTAATATGTAAGACTTGCATACCTAATCTTTTGCCCTTGATGCTATCAGTTACTCTGAAGGATAGTATCTCTGAAGTCCTCGTCTAGGCTTTGTTGTAGAAAAATGAAACAGCAGTGTGGTGCATATTTAAACGTGACATAGCAGGCGAGGAAAGAAAGTGATCTGTCTTTTGATCAAAGATGAAATAGCTCCTAAACAAACAAGTGGAAAATTGGGTCAGCTATCTCCAAATACAAAATATTTTGAAAAATTGAGACAAAAGCATTAGGCTCATGTTTGAATATGGCTACTCAAAGTAATCATCTTTAAACTGTCACTAGGGGGACTTTGAAGATACCTGACTTTCAGAGTCTGCACATCTGTGCGTCTCCATGAAGTCTGCCTTTCAGGAATGAAGACAAGGGTTTTGCACATTCCTCACAGGTAAAAGTTTTATTTTTATTTTTTTAATCCTTCTGCCTTATGAAGCAAACTGTCTGGAACTATAAGCAGAGTATTTCACCATTTCTGGTGGGATCCTTGGAGGAGTCAGTTGAAATAATTTATGTGTCTGTGCCATATGTCCCTTGCTATTTTATCTGGGTTGTGTTACAATGTTAGAAGTCATGCCTGAGGTGGAATGTGGGATTTAATGCTTTTCTGCTGTGTCTTGGAGTATTTCTATGGCAAGCATAAAGAGATAAGGTGAGTGCTTAGGAAATTAGGTAAATGAATTTACTCCAAAACCTCAGTGGGGGCCCATGCCTTGATTCTGCAATGAAATTCCCCCCGCAGAGCTCATGGCAGAATTGGGGCCTGTGCTTTCATGAAATGCTCTATTGTTATTGGGAGGATGTCTTCAAAAAGTCTCTACATATACTGGATGGCTCTTTAAAATAATTGGTTGAATATTAATTTCTGTGGTTCAGTGTAATTATATTAATTATGGGGAACTCATTAGGCACTAATGTAAATATTAGAACCTCTTCTCTAACATTCACTGTAATTTAATGCTAATTCACAGAACTGTTATTAAACTGTTAATAGCCAGGACTGCAATCCACTGAAGTACATGCAATTGGTAACACATTTCAGGTGGTGAGCAACATTTATTATAGTCCACATACATGCTTTTGAACTTACAGTTGTGAGCTGTCTTCAGGCTCACTGTCACAAGTTAGAGAAGGTTTAGAGTAAACTGTCAAAGATTCTTGGGGTAATAACTAACTTGGCCTCTCCGGTTCTCATAACTGCAATAAACATGTAGTTCTATGGCTAAAATGCTGCATAAGTTTGTATCTCATGTAATCTGTTTGAAAGTTGAGGTGATTGTATCTCTTCCTTAATTCTTAAATTTACTATGTTAAAAAAGGCACTTCCCCAGTCTTTCGTTTATTTTGTATCCATGCACTTTAGGTTTCCTTGGCATAAGGGCTGCTAACATTGAGGTTGTTTCTGTCCACATACACAGCTTGTGGTCATCTGGCACAGCTTGCGTTTATGTGATAAAGCGGGTGCAAGAGGGGAGTGACCTCTTTTTCATGAGTTGTTTTACATGAAATATTCACAGCTGTTATTTTGTTAGTCAAGGGGCAAAAAGGTAGAAATGAAGTCAGTCTGAAATAACTGGGTGATGGCCAGTGAATTCCAGGCTTTGGAAAATGCTATATTTTAGCATACAGCGTTCTTTTCTGAAGTGACAAAAACACAAACCAAAAGAAGTGCTGACGTGAGGTTTGGCTGGCATGTAGGTGTCTAAAATTGGTGTCCGGAAGGAGTCCATTTAGCTGCTGTCAAAGCTCTGGAAAGGGGTATTAATTTAAAAATAAAAATTAAAAAAAAGTCTTGGATACCTGGCAGAGTGGTAGGCCTGGGGCTTGCCCAGCCATGCCAGGCCTGGGGGGCTGCACCCTTCTGCAGAGGGAGCGGGAGTCGAGCGCTTGTCCCCTGCAGTGCCCACCCCGCTCCCTGGGGTGGGCACTGGCAGGGGGAGGCCACTCACAGGGCCAGGTTGTGGATCCTGCTTCTGCAGTTTGGTGATGCTTTTTTTTGTTTGTTTGTTTTTGTTTTTACATTTGGCTGAGAGAAGCAGGGGGACCCAAACTGCACTGCCTTTTCCACCTGAGAGGTTAAATTCATATTCCCTGTTGTCCTGTGCAGTGCTGAAGCCCTGGGACTGTGGGCACTTGGGGCTGGAAGCGTTCCTACTCGTCCCATTGAACAATTTAGAGAAAATGGTCAACGTGGATGAAAGGAAACATGTTCTTTACAGTCCAGTAAGGCCCAAAATGTTAGAGGCCTGTTTTTTGCAGTCATCACTTCAGAGTAATTTATATACTTTCTGAAATGCATTTTGGATAAAATTCTTCCCCCAACCCGCTCAGGTCTAGGGATTTCAGGGCCTGGCCTCCCAACCCTGAGGCGTACAGTGGAAAGGAGCCTCCTCTGCAGCTTTGCAAGGAGCAAGGGAAAGGCCTCGTGGCCTGCCTTCCAGAGAGCAGGACAGTGCGTTCCCAGTGCAAAGAGGCTTTCTTTCCTCCCTGACTGTGGGTGTCGGAAGGGAACATGGTTTGATTTTCATGCTGGCTGCTAGCATCTTCCTTTGCAGCTAGCTGAAGACATTGAATAGCAAGTATGCTGTGCCAGGCGGCACTTCACTTGAGTGTCTTGAGCTGGGCTGGAAGCAGCCTGCATGCTATCTCTGCCCCAGCAACGTATCAAGAGTGTAGGTATGGTTCTCACAATCATGCTTTCTCTTCCATGGCCAGATGCCTAAAAGGTCACTGATGCTGAATCTAGCTCATAGAAACTTTATTCTGAATTAATAAACTGTATTGCTCTCAACACTTTTTTCTCCTTTTCAAAAAGAAAGGCACAATGCACCATGCAAAGTAACAGCCTTGATGTTTTAGTAAACATAGAATTGATGGATCAGCATTTTAAGACCACTTTTTTTTTTTAATCTTATTTCATTATATGATTGGTTCAGAGTAACTTTACATGCTGTCTTTAACAGCACCATCTAGTGGCTCTAAGGTAATGTTAACATTAATCATGTCTAAAACTGTTTCTTAAAATATTACAGGATATGCTATGTTTGGTTTATTGTATTACAAATACCAAAGGAGGCACATGATTTCTATATGGGTAAATATGGCATAAAACCACAGACCTTGACAAAATCATGTTGCTGAACTCCCACACGTTCTGAGTATGTGTGGCAGACTAGTGCAGAATCCAGGGTTGTATGTGCATAAATATTTAATCTGTTTAAATATTTGAATACTCTAGAAGAGGGATATTTCCTCATTCCTGTAATATGTTTTAAGAATCCTAGTTGCCATGCAAAATTTTCTCTTAAAGATTATTCTGTGCTTGCTTCTAATCCCTTGGCATGTATGTAGAGTCAGGAGAGATCAGTGAAGTCATTCACTGGAAGAACAGTCTTCTGAACAGCATGAGGAATTTAAAATATTATTGAAGGCTTAGGAGTGTGAACTTTCATTTTTATTTATTCTGTCTCAGCAAACAGAAAAGATTGATATTTCAGCAGTGAATGAGTGGGTCAAAATACCTTCCATGTTCAACCAGGGAAGCTTCAAAACTTAACCAAAGGTGGGCTCTCTCTGTTAAAAGTCTTTGCACAGAGCACAGTACTAATGAAGAGTTTGTGGAGTGATGCACGATGACCTTAGGAGTACCGCTAGAATTCCTGTGCAGGAGTTTCTGAGTGGGCAAAGTATCCTGCTTGTCCTTCCTTCCCTTCCCCAGCTGGCATCCAGTAGGAGCAGCAGCATTCACAATGTGCTGCTTTTCATTAGTAACAAGTGAAAGGCATTAAGTGTAAGGCTAGGCAGAGATAGGGAGCTCTGTTTTCATTGTAGTAACAGCTGATGATTCAACATCAGCTCTTCCTTATAATGTTGCAGCATCTGAGCTATCTAGAAAATCCAGTTCCCTCAGTGTTAGGTGATCCCTTTGGCTAAACATGTTGTTTACATGCATTTACATTTGTTTACGACAAGCCTTGACATCAACAATTTAGCATTGGCTTTACCGAGTAGAAACAGAACTTTTCTTGTTAAGGCATTCTGCAGGATGATTGCAGATGGAGGACAAATCTCTCTAGAGAAGAGTTTTCGGTGTTTTCCATTTGATTTGTCCTCTGGTTGCATGGAATAAAAATCACATGGAAAATATGAAGCTGAAGCAATTGTACTGCAGGCTATTTATTTCTAAGCAATATAGATTACTTAAAAAAAAAAAAAAAAAGAAAAGGAAAAGAGGGGGAAAAATGCAAAATAAGAAATCCATTTGGAAATGTATTGGAAAAACCTAAATTAAGAGATTGTAGGGTGCAGTTTGACATAACAGGAGGCAAGGTGCTGGCCTGGCTGACTCAAAAGTTGTGTGCTCTCTAGCTAACTGGGGCTAGTAGGCATGGTTGGCCAGGTCACTGTTATTTCTTCTATGCCTCTTCTTGCCTTCCCCACACTGTCCGTTTGAGTTGTGAGCTCTTGACAACAGATTTTTGTCAGTCTGTTCCTTACTTTGCATGACCTGATACTGTAGTGAGCATAATGAACTGCAGCCTCAGCAGATGCATGTCCCCCCAGCTCTCCTCACTGCTGTGGAGCGTGGTGTATTTGCAGCAGCTTGGAAGGTAGCACCCTTGTGTGGGAGAACTTGGAGTCATAGCAAATGTGGTCTGTGTTTTTCCACAGAAATGGTACCTGTTTTGTGTATTTCCACTGAGCTTTCTGCTTCATATCTGGAATGAAAGTGAAATAGCAAGTGATGAAAATAGGGATAAAAATGATGAGAATTTATGCATATAATAATCATCTCCAGTTATTAAGGCTTTGCCGTACCCTCTTTCAGAGATATTTATATGAGTCAGTGAGATCTGATGACTTGCTCAAGGTCACAGAGCAAGTTTGTGGCAGAGACAGAAATAGAAATTGCATCTTGAATGTCAGTACAGTATCATATTCACAGGCTTTCATTTGTACAGCCTTGAAAACACTGTTGTGCTGGATGATGCAACAAGGCCACAGGCTATGAAGAAAGATGGAGGAACCCAGAAATAAGTACTGGGTTTTAAAAAATCTGCTTTTCCCTCTTTCTTCAGCTTTAGGCTGGCGTAACTTTGTTAACTTGAGTAAAACTAAGGTTACACAGAATTACAGAAACAGTAGTGAACTGTTTCTGTGATTCTTCATGTCTTGATAAAGAAACTGGCAAACACTTTCCCCAGGCAACCTTGATATAATCATCCTCACTAACTGGTGACGGGTAGGACATGTGCAGAGCTGGGCCTACTTCACTTCTAAGAGTAGGGAAGTAAAGTTTGTCCTGTGAGCATTGAGGGAACTGCTGCTGTGGTACCAGTGTTTGGAGCTGCCCTATTACTGTGTGAAAACTCTACTTGCTTTCGGCCCTGTCACAGTGACGTAAGTTTTACTTTCCTGAGCAAGAAAGCTACATCTGACTTAGTGCTGAATAGTGTACAAGCCTGGTTCAAAATGTTAGTCCAAGAGCTACTCTGGGGCAGCAGAAATAATGCAAATAGTTCCAGGATCCTTGCAGGAGAAACAGAAGCCAAATAATCTACCACAGCCATGCTCAGCTTCAAGAGACATGTGGAAATGGAGAAGTAGCTCATGCCAGTTTGTTAAAAGGAAGCTGAAAGTTATAGGTAGCATGAATACTACACTGGAGGCAGAGGGTAAATGTTTCCCACTTACTGAGAAATCGTTCAGAAAGGACAGAAAAAGATGTGTGATTGCTTAATAGCAGCATTGATGGTTGCTGTTGAAAGCAAGAAAGAGTCCTCTTAAAGCCTAAAGCTTTATCTAAATAAGGAAAATACAAAAGGTTTATAAAGTCTCTCAGGTTAAATAAGGTGTAATAAGATGAACTGTAAAAAGAGTTGGGGGACCACTTGTAAAAAGGCATCAAAACTAGTAAAAGATAGATCTTCAAAAACAGCAGCACTGGGGAGTATGCCAGAATAATCTGTAGAGCTAGTAAATTCATTCTTTGCATCTGTTGCTCATTGGGAAGAAATGGTAGTTCCCATGATGGAATTCTTTCTGATGAATTCTTCTTTAAGAAACGTCTTTCAAATTTAAGAATTTGTAGGGGAATTTGTATACCTAATAGAAAAAGTTGCTAAGCGGTTTGTTAATTAACCCCAACTTTCTGAAGGAATACAGGAATGAGATAGCAAGACTAACCAAGACGTGGTGTTGCATGAGTGTACTTGTACCTGAGGACTGAAAGATGGCAAATTTGATCTGACTTTCTTAAAAGGTGGTAGAGGAAACCACAGGCTGATGAGCCTGAGATATGTAAAAGGAAAAATTGTTAGTCATAGTATATTGGAAGAAAAAATTAAAAAATGGCGGCTACAGGGATGAACTTCTGGCAAAGTCAGGAGTTAGCCTGGCTTCTGCAAAGAAAAGTCGGACCTCAAAATGTTGGAGCCTTTCTAATGAGTTAGCAGATGTATCTGTTCTGGGACCTGTGGTGGTGTGCATATGCATAAACGATCTGTTAAGAGTTGGAATTCTTGATGTCATTCATTACTGTACGGAATAACTTTGAATTATTAATGGGGACTGAAGATTTGTTTTAAGAATGTAATGAAACTGAGTGACTGTGCAGTAAAATACAAATGAAAAGTGGTGTAGGTAAAATGTATATGGAGGAGGAGTGAATCTGAGAGAGTGATGGGTGGACTCTGAGCTGGTTCTTGAGTAAGCTCTTGGGTTGTGATATAAATGCCATCTCAGTGTTCAGGAGTGGTCCTACAGGTATGTCAGATATTAGAATTATTAGGGCAATAATGGAGAGCAAATTTGACGTGGCATTACATTCTCTATATGCTAGTTCTAAAGCAGAACTGTCTCCTGAATACCAGTATGCAGGTAGGAGTCTGTGGCTCCCCAGTCTGCCCTGTTGATACTAAAACTGAGTGAAGGGGAGAGAAGCAGTGGGGCTGATTCAAAACCTGAAAAGGGCCTTATGAAATAAATTAATAATGAGCCTAGAGCTCTTCAGCATGGGAAGGAGGCCACAGAGGTAAGTGGTGATAGAGGCCTATAAAGGTGTGTGCTATGGAGAGAGCAGGTAGAGATAGATCTCTCTAATTCAGTGCAAGAACTGGGGAGCATTAAGCTGGCAGGAGACTGGTTGAGGGTAAGTGTTGCTTTTTGTATGACCCAGTCTTCCGTTCCTTCCAGGTTACATCGTTTTGGCCACAGTCGTGGGCAGCACGCAGTGGCCTGTGTGGATATTTGTATCTCCTGCTGTAGTTGTCTCGTGTGGCTTGATGTCATTTGGGAAACTTGAGCAAGTACTAATGCAACTGTTAACTGCAGGGCTGGCCTCCCATCCGCATGTCGGCTCGTTGTCATTAGTGCTAATTCAGGGTCAGAAATCAAGCAGATGAGAGTCGACAGCTGCTTATCCTGACCAAGCTGCTTGTGTTCAGTTTCTAGGAGTAAATGTATTTTGTCATTACTTCAGAGCCACTGCTTGTGCGGGGAGCAGTGGGAAGGTTTGCGAGCATTTCCACAGCCACATGTGAATAGCTGCACCCCCGGCCCAGACAGGCAGAAATCCAGGCTGTGTCTGCAGTCTTGCTGGGGAACAGTGATACAGTGGCAGGAAATTGTAGCCCTGAGCAATGAAGCGGGAATGTTGTGTTTTGGTTTGCAGCGAGCTGTGTTTTGGTTTCAGCAGTATATTGAAAATCAAAATGTTGTACGTAATTCTAAAAGACTACAGAAGCCAAAAGATAAAAGCAAGAGCATCCCATGTGTTTTTACAACATTAAAACAACTACAACTAAAGCTGGACCACTGCCAGCCTTTATCAAAAGGCTATGTTTTTTGCATTCCAAGCAAAAAAGGACAAAATGACAAAGAACATACCAACCCTTTATATACAACTAGAGGAGATGAAAAATCTCCAAAACTATTGAAATTTTTCTTTGAAGAGTCTTTTCATGTTACATTCAGAGATGAAAGCTGAGAGTTGGTGCAGGTACAGACCTAATGGGTTAAGCGACTAGTGAGAGCATGTGTCAGCACATGAAAGTTGCTAGGAATGGTGTGTTTATCTGAAGGAAATGCTGTTCCTTGTAAAGAGTGATTCAATGGAAAATGTTTTGGGGAATGGGTGAGTTTTATTTGTCCTGAAAAACCTGAGAAGTTTTGCATTCCTGAGCGCCTGGCTGTCACTGTTGACTTAGATATGGGTAACTTAGTTTTTAGGATTCAGAGGTGTGCAATTGGACTGTGTTTTTGATATCCTTCAGTACCCTGCTGGTGTTCCCTTCACCAAAAGATGTGCGGGTAAGATGGATTGTGTGGCCTCTGGTTAGGACACAAGACTGATCTTAACACACTTTTCAGAGTTGGACCTAAGAACTGTAATCATACGTGATTCAAATTTTCACAGGTGTAGTCACGGTACCAACTAGTTGTATGTGCTGCCAGTGCTGTTCAAGAAGCCTGTTGGATCTGTAGCAGTTGTTTAGGCTTTATGGTGTTGGTAGCATACATGGAGGAGATCGGTATTGGCTGAACACTTGTGAGCAGAGAAACTAAGAAAGGTTCAACTTTTTTTTTTATTCACCTTAAAGCTCAATAATCAATAATTCTTCTTTATGTAAAAAGACGATCAGTGTTTTATAATTATAGTTTTGATGCACTTTGCTGCTGCAAATGTAGAAATGTAGATGAAGAGTACAGATCCCTACCAAAGATTGTTACTTGTCTCGCTGGAGAGAAGATCTGAGCTTGGGTCTCTGTATTTCTATTCTGTTACTTGCCACCTATTTGAGATGAGGCTACCAGAAATATTAAAAAATACAATAAACTATCTGCCAGGAATAATTGCATGCTTTTTCTAAGGTCCTGACGGTTAAAGATGGACTTTTTTCCCATGTGGTGTGTTGATTTTTTTGTTGTTTGTTTTTTATGAATTTGCACCACATATAACTTAAAAATCTTTAATAGCCTTGAAAATGCTTATTCATATCACGACACAATATACTGCTTAAATAGGCTAAGTATTTCGTAACAGTGATTTCCAAAAGCAGTAGGCAAAGGTGGACTCAATTTTGGTACGTGCCAATTTCATTAGGTAGCTGAATTTGCAAGCAGGAAACAAACATGGAAATACAGATATTACAAAATAAATCAGTGCAAATTCTTCTTTTCTAATTGCTTATATTCTGGAGAAGTTCAATGTTTGTCTCCCTAGGTAATGCAGGAGCTCTCTGGGAGTTAAGTGAACGAGGGTGAGCAAGCACAATATTCATACCCCTTGAAATATTTGAAAGTACAGTTTAGTTGGTCATAAACTAGATTATTTTAGTTAAATGTTTATATATGTTATGTATAAAATTTCATGGATCACATAGTTGGTATTATAAGGTAAACTTTTGGCACTGTGTCCAAACTACCATTTTCTATGGGAGATTGTGGGTAAAATAAGCCTCAGTGATGTTTCTTGAGTGTGCAGAAACTGGCATTCAGTGGAATCAAGAAATCACCCTTTGCCCTCCACTGCCTCAGAAAAAGTTTTCATTTTTTTGGACCAAGCATTCTGAGGAAAAAATATATAACCAGTTTTGGCTGACTGCAAGTGAAAATGAAAATAAGAGACTGTAGAAATGTTGATTATTAAACCTAGAAAGATCAGATTCAGATATGGTAATGTGTTAATTGAATGATAAAATGCTGGCAAAGAGCACACATGGCGTGAATCATCCCAGTAAAATGGAGAAAACTATTTAACCACATGAAAAAAATTATACTCTCACATAAAAAGTTACTAGTTTGTTTTACTTTATCTGGCACTTTATTATTCTTGAAGCTTTAAAGAACTCTGGCCTCTTAGCTCCCATGATGAGTGCTCTAATTATGAACATTAAGAATGTCTTCTGATTGTTTTGAGTTAGCTAATAACTTGATATGCTAAATAAATCAAGCAGTTCCCAACCCAAATGAAGTGTCTGGCTTTAGAAATACTGTAGACTCCCTCTCTGCTGTGTAAAATGGGTCCGAACAGCTGGAACAAATGTTCTTGTCACTAAATTATAAATTACAACTGTCAGGAATAAAACATTTAGTTCCAGCACTCAAGAAATAGATTCTTAAGAAGTCTTCTCATTTATCAGTTTAGCCATTGATTATGTGTTTAAGGTCATTGAATCAGAGCAGTAATGAGTGGAATTCTTGATTTCTCAAATACCCAGCTAAATGTACCCATAGTTTTACATCCAGAAACTTGGTAATCCTTAAAAATGCCCCAAAGCATTAAAAGAGCTTATGCGGTATGTAACAGCTTATGTACTGCCTTTCTGATTACTAAGTAATGTTTCCTGAGCAGGAGAGGAGGATCCATTAGCCTCCATGAGCCCCTTACTTGTCTGGTTTCCAGCCTGTCAAGTGTTAAAACAGTGCCATCTGAGCTTCCCAAAGGTGGTGATTGCCTTGATGACTTAGGGAGTGCTGGGAGGTTGGGGCTGGGGTCAGGCTGAGCAGCCTTGCATTAAACACCTAACTGACAATCTCCTTTTCTTTGGTGCAAGGAGCAGGAGGAGGAAGGTTCCTGTATAATCCAAAATAGATATGATTTACCATTGCAAAGCCTGCTGCTGTTCCTCAGGCTTGTCTTGAGATGTATCCTGAAATAACCATGCAGATTTGATCCAGTATGTTTTTCAATATTGATCTCTGCATGGTGTTTTTACAATTCTATTTTCCGTGTACATGGATGGCTTCAGTCCCCACCAGAATAGAGGGGGCTACCAGTTGCAGTCTTCTCGAGTTTTGTGCCTGTTTTCACAAATCTGTACTAATTAAGGTCATTTTGACCAGAAGGTTAAGGAATACCTGCAGTGCACTTATGATACTGCTGTGCTTGCATACTGTTTTTGTGTTCAAGATTTCTGTTTGTGAAATTATCGATTCAACACCTTTCAGATGCCATTTCAATGGAAATAACTAAGATGTGCAAAGATCTCCTTTTGACGTGATACACAGTTGGGAGGAACTATAAAGGAGGATAAATGTGTTCTTGTGCTGCAGAAATTCTTGCAAACTGTTTTTCCTAAAGATGTACTGAGAGGTTACATGTATTGTCTTTGATGCCTTTTATGATGCTTCTTGCAAAGATTTCTTTGTTGGTGTTTCGTGAATGTCTGTTGGAAAGCATTCTATCTTTCTCTGTCCAGCTATCAGACCTCTTAAAACTTGTAGGAACTGAGTTATCTTTGAGATTTCTATGACTGCATTCAAGTAAGTCTTGAAAAATTGTGCGTAGTCTCAAGAGGGAGAGGGGCACAGTCTTTACATGTTTCCTTAAACAACAACAAAAAACAAAATAACAGATAGAAATATCTTACCATTAGTGTGAAGTTTGTTATTGTTCCCTTTTGGAATGCTCTTCCCTAGCCTGTTAATTCTCAATAACTGCACAATTTGTGCACAAGACAAACAGTACCATTACAGAAGAGACACAGGTTTACGAGAGATAAATGTGCTTGAGGACATCATTCTTATTAAAATGTTTTTTAGATTCCATTTTATTTTAGAATGGAATTTGGGAGACATCTCAACTAACTTATCCACCTTTAAATGTCAGTAAAGCCGACTTTAAAAAAAAAAAAAAAAAAAAGAATTAAAGTCAGTAATTGCAACTAGAGAAAGTGGTAGGAATTGGCACTTTTTGGCTGAACATTAGAAGAAAGGCAGAAATACTTATTTATCAGGTGTAACTTGATAGCTCAGCAATTTTTTAAACAATTTAATCCTCTTTCTGCCTGAGGAATATCTCTTAGCTACTCAGTTCTCTTCAAATGTATTCAGTAAACATCTCTGTGTGCTGCTGACGAACTCTGAATTCAGTACTGTAGTGGGGAACCCAGAAGTTGTGATGTGGTGTTTTTTTTTCTTCCTCTAGTGAAAGAGCACCCAAATAATCTCTGCATGGACTGGTTTCACTTGCAAATTCACTTTGAGAAAATGTTTCTGGAGTAAACTAGGTTATTCAATTGCAGAAAACGAGAGGTCTGTTGACCAAATGGGCAAAGTGAACGTGTAAGGAAATTGAGTCTGGACAGAGACATGTTGTGTCAGCTCAGTCATTCCGCTTGAATTACAGAGAGTGTTCATATTTCCCTAGTATGTACCACTGTGGTGGTTTTACTTGGGTGGGCAGCTGAGCTCAACCACGGCTGCTGTCTCACTCCCCCTGCTCAAAATGGAAGGGGGAGAAAATACGATGCAAAGGGCTCGGGGGTTGAGATAAGGACGGGGAGATCGCTCAACAATTATCGTGATGGGCAAAACAGACTCAGAGTAGGGAGATTAGTAAACTTCATTGCCTATTACTAACAAGCTAGAGAAGTGAGAAACATAGGAAAGAAACCAAAAATGCCTTCCCCCCATCCACCCTCTTCCACCTCCTCCCCCTGAGCAGTGCGGGGGAATGGGGGCTGTGGTCAGTCTATAGCGCTTCGTCTCCGCTGCTCCTTCTCGGTCACTCTCTTTCCCCTGCTCCAACGTGGGGTCCCTCCCATGGGATGCTGTCCTTCCCAAACTGATCCTGCGTGGGCTTCCCACAGGCTGCAGCTCTTCAAGAACTGCTTCCACATGGCTCCGTACCACGGGGTCCATCCCTCAGGAGCAAACTGCTCCAGCCTGGGTCCCCCATGGGTGGCAGCTCCCCCAGATCCCCTGCTCCTGTGTAGGCTCCTCTCCACGGGATCCAGCCCAGGGCCTGCTCCAGCAGGGGTCCTCCACAGGCCACAGCCTCCGTCAGTGCAGGTCCACCTGCCCCACCATGGTCTCCTCCATGGGCTGCAGCGCGGAACCCTGCTCCACCGTGGTACTCCATGGGCTGCAGGGGGACAGCCTGCTCCACCAGGGGCCTCTCCACAGGCTGCAGGGGACTTCTGCTCCGGCACCTGGAGCACCTCTCCCCCTCCTTCTTCACTGACCTTGGTGCCTGCAAGGCTGTTCCTCACTCCTCTCTCTCTCTCGCAGCTGCTGTTCCTCAGCAGATTTTTTCCCTTTCTCAAATCTGCTCTCACAGAGGCACAACCAACATCACTTACTGGCCTGGCTCTGACCAGTGGCGGGGCCCTTACCTAACATGGGGCAGCTTCTGGATTCTTCTCGCAGAATCCACCCCTGCAGCCTTCCCTGCTACCAAAACCTTGCCATGTAAACCCACTACAGCCACAAAGGCTTTAACTTGGGGATGTAAATTATGTTTCAAATTTAGAATTAGATGTTCAAATTTATTAGAGTTTGCAAAGTAAAGGCTAGGTCTGATCCCCGGTAGGCATTTCTTTATTCTGGTTTTACTTTTAATATTAGCTTTTGGATCCTGCTCTGGCCAGTCAGGGTCACTGCTAGCTGCTACTCAGGGAAGACGCAACATATACAGTACTCTGACATTACCTCGAAGGACTTAATATCAAATATTTAGTGGCTGTAAAACTATATGGCCTGGGAATCCTAGTTTCTAATCTCATATTGTGCAAATTCACAATTTTAAGTTTACATTTTGACTACTGTTCACTTGACTGATGTGTATGGCTGATGTGTATGACTGATGTGGCTTGCTTTAAGCTCCCTCCCCCATGTGGTCTCATAGGGTTCAGAAACCAGAAGACAAAAAGATTACTTTTTAACACCAGCTTTGATTTTTTTTTTTTTTTTGTTGGTTGGTTGGTTGGCTTTTGGGGGAGGGGGGGAGAATGTTTTATTTGGATTTTGGGGGGGATTCTTGTGTTATGCTTGTTGTTAATGAGTGATTTGAAGCCTGAGTCATGATTATTGAAAACTTGGAATTAGCAATAGTGCTAAATTCTGCCATCTGTGCTTTTACTTACCAAGTATACAAATGTCAATATAGATACTTTATTTGCTACTTAATTGGCAAAATGTGAAAAGGTGCTTTTTAGATTTCAAGGTACTGTAGTCCTCCATATGCTGCTTAGTCTTTGGTTTTCCAATGAGAAAATATTTTTCCATGGTAGTGGCAAATGTAAGTATACTTTTGGATTGAAGCATGGGTGTACCAGGAAATAGCTCTCCCTTTGTATGTGTTCACAACAGAAAGTATATGACAAGGACTTGAGCTCTGGTTTTGGAAGTAACTTGTAGATGAGCCTAAGTGAAATGATGTAATTAGTCTGCTTAAGTATCTTGACTTGTTTCTTGCTCTGTTTCACCTTTCTGCAAAATCCGAAACTTTCACTTTTTAAGAGTTTACATGTAAACAAGAAATTTCTTACTTTCATTCATTTCAGAACCATGAAGGGTAAGATGAGGATACCAACAGCTGTGTGTGGAAACACTTAGGTACCAGTGTCATTGGATTTGTGGTTACGCTCCCCTCCCTGTCCACTAAGAAACTGCTCTGTAAATATGCATTTGTAGAAGGCATGTGAATCCTGAAATCATTTTTAGGCCTTCTTTATGACCATTAGTAATTGCATAATAGAATTCAATGAGGGTGGCTTGGTCACAAATACCTACATATCTTAAGCATAAACATGTCAATCCTTTAAGCTTTAATGACATTTCTTTTCTTGTGGTATGCTTCCCTGAACCATGATGAGTATTGCTACAGAGCTCACGCCTGACTTAAGGGGGAAACTATCCTATTTCTGTAAAAGAGAAGTTTTCTTTTTTGCTACTATTACATTTTAACATATTAACAATTTCACATTTTTCTTCATATTTTCTTTTGAAGTCAATTATTTTAAATTAGCTCATGAAATGTTTTGAAGAATAAATGATTTCCTTTTTACTTTGAACTAAAGGAAAAGTAATTAAGTAGTGCTGAACTGAACAAACACCCATTACTTCTAGGTACTGCAGAATTATATCCCTATAATTTTTTATAGGTCAGTCAAGCTGTAAATTACCCAGGAAACCCCTCAGGTAGACCTTCTGCTAATTATCTGACATGGCTGCCTTCTTTTAAACCAAGAACTATCAGTTGAAGACCTGTGCTGTAGTGAAGAAGGAATGCTTTTAAACTATTTTTTTATTATTTTTTTAATATGAGAAGAACTGTATGTTTCATAGCTATTCTGAATGTAGTTCGACCCTGAATGCAGATTGTGGTAAATGTTGAAAATGTTAACTTATAAAAATGTTAAAATAACCAAATACATCTAGTTGGCTGAAACAGCAGATTATGCTTAGCATACGTGTCATAGGAGATAGCTGTCTGCCTGTGAAAATTGACTGAATTGTCTTCCACGTAAGTTATTCCAGATTCAAAGTGTTTGGATATGGTCAAAGAGAAATACAGCCAACAATATAATGTGGCCCTTTACACTGTTAACTCATGTTTTCCTTCCATCTGTCTGTCCATCCTCACAGTCTGTTAACTGGCAAAAATAAAGCATATTTTATAGCTAGATTATCAGCTGGGAACACTGTGCATACAACCTGAATTTGTTTATTTTGTTTATTTTCTCTCTAGTGAAGGGATATTACCAGCTGTTGTGCCCTCACTGTCTTCTCATCCATTAATTGTTCCTGTTTCCTCTTCTGCAGACATATCCTTGCAAGGCATCAATTTTGCTGGCAGTTGTATAATGTGGAAAATATTCCTCTTTCACTTTAGTACTAGAAATGGTCACTTCATAAGTTTTTTAAAATCTTTTTGTTAGTAACACTATGTTGTAACTGTGATATCTATAGGTAAAGTATGCCTAAGGGATCTAAATGGAGAAAAAACAGCAGCTGAAAAAACAGAAGACTTTTCCTGCACAAGATCACCATCTGTGTCATGAAAAAGGAACTACTGGAATGTTAATTGGCATAGTAGTTTAACCTCACAAATGTGAACCTCAGTGTTTTAACTTCTGCAGTGTCTTAAATCTGTGTATTAGAAAGCCTGAAAAAGGTTTAGTCAGTCCATATCACAAATGTTTGAAAATGGGACAGTGTTGTTGTGAATTGAGCCTCAGTTGTTTACCCTGTCATTCAGAGATGTGTTAGGTCTAGTGTCACTAAGCTTGCAGTATGAGGTGCTATCTAAAGTAGCACACAGGATATATGTCCCAGTGTAAAGTCTGTGACTTTCAGTTACTATAAACATACAACCCATGACTAGCTTTGTTAGCTTGTTAATGAGCAGATCTGGTCATTATTAGCAGAAAACTTGCTGCTTATGTGCTTTACACAAATTTGAAGTTTTTTTTTTCTTACAGGAATAGTATTGACTGTTAACTCTGTTTACTTGCACTGGTGGTTCCTGTTACATATTTGTTTTTGTTTGTTTTTTCTTCCTGTTTATAGATGCCTATCCTAAGACTTTAGAAACTTGTGTGACCAACTCTGCCAGGACAAATAAGATATTTTTACAGTTTGCATGTGTGATAGATTCTTTTTTGGAACAGCTTAATATATTGGTGGGATTTAAAGATGTGCTGAATCTAATCTTCCAGGAGTTGAGCAAGTATTCATTAGAATGCGTTGTCTCTTGCTGAGTTTGACCTTCACTACCCTGATGGAGTTCACTGCAATTTTTCAGCAGCCTTCATTCTGCTTTTCTTCCTTAGGTGGTGGTAAGAGTGAAGCAGTTTGCATGTCCAGCCTTAGTCCTCTGCAGTCTTGATGCTTTCCTGCTATCCAGACTCTTGCTGCAGTCACTGTCCCTGTGCCTGTGTCTTCAAATCTCTTTGTCTTGGCTTCTAGTTTTGACAAGCAGGTAATGAAGTAGTTTTGCCTTCTGTATTGCCCTCACGCTTAGGATCTTGTGCTGCATATTGGTTTGCATAGCAATTCTATCCTGATTTTCAGAACTTGACAGTTGCTGCAGTCTGTGCTTTCTGCAGAAGTAAATGTTCCCTTTTAATAATTTTTATTATTAGCAACTCTGATCCCATGGAGGAATACTTAAGGTTAGCACTGGAACAGCACTAGTTTTTAAACTAACAATAAAGTACAATGTTGGCAGTGGTCTTATCAACACCCAGTCACTGATGTTAGGGCTAGGAAATGAGGGAGAGAGATGTAGTTTTATCTTTTCCAGCTCTTAAAGTTAGCAGAATGACATGGTGCCTGAAGTCTGTGCTGGTTATTGCATTGCATGACTTAGAAACATGCTTGCCACAATAACACAAGAGAAAGGATATTTGTTAATTATCATATCCCACACTGAAAAAGGCCACTTTATTTGCATGTAACTACAGTGCTATGCACTATGACCTAAAAGTTTCACTGGATTCCAAGAGAATTAATATTGGTAGAAAACAATGCAATTTTTTTTTTCCAGAGCAATCACATGTAAACACCCTCCTGCCCCTTAACTTCTTCGTAGGTCATGTGTTTTTTCTAATATTAGTTCAAACTGAGAATTCATTGCGCAACGTCACAGATGTTGGTTTTGGTTGTGACTGGAGGAAGTGATTGTTGGTACCATTTATCCTGTGTACAGATAAGGCTTCCAAAGCCTGAATGATGACGTTTCCACTTAATTTACTCGGCTTTCCTGATCATCTTTTCATGCCTGAGATCGGGTCTAGGCTCCACACATCTTTCTGAGACATGCAAGGCAACTGACTATGTTGATGTTGGTCCATTGGATGGATGCTGGATCTTTACTCTTCTGTTTGTGAAGCTTTAGAAGTGTTGCTCATAACTGATAGATAGATAGATGAGGCTCTAAAACAGCTATAATTAAGATAGTGTTCATACTGCCATAATTACAGGGTAAAGCAGTTTTATTTACCAGGATTACTTATTAGTTACAGCAATTCAAGCTACATTTCGATTAGTCACAGAGGACCTGACACTTTCGATTAGTGTCAGAGGACCTGACAGAACATGGATGTTAACATTAAGCATCCAATATGTTAATTTGTAAACCTGTCATATTTGCCATGGTGGCAGTAAATGATGTTAAATAGCTTTTTCAATAGATTAATTAGTGGTAACCTTTTGGGTTGATACATGTGCCACAATTTTTACAATACATCTTGATTTATTTATTTTTTAAGCAAATCAAGTGTTAGGATTTATATTAGGCTCATCAGAAAGATTTGGGATTTTATTAAATACAAATTAGCAGAATTCTTTCATTGTTTTGTGTTAAATATGGTGCCTAAAGTATCTCAGCCACTGTGTCAGATTTCATCAGGAAATATTTTTGTTCTTAAACAAAATCTGATCCTTAAAGTATTAAAGAAAAACTGGAGTTAAGAGGGGCTGTGACAGTTTTGAATTGTTTCTAAAATTTCTATCAACATATAAAACTGAAATTCTTTTCCGTGCCACTGTTGCTTTATCCTCCTCCATCAAAGAGGATATTTTACATGTTTAGCAGGGAGCTCAGAATCACCTGTATAAATTAAGAGATGATGAGCAACTTAGTTAATGATCGTGTAAGCAGAGAATTTAGCTGAGGATTGAATTTCAATATAGACCTTCTTTTTTTTGGTTACTTTAATGACATGCCTTCCATGCCAGTGTATGGTTCTTGAGATAAGATTTCTACAGAGAAATCTTAGCTCACAGTTTCTTGTCCAAGGAGCTGCTACAGCCCTGTTGACTGAACAGCAGGGTTAATTTCAGCTGGCATTGACTATTACACTTTTGTGAAAATCTGTTATCATGCAGGCTCAGGCAGCAAGGTTGAGAAACACAGAAGAAAAGATGCTGGAATACCTCAGTGCATCAAAGTGAGGCAAACTCTGTAATTTGGTTCGGTTTGCTAGCAGTATATTAATTCTGTTAGCATAATTAACAGTAGTAATGGGCATGTGACTGTGAAGGCATGGTATGGTCTTGTCCTAAATGTATACAGGATGGGCTGAGGTAACTTCAGTTGCTAGCTGTGGAGTTTGTACTGCTGTGTTTGACAGGTAAATTTGTTAACCTGTACTGCTGTGTTTGACAGGTAACTTTGTTATTTAGGTTAGTGCTGTCATGGGTATGCCTGCTGCACTGTGCCCATTCCTGTGTTCCGCTGGGTGGATGGAAGTGAAGTTTGCACTTTAAAACAAGGTATAGTTTCATCTTATCTCTAGCGAAAGGTGCTAGACATGCGTATGTCACAAACCACTTGATTGTGTTGATGAGGCTATTTACTAGTTAAAATAGTTTATTTGTACATACTGCTTGTGGAAACCTAGCAGCAAAATCTTTCCTGTGCCTTTCAATAAATGGAAAATCTATTGTCTTTAGTGAGCACAAGAAGTACTTCTCACTTTTTGGTGGCAATGGGCTTGAATTTTACAGGTGTAAAGCAAGTGTTAGAAAGTCTAATCTCAGATTGTGAATTTACAGCTTGTGACTTCAGCTGTGACCAACCAAGTGCTGATGGAATAGCGTTTTCCGTTCTTCAGGAGACACCATTTCAGTGTTTTCCAGTGCTAAGGTGGCGCAAGTTGTAGTTTGCCTAATAGCCTGTGAGCATAGAGAACTTAGAGTTTATGTTGAGAACTCTAAGTAGTGCAGCAGCAAAGCAGAAGTTTCTAGCCTCAAGTGAACATGCACAATATCAGTTCCCCGGTTCAATGCAATGCTTCAGAAAAACAGACATCAGGAATAGAGAGGATAGACCATATAATTTGCTTCCTAGGAAATGCAAGATGGTTCTCTCACATTTTCTGAGTCTAGGTTCAGAACTCATGAGGAACAGGGATCACATAGAATCATAGAATATTCTGAGTTGGAAGGGACCCACAAGGATCATCGAGTCCAACTCCTGGCACCACACAGGTCTACCCCAAAATTCAGACCATGTGACTAAGAGCACAGTCCAAACACTTCTTAAACTCTGGCAGATTTGGTGCCCTGACTACGTCCCTGGGGAGCCTTTTCCAGTGTGTGACCACCCTCTCGGTGAAGAACCTCTTCCTGATATCCAGCCTGAACCTCCCCTGCCTCAGCTTGACACCATTCCCTCGGATCTTATCGCTGGTCACCAGAGAGAATAGATCAGTGCCTGTCCCTCCATTCCCCCTCGTGAGGAAGCTGTAGGCCGCGATGAGGTCTCCCCTCAGCCTCCTCTTTTCCAGGCTGAACAGGCCAAGTGACCTCAGCCGCTCCTCACACTTCCGCCCCTCTAGGCCCTTCACCATCTTCGTCACCCTTCTCTGAACACTCTCCAACAGTTTCCCACCCTTTTTGTACTGTGGTGCCCAGAACTGCACACAGTGCTCGAGGTGAGGCCACACCAGCACAGAGCAGAGTGGGACAATCACTTCCCTCGACCAACTAGCGATGCTGTGCTTGGTGCACCCCAGGGTACGGTTGGCCCTCCTGGCTGCCAGGGCACACTTCTGGCTCATGTTCAGCTTGCTATCCACCAAACCCCCCAGATCCCCCTCTGCGGGGCTGCTCTCCAGTGTCTCAGACCCCAGTCTGTACGTATAGCCAGGGTTGCCCCGTCACAGGTGCAGGACCCAGCACTTGCTTTTTTTAAACTTCACATTGTTGTTGATTGCCCAGCTCTCCAATCTGTCCAGATCTCTCTGCAAGGCCTTTCCACCCTCAACAGAGTCAACAGTTCCTCTCAGTTTAGTGTCATCTGCAAATTTGCTCAAAACGCCTTCTAGTCCTACATCCAAATCGTTTATGAAAACATTGAAAAGAACTGGCCCTAAAATGGAGCCCTGGGGGACCCCAGTGGTGACTGGCCGCCAGCCTGATGTAACCCCATTTACCATAAACCGTTGAGTCCTGCCCATCAGCCAATTGTTCACCCATCGTATTATGTTTTTATCTAGCTGTATGGTGGACATTTTGTCCAGTAGGATCCTATGAGAAAGTGTATCAAAAGCTTTCCTGAAATCCCAAAAGATCACATCAGCTGGTTTCCCTTGATCGACTAGATGGGTGATCTTATAAAAGGAAATACAAATTTTTCAAGCAGGACCTACTCCTCATGAACCCATGTTGGTTGTGAAACAGTAGTTTCTATGAGAGCACAGCAAATGCTTTTGATTTATGAAGAAGCTTTGCTTTCTATCATCTTCATTTCTGTCTTCTAGTTATACCTTTGGGCCAGGCTAAATTTCTTTGTCATTGCTTATATGCTTCATTGATGTTTTCCCATCTTGCCTTTTGACAAAGCTGTACATATTCATCTTCATTTCTAACAAAATTTCTCCAATATCCTTGCAAATTTAAAGAAATTTAGAAAGGATTTTATCGACAGTTGTTTTAGGGATGAGAAAAGGGAGGATATCACAGTCACTTTTAGTGACTCACTTTTGAAAAGAAAAAAAGCTTTGTTAAAAACTTGAACAACAGTTGCAATAGTGTTGTTTAGTTTTTGGTTTTTACTTTGTCAGCTTCTAAAACTTCAGCTATTTCTATGTAACGCTACAATTTCTGCCTAGTGCTCAGACTTCTTTATGGGTAAAGAGGAAATACACCTTATTAAAGTAAAGCCAGGATTTCTTTGTTAGTATAATTGAAATCATGAGTCAAATTATTGTTAGTCAATATCTAGTTACTACCAAAAAAATCCACTCCAAAACAAACAAACAAAAAAATATAAGCAACCACAAGAAAAATACCACAAACACACTGCAATGCAGTTAAAATTGTTCTCCCTCTTCCACTGCCCCCTTGGGTCCTAAGATTGGTGGATTCATATGGGAGTTGGAGTGGTGTAGTCCTTTGCCAAGAGGAGGAGGGTGTTTACATTGTTGTGTTCTTTTGTTATATATTCCTTTCTCCTTCTAGAATCCACTCAGGATTGTTTTTGTTTGCTAACATTGTTATGCCTTCCTCTTTCTTTGTTGACCCAGATTTCACCCAGATTTATCATATGTAGTTCCTTTTACATATGTTAGATGCTATTTCTTTCTTTACTTTGTAGAATTAGTTTTAGGGGTAACACTGAATAACTGCTTGTTACTGTAGTATATATAAAACTATGTTGGTACCACAGAAATGTGAAATGAAATAAGTAAAACACTGCTAGCCTAGCCATAGGTAAGCTTGCTAATTTGAGAAACTACTGTCATGGTTAAACCAACTAAAGCTACAGGTTAGTTAAAGAGAGATTTGGACAGAGCAGGCTGTACAAACCTCAGTTCTGAGGCCTTGCAAATTCACTATAAAGCTTATGGTATACTACTGAGCATGTGCTGTATTGCAGAGCTAAGTGGTTACATCAAGAATGCAAAGCGTGGTGTTGTAGACCTAGTTTTTAAGCATCTGAATATTTAGGTACTATGCTCTCTCCCCTGCTGTGAGTTTGAGACAAGTCTTTTGTGTATCCAACCAGGATACACTGGAGACCATTTCCATTACATTTAAAATGTAATTTCAAGATTGAATGCTGATCACTCCCCAGTTTTGGCGTTTACTGTAAATATACTTTGTCTTAAATTTTGTCTTCTGCAGTTTTCATGTTTGCCTGATGATACTTTGGTTTGAATTTTTTCAACAGTAAATTTCTTTAATTCTTGCCAGTGTTTCTATAGCCTGTTTGAAACCTAAATTTAATTCTTAAAGGAGAAAAACATGATTTTACATGCTGGTTTAGTTCACATCCCCATACTGCATAGACTTCTTCCAAAATGCTAAGGTCCTAAATTGAAGCATTAGTTATTCCACTCAATATGCTTCCCTTTAGCAGTTTTAGTGCAGTTGGTACATGCTTTTTTATTATTATTTTAACCTAGGATTTTTTCAATTGTTGCTTTAATAACGATCAAAACCAAATTCTGTTACGGTTGCAGTTAAAACATTGCAGATACGGCAGCACAATTACATTAATACAAGTAATGTTTTATAATTATATGACAATGCCCATGCTAAAGGAAGGAGATGTGTATTTGGCATGTCTTTTTTGTTGGAGGCATTGCTCTAAACTTCTGTGTGTGCTTATATACTGTATTTTATACAAGTATAAAACATGTATGCTAACTTACAGTGGTGGGAGTAACATAAGATTATTGGGTTAGGAAGGATAGCTTAAGTAGATTTCATTTCATAACTATAGTAGGTCTAGCCTGAATTCTACTTGTTGTGCTTGAATGCCTGGCCATGAGCCCGTCTTAAAAGGTAGTTCTTAATTTCCCAAAGGCTCTACAGAAACATGTTCGCTCAAAGAGATGGGATATAGAACAAAAGCAACTGTTGTTTTAGCTGTACATTTACTGCAAACAGTATGTAGAATTTTAACTCCTGACTTGGACTCTCTAAGGAGTGATTGACGTGTTAAGAGCATGAAGATATGTTTTTGCAGATTTGGTTTTTCATTTATGAAGATTGTATTTCATTCCCTTGGACTGATCATCTAGTTTCTTTGGGAAGTTTAGCCATGAGTGTGTATACTCAGGTCTGAGTATGCATGCATGCATAACAGTACCAAACAGTATCTTTTTTTCAAAGCTAATTTACTCAGAATGGGAAGAATTTTCTTTTCCAATTTGTCATTATGAAGAAGGGTGTATGATATGTGAAGCATACAAAAGCTCAGAGAAGAGAAAGTGTCTTTAGCACACAGAAGGTGTTAAAAGTAGGGTTCAGGGTTTTTTTTTTCATTATCCCATTGGCAACATTTTAATAATATTGCAAGGAGCTGAAGTCTAGAGGGCTGCTGTAGATGGTAAGATACTTGTCTGTGATAGATCCATAACTTCCTACCTTGTCTTTATAATCCATGTCTGTAATACACATATAGCTCACAGTATGGCCAGGAATTCAAGTTGATCTCTGGTAAGTTTGTAGGAGATATACTGCTCTGTTTCTATCATTTTCTTTGCTAAAACCACAATTCAGATGAGCAAAATTTAAAGTGTTAACTGTTTTTGTTTCAACTTGCCATTTCTCAGTAATATAGAACACTAGATAAATGTCCTTGTTTGATTCAGAATGCAAGAAGTAAGTCTTCGCTTAAGCAGTTGAACTGGGAAGCTACTAAAATGAAGTTAATCCTTTGGAACAAATGCATGGTATTACCAGTGAAAGACTCCTGTTCATTTCCTATATCTCTTGATTGAGTGTCTAGAAAATAGTGGATTTTAGGCTTCTCAGTCTAGCTTGAAGTAGGTTCATGAGCAAGAATCTGAGCAAGACTTCTGTTGTTGTCTGCTCAGTGTTGTTCTGCTGCTCTCTTCAGGTGTGTGTTTCAAAGATTTGCCTTGCTAAAGTACATTTATACCCATAAAACCTCCTAAAATGAAAGCATACACAAGATAGAAATGCAACATGGATGCAGGATAATGTGTCTGGAAGAATGAAGTGGGTCAAGAAAACACAGTGGGATTATCAAGAGCAGCATCAGGCATCAATAACTGTTAGGAGCAGAGATGTTTATCTCAAGAGAAATTTCTAAGTGTCTGCATCAGGGGAGCAAGTGACACAAGCCATGCCATAGATGACTTAGTAGAGATGTGCTGTCCCTTGGGATTCACATTGTTCTGTGTTCTGAGTTTTCAGTGTATGACTGTTGGGCCCCCAGAGAAAAGCTGAAGGAAGGACATGCCAGAAACAGCTCAATTCTTGCTGTGTTCTCTGAACTAGTTGTTTTTCTCATAATGCATTGAGGCTCTTTCCTCTGGGGATCAAAATAAAATAAAACAAAACTGTCCCTTGGTCAAACCTGATTTTTCACTGTTTTTTCACTGCTTGTGATCCAGTGGCCTCATCAGTCACTGGGGTCTGCTCTCAAGAGATCCATGACTTGCTGCTGGTAGTCATTTCCCTGCAGCAGGCAAAGCAAGTCTCAGCTCTAAAGCTGACTATGTGGGGGAGATACTTAGTTGGTGGTTTTACAGAGAACCTTCATTGTTAGTTTGGGCTTATCCACTTTCAAATATGTATGCAGCATCTGGTAGGAACCCCTTACGGCAGAAATTTGTTCAGCTGATTATAGAGCTCTAGTACTTGAAGTTCTACTGATAGGAATAGCGTGTCCATTATACTTGTGGACTCCAAGCAAGGCATGTGTACATACAGTACGTCTTTTTCTTTGCAGTGGGGAGAGTTGTTACAAGAATAGATAGAGTTTATAGTTTAATCACTGTTCTGTTTTGATGTTTGTAAGCAATTGATCACAGTGCAGTGTGTTAAGCATTGTATTTAGGGGAGCTAGTGTTTAAAGTATCTGAACTCTTAGCTGTGGTACAGCTCACCTTACAGAGTTGTTTTGCCATTAACACACTACTCTGTGATACTTGCTCGGCTTTCCGAATATAAGGAAACCAAGTAACAGTTCTGCTGTTGGATCAAGGCTGCGTCTGAGAGGCCAGAGTTGGGTGGCTCTTAAATAGTCTGACTCTGATCAGAAAGCTATTGTTCATCTTTTCAGTATCTGTCTTTGTTATATGATGGTAGCTTTTGCAGTACAAGTTGTTCATAATCCATTTGGGTTTACTATTCTGAAGTGTCCAGAAGGGAGAAACAGCAAAAGCAGATAAGCCTAAAAGTAATTGTAAATCAAGTGTTGTAAATTGTAGAATCAAGTGTTTCAGATGAACCTAAAGAGAAGATGCCTTGCTTGTCAGATCAGTGGGCTTTGTCTCAATTGACTAAATCTTTATTTAAAAGCAATGATTAGCATACACCATTATCTTCAGGTTCCAAGAACTGACAGATAGACAATTTGATGCATTTTGAATCTTTCCAAATTTAGCTTGAAGATGTGAATTCATTTGAGGAGTTTGTAAGTAAATTTGCAGTGTGTAATAAATAAACTTGGATTTCAGGCAGTCACAATTCACTCACTGTTGTTTGATTATATAATTTCTGTAATATGGTTTACTTGATTGGATTACTTCCTTGCTATTAAAGCATTAATTTTACAGAACTATATACTCCAATGACTCCAGACAAGTTCTGTTTTAAGCAGTGCTGTTCTGTCAGTACTCAGTTACATCCAAGATTAGATTCCCATCCTCTCAAGCATTTGTACACTCATGAAGATAAGTGTGAGCTCTTTAGTACTAGGAATTTCAAAGTTGGTGAGAATAAAGGGCAAGGAGGCTAAATTATTGTCCTAAAGGCAGGTGTCAGTGGGCAAAATGATTTCCAGTCCTGAGGGCTCCCTGGCATCCCATTATCTCTGGATGTCTATGCTTTTAACACTCACAGTTTTGTAACATATGGAGAAGTAAATGTAGTCAAAGCAAAGTTCATTTCTGATTCTTAATGAATTGATTTTCTGCCTTAATAAGTAAAATTCTTCAGGAGTAGAATGGCCTGAAAACTATTAGAAGGCTCTTTTAGTCTGTGAAGTGACCTGGCAGTCCAGTTATATTTTCTAGCAAAAGTAGATTGTATTTAGATTTCTTACTGTCAAGTTCAGCTAGAATGAAAAAGGCATAGGAAGGGTTGGGCTTTTCATACTACTTAGTTGCCTCAGATTGGAGGAGGGTGGGTATCAGCATGACTATAAGGCTGCCATGGAGCTAGGTATGTTTTTTTCTCCCATGAGGGGAAGTCTTCAACTTGGTGCTTTTGAAGAAATCTACAATTTTACCTTATATCCCTAGGTCTTTCTATTTAGGGGGAAAAAAATGCATCTATTACATTTGCTAAATGTAATTTCTGTATACGTTTGAAGTTGATAGAGGAGGGCTGTATGAAATTTTAATTGCTGACAGTTACAGGCATGATTAGAAAGGCCTGCATTTATTTGCTTTTTTTTGTTTAAGCCTTGTAACAGTGGCAGAAAAATCAACAGGTTTCTTAGCAAAATACTTATTGACGTTTCAGTCTTCCAGACAGAAGAAACTTGAACATGCTTCAACTCTTCACTAATAATTTAAATGTGTTGCTAGCATCTTTCTCCCTCTATTAGTGTATTTCTCTGCAATGTTAGTAACTCAGCCCTGATTTAGCTTTGTTAACAAATGTATATGGTCTTTGAAAAGTCAAATTTTCATGCTTCTTTTCTTAACTTGTATAGTGAAAATGTGCCACTCGTTTATCTATTGAAGCGCTTACTAAACTGCAGTTAAAATTGAAATGCTGAAAGTGAACATTGCTGTTGTACCTGTCTGTCAATGTTTCCCTATGTCTCAGTGCTTTTTTGGCAAATTCTAGACCCAGTGAGATGTAAATGCAGAAATAAGAGTGTGCTTTTAAACTGTAGAAATTTGATCATGTGTTGTGCTTATGTGAGTTTCTTTAAAGATGGGTGGCGGTAGTTTGCCCATGTTCTTCACAGGCAAGTATCTTCAATATTCTTCATATGGCATACTTTCAACTCCATTATACAAATCCATATATTGTTATAAGGAACCAGAGGGTTTTTTTTGGTTGGTTGTTTTTCAGTTATGTCTCTGAGGAAATTTTTCAGGCAAGTCTGCAATATAGAAAGCAGGAGATACACAAACTCTTCTTGGCATCATAAAGAAGATGGGAAAATACATAAGCATCGTCTTTTTTTTTAGGGAGTATTGTGATCTGTGGACTAGTGCAGAGGAATCCTTAGTAAGCCATGCATACGCTTGTTAATAATAAGCAGTGCCAGAAAGGTGCTTCTTTGAAATGTGATACCATTTCCTTAATTTAAGACAGCAATAAACCAACTTTAAACGGCACAGTAGAGGAAGACTAGACTGTTTTTATGAAAGATATCTTTCTGAATTATGTTAGTGTTTATTTTATTAAGAGGAGTGGGATACTGCAAAAGTTCCTTTTCTGGGGTTTTGTTTAGGTCCCCCGCAGAATTCATTATTGAATTAGTGGTAGACCCTTTTCATGAGACTCACAATCCTGACCTGTGGTGCTGCCTTTCAGCCTCTGTACTTCAGCTACACTCTCTGTACTGTGTGGAAACGTATGTCCTTTTTGCACACATGGGCTTCTGGAGCTGGTGTGCCTTGGTTTTGCAGTGACAGTCCAAGGTGTACATCTCACTGTGGTACTTAGCAGGAGATGGATGGTGGCATCTGCCACCTTCTTCTGGCCACCGTCACCAAAGAGCAGTGTTGCTGCTGCCTGCACTGCCTCTTCCTTCTAAAACAGGCATGGGATTTGGACAGTACAAAGTGCTTTTAGGGTGTAGTGCTGCAAGACACAATGACATTTGCAAGACTGTCACTTGGAGCTACTGTGCTCCTCTGGTACCTCTGACTCCAGTGGCAAATTTTTCAGTAAGGCTACAAAAAAGCTGACTGTCCCGTACCCTTGACAAGCACCACATGAGTGGCAGATGACAGCAAAATTACTTGTACTTCTGGAGGCTTAAAGATATCACTTCAAGTCCACCTGCTTGGATCTGAATCCAGGTGCCAGGTGGTCAGGGCAGCCTGGCTCCTGCCAGGAAAGCAGGATTGAGTGAAGATGTTTGGAGCTGCTGCAGGCAAACTGGCCTCAAACTTGCAATTTCACTTAAAGTTTTTGCCAGTGAACCAACTTTTAATTCTTGATGTAGGTGCTACTGAAAAGCAGGAAGAGGAGCAACTGAGTGCTTGGGGAAGTACCTTTCCTCCCTCAGCCCTGCTCTGACGGGCTGAAGCTCCAGACACTGGCATCACCTGGCTGGTTGGAGCTGGCCACGGCTGGCCCGTTGCCATTCTGACACCTCCTCACAGCTGTGATGCCTTCCACTTCCCACTGGCTGTGTGCACCACAGGAGGTTTTCGAGACATGAGCGCCTCGTTTTTCTCTGTAAGTGGCTATGTGGCCTACTTGAACTGAATAGAGGCCTTGTAGCAAGGCTAATTTAATGTATTTCAAGGTTTTGCAGAGTGGGGCACTTCTGTCTTGGTTCTGGGACCCAGCCTGAGGAAGAATGTGGGGATGGGCCTGTTGTGGGAGGAACGTGGCAGGGAGGCTGCCTGTGGCAGGCCTCATTTCGTAGGCTGAATTCGCCACACATTCTGGTTGTTCAGATGCTGAATGTTGTATCAGTAGATCACTGCTGAAGTGACAGTGTCAGTGAAATTACGTGTGGTGATTTATCAAATTAAAAACAACTGCCCCATGCACCCATTAATGCAATTGATGTGTAAAAGCATATTCTGGTTGTTAGCCTTGGGCATGCCTGACTGAACACCATTTCATGCCATTATGCTTGTATTTCCTTGAGCATTTGTAGATTGTAATCTACAAATAGACTGTAGCATTTGTAGGTTGTAATGAGCTTGAGGTGATAGCATTTCATATGGCTGGGGAAGGCACTAATGACATCACTTGGAGCATGTATCTTTTTTCCTTCCTTGCAGGAGGCAGATGGAATAGGATCCTGCTCTTCTAGGATTTGGTTTGATCTTGAGGTAAACGCCTTAATATATATATATATATATATATATATATATATATATATATATATATTTATTCTGCCAACATTGACAGAAGTTGAGCGATGGCAGAGAGTTTTGCAGTGAACCCAGTTTGAGTCTGTGCCTAGCAGATGAACAAGGAGGCAGGGAAGTTGGAACATTTGTATAAGCTGTGTGTGCCAGTGCTAACTAAAAATCACCAGAGCTCGAAAAGGCCTACAGGCCAAGCAGTGTCACTGCAGATTGGAAACGAGTATTGTAAAAGTTGGTGTGTTTCAATAAACCTAGAGAAGTTTTTCCCACTGGGAGCTGGGAAGAAGGTGACATTTTGGGTTGTGGCTAGTTTCTGAAATATGGGTAGTTGTGGATGAAGTTGGTGTGGGAATGTTTCTCTCTTATATGAGTTTGGAAAAGACAGGAAAAGTGAATGCTCAGCAAAGGATCAGATCCACTAGTTTTTTTTGTTTGGTTTGTTTTTGTTTTGTTTCCTCCCTAAGGCATAGCCTTTCTTGCTGGAAAGCCTGTTTGTTTTGTTTTAAATGAAAACGGGAGTTGGAAGTTGGAGAAGGAAGACAACAGCAGGAATTGAAAGCAAATTGGTAAATTCAGCTTGCTGTTGTGACATGTGTTTATGGTGTGAATTGGACCTGCAGAGCCTAATTAGCACATTCTTAGTAGACAGAGTTGTTTGCACAATGGGAGGAATGTCACGTTAAAGTTAGCTCACTGTGTATATAGTCTGTCAAAAAAACAGGAGCAGGGGGCAATCATCAGCATGTTTTTAATGAATCTCGTAGGGGTCAGTCTATTGCAGGGAGATGAAAAGCAGAAGCCAAGGGCTGTTGTGGTTTTAAGGCTTCTTAGGAATCACCAAATCGAACTTTGATTCAACAGGAAGAAAAATATGAATTACAAATCACCGTCGTTCTAATTCTGTATACATCAACTGCTAGTTAATAACAATCAGCTACAAATAGGATAAGAAATATATTAAAGCTGGAAATAGGGTTTCTAATTACTGGAAGAGTGAGGGTATTGAATGCAATTTCCATAAGGACAGAACTATTATGACGTGAAGATTTGATGGGAAAAAAGGAGTTAGTTAGTTGTATTGTTTGTGAGGGGAAAAAAAAAAAAAGAAGGAATATATGTCCTGGAGAAACTTTCCCCCTTTTATATGTAATAAGTTTGAGGACAAACAGAAGTTGAAGAATAAAAGGGTTATCTGAAAATCAACCCACATTCATGTGTCAGAAATATCAGGCTGCAGCTGCTCTGTAAATAGTTGCTTTACTAAAGATCCATTTAGTTTAATGAAGTCACTTGTTACTCAACACATGGTATGCGGAGAACACCAAGCTCTGTAAATTAAGTAATGATTGATCTGAGCTGTGTGTTAATTTCTTCATGCTATTGTCATTCCTCCTACCAGTGTCCTGAACACAATTATGTGTGCTCAGATCCTATTTTAGGACCTGCTGTTGGGTAATTATTTAGAGTGAATGGCTGGAACATTCTGGATTGCTGAGCTTTTTTGTTTGTTTTGGCTGTGTATGTGTGTGTTTCTATCCATTTTCAAGAAAAGCATTGCAAGCCATTTAAAACCATGTCTGTCTTGATAAGAACATATACTAGTAGTTGATTAAAGTGAACTAATAGTTCACTGATTAGTGCCAGGTACTAAGCTATACACTTCCTGAAGGTTATGTTGTAGTACATAGTGATATTATGCATAAATTGTAATCAGAGAAGCTGTGCACAAGATTTTTTAGAAGGGAAGACTAAGTTGTTTGTGTGATAAATGGTGACAGCAGCAGTAACAAATTTTACTTGCGAAATGCGAGGAAAATTGAAGAATGGATGAATAACTAGGAGAGACTCATGGGACAGTTGCTGTCCAGGTTTATCTGGCAGCTTGATCTGGAGTGTATTGAATTATGATAAGAGACTGGGAATTGAGTAAAATTTTCCTGTATAATGAAAATATGATTTAGATGCATTTGGTTTGACAGGGATGGAGCTATGTAAATCACAGCAGATACAAAGGTTGTGAAGGAAGTATTGCTGAACAGCCCAAAGCAGGCCAAGTGTGGTATTTTAAAAGCTGGGCCTGTGACGCACACCTTGGACAATTCTACCTCACTTTACTTTAACATTCTACAGGCAGGCTGTGTAGCAGAACTTTATTCAGTGCATTACAAAATCCATATATATTCTGTCAAGAACCTTCTTCACCACGCTTTTTTTTGCTAACAAGTTTAATGTTATTTCAAGGAACTTTTAAGCTCTGTTTATTAATTTATTCAAATAGGAGAGTCATTCTATGCTTAATGTAGTGATTTTACCATGGTGCTCCAGTGACAGAAGAGATTGTGTTCTTCCTCAGATGTGCCTTCTTTAGGCAGTCTGTATTTTAAGCCAAGACCTGTTTTTATGAAATGGATAAACGATAACATTTCTCAGTTATGAGTGAATACGATTGTGCTGGAAAAGACTCAGTATGTGATGAAATATTGTAGATCTTTTAGAACTCTTGAAAGGAGCAGATTCATAACAATGATCTGCTTGATGTGGTGTGTTTGCATTTCCAAAAGCTTGAAAAATGTCTTTCAGTGAAGGCTTCCAAAGTATCCAAGCTGTTACAGAATAAATATTTATAGGTGAACGACACCTGGATATCCATTGTAAATAAACAGGTCAAAAAATAGCTATAGGCATTAATGACCGTATTCCATTACTAGTAGTGTGCCTTGGACTTGTAGCATTCACTGTGTTCATAAATGACCTTGAAAAAGTACAGAGATGGGGAGAAGACAGTTTGTTATTCCAGATAGTTTTAATGACACTGATACTACATAAAGAGTTTTAGAAAATACCATGAACGAACAATGCATTGCTTGATGAAACTCCTTGTTGATAGACACAGCAAAATGCAGACTGGGGGAAAAACAGTCCTAACTATCCATATGTTTTGTTGGTTTAAAATTAGCTATTACTGCTTAGGAAAGAGATTATGAAATAATTTTGCATACTTATGAAAATACCAGCTTAATGCTTAGGCAGCATGCAAAAGGAGAGTAACAGGTTTGGGTACTGGTACGTCTAGTACCTAAAGGGGAACTACAGGAAGGCTGGAGAGGGACTCTTTTATCAGGACACCTCCCACCGGTCCAGGTTGCCCCCAGCCCTATCCAGCCTGGCCTTGGCTGCTGCCAGGGATGGGCAGCCACAGCTTCCCTGGGCAGCCTGGGCCAGGGCCTCACCATCTTCAGAAGGAAGAATTTCCTCCCAACATCTAATATAAACCTAGCCTATTTTAGTTTAAAACCATTACGCCTTGTCCTATCATTGCACTTACACCAGAGGGAGACCAGGAGACATATGAAATATAGGTAAGCTCGTCCAGCTGTCGGGACAGAGTTCAGGTCCAAAGTTTGTAAGGTTGGTGCTTCAACATGTAGTTTAGCTCTGGGGCCAACAAATCAAGGTGGATGGCTCTTTCCAGCCTGCATGTGAATTGAATGCTTAAAATTGGAAAAAGTCACTACAATAAAATTACTATTATTTACATCTTTAAGCCAATTATTTACCTGAATATAGTGAGAATACAATTTCTCAGAGCTGTGCTGGGAGCAGGGGAGGAGTACAGGAAGATGGATGTGGCTTCCTTTTTCTTAACCCAAACATGCTGGTGTGACCAAGCTAGGGGTGGGTGCAGTGTAGAGATGAGTTGGGATGATTTTATGTTTCTTGCTTGCAACAATCCTAGAAGGACAGTTCTTCAGCCCCCTCCTGACAGAGCCTGTTTGCCATTGCATGTAGTTGATGTCAGAACTGCTAGTAGGTAACCACCAGTAGACTGGGGATTTTTTTTTTTTTTAATCTGGACATTCAAAATCTCCAGTGTTAGGGAGGTTAACTCACAGTTAGCCACTGTGAGTTTAAGCTTGTTTTCCCTGTTATCAGAAATAATAGGTTGAGCTACGTGCAGTAAAATAGGTGTGGAGAAGCATAAAAATGTATGAAACCCATAAGTACTTGAACGTATGAAGGGTTTAATTTGTATTATTAATGGAGGGCTCATTTCAGTCCAAGCCATAAACACTGAGACTTAATAAATCATTTTTGTACACATCCTTCTGCTTCAGGAAGATGTAAGCCTGGTGGCTGCCTTATTCTTGAGGCTAATAAAAGAAGTATAAAGATGAAAAAGATATGAAGAGTGTGGCACAGATCATTATTAGCATCCTAGTTGTTGATGATTGTCACTGTAGTTTAAGAAACTTTTAGGATATCTAATCAGTTAATACATCAGATTTAAGAATTATATTTAGATTTTAAAAAATATTTAGATTAAAAAATTACTAATATAACTTAATTATTTTAACTTTCCATATGAAAAGGACACCCTAGGTATGTTTACCTGAAGTGCTCCTTCCAGGGCTTGTTTCTTACTAGTGAGTTGTCTTTTTATTTGCTTGTGTTTTCAAGAAACTCAAAATATTATTTTTTACTTTTAAGTGGGAACAGTGTAAAGGAAAGAGAAAAATGATTCTTATTCCAGGTTATTGCACTTGAAATGCATCTTTATTCCTTTAGTGAAACAACTTCATGCAAATAAAACCACCAGCAATGTAGTAGCCAAAATAAAACAGCAAGCACTAAGTCAAGTAGAAGAGTTGTAAAACAGGGTTCCATTGCTGCATTTTAAATATTCAAATAAACACTGTGAAAACTTCAGGAAGAGTTTATGGGGCCATGGACGCCCAGTGTAAAATCATTCAAGCTCTGCTATCAAACCACAGCAATTGTTCAACATATTCTTATCAGAGTTGAAAGCGAGTATCTTAAGGGAGGGGAGTACTTAAGCTGGTGCCTATGTGTAATTCATCACCAGCTGGGTGCAGCCTGCTGCTTTCCCTTTTGTACTTGTGCGTGTAGAACTAAGAAAGTGATCCAGTGCGCAGAGCACTGATGAAATAAGCAAATGGTACACAAGCATAGATCAGTCTCTTAAGAGAGGAGAGAAGTTTGTTTCACTTAATGGCGCTGTTACAGCCCTGGGCGCGTTGTGTGTGCATCGGTGAGTGCCGTGAGGAGAGCTAAGGAACGCGATAGTAGGACCGTGTGGGGAAGAAGTTGTGGGATTGCTTGTAAAAAATATGGGAAAAAAATAATAGCAGAAAAAAAGGGCTTAACATTAATCTGGAGATTTACCCTAGATAAGCTTTTGTTTGATTGTTTTTTCTCTTCCTCCTGTGGTTGAAATATATTCAATGGAAAAGGGGCCTTTAGGAAAGACTTCAGTGGAAGGTTTAGTTGAATCTGAAATATTTTAAAGAGCCAGTCATATTCTCTAATGGCCCGGCATTCTATGGCATTCTATTTCTGTAGCTGGGAGTAGACTTGTCTAGTAACGAATAACAGGGAATGATTTGTTAGCTGGTAGTCAGCATGCCTACAGTGAAAATAACTCCTAAAGCTTGCATTCCTCGTGAAGAAACTGTTTTAAAATGTACTGACAAATAAAAGTACCTGTATGCATTCAGATATGTTTTGACTTTCTTTTTCCTGAATAATACTTTATTCTGCAAGTAGTCTCATTAAAATCAGTGGGACTGTTTTATGGAGAAAAATAAATGGGAATGAGGGTGGCAGAACCCCACCCGTCACCAGTAGAACATCCCAATTTATGTTGGAGATGATTAATGGAGAACTGTGTCTATGGATTGACTTATGGTGCCTTGATGTTTTCATCACAAAAGCAGATGGTATATTTGGGTAGCTTGAGCTTTCTGGTTGCCTGTAAAGTTTAGCTGAATCCAAATACAGAAGAGTTGGGGATTTGGTAAGAAAGGTATTGTGGAAACTTGAATTTAAGCTAAGATACTAAACTCTCCAAAACTCAAGCAATTTTTGGTAAAACCTCAAAATGAGGTTTTTGGTAAATTTTGGTAAAATTTTTGGTAAAACCTCAAAAAAATGAGAGAGAAAATGTACAAGTGTGATGAAACGCAAGTTATTCCCGTAACGTTTAATCAGCCATTTCTACAACCGAGTAATCGTTTTAATAGTCATTTTAAGAGTTTGGTCTAGCTTGAAATGAACTGAAATGCAGAAGGATGGTAATCCTTAAGAGTAATCTATATTTTACTTTAAGAAATAAAATTACATCTTGTATTTGTCATCCAGGATGTGAGTTACAGGGTGAAACCTAATTTGTCTTCTGATTTTTGGTTCTGGCTCACACAAAGGTTTCTGTTGACAGAGAATAAATGGTCTTGTGGAAAAGACACACATTTGGGACTTGCAAGATCTGGGCTTAGTTCTTAGTTCAGTGCCTGTATTCCTTGAATTCACTTAATCTGGATGCATTTTCCATCTGTTCTGCTTTTCTAGGTGGTAAGCTTTTGTGACCATGTTTGCATACAGACTAATACAGGGAATCCCAAGTGTTACTCAGAGCCTCTCATTGCTGTTGAAATGCATATGCCAATGAGATTAATTCCTGGTTTATGTCTTTAAGTGATTAGATCTTAATTATATGCAAGTGTGTATTTTTCATTTGCAAGGAACGGTGGGGAACAAAAGTGTTCTTCCTGTGCAGAAAACTGATTAAATAAGCATGATGGGAATGACTTAAGAAGGCTGGTAAATGGTAAGCTTTAAAAGGACTCGCAGGAGGGAACGGAGCAGAAAAGTTTTGAGTCATCCACTTCAGTTCGTGTTCTTGTGACTTGGCAGCTTAATTCTCCAGCCACGGTGGCCTGGACAGGCGTGCCCAGGCCTTTTCCTGAGTACAGGATGCTGAAGTGCAGTGGTAGGGGAAGTTGAGTTGAAATGAAATTGGTTAGTTATGAATTAAAAGCAGTCATTACTAGTAATGATGAGTCCTGAGGAGTTTATTCTGGCAGTTAAAAAGGTTGAAGCTGCTCTAGAGAGGGCTTTACTTTCATTGGAGAAAGATGTCTTTTTGCCTTATGGAAATTGGTAAAACTCTAGTTGTAGCTACCTCTTCAGATAAGCTGCAAATTCAAACTGCAGAATCTTGAGTATAATTGAATTAAAAACATTGACTATTACTTCAGTTGCTAAGGGGAAAGAAGAAGAAATCCATAAATTTGTCTTGATCACCTGCTGTATTGTTAGATTGATCCTTCCTCACTCCTTGCTTTTTGTAAGCTGTCTTTGGTTCCAGAGTTGTGCTCTACCATGTAGAATAATAACCAACCTTTGATCTTATGTGGTATATTAACTGCTACTTCTAAATTCTGTTTTTCCTGGAGCAGACTTTCTGGACTGCACAACTTTACTTAAATCCAGTTAGTTTGAAGACAGCACGTGTTTTAAATTTACTAAACTGAGAGCTAGCATTGTGTGGTATGCACGCTTTTGGCAAGCTGCCTTACTGGTCTGTCTTAAAGCTGTTTAAAATATGTATTCGTCAGTTTTGCTCACTCTTCCCTTCTGCCCCACCCAGTCCCTGTGAAGGAAGGAGATTTTTGCATTTTTGTCAAGTCACGGGGCATAGCGGCTCCTGCTATTACTGTTTGCATTTCAAATAACGTCACTATTAGATATCCAGGCAAAAATAGATAGACTACTTACCCAAGGAAGAACAGTTTCCACCTGGCTTTATTTAGGTTTCAGAAGCTCTTGGTAGCAAGCAATTGCCCAACTTTTTCTGTGTGTGCCATTCCTTCTTTGCCTTAGCCTAGTTACAGGAAATAGCAATTTTAACTAAAGCCTGTAAGCTCCGTTGTGTCCATCACTTCCAGGCTTTTGTGCAGCCCCCTGTCTATAGTTTTAGACTGCAGTTCCCCAGAAGGACATGCAATTCTTCGTGATGGGATTTCCAGGTGTCGTTACGGAGAGGTTTGCTGTGCCCTGCTCAGCAGCAGGGGGGGAATGGTGTTGGCTGGGACAGGACAGGGGAGGCCAGCACCGAACACCTCCCATCGCTCTTCCTTCTGGGGATGGCATCTGCTCATTGCACGTGGTGGGGATTAGGCCTTGGTGAAAGATTCAGGAACCCTTTTTTATTTTTTAATATCAAATGTAAGATGAATCAAAATGTGCCCTTTAAAATAAGCATGAAACGCTTTGATTCAGAGTTAAAGATCAAGGCAAAACTTTCAAGTCTGCAAACCTTCAGGAGTGGCAAGGGATTAGTCACAGGGATAAATTGGTAGCTTTTCTTCACTGTCAACACAAATGATGTAATGAAAAGCAGTTCTGGTAAACAGCATTTATCACTATTTCTCCATTTTCTTTGCTTAATGATAATTATTCATGCCAATTAAATATTTTATTAAATCATCAACTGATTTGGAAATGCACTTGATACTGTAAGTGCACTACCATCCATATTGTTCAAGGATCTCACAGTTAATATCCTAAACCTCATTGCTAATATTCCTACCCTCAGAGCTTTGGAAAGGATTCATTTTGAAACACAGGAAGCTCTCTGCCAGTGTGGTATTAAAAAGAGGATGGATTTTTTTTCAATATTGCCCAGACTGTGTGGGGAGTGTAGTTTAGTGAGTGCCAGGTGCTTTGAAAATACTATATACTGTGTCAGTTAAATACGTTTATACTTACAATTCAATATTTTACGCAGCATTCAAAAATACTAACTGGGACATTCTGAGGACATGGAACCAATTGCTGGCTGCTGTGCAGTAAGCTCTTTCTGAATTGGTATTTGTGGCTCTATTTGTGCATGTTTTTATCTCTATAATAAAGAGCAGCCTGATGGATGCTCAAATCCTGATGGATGCCTGTGGATATCAGCACGATTCTCGTTTCTTAGGCCTTCCCTCAGTTTAGGCTAGTTGCAATCACGTAGACTCAGTGTAAATATCTCTGAGAGGTTTCACTAATACAGGCTCATTTTATTCTTCATTAATGCTTTTGTACGTGTGGGATTACGTCTCCATAGCTCTCACAGCACAACTGCAATGTCACTGATCAGACTGGAGTGGAGGGGTGGTGGAGGGCAGAGCAAAAGCCAGTCCCAGGTGTGCAACGAGCACTTCCCCGAACATCCCCAACAACTGAGGCAGGCGGCAGTGTCTGCCATGCTCTTGGTGTTAAGCGGAGACTCTAGACAAAGTGAAAGGCTAGAAGAGGCAAAGAAAATAGCTGTTGACACAGTGTGTGCCAGTCTGCAAGGCTGCAGAGGCTCCCAGCTTAGGGTTGGACTGGGTAGAACAAGGGGTGTTGCTGACAGAAGCCATGATTGCCACCTTTAGCCTCTCCGTGCACCCTCACTGTCCTTCTCCAGCAGAAGCTGGGAGCCCAGGGCTCTCCACCTCTTGCTCTGCCCCTCTCAGCTGCATGTGCTGCTGCAGGGTCGGCTTGGCCCTGTTCAAATCTCAGCCCCGAGTTCACACGTGACAAAACTTGGTTTTGCTTGCGCTGAGGGAAAAAGTTCATCTCAGGTGATGAGTTTTTTTATTATTATTTTTTCCTGTCTCAGTGTTTGCTTAGATAACGTTCCAGCCTGCAGGACAGTATTAATGCTGGCCCGCGTTTTCACTCCACCTGCCTTCCTTTCTCTGCCAGCACCGAGGGGCTGCAATCGTTTAGTCCAGCTGTAGTTTGTTCAAAACTCAGGAGCTGAGATGTGTATGCGGTGCAGCTGCTTCATTCTGTTCAGGTTCAGACATGATCTACTCTAGCTCTGCCTGGCAAGGTCAGTGACTCTGGCTTGTAATATCTGGTTAAAACGGCTTGACCTTACCTTTGAATTCAGTGGGCCTGACGGGCTCTGGGGAAGAACAGAACCCCCAGAATTGTCAGCTCTTCTGTTGCAGAGGTGCCCAGCTTGACTGAGGCTCTGTAGGTACATTTGCAAAGCAATGTTTAAAAATAATCATTTCAAAAATTGACTAATATTTAGAAGTGTAATAATCATAGTTTAAATTGAAGATTGGGACGCTAGAATAAAATTAATTGTAAGTCACTGGCATTTCAAAGATGGTTAGTATTTTCTTCATTAGAGTAGAAGCTAAATTAAAATGAGCCAGCAACACTCAGCTTTTGAAGTTGTTTGGACCAAATTTTGATGAGTGTCAAGTGTCTGATATTTTGTTTTACAGAATTAAGCAACTGTAATTTGTATGCATCCCTAGAAAAGTTTGAACATTTGAAGTTATTTCACTTAGTGTCATGGAAAGATCACACTATTTTTTTCCTGGAGGAACTTGTATGAAGAGCAGTACAGTTGTGTTAAATTTGATATCCCTGGGAAGTAGCATACAGCTACACACGAAGCTTGCTCTCCTGCCAAGCTGTAGGGAATGCAGGTAGAGTGAGCGCAGAAGTAGAGAAAAGTTACAGGAAGTTACTCCCTTCTAATTTCTTAACAGAGGATATTTGGGGCTTTGTATATACAGGCAACTTAAAAATGCAGTGAAGACAGCCATATGTTTTGTGCTGTCTTTGCATGCCCCAGAGGCCCGTACCCTGGAATTCCGGATGGAGAACACTGTCAGTTACACACAGTCGTGCTGCTGGCATGACTCAATTTCTTTTACAAGAAATACCAAATTTAGATGCACTTTCATGTATGTTTTTAAGTATGCCCACCATTCAGAGGAACCCGTTTGATGGGGCTAATCAAAACAATCACTCAGTGAAGTAATTTCCCTAAAGAGCAGCTTATTTAAGCTGTCAGTCTTTGCTCCCTTCGTAGCTGTTCATTTATCATTTGCTAAGGTGTGTGGTGATTTATTTTAAGCAACCTGTTCAAAACAAAACAAAAAATCTTATTGGTAATTTTTTTCTTTTAAAAAATTGCCTAAGGATTTATTTCACGTTGTTGGGGTTCAGGGGAGCACCTATAGAGAAACTTCAAAATTATGTTCCATGTTGAGCTGCTTACCCACTTCAAACCCTGTAAAGCATTTTCAGGAATCAAAATCATTCAATACTTTGCTTCATCAAGAGGAGGTAGTAGAAAGACAGTGGCTTTGCACATAGTTAATCTTAAGTAAAGTGCTGCAGTTGTGCAGTGGCTATTTGTAAGGTTGATTTTCTTTAAGAGAACTCAGCCTTGGTTTATTTTCCAGGTCTGTCTACTTACCTACTCTTTGGAATGTGGTGGAGTTTTTTTTGTTTGTTTGTTAGTTTCAGAATATTGCTGGTAACATGGCAGTGCTAAAACAGATGATTCTGTAGTGGTTAATATAAAGAACTCTGATCAATAGGAAGTCTCTTAACCTCTGCTTCATGAGCGGAATACGTTTGTTCAGTGTCTAGAGGATGCTTCAGTGATATATATATATATATATATACATATATTTATCAGGATGTTACCTATTAGAGCAACAAAACAGGATATTAAATGACTTAAATACAAAGAAAAAACTACTTTAGCATAAAAATATGTGGAGGAAGCACAATGAAAAAGATGGTCATCCAGCTGAAGTAGCGCACACAGAGTTATGTTAGCGCGGCATTAAGCAGGGGGAGAACTGGTGCATCCCTGTCAGCTTGGCAGCATTGCGTGAGGTCTGGGTGATGAACTCCGGTGTTAAAGGGATTTAAGATGATGAGCATGCTTTTCATCTCCCACGTGCAGCAGTTCACGTTTAGTGAAATGTTAAGATTTAGGGCACTTGACCAGTGAATATGTAGGTCTGTCGCCATTGTTATTTCAGTGGGGAGCCAGTCAAATAAGCACGCAGCAGCCGGTCCTCGCCCACTGTCAGGCTGACCCCACAGAGCTACACCCGAGTGGGGGCAACAGGAGGAGACTAGAACAGCTCAGCAGTGACTGTGTCAGGGGAATGTGCAGCAGTGTGTATAAAGATGTATCGAAGCAGTTCCATTGCACACGTAGAAGGCAGGGAATAGCTGAGTCTGTGTTGTCTATTCACCTTTAACTGGGGCCTCTGACAGGGCCCTCTTTTATACTAGTTTTTACACTTGAATATAATCTCCCATACTGATATTTTTAAACCTGCTTATCTGAAATTTTTCCTAAACCTGTTTTTTTTGTTTGTTTCTAATTTTTTCCCCCTCAGCACTACAATTTATACACATTAAAATCAGTCTTCAATGATGGCAATTCCTTGCATTATAGTTTGTATCTCTTGCACTGTTAATATCATTGTCTTTTTTTTTTTTTTAACTGCTATTGATCTGCTGTTTCTATAAAAAACTTGTATTCTGGGCTCAAGATTTTGTACAAAATCCAGCCTTGAACCTCTTTTATTTATTAGAATCAGCTTCCTTTTCTCATTTTTAGCTTTTCATTTATCTGCAATGTTTCTTGTTTGTCATTTTTTTTGACCGGTGACTGAGACTCATGGTTGTTTCACAGCTTACCAGTATTCCCGTTGCATACTTTGCCCCTGCTGCTCAGCATGCAGGATTCCTAGAACGTGATGCTGACAGGCACATGATGAAATGCCGTGCACAGCAGGGCTCTGGTCCAGGGCCTTGAGATTCTTCTCCAATGCAAATCATCCAAAGGTGACATGAGCAGCTGAAAACTGTTTATAGTCAAAATAGATAAGACTTGCAAGATAAATATAATGACAAAACTGAATATCCATATGTAGAAGAAAATGTATTTCTTAGATATTTGATTGATGGGGGAAATAACAAAGCTTAGCAAAAATACAGGTTAATACTGGGAATGATTTTCTGTGCAATCAGATCCACTAGTAAATGGAAAAAGCATGAAGGGTGGAGCTGTGTGCTTGGACTGGATAGGGAGAGGAGAGAATATACAGAGTCCTCAGGAGATGGGAGGAGTAAGCAGAAAAAATGCTTTGTGAGTGTTACAAATTTGATAACATGCATTATCAGGGATCCATCATAATGATTCTTTGGGGTATCCAGCCTGTCAGCAACTATTGAAATACAGTACAAGCAGAGATTTGTCACAGCAATCCAGCTAAGGAAGGGAGCTCTCACTAAGAGAGGAATACTTTGGGATCTTTAAAATAAGGTTCCTGATGTTTATACTCTTTAAGAAGGGGCAGGGAGATAGCTCAGTGCTTGGTGGTTGCGCGTGCGTGAATGAGGACATTTTATGTATTTTACCTGAGAACACAGATGGAAGTATGAGCAGGTTTCTAGAACTGCATTTCACGGCTCAAGCTGCACACAAAAATTGTCCCCTTCAAAACAATTCCTTTTTCCAAGAAACCAACTGGAGCACTGAAAGTTCTCAGTCACTCCTGTGTGCAAAGTGCATGTTTGCTTACTGTAATGCAGTAACGATGTTTTTTGTGTTCTTACAGTCTGAATGTGCCTCCTTAGCTTATATCTGAATTCCTGATACTTCTCTGTTCTGTCACTGTTCCTGTCTGTCTACACCAGAAGCCTAATAGTCAGGAGAAGCCTAACTTCTTCCCTGTTTAATTTTCAACCATTACTGAGGCATATCTTAAGGCATTCTGTATTTCTTAAAATGCGTCCAGTTTTGCAATAGAAGAGTTGCAAATGTTGTTTCTCCATTCTAGTATAAAGCATCACAACAGTGATCATTCTGGTTTCCTATTGCTGTCTGCTGTTTGTTTTCCTAGTGTTCTAGTCTCGTTTAAGAAACACTGAAAACCTAGTAAATACAGACAGCTTTCTAAAGGTCCATTATATACCTTCATCCAATATTGCTTTTGAAAATCTGTCAGGCTTGGATAGGATTTCCATCATCATCTCTGTGTGCTTAGCTTTGTTCTCTGTATTCAGCTACCCACAGAATTTTACACCGTGGCCATAATGGTTCTAGTATACACAAGAAAACCTTGCAGACTTAATAGAACTTCCTTAAAATACATTTTGTTCTATTGAGACTTAGGATGAAATGGTAAGGAACACCCTCAAATGCAGCTAATGCATGTACTCATGTTATTTTCAAGTCATTTTCAACTTTTTAGATGACTGATCTGAAACAGTTTCTTGAAATATTTCAAGTAGTAAAACTGTTTCCTATTGGAATGCGCTCTCTATATATTAGGACAACATTGTGCCCTGGGGTTTGGCCAGACAAAAACCTTTTCTGCTGTTAATTGGCTGTCAATTAGACAGAGTTAACTAGCACTTATGCAAATGTCCATCAATGTATTTCAGTTGTGAAAGTGCGTTTTTAATTGCTACCAAGGGTTCAGACTCGAAATCCAGCTCCTGTTTGTCCTCTGGGAGACAGCATTGCTTTTAGATCTGCAGTCTCTTGAAATGCTTTGATTTCTGGCTTTAGTTGAATGTCTCCACATCTAACAACACTCCTGCAGGTTTCTATGCCTGTATTAAGTGCATTGCTTTGAAAAATACGAATGGATAAAGTTTAAGAGCTCTTAGGTATAGATGTGGTATAGTAGCTACATGTGTGCAACTACATCTGCGTTGGCAGTTAGGATGGTTTCATGACCTGTGTTCCTAAACTAATGTAGTATGATATGAAAAATGCTTCACCAAGAAGAAATGTAGGAACATCATATTGCCAAACTGCTCTGCCTGAAGTCCTTGGTGGTTACCTAGAAGCCAGCTTGGCTGTCTCTAGACTACAGAAGTGATGCACGCATATGCGTGTACATCCATGTAGACATAAACAGTGAGTATTTTAAGCATACTCTATCAAAACTCTGCTGTTGATAGCACCTTTTTAAATTAAAACAATTAGTATTGCATGTTTCTGTTCATAAGTAGTAATGAAATAGAGGATCTGGAAAATGTCTTGCATGTCTGGTCTCCCCCAGCGCTGTGTGTGGCAGGATACTGGGCTGTCCACATCTGATTTTACAGACCATGGCCTGAAGTCAAGTCTTGAAAGAAAAAAGCTGTTCAGGATTCACATTCAGTGCCTGCTAGCAGCATCTGCATTGGTTAATGCTTTTTTTAAGCTGCACTTAACTTGCAGATTGTCAAGCTAACTATATCTTGCATGGAAGACTACATAAATGATACTTTGATACTTACCTCTGTATTTGGAGCGCTCAGTTTTGATGTGTTCGCTGACCAGCTCCTTAATTACAATATCTGGAAATCTCTGTCCCCAAAGCACGATGCTGTCCTTACCAGCAGCTGTTCAGTTTCTGTTATGTGGTTTTTTTAAGCAATTTTTTTTTGGGGGGGGGGATGGGGGGGGTGGAGTGGTGGTTTAGTATGCAGTTACTAGTCAGTCTTTCTCATATTCAGCATGTCTAGAGTTGCTTTATGGTCTGTTTTAATTGAATATTAATGTAATTATACTTCAATGCATTATTTTCTGCCAATTCTTTATATAGAATCACAATATCTGTGTATTTTATGGTGCTTTATCTCAGAGCGGTTTATGAAAAAGGTTAATACTATCACCCCTTTTTGCAAATGGAACACTTAAGGCAGAGACAGATAAGGCAAATCTTTCAAGATCATCCAGTAATGAGGAATAAAACTAAGATTTAGTGTGCTACTGCAGTCACTGAATATTACTATCTCCTTGATATTAATGTCCAGTAATAATGCCAGACCAATGTCTATTTTAATTTTATTTTAAATCTTTTCAGATGCTATATATGTATCTTTTGCTTTGGAAGTTTATTCTATGAAAGTCAGGTAGTTGACTCTCAGCTGTTATAGCTGTTATTTTTCTAACTTGGCTCAATTTCTCTTGTTAAGCTGCTTTTATGTAATCAGTTTTGTGTTACAGTATAAGAATTTCAGCAAAAGCATTAGCTCTTAAATTCTGATTTCAAATGATGAATTGTGCATTCATTCAGTGGAAATGAATTGTGTATCCATTCAAATCAGTGGAGGAAAAAAATGTTACTCCAAAGTATTTTCATAAAAATGACTGACAGTATAAGATTACTTAACATTATCTATCTTTCTTTGAGAACACTTTTGATTAGTCATTAGGAAAAAAAAGCTGTTTTGGGTAGAATGAAATATTGAATCTGGATCGAACTGTTTAAATTGGTTATAAGGTAAATATAATTTGTCACTATCTAAGATGATTGTAAGCGGCTTCCTGGGGGAGGGGTTTAATTGGGGCAGATGGATTAGACAAGGCTGTCCAATCTCTGATGTGCTCTACCAAAATTCTTCTGTTTCAAGTCAGTGAGGGTGGAGGAATGAATCAGTGACAGAAATAAAGTGCAATGAATGGTATTTTTTTGTATAAACACCATATTCAAAATTCTGCCTCTGAAGTTATGTCTTAAAGCGAGCACAGCACTGTTTCTGGTTTTAGAAGATTATCTAACTGGGATGAACAATTCATGTGAAACAAGCAGCATCTTGTAGAGTTGTGTGTCTAACTCTACAAACCTCCCTTCTAGAATATTAAGAACAAAAATAGGTAATTTTCAGGTCTGCCTTCCAAAGTACACAACTGTTCTCCATCAAAAATAGTGTAGATTAGAGATGTCTAACTATATATGTATACGCTATATCGATACACGTGTGAAGTCCTTGTGTAGGTGACATTAATGGTCAGTAGCTTCTGCAGATAGGAAGGCTATATACTGTTGGCAATAAACTGTTAGGCAAGACACATGCAACACAGTGTTTTCTTACTCAGCTTCTTGCCAGAAAAGCTTGTGTTATAAATCAAGCTCTGTTGTGAGAGTGCACAGTAAGTAGTAGAACAGTACATACGGGATGGTTCCAGTCTGTCACTGCGCACCTCAGTCATCTCATGGCACTTACCTCAAGCATATGGAGCACAGGTGAAGTGTCTTCAACTGCCAACTGTTACCACGTTCCGTGTGTGAGAGTCTGTCTGGTTGTGTCCTGTCCCCTGTACACCATGCTGAGAGATTCTGTTCTGGAACACAGATGCCTTATGAATATAGAGCCCAGACAAAATTGTGTCAGCCCAGGTGTTAGGAGGGCAAAGTCAATAACGTTTCTACTTCCTATCATTAAAATTACTTTGTTCTGTGCATTTGTCTGGAAAGTTGTGTGTAAGCTGTGACTGAGCCATTGGTTGTTCTAGATGTTGCAATTTGGAACAGGGAAATGCATTGCCTTCTCGAAGAGCAGTTTAAGAACTGTTTGAAATACCTCCCAAGACGGAGGAGATCCAGGGGCTTTGGAGACGTGCTCCATCTCTAGCAGTGTCTGGCTGAGAATTCTGTATTGGCTCACTTGTCAGTCGTGTTTCTGTTTTTTTTTTTTTTTTTTTCAGAGAGCAAACCAAAATTGAAGGTTCTTTTATCTTGGAAAGACCACGCTTCTAATAGCACCATAACTTTAGGGAATGCCCCGATAAAATAAGTAAACACTATTCTTACCTTTATCCTTTGCCATGGATAATTTTTTATCTTCATTTTTCACTTTTGGCTCTAAGCACTACAGAGTGAGCACCATGGAGTGTATTTATAGACCAAATACCCATACCTCCGTCCCTGGAGCACCAGAGAAAAACTGTCTGACCAGCTTGTCTAGTTGCCTGAACTAGACATAATTGCAGCACCGTTGAGCAATTTCATGTGGTGGGTATTCCTTCAGGTCTAGTATTCCTTTTAAACTTGTGAAAAGTGATGTTTGTCTGTTTTCCTAAAAGAAAAATGAGTCACCTCTTGGGTGTGGAGTTCAGAGGCTGTTTCTTCTCACAACAGTATGTTGGACAGAAAGGTCCTTGTGTAAAGATTAAGGTGGGTACAAGGTTGTCCTGCTTTATTTGTTGGTCACAATGCTTTTCACCAACTTCCTGGGAGATATGGGCTATCTCACCAAGAGTTTTGTTCACATCTTTCCTTCCAGTTCTCCATTAGCGCAAGCTCTCAGTGTGGGTGCTAGAGCCTGTGCTAAAGCTGGTCCAGTGAGTTTCTTTATTTCATCACTTACAGTGAGAACTAAGAGTGGAAGCTGTGCAGATGGGTACTTGAGGTAACTTCTGACCTTTCAGTGATTGAGCTTCTTTGCATGATAACAACACAGATTCTATACCTTTCCTACATCCCAACAGTCAGAAGCACTTCAGTTGGAACTGTTAGAACAGCCATGAACATTTCTTTCAGCTGACTGAGGAACTGCTTGTCCCATGCTATGAATCATCAGGAAATGAACCTCGAACTGGGATCTGAGTGTCTTGGTTAGTACAAGATGAGTCTGAGCTAATACCCATCTTGTTGTGGTTTGACTTAAGTATTGGTGGATTCCAGTTGGCCAAGAGCCTGAGTGGGTCTTGTTCATTTGCCCACAGAAATCTCTCCAGGCATAGCGTGGTGGGTAACTGCAGGTACCCTGCCTATTAACTGTAGCTGCTGGAGGCGCTAATTTGTCTGGATTAATTGTGTGGTTTTTTTTTAATTGCATGTATCAAGGGTGTGTGTCTTGACTGAATGCTGTGTGGACAGTGCGTTATCTATTCTGAGAAAGTAAAGATCACTTATTTGTTTGCAAAAATTAATATAAATTGAGAATGCTCAGAACAAGTGAGAACAGAAGTTTATGTAAGCAGGATGGTGAGGAGTAAATACTTATCTTGAATGTCATAAAGCAAAATATTAGAGGTAGGAATCCTTCCCTAAGATGCTAGGATAGACTTTAGATTTTTCTAATATTTCTATATTTAAAATCTAGACCAAATACACTCATTTTTAGTGTTGACATTTGCCCTTCTGTGATTACTAATACCACAGCTGTGTTTTTGTCATCATGTCATCATGTATCATTTGGACACAGAAAAGGCTTCCAAATCCTCTTTCCTTCAAGGGAATTGACCTTCTCATTAGTTGGAAATAACACTATGATAGGTAATCAATATTTAATTGAAATACCAGCATTTCATCCTAAGCATTACTCATCCTTATATCTGGAAAGTGTTCAGACTAAAAGCATCATGTTTAGACTAGGTTGTGTATGGCATACCTGCCCTTACACATACAAATCATGTGTGTACGTGTTATTTTGAATGTACAAATTGCATATTGGCGTCTGGGAAGCTCCCCGTGCATCAGTCTGCCCTTACACTCAACACCCCATAGCAGAACGTAAAGCAGTTGCCCTGAGTGCTGCCAGGTTTCCTGGCTGACAGGGGCTTAGCTGGAATTGCTGCTGGAAACTTTGTTAAAGAATTCAATTGCTTTTTCTTTTTTTTTTTAAAGCTGCTGTAGTGACTTGGTAGGAAATTACTGTTTTTCTTCTCACACTTCTAAAAATGTCTCAGATATAAAAAATGATACAAGTATTGATTGGCAGTCAGAATTGTGAAGTCAGTTTTGGTACTTTAGAAGAAAATGCACCTCCACCTACCCATTTTCTGTTAAGTTGAAGGAGGAACCAAGCAACAATCTCAAAACATGGCTTCAGCTTTCAATGGAAGTATGACCTAACACACCCTGGCTCAGCTTTGGTCTACTCAAGCTGTAATTGGATTAAAGGTTCTGTGAATATGCAAGCCACTTACCACTAATATGTCACTTATCTCTAAGGAGGCTGTGTAAATCTTGTGCTAACACGTGTATGTTTCAAGTAAAATTGAAAACCCTTCCAAATGTTGCTTATGCTCTGGAGACTGGATTCTCTTTATTGGCTATCTCCACTAACTTTGTACCTACTTGGCATTTTAACACAAAATACTTATCATTTTTTAAAAAGTTTGCTAGAGGTACAAACAAATACTAGTATTACTGCTGGAGGCTTCATTTTTTGTATCCTATCTGCAGAAACACAAATGGGTGAAGACTGAAAGGTGTTTCCTTTTCACCCTGCCTTGGCTGAGGTATCTCCCCTATTCACAGCTCAATATTGAGAGCTACAGTGTCAGATCTGTGTCTAGGTCTGCTTATGAAAGTTACTCAGAGCAGCCTGTGTAGTTAATGCTTGAAACAAACCCACCTCACTCTGCTTTCACTTAGGGCTGCCATTTGTGTATCAGGAGTTCCACAGGCTGAAGCATCAGAATTAGCTTTCTGCTTCTGAGCACGCCTTTTCATTTCTTAATGAGCATAGCAGAGTACAAGTATGAATACCCGAGCCTTATTCTGCTACCAGTGAAGATATAATTTGCAGATTGAAACCCAAAATCCTGAAATCAATATTATTTTTATGGATGGCTGCTTTTATCTCATGGAAAATACGATTACTCCAGTTCTTAGGGTGTTCAGGGTTACATCCTCACAGTGTCTAGTGGCAGAAACGGACCTTAATACAACACAAAGGTAGAAGAGTAGGCCTTACTGGGGCAATATTTAAAGTGTGGTGTATCAAAACTGTAAGGTACACTTCGCTTTTGTTCTGGCAAAGTTGGTAGTAGGTAGAGGAAGAGAAAGTAATGAGAATGCATTTTCCCCAAGAAAAATGCTGAAGTTAGGTTAAAAAGTTCTGGAGAATAATCCGTACTGGAATAGCAAACTGACAGATAGTTCTGCAGGTTAGTTACATGAATTTCATTGCCAGCTGAGAGAAGCTGTTTCAAACTGAATCTCTTGCAGCCCAGACACTGGCTGCCTTGCCAGTCATTCTTACCCTGGCAGAGAAAGCACCACTGGGCAATGATGGAGAGTACAGTGAGGATGAAGCAGCAGACATGTTTTATGTCTGTTCTGACCAAATATAAAAGACTTAACAACTGATAAGAGTAAAGTTATTTTAGAATAAGGATCAAGGTATGTATCTTAAGGTTAATGTTAGTTAAAAGACAGCTTTTCCTTTCTTATCATTCATCTTTAATTCTCCACAGAGAGTGAAAGGTGTGTAAACGTGGGGAAAACAGCTGATAATATTCACTTCACATAATAAACCATAAACAGTACATAAGGGCTATTGCTCCATCTGCTAGGTCTAGATCTCCTTCATATGCAATTGGAATTAAATTAAAGCAGAAGAAACTATGATTCACTTTGCTTTTCTAACATGGATCCTCAAATACTTTCAAGGAATAAGAAACCCTAACAGCAAACACATGTAGGAGCAGCAGACTGCATTTCTATTCCTCACTAGTGGATTATTTATTTTTAAGTGGAGTTTGGATACTTAATTGTCAGGCATGTCTTTTCATGCAATGCGATAGTGTCAACATTTTAGTGAGTAATACCTGGTTACCTGAAGCAGTAATGTCTTCAAATGCACTGCTTTTTATATGCTTCAGTTGTTTCAGTCAAGAGAAGCACACGTTATTGTAAAATGGCTTTCTGGGAATCACTATTTTTGTTTGTTCATCCACCAGTGGAAGCCTGTGATAAGGCTAAGTTTACACAACAGTAATACAGGATTTATGATTGAAAGGAAAAAGAGTGTCTAACTGAGGCCAGTAATAGCAGAACCAGCTCGATTAGTATTCTCAAAACAGATTTGAGTTTTGAAGTGTAAATGGCTACAGAAGTAATGCAAAGATTGGGGAAAAAAAAAAAAAACACACACACACACACCTTAAGTTTCAGGAGATTTAATGTAACTTAAGAACCTGCTTTATCTGCATACAGTCTGAAGTTACACAAATTTAATTCAGCAAAATGCTGATGGTTTTTCAAAACCTTTCTTAAAACAAGTAACATAATTCACTTGCGTGTGAAAGGTCTAGAGAACAATCTTATGAGGAGTGGCTGAGGGAGTGGCGTTGTTTAGCTTGGAGAAAAGGCAACTCGGGGGAACCTTATTGTACTTTACAATTACCTTAAAGGAGGTTGTAGCAAGGTGGGGATCAGGCTCCTCTCCCAAGCACCAAGTGATAGGATGAGGGGAAATGGCCTCAAGTTGCTCCAGGGGAGGTTTAGGTTGGTTATGAGGAGAAATTTCTTTACTGAAGGGGTTGTATGGCATTGGAATAGGCTGCCCAGGGAAGTGGATGAGTCACCATTCCTGGAGGTCTTCAAAAAACATGTAGATGTAGAACTTAGTAGCATGGCTTATTGGTGGACTTGTCAATACTAGGTTAAAGGTTGGACTCAATGATCTAGAGGTCTTTTCCAACCTGAAAGGTCTATGGTTCAGTATTGTCAGTATTGTCCTTCCAATATTGTTACAAATGATCTGGTTATATAATCTTTTATCTTACTACTCACTTGACTCCCTTTGTATATTCCTTGAGCAGTTATCCATTTAATTGTGAGGTTTTTTTGAGGGTGCAGAACGGGGGTCTGTCTTTTTTTTTTTTTTTTGGTTGATTGGTTTACCTTCCAAGTATGGGTATATAGTAATGGAACTTCAGGTGTAAAAAGAAATTTGAAAAGAAGCTCTCCATGTATAGGACAATTTTGGCTACATATATTCTTTAATAGTCCAGATTTTAGCGCCTCATTAATGATTATGAAAAATATGCTCATAAGTGATCAGTTATACTTGTGTAGCTTTATTCTTAAATAAAAGTACTGTATGAGTGGGCTGCTGCTTTCAAATTCATCATAGGTGGCCTTTTGTTTTTAGATTAAACTCGTGCAATTAGTCTATCAGCAATTTTATAGGGCAGAGGAATAAGCGCATTTTTCTCAATGCCCAGAACAGCAAAGGAAGCATAATATAAAACATTAATCTACACTGGTGGTGGATGATGTTGCTTGTTGTGGCATTTTATTCTTGCCATTTGAGTGCAGATTTTGCAGCAACTGAATACAACTTGTATTTTGCCAGAGATATTAAACTTGCCTCTTTCTTTTGAACATATTTTCCTAGAAATGGGAGTGGGAGAAATGTTCTAGTTACTGTATAAACCTAAATGAACAGTGTAAAAAGTTCCTTAGCAATATGTCAGTATCATAATAACAAAATTTAGTGCAAATTTGTGTTATGAAGGTATTGCATGTTGTTGTAGTAGGTTTAATATTTTTTTGTTAATCTGTTTTACAAGTGTTAATTGACAAAGTAGTAACATTACTCACCGTAAAGACACCTTGGCTATTGGCTATAAAAATAAAACACTTATTTGCAGTATTCTGATAATTTGTTGGAAACTGTTTTATATGAGGTTCATAGTGGAAAGGGACTCATCAATAATTCAGGAACCATCCAGTTGGTATAGTAAGTGCAAGGATAGATATGGAAAGAATATTATTAGAGGAAGGCAATAAAAGAGCAGGAAAGTCCTGAAAGTATAATCGTGTATTCCAAAAAGCAGCCAGCACTCAATTTGATATGCAGCTGATGCCACCTTTGCAAATGAAATACGGGAAGCTTTCTTAGCGATGAATACAAAAATGCAGAAACAGGCTACGCAGAAAAAGGAAATTAAAAAGGAAGTTTTATACATAGATGTGATTATAACTGTGGAATATCTTTCAATCCTTTTGGGACAGGTAGCCTGATGTGTTACTTACTGGCAATAGACTTTGCCCTTAGGATTCACTTCAGCCTTTAAGGAATTATAGTTTATACAGTGAATTATTTTTTTCTTGAAACTTACAGACAAGCAGCATGAAGACTAGCCCTCTTGGGATTAGAGTGGCTGGAGATAGGGAGGAGAAGAAAAGAATGGCTTTTATTTGCAGCCAGCATCGTGCAGTAAAGGACCCTAAGTATATCACACTGGAATAGATTTTCAGGGAATTTGCGCTGAGGTATAGGACAGCCAAGAGAAACTACAATAGAAGCAGAATAGAGTACTGCATCTTACAGCTTCAGTTGTTACCCAACAGATGATTTTCACTGCACCTGTAATGGATGCTTTCTCGGTGGCAGGTAATTCTAGGCAGATCTAGAGGTTGCTCCAATTAAACCACTAGCTGAGCTTTAAGTAGTAGAATAGTTTATGTTGCAGTGCCATAAACATTTTCATCTATTCTGTACTCCCATATCATACAGCAGGTCCTTTCTTTAAGATTGTGCAGTAAATGGTGGTTTGCATAATGGCTGTGTATTGGGAGGCTCTTGTTTTGACAGATGTGTTAACCCTGGCTGTACGTACAGACTAGGGGGCGAGAGGCAGGAGAGCAGCCCCACAGAAAGGGGTCTGGGGGTTCTGGTTGGCAGCAAGCTGGGCAGGAGCCAGCAGCGTGCCCGCACAACCAGGAGGGCCAGCCATACCCTGGGTGCCTCAGGCCCGGCCCTGCCGGCCAGTCGAGGGGAAGGATTGTCCTGCTCTGCTCGGCCTGCTGCGGACTTACCGCAAGTGCCCTCTGCAGCTTTGGGTACCGCAGGATAAGGACACCGAACTGTTAGAGAGCATCCAAAGGAAGCCCCCGCAGATGGGAAGGTTCTAGAGGGTTTAGAGGGAAGGTGTACGAGGAGCAGCTGAGGTCCCTTGGGCTGTTCAGCTGGGAGAAGAGGAGGCCGAGGGGAGGCCTCATGGCAGCCTGCAGCTCCCTCACGAGGGGAGCGGAGGGGCGGGCGCTGAGCTCTGCTCTCTGGGGACAGCGACAGGACCCGAGGGAATGGCGTGGAGCTGGGACAGGGGCAGGTCAGGCTGGGTGTTAGGGAAAGGTTCTGCAGCCAGAGGGTGTTTGGGCACTGGAACAGGCTCCCCAGGGCAGTGGGCATGGCACCGATCTGCCAGAGTTCAAGAAGTGTTTGGACAAGGCTCTTGGACATAGGGTTGGGGTTTTGCGTGGTCCTGTGTGGAGACAGGACTTGGACTCTTCCAACTCAGGATGTTCTACGATTTGGGAAGGAAATCTGCAGATTTGTTTGCTTCAGGTACACCTCTCTGGGGAAGATTGACTTGAAGTTCCAACTTTTTTTTTACTTTTTTTTTTTTTTTAAATATGAATATCCCTTCTTCAGTACCAAGATATTGGAAGATTGAATGAATCCATCGATGTGCTTAACTAGCTTTGTGGAGTGCTAGGGTGAACCTTGCTTTGTTACTAAATTTAGAAGTTGTCCTTAGATGCATTTACATAGATGTCCTTCTCTTTAGGACAGGTATGTTTTTACATGGAGGATAAATGGTGTTTAAGAAGCTTTGAGATTGACTTCCTGCTCATTTGACAGGAATGATAATAGAAATTAGATCTCTGGTAACCTGGCTTGTAGCCTAGTGTTACCTGTAAGTGCATAGGACAGTCAAGCATTAATTTCAGTACTTGTGTTTGTGATAAAATGGAAGAGGAGAGCTTTCTGACTCATATGTCAGGCATACTAGAAGTGGGAGGCAGGAAAAAAACATTAGAGCACAGCTATTGCTCAGAAGCTGTTTTCTGATGGGGATTGTTAACATCACAGGGATTAGGTAGTTGGCTATTTTTAGATGCGTATAACTTTTAGAGGCAATTTGAAGCAGTAGATACCACCTAGGGCATGTTTTTGTGCTGCCAGAATGGCACCTTGAGATAAGCAGGACTTTTCTCAGTTTAGAATCCTTAATTTCCTTCAGGACAGAGACTGCATAAATTCAGACTTGCACATTATAACCTCTCTGTCAAGCATCTTGTGAAATGCTCTCTGAGAAGGAGAGCCAGCTGGCCATTTAGATGAGTGGTAAGAAGGGAAGAATCGGCATCAATTGTAGCAGCAGCAAGAAGGCACATTCACAGATGTTCATTTACTTTCTTGCTCCTGCTGGGCTGACATGAAAAGAAATAAAGGTTAGAACTAACAGAAGAGTACACATTTTCAATGAAAACACAGATGCAGGGTGTGTCAGGAAATACTTTTAATTTAAATTTAAAGGTGATGGTGGGAGCATCAAGTTAATTGTTGAACTCTGCCTTCCTTATGTCACTCTGATCTCCTAAAACTAGTATGAATTTGGACTAAATGGCTAATAGGAGAACCTGGAACCCCCTACTCCGTCACTGTAATTCTCAAGATGTGTGACCATGTGCTCTTTGTAGATGAGAAATTCAGAGAATAGTATTGTTCCAGATAGTCTGCAATCCTCTCTGAGCAATGTAATATAAACAAATCATAGAAACAGCACTACTGGGTTTTATATTATCATAAATGGAAGAAGAGTTTGGTCCCTGTTGTATAGTAAGAAATGTCAATTTAGTGACAACTACATTTGTAGTGTTTGTTGGTACTGCAGATTCCATCTAGTTGCAAGTGAGCAAGCTCACTTTTGGCTGAATAGTTGAATTTGTGGAGCTCTTACCTTGTGGCACACTGTTCCTTGTAATTTTGGCCACACCTGCCCATTTATCTGAGACTAATTTGAATTATCAAAGCAATATAAATTAACTACATCAGGAAAACTATGTTTTTGGTACAAACTGGTCTTGTGCTGTAGCAGTCCAGGAACAGGGAATTGATCTGGATTTGTTCCCTCTATAACTTGGTCAGAATTTTTTGTTCAGGCACGAGAATGAATCTGGCTTGACTTTTCAAATCTTAATTTAGGAAATGCAGCTTATTACTTCTGAGATAAGCAAATACGAGTTCTTCTTAAGTTATTGCTCAAGTCACTATAGTTCAGATTAGATCACTGAAGCCAGAAGCATATTGCTTTCTTTTCCTTAGACTCTTAAGCTAGACTTAAGATGAGATGGAATAGACATAAACTGAGATGGAATTTTTTAAAAAAAATAAATTGTCATCCAGAAATTCTAGCGAAGCAGAGAGGTCAATACAAGTCCTGGAAGTCTTGGTATAGAGCCATAACCAACAGAACCATTTCTCAGAATATGCAGTTCCAGAAATATAAGTGATGCTTCCCTTTGCTTAAGTGTCTGTGGGAACAGTACAAAGCCAAATGTCAGAAATTTAAAAAATCTCAAACAATGAGAGAAACTTTTCTTTTTTTAACCAACTTCACTGTAAATTTATCATCCTATTTGCTGAAGTTCCTTTGAAAAGAATGGACAGATTGTTAGATTTGGTGGTTTAACCTATTATATTGTTATCCTTTCATTTCTGTTTTTTTCTTTTGTCAAGGCTGTTGTGTTTTCCCTTTTCAAACAAAACAAAACAAAAAACCAGCAACAACAAAAAGCCACTAAATGGAAAATACTGGAAAGTAATTGCAGGAGTTACAGGATTTGGTTCTCTGAACGTGAGTCTCTTTATAACATCCCCAACAGAACTTCAGAGTTAAATATGCTTGAACAGCACCTGGCACTTATTATATTCATGATAATTGATTCTCAAATACTCACAAATCTATACTATGGTGCAAGCTCTGTGACATCCCAAAATACTTTGCTTGAATTGAAATACCTGAAGTACTCCAGGGTTTAAATCAAAATGTAATTATTTTGTTCCTCATAAATCAGCATCCCTGAAGATAATACCAGCTTGTCTAAGAACCCAATGGCTGAGCAGCCATTCATCTTCTAAAGAGCCATAAAGTTAGCAATATTTGCATGAGAAGACATTGACTCCTTGGACTTGGAGACACCTACTTTTGTGCAGAGCAGTGGTGTACTTTTACTGCAAAGAATTTGCATACTGCAAAGCTTGGGCAGACCTTTGAAGCATATACCAGCTGATCCTAAAAGATTAATTACTTCATCCCTCTTAAGATTTTACTGTCTTCCTCCTTCACCAGTAAAACTTGAAAAGCAGTTATCTATTTATGCTGTGAGAGTATATCTGTGAAATGCCCAGGTACTACAGTGATGGGAGCCTGACAAGTATATGAAGTACTTTATTTCTGGTTTTCCTTTTTTATGCTCAACATAGTTTGTTCAGCTCTTCCAGTACTGATAAGTGGTTAATTGTGTTTCTTTATTACACAGTATAGGCATATACTGGAAGAAATGAACTTGAGTTTGTAAGGCATCTCAATATACTCAATAATACTCTTCTGCTCCTTCACACCCTAGTTAGAAGGCTGGTTTCAAAACCATTCGGCTAAAGCAAAGAGATTTTTTCTACACCTCTTGTGTGAGGGTGACTTCAGTGAGTTATCACTGATGATTAAGGCTGAGCTTTACTCTGTGTGCAGATGCTTTTTACATTGCAGTAAGAGCATGTCTAGAATGCACATGAAGTAATCATGGCCCCCACCAGAAATATTAAAAACCTATTTTAATTTTTAAAGGTAACAACTTCTTACGGCAGACCCTGTGATGGTTGTTCTCAAGGTTCGTGCCCTGAAATGTGTTCCATGTTACAATCAGCTTTGTGCATACCCACATAGCATATGCTTGTAGTTAGTGGAATCCATATAGATTTTTAAATACGTTCAGCTAACATAAGACACATGGACTTGAGGAAGGTGAATTTTTAGGCCTGGGTTGTAGGAAAGGCTAAACTGAAAGGTACAATGAATCGGGGTTGTTTAACATTATTACCATGTCGCCTGGGCTTTAGCTAACAACTCTATTTGTAAGCTAGCCCAAAATGTAGCTTTTGAGTTTGAATGGAAGCTAGCAATGGTAACGTGAGAATTTTTGTGCAGTGAAGTAACAGATTCTCTTTGGCACTCTATCCATACATTTCTGCTTGTCTCTGAAGACAATCAAGAACAAAAATAGCTGCAGGCTCTTTGCATCTCTCTAAGGAAAGTGCGCACATCTGCAAAAAGAAGTTACTGCTGCCACTACGCTCTCTGGCTGAACCATGTCCCTTTGTAGCTGTGGACTTGGAATTCTTTTCTGCCCCTGGCTAAAGCAGTGGGTTCTGTGACCATGGACTTCACACTGTATTTCCTGCAGCCTTTTGGCTGTTCTCCATGGGAAGCAAATACTAGAAGCAGGTAAATCCTATCAAAATACAGTTAGTGCCAACACAGAACAACAAAGAAGTAGATCTTTGATGGATCAAGTTGCATCTGGGTGTGCTCCTGGACTGAAAAATAATTTTTCTGTGGAAATAACTTTCACGCTTGAACTTCAGATTTGCATATATGAATCTGGCGTTGGATTCAACAGGGTGGAGGATGTGAGTGAAAAGCTGGTGCTCTAATTGCTTCGCTCTGTTTCAGGCCAAGCACCCAGCCTCATGTGATGTCCTGGTTTTTCATTCCTCAGTTTCCTCTGACTGAGCAGACCTAATTACAGAGCAGGTGTCCCTGAAAGCTGCTGACCTGCTCATGTTACTTCAGAAGCTGTGGTCCTTTTGCTCGCTGACCACATCCTTTTGTTACTTTTCAACTAAGGCTTCTGCCCGTGGCTCTGAAACTGTTGGAATACATTGCTTTCTGTAGCCTTTGATATTACGTGCCAGTGGTGGTGACACTTGGTGAGGTCCTGTCTGGGATGAGGTGCACACAACTGCAGTCACTGCAGCCATCTGCTTCACAGGGGCTGTGGGAAATAGTCACATACGCAGATAAACATTATCAAGGGTGCAAGAGCAATACTTGCAAGAACTGAAGCATACATGCTGCCAGAATTTGCATGTCTCTTGTACCTATGAATGTTGCTCCTATCCAGAGGACTGGCTGTCTCACTTCATTTAAGCCTTGCTCTGACCTGCTTTCTTTATTGCATGAGATTCACACTTTGATTTGAAGAGAGAAGTATTGATTTCCTTACAGGCTTTTCTGTGGTATTTATCATTTAGAGAAGAGAGTTTCACAAATGCTAATTGATCCTCTGCCTGTCCAGTAGGTGACAGGGTGGTGGATATTCTCATTCTCCAAATGAAGAGCTGAAATTCAGATTTATTTAGCCAAAACCCAAAAAAGCTCATTTCTGTTTATCTTAATTGACACAACAGTGCTCTGGCTTCTGACAGTGCTCCATTCATCAGTTAGGATGCTGGCAGTCCACAGTCCCTGTGACCCCAGCTGCAGCTGTGAGCACTCAGGGCTCCTGTGTTTAAGACTCTGGGGTCTTGGAATATCCAAAAATGAGCAGCGAGGTTAGTGGCCCCTCTGGGAAATTTGGTTAAAACTGTGCCCTGGCTCTGTAGGAACTCGTGCAGGGTGTTGACAACAAGGTTCTCTGGGGCAAGAGGGTCTGCCCCCACCATGAGAAAGTCTTTCCTGGCATTGCTCCCTGCTCTTTGCAGCTCTGGTTAATCCCTTGTGTCCCATGGACAGGTCTCCTGCTTTGTGTTCCATCAGTCCTAGCAACCGTCCTTCTCCCGTGGGCAGCAATAAGGTTTCTTTCCCAAGGTTCTTGATTAACATCGTTAACTTGATCTCAGAGCAATTGTCCTTATAATTGAAACTTGTTGCTAGGTTTCTGCAGAATGATGCACTGTGTCTGCACCTGTAGAGGTAAGGATATTAAAGCCTAAAATGTAAAACCGTGTCCTGGGCCTTGGGTAGGGATGGGAGGATGAACCTGGTTTTCTGAATTGAAGTTGAATGCTGTCAATGTTGTGTGTATCCTTGCTGTTGCCCCGGGCTACTGCAATGCGAAACTCATACGACATCGACTTTCTGCTGAAATACACTGCAAGTCCACACAAAGTACATAATTTCAGGAACAAGGTGGTTATTATTAATGTGCCTTTTTTTCTTCCGACCTGAATTTGCATAACCTTTCTATTATTACGTTCATACTTTAAATAAGTAATTAAAGTGTGGCTGTAAATAGGATATTTCCTATAAGTAAAAAGCCATTGCATCTCTTCATTAAAAAGCAAAACAAAAATGCCACTCACCACCTTTATTTGTAAGAGGTATTTTTGTGGGCAGTGGCTGCATTCACCCCTTGTAGTGGTTTCAGGGATGTTGTCAAGCAGCACGGAAAGGTGCTGCCTGTCTTTGTTTAAGACCATCCCCGGCTACATTACTCGAACAAAGGAGCAGGTTTGCTGGTCGCCTCCCCATAACTCATCATGAAACTACCATGCAGTTGGCTGCAAATGGCAAGCAGTGCCAAAAATAGCAGGGGTTGCTGCAGATAAGGATTAGGGTGCGTTGGTGGTGGGAGAGCAGTGTGAAAAATCTCGCTGCTGTTTTTCCTTGTTACAGCCAGCTTTTGCTAAAGGCTATTGTTTCTCTATTTCTTGAATTTTTTCTTCAAGACCAGTTGAGAAGCATCATCTGAAATTCAGATTCATTACGCCTGTTTAGATGAAAACAAAAACTTCTCTTGCATTTTGACTGCCTCCCTTTTCCTCCTAAATAGCAAGCCCTAGGCCTGGCATCTTTTGATACGAATAAAGGGTAAATAAAGGAGCTTTTAGTTAGTGACTGCAGTTTCCAGAATTTCTGATACTAAAAATGGTTAGCTGTTACCAAGAGAGGCTGCTTTCTTGTTTTCCAAGAAAACGGATGATTCTTTGTGTGTATGTCACAGTAGGAAAGAGGTCAGCTCTTCTGGTAGTTTTTAATTGCTGTGACATGTCACAATGCCTTTTCTTTTCTGTCCTTGCTTTCCTTTGCTGAGCAACATTTGTGGACAGAAGGGTGAGTATTGTAAAGAAAAAAAAAGAGAGACTCTCTGCAGCCTGTTGCTTCGCTGGTATTGTGGGACAGTGATATCTATAAATCTTGATCTGGCTTTATTTATTTTTTCTATTATTTTATTTTTTTCATTTCTGTAAGATATCAGTGGGCAGCAGATATCTTTGTCTCTAGAGCAGCATACAATTTCTTCCCACCTTTTTGGGGCGCTGCTTAGTGCTGTCCAGGTAACAGATGAGATAGACGCATGCAAAACTTGATTCACACGCTTGTGAAGCTTTTCACAATGTATTTCGTATGGAATCCTTGACCTTAACCAAGAGACACTGGTGGAGGGTGCAAGCCAGTCTGGTTCCAGCACAGAGCTGATACAATTCAGATGTGAGGCTTTGAGGGTAGAGGAATGTTTCCTTGCTGTCACTGCACAATTCTCATCTAGCTGTGGGTACCCAAAGGGAGCTCTTTGTGCTGTTTTAGTGTAAGTTTGATTCTTAGAGCATCTGCAGCATATCAAGTTCCTCGACGTGATGTAGAAGAGTCCCTGTGTTTTCATATAGAAGCATGCTGTGGTTTGTGTTTGATTTTCCTGTAATATTGTCTGCCTCTCCATGTAAACACTGAGGAAGAGGATAGGAAAAGGTTGGGATTTTCCAGATGTATCTAAAGAGGAGAGCTAAAATGCTGTTGCAAGTGCTATTCTTCTGAAGCCCCGGGGGAAGGCTCAGAGGGAAGTCCTGGAAGTTCTCGGTTTTAGGTCAGGAACCTGAAACCATGGCCTGCCTGGGCGAGGGCTGTGCCCTGAAGGGGCCCCGCGGAGCTGGGGCACACCGAGGAACCAGGCTGTGTGCGGGCAGGGCTGGGGCAGCTGCCAGCCAGCCCGGCAGTTTGGAGCAGGCAGTGTCAGTGAGGTGCTGGGCTGTGCCCCCCCGCCGGTCCATCTGCCGGCATTTTTTTTATACGGTGCGTGACTTTGACTTTTGTTCCATGGCATTAACCATGCCGTTAAGCATGTGCGTGGTTTTCTTGTTTTCGTGAGAGCAGTTTGTGTAAGAAGCTTTGAGATGGCTTTGCAGAAGACGTATCACATTAGGATCAGCTCTTTTTTTCTTCTTGCTTTCAAGGCACTTTGGAGACTTTTTTCTCCTTATAATTCAGCCCCAGGCACAGCATGTGAGCAAGTTTTCATCTGCAGACTTCTTAGCTTTGCTTCTCCAGCTTTCAATCTTTGCTTTCTTCCCCATGACCTGCTGTTCTGTTTGGCAGCTTTGGGTCACCATCTTAGGAGTGTTGCCAGCCACCTGTGCTATACAAGTGCTTGTAAGTGAATGCCTGTTTTGAGTCCATTTTCTTGTTGTTCGCAGGCTGGTGAGCTCCTGCTGCTGCCAGCTTAGAGCCCCCCCAGGGTGTGAGATCCATATTGCGCCCAAGCTATGGATGAGAATGGAGTGGCAGAAATATGAAGATTTGTTCACAGTTTTGAAAACTGTGGATTTGATTCTGATGAGTCCTCTACAAAAATTCAGAAAAATAGATGTATTTTAAAGGCTTATGGGCTTTATTTCATTGTCTGCCCTTCTGTAAGGACAAAGTGTGGGAGAAGAGTGAACATGGATAGAGAGTCAAAAAGGAAAGGGAAGAAGAAGCCTCTTCTCCTTGCAGTTGTTTTCAGTTATTCTTTCTATTCCCAATACATCTGCCATAAATACTGTTTTTTTGGAGGTCTTTTTTTTCCTTTTTCCTGAAAACCTAGGAGGAAAAAACTTACGCTATCCTTTCCATTGAGATGATTTCCTCCTATGGAACTAGGATTTCAAAACATTGTCCTTCCATTAACAGCTACTAGTGAGATGCAAAACAGGGCTGTAGGCAATCTAATTCACTTTGCTCAGTTTTTCCAGGAGGCAATACTTAAGCTGTCAGTGGCAGGAAGAAAGCTGCCACATTGTGTTTTCTTCATTTTGTCTCTCAGGATAGGATTTATCCTGTGTAACTTCAGTAGCCTGAATTTAGGCTTCCAGCTGAAGTTGTCACTAAGGCCATCTGTACGGTTCCCAGCAAGAAAAGAGACATGTTTAAAAGCTGGTTTATCCTCTCATAAAACAGCTGTTTAGATGAGTTGAAATCACCCTTGGAAATGACTTGTATTTCCTCAGTGACTATAGAGGAAACTGAAGGAAAAGCTTTGGTTGTCTTATAAAATCTTATAATTTGCCTAATTTCAGATACTTTTTCTCACATTTGGTGACTTCCAGGTTGTTTTCAGTGCATCAGGAATCCCTCTCAAACAGCACTGCTGATATTCAATAGCACCTCTGGTTACAGGAAGAGAGAATAAAAAATATATTTCCATGATTTCTTCCTGGTTTTGTACTCCAGTGAAGGTATGGCTGCTGGTTTTATTCTGTTTCTCCTCCACCCAGTGCTTGATGTGTGCAGTTCTGATTTGATGTGGGTGTCTTTTTCCAACACCCATTTTAGATAAGTAAGAAACAAACAGAGAACCTCAAAGAAAAAAGGAAGATTTAGACAGGCTTTTCTCCCTCTTCTCCCCCATACTTTTCAAAACTTCTCCACATTTGGAAAAGTTGAGGACAAAAGCAAAACAAAATGCCACCTTCTGTCACTAACTTACTAAAGCTGATAAAGCTTTGAAAATGGAAAAAGTGAGGCAGAGGAAGGGGAGCAAGAAGGAGAATGTGAAAGACAGTTTCTGTGGATTTTTAATTGCACTGAGACAAAGGAGGAGGAGATACATTAGGGAACATGTCAAAACTCCAAATCTCATTTTCTAAAAAGCAAATGGAAATGCCATTCTTTTTCTTTATTTTTCCCCTGAAGTGGTTCTGCATAAGAGTTCTTACTAGGAGAAAAAGGTAAAAAAATAAAATAAAATAAAAATGTATGTATATATATATTTCTTAACCTAGTTGTGACTGCTGTCATATTAACAATGTAACATGGCAGAAGTTATATTTGTATGCTGTTGCAGATACGATGTATGTTTCTTAAAATGATTTTGACAGAAGTTAGGATAACTTTCACTTTCCTTTATTGCATCTTAAGTCCCGTTACTGAGCGTGTTGGTTTCAGAACACAGTGACTTAGTGAAACAAATTAGAAATCAGTTCTTTTATGTGGCCCAGTGGGGAATACAGCTGTAGTAAGCATTATCCATCTCTCTTTTGTGCTTTTTTGCATGTTTGGTACCTTGACAAACACTGTCCTAGTCTGGAGGAAACTGATGGCATCAGCACTTAAAAGCAATTTCTACTTCAGTCTAACTGGCATAGTAGGTAGAAATAGCTAGAATAACTGGGTGATTCATAATGCTGGTACTGCAGCTGAATGAATTCTGCAGTGATAATGTCAACCACAGCTGATTTGGAGCATGCCCCTGTCACGGGAACTAACTATATTCTGAAGACTGTGTACATCGAGCATTGCAGTTCAAGGGTGAAGCAGCATTTTGGTCTTGTTTTTAGGTTAAAAGTGCTGGACTTTCACTTTTCTGAGTACAGGTTTTGAATTTGTATCTCAAAGAGACAGGGTGGACCAGTTGCAGCTTTTCTCTGTCAGTTGGTGAGGTCTGCTAGGCCCAGTTACCGTCTAGCATCTTGTCTGTAAGACATACTGAATTTCTATAATATTTCCTCCTCTAACAGTCATATCTCAGTCTTTGTGTGTATTTTTGTATTTCCCGTTTTAGGTTGCAGACTAATTTATATTCAGTTTTCTTTTTCCTTTGAGTTCCCACACACAGAATTTGTCAAATCAAAGACTTGCAGTTAGAAATTACAGTCATTCAGTAGCTGAAACATAAGAACAATTATTACAGTTGTCTGCCATTTAGTTTTAGTTTTGATAGAAGAGAACAATAGTAAACAACAGGACTTTTAAATGTAGGGCCAATGGTTTTCAGGACAATGAGAATCTAATTCAACATGCTGATTTTAATGTGTTATGCTGAAAAACCTTGTCACTACATATATGCAGCTGTCTTAAATTCAGGTTTTTGACCTAATCATGTATTTTTTTGAGAAATACTGGCTAGCATGAATGAGATCAGTTGTAATACAAGAAGACTCCAAGTTTTAAATGTGTATATTGCGTCTACTGTGTGAATCATTGTAGAAAACTGTAATGCAGTTGCTAATCAGTTGTATTACTGTTGCCTTTGTGTTCTCTGAATTTTTTATTACTAGATGTTTCTCTGTGGTCAGGATAAAAATGTAATAATTTAACAAACCAAGAACCTAAACAGCATGTTCTTTCAGGACAGGAGGTAAGAGTGTACTACACTATAATGGTCTCCTGCAATTGAATTTATATTTTTTTATAAAATATAAAATATAAATATAAAATATATATTTTTTTTTTGAAGTGAATTTATATTTTCTTGGAACAGTACATGCTACTACTCTGATTATTTTTGACATCGACTGGCACTCATATTGATTTGATTTTATAAGCCTTCCTTATAATTAGAAATTCTTTTAATATGTAGAGGTAACTATGAATATTTTAATCCTTTACTGGATGCTGTGTTTGGCAAAAAAAATCTTGAACATTTTCTGAAATGTGTATCTAAAGCATTAGAGAACTGTCCTTTCTATTTTATTGGGCAAAGGTTCTGTGCTCTTCTGTCCTTTGGGAGTATATTTCCGTTAGATAATTGTAGGTTTATGTCAGTTACTGTTACTTATGTCAGATTGTGTTCAGTGGCCAAGTCCCAATAGGACACACTGAAGCAGTGGCACCCCTCACACAAAATCATCTGCACTTCCCTGACTGGCTTGTCTTTAGGATTAAAAGAGGCTGTCCTTGTTTAGGGGCGTGATGCTTTGTGGCAGTTTATAAGTATGTGTTGAGAACATACCAGCATGTGTGCATCCATCCCAAACTTCAGAAAGGATGGATAGCTGCTTACTATATTGATTCAGACAGAACATACAAAATGAAACAAACTCTTCTGTATGGTCAAACTCAATCCCAAAAGGACAATCCTATTTTATGAGTAAATTTAACCTCTGGAAATAGGAGTAGTCTACCTCTATTTCCACCCACAAAACAGAGGCAAGGGATGTTGCCTGTCATTCCTCGTTGGTTCCAAGACAAGGTTTTCAGAAGCACGTTTGGTGAGCTATTCCTGTTCATACTACCATGTCAATGGCAGCTTTCCCTTTAATAAGGGATAGAAGAGAGAGATCAGTACTAAATGCTCCTGGAAACAAACAAACAAAAGATTATAATAAAGAGAGAAATTCCAATATTACAAATATTTAGTGTTTAATTATTTGGTTGTGCACTGAAGGGGCTTCTTTATAATATCACAGTATTAAAACCCCATATTTTGCAATAATAGAGCTAGTAAACAAGCATCTTTGTCCTCGGACAAATTTTCTAAGTCTTAATAATGCTTTCCTCTGAAGGATTGCTGTAAATATTTATGAAGTAGGAAGTGGGTCATTGCTTAAAGCTCTCCTTGGGCAACAAAAATTGGTGATATCATGTTCAGATGCATATAAATTCCTTCTGAAGGATATGGGCATCTTAGAGAAATAAAACTAAAGCTCACGTTATCCACCTGTGTTAAAAAAAAATCTTCACTTCCCTGCATTTAAGTTCTTAAAAATGATTTATTTACCTAGGCAGATTCTCTTTCAGATTTTTTTTTTTGTAAGTAACTGGATAGCTCCTCTTCTAGTAGAGATTCAGGACTTTGTTATTGGAACACCAGCCGAATCACAGGACTGAGAGCAAACTGTTGAGTGTTACAGAATCAAATGTTCAATTGAACAGTGATGTTAGATAAGAAATACGAGTGAGGTAGCTTGAAGCTCAGCTGACAGAGAGGAAAAGGGGAATGTTTGATTCCTGTCTGTTCTCTTCTGCTACTTCTATTTCCCTCGCTGACTCAGAATCAAGTTATGCAGCAACCTAATTTTTTATCGGATCTTCCGTTTCACTCCTTGCTGTTATTTAGGATCTAGTTGCAGCTGTATTGTATATGCTTAACAAATAAAAGCTTTCAGAGAACATCCTTCAATTCCCACCCCCTGCTAAGTGTTTTCAAAGGGTAATACATCACAGAATCAAAATGACTTTCACTAAAAGTTCATGCTGTTTAAATCACACCAAATGTTATATTGAGCTGTAGCATACATAATTCATGTATCATTAACAGCCTCTACAAGTCTTTGGCTGCATGGCATACCAATGAATCAGAATGTGTGGGTATTTTTTGATACCTGCCTTTACTTAAATTGTATTTAGAAGCAACAGCATGTAATTGTACTAAGTTGGAAAATCAAACAGGCATGTAATAAATTATGGTTTGTGATTGACATGGTAAAGTAGGTCTCTTTCCTTTCCTGATGTTGAATGGGCAAGCTTTTTTTTTTTTAAACCCGAAAGGCTGTAGATTTCCATGCTACTATTATTATTAATAAATATCCATTTTCATTCCTTATAATTTTCGAAGTTTCCTGCAGTCACTTGCTTCATTACATGACTGTTGAATAAATAGTGTCCTTTAGTAAGTGCAAGATGTCTGTTAGGTCACTTTCAATCTATTTCACAAGATGCTAGCAGGGTCAGAAAGCTGGCCTTGGGATTTCTGATGTGTAAACTTGTTGCTTATGATTAAGAGATTTTTGGCTTCTAGTAATGCTCAGAGCTCTGCAATTGCTGGTTTCCATCACTGCTAGCGTTATCCTTCTTCTGTCACACAAGTGTCAAATGAAGGATGTGATTCAGCAGGTCTGTTAGCGAAGCTGTTAAAATCCCCATGTGGGATCCAGGAGCATGCCGCAGCACCCGGCTGAATCAGAGCCTTAGCTCTACCTGTGCATAGTTGGTCGTAATTTTGTTTAAGCGTCTGAAGGTAGTGAAATAACCTGTATTACTTAATACTGGAGGATGTTACCTGACCGCAGTAATGGTGCCCAAGAACCCCAAACCAGTAGAACTAGAATGTAACCTGACGTTGCCAACAAAAAGAAACTTCCCATCAAAAAAAAAAAATGTGGCCATCAAAAAAAAATGTGGCTATTCTAATAAATATATTCTGTCCTTAGTCATTGATATACCCATTTATTTAAGCAAAACTTGAATTTAAATATGTGTTTAAAGTAGACTTGGGCCGCAGGTACTTGTGTATATAGTTGTATGTAACAATCTTTAATAATGGATTACAATAGATTATTAATGATTTATGAAACGTCTTGACTGGTTACCAGAGGAAGTTTTTTTTCCTAAAATATGGTATGACAGTGATCAGCCTTCTGCGGGAAGCAACCCCAAATGATGAGGATGACTTCTTGAAATTAAGTGATCTGCACTTTTCAATTATTAATTTTTTAATGTGTCCCACGCTTGATACAGTATTAGTAGTATGTTAGGAAGTTGTATTAATAATATGTCCCTCCACTGTGGTTGGTGCTGGAAGTTGAAACACGGTGTTCACTTCACTTTCAAGAAAGCATGTTGCCTGTCTACTGTAGCTGATGTTTTTTGATTTCTAGGAAATCAGAGAACCAAATGATCAGTAAAGGTTCCTCAGAACAACTATATGTAACTATCCTTACATATTATACCTGAGAGTTAGTTCTCTGCTAGTTCTTAGAACATAACTGCCAATGGCCTCGGAGTTGTGATGTGAATGATACATAGGTCTTCCTGCCTGCCTGTTGCGGCAGCTAGGAAACAAGTAGCCCTGATCTCAGCATCAGCTCATTGGTTGCCCTGTTGCAGTGGCATTGGGTGTATTGCCTTGTTTTTCCTGTCAACTTATTTCCCCAGTCATTTTGTTTAGCTTTGTGACAGAATTTGACTAGGAGAACTAACACCCACCTAACTACAGCTGTAGCACATGGAGGTTTGTGGGGTCATCTCCTGGGGTGCACGCGATGTCAGCGATCACTTTCACATGGTGAAGGCAATGTCTGAGGCAAAGATGTGTTGAACTGTAGAAAAATAAAATAAATCATTTCTGAACTAGGGTTGTCAGTGAATCAGGAAAGCTTAGGTTAGTCTAGCTCCCATGAAACAAATGTGCCTGGCACATGCAGGCCAGTAATTATATACCTATGTGATCCTCAGGGCCTAGAACATGAGTGCCATAAATCTGAAATGGTGCCAGTTTTAAACCCCAAAATGATTGCTTCTGTGGAATGGCCACTCAGGAGACAAAAACACACCTGGAAAAATAATACACTATTAAAATTTTTGGTACCTTCTAATTCAGCAAATGCTTATGCCAGTTTATTTTTCCCTAAAGCTTCGTGCTTTTGAAGAGCAGCTGAATGAGCATCCCTTGGAGTCTGGGCAGAACAGAGCAGCTGTACCCTTCCTTTTCACGGCAGGGTCTTTGCTTTCCACCAAAGTGTGGTTAAATGAGCTAGAGCAAATAATATTCAGCCTAGCAAGAAATTTGGAAAAAGGATTCTAGCTTGTTAAAAATTATTTTAATTAAGCATCAGAATCTATCAAATACTTCTCCCAGCTATCAGTGGCATAACATAAAAAATGGAGAGTGTTACTTTGAAAAATGCTGCAGTTTTGATATCATTAGTAATTCATATGACAAACAGCCATGTTAGTATTTAACTTAACTTTGAAAAATAAATTTGAGACTTTTTTTTTTTCCTTCTGACTGATTTGTCACCGTTTATAACCAGGAAAAATAAAACGGTGAAATAAGGGCTAGTGAAATGTCAGGATACAAAGCTGGGAGAAATATATGGATCATGCAGCACTTCCAGAGTTGTTGGCATTTCTAGCATGACTTTTGTGTTACCCTGCAAATAAGTAGCCCTCCTGGGCACTGAACTGTTGATTCAAGTTCTGATGTTCTGAGTTCTTGCTGTATGATCTGAGCTTTATTTAAGTCATGTTTGCTTAAAGCTGCACTGAGGTGTAACTGATCCTACCATCAGTAAAAGCAGCTCTGCTCGGCTCCCCACTGGGCTCTGAAGAGCTGTGCAGCCAGAGAACAGCACTGCTCGCTGTGCTGGAATGCTAACACAGAGGCAGCACTGCTGATACTGCGGCGGTTCAGTGGCTGAAGGGTTAGCAGAAGCTAGAGATTGCATCGGGAAATGCTGTTACCCTCTCCTGAGTCAGCTTTGCTCTTCTCCACCTGTTTGTCTTGCAGTTACCTATGCTGAGAGCAAACATGACATAGTAGTGAGTTCTTTGTCTGGTTGGTTACCACTGAGCTGTGCCATTACCAGTTTAGATGCATTATTTCAGAATTTAAATGACTCTTTAGCTGTAGGAAAGTACAGTATGCAGACAATACAGGTATGTACAGCTACAAAGGTTTTTTTTTTTTTTAAATGCTTTGAAGCATAGCTGCTAAAGATGTGGCACTGCCAGCCACAGACTGCAGCATCGTCTAGTTTATCTGGGCACGAATTAACATGGCATGTTCCTGGTATAAAACATATTTAATATTTAGAAAAAATGGAAAATCGCTGTCAAATTCTCTATAGTTTTTGCATAGAATCTCATTTTCTTTTTCTTGCTAGGAGCTATGAAAGCCTGTATCTCGAAGATGCAGAGAGGCCGACTATGGGTTTGCTCTGCAGGATTAGCTACAAGCGTGCATTTGTGTGCTGGGGTCGTCCCTGACCTGAGGACATATAGCTGTAAAGCTCAGGGGAGGCAGGGAAGAGGGTAGGAAGCATTTATGTTCATTGTATAATTTGTGTGTTCATCAGCTCTGGATTTTGCTGTATGAGAACAGAACTAGGATTCTATGTGTTTTGTAAAGGTCACCCTTCTTCTTCCAGCCCTGATACCTGAGCAAGCTTGCTTGCATGCTTGATCACAGAGTTATTTTCAGCTCACTTTCTCTTTTCTCCTGGTGTTTGAGGAAATTTGCCCAGCTGCCAAAGTAACTTAATGGTGAGAGAAATGCAGGCAAGTCCTTTCTGATATTTTTCCCCACAATACCTGTGTGTGTGTTGTGTTGGGGGTGTGGAGGGATGGCAAGAAGTCACATTTGCTAAGAAAGCAGTGCAGGTGTCTGGGAAGTGAATGTAAGCGTTCTGATGGCAGGCTTGCCTTTCTCAGGTACCTTTCACAATCCTGTATGTTCTTTAGACCATAGTTTCAAAAGCATTGCCGCCGTGAACGCCACTAACTGGAACTAATTATTTTTCAACAAGAAATACCGATCTCTAAACATGAAGCAGATATCAAGAAGAAAAGCAGGGGTAGACATGCCTTTATTTTAAAGCAACTCTGAAGCTGTTGGAGGTTGGATTCTGTTCTGTTCTCATATGCCATAGTGACTGACCCTACTCTTCTATGCATGGCTTTAGGCTAGATGTGTGTATGTTACCAATACATTATTCACGAGGGGCCTATGGAGATCTCACTGGCTTGCGCTCCTGCCTGTTAGCACAGCGTGTTTCACACCATCAGCGTGGCCACTCCGTGTGGGATGCCATGGCCACCACTGCCACAGAGTGAGGTGAGCGGCTGCCTTGGGACACCCGGGGCCAGGCCGGCTGCCTGGCAGGCATGGGACCACAGGACGGAGCCTTGGTTGCGTTAGTCACTGCTGGCAGAGCTTGCTGCTTATTGCTCCGCTTGGTGCCACAGGGCAGTTGTAGATAGACTTGCCCCAGGGTTGGCCACCTTTGATCCCACAATTCTACTCTGTGCATTAGGCAATGATTTATGGAAAGAGGAGAGTAATGTGCCAGGGTAAGGAATAAAAAAGGTTTGTGTGCTGCTTTGGAGCACTGATGCTGCCAAGCTTGCCTACATACTCCCTGGGGAAAGATGATGTCTGTTTGCTGAAGCTTTCTGCTTCACAGTTACGCTCTTCTCTGGGCACCTCTCCCCCATGTTGTTCCTCATGCAAAGAAAACGCCTCTCCCTTGGCTCAGAGCTAGTGCTGGTGCGTCATGGGTGGCTGACTGGATCTGGTGAGAACAATTGCTACTGGGCTTTTCTGTCCAGCAGAAATAGTGGTGGCAGCCTGACCTACAGGCCGTGGTGACGGTTCCCCCAAGCACAAGCCTTTGGACACTTTGATGATGGAACATTTGGGATTCAATGCAGCAGGGGTCAAAGCACTCAAGCAAGGAATGGCTTTGAAGGCATAATTCCAGTCTGAGATGTTAAGTATGGGCACAGTTGTGATCTGAGAAATTCATGAATGTCACCAATACAGTCTGGTAAAGTGATAGCTATAAAATGAAAGATTTAAAGGAAGCAATCATAATGGTTAACAGCAGTATGAAAAAGCTTAAACACGTTCATAAATTTCAATAACTGCTGAGCAATATACTGGATTCATCTAGGAGAGATTTAATTTGAAAAATGCTAAATAGAAGATACAAAGACTGGAAACAGACATTTCTCCTGAAGATGAAGTCTTTTGGTGAGAAATTTACATTGTACTTCAGCTGAAGTGATACTAAATGCAAGTGCAATGTGTTAGAAAGGGAATTATGAAATAAATTATAGAAAGAGTTTTTAAATTTGCACATTAAGGAAAAAAGCTTTATTTTGTATTCTCTCTTCAGATAGTGTTTGTGTCTAGATCTATATATGACCGTGTGTGCTGAACTAAATGAGATAAAAAATAAAAAATGGTGTAAACTGCAAAGATATTTAATGGAAAATAAAAATGACTTAAGTCTTATCACAGGGAAGTATAAACATATACACTTGTGTGCAAGTATTCAGAATATATACATCATTGAAATTGATGCATAATATGCAGAATATAAATACTTTAGATGAATTTCAAATTTGCTCTGTTTAAAATTAATTGTATTCTGAGGCAGAGCCTTTCATTGCAGATAGTTTTAGCAAGATGCATCAGTGCACTAAGATTTTTGAAATGGTGAATACCTTCTTTGTATTGCTAATTGCAGCTGTGCGGCCTGCAAATGAAGGATATCCAGCATCTTATTTCAAATTTCAATCATTTTATTCCTGTTGATAAACAACCCTTATCTTCTTCACACACACCAGATAGATTTTACATTATTTTATAAATGAGAATTTTCCCTTGTGCTGCAGCATATTGTTAGCAAGCTTGAGCTTTATTAAAAAGAAATGGAAACATAGAACTTGAAAACTTTCTTCTTGTTAAAGTGACATATTTTTAGACGTTGTGATACTGCTTGCAGTAATGATTAAATTAATGAAGGTTGTGTGGTCTGAAGTGGCAATACTAGTCATTACCATGCTCTGTTCTGATTTAAACCCCGCTGCACTCTTATCTCAGCCAGAACACCCGCACGCTTCAAATGGGTGTGGAAATGATCACAGCACTGACTGCACTGCAGTTCTTCTGAACCTGAGGCCTGAATTTAAGAGAGACGGCACCAACCACCCTAGTTCAAATTACGGCTTGGCGGCGGGTATGTTGAAAAGCCCAAGCTTTGCTGTCCTGATTTCATGGATTATTAACACAGGGAGATGGTGAACGCTTTTGAGCAATCAGCTTGATGTGGGTCACTGTGATGAAGCAGGCATGTTGCTGCTGTATATATCCAGTCCCCTCCAAGAAGCAGCACAGCCCTATAGATCAGTGTGCTTGTGTAAGAGCCACCCTAAAAGAGTTTTTGGAGATGAATCTTTTGAAGTCATATGGAGGGTGACTTGTACGATTTGAGAGGACATTTATTTGAGCAGGCCTGTATGCAACAACTAGTAGCTTGAACTAGTAGCAACGACTTGTCAGCTTGAAACACTAAAGGACCTTACTTAAAGCAAAAAGTGTATGTTTTCATCATGTGCTCCCCTCTTAAGGGAGGTAAGGGTATGCATCCATTTCCTGAGTTTGAGCTAAATTTCACTAGCCGTCCTTGCTGATTTTATGTATCTCCCTGATACTGAAGTAGGATTTATTTTGGAAGAAGACAAAAATATACACAAAAGTGTACACTTACAGCACAGAAACCGTGAAAGTAAAATAAAGGGAATTTCCCTTTCTGTGGTCCCCAAAAGCTACACTTAAATACTGGAAGTCATGAGTTTCCCTCAACTGCAACAAATTGTTTGTTCTGCATGTTTGATTATTGAAGGAAGGTGATAACAAAAGTGTGTGTTAAAAGAGTTTGAAAAGAACAAATACAGCTGCTGGTGGAAGAGTAATTAACCTAATAAGGAGCCTGCAACCAATGCTTAGTTCTCAAGATACGTCACATTTTTGCCATGGCGCTTTATATTCTGAATGGTTTTGTTGGTGCAGTTCCATTTGCTTCACAAACCACTCAAAATACAAGGAGACTTCTAGAGTGAGCATAATGATTTCCAATAAGGGAATGAAATATTTTAGCTGACAAGTTCAATGCCATGGCTCTTTGAATACTCCTACATTCCCTACCAAATAAATACCACATCAATTTTGTTTGACTTCATGCAAATCTGCGTGGGGAGGAGGGACCCTTATCTCTTTATGTATACTTATGCACTCCATATAACTGTGCATAAATATTCCCAAGCACATAGGTGTGGGTGTCTCAGCAAAGCATATGGAATTTCACATTGATTTGTGAACTCTATAAAGCACTAATGGAGCTGCTGCTTTAGCTTTCACTCTGGTTGGGAAAGACTTGGTGATGAGCTGTGGGCAAATTCTTCCTTTGCTGGTCCCAGTAAGTACCTTCCTCATAACTTCAACCGTTCTGGTTTCCACTTTCCTCAGATCCATTTCTTTTATTTGGGAAGCTACACAAACTCATTCATGATGCAACTCAGAAATGAGTTTTATCTCGATACGTGTGATACAGTTCGTTTATTTTAAAGCACAGCTGTCTGAAAGGGAAAACAAGCCACACAATTCCATGCATAATGTGTACACCTATTGTGCTGTAAAATGCTTCATCAAGAAGAGATGGGGAACATTGCTCTTCTCTTCTATTTATTGTGAAATGAATTGTACTGCTTTCGGCAGCCTCCGCATGCAGATTTATCTTTTTGCTCTGTTGAAAATGATTCTGCATTACATACAATTTGTGTGTGCCTGTGGGTACATCAGCATTACCTTTCACTGCAGGTTAGTGCACAAACTCAGGACACCTTGATATTCAGAAACAAGTCCATTGTATAATAAGGTCATTTGCTTCTAAAGAGCTTTTCATTGCTGTGTGCTTTTTACAAACTATTTCGGTATATCTTTAGCCCAGTCACTGCTGGAGCAGTTCTTGTGGTAAAATGATGTTATTTCATAGCACAGTTGCCTGCTTGTCACAGGCAGTAGCTAAATGATGAAATTAAGCAGAAACCTAAATGGAATGTAGACGGTGATCAGAATTGCTGACCTTGACCCTTGTGAGAAGCCATGAAATCTCTTAATGTCAAATCCTGCTTTACCTCAGTACCATATTTTTTTTTCCAAAGCAACCCACGTTACATATGCAGCAACATGATTCCCTCACATGCAGCACAAAGGTATTTATGTCGTAATGGATCCAGAATACATGCTGCCAATTGAACCATCATCTGCTTTGCTGCTTTTCTCACCAGAAGTTGGTGGAGGTGGTAAGACTTTCTTCTGGAGGAGTGTGAATAGAAAACAGACTGAAGCCATGCGGCACGGAACATGGAGCAGTCTGGGAGCTGTAGTTACTAGGGTCTTAGGAACGGTGTGCTTGTTGCTGGACTGAGCTTAAGGGTCTGCACGGCAGCTTTCTACCTTCAGGGGCTTGGACTGATGTTATCGGTAGAGGTCATGGAGAATGTATTAGCCATTCAGTCTAGTCTGTCTTCTTCCCAAGTAGCGTTACTGCTAAGCATGCACTCAACAAACATAGTTTCTAAAGCTAGAGACAGGCTTTTGATGTTGTCTCAGTAATTGCTAGGAGGAGTGTTTTCTGATACTGAGGTAGTATCCCCTGTGCAGGATGCTGTTAAAATAAAGGGACTTAAGCTGGGTGAATTCCAAGGGCGCCTTTCTGTGTACAGACCGAAGTGTGTTTGTTGGGACGTTTACTTTGCTATCCCCTTATGAGTTGGCATAGAGGAAGATGATACCCAGAGATGAAAGGCACAGTCTGGCTCTGTTGGCTCTGACTTCTCCCCTAGCTGCATTTCTTTGTCTTTTTTTTTTTCTTTTTCTTCCCTCTAATCACTTTTGTTCATTTTGATCATTTGTTTTCCCCTGGACCTAGTCCCCTGTGGGAACCTTTATCAGCTCAGTGAACTGCTGCACACATTTCATTAATGCATAAATCAGCACGCTGAGAGCACCTCATTGATCAAGATGCCTCGTTATCTGTGGTACCCTTGCTGTGATGCTCTGGGGGATAAGGGGACTTTATACCGTGAGTATATACAATATTATTTCCTTTTCTTTTTTCTTATTGCAGGTGTGCAAATGTCATTATAATTTAGTGGGTTTGTGCTGTAATCTATTCTCTCCCTTCTTCCCAGTACAATAATACATTTTACATTCTCATCCTCATCTTTTAGGCTGTGTGGAGACCTAAGATTTAGTTCTGGACTTTTATTCTTAGAACAAATGAGCAGTGTGCTAGTAACAATGGGTGTTTTACAGTAAACCTGGAGAGCCTGGCATTGCCTATTATATGCTGAGTGGTCAGAGGTACAGTACAGAGTCTTCAGAAGCCAACTGTGTATTTATGGCTCCCAGATAAAAGGGCAAAAAAATAAAAAGACAAAACAAAAAAACACTACATGTCTCTCTTTTTCTAGTCCTTTATGTTTCTTGCCAGACCCAAATACTTGCTGGGAAAGAAATACCAATCCTGAAAGAAACTTCATTGACTGGTCACCAGAAAAAATACACTTTTCAAGGTGAAAGGTGGATGTGTGAAAGTACCACTTCTGTTGAAGTCATTGCTTAGGTTAGTCTCCATGACCTTTCCGCAAAGCTGCAGTGGCTTTGCATGTTATTGAAATTTCTCTTCTAGTGTCTTGAGTCTCCAGGGATAACACCTAAGGCATTAAAAGCCTCCATCTTTGCTTGCTTCCATGTGTTTTCCTAGTGCACTCATCTGCTATGGGCTTGCTGATGCCTGTATGGGATAAGCCTGATGGGATCTTTGCAGCTGATGAGCTACACTTGGAGGGATAACTTGAAGTAAAACAATGGATGCAGAAGTAGACTCAGTTTTTGCCAATCCTCTTTGCACAAGGGAAATCCCCACAATGGTGACTGGTAGCCCTTTCCTTGTAATGGGGAAGAGATTGGATCATCTCCTGTGTGCAGCACTATTTATTTTTCCACAGTTTTGTAAACCATGTAAAAATCACACTAATTGGATTTTGTTCATGTTCTCAAGGTGGTGGTTTTTTTTGTTTTGTGTTTTTTTTTTCTGATGTGCAAGAGCTAGGGGCTGTAATGTTCAAAATGTCACCACATGATTCCAGTGGTTGGAGCCTTAAGCATACATTTAATGTATTTGCTGAATACCTTATCTCTCTGAATTTGCTAGCGTTGGTTTGCCTGAGTCTGAAGACATGCTAGAGATGTACTCAAAACCTTGACTTGTGCTTTTTAATTAAGCTAACTTAAAATCCTCTGTGATATTGTAGATAATCATAGCAGGAACAGTGAGAATTCGTTGCATTCAGTTGCTTTTAGCAAATTCTTAACAAAGTACTAACATTAATATGTAAAAAATGGATTTACAATACAAATGCAGAAAACTAATACCTAACCACACAGTCAGCTTCCCAGAATTCAGCTTGAAACCTTCAGCTCTAAAATACTGTTTTTAGAAAATCAACTTTCTTTCTAAATCACTGCTTTACATGGATTTTGGAAAAGTCAGTCTTAGGTACATGCATAAATTGCAAAATAAATGTCTACTGTTTGCTGCAATGCGTGCTTTTGCTTTACAACTCTGGTTTGTAGTCCAGATTGTGACAAATAAGAACTTTCAATAAGTCAGGTTTACAATGTGCAGTTGTTTTTTTTTTTGTCTTCCTTTTAGCCTCTGTCCTTTCTTGCTAGGATTGGCAAGGGGCCAATCCATAGTGCCAGAGTATGCCACAGGTATGGTCATGTTATTTTAGTTTATGATATCATTGTAAAATCTCATGGTACATATCCATCAGCTTTCTAGGAACTGTCAAATAAGGTTTCCAAGTATATTAATTGTATACCTTTCAAAAGTATTGATCTATTTGTTTTGATTTCATGTTCAGTGAAGTAAATTTTACAATGGGCCTGCTGGTGAGCAGCATTTTCACTTTGTATCATTTGTTAATATATAGATCATTAAAATACTTACTACTTCTAGTGAGCTGTACAAATAGAAAGTAGTACGTTGAAAAGTTTTCCATGTGAACTAGAATTAAAGTTAGTGAAATATACACCCCAAAATGTTTTGCTTTGCTGTTAATGTATAAAACGAAAGTTTAGTAGAGAACTTCCACAAGGTTTATATATTTAAAGAAGATGTTTACCCAAGACTGCAGTTAGGGAGTATAAAAACTTAGAACACAGTCCTTTCCTCAGAAGCCTCCAGACTTAATGGAGAAGGCAAGTGAGGGGAATGAGGAGAAACGAGACTCAAAGATCTTTCTCCTGGCTTCTGATTGCACTAAGAATGATGCCAGTGCTCTGGAAGCCTGTCCTTGGGCTTAGTGTGAGCACACAGTTTCAGTGGGCAGACATGATAGGTTAAAAAATAAAATAAATGTGTAACACTGGTGATCAGATGTACTCCTTTGGTGTCCAAATTCTTTAATTTTGTACAAAAAAAAAACTAACAACTGATGATTTGTTAGATGATCCATACAGTAGTTCTCATGCTTGGTTAGATAGGTTATCATGCAAGCTTCTTCTACAAATCCATCAGGCTAGATTTATTCTTTTTATAGGGTCTTACATAGCATGCTCTGTAGTGTGTGCGTGTGTGAAACTTCAGTAGCTTCACATAAAGGTGTCTCTTTTTTTGTGTCACACAAGCAAACTGACTTTAGAACTGGAAATTAAATCCAGACTGATGCCTAGCGTGCAGAGCTTTACCAATTAGATACTATCATAAAAATATTTTCAATTAATGGTGTAATCTGCCCTATCTCTTCTTAAGTTTTCATTTCTTATAGAGTTATGTTTCCACAAAATTTGCCCTGGATATTTTTGTGGTTGAGTTTTAGTAGCTGCAGCTATCTGACTTCAGAGTGATAGTGATGAACTTGCTTTTGCAGTGTATGTTTCTATGTACAGGCTGCTAGAGTTAGTCAGGAATACCCCTAGGCTGAAAGGAAACCATATGTACTTCATTGCTATTTTAATATTTCTTCTCCTGAAAATTTCAGCACACAGGAAGGAAAGATCTGGGTGATACACAAAGGTATACCTCACTGTTCCAGCAGTTTACATGCATTGTAATGGTGTAACACAGGAGAGTTTTTAAAAAGGCATTTACGTGATAAGTTCAGTTATTAATATTTAATCATTTCCTCTATGTTGGGTATCACAGAAGCTGTAAAAAATCATGGTGTGAGAACTGGACTACACAGAAAGGGATAAAATCCACAACAGGGAAGCTACAAGATGCTAGGCAAATAATGGGCCTGTATGCAATAAAACTGTTTTATATACCACATTGAATGATTTCCTCTGCCTTTGACCTTCCTTACAATGTGGGTAGTAAATACAACTCCTGATGAGGTATTGTGCCTCTGTTTACAAACATCCAATTTGTGAGCCAGAACGTGAATTTATTCCATGCTAACTCTGTACACCAACACATTTAAAGTGGAATGAGAGTGGCTTTGTGGTAGGTAGCTTACTCAATATTGTAAATAGAACAAAGTATCTAGCAAGTGAGTATCTCAATGCTAGAATCTGCGCTCATTTACGGCAGCACCTTGGCTAACTTCAGTGATTGGGCATCGGCACTGGAAGTGGCTGAAGCATGGCTTTGTGTGAACTTGCCAGTTTTGCCAAGAAGCAACATGGAAACCTGGAATGTGCTCCCTGCTCACTGGCAATGCAAATGTCTGGTGCTGCACAGTGATGGAGGGGCAGCTCCTAAGTCTGGCTGTGGCCCATGCTGACTTCCCAGATAGGCAGTCCAGAGCACTCTAGTCTGAAGGCAACCCTCCAAAGCAGCAGCAGGCACTGCTGTCCTTGTGGGACGTTCATACCAGGTGACTACTATCTGGAATCATGCCGGAAATGACTACACATGCTCATATAGGGCTGCCTATAGATCTATGATCAATAAGTCATGTGACCATGCAGTGAAGGACACGTGCCTGTAAAGTAATCACATTTCAGATTCTTAATTTTTAAAGAAAACAGTGAAAAAGAATCCAGAGTCCCAAGTGTTCTGTGTTCAGAAATTTAGCTGCAGATTAATATCGACTGTGCTGTGTAAAATACCTTCTAGGGTGTTCCTTCCAGTTCACCTTTTTCTCTATTCTGACCGTGATAACACTTGTTAAGGGTTTTGTAATAATGGTCTTTCAAAGCACTATTTAATAACATTTGTCAGAATAGGAAATGCTGTATTTTGTTTCAGGCTTGCAAATGCTTCTTGATTTCACCACAAAAAGATGCTGGGAAAGGGGAACTTTTCAGTCTGATATTCTGGTAAGAGCAGGGATTCTCAAGGTATACTGCTGACAAAGGCTAAAAGCTGGTTTTGGTTTGGTTTGAACCAGCTACTGGAAATAGCAGACGATATGCTAATGTTTGAGCAAAAAGGGGCAAGATTCACAGAACACAGCTTACATCTTGACCTTTGGAAAGTTTCTCCCCAGCCCATAGTTATTAATGGTTTCTTAGCTGATCTCTTCACTATGTTTGTGGTTTATGTAATTCCAAATGAGCAGATTGAAGTAAAAATCTGTTGCATGTGTTTAACAACAATCACTGTTTCCAAACAATATTTTATATCCCCTCTCAGGCAGAGCCTTTGTATTCCTAAGTCAGAATGAACAGGAAGGAGAAAAACAACAACAGTAAAAAGCATTCACTTACATACACCAACAGCTGACCTTTGTCAACTTGAATGTGTTTCTTCATTGGTAAAGAAAGACTTGGTATCAATTTTTCACATGAGAATTATCTACTCCTTCAGAGATGAACTATTCACTAGATGTTATCTTCCCTTACATCACCCAAAAACTATAGGTTGTGTCTGTGTATGTGTTGTGTGCATGGTATAACTTTGGGTAAAGAGTAAACGGAAAAACTTGTAGTTGGTGTTTTAATATGCTTGACAGAGCAGCAGGACAATCTTAATTAAAATGACACAGTGCAGCACAGAATGGGACAGGTGCCCATAATGAACAGTTTAAAATGCTGATGATAAGTGCTCATCTATCACTGTTATAGCATACCAAACAATTGGTTATGAAAACAAGCACTTGTTTTAGGAGCAGGTGCTGTGCCAGTGACATATCTGAAGAAAACTTGTGATCTTGTGATTTTACGCTTGAAAGCTTCCTTCTAAGCTAGTGTAAAACCTGCACCTTTTCTATGCTTTTGTAATTCGGCTATAAGCATTTAAGGCCTTTTACACAACTACATGCCTCTAAACAAAGCAGGCCTCTCTCTGCCCTGAAAATCTATATATAGATCCTGCCTGCTGAGCTTGCAGTCACTAGGTCTTCTTGTTTAGACTCCTTAGAGACTTCTGTCCATCACAGCTAGCTATGATTGGGGGCCTTATATGATGAGATACTTTCTGTTTTAAAAGAGAGTCTGAGGGACAGTTGTAGGTTTTGGATGGACTTGTGGATGAGGAGAGAGCTTTGTGGAATATTTCTAAATTCCCACCTCTCTGTGATGTGCTTTACTAACAGTGTGCTGGGCCTTAAATTACTGTTATTATCTGGGCCAATGTGTTTATTCATCCTACTGAAAACTCTCATCTCAGCTACTTGCTGATTGAGCAGAAATGCTGAAGTATTATTCCTATTTCATTTTCTTAAACATAAAACTATGCCTAAAATTAAGTTTGTATCTCAGTTGCCTGCAGCTGAGAAGTCCCTGCCATCTCCTGCTTAAATTCAAAGGGGAAAAAAAGTATACTGAGGATGAAAATTGATACTATCGTGCTGTTCCTGATTTCAAGAAATAGTGATGTGGGAATTTCAATAGAAATTCCCTCTCCCTCTACTCTTTCCCATGTGAGGTGACAAAGGAAGCCACCAGGGATGTGGAAGAGGGGGAACAGACAAAGCCATGCCATTATCTCTTCATTCCAGTGGATAATGTAGCCCCCACAAGTGAGGATAGTCTGTGAGTATCTGCTTCTTTCTGCCACTGTGCAGGCCAGTTAGCACTGCATGGAACGCTAAGCGGATATGTCTCACTTTCACAGAAAAGTCACTGGGTTTGTATGTTTGCCTGATTACTCCAAGTAAAAACAAATTCCCTGGCTTGCAGTTCTTCTTTCTTGTCCTGTCAAAAGGCTCAAATGCCGAAGAGTGCTTTCAATGCTTTGGGAAAAGAAAAGAAAAGAAAAGAAAAAACAAAAAAAAAACCACACACGGATTTCTCTTTGGTTTAGTATCATGTGCTGGGAATGTTTTTCTTTGAAAATATTCCTTTGTTTTCATTTTTCCTTTTATTAAACCATTTGCACTTTCCGAGAAGCAAAGTGATGGTCAAGCACATCAGCAACTTAAGGAAAATGTTTGCAGCTATGACTTTTGTATCAACAGCATTATTTATAAAGATCTTATTAGAAGAAAAACAACAACAACAAACTAAGATCTGTGATGGCTCTTTTGTCCTAAACTGGCAGCAAAATCCATGGAGTTTTCTGTTTATGTCTGGTTATTCATTTAGGGTGTTTGCTGTTTTGGTGATATTTTAATGAAATTCTTAATTTCATACCTCTCATAATTTTTCTGTAATATAAACTTTATTTCTAGTACAGTGTTACAGTGTGGGCTGTAGTGATAGCACAATAATTTTCAGGAATTTCACTGGGTTACTTTCCAAAGTACATTGTCATATCTCCTCAGAACTACGAGTTAAGATACATCTCATCTTGTTTTCTAAGAAGTCCTCTTTAAGTAGCATGCCAAATCCACTAAAATGACTACTCTGTAATAAGCAGTTGTCTTTGTTCTGCCACTCGGGTTCATATTGAAAAGTATATTTTCATGTTAGAGCTTAAAATTGCTCTGGGACTGGCAGCCATTTTGTGTGGGGGCAGCCATTTTGTTGAGGGTGAGCAATACCCCATGCAGCTGGCGGGACCCAAGTCTGCATTGATCTCTGGGAGGTGTTTGAAAACATCGTGACACATTGTGACAGCATTTGGAAACTCTGGTGTGTACTGTTTTATATCTATATATCTTTATGTGTCTATAAGCAGTGTGTATCTGTTCTCCCGAGGAGACACTTTTCCCTTGAGTAGGTGAGGCATTGGCTCCCTTCTGGAAACCAAGAGACCCCTCCACGAGTGGCCATGGTGTCCCACAGAGGAGTTCACGGACACAGAGCTGCTGTTCATTGCTCTTCAATACGTAACAAAAAAATTTGGTTTTTCAGGTTTTTGAGGATGAAACATGGCTTGAGCAAGTGGTTTAGTGGCATGGGCATGGAGGGGGTTATGTAAGAGCCAAAAGACTACTGACAGTTGTAATTGCTTCAGATACAGAAGCTTGATGGTGAACAGAAAGAAGTCTTATTATTTTGGTTTTGTACTCTAGGTTTTAAGACATTTTTCTAATGTTTGACTAAATTAGCTTGAGCCTTCTTAAATACATTTCAGTGACTTTTCCTCTGCTGCTGGCGGTCATTTGCTTTGAATATAAGAACCATTTGTGTGGCAAGAGTCAGTGTGCATCTCGTAGTTTAGTTTTTGGTGGAGAGGTGAGAACTTGATGTGGAGCTGTCTCTTGGCTCCTGGAACAGCAGCATGCTGCCCCACCTGACAATATGTACCTGGAAAAAAGGTATGATAAAAAAAAAACCTCAGTCTAGTCAGCCCTCTTAATCTGCATTCTCTGTGGTGGCTCATAAAAGGTGGTGTCAGACAGGGGCTAGCTTGCACACTTTGGCAATGTGAGGTATATTAGCTACACTTCCAAATCCTTTGTTTTTCTCTTCTTGAGAGATTTTAGGATTTGAAAGTTGTTTCCAGTGGAGAGAAAACTGTTTCTCTCGTGAAATATATTAACTTAATTAAAAACATTTCGACAGGGGAAAAAAGTATGGCTTACCTCTGCTGATTGCTTTGTAGCTTTAAGGGTGTGATGTGGTTGTGTGGAATCCACACTGTTGCTTGACAAAATACCTGGGCTTCATTTAAAAAAAAATAAGTGTGGTTAAGATCCCCTATATAACCCTTGTGTTCGCTGAATGAATTTTATCATTTATGAAGTTGAAAACTAGAGTAGGCTCTTGAAACTTATGACATGTTGTGTATAATACATTTTCTACTCATGTTGAGACTCTGTGCTTTGTCTCTCCCCTGCCCCACTTCTGCCAAAACTAACAGTCTCCTGATGAGAAAACATGAATCTAGTGAGGTTTTCTCTTTTTTTGTTCTTTTTTTTTTTTTTAATTGTTAATGACTCTGAGTGTTGAAGGAGAGTTTGAATTTGTCAGGTATAACTTCCTCCTGCATATGTCTTCCTCGACCAAATTAGAGTTCTTTAGTACTAGATATTTTCTCCCCCAAGCTGATCTCTCTACCTTTTTAAAATGAATTAGTTTTCCAAAGGTTTCTCCCCAGCCATTGAGTGAAGTTTTATTTTCTGAAATCTTTTCACTTATTCTAAGTCTGTTTTGAAAATGTGGGCATGAGAAGTGGATGTGGCATTTTGACAGCTGTTTGAGCTCTGCTATACATGAACCTAAAAATCTGCTGGTTCCTGTCTGCTACTCTTTTATAAACCCATGATCGTACTAGTCCTCTAGTAGCATTTTGGGGCAGTAACACTCAACTGCTATTCACTCTTTGGACTTCTTTACTTTCAGAATCAACTTACACCTCTCTAGTACATGGAGCCCCTTCTCAGTATGTCCTGTAGTGTTAAATACGAAGCAGAGTTAAAGTACAGTTTAGGGGTAAAATACTTTGTATTCTAAATTAATACCTTTATTGGGTCTGTCATTCTAAATAAATCAAATTGTTTTGCACATCTGCTCAGGATTTTTTTTCTTGCATCTCTTCCACTATCTGTCACTTGCTTTCAGTGGATTGTGATGGAATAAAATACATGGATTAGCATTAGTTGATCATTATAGCTCTCGTAGTCCAATATGATTTCTTAATGAAAACAAATTCTTGAATTCTTTTCGTTATCTGTAATCCATTTAACATGGCACTGAATAGAGTTAGTTTGGTCAAAATGTCATATGCCTTTCAAGTACTTTACCAAAATCTGAGATTAGTTGTTTACCATTTTTCAGCTATTTTGGTATGTGTATATCATGTTATTACTTGAAATACAAGTAATTGTATTACATTAATTAACTGCTTTTTCTATCTCCAGCAGCTAGGATTTTTAAGGCTGAATTTTAGGGAGTAATTGAGATTATTCACTTAAACATACTTTCTTGGGCAAGTGATTAACAATAATAATAACACAGTCCTGAGTATTCTGTGTCTTTGTAGTGAGCACTTCTGCAGGCTTTCTGCTTCAACGAGGGTCAGTCATTTTAGATTTAGAATGCCTTTTGAGCTCTGGACCTTAAGCACCTTGTCTGTGCCACCCTTAAAAACAAAATGATCAGAAAGACAAATGGGAATGCATTATCTATTGCATAAGAAAGATGGGTTTTCAAGAATCTGTAACTGTAGTGGATAGATGATCTGACATTCAGATACCAGTAACATTCAAAATTCAATTTGTATATATAATAGCTGCAATCAGCCTGAAGATCAATGATCTGAAGTGTCACTAAAGGCTATTTAAGCCTCTCACCCCAACTGTACATTTGATATATCTCAGGAGGTGCACAGCCTGCAGATTGCGAACAGAAAGAGTTAAATTTACAACACTTGATTTCCGTTAGTCTTTGCACAAGAACAGGTTTATTTGTCCCACTTTCTCTCCGTTGTCATGAGAACAAAACATCATTTATATCCCCAGCACAGTCAGAGGCAAAACTGTAAACTTTTAATTCACTTATAATCATATCCTTTAACCTTTTTAATATTCAGTATTTTCATTGGTTGGCCTTTCACCCTTCCTTCATGGGTTATTGAGGCAATAAACAAGGGAGAGGGGAAATAACTGATGACTCAAACTGCAGAACACTGAAAATGTCACTGATATATAGTTTACAGCTTTTCTTTGGTACCTATGGCACATGGAATTGCTAATGCAGGGTTTAGACTGATCAAATCCAGTTTTGCTGCTGCAGATCAACCCTGAAATTATCTTTATGAGCAGCAGGGGGTTCTCAGTCCCCCCAGAGACCTCTGTGGCTGCTCAACGCCAGTGACTATCCAGCCAGGCATTACCTCCTGCAGGTCCCTTTCCTCAGTGTACATGAGTGGCTGTGGAGTGGCTGGAACGTGGTATGGTCAGTGAATGTTTGCTGCTGCTGTAGCCTCAACATACTCTGGGTGAAAGTGCATGTCAATGCCTGTATTTGAACACAAACTTGCTCTTCATACAAATGGTTTGGATACAGGCCCCGCTAGCTGTTTGCATTGGAGAAACTCAGAAGCATAGCAGGAGAGTGAGTGCAGCTGTCCCAGTGATCTCAGAGATCTCTGCTTGTGGTGCATGCTTGTCTTGAGCCCACCATGTATCCCCCCATAGCTGTCTGAGACTGCACATAATTTGGCGTTTGTTGGCCAGATACGACATGTCTACTTCACTCAGCTTAGATAAAGCTATAAATCTGAAGCAGCCAGGTTTTTTTATATTTTATTGGGGACAGCTGAGAGAAGCCATATTGAAGCCCAAAGCTTCAGTAACTAAGACAAAAAGGTTTTAACAAAATTGAACATGAGTAAGAAAGGAAAACACCTTAAGGACTGGGAGAATGTTTCTTAATAATTGTTTGATTTGCATGAAACACTTGACCTTTTCTGTTGAGTTACCAAATATCAGAAGTGTTTTTTATTTTTAATGCTTTTGGTAAAAGACATTTGATCCACTTCATAGATTTTTAATTTTTTAGAAGTATGACAGCACAGGATCATTCATCTAAAATCAGGAATTTCACCGTCCAAATAGCTGTACCAAAAAGGGAGCTCAAGATTTTTCTGCGGTTTTTGTGACTTGAATATTCTGGTTGTTCTGATGCCTCCTCGGCATTGTGAATAACAAGTCGATCCTGAAAGATGTTCACATTTCTTTCGTTTTAACAACGTAGTTGCTGATTTTATTTGGAATGATTCATTGTGATTACATATGACGTGCTATACTGAATCCTACCAAAAACAAAGTGTGCGGACTCTTTTAGCTTGTGTTTCATAGAAAATGGCAGGTGTGTAACATATCCTTGAACTGCTGATACTGTTTGTGATCAATGGATAGAAACGAGGATTTACTTTTTAAAAAAAAAAAAAAAAAAAGCATGTCACAAGGGCTCAGAATGAGTTGTGAGGACACAGCTCACTTGACACAGAAGTCAAGGCATAGGAAGACCTAATGCCAAAACAACCTCTAATCTTGCAAATAGTCCCATTCCCATTGATACTGTATGCTTGAAGCAGGTTACAGATACAACTTTTGAGAAAGGGTATTTAAATTTCCTTCTTCCTGGGTGTCAGTTCCATCAAAAGAAAGACTGAAGTTAACTTTCCTCTGAGCTTTCAGTTCACCTTTAGCATCTTTTTTGTTTTCTTATCTCTGTCAGGCTGAAATATGGAACAGTAAATGGTGCAAGCAAAAACCATGCTATTTCTCCAAATCTTTCAGGAGTGCCTGCCATTAAAGCTTTTACCATACTGAAGACCAATGATTTTATATTATTACAGTGTTCTGTTTTCTGTAGGTGTACTTTTTATGGATTAAAAGGAATATAACATAAGTGATGATAAAGTTGCCTGTTGATGTGGGTAGCCTACTTGTTAGTTGAAGGCTGGCTTACTGATAGAGCCTGTAGCTGAAGCTCATGAAATATTTGTCTCGGTCATGTAACTGCTTTGGCAAGTACAGGGTGAAAAGTAGCAGCAGTCTGAGGACCTGGCTTTGGAAGGTGCTCCAGGTGACCCCTTCAGAGCCAGTTCAGCCAGGAAGAACCTGGACTGAATGAAGCACGTTCTGTTGTAGTCACAAGCTTTGAAGGGCAATTAGACTCCAAGAGAAAGAATATATGTATATATATTTATTTTATCATTAGTCTAAGTCCAGAGTATCTTCAGATAGCTGTACGAGGTAATCATCTCTAGTTCAAGGAGTCTTGTTCTTTTGTGTTTGTGTTAGGTGTAAATGCCACATTCCCTCTGTCCCGCATCTGGCCCTCCCTCCCACTGGGGCAGAGGGTGTTGGACACAATGACAGGAGCTGCAGTGCTCAGCTCTGAGGGCTTACACTTGTACTCAGCCCAGCAGCAGTTGTCAACACGGTTAAAGTAGACACTGAGTCTCCTCTTGGTTGCATGAGGCACATTTTGAATTCTTGCTAGCACCTTGCTTGGCTGGGCTGCACAATTTGCCTCAGGGCGAGTGCAACAAACATCAAGCTTTGATGAAAGCTCACCTAGTGGCGGTGGGCCTTCCTAGTGAAATGCTGACTTAAGGAGTGTGACTGTTGTCAGCGTGCTTGTGGCTGTGCTGAAAAGCTGGTAGTGTCATTGCAGTGGTGCTGGTAAGCACTCAGGCTGATCCGGGTGTCATTTTTGGTTACTTGCTTTGTAGTGTGTTCTTTGTTGCTTTATTTTGTTTTTGTTTGTTTGTTTTTCCCCCAGGCTGGTTTAAGCATGCATTTTGTTTGATTGTACAGCTTCCATTAAAACTACCACAGATAAAGTGTACGCAGACCAATGCAGCTTCTGTCAATCAGTTCGACTGCTCCAGGCCTCAATCCATTCCCTGTACATTTTGTCAAGAGAATCTCTTCTTTTGCTCCATGTGGAACTATTCATTGTTGTTACTGGTTTTGGCATAGTTGTCCTCATTTCATGTTAGCCTTTTGCTGGTGGTGATCTGACTGTTTAGAAACATGGAGAGCGCTTGTGACTGCCAAATTTCAGAAGAGTGCCATAATCTGCACTTTTTTTTTCATATAAAAAGAAGGGGTTGAGGCACCTGTTTCCATAGCCATACTTTGTTTGCTTATATTTTACTCAAGAAAGTAACTGCTTCAACATTTATACCAGGTCTGCTTTTCCAATGTGTGTTAGAGGCTCATTGAACCTCTAAGAACTTGCATGGAAATACATCAGCTTTATGTGACTCTAAAGAGATACAGAAGCAGAATTTGGCATTTGAGGCACCAAAATATTTTGTTAGTAGACTTTTTCTGAACATTGGATGTAATTTTGAAAAGTGCACCGTAAATAAAGAACAGAAGTGTCTCTGCCTAAGCTTACTTTTAGATAATCAAGGTTTTCTGGTAGTATGGAGTGAGTTGACTTGCTGTCAGCTATCAGTGCCAAAGTTAATTAGTGGCAAATCTGAGACAAGCTGCATCTGATTTTGAAGTCTATTAAGAAAATTCTTAAGACTCAATCTCTGTGGTCTTCATTGGACTTAGGCTCAGTTTGTATCAAAATTTGTCTTTCAGTCACAAGATCATCCTCGTTGGTCTTTACTAATATTTTCAGTGTACCGTCAGCATGAATGCCATATCGAGTGCTGAATGGGAATGCTGTGAAGTGTTTGGACTGACAAGGCAATCAGGATTATTAGAAGACTCCCTTCTAGAATGTGCAGTTTATTAGGATGGCAAATGTTGCATATTCTGTCCAAGTGGTGAATCTTTTCTTCATAAAATTTCATGGAATATTTAGTATAGTTAGTTAAGTATGAAGTTACCAATAAAACTGAAGTAATATGGATCTTAACCCATAGAAATGCAGAATAAATGCAGAATTTTTAAAATTTTCTTCATTATTAAATGGAAGCTTACTGAAGTGGCCACATCCATCACAAGCAACTCTAATTGATACACCTGGGGCTGAAAGACCTGGGATAAGATTTTTCCTCTGATCTTCAGCCTATCTGTGCCCAGCATCTGCCATAGCCTGGGGGGTGCATGTGCTCCTACAGTCTTCTGCTGGCAAACCAGTGAAAGAGCAGTGCTGCTCAACTCCTGCAGCTGGCGGCATGGCATCTGCGTGTGTATTGGCCCCTTCCAAGCTCTAGGTCTCACTCTGGTGTCATCAGTCAACTCTGTTGTTCTGTACAAACAGGACCTAGTGCTTTGTGGCTGAATGCTGAGGCTGGTTAGCACACCAGGTTAGTGGCCAGAAGTAGGGAAAAATGGGATAAGGTATTGTCTGGCATTCTTAAAACAACTACATCCTCTGCCATTGTCACTGTGCTGCTGGGGTGCTCAGACAAGATCAGTCTCATCATGTCATGTCTGTAGATGCTGAAAATGCTTGGAACTTCTACTATAAATAAGCAAACAGGGCGTTAGGTAATCATACCCATTTAAGAAAAGGTTGGTGATTGCATCACAGAATCACAGAATCATCTAGGTTGGAAGAGACCTCCAAGATCACCTAGTCCAACCTCTGACCTAACACTAACAGGTCCCCCACTAAACCATATCACTAAGCTCTACATCTAAACCTCTCTTAAAGACCTCCAGGGATGGTGACTCAACCACTTCCCTGGGCAGCCCATTCCAATGCCTAGCAACCCTTTCGGTAAAGAAGGTCTTCCTAATATCCAACCTAAACCTCCCCTGGCGCAACTTCAGCCCATTCCCCCTCATCCTGTGACTGGACACGTGGGAGAATAGACCAACCCCCACCTCGCTACAGCCTCCTTTAAGGTACCTGTAGAGAGCGATAAGGTCTCCCCCGAGCCTCCTCTTCTCCAGGCTGAACAACCCCAGCTCCCTCAGCCACTCCTCGTAAGACTTGTTCTCCAGACCCCTCACCAGCTTGGTCGCCCTTCTCTGGACTCGCTCGAGCACGTCCATGTCCTTCCTGTAGCGAGGGGCCCAAAACTGAACACAGTACTCGAGGTGCGGCCTCACCAGAGCCGAGTACAGGGGGACAATCACTTCCCTAGCCCTGCTGGCCACACTGCTTCTTATACAGGCCAGGATGCTGTTGGCCTTCTTGGCCACCTGAGCACACTGCTGGCTCATATTCAGCCAACTATCAACCAGTACTCCCAGGACCTTCTCTGCCAGGCAGCTTTCCAACCACTCATCTCCCAGCCTGTAGCACTGCTTGGGGTTGTTGCGCCCCAGGTGCAGGACCCGGCACTTAGCATAAGCTAAGAAATATTTTTTTTTTTGCAATGGAAATTGTTATTAAATTATGTTGTTATATATTGTCATTTGTTCTTGAATGGGAATATAATAATTGTCAGGCTTGCTGTACAGTGTGCATTATATTTTGTTGAACACCAACCAGTGTGATCCTGCTGAAATGCCTTTCCGTATTAGAGACAGAGGCTTCTCATTAATCTGAGAGGTTCTTGCTCTTACAGATCGTTATGCATTTTCCCCTTAAAGGATTCATAAAACCTTCAAGAATTATCTCTCAGGGTTTTGTTTTCCCGTGTTATTAATAGCATTTGTGTATAAAGGCCAGTATTTCTTAAATTCCTGAAGTAAGGAAATTAAAGCAATGGTCTTTTGTGGCAGTGAGACCATGCCTTTGACAGACTGCTGAACGGCTCTGGCCTAGCCTGAAAATCAGTATCTGTGGAGCCTGGCATCATTTCTGTTGTCTTTGCACATCTGCACTGAGGTATTGTGTGGCCTTTACTGCTCTGTGGCTCTTTCCCGTCTTGCCAACTGTCTCATCTTTCCAGTTTGCAAGCTTCCAAAGGCTTGAATTGTCTATGCATATCCGGTGCCAAGCACAACAGGCATTCTGATGTGGGAGTTAAGGTACAGGCTCTAAGGGACTTCCCTTAAATCACGGGGTGATTGAATCAACCAGTTAGTACTTACTCTGGTCCTCCTTATCAGAAACACAGTCGTCATGGGCACAGCAAAACTAAAGAACAGTACCCGAGTGGAATTGTGACCTGTGCCTTTGACAGCAGGCTTTCTTGGCTGGTGTGTGGCTAGTGTGTGCTCGCAGGAAAACTGCCCATGGAAAAAAGGGACTCCGTAATTGACCTGGGATAAGATAGCCAAGTCTGTCAGAGTTTAACAGGTGTTTAGACTGTGCTCTTAGTTATGTGGTCTGAATTTTTTGGTGGACCTGTGTGGTGCCAGGAGTTGGAGTCGATGATCCTTGTGGGTCCCTTCCAACTTGGGATATTCTATGATAGACCCTTTATCTAGTTCCAGGTGAGAAATTTCAGTGGTGACCTTGGAGCAAGGTAACTTGCTGAGCAACATGATAGCTCATCATTTTCATAATACTTCCCACATTTTAAATCATGTTAGCCAACAAGCATTAGGATGAAACCTTCATCTTGTTGAAATCAGCAGCAAAAGTGCCAGATGCTTTTATCAGAAATCCACACCTAGGATTGCCAAGCACTGAAGTTCAAGCTGTCATTGCAGGCACTTGGAAACTGAGCAGATTTCATGACATGTCATGCCCTTAAAGTGTAAGTGCTAATTGAATAGAAATTATATATGCTCCAAAAAAGCTGCCAAGTTTCTGTATTCTTAGTTATGTCAATAAGGTTTTACAGATGTTTACTGTCTAAGGTTTGCTTGATGAGTACATAAGGGCTAGACACAGAACTAGATCCATCAGGGGAAAAAAAATGGAGAGAAACTTGTCTTAAATGTATATTTGAAAATAAATGTGTATTATTTCACATTATTTTGAACTAGCGTTCACTACAGACAGCAGGGTGAGTTGTAGGACTGGATGAGATTGTCTCGATTGAAATTTGTGCTTTGAATAGTTCACAAGCACCATCAAACCTTGTGGGGAGTTGATCAGAGTTTTCAGTATAAATTAAGGCAGTATGTTTTTAAGGGGGAGCATGTATGAATAATAGATGTCAGTTTAGAGAGCCAGTCATTGGGTAACAGCCATCATTTGCAGCTAGAAGGGGAAATTAAAACACATGTGGGTCCACTTCTTTGTCATCTGATGTTTTTAATAATGTTACTAATTCATTTTATATTAAACAGTCACCAAAGATGAGGTGAGTGACTAGAGATTAAATTAGTGGGCTATTCTTTCTGTTCATAAAACCTATTTAACACTAAGCACCAAGCCCAAAAGATATTAAGGAAACTACAACTCCTTCGTTCTGCGCAATATCACTTTATTTTAAAGTTAATCTAAGTCATGATGTGCATCTACAGGTTTTATGAGTGGCTATAAATTTCAGGAAATTAATTTCCTCATAATCACGTGTACAAGCTAGCCTTTTTGAACAGACATTTTTAGGTTAATTGCTGCTGATTTTTTTTTTTTTTTTAGAACTTTGTGTTCACATTCAGTCTTCTGAAAGGGAGAAGGCAGTTGCTTTAATTTTAATATCAAAGGTTTTGATTTTGAGTTTTCTTTCAATCAAGTATTTGAGATAGTGCTCTATGTTACAGAACATAGAAGCATACATCACTGTTTTAATTTTGTTTGTTTTCATGGTAATTAGGTGATTATTCAAATACTGTGTTTATCAAGGAATTGCTAGTGGTTTATTAGGTAAAACAGAGAAATCATGAGGTAGGGTGAACCAGGCGTAATACTACTGATTTCATCAGTATTGGACAACTTTGTAGAAGTTGCAGGTCTGGCTTAAAAATCAAAATGCAATTATTTAAGGTCATTTTGCAGATGCCAAAAATGCTTTCAGAAGGTCTCAGTTTGTTCTCTCTATTGATACTTATCCATCATGTATTGTCTGGAGTTCTGATATGACTTCCAAAAGTTGAAACAAATATAACCCCCATATCCAGCCAGTGGCATTATGAAGTTGTCTCTGACACTTTTATAAACATGCATGATTCTAATTTTCAGTAAGCATCAGATCTGTCACCTCAGATGTTATCTACATCTTCAGTCAAGAGCACTTCAAGTCTACTTCAACAGCAGTTGCTTTATGCTGATTAATATTTACTTGCATGGTCTTGTCAGTTACTACTTGAAACACAGAAGGCACCAAAACAGTTCAATTTCTGTAATCATAGATGATAATACACTGTTTTGAAGTTATTGCAGCAATTTTATGGGAAAAAATTATCACAATTTACATAAATCAAGCAGTGACCTTATACGTGCCTTTCTGACAGTTTTTGCAAATTATAAGAATGCTGTTTAAATAAGAGAAATGTGGTCTCTTCCCTACAATATGGCTATCAGTCGTAGAGGCTTGACTCAGTGGTTTGCAACAAATACCTTTCAATCTTTTAGAGAATTAAAAAAAAAAATTTAAGCATGGAACTTGAACGTAGTAAGGTATAGCACAGACAACAGGATTGTGCAACACAAAGGTAAAGGCTTATACAACTCAGAGCTCTACATGAATTTCTTTTCTAGCAAACACCTTTCTTATTCCCTAGATGTTCAAGCCAATTCTGTTTTACGTGTCCATGTGGAATGGATTGACTGAAAAAGCTCCACAGATTAACTGTTCTTCATATATTGTCAAATATAAATGAAAACAGAAGTTTTGCATCCTCACTGCTGGAGCATGTTGCACTCTTTCACCATTGTTTCCAGTTATTTAATGACTTGAGATATCTGGTGTGTATTTTCTGTGTGAATCTGGAACTCGTTGTGTTAGATCTTCTAACTGCAAATTGAGTTTGACCTAGCATTTTACAGGGTCTGTGTCTGATGGTCTTTCTCTCTCCATTCCTACCAAATAAGCTACTTTTTCTTGGTTGAATCAGGATTTTATGACCTCTGCCCAGTAGTGTGTGATGTTTTAGTGACTGGCCCTGTTCTGCTGATACTTTTGAATTACAAAGTGGCATATTCAATGGGAGTAATGGCCTGAATGGAAGAACCGTCTTCTTGGTGCAAAGGAAGCATAAGGTGATGAGAATCAGGCTGAGGAAAGACAGCATTTGTTCATACTTCATCTTTTTTTTTTTTTTTTTGCCACTAATCTAGAAACGACAACAGCTGAGAGCTACAGACGGTTTTCTTTCGTGTTGTCCCCAGGAGTGTAGCTTGTGGGACTGGAAGAATGAAAATTACCCTCTCATGCTTCAGATGAGTTGGATACCAAGGGATGCTTGAATCAAGTTGTAATCAACAGCCAGTTCTCTGTGTGTAGTTAGATGAGATGAAAAAAAGTGAATGCAAAACAATTATGGAAGTCAGTCTCTGGCACACTAATTACTGTAGGAGGGAAGTCAGAGAACAGCCTGTTCCTATGAGGCATTACAAGATGGTGTCGTCAAGGTATACTGACTCCTGACCTCATTTTTTTGTGTACTGATAGGAGCAGGTGGCAAGGAATATGAGTTGTGTGTGTACTTTCAGTTCCAGAAACCTGGGAGGCTTATGTTGCCCTTTCTTTTACAATAAACGTTCAACCTTCCCTGTTGAGTATCTTTTTGTTCTTTTCATCCTTTCTTTGTCCTTGCTTGAATATGTATCTGTCAAGTTAGACCCCATCTGTGTGTTCTTAATTGTGTAATAAAGCTTTGCATGATTAAAACTGGAGTGGTCAGGCTGAGACATGACTGTCTGCCTATACCCTTGCAATTTTTATGCAACTTGTAATTACCTGGGCACGAACTAAGTACTTCAGGTGTCTGAGTTGGCTGTTTGTAGGTCCAACCGTGTGACTTACCATCTATAAGGTTTTAATAAACATTGCTGATTTATGTTGAAAAAAAAGAAATTCTAGGGTAAGCTGAAAACTGGACCCTAATTATTTTTGGTTTTACTGTTCCTAATTGGTGGTTTGAGCTGTGTGAAGTAAAGTTTTATTAAAAATTGCTAGTTTATTTTGAATCACTTGTACTGTGTTGTACAAATGGCAGCCTTTGGAAAAACAATATGCAGGGCAGTAGGACCATGCGATTATCCTGAGTGGTTTTATTGAAGTAGAGGAAACTGTCCACACATGCACAAACGCTGAATCCTCCATGTTCTGTGACTTAGTAAACCTTAGCTGGATTTGTCTGGGTCTCACAGGTTCTTGTGTGTCTTCAACAGGAGCTTCCTACTAGTTCCGGCGTTGGTATGTCAGGCTTTTTTACTGCTCTGCATGAACTTTTGAGCATATGCAGTTGAAATTGCAGTGGGCTTTTAATTATCTAAAAGTAGTAGGACCATACCATCTCTGGATTATGGAAAGCTTATGGTTCTGCAGCACATTTGTTGCTTCTTCAAATATGAACTTGTCAGGTATGCTGCTGAGTTGTTTCCCTGACAGCATTAGACAAAGTGAGAGAAAATATATGCAATTAATGTTATACATAACAAGAAATAAAAACAAGAAGAAAAATGGCAGAAGGAAAAACAGAGGCAAACAGCAACTTGTCCAAGTCAACGAAGAGAATATTGTAGGATTCCATTGTAGTTGGCTTTTAACTATTTAGGGTCTTCCAGCCTGCAATGCCTGTCACAAAGAAACCACACCTGGTACACAAAGAAGTACACACCTGAAAGGCAGGCACAAACTGAGTCATGTTTAAGCTTCTGAAAATGAAGGTGAAGGGTTATAATGGATTTATTTGGACAATACTATTAAAAGATGGCAGAATCAACAATCCAAGTGGTTTAAATATACATCAGGGAGGCTTTCCAGGCTCAGACGTCACTGGACCTTTCCAAGCTGGTCAGTATAGCCTATTCAAGTAGGCAAGCTGATGACTGCTGACTGGAATTTCTCTCTTACGATTTTGCTGGAAAGTCTTTTAAAAAATTACCTGTTAAACATGTGTGACATAAATGCTTGTTTTTTTTTGTGGTCCTTGCAAGAGGATACTCTTCACTTATCTGTGCTAAACCTTGGCAGACACTGCTGTGTTCTTAACAAGAGAGCATAGCAAAAAAAAAAAAAAAAAAAAAAAGGATTTAAAAATAAACAATACATGCCAAGACATAATTCTTTATTTTGTAAAAAGCAGCGTAAAGCGAATGAGGGGTCTGGTGCATATTAGGAAAAGGGTCACAATATTAATCGTTTGGAAGCTGACCCACACTAGGACACCAAAGTTAATGAGCTGAGCGTACATTAAAAGGACGATATATAACATGTCTGCTTTAATGGCATCTCTTCTCTGCTTTTGACTGTACCTTCAGATAACATAGAAATGATGAATGAGACTCTTAGATTAAAAGCCATGCAGGCTATCATTAACTGAATTCAAATCAGAAAGACGAGCATCCCTTACTGTAGAAATGGCATTATGGCAAATATGACAGCCCTCACCCAAGCATTTCAATTTACCAACAGAAAGTTTATTTTAATAAATATTTATTCAAACAATATATACTCTCTCTCTCCTTCTCCCCTGGCTGCCAGTCTGGAAGACATCAATTAATGTAGCTGTCTGGCTGTATGCTTGGTGGCTGAGTTTTAAGCTTTTTTAAAGAAAGTAAATAATAGAACCTACTTGCTAAAGCAAAGTAGGAAGCAAAAGAAAGCTGTAAATGCTTTCTTAGTTATTTTTTTTTGTTTTGTTTTTAAGCAGGAATTTTGCAGCCGTGAGGGTGAGTGGCACTACGTACAAAAAATTTCATGCAAGTGATTCTAGGGCCTGTATTCTTTGTCAAGATTGGAAACATGAAGATACTGTCTACTTCTTGTGCTGCTTTCATTTAGTACAAGAGAGGCAGAAGAAACTGGAGACTCTGCCATTCACTCGGTGGTGGTGAACTCCCAATGGGATGGAGCTACTATGATGTGGAAAAATAAAAACAGGATTTGGAGCACCTGTCCTTTGAAGACAGGCTGAGAGAGCTGGAGTTACTCAGCCTGGAGAAGAGAAGGCTCCAGGGAGACCTCACAGCAGCCTTCCAATACCTAAATGGGGCTACAGGATAGCTGGGGAGGGACTCTTTGTCAGGGAGTGCAGTGATAGGACAAGGGGTAATGGCCTTAAACTAAAAGGGGGTAGATTTAGGTATTATCAAGAAATTCTTCACTCAGAGGGTGGTGAGACCCTGGCCCAGGCTGCCCAGAGCAGCTGTGGCTGCCCCATCCCTGGCAGTGCCCAAGGCCAGGGTGGATGGGGCTGGGGGCAGCCTGGGTTGGGGGCAGGGTGCCCTGCTCAGGGCAGGAGGCTGGAGCCAGGTGGTCGTCGAGATCCCATCCAACCCAAACCGTTCTGTGATTTCTGTGATTTATCCTTTGGAATTTACAGCCTAAATGAATGCAAAACACAAGAGAGGCTGATAAAGTCTTGTAGGTCATTTTATGTTGTGAGTTGTTTTGTTTTGATGTTCTTCCCATGTAGAAGTGAGTCATGTTTTCAAAGAAAAAAAAAGATAAATTTTTATTTTTAACTTTCTGTCTTTAACAACTCTTCAAAAGATCTTTGGGTTATCAATACCTCAGGAAGTCCAGAAAGGCCTGTACTTTCAAAGCCAAGGAGGACTTTGTGCAGAGGCTTCTGCCTGTGAATGCCACGTAAATTATGTAGCGCAGTCTGAGAGCCTTTATTAAACTTGAGGTGGAGATCTAAAATCAGGATTTAATGGCTCTTTGAATGTTTTAGATCATTGTATTTCTTTCTGAGGGTAAATGTTACATGGCTAGATCGATCCCTGTCTTCTGCTGTCAGCAGCATTACCGTAGGCCATTCGGAGGGAGGTGACTTGAAGGAAGCCCCCGCCAGGGAGCTGTGGAGCTCAACAGCTGATCCATTCGTGCTGCTCTCTCTGAGGCACGTTCTGTACACAGCAGAAGGCAATGCTACAGCAGCAAGAGAAGAGCTGTACCCAGAATCTACTACTGCCAGCATCTGCAGACTGCTGAGGGGCTGCTGAGTTGGACGAGACTTCGTGGCATGACTGAGTGAAAGCTCTACATCCTTATCGTGCTGGAGTAGCATCTGACCTGAGATGAGCTGTTGCCAACCAGATGAGAAAAGGGCCTTATGTGGAGTGTTAGTAGAGGAGGACGGGGAACTTCACGAGTTTGGTTTGAGGGCATTTAGGGCCTGACCTCGCCCTCTGATATCCCAGTGCTTTGGTGCTAACCACTCAGAGGAGCTAAGGACATCGGGTTTAGTCATTACCACTGGAAAATCTCAAGGGCATTCTTTTTTTTTGCCTAGCTTTAGTCTTTCTTATATCAAATGGCTTTCATGAAGTATTGCACGTGGAACAGTAAGTTGGTATCAAGTCTGTCAAGTCTCAGAGACTTTTATTGTATATTGTAAAGCGAGCCTGGATGCAGTCGAGTCAGATGCATGCCTCTGTTGATTTTTAATAGAAAGAAAGGTATAAGGGAATTGTTCTTGGCATTTCCAGCATTATAATATGAAAGCACAGGAAGGATCTTGGTATTTAAACACAGCTGTGTACAGGCATAGTGCCCTTTGCTGCACACCATTAACTGAGGATTAAAGGAGATGTCAGGCTGGCAGCGATGAGAGATTTCAAAGGAGCCTTATGGTTTTCCTGCTCACCTTGTCAGTAAAAATAACCAAGACTTGCTAGGGCTTACTGGTGTTGGCTGTTACCAGGGAGACTGAGGTTTAAGTTATTTTTAGGGAACAAAAAAAATGGTATTTGTGGATGTATGTCAAACCTTTTTCCTCTAAAGCAACCGTTATGTGTAGGGCAGAAGTGTCCGTGCTGTACGAAGCAGGAATGTCAAGAATCAGACCAAAGGTCACTGGGAGCTCAGTTCTTCCACCAGTGGGGAAGCTGAGCAGTAAAAAGTCGCTCTTGATGAAGTGCCTTAGAAGACTGCAATTACTGATGTCTGAGGAAAAGAAGTGCTTAACAAAAGGAAAACTTGAAAGATGACTTTTGCTCTGCAGATGATATTGAGTAACACACATAGCAGACTAAAAGCAACAGGGAGCCTGAGCCATGTCTTAGTGTGGCCTACAGGGTCTATGTGAGTTTAAGCTTCTTGGGGCATTTGGTAAGATTAAAGCTCCTTGAGCTGGGTTTTTAGCATCAACCCTGTTCATGTCCAGAGTATATCGCAAGCAGTGTCCCCTTCTGCTATCCTCTTAAGCTTGCGTGTACCTGCTTTTGTAACTGAGCCAGGTGTTATGTGTGTCTTGGTCATCTGTGGTGCAGGTTTTGCTGACAGATGCCTAGCATCTCACTGAAGAGATGAAGAAAAACGTCAATGTCATGCAGCTTTCAACTCAATGGTTTTGAAGGGATGTGTTTCACTATCAGGTACACAACATCCTGTCCAGTTTGTCCAGTGCTTTCAGTTTATACCAGGTGTTCTCCTGTCCCATCACAGCAATGTGGTTTGGGGCTGGTTGAGAGGAGCAGGCAAGCGTTACAATCTAATTTCTTATTTCTTAGTTTTAAGCTGCCTCCTTAAAAGTGACCGATGTCTACTGTTGCCATTTGCAAGCTTGTAAAATGTAGCAATCCTAGTAAGACTGTTCCTGTAGTAAGAAGAGTTTCTGAGGCTAATACCCAATTGATTTTCAGTTAGCACTCATGAGTGTTTTTTGAAAGTCTGTGCAGGGAATGATCAAGAAGTACATCTGTTTTTGTAAATGGCAATATAAATCTCAAAGAAACTATTTATATTTTAATAGACCTGTTCTCTGAAAGTTCCTGAGTTCTGATACTTCTGATTAGGAAAATGATCTCTGGACCCACATTTTGTATTTGGTACAATAACAGTCCTAATGAAATTATCTTCTATTAATGTGGATGCACGTAATGTGCAATTACAGAGGAATTCCGTTGTCATTTAGCAATGAATTGTCATAGCATCCCTTTAAAGTCTAGGATTTCACCAACAAGCATGGAGAGCAGCATCTAAAATAGTTCTCAGAAGATCAGACTGAAAAGTATCACCCACTTCTTTTAATCAGGAAAAGCTCTTTTTTGTTTTCAGCTTCTTTGCCAATACGACTTGCTAAAAGGCCGCCTGATAGAGAGCTAGGCTTTCAAGTAGCTGCGTTCTGTTTAAAATCTAGGCTCCTTGGTGACCTGGATATTTTTAAATACTCACTCGTTGGTATCTATTAATCAGTGTTACAATACTTGAGTCTTTTCAGTGTGCAAAGAGGTTTGTGTTGTCTTTGATCTTTAGGAGGGCTTAGAGTCTCCATGAGCTGTGTGTCCCCCTATGTGAAACGACTCCAGCCTGGGACTTACTTTAGAACAGCTGACAACATTGCCTAATAATGTTGCCAGATGCTTCCCATGATAAGGTCTGTAATGTCCGTGACCTTTTTTTCACACCTTTGACCATCAAGAGAGTGAATTTTTCAGTGTAAGGCCCTTGCTGAAGACTTATTGTTGGGGGGTGGGTGGGTTGTATTTTGTTTGTGTTTTGATGCACAGAGAAGGAAAAGCTCCACTGTTGTCAAGAATGAAGCTGGGACATAATGCATTCATCCCTGTTAAAATTCTGGTGACTTTTCCTTTGACGTGGCCTGATGCTCTGACTCTTTGAGGCAGGAAATTGAAATCTGTTATGGATTAACCATCGGGGCAGAGATGTGCCTTTTGATTTCCTCTTGAAATTTGAATTAAGCCGTTCCCTGTTTGGTTTGGTTTTGTTTCGTTTTTTAGTCAGTGCAGCTTATGATTTGCTAACCAGGTAACAGGGTTTTTTTGTTAGCTTCTGTCTGCCCCTCCTCCAAAAACCGCCGCACAAACAGGGAGGTACACAGAAGTTGATCATCTATGATTTCCCTCTCATCTTTTCTCTGCAGTAAACTTGAGTAATTCCCATGAAGAACTTCCTCCTGCGACCTTGCAAAGATAAACCTAGCCTCTGTTTTCTAACATGATACACTTTCTTCCTCTAATCCAGGTCTTTGGCATCTTCATGGGCTTAACATTTGGCACCCTTTCTCTGGAAAATTTTAAATGGCTCTTATCAAGAGGATTTTTTTTTTTTATTTATATGTATTATATATATATATATATATATATATATATGTATATAACAAATTTATAACTTAACCTGAAATTTTCAGACATGCTTAAGGAATGTGAGGCTTCTCATCTCCAATGAGAAACCTTCTAGAGGTTTTCAAAATGTCAGGCTAGATTATTAGGAAATGCCAAAACAAGTTGCGTTTCTAAGAAAAGGCCAGAAGAGAGATCTGTGAAAACTCTTAATAAAGTCCAGTGTCTTAAAGAATTTATATATGGTTAGTGTTAAAATTAAGATTGCCAGTTTGGCAGTTAGTCACCAGTGGGCAGTTGTTTATCACAACATCATGTAAAATTTTGTTGACAGATCATCACAGTTGCCTTTTTCTATTTAAGAAATTCATGCCTGGAGCATCTAATGTGAAGTGTATTGGAAAAGATATGTGCAGTGCATCTGTCTCTTACTAAGACAGTTACTAGTCCATGCTGTCAATCTAACCACTTTCAGAAGCCGTAAAAAAAAAAAAAAAAAGATTTTAGAGAAACATTTATGTTTGTGAGATGTTCAAATACCTCATTTTTGAGAAGCGAATGCTTAAGCAATTAGGCAGATATCACCACTATTTTATAAAGGCAGAGGGTCAGAACAGGCACAATAAATATTTAATCATTTGTTTTATTTGTTATATTTATTCACTACAGTTCATGAGGAAACTAAAAAACATATTAATTGCTTTTTTCTCTGTGTTGTGCAGTGATAGGCACATTTCCATCTTATGGGGAAAGAGCAGAAGCCATAAGTTTCCCTATAGAACTTATTTCAAATGAATAGAAGAACTCCTTCCAACCTCAGTGGACTTTGGGTCCTGCCCTGGGAGATTTTGTGGGCTGCCCACAGTCACTCCCACGGTCTGTGGGTGAGCCAGTCCTAATGCCTCTGCTTTCTGTGCCATTTTTGCAGCCACTCTTAGAATTGTCGTAACCTAAACGTTGTGGGAGAGATGCAAGCTAACTTGAGTGCTGCTGCTGCTAGGACTGAAGTTACTCCAGGTGTCATGCCAGTGTAACAGATGACCCAATTTTGATGGGCATCTCAGTGCAGCGCAGTAGAGCGTGATGCCAAAGTCACTGGGTTAATGTCAGTCCTGCCAGTCTACACTTGCCATTTGGGGCAGCATAGGCATTGGTAGACTGAGAACACCTGACCCTGATTTCAGTTGTACTACTCCTGTGTACTATTCCTCGTACATCCTCCAGGAAATGAGACGGGCCTCAGATTTGAGGCATACGGCAAATGCAGATGAAGTGAAACAGCATTATTTATATCTGTATTCAACTTGCATAACTTTGAACAAAGGAATAACATTTGTCCCTGAGGCGTTGGATGTACTGGTACTTAGCTGTGGTTGTCTTATTACTGCAGTAAATAGCACCATCTAGAGCTCAGGATGGTTTGTAAGTCATCCTTCTAGATTGTGCATGGTAGAGTGGTTTGAATGTCAGCTGTAAAATGGACATGCACTGGCTGTAAAGTAGTATTTTTTTGTATTTATACTGGTGTAGGCACATATATATATGTGTGTGTGTGTATATATATATATATATATATAAAATGAGGGAAATATTATATGTGCCCCCCAGTAGCAGAAAGCTTAAATGAAGAGTGTATTCATATTTACAAATACAAAGCTTATAGGTACTTGCTTTGCATTTCCAGAGTCCTTTGGAACTGTGGTTGTCAGCTGGTGTTAATGCAGCAAGTAGTGTTTCTCCTGTGCAACAGGCTTTTCCAAGTATTTGTGCCAAAAATAGAGCAATTTACTCTGTGGTATGTGGTATATTGCACTGCATAGAAGATTGTCACCTGTGCAGCTTTAAAATATCTCCTGAATTTGACTGTGTAAAATTAGTAGTAGCAATTTTTGTTACAGTGAAGCTGGGTGACTTTAGGAGAGATCAGAGCTGCTGTTTCAAGCAAAGCCTGCATGCTTGATCGGGCCTTCTGTGCCTGTTAAGTAATGGGAGTGTCTTGGCCAGACCTGGGATTATAATCTTCTTGATTAAAACCGTTTTGGATTTCTTGTTTCAGTCCAAATCTCTGAAAGCTGCCTGTTGCCCAATAGATAAATAAATAAGTTTGGAGACAAAACCAAATGAGTAGACCAGCATCAACCCTGAGGTAACTGTAATAACAATTCCGGGTTTTTTTAAAATGGTCTTTAGTTTTCTTTAATTACAATGATCTCTATTAGTTTGTTTTCTTTTAATTTAAATGTTTTTCTTATGTATGCTGTTGGGACCGGTTGGCCTCAAGGAGGCTCTGTTCAGGCCTGTTGTAAGAAGGTGTTCCAGATCCTCAGTATACAGGCAACACTGAGCTGACTTCATTCCAGCTACACTGATGTGCAGGGACAGGAAGGTCTCTTACCAAGGCAGGAAGGCCGTCAGACGCTCTTGTAAGGTGATGAAAGTTACACTGCCCAATCTGAGTGCATTCGGGGGTCTGAAGTAATTGCAGTCACAGAATGCACAGAGTAGGTACGATTTTCCTCTAGCCGTTGTCAGGCTCGTTCAGCTTGCCTGCTTATGCCCATGAATGTATCAAAGCTGAGGCAGAAACGCAATGCAGGCTGATTAAACTAGCAATTGAAACAATACTTGCTCTGTGTGAATTTATATTTTAACTTGAGAAGAACTTTTAAGCTGCAAATATTTTTTCAGTGAAGTACCTGCTCTGCAGATGCTTTTTTCCCTCAAATTTTTGTTGAGCTATTTGTACTGGTAAATATTAAAGTCTGATTGTATTAGTAAAATTACAGTCATTAAAGCAAATTGCATGCAGTCTTTACTATACTTATGTAAACGGTGCTCATATACCACATTCGTATTATGGATGCATCTGAAACTTAATGCAGATGATGTTGCTATATGAGTGCTTTTGGCGGGTGTGGGGGGGTGACTGTTATTGCACTTGAATGGGATGCCTTTGGTTATTTTCTTTGAAGCTCCTGCTTTTGAAGAAATAATGCTTGGTCAATTTTCCATAAAATTCTAGCTGGCCATGGCAGCCTTCTGTTTCAATCAGTGGCACAACTGGGGATTAGCTAAGATGCCAAGTGGAATTTTTCATTTTGATTTGTCTGTAATTTTATTTCAATGAATTGTGATGTGAAAAGTTCTGCCATTAAATGTGAATAATCAGTTTTATGGTTTTACCTTTCTGTTAAGGCACCAGTTTACCACTTCTGTACTATGTACTATATTTTTTATTTCTATATTTTTGCGTAACCCATAGGAATCAGTGGCACAGTAAAAAGTACTGGCTTTCCAGTCACTCTGCAAATAACAATTTTTTCTTGCATGACTTGATAGAAGAGTATTGGTGTTTTAATTTTTTTGGAATCTGCCACACGTTAGACACCAACTATTCAAGAAGCATGTTCCCATCCAAACAATACTCTGAGTACAGTGCCAGAACTGTCATGGGTTCACTCCTCATTACAGTTGCCTATGATTTCCCTGTGTTGCAGAATCACAGAGCTGGAAGAAAACTTGTTCAGTCTTCTGTAAGATGCCTGTGTTTGTATAACCTCTGGCCAGTATTGGGAGATGAGGAGCTGTGAAGCTGAGGTATTAGCTTGAATGTAGGGTCTCCACTTCTAATCTGCTCATTCCTGGAAGCTGTACAGCCCCTTCAAGCAATTTATTAAAGAAACTACACATTCATTTTGAGAGAGCCGCTACTTACTTTAGACTCTAAAACTTAGAAGCCAGGTTGTTTCTAAATACCATGCTTCTTCCTTTTCCTAGGGAAAAAACATGCCCTGGCCCTGGTCCTGTAGTAAGTACTACCTTGACTGACCTTAGAGCTGCACAGTTCCAGGATTTTCAAGGACATAGGAGACCAACAGCTTGATTGTTCTCAAAATGCATCATCTGGCTGGTGGTTGCTGCCTTTAGGTGAGTTAATTTTCACCTGTTTGCTTAAACAAACAAACAAACAAACTTGTCTAATCCTGGTATCTAATCTTGTCTAACAAGCACTGTGTAATATCAGGAAAGAAATACAGCCTAAAGTTTCATGTGTTTGATAGCAAAGTTGCCTTGGGTCACCAGCTTCTTTACTCACAGGTAAAACATGAATCTGATAATTGCTGGGGAAAAGAATGCCTTCCTTGGTTGTTTTTGTAAGTGTAGAGGTCTCCATGGACTGATGGTAATCTGTGTGACTGAAGCACAGCTCCTCTGGAATCACACCATTACATATCAGGGTGGCATGACCCTCCAGGAAAGCTCCCTTGTTCACTTTTGGAGAAAAGCAGGGAACAGATTTCACCAACTCCCCTTTCTGGAATGAATTTATGCCCCTAACTGTGTGTCAGTGCTGCTCTGCAGGTCAGTTTGAGTTTAAGCTGTCTTCTTTGAGCTGTCAGGAGTGGTTTGATATTGGGAGATTTGAGATAGAGAAGCTGAGTTGTTGGCTCAAATGAAAGAATTACAATGCTTGGTTCATTAACAACATAAATAGCAGAGATAATTGGATGCAATAGAGTAAGGCTCAGAGTATTGCAAAGACTTCGTAAGAAACATCTGACAGTATGTTTCAGGGTAGGTTATATAGACAGAGACAGCTGAAGGAGTGTGGTGATGAAGTTAGAACAGAGGTCTGTAATGTCACAACCGCTGTGGAAGTGAATGATGAGATTATATGCCATTTCTTGCAGTACAGAAACTAGAAGACATCACTGATGCAGTAATATGAGCATGTTTGAAACAAACCAGAAAGAGGTGTTTTTTCAAACATCTCCTAATAATAATCATAGAATGTTTCCAGAGGCAATTGTGGAGACTGGAAATGGATTTAGAGAAGTAACTGACAAGTTCAGGGATGAGAGTTTCTATCAGTGACAAGAAGCCAGAGGGTCCAGATACAGCTTCTAGAAATCCTTCAGCCACTGATTCCTGGACTGTGTAGCGGAGAAATAAACATTCTATAGTTTTGCTTAAGGAAAGAGTAAGTAAAAAATTATTAGCCACTGAAAGTGAAAGTATATGAGGTCAGATAAATCTGTAGTCAGACCTGGAGCATCTGTTCTTATGTTTGCTGCATCCTTTGTATTCCTGCACTGGGCTTTTAGCAGAGCAAAACCTAACTAGCTATATTTATTTCTGTTTGTTTTGAATTTCCAGTGGTCGGTTGTAAACTAGTGCCTGTAACATAACTTAGGTTATCCTATTAAACATACTTACAAGGTTTCAAATGTACTCCATGATATTTGTTACTTCGTATTGCCTCTTAAAAACTGACTGAGCATAGGAGAGTGGGCATCACTGTTCTATCAAATACTGTGGCTGCCATACTCTTGTTCTGGATTATTATCCACTGGAAGGGATTATGGTGCTTTACCATGCAAGAGCACTGGCTTGGAGCATGGTGGCCTTCTCTCATTTGTATTACAGGCTATTCCTGCAACAGATGTAATAGAAATTCATGGGGTGCTTGCAGAAATACTACCTTTTCACTGCTTGCACAAGCTATTTTATGCATTTCTTGTGTGTTTCCTCACCAAAGAGACAGGGTTTATTACAAGTGATTGCAGACCTGCTGGTCATCACTGGCCTGCTAAAAGGGGCTGCAGTGCAGCAGAGTGACTCCTCTTGATTCAAATCCTGAGGCCCTGGGATGGGCTTTGTGCAGAGCGTAACACTGAGTTAGAGAATGTTTACCCCTAAGAGAGAGAGGACTTCCACAGAGACCCCTCCTTAGTGAAGGAACATAAAAGCCGTTGCTTAGCCCTAATCAGCATAGTTTCATTAGTCTGATACAACTCTTCTCAGGAAGTATAACTCTGATTTGGCTGTTAAAAGTAGAACTAAATGACTGGTCTAAAAATAGGTCTAGATCTGTTCAGACAAGAGTCAGAATTTTCTACCTTTTTTGTGGCTCAGGTTCAAGTTTGATCATTAAATGTCTTTGAGGAATTTGACAGCTGGCTTTGAGATCCTCTTCCATCATTACATCTTGTCTGCAGAAGCACATTAACAGCTGTATTTTCAAAGCATTATGCAGAGATTCAACCACATGACTTGTGCTAATAACAGCAGTAAATGCACTGCTAAATATCTACATATTCCTTTAAGAACTTGCTTTTTGCTATCTCAGGGTTATCTTTTGAACTTAATTTTAAGTGTTCAAATTATTTTCTTTAGAGTTTATCTGCATCGTCAAGAAAAAGGTAAGCCTGCTCTTTTCATATGCCTCTGCTTTGGGTGAACAATACCTGTGAAATAACGCTTACAGCAATGCCAGTTTTAAAACTTGCATACGTGTATTAACTAGATGTTCTTGGCTGAATGTGTCTTAATGTAGTTATTTACAGGCTGCAGAAAACAGATAATTGAGAAATGAAAATGAAAGATTGCTGTGCATTACTTGTGTAAGTAAGCAAAATAGGAAAGGCGGTTTTACAGATGCTTTTTCAAAACCTCATGCAAAGAGCAGAGAGAGGTGGCTGAGAGAGAGCATCATACAGTTAATGATTTTCATTGGTTATGATTTGTAAATAATTCAGAACCTTCTTGGCCAGAACCTGTTGGATATGTACCTTGTACAGTGTGATGTTAACTGGGAAATGTAGTGGATAAGAAATACAGGAGGGAAGAGTGAGGTAGAGAGTGTTAGGTTTGTTCAGCAGGATTACTGAGGGTAAAGATACGAGTGGTGACAAGAGGTTGGGCCAAGGTATGTCTCACCCAGTAGTTTATTTCGGGTTCTGGCTGTTGAAATCCGTACGATGATGTGAAAATGAGCTAATGATGTACTATTCACACTATCACAGAATAGTCTCCGAGCCCCCAGCACTTTTAATCTCAGGGTCTTCCTGAACTGGAAGCAGTATTTCTGTGTTTTATAAGCCACATTAGATTGTTTTTCCATTGGTACATTCGTTCTGAACCCCTGTAAGCTTTATGGCATCTACAGTGTCCTGTAGCAGGGAATTCCTGACTTGACAGTAGGGGGGAGGGAAGTGTAGAAGTCTTGTTTGGTTTTGAGTTTGCCTTTTGCTAACTTAATCTTACTACTTAAAGGCAGTAAGGGATAGTACTGACTCAGTTTTTAGTCATGTTTGTAAAGTTAGGATTGTTTTTTGCCATGTGTGTGAGTTCACCTTTTCATTATATGTAATTAAGTTTCTAATTTTGTTCATATTTGTTCAGTCTTGGAAGTTCCTTTTGCAACATTTGGCCTTTATCTTTAATATCACAGATAGCTTAATAGCTTTATTATTATTTATTATTCACTCCTTTTTCCCAAATCATTTAGGTGTATATTGTTCTGGGTAGTCCTAAGGTTGACAACACACTGTATCCTGAAAAGAGACAGCCAGTGAAAAGCAATGGACACCAAACTGCTGGTGCAATCAAGGAGGACTGGGTGAATGCAAAGCAGGATAGCAAAAGTAAGGTAGAGTCTGGGTACCTGTGACATGGGGCCCTGTGGGAGCCAAGCAACTCTGATGCTTGGATAGAGATGGCCAAGGGAATGGCTCAAGAGTGCCCTCGTGGCCCTGCTCTCTTCCACACACCAGCAAATGCTAAGCAAGTCCCTCAGCTCAAGTCTGGTTCCCAAACCAGAGACTGCAACCGTAATGACGTAGTGGATGTTTTGAGGTGGTGGTGATGATACCAGAAACACTTGTTTTGCTTTTTATTAGCACATTACACTGTAAAGTTTGTTTTCTAGGTAAGAACTGTAAATTTTCTTTTGGTTGGACAATTTCCATTACTCCTAGGTAGGCATATTGAAGTGATAGGCATGTTGAAGCAATATCAATATCTCTTCAGAGACGATGTCTGTGCTGGAGGTGGGGGTGGCATCAGCTGAGTTAGCTGTATCATAGCTCCCTTGTTCAGAGCTGCTCCAGACTTTGTCCCCCACATCCCCACCCATCCAGAACAGTGCTTTGCAGCATGTGCAGCAGGTTAGAGAACAGAGGTGAGCAGGTGTGAAAGGTTCGGGACGTCTCTCAACAATCTGTGCTCATCTGTTGTGTGTGGACATTGTAGTAAAGACAAAGGACAGTGAGATTTATTGCCAGAAGTAATAAAAACTTCAGATACACAACCCAGCATTGTTTCTAATATACTTCCAGAGTAGATATGATCAGAACTGGAATGCAGCCTGTGTGAATATGTCATTTTGTGAACAAGAAAAAAAATCTTGGATTACAAGTGTTCCTTATGGGGCGAAGTGTTACCATGCACAACTAGACTTTAGAAGCAGATTATTTGGATGTCAGGCAATTTATGTTTGTGTACTTACTGCAAACTTCATCTTTAAATGCTAGTGACAAAAGGTAGATGTTCATATGCAGCACCTCTTTTCCTTAAATTCCCCTTTCCCCAGTTTGACTGGGTATGTCAAAATGTATTCTCTAACCTTCAAATGCATTGATGCTGTTGTATCACAAATCTTGTTCTCTGGTCAGAGCAGGAGAAAGTCATGTCCTGTTCCAGGGGACCTTCTGCAGGTAAATAGCTAACCTCTGCATGTGCCTGGTGCATGCGTCTGTCTTTCACTTACGGTATTTCATTGTCTTCTGGGAGGTCTGAATTGCATTGGTTTGGATGCCATGTGGAGTAGGACCTGAATATAACATCAAAAATGTTCTGAGGCCAAATACTTAGGTTCTGCTTTTCTTGTGATTGAAAGACAGTGTGCCTACATACAGGTAAATAAATATGAGTTTCTTTGTTCCTATCTGTATCTTGTCCAAAGACAACAAAAAAATGTTCTTTATTGATAAAGTGTTTGTATACATTTTTGACATTTTTGTTTTAAATCATTAAGTTGTCTGAAATACACAGCTATAAATATGTCCCACCTCTGGGTTTTTGACAAAGTATGTCACAGGACTAGTCTCTGCTCCTACATTTAGCAATAGTGGGTTTTGCTAATTTTGGAGATCAGCACAGTCTGCAGAGGACTGTTGTGAAAACATCTTGCAAAGTCATTATGCCTTACAGAAATTTATGAAAACCAAGTAAAGAGAAGTACACCTTTTGCCTTTGTGTATTTATATTTGTATCTGATTGTGTTGCAGCAATTTGAACTTGTATATTATAATTACATATGTATAATAATGAATTTAATCAGATGTGTCACAGATTAAAGCCTTTAAACAGTGCTAGTCAGCCTTTTTACTTTTTGAGCTGCAGTCAGAAATTGTAGCTGTTAGGAGGATTTGGTCTGCATCAGTTTTCAGTGAAACCTCTCTGTGGCATTGTGCCTTATTGCATCATGTCCATGCTTTTTTTGAAGTGTATTGGAGAAAATGCTGAAGTTACTCATTAGTAAGGATTTTTCCAGGCATTGAATCTCCAGTGGTAATGACAGGATGTTTATACATGCCATCTAAAGTTCTTTTCAGTAACAATCTAAATAATCAAAAGAACATAAAAAAAAGTGAAATCAGCTGCATAGCAGAATGAGAAATCAAATGCAGGCCTAGTTGTTGAAGATGCTTGTAAACAACATGAGTATGATTGCTTGAAGGAATGATAGACAATTAGTGTTGAGCAAAAAGGAGTGGGTTTATTCAGAATAGCTTTGTTGTTAAGCTAGAAAAATCACAACTTGATCGGGTTGTGTTCATTAATTTTCTAGTTTCCCCTTCTAGGGAAACATTCAATTTTTAAAGTTAAACAAGATCAGAAAGTGATTGAGGAATACAAGGTTCTGGCAGGGAAAAGCCATTTCCATTGTGTACGGTAATAGGGTGGTTCACTGCTGTGGCCACCCTTCAGATGTGATCAGGTAGCCCACATCACTGCTGCTTCACATTTCTCTCATCTTCTTGTGAAAGCTGCAGTAATTAAAAAAGCTATTTTCAGAGAAGTGTTTGGTGAAGTTATTACTTTTAGTGCTTGGCAGTAGCTGAAAAACAGCAGGGATTGCCGTCATCAGATGAGCCACAAGCATTTCAGCCCTGAACTGTAATCTGTGCCATTTTGAAGGCTGTACTGTTTAAAGTATGGTACTAAGACAAGGTGCTCAGAGAGAGGGCAGTGCATATTTACAAGTGATGTCTTCATTTGAATTTTTATTTCCCACAATTTTAATTCGTAGTTATTTTGTTTGTCTGCCTTCCTAATTGTAAATTTCTTTCCTCTGTCTGACTCAGGACAGTGCCAAATGTTCCAGTGGTTTCCTGATAAGCTTCTTGCTCCTGCCTCAATCCCTGTAACTGGGGCTGTCTTCTAGAATTTTGTGCCAGGATAGGTGGAGGTGGAGGAGAGAGACTGCTGCTGAGGAGGCAATGGTGCCACTGCCAAGGCCACATCACCAGGTGTCAGCTGAGCACATGACATTGCCGTGCATGCAAGGTGCAGCGCTGCACAGCTCCTCCTGACCTCTGAAAGTCAAAATGCATGACATGCTGAAGGCTCTAAAAGTCTTAATAGCTTAGTGATTATAAGGTAGTTGGCCTTACCTGGGCATCTCAAAGCAGTATTTTTCGCCTTGTGAAGTGTTTTCATCTATGCCCATTCTAATGGTTAGTGCCAGCAAGAGACATCATCTGCTGGTAGCCATAGGCAGGAACAGTGTTTTTCTGTAACCGACTGAGCATCCTGAGTTGGAAGGGACCCATAAGGATCATCCAAGTGTTTGAGATTTTGATTTTTAAACATAAAGGCATAAGACTTTGCATGAGTGTGCTAATTTAACTGTTTCTCTGCTTTTCCCTGATTGAAGCAAGGTGAGGAGGGGCATCACTTCAAACAGAACTTGTTCATAAATCCTTTGTACTTTTGTCTGATGATCGGATATGCTGATAGCCATTTGAAGGGAAATCTTGTAGCTTCATTGTCTTGTTCTGGAGAGTTACTGAGTGCATTATTGGAAATGTGACTATTTGAAAGAACCTCTTGAGAAACATTATTTTTGTGAGAGACCCAGGAAAGCAATAGTCAGATAATCCCATTCACTGTATTTCAGACAACACAAACAATGCATTGCAAGATACCGCAGTAGGGTTCATATTGTATTATTTATTCATTAGTTAGGATTTAGAAATGATGAAAAGCTGTGTCCTGGCACCAGTCCACTTCAGTCATTCATGGGATCCAGATTTACATTCTTGTGTCAGTCAGGATAAAACTGCCATAAATGGAATGCATGGATTTCAATCTCAGTGTACATCACTATCCTACCCTGTTGCAGTTCTCTTTTGGGAAGGACTGGTGGGAGCAGAAAACTTCAAGTTGCATCAATTGCTTTTGAAAGTAGAGTGGTGTGTAACTACCTCTTAGGAATCCACAGGAAAAAGAGAGAAAGTCCAATATCATTCTGGTTTACACCCTGCAACACCACCTCCCCTCCCCTTCCCTCCCCTCTTTAGGAACTGTATTGCTGTATGGTTCAAGTGATTGGTACAGTACAAGTGTGAGGTGAGATTTTTAGAAATGTGGGTACATATTCTGCCTCAAAGTCCCTAAAACTTTTTCCAGAAAGATTCCGTGTACAGAACAGTGTAGGGATATTGTCAGTTCCTTCTCATGAATTCTAAGGAGTTCTTGCATTGTCTCATAGACGTAAAAAAAAGGCATAATGTGACATTTAGGTGTGAAGTTGTGGACATATTCACTAGCAAAAGATGTCTCAATAAGGAGCAACTCAATTCACTGATAACAGCAGCTCAGACTGAGAAATGCGTGACAGTGGTTGACAACCTTGTAAGCAGAGGTATAGCAGAGAGATGCTGTACCTTGCTTTTCTGTCATTGTCTGGGAGATGATTTGTAGGACTTAAGGTCAAAGTTACTAAAAACGTTGGACATTGAAAATTGTTTTTCTTGTGGGTGTCCCACACATAACTGACTTACTATAGCATGATCAAGGAAATTTTTTTTTCAGTGCAAAATTGTCTTGCAAAAAAAGGGTTACAAACTGTTGCTTGAACATAGTGTGTCTATGTTCAAGCGTGTATTCAATATGGATATTGTCTTTGTAGAGATGTGTTTAGACTTGGGAGTCCTGTCCCCCCCAAAAAGATGGCAACGGTACTGTGATAACCTGAAGGAAGAGTATCTTCATCATCTGCCAGTAGCTGAGTCTCTGTATGACAAACTATGTTGGGCTTCCCATATGAGGAGAGCTTTGGTAAGTAACTCCACTGCTTAATTTCATTATTTCATTCCTACTTTCAAATGATTTTTTTTTTTTTTGCTCTCTACCTAGAAGGTGCCTAACAGGGGTTCTTCTGTTTGTTTTTCTTTTCTGTAAGGCTGATGTTCAGATGGTGTGTACATCATGAGTAGCTGACCTGAGTGCATGCCTGTAGAATAGTGTTGGTGACCACGTGAACTTATAGACTATTAAGTATTCTTCAGTAACTGCATGTTTGTGTTCTGCCACGATAAATGTGAGATGTGCTGCCCAGTTTTGCAGAGGGATATTGTAAGTTGGTGATTTTGGTCCTACCACAGTGCGACAGGGTGCTCAGAGGAGATACTAAAGGTCATCGCAAACTGAAACTTTGCATTATGGTACCTTCTATGGAGGTATGATGCAGTTATTCTCAGACTTCTCATTATTGTGCAGGACTTTGAAATACTAAATTCAAAAGATCCACCCATGCTATTTTTTAAATGCACAGTTGGAGTGTTCAGGTACCTTAAACTGTCATTTCAACACTCCCCAGGTACTGAAGTTTGAACTAAGGTTACTTAATGCTTATGATCTTCTATCAAACTGTTTTAATGTGCTTTTTATCCCCTTCTTCCTTCCTCCTTTCCTCTCTCTCTCCTTCTGTCAGTTCAGCAGAGGGTTGTTACCATATTACCATTAAAAATGTGAGCAATTGCATTGTAAAAGAGCAGTTCAACATGAAATACTGTGCAGTAAAACACTTTTTATCAGATTCTACTATGAAGAAATGTGCACTTCTAAATAATTAGGGCAAAAATACCAGTAATTCTAAACTGTCTCAGTTATTAACCATGCCTAGATTTCAGTAAAGTTTATTGGGGATTTAAGGTGTGAGTTCTGTTACATTTGGGAGTAGTTTGTTCTAAATTTCAGAGCCTGTTTTCCATTTGATGCACAAATGAATTAAATTCTTGATAATCTTGAAGATACCTTGTTACCCTTGAGGGTTGATACCCTTAGAAAAAATAAGGACATCCTTTATTCTTAGCATGGGAAAACGGTCAAATCTCCCTGAAACTACAAGTTCATTTCTTTGGTTTTGCTTTCCAGGGCAAAGCAGCACTTTCAAGCAGCACTTCTGCATTGAGTATTTTCACGTGGAGATGTCTGTGGCAGGATGTAGGTGTCAGAATATCTTTTCCCACTCCAGTCCTTTAGAGATTTCTTAGTGAAACCTGGAAAAAGAGACTTGGTCCACAGCTGCTTTTTTAAATACTTCTGGGGCAGAATCTCAACTGTGAGAGGTTCCTTCTGTTCCCTTCCATGCTAATTAGCGCTGTGATGTGCCATTATGAATCCCCAGTGCTACCACACAGTGTGTGAGTCAACTTGTGCCCATAGAGTGCGTAACTGTTATGCTCTCCAGTGAGAAGTTGCTACTGGAAACAGCATTCATGCTAGTAGGTAGAAGAGCCCTTTTCAGTAGAAGAGGAGGAAAGGAGAGTTTCTCTTCTTCCCATGCTGTATAGGAGGTCAAGTTCTCTTCTCCTCACTGGATGGCTTGTGCAAGTTACCTGTCGTGGGAGTGGCAGTCTGAATCCTCACAATTTTCTGCCAGGAAAGGTCCCTAGAAGTTATTTCTGTTCTTCCTGCTACTCGCTCTTCCTCCTGTCTCAGTAGCTGTTCAGACCTGGAAGTTGGTCAGGAGCCCATCTGTGTGGTCACCCTTGGAGGGTGCTAGGAGGCCTGGCAGTGCCTCTTGATGTGCCTTCCTGCCAGGTTTCCTGTTACTTGGGACCCCATGTTCTTTCTCTGTCCACTGCCTTTGCTTCTGTTGAGCTAGGGAATACCGAGTGTCTGTGCCAGACTTCCTGGGCCATCTTTCTGGAGTGTTATCCTGCATACGTTGGGGGGGAATTTTACCCTCTGCTTAGCCCAAGAAACCAAAAATGCAAATGTGTTGCTTGATGACGTAAATCTGTAAAACCCTTCATTTTCAATTGAGTTTCTGTCAGTTTCCGACATGAAACTGGAAAATTGTCAGTGTTCTCTTGCATAGCCGAAATCAGTGTTTAAGGTGAAATGACAACCTATTGATCAGAAATTTGAAATATAAATTTGGCAGTGAACTGTATCCTTTTATATTTAAACATATGTTTAAATTTTCCTTTTGCTATTTTGAATGGTTTGCCTTCTACTGACAGATTGCCTATAGATCCCAGCTGATAAGTAGCTCACACTGAGCACGGCTTTTATAATTGTAATGCATCACGCTTCTATCTTTGGCACAAAACGCAGCACTCAGCATACTTTGAATATTGCAGCTGACCATCTTGAAAACAAGGGTTAAACCAGGGTATTCTGTGAGATGAAGAAACTTGTTTTTAAGAAACGCTGCTGCATTAAAACCACAGAGGGATTATTGAGTGGGAAACTGTTGATGAAATTAAATGCTGATTTTTTTTTTATTTTTTATTTTTCTTGGAGATGGAATTCTTCCTATTGTCCTCCTCACACCTACAGTTGACTTTTTTTTGGCAATTGAGTGCATGGGGATGTGGTGTGAGAAGATGATTTTGCTCATTCTTCCCACCTTGCTGTGACAGATCTGTTGCAAGATAGGTGCTTTGAGTGACAGTGTAACATACCAGGCCAGGCATAGCTTCTCTAGTTTGTTCCTCTTTGCTGATCCTCCTATCATTTTATCACTGTTCTTTGCTGAGAATTTTAGGAAATTGTTCTATGTATCCTTCTCCTGTGGCCATGGATTCACCTACTAAAGCTCATCAATTCTACTTCAGTATGGTCTCCATCTCACAGAATATAGCCCGTTGTGGGTGATAAAATACTGTAAATTTAACTCCTATTTTTGTGTGTGGTAAGGGTAATTGAGCAGTTTTCTGTGAGATTGCGGTGGTTTTACTCGGGTGGGTGGCCGAGCTCCACCACAGCCACTCTCTCACTCCCCCTTCTCAAAGAGGAACGGGGAGAAAATACAATGCAAAGGGCTCAAGGGTTGAGATAAGGACAGGGAGATCGCTCAACAATTATCATAACAGGCAAAACAGACTCAGAGCAAAACAGACTCAGAGCAAAACTGACTTGCCGAGGCGACCGGCTCCGGGGCAGACGCGTGCTGCAGCGGAGCGCGGGATCGGGACAGGCAGGGCTATTTTTCGGGCATCGAGCCTACGTGAGGGAGCCGCCAGGCACCGGCAGGCCTCGTGAGGGAGGCTGACGAGGCGTAGGCGGAGCCAGCAGCGTCAGCGACAGCTCCTCCCCCCGGCCGTTCAAAGGCAGCCCTTAGGGAGCGCGAGCGACCAGGAGCGCGGCGACCAGGGAGTGACGCGGCAGTTAGCGAGGCAGTTAGCGCAGGCAGGGCGGGCAGGAAGGGCGGAGCGCTCACACCTGCCCATAGGGACACCTCCTCTAAGGGCGCTCTACCGTCAGCTGGGCTACAATGGTCTCCACCAGGCACGGTGCTTTCTCTAGGAAGTCAGTACACACCCAGACCGACTGCCCGTCCAAACATGCAGCAGTTCAGGTCTCCGGATGCGGGGAGTGTCTGAGCCTCTTGCTGCCATCGGCGGGAGGCAGGGGGACTGCTTGCGTGAGGTGCGAGCAGGTGGACGACCTGGTCTGCATGGTGGCGGAACTCAAGGAGGAGGTGCAGAGGTTGAGGGATATCAGGGAGTGCGAGCGGGAGATAGACTGGTGGAGTGACTCCCTGCAGGACCGGAGGGAGAGGGACCAGGGTGAGATGCTCCAAAGGGGGGTGGACCCCCTGCCCTGTTGCCATCGGGCAGAGGGAGGGGACCTGCGAGTTGAGGAGGAATGGAGACAGGTCCCTTCTCGACCTCGCAGGAGATGCCCTCCCCTTCCGGCGCTGCCTTCCCAGGTGCCCTTGAACAATAGGTTTGAGGCCCTGGAGCTTGAGAGACCGGTGGGTGAGGATGAGGTAGGAAGCCTACCCAGGAGGATGCCTGAGGTGAGGAAGTTGGCTCCACGCCTCAGGACTGCCTCCACCAAGAAAGAGAGAAGGGTGATTGTTGTGGGCGACTCCCTCCTCAGGGGAACGGAGGGCCCTATTTGTCGGCCTGACCCCACGCATAGGGAAGTCTGCTGCCTCCCTGGGGCCAGGGTCAGAGACGTTACCAGGAAGCTTCCAAACCTGGTTCGCCCCTCTGACTATTACCCGCTTTTGATAGTCCAGGCTGGCAGTGATGATCTTGAAAAGAGAAGCCTGAAGGCTATCAAACAGGACTATAGGGGGCTGGGACGATTGGTGGAGGGAGCGGGAGTGCAGGTGGTGTTTTCGTCTATCCCTACGGGGGAAGGGAGAGGCACGGAGAGGACATGGAAAGCTCACGTGGTTAATAGGTGGCTCAGAGGCTGGTGCCAGCACAGAAATTTTGTTTTTTTTCACCATGGGGAGCTTTACTCGGCACCTGGCCTGATGGCCCCAGACGGGTCCCTATCTCCAAGGGGAAAACGGATCCTAGGCCAGGAGCTGGCGGGGCTCATAGAGAGAGCTTTAAACTAGGCAAGAAGGGGGACGGGGCTCAAAGAAGGCTTGTTGGAGCCGTGCCGGGGGAAACAATGGCTAGGCTGGGGAAGAAGGCGATGGCCCAGCTGAAGTGCATCTACACTAATGCACGCAGCATGGGTAACAAACAGGAGGAGCTGGAAGCCATCGTGCAGCAGGAGGGCTACGACTTGGTTGCCATCACGGAGACGTGGTGGGACCGCTCCCACGACTGGAGTGCTGCAATGCCTGGCTATCGGCTCTTCAGGAGGGACAGGCAGCACAGAAGGGGTGGTGGTGTGGCTCTCTACATTAGAGAATCTTTTGATGTTGTGGAACTCCAGGCTGGGAATGATGAGGTTGAATCCCTGTGGGTTAGGATCCTCGGGAAGGCCGGCAAGGCTAGCGTCCTGGTCGGGGTCTGTTATAGACCGCCGAACCAGGATGAGGAGACGGATGAGGAGTTTTATAGGCAACTGACAGAAGTTGCAAAATCGTCGGCGCTTGTTCTCATGGGGGACTTCAACTTCCCGGATATATCCTGGAAACACAACACGGCACAGAGAAAGCAGTCTAGGAGGTTTCTGGAGAGTGTGGGAGATAGCTTCCTGATGCAGCTGGTCAGTGAACCTACCAGGGGTGGTGCCCCGCTAGACCTTCTCTTCACAAACAGAGAAGGACTGGTGGGAGATGTGGTGGTCGGAAACCATCTTGGACAGAGTGACCACGAAATGGTAGAGTTCTCTATTGTTGGCGAGGCCAGGAAGGGGACCAGTAAAACTGCTGTATTGGACTTCTGGAGGGCTGACTTTGAGCTGCTCAGGACACTGGTTGGCCGAGTCCCTTGGGAGGCGGTTCTGAAGGGCAGAGGAGTCCAGGAAGGCTGGGCGCTCCTCAAGAAGGAAATCTTAACGGCACAGGAGCGGTCTGTCCCCACGTGCCCAAAGACGAGCTGGCGTGGAAGAAGACCGGCCTGGCTCAACAGAGAGTTGCGGCTTGTGCTTAGCAGGAAAAAGAGGGTTTATAATCTTTGGAAAAAAGGGCAGGCCACTGAGGAGGACTACAAGGATGTAGCGAGGCTGTGCAGGGAGAAAATTAGAAAGGCCAAAGCTCATCTGGAGCTCAACCTGGCTACTGCCATTAAAGACAACAAAAAATCCTTTTACAAATATATCAATGCGAAACGGAGGACTAAGGAGAATCTCCATCCTTTACTGGATGCGAGGGGAAACCTGGTTACTAAGGATGAGGAAAAGGCTGAGGTGCTTAATGCCGCCTTTGCCTCAGTCTTTAGCGGCAATACCGGTTGTTCTCTGGATACCCAGTGCCCTGAGCTGGCGGAAGGGGATGGGGAGCAGGATGTGGCCTTCGCTAATCATGAGGAAATGGTTGGCGACCTGCTAAGGAGCTTGGATGTGCGCAAGTCGATGGAGCCCGATGGGATGCACCCGAGGGTACTGAAAGAACTGGCAGAGGAGCTGGCCGAGCCGCTTTCCATCATTTATTGGCAGTCCTGGCTATCGGGGGAGGTCCCAGTTGACTGGTGGCTAGCCAATGTGACACCCATCTATAAGAAGGGCCGGAGGGCAGACCCGGGGAACTATAGGCCTGTCAGTTTGACCTCAGTGCCAGGAAAGCTCATGGAGCAGATTATCTTGAGGGTCATCACGCGGCACTTGCAGGGCAAGCAGGCGATCAGGCCCGGTCAGCATGGGTTTACGAAAGGCAGGTCCTGCTTGACGAACCTGATCTCCTTCTATGACAAAGTGACGCGCTTGGTGGATGAGGGAAGGGCTGTGGATGTGGTTTACCTTGACCTCAGTAAGGCTTTTGACACCGTTCCCCACAACATTCTCCTCAAGAAACTGGCTGCGCGGGGCTTGGACTGGCGTACGCTTCGCTGGGTTAGAAACTGGCTGGATGGCCGGGCCCAGAGAGTTGTGGTGAATGGAGTCAAATCTGGTTGGAGGCTGGTCACAAGTGGTGTCCCCCAGGGCTCGGTACTGGGGCCGGTCCTCTTTAATATCTTTATCGATGATCTGGATGAGGGCGTCCAGTGCACCCTCAGTAAGTTTGCAGATGACACCAAGCTAAGTGCGTGTGTCGATCTGCTCGAGGGCAGGAAGGCTCTGCAGGAGGATCTGGATAGGCTGGAGCGATGGGCTGAGGTCAACTGTATGAAGTTCAACAAGGCCAAGTGCCGGGTCCTGCACCTGGGGCGCAACAACCCCAAGCAGTGTTACAGGCTGGGAGATGAGTGGTTGGAAAGCTGCCTGGCAGAGAAGGACCTGGGAGTATTGGTTGATAGTTGGCTGAATATGAGCCAGCAGTGTGCTCAGGTGGCCAAGAAGGCCAACAGCATCCTGGCCTGTATAAGAAGCAGTGTGGCCAGCAGGTCTAGGGAAGTGATTGTCCCCCTGTACTCGGCTCTGGTGAGGCCGCACCTCGAGTACTGTGTTCAGTTTTGGGCCCCTCGCTACAGGAAGGACATGGACGTGCTCGAGCGAGTCCAGAGAAGGGCGACCAAGCTGGTGAGGGGTCTGGAGAACAAGTCTTACGAGGAGCGGCTGAGGGAGCTGGGGTTGTTCAGCCTGGAGAAGAGGAGGCTCAGGGGCGACCTTATCGCTCTCTACAGTTACCTTAAAGGAGGCTGTAGTGAGGTGGGGGTTGGTCTGTTCTCCCACGTGCCTGGTGACAGGACGAGGGGGAATGGGCGAAAGTTGCGCCAGGGGAGTTTTAGGTTGGATGTTAGGAAGTACTTCTTTACCGAAAGGGTTATTAAGCATTGGAACGGGCTGCCCAGGGAAGTGGTGGAGTCACCATCCCTGGAGGTCTTTAAGAGAGGTTTAGATGTAGAGCTTAGCGATATGGTTTAGTGGAGTACTTAGTGTTAGGTCGGAGGTTGGACTCGATGATCTTGAGGTCTCTTCCAACCTAGAAATCTGTGTCTGTGTCTGTGTCAGAGTAGGGAGATAGTAAGATTTATTGCCTATTAGTAACAAGCTAGAGAAGTGAGAAACATAGGAAAGAAACCAAAAGCGCCTTCCCCCCATCCACCCTCTTCCACCTCCTCCCCCCAAGCGGCACAGGGGAATGGGGGTTATGGTCAGTCTACAGCGCTGCTTCTCTGCTGCTCCTTCTCGGTCACTCTCGTCCCCTGTGCAGTGGGGTCCCTCCCACGGGATGCAGTCCTTGCTGAACTGATCCTGCATGGGCTTCCCACAGGCAGCAGCTCTTCAAGCACTGCTCCAGATATGGCTCTGTACCACGGGGTCCATCCCTCAGGAGCAAACTGCTCCAACCTGGGTCCCCCACGGGCAGCAGCTCCCCCCAGATCCCCTGCTCCTGCGTGGGCTCTTCTCCACGGGCTGCAGCTCCGGCCCGGGGCCTGCTCCAGCAGGGGTCCTCCACAGGCCACAGCCTCCTTAAGGGCAGATCCACCTGCTCCACTGTGGTCTCCTCCACGGGCTGCAGCGTAGACATCTGCTCCACCGTGGTACTCCATGGGCTGCAGGGGGACAGCCTGCTTCACCAGGGGCCTCTCCACAGGCCGCAGGGGACTTCTGCTCCGGCACCTGGAGCACCTCTCCCCCTCCTTCTTCACTGACCTTGGTGCCTGCAAGGCTGTTCCTCACTCCTCTCACTCTCGCAGCTGCTGTGTGGCACAGCATGTTTTTTTTTCCCTGTCTTAAATCTGCTCTCACAGAGGCGCAAACAACATCACTTACTGGCTCGGCTCTGGCCAGCAGTGGGGCCCTTACCTAACATGGGGCAGCTTCTGGATTCTTCTCGCAGAAGCCACCCCTATGGCCCCCTGCTACCAAAACCTTGCCATGTAAACTCACTACAGAGATGCAGGGAGAACTTGAATAGAAGATGGGGAGGTTTGATGACATCTCTAACCTCTCCCATGACTTTCAGTGCACCGTGAGACTGTTGGAGTAGAGAACTGAGAAAGTGCCAAGCTGTCACCTGGAAAGGGGGCAGCTGGTATCGGGTATATTCTCAGACCCAAGCAGTATGGCAATACCTATTCTATCATCTTATCTTCATGTGTTTGACCCCATACAAGATAATGCAAGATCAAGCCGTGCGTAATGCTCCTTCTTCCGTACCTGAGGGTATTTACTTTCATTGGAAGGCTTGGCATCCAGAAACCTTCCGTGATGTTTTGGTATATGCCTAAATGTATATGCACATCTGAGCTGTTCTTCAAACTACTAAGGCAGCTGTGCTGGTCTTCTGATATACTTTAGAAGAGGGAAAATAATGCCAAAAGCAGAATTAAATTGTTTCCTGCCGTCGCCTGTTTTTTCTCCCCTCATTTGCCTAGGGTATGAGACTGTAAGAGTTCCCTGTTTCATGAGGGAAATCAGCCAGTTTGAGGAGATGAAGACCATTATGTTGGAATGTATCACTAAAACCAATAACAACCTATGAAGCTACTAGTGAAATAAGGGCAGAGAGCATGCCAGTGTTTGCAGTAGAGTCAGTTTCACTGTCTGTCTTCTTTTCTTAACATCACCTTTTCTCAGCCAGTTAAAAAAAGGAAAAAAAAGAAGTGCAATTTTAAGTCTGGGTGGAACTGGACTGTGGATGGAAACTCCTGAATGGCACACTGCAGGATCATTTTAGAAAATTCTTATTTCCTGTTGCAGTCTTGAGGGCAGGGAGAGTGAGATCAAATTTCATTGCATTGCCTTTTCAAAGCTAATTACTCAGTCTGCTTTCCCATAGGAGCATGCAGCTTGTTTTAGCCAGGCAGTGACTAGCAGTGAGAGGCTGTTACAGTAATAGGTGTGCTTTCAGAAATTGATCCTAAGGCAGCCCCAGTCCTGCTCTGCAACTATACCCCCAATAACTTCTTAAGGAAGGTAGTATTAGGTACACTCCTAAGACTCAATCATGCTTCTCAGAAGGATTACAACATTAAGAAATAAAGTACCAGAAAGGAAAATCTGTTCCAGTGTTGTATGTCTTTAGAATTGACTGACTTGGATTTGTGTTACTTCAGGACCTCATCTGTAATTCCAATGGTTATCTCTGTGCAGACTCGCACGGGAGGTGCTTATAGTTGTGTTTTTTCTCTTTTTGCATTGTGAGGAGTGTAGCTAAGAAAGCCTCTTGATAGGAAGTGCTGTGCAGTTCTGCTCTTTCCCAGTTTTAGTTCGTAACTGTGCACAAATGTTGAGGATACCAGGCTCTTACACATCACTTCTCATCAGCTCTTAAAACACTTAACCAAGAAGGTAGATACCCCATCGTTGTATAGGGATGTGGAACTGAGGCCCCAGTGGCTTGCTAAGTATGTTTTAGCAGTATTAGCAGAGCTGGGCACAGAACTCTGGCCTGGCCTAGTGCCCTGTGCAAGTGGTGACTTACAACCAAAGGGGGTTTCTGTGATTGGTCACGAGTGTCTAAGGATGGTAATCCTTTTGATTCTGTAAAGAATAGACATTTTAAATGCAGATTATTGATGAACCTAACCCTTTAAGGCTTAGTTTTATTCCCTGTCGGCTCCTGGAAGAGATCTGTTAATTGTCAATATGCAGGATTTGGCTGGCAGACTTCTCATCTGAGGAATGAACTGGATGGTAGGGTGAAGGACACCTGAATGCGCTCAGTCACAGGGCAACAGCTGTAGCAAAGGTGTGATGTGTGCATTAACAATTCTTTGTCTTTCTGGGCCCTGATTATTTATCCAAAACTGAGTTTTCGTTCTCTTTTATGTATTTTACCTTGCTGCTTTGGGCTACTGGGCACCAATATTCAAATCCATTAGAGAGTATTTTGAATACACTTTGCACAGTGCCATATTTCCAAAGAAACCACACCAATTAATCTTTGCCATAAAGCCATTCTTAGAGATTTTATGCTCATACTGTCTAACTTCACTTTTGCAAGGAACACTTGATAGAGCATTTCTACCAAGGCCCTGAAACGGCCAGTTTCTCTGCAGATGACTGTTTTCAGCATCAAAAGAAATGTAGGAGTAGGCTGGTGCTTTTTCCATCTAGAAAAACAAATCAGTTTCAAATTTTGCTCTGCTTACAATTCTGGCTGAGATGGACAGCCTGGGGAGGATTCAGTGCAGTTTATTTTATGCTAACCTGTCAGGCTGTATCCTCGGGACTATGCTAATAAATTGTCCAGAGAATTATGGGTGAGATTATGTAAGGCACTTCTAAAAGGATCATATTGATCTGTCACCCAACAGGGACAAGGAAAATAGGATGATGTGAAACCATTTTTGTGCTATCCTAATAATGAACTTATTCTGTGGGCTCTGCTGTTTTTAGACCACCATGAGGTTCTGTTTTTACATGACTGTCTGCCACGGCCACTGTGATTTGTCGTATCTGTGAGTATAACCCTCATACACTCAAGGTTTGGACCGAGGTCTCAGAGAACACGCTTGGGTCTGTCTTCCCCCCAAGACACACCAAAGGTACGCTGACATTTTATAAAGGAACTAGACTAGATGTAGGCGTTTTACCTTAAGTACTGAAGAAAACCTAATACTGACTACCTCACAGATTCTAACATGAGGAGATGGATGCCAGTATTGTGAGATGAGACCTTTCTTCTTAATCCTTTTGTTTGTTTGCTTGTTTATACTTCTGCTGCAGAAGGTTTATTTCCTATGGAACTGTATAATTCCTACTCTGGGGGCAACTGGGACTTGTACACTCAGTTCTTCTAGAAATTCTCTTTCTTAATTTTCTTTAAATTTAAGAAATTCTCTTTCTTAAATTTAAAATGGTGAATTTTCCTGACTGTCCTGTATGTGAAGCATTAGAAGTCAGAATGACATTTCTGAAATGCAAAAGTTACCTGGCATCTGCTGGATTCACTGGGAGTCCCTGCTGTGTAATAAATTTGTTTTCAGGTTATCTGAAATATCTAATTCACTGTATCTTTAATAAAATATTCTTCTGTTCCAAACAGTCTTGAATTTCCCCATCAAAATGTTATTCTTTAATATTCCATTTCCAAAATCTCTCTGATGTACATTTGACTGTTACAAGTTATTCATGTCATGTATTAATGCTACAAGTGCTGTGCAGACCTCTCTCTCTCAGGTCCTCAGTAGCCAAAATAGGTGTCTGGAAATGTTATGGAGGTGGTTTTCCAGAAGGTTTCAAAAATCATGGCTATTTTGACTATTTTTTTAGTTGAAATTGAAAATCTTGAATGAATTGTGCCTAGCATGACAGCTCTGACAATTGCAGTCACACCTTATGGCCTTAGGCTGTTCTTTCTCTGGACCTTTCCTTTTATACCCCACTAGTTCTGCTCTTAAGTATTCTGCCCTTTGGAGTTGTTGACAGCCACTGATTTTTGCTGATAGTTCCGTGCACTGTGTTTAAGCATCAGTTGTTTCAAAGGTCCAGTGCTAATGCTGCCTGTAGTAATTGCAGAGTCCTCCCCTTAAACGGCTACAGCAGAACTGCTGTTATTATAAGCACTTACAGCAGAACTAGTGTGACTGTCTGCTTGCTTGAGGCAAGAACTGTTCTCACAGGGTTCAGAAAAAGGCATTTTAAACCCAGCAGCAATGCCATTGATGCTGATGCCAACTATTTAGCTTCCGTCTGGCAATCTTTGCCTCCTGCTTTGGAAAGAGATGTCTGCTTTTCAGTCTATGGTTTTAGTATTGTTTGGAGTCATGCTGCCGACTCAACCATTTCCAGCTTATTTCTAGCTTCATGTAGTTGGGAAAAGGAAGTTTCCAGAGAGTTTGTCTGTTTTATATGACAGAAGTTTAGCTGTGTGTCAAAGTGCAAACATTAACTTCAGTCATCGCTACAGAAAAGACAGTATTGCTGACAATTGCTACATCATGTTGGATGACAGCAGTAGTTTTTTATTGTAGGTAATTTGGTGCAACTGTAGACTTCTTACTAGATTTATGTTGTTCTGACCAGAGAAGATTTTTTTTTAAATTGTTTTTCAATGAATTTTCTACTGTTAACCATCTGATTTATTACATAAAAGATATTCTGGCATTTACTTTCTATTCATCCAGGGACTCAATTTGCAGTGTATTCTAGAGCAAGGTTTTATAAAGAACCAAGTCCATGCACTCCTTTTGTCTACAGTTGTATGGGTAAATTCATGGCTTTTCCAAAAATTGAAGTGAAGACTTGAGACGCAGAAGTAACTGTTCACCTTTATCATGAGATGCTCTTGTTCCTAAAGCAGTGCCCCTTGGCTGTATAAAGGGGCCCATTCTGTTAGTGTCGTGGTCGATTTTCCCTGGGTGGAATCAGTTAGAAGGAGCAGCAATAGGAAAGGCAACCGCCACAAAAAACTAAAATGTGCAGACAGCTCAGCCTCCTAGAAATTGAACAGGCACCAGCGGGGCAGCGTGCTGGCAAATTCAGTTTGACAAAGTGAATTGAGCAATTTTTCTGCTGCAACTGTTTTCTTGGCACTCAGAAGAAATGGCTAGTCATTTCCAGGTTACAATTTACCAAGAATAGAAAAGTAAACTGATAAACGGGGCTTCTACTTCGGCACCAGAAGCATAGCACTAGGTAGTCTGGGACTGAATTTGCAGCAGACTAGAATGACTTGAGCAGGCCTGTCCTAGAGCACCAGAGATCTTTTGTGTGGGCATACAAACACTGTAACTGGGGAAGCACAGGAACAGGTAGCTTCCCCTTCTCAGTAGCTTGTGGTTGGGATGTCCCAATGTCTGCTGGTGTGTGCATGCTGTGTTTGCAATCTGTGCTGTCTTGATACCCCTGTGTTTTGGAAATAATGTAAGTACCTGAACTCTCTGAGCTTCTTGCTGTTCTGAACAACCGATGTGTTGCTGATTTTAAAGGTATTTGGTAGAGTGCTAAGTGGATTTGTAAATGAAAGTTATTTCTAAATCTATATGAGAACATAAGATATGTGAGAGAAGAATAAATTGACTTGGCTTGTTTAAACACTAATGGTAAACCTAATGGAAACATAAATAAGATTATTTTAAAAACAAAAACAAAGGAAGAGAATAAATGTCTTTTAGTGTCTATTGGGTGTAGAAACAATTAAAAAATTGGAAGAAAAAGCAGTTTTTGATGATAAATGTATTTAAACAGTTGGATAATACAGGTTTAAGATCTCTAAATGTTACAAAGATAGGGTTAGGCAAGTTGTTTAGGAATTCTGTAATATGGCTGAACTTACGATGGAGCACAAGTGGAAGCATATGATGCCTTTCAACTAAATTTTCTGTTGTTACCTGCCATGCATGACTTTCTTTAGGAAAGCTACACATAGCTTTAATATTCTGACCTGTAAACAGAGAGGAAAATGTGTGAAAGCCGAACTAATACATCATCTGAAAATATGGAAAATTTCTAAAGCCACAAGTACTAAAGGACAGCAGATAACAAAGGAAAAAAATGCTGTTGTTGAAACAGTTTTTCTACTTTAGAAAATTGGGGAGTAAGCCCATGCTAAAAGACAAACTTTTGTGAACTGGAAATTCTGATGCACTCTGCTTTTTATTAATTTATATTTAAACATCTATAAACATACTAGAAATTGCCTCCCATAAGTAACCTTTTGCAGTCAAACCAACTAAAAGCAGTTGGACTGCACTGAATGCTTATTTTGACATTCACCCTTTGATCTGTGGTGATTTTTCTCCATAGGAGGAAACCCATGTCTTTGCTGAGCTGCAGCACCAACCCTTCCAGTTCCGTTGATGAAGCTGTCATACCTCTGTCCACACTTGGTATGGGAAGTTATAAGCCACAAGTATGAACCCTTTCTGCAGTCTCTTTCAAAATGAAAGCCTGTTTTAAGGGCTCTGCTGAAGGTCAGACTCCTCCTCATTATCTTATAGGGAAGAGTTATTAGGTACACAGTCTGGCAGCCAAATTCCCGAAAGGTCTGGCTGTCTCATGAAGCATGAGTAGAAAAAGCTATACTCAAATCAGGACAGAGGAGAAAAGCTAAGCTTGTTTAGATCAGAAAGACTCTAAGGAAGAAAAGGGATTTCCTAGTTGGATTCTGGTAGGCAGTTTTGGTTTGAAGTCAGTGGGAGCCTTGGAAGAGGTGGGTGAGGGAGGACTTGGAACTGGCCTTTGTCATGGCAAAACACACATAGGGAAGGCATGATATGTTAAAAACCTAAGGCTTATTTGGGGCAATTGACCCCAACCAACTGGAGGACCAATAGTCAGTGGTAGGCTCATTTTCAGTCCTTGCTCTGTGATCTGACTTTTGAGAGCATGAAACACCATGCAAGAAGATTCAAATTATGCATGCAGAATACAAGCATGCCACGAGCTATGTGCATGCGGAAAATACGTGCTTAGAAAAGCTTCTCTCCTTGTACAAACAGGTGTGGGCTTTTGTCTGATCTGTGAAGATCAAGCAAGTGAGCTGCAAGCAGGTAGTTGTAAATGAAAGAGAGCAGGAGCCAGACATCGTTCAGCCTCACCCTTGAGGTCTCTTGCTAGAGCTGCAGGAGAACTCTTTTAGTTTGCACTTGTATTGATGTTGTAGGCCATAAAGGGCGATGTTGTTTTTCTGTGTTGTATCAACATATTACTCGGATACCATGTTTTATTTCCTTGTTAATGGTAAAGATCAAATGCTATCTATGAAGTGTTTTGCTTCTTGGCAACTATGCAACTGTTTTGGGAGCTGGTTTGTAAACAGTGTAGTTTGCAGGGGGTGGAAGGGAAGGAGACAGCTGCATCCAGTGATTCTCAGACCTTAGCCCTGCACCAGTGAGGTGAGGAAGGTTTGCTACAACAAGTGTTGTGCAAAGTTAGGTTCATGCACTTTATTCTAAGTAAAGAGGAGCCCCAGGGAAGCAGTGGTGTATACTTAGTCCTAAACGTATGCTCTGCGCTTCGTAATCCTCCTATACCCAAACAAAAAAAAAAAAAGTGAAAACCTTTATGTAGCTTTGCAGTGATAAGCTTAATAGTGTACCTATTCCAAGGGGTCCTATTCGAGTTGCACTGTGGGGAAGAAAAACTGTTCCTGCTGACTCTGTTCTTGGTATTTACGTTCAGGAGCTTTAATGTCAGGTTAACTGTTGATAATTCTTGGATGAACGTCGTCCTTTATTTTCCTCCATAGTCCATAGATGATGAATCGCAATAAACTCTGGATGTGTCAAAAAAAAAAAAAAAAAGGCTATTTTTTTCTGCATAGTCTAATAACCTCACTTACCAAGTTTGACAGCTGTCAAATACACCCTAAAACTTTAGAACTCTAAAAGCTCTTAAGATTCCATAAAAATGCTGATTTAAAAAGGTTTCTGAGATTTTTTAAGCTTTAATATCTGCAAGGATTCCAGAGGAAACATGGGATGAAAACAGACTTTCAATTCTTCTGAAATTTTTATTGGCAAAACGATTTTTCTGACCACCTTTATTTCAGTACTTGGCCAGGTAAATTGGAGAAGATATTAACCACTGTGCCACGTGCAGCTGCTAGAACTTTGTGCTGGATCCTCAGGGTCTGGGCCATCTCTGCTAAAGGAGGTAGAGCAGGCACACAGAGGGAGAAGAAAACCCTCTCTTGTTGGTGGGGCAAAGGCAGGACTTCACTGAGCTCAGACTAGTCTAGCTCAGAGTCAGAGCAATGTCCTTGCTGAGAATGAAAACTGCAGGAGAGGCACATACAACTTCATGCTTGACTGGGAGGCCTGCTTTACTGTTCTTGCCTCCTGGGCCAGGTGAGCCCAGAGGAGGCCTGTGGCTCTTAGGTTAAAAGAGTATGTGGCTGGTCTACGTGAAAACTGGGAAATGACTACAGGCTATAAAAAGAATTGTGTAAAGAGCAGTTGCTGTCTGCTGTTTATCCAAAGTTCAGGACAGTGACAACAGAACTGCTCTGTAGTTTACCCTGGAAGTAAGGATAAATTGTGTACTTTCCATCTGTAGCTTAAGTAATATTTTATTTTGTGTTGGAAACTTCTCTTACTCCATTCCTACGAGCATTTGCCCACATGTTTCTATTTAATGCAAGCTTATCCATTGACATGTTTAAGACAGAAGTGTGTGTGCAGATTTGTGCAGGACTTGATTCTGTATGGGAGAGTGACATTTTTGGACTTCTTTGACACATGTCATAGCTCAGCATAATAACTCTTATTTTAACTGTACCATTATGTTTGTAATTTCAATATGTAACTTACTTCTTGGAGAATAAAAAGGTAGGGAAATGTAAGAAAGCATTTTAAACAATTTTCATAACTTAAATTGTCAACTATTTTTAAATTGCAAATGCAGCCAGAATTACTTTTTCCCCCTGATTATATGGACTTTTAATTAACTTAATTAATGAAATGCATATCCCAACCAGTTTATCTTGGGAAGGAAGGCAGTCCTTCAATTTTATCTTGAAGGAAAAAAAAAGAATTGAATGAATGCCGATGTAACTTAAGGCCCATTTTTTATTTAAGAATCTATTCAAAATTCTGTCTGATGGGTCTGTTTCCCCCTGGATCTACCCGAGCTCAGACCTACTCCTACAGAGATGGCTTCTCATGATAGGGCTCCCCTTGAGTCCTGATCCGTGACCTTCCTTATGGTGACCAGGTTGGGGTGGTGTGGGCTCTGTAACCATATCCCCTTCAAAGTGTCCATCTGCTGTGTATTTATTCTCCTTGCATGTGGAAGTCAAATAACAATCTACAAAACAAAATTGTCTCTGCTTGTTGAAGCGCTCACTGAATGTGCTGCTGTCCTGAGTGGTGGGGTCTTTGGCAGGTGCATGTTGCACTGACCCGCGGAGTTGACTTGAGCCCTCGATCACATTATTCTGAGATTCCCAGTACTTTCTGATGACTCTCTTCTTTTGTCTCCAGGCCTTCCTGAAGTGTGTTAGACTGTCCTTCTAATGTTGGTGTTACTCTTGTAAATACAAGTACAGTTGAACTTGTGCTAGTTACCAGCAAGAACCAGGTACAAAAATCGGAAGGATTGTCAGCTCTGACTTTAACGTCCATCCAGAAGTCTTTGGAAGAGTTTTGGATGTTGGACTTTAACAAATGCTAAAAAAAGAAATTGTCTGAAAATAGGAACTACAAGTAGGTGTTACACTGCATGAGAGGTTATCCTGTCTCAAAACTACTAGAGAGTCAAAAGTTTCCAAATTAGAGGTACATTGTACAAGACTGTGTGCTCCAGCAGGGCAGAGATTTCCTGGTATGCTTTTTTTTTTTTTTTTTATGGCTCCAGAGCTGTGTACTGTGGCAAACAAGTACACATCTGCCAAACAGGGAGGGTAAGAAGGAATCTGTGCTCCAAGCAATATGTTTCCTTTTGGCACCTCTGCATCTCCTCCTACACGAATCTTTTGGCAAAGCCACAAACCTAGCTGTCAATTGCATATTTACAATTAGCTGAATGCCCAAATCATAATAATGATTGTCTTCTTTCATACATTTTTATGAATAAGTGATTTTTATGGAATGCAATTTGATATTAAGATGTGTTCTTCTAACTGACCTTTTCATCTGTCTGAGTATTAAGATTGCAAAGTCTGGTAGTGAGCTGAAAAATATTACTGAAGTAGATACCAGTGTAGAGGACAGCCTGGAGCATGCTAATGACAAACTGGACAGGGAGTCTGCTTTACCTTGTGTACAAATCCAAATGGTTTTTACAGCTTTTTTGATAAGGAAACAGGCTGTGCCATCTACAGCACATAGAAAGGGCCACAAACTCTGTAGCAGACCATTAAAACAATGTTGAAAGCTGTCAAGAAATCTTGTTATATTGTGCATAAGTTTTCTGGTTGGTCACCGGTTTCTATCTTCTGCATGTCTGTCTCGGTGCATTTAGGTGCTAGAGCAAAGCTTGGTGCAGTGGTTTGTGCTGCCTGGTGGGGCAGCCCCAGTCCTCCCTTCTCCCTCCTGCATTCAGAGCCAAAAGGCCCGACCAGGCCTAGTGCTGCTTTGACCGCGCACTGAGATGACTGACCTTGCTGGTCCTGCAAAACCTACTCGCTGCTCATTTTAATTGCCTGATTAGCATGTTGGCTTTGCTCCACATAAAATGGGGGTTGGAGGATGAGAGGAGCATAGCCTTGTTCAGGAGATTAGGTTGGCAAAAGGGCGTGACAGTATCCTACATGTTAGAGCTGGGTTCCCAGTCTTCCTTGGCATTGTCATCTCTGGAGAGGTACAGCAGGGAGACCTCACTGAGCCTTTCTTCAAAGACATGACACTTGGAAAGCCATGACCCATCCCTTTGCATTTCCTTCGTTCCATTGCTTTTTTTTTTTTTTTTTTAATTGCCTACAGCATTTTTTAACCAAGGCATATTTGTTTTTGTTTCATTCACAGGTGATTGAGAATAAAGATGCCCACTGTGGAGCTATTGTCTTATCTAAGAGCAGGAACCACCCGCTGTGTAGTACAGATAGAGGTAAACCCTTCAGCACCCTGATATTTCCTACAGAAATCCCTTCATTTTATCTTGAATTCATCATTCCACTTTTTGGAATCTCTTTCACAGAATTTATTTTTACAGCCTTTCCTGCACAGAATTTGCAGTAGATAAAATTTCTTCCTTCTAGCTGTACAGTGCTTTAGTTGAGAATCTGGTGGTGTTTTCCTTATAAGCCTCTGGTTTCAAGGTTTTATATTATGTCCTGAAAAGGTTTGGCTTAAAAAGTCATTTGGAAGAGATGTATGGGTATGTTACCTTTCTAAAATCAGTGAGGCATTTTGCAAGTTCTGTGTGATGCAAAAAAAGTTACCAGCTTTTTGTGTACCTTTTTATTTGTTCCTAATGGCTCTAAACTTTTAGAAATGTTAATGCTAAAGACCCATGTACTTAGGCTTAGGCATCTTGATGCAGATGCTGAAAAACCTTTCTGTCTTTAGCTCAGTACTTGCTTCCCAACTGTAAGTAATATCAGAGATCTCTGTCCCTGAAGGCGCATCCACATTTACTCTTTGTTTATAATGTTTCCTTTCTTTGGACATGTCTTCCAACTTCACTACTTGTTTACAGTGTAACGATTAGCAGATTAAAAATTGGCAATCAAAGGATTAAGTCATGATAGAAAGAAATGCAATGTAACAGTGTATTACTTTGTTCAGTGTCATGCTGATGGCATGTATTTTAAGAAAACTGAGTTTAAATCTTGTAGCATGGTCAGCTTAGATATTAAGATCTCAATGCATATGCTTGAGGATGCAAGCATCAACCTACAGCCTTTCAAAATTGAAAACATTTTTGTCTTTAAGCTGCATACCACTGGGGACTCCAACAATGATAATTTAATGTAGTGAGAGCCATGTGAGGGAATTTTTGAAGTGTACACTTAATTACTTCGGACTGTCTCTCCTGTCTGATATATTTATACAAAAAACAATCCCCCTTTTCAACCCTGGGGTGTTACACAGAAAATGGGGCAAAACTGTGTTTTCACAGCAGCTGTGCAGCAGAGCTAGTGCTGATATGGACATCACCGCATCAACCGTTCACTATTACGGGTACATCTGAATTGATTTGAATTCTACGAGTTTAAAATGAATTCTGAAATTTTTAAGATATGTCAAAAGTGATTCCTGGTTTTGAAGAAGTAACAGTGAAACTAAAGGACCTGGGAGTATTGGTTGATAGTTGGCTGAATATGAGCCAGCAGTGTGCTCAGGTGGCCAAAAAGGCCAACAGCATCCTGGCTCGCATAAGAAACAGTGTGGCCAGCAGGGCTAGGGAAGTGATTGTCCCCCTGTATTCGGCTCTGGTGAGGCCGCACCTCGAGTACTGCGTTCAGTTTTGGGCCCCTCGCTACAGGAAGGACATGGAGGTGCTCAAGCGAGTCCAGAGAAGGGCAACGAAGCTGGTGAGGGGTCTGGAGAACAAGTCTTACGAGGAGCGGCTGAGGGAGCTGGGGTTGTTCAGCCTGGAGAAGAGGAGGCTCAGGGGAGACCTCATCGCTCTCTATAGGTACCTTAAAGGAGGCTGTAGAGAGGTGGGGGTTGGTCTATTCTCCCATGTGCCTGGTGACAGGACGAGGGGGAATGGGCTGAAGTTGCGCCAGGGGAGGTTTAGGTTGGATATTGGGAAGAACTTCTTTACCGAAGGGGTTGTTAGGCATTGGAATGGGCTGCCCAGGGAAGTGGTTGAGTCACCATCCCTGGAGGTCTTTAAGAGAGGTTTAGATGTAGAGCTTAGTGATATGGTTTAGTGGGGGACTTGTTAGTGTTAGGTCAGAGGTTGGACTAGGTGATCTTGGAGGTCTCTTCCAACCTAGATGATTCTGTGATTCTGTGAAAAAAAAAAAAAAAAAAGAGAGAAAAATAAAGATGGATAAAGCGCAGTGATAACACATAAGGTCAGTTTCTGATTTACTTTGATTCCTGCACGTTAACATATTATCTGCTAATTGACATTTCTAGATTGGACTTAATTTATATCTGTTCTTTTACACAAGTTAAGCCAAACCACCTGTTGCAGAGAAAATATTCTAGTGATTTAGAACAGTTTTGTATCAGGTCCTTCCAAATGTTTGGATTTGAATATATGTAATGGGCATATGCAATATAAGCTTCATGCATATATTAAGTTGTACTCTTGACATGCCAGTCAGAACACCAAACTGGATGTTCTAAACCTAAGACCAGAGAAATATTTTTCAAAAGAACTCTGTGATATTACTTTGATCTTTTTCTTTTGAACAGAAAAGATAAACTAAAGATTGGATGCACAGTCTGATTTAAAAAAAATAAAATGAAAGAAAAAGAAGAAAAGGAATAGAAATTCAGACTGTAAAATTTTTACTGTGTTTTGAGGAAGACTCATTCATATGCTTATGCTCTTTTCATGTCTTGGTACTGTTACCTGCTAGTGCTTCTCATGAATTAAATAGTGCCTCCCCCTCCCATTAACTTAAGTTTTAAACTCATTCAGGAAAGCAATGATGGATTTGATGGCTGAAAAATGTTGACAGACAGAAATGAAAATAAATCTAGGTCCATTTTTAAAGATCATACCTAGAAAACACAAGCTCCATCTAGTTCCATATGTCCCTGTAGAAACGTAACGCAGTGCTACCAGGATGATGAATAGCCTTTGATGGCATTACAGAGCTGGGAAAAAGTCTTCCAAGTTCCTATCATGAATAAAATTAAGAGAGTCCTTTGGTACCCTGTTTAATTGTGTTCTAAATATTACCAAACAAATTAAAGTATGCACAGTGTCGTTTTTAAGCTATTTGTTAACCATGTGTTCTCTCTGCAAAATTAATTCGTGCGCTTTAGTGGTTGTTGTTTCTGTCTATATACAATTTCTGCTTTTATCTATATGTGAAACACTCTTAAATGATTTTGATATATATAGGTCAATACAACTGATCACTGGTGAGTGATGGTAGGTTCTTTGAACGATGGACTTGGTCTAAAAAGTTTGTATAGAATTGTTTCTCTTGTTGGTTGGTTACATGTGTCTTCTCATCAGAAAAGAGGAGGCGGCATAGACTGTATAAAAAAATCAATTAAAAAATGGAAGTCAGTGGTGTCAGAAAGTTGAACTAGAAAAGTGGTTAATAATGACCTTGTTTAACTTTGATTTTGAACCTGCTGTGCATTTAGGGTTATACTTGGAAAATCATCCATGTTGCTCATGGGATGAAATTATATTATTTAAAATGTTTTCTAAGCCCTTATGGGACCTCCTCTTTTTCTCTTGTGATAATTCATAAAATCTGGCTGAATGACAGCTTGGACATAGGTATGTGCTTGCATTTAATGCTGTCATTTAGAGCCAAGGCTGGTGGGGTCTCCTTCCCTGTTCCTATTGTTGTATAAGAGTAAAATCACATCAGAATTGCATTTAAAAACATATACATTTTACATTTGCTTACTTTGAGTTGGGTGGTGTCCAAATTTATAATTTGTGTATCTGTGCTGGTACTAATTAAGCCCTGCTGGATGATGAATGTCTGAGTTTTTCATTTAACCTGTATCAATGCTGGAAATAACGCATAGCTTGTTCCATATTATTGAGACGGTTTTTAGCAGCATATACTTTTTTTTCTTTCCTCCAAGGCAGCAAGTTAACGTTAAGAAAGGTCCTAATGTTGGCATTCTGGTGTTAAAGCATTATTTTCGTTGAGTATTAAATGCAATGGTTCATGAGTCTTTTGTTTCCCAGATGCCTTATGTGTTTGAGATGCCAATTAGAATTTGAAGTCAAGGCTAGTCTCTTTCCACATGCCTGTTTCTCAGCTCCTGTGTGTCAGAGGAATGTCAGTGCAGGTTCATCAGACTATTGTCTCTAAAGAAATTATTAAGCTTGGTGGGTTTCAGTTCACATCCATCTCACAAATACTAGGTATGTGAAAAATCAGAACAAAGAAGTCTTCTTGAAGACAAGGAAATGGTGTCCCAAGATCTGAAGCTGAGGCACACTTACGCCATTTGGAGTTCTTAAAAGTGTAGCAATGTCATGATGTTAGTATTGTATCAAAAAGGAGGGTTTGTGTGTGATACTAAATCTGAAATTGACAAACTCAGTAGTAACAAGTAACTGACAAGCTATAAATAATTCAGTAGGCTGCCAGATTTCACAGAATTAAAATATGTTTTATATCAACTCTTAAACTATCTCATCAGCATGCAAACCAGACACTAAAAAAATATAGCGTATCAAGTATAATAATCCTTGTACTCACTTGACAAATTGAAATCTTCAGACAGACACTCTACTAATGTTTTTCTTTCAGGAAAGAATGCAGTGGCAATATTGTCAGTGCTGAGTTTTTTTAATTGGTCTTTGTTTTGTAATCTGGAGTGTCAAGGCCAATGATCTAAGCAGAATACTTGTGTTAGAGTTCCTTATTAAATAATTAAATGTTTATTTTACATTTATTTGTGAAGGGTCTTACAAAAGATATTTTATAGTCAGAATTTACAAACTTTCTTCCTTTTTCAAATGTTCTTCATCATCTAATGTTTCTTTCTTGCTGTGAAGAAAGGCTAAGAATGATGTTAAGTAATATGACTCACTCAGCCTTTTTTATTAAAAAAAAAAGGCACTTAATTCCCTTATAGTGTTAGGCAGTACATTTTAGCCCCTTCCTAACACCAGTCTTAAATACTGTTTTGAACTCTTACTTTAAGGTTTATGTCATATGTAGTCAACAGAAAACAAGTTTAGAGTTCTCTAGTGATGCGTTAAAAGACACAGAAGTCCAGGAGCTGGGGCAGGCATCTTCCCTTGCCCAGGATGGGAGTCTTACAGCAGTTGAGGATTTCTTCCAAGAAACATCCTGCGAATAAAGATAGGGGAGCTAGCCAACTGGCTTAACGGTGAACTGAATACCTTAACATCAAACCTCTTTTAAAGAAGGTTGTACAGAAATTGTTGCTTGGGTGATGGAATGTGGCAAGATGCTGGCTCGAGGAAGGCCAAGTAGAGCTGTGGGTAGAAAGAAAACTGCTTGGCTCAAGATGAAGGGCTTATCCGTTGAATTGCTGGGTACCTTCCTCTCATGGGGAGAAAGTGAATGCTGCAGGTTACATATGACATAATGCTCGTATTGGTGTTCAGAGCCTGGAAAAGTGGTTCGTGTGTTTCTGTCCTTTTCTGCATCATTAAAGCAATCTTTTGTAAGATAAAGAGGAAATAAGGGGGCAGATTTCACATCATCTGAGAATCTGGCCTGTCATTTTCTATTGAATTCCTGGAAAACATTGATGTGATGAACATAGAACTGATAAATAGAGTCCAGTGAAAGAGAGATCAAATGGGATGAAAAGCGTAGCCATTCATAGCGTTTTACTCATTTTGTCAGAGTGAGTTAGAAACTATCTTGTTTTAGGGATATAATGGACAAATTTTGCTTATGCTCTCAGCTTATGAGGCCTGGAATTTTTGCATGTAACGTGCCATGTGCTTGAGAAAGAAGAAGAGTCCCATAGCGCAACGTCTGCTCAGTGAGTGGTATTGCTTCTGAATGGGAGTTTCTTGGCTGTATTTTGATTGTGGTCAGCAGTTCCTGTACTGGTCTTGCTTGAGGTGAAATGTGTTATGGCAGAAGTAACTGAGGAGCTCCTCATGACCCTGGCAAGGATCCAGGAAATATGAAAACGATGAATAAGAAAAGATTTTCAAGAAGTAGCAACAGTAAGTTCACAAATAGGGCTTGCCTGCAATGTGTATCATCTATATAGTAAGCAAGACTTCTTACGTAATTGAACAAAACTTAAAGATTTTGTGAAGTTGTGTCCTGCTACTATGTCAAAGCCCATACATCCACAGTTACACATCTGAATGCAGAAAGAGTCTGGACAATGGAAAATGAGCATCTGAGAACACAACAGACAGAAGAATGCCACCCACAGCCACTCTGTCTCCAATTCCATTAACTGTGGAGTCTCTAGTCTTGACCGCGTGGTTGAGCATTGTTTTGCAATTCAAGACAGAGATCAGCCATCTTTGTTCCAAGTAGGTCTGTTTTGTGGCTGCACCAACCAGGCCAAGGATTATAGGTTTTATCAAGCATATAATGCAAGCTTTGTTTTCAAGTCAAGGGTGGTAGTAAATCCCACAGTAAACTGCACAGAATGCACCAGAAAACGTAACGGTAGATTCATGATTGCATCCAAATTCTGTGACCAAGACCTAAAATACCAGCAAAGTCTTCCTGGCAGGTACAAGTTTCGCAGGGATCATAATGAGGTATTTCAGCCTAGTGTTCATTGCCAAGGTTCCCTGGGACGTTCAGGAACGACAGGTTGCTGCCTATCACTTCTTAGATCGGAATTGTGGTTTCCATGGCAATGGGAAATGTATAATGTACCTGAAGACCTTAGGGCACTTCAGCGTATCTGATGGTTGTGTAATTTTGTGTCTAGTCACAACTAAATTTCACAGGTAGAATGCAAAAGGTAATCTATGGCCCCAGTTTTTGATTGTTTGATGAATGAAAGACCTTTCCAAGTTGTAGCTGGGTAGTGACTCAGTAAGTATCTCGATGTCAAGATGCCTTCTGATCCTTTGAAGTTTACAGTGAGCACTGATGAAATAGTTTTATGTATTGTCATAGCTGTTTGCTCTGCTGTTATGGTGGAGGGTGCCTTGAAAGGCAAACCCTTCATGGGTGAGGCAAGAGGGACTTTATTCCCTGTAACTGGCTACTTCTGACATTGCAGAGATTTCTTTCTATGCACTTTCTTTATTCAATGGAAGTCTGTCATGTTAGACTTCTATGGCATCTTCATGTTTCTGCATTTTGTTATTTCTGTCAGGATCCCTCTGAATGACAGTGATTCAACTTTTGCAAAGTCAGATGAGAAACTTACACTGATCTTACTGATAGTTTCTAGCTGGAAGGGATGCCTTCAGTTAGCATTTAAGATCCAAGAACAGTTCAATTTTCTTTTTTCTCCTAAGGTACAAAAAAATTGATTTTTTCTTTGTTTAATATTGGCAAAGTAAATTGCCTTCCCAGTTTCCTTGCTTTTAACTTAGTGTGTTATATTTAAAGCAGAGGGTTAAGAGGGGAAAATATCTGTGGAGATTTCTGCAGTTCCATAAATCACGAGAATGAAACTGGTGGGTTTGAATGAAATCCAAGCAAGCAACAGCTTTCTGGTAATGTGTAACGTGATTACCTGCAAGCTCAGAGCTTAATTTTATTTCTCCCAAGCATTCGTCTGGGCAGGCAACAGTTTTGAATTAGTGTCTATGGAGCACTTCTGGATTTTCTGGTGCTGAAATAATTTTTCCTTCCCACCACAGCACGTTCACTGAAACCTATCTCAAAGGCAGCTTCTCTGAATTGCATAAGCACATATAATAAAACCTGTGGTCCGCTTCTTCCCTTTTCTTAGTCTCTCTCAAAATAGTTTGTATCAGGTATTTCCAAGGGAGCTGAGAGCAGGGATCCTCGCATCCCTCAGCTGTGAGGGGATGGGTCAGACTGGGAGATGAGAGCAGAGTTCTGCTTCAGGGCTTTTAAAGGTACTTTTCATTTCCACTAAATGCAACCGTAGATGGGCACCTGCCTCTACTTCATGTCAAGTTTTTGTGTTTTAAAATTTGGCTGTCTTGTTTTTGAAACAAATTTGTGTGTGTTGTCGTAGGCTGTTAGAGTTGTATCTTCTATGCTGTGGGAACTAGAAACACTGATATTGCAAACAAACAAACAAAAAAAAAAGTAAAAAGTGCCAAAATTCCATAACCATGTTTTCATTCATGGTTGTCTAACATTATATTAACACACATACTATTAATGAGGTCTAGCCTGATTATCAATTTGAACAAATCAAAACCATTCTGCTCTGCCCTAGTCAGGCCTCACCTGCAGTATTGTGTCCAGTTCTGGGCTCCCCGGTACAAAAAAGGCAGGGATCTCCTGGAAAGAGTCCAGCGGAGGGCCACAAAGATGATACGGGGCGTGGAGCATCTCCCCTATGAGGAGAGGCTGAGAGACCTGGCTCTGTTCAGCCTTGAGAAAAGAAAACTGAGGGGGGATCTTATCAACGTTTACAAGTATCTTAAGTGTGGGAGTCGGAAGGATATGGCCAACCTGTTTTCAGTGGTTTGTGTGGACAGGACAAGGGGCAATGGCCACAAAATGGATCACAAGAAGTTCTGCACCAACATGCAAAAGAACTTCTTCACGGTGAGGGTGATGGAGCACTGGGACAGGCTTCCCAGGGAGGTTGTGGAGTCCCCTTCTCTGGAGATATTCAAGGCATGTCTGGACGCCTACCTGTGCAGCCTGCTCTAGGGAACCTGCTTTGGCAGGGGGGTTGGACCCAATGATCTCTGGAGGCCCCTTCCAACCCTTACAATTCTGTGATTCAAGTTCTTCTCTTTCCTGTTAATTTATTTGGTATAAGTAGGGAAAAAAACATCAGAAATACATTCTAAAAACTTCCAGTACAGGTCTGTGACTTCACTCAAGCGTGTTATCACTAGGCTGGGTTAGATTTCTTGAGTTTAGGGAAAAGTTCGTTCAAGGAGGATGTAGACGTCCTCTATCAGTCATTAGGGCAAGTGGCTAGAAACTAGTGGTAACATTTCTTAAATATAGATCTTGGCAGCATTATTTAGGTTGCATGCCCAATGATCATTACCATATTGCACGTCAATTATCCACTCACGTCTATCAAATGACTATTAAGAAATTTCTAAAAATTAGAAATCCGACAAAAGAGCAGTGGTTTGAGCTTGCACTGCTCTAGGTAGTACCGAGATTCAGTAGTGGTGAATGGGTTGGAAGATGAACGACAGTATTTGGCCCTAGGTCTGCTGAGAGGATAGGAAAAAAAAGATGTAGAAAGCAGGTGTGTGCATGTAAGTGCTCAGGTGCACCCAAAAGACACGGGTAAAAATGTTGTAATCTTTCATACAGAAAAGTATTTCCATGTATGTGAAAAGCATTTCTAAGGAGCCTCGTACTGTAAGGTTCTGCATTTGCTCTGTTCTCATGGTTAGTGAAGAGTGATTGACAGGTTTGTGGTGGTGTTTTAATGTACCATTTAATACCTTTTTACTTATTTCCCCTGGAGATATGAAAAGGGTTAGACCTACAGAGCCTTGCCTCCCTTCTGTACCTGTTTATGTCCTCCTAGGGACCAAGGATCACTTGCTGCAAAATCCATTTGGTACTTTGATATCCAGGTCAGAAGTTTCTGAGTGGTCACCCATACAACGTGTAAATGCAGGAATATATCATTTGCTGCTGTTAAAATCTCACTGAATGTATTTTTTATGGCTTGTTTTGAAGCACAGATTAAGTACCACATAGGTCCTTTTTTGGATTTCATATCTATTCAATTTATTGTCTTTATGGCATTACCTAGGGCTTTTGGGGTTCCACAAAATCTTGCTTAGTTCTCTGTGTCAGTATTCAGTTCTGTTTCCTGCAGCAGGGAATTCTCTTAGTTTATCTGTCCCTGGTGCAACTGCAGAGAAGCCTGAGAATCTGAGTTACAGTATCAGTGTAATCTTCTAGTATTGCACATGTAGGTATTTAATTCTGCATTTCAGATCAGTTTCTCACCTGAAATGGATTTCCAGGAGTTTTCTCCCTTATAGCTGATACTTTCCAAACTCTGTGTGTTGACTCACATGGGAGCAGAATTAGGTCAAAAACTGCCTTTTGGGAGCACAGAGTCAAACCATCATTTCAGCTGAAAATGCTGAGATGCTTCTTTGAATGTGTTCTGGAAGCAATTGTGCATTTTAACCCTCCTGGTTGAGAAAACTGTATTACCTGCAGAGTGAAGAGAACTGCACAGAGAATCTATTCTTACAGCAGCTCATCCTTACATCCTTGTGTTGATTATGTAGTCTTGTCAATGCTCCTCAAACTTGCTCATATGTGAAAGTTTCCAAACTATTCAAGATGACAGTCAGTCATCACTAGTGGACTAAGACTGTGCTATGCAGCTTTCACAGTTTAAAAGTCCATTGAAATAGCTTTTCCTACAGCATCTTGAAGTATATACAATGCTCTGTACTTGTAAGGTTTCTGTGTTCCTTCTGCAGTAGAATTTACAAGTTACGATGGCTTAAGGAGTACTCACGGCTGTAGCTATGTCACTGCGATACCTGTTGACCTGATGTATTTTCTGTGTAAATGACAGCTGCTTATGGTTAACTGCCTATACTCACTTAATAACTGAGAGAGGATTTATTACATCTGCCAGATGTAATGATGTGGTGGCGAGAACATGGATAATAAAATGTTGCCATCAGAATCCTTTTCGGACTGAAGATGAGTTTCATTTTTCCATTACATGAGCTATTACTCATCTCTAGATGATGCTTCTACTGTTATTGTTACTGGCTGTGCATCACAGATTAATGGGGCACGCTAACCTTTCTGGTCTCATAAACTGAAACCTGACTCCTCCATATTTCTTGTGCATACTGCATTGTCATTAACAGCACCACAATTAACATCAAGGAGCAGCCACTGTTCTTTTCTGTCTGCTCTGAGTAGCTGTGTGTCCAGTTGAAATAGCCATTCATTACTTTGAGGAAGGGCCATGTGATGATTTCTGCATAGTTTGTGAGGGCTGTAGGGAACACGTAATGGGCTGGTTAAATTGCAGATAGACTTTGTTACATGATTACTTTGCTGTTTTTTGTGAACACAGCAATTTTTTAAATCAAAATTTACTTTTCATAACTTATCATTTTGACTCAATTGCTCCTTATCCTCTATGGGCATTCTGAGCGCAGATAATTTTAATTAAAAAGGCCAACAGATACCTAACATGAAAAATATGAAGGAATTATATTGTATTCCTTCTAAAACATAATAATTGCTATGCTAATATTTTATACTGTAATGATAGTCTATACCAGACAGTTTTAAACTATTCTCTGTAGAGAAAAGGAAAGATTTTTGATGAGAGCAAAATTTGCTGCTGCTTCTAGAGTCTGAGATACGAATTCACTGAGAAAAAAATCCTATTGACTTCAAGCGCTTTGGATCGGACTCACATGAATAAATTTAGCGAAGCATGTGAAGTACGTGATTAACCTTCAGGATGCGCTCAGGTCAGTCTCCTCAACAAAGCATGTAAGCACTTGCCTAAATTTCAATATGTGATTAGCTGCCTATACTATTTGCTGAAGAAAGACCAAAGCACTACTACTTTTAGCTAAAGTTATCTACCTAATACTGTCTCCTTGGAATTTGTGCAAAATTCCAAAATGTAAGCTTTTGCTTTCAGTCTTGATTGGATTTCTAATGCAGTGACAATTGAAGAGAGCATGGAGACACAACAGTAAGAAAATTTTAATCAAAACCATTAATTTTGATTTTGACTTCTAGCAATTTTTTCTTTGTAGCAAAATTCAAAACTGAAAATTGAGCCAGAGTCAATATACTGAAATTGAATTTTAAAGTTAATTTTATCAGAAACCTGTATTTTATTACAAAGCAAATCCATATCACAACATGAAGTCAACATCTGTTTATTTCTCTGCAAAATTTATACTTGAAACATTTCTTTTCATCTGGAGAAGTGCTTCACTGAGAAATATTTGCTTGACTAATGCAGACGTTTTGAAATAAGAGCAGGTAATTAATGTTTTTACTGGTTCACTATTGAAACCAAAAAAAAAGATTACATTTAGTTTTGTGACATTTGGGCATTCACTTAGTAGAGTTTTAAACGTTTTCTAGTTAAATGTTTCCAGTTACAGGAAGGCAAATATAATTAAGTATTCTTTCCCCTTGCTTTTTAAGAACCAGAATTCATTTAGAGTTCTGGAGATGATTCTGTGATTGTAAATGCAAAAAAGAATGATGGTTTATACTTGAAGAGACCTCCCAGATCATTGTAGCACGGTTTGAGCTAAGCTGTCTGTAGTAAACAAGACAGCTCTAGTCTGATCCAGAATACATCCCACTTCTAACACATAAGTAAAATTTGAGTGTTTTTATCAAGACAGCACTTTTGGCAATAATATTTGAGATGGGTTCAGACACCAACCTGGAGGTTGATGTGGAGCAGCACAGTTTCACCTCTGTTTTCTTGATAAACAAACAGGAGGAAAAACCTGCAGCTGGATGTGGACTTGTTAAAGAAGAAAAAGTCACTTGCTTTCTAACTCTTCCACCTCCTTGTAATGCCTGTAGTTCTGTCTGTGCACGCTGCCTCTGTGTGATGCTCCCTGATGTCCTACAGCAAAGATCTAACTTTCATGAGTCAAAGCAAGGCATGTGTGCTCTTTTGCTGGAGGAGAAGGCAGCCACGCTGCAGTACATTCATTCACCATGGGTATCCTCTCCAGCATTTTATTTGCATTTGCCTGCTGTAGACAGAATTTGCATCTGTTCCAGAGGTACCATGCTGTGTATAAAGTATTCAACAGACAGATGTTTGTAATAATTAGCAGATTTTGACTGCTATCCGTTAGGCTCACAGCAGGCGAGATATCTAACACTGATGTTCAATAGCCCACTAAGCTTGCTGTAACGGCCCCTGCTGAGAAAACCTATATAGTCTGTTTATCAGGTAAAACAGGACAGCAGTCCTACAGCCAGCACTTTATTGCCAGCTATCACAGGGAAGACTGTGTCCCTTGATTACGAAGAGCAAGTTCTGCCCGGTTCTGGGCTGTCCTTTCCCTAGTCCCTGTGCACCAGGTTGGCTTCGAATTGCTGATTCTTAGTAAATGGAATAGGATTGGATATAACCTGACCCCCCTAGTCAAGTCTGGGTTGCACAGAGTGAACCACTGGTGTACTAACACTCACGTAACAAAAAAGGGCTCATTTAATTCTGAGTGGAAAGCTTCAGTCATGTAATTTCAGAGCACTATCACCATTGTGATATGCAGCATACATAATGTTCATATTTTGATAAAAGGCTTGAGGAGCTCTAAATCATAGAATCATAGAATATCCCGAGTTGGAAGGGACCCATAAGGATCATCAAGTCCAACTCCTGGCACCGCACAGGTCTACCCAAAATTTCAGACCATGTGACTAAGAGCACAGTCCAATCTCTTCTTAAATTGAGACAGGCTTGGTGCAGTGACTACTTCACTGGGGAGCCTGTTCCAGTGTGCAACCACCGTTTCGGTGAAGAACCTCTTCCTGATGTCCAGCCTAACCTTCCCCTGCCTCAGCTTGACACCGTTCCCGCGGGTCCTGTCACTGGTGATAACAGAGAATAGGTCACCTGCCTCTCCGCTCCCCCTCGCGAGGAAGTTGTAGATTGCGATGAGGTCCCCCCTCAGCCTCCTCTTCTCCAGGCTGAACAGGCCAAGTGACCTCAGCCGCTCCTCATATGTCTTCCCCTCTAGGCCCTTCATCATCTTTGTCGCCCTCCTCTGGACACTCTCCAGCAGTTTAATGTCCTTGTACTGTGGTGCCCAGAACTGCACACAGCACTGGAGGTGAGGCCGCACCAGCACCAGAGTAGAGCGGGACAATCACTTCCCTCGACCGACTAGCGATGCCGTGCTTGATGCATCCCAGGATACGGTTGGCCTTCCTGGCTGCCAGGGCACACTGCTGGCTCACATTCAACTTCCTGTCAACCACAACCCCCAGATCCCTCTCTGCAGGGCTGCTCCCCGGTGTCTCGTCACCCAGTCTGTATGTATAGCCAGGGTTCCCCCATCCCAGGTGCAGGACCCGGCACTTGCTTTTGTTAAACTTTATGGGGTTGGTGATCGCCCAGCTCTCCAATCTGTCCAGATCTCTCTGCAAGGCCTTTCCACCCTCAACAGAGTCCACAACTCCTCCAAGTTTGGTGTCGTCGGCAAGTTTGCCCAAAACGCCTTCTAGTTCTACATCAAAATCATTTATAAAAACATTGAAGAGGACTGGCCCTAAAATGGAGCCTTGAGGGACCCCACTAGTGACCATCCGCCAGCCAGATGTGGCCCCATTTACCACAACCCTTTGAGCCCTGCCCATCAGCCAATTGCTCACCCATCGCATGATGTTTTTGTTTAGCTGTATGCTGGACATTTTGTCCGGTAGGATCCTATGGGAAACCGTGTCAAAAGCTTTGCTGAAGTCCAGGAAGATCACATCAGCTGGTTTCCCTTGAACGACTAGATTGGTGATCTTATCATAAAAGGAAATCAAATTTGTTAGGCAGGACCTACCCCTCATGAACCCATGTTGGCTGAGACCAATGACTGCATTGTCCCCTGGGTGCGCTTCAATAACTTCAAGGATCACCCTCTCCATAATTTTACCAGGCACTGACGTGAGACTGACAGGCCTGTAATTGCTAGGGTCTTCTTTCTTACCCTTCTTGAAAATTGGCACAACATTTGTCAGCTTCCAGTCCAATGGGACCTCTCCAGATTCCCAAGATCGTTGAAAAATAATTGAGAGAGGTCCCGCGATGACGTCAGCCAGCTCTTTAAGCACCCTGGGGTGAATCCCATCTGGACCCGTGGACTTGTATGATCCAGGTGGAGCAGCAAATCCCGCACACGTTCAGGGTTGGTTGGGAGTTTGTCATTCCCACCGTCATGTTTCTCAGTAACTTCTACTCACCCCCACTTGTAGAAAATCAAAATTAAATAATTATGTATTGATCCCTTTGGTGACTATCCAACTGTAGTTCTCTGAGAGAGGAAATTTCACAGCACCAGTACTATATAAAGTAATATAATCCACAAGTTTTGTACAAATTTGTAGGTATTTCTATAGCTCTCGCTTTGTAGGATAAAAAAAAAAGGCAAGTCTCATCCCCAGAACATTATGATTATTCTCCTCTTTTCCCTCTACCACAATTCACATAAGAATTTATCAGCTAAAAATCATACGTTGCTAGGTTGAAAGGCCTTTATGTTAGTCCAGGATCTTAATGTTTTTCATACCACAAAATACTGGTGTTTATTCTTTAGCAGTTATTAAAAGAACAACCAGTAAGCTTGTATCTAGCCAGAAGAACATACCGATTTATAATATCTAGAGATTTTAGCGCCTTCTCTATTGTCACCTGCTAATGCAGAATTACCTTTTGTGTGCAGTGCATGGGAACTGTTGAAGAGATCCCTCAGGCTCTTTATGAAGGACACAGATTTGCAAGTGAGTGTTTTTTGGTGCAGAAACTCGTGTCTTTCAGACCTGAAATGAAATAAAAGCCTGAAAAACTGCTGATATTGCTACATTAATTTCAATTGTTTATCTGTGAGACCAGCCTGGAGGAGAGAGAGGAAAAATGTCTTTGTAAGAAGTTTTGACAAAACAGATTTAAATATACTTCATATTTGGTTGGATTTTCTTCTTTTTTTCCCCTAGAAGATTTTTTTTCTGTTGCCTTTAATTACGTGTCTATGGGTTCATTTGCTTGGCAAGCTTTGAAAGAGAAAGAGTGAGGAGCATTTCCATGCCAAGATGGTTTCTCCAAGTTCTTACTAATCCATACTTCAGAGTAGCTTTATTGGTAATTGGTTTGTGTATGTTGGCAGTGCTTGATAGCTTTCAGCTGGATTTGTACAATCAAATACATTTTCGTAATCTACAGAACATTGTTCTCTTAGATCTTGTTTGTTCTTCTTTTCCAAAGTAACTTTTTTCAAACATTGTGATACTTGATGTTAGATGTACCACTGTCATAAAATTTATGTGTAGCTAAGGTGATACTTAGAAGAGTAAACACCATGCATGTACTGTGCTTCTTAGTAATTAGATAAAGCTCAACTTCTGGGACAAAACACAGAAGAAACCAATTACACAGGGGAAATCATCATGAAGATGTTTTGTGCTTACGAATGTTATCCTTATAAAATGGCATTTGATTAATATTTTTTGATCCAGTAACAAAATGTTATGTCAATGAATCACGTTATCAGATATTTCATCTTCACTGATGGTAAGGTGCTTAGCCAGTAGGTCTAAAAAGTGCTGTGGCACACAGCAGTAATTGAGTTTTTGAGTAATTTCCCATTACCTCCATAGAATCATAGAATGGCTCAGGTTGGAAGGGACCTCAAGAATCATCTAGTTCCACCCCTCCTGCCATAGGCAGGGACACCACCCACTAAATCAAGTTGCTCAGGGCCTCATCTAACCTGGTCTCCAGGGATGGGGCATCCCCAACCTCTCTGGGCAACCTGTTCCAGTGCCTCACTACCCTCTGGGTGAAGAATTTCCTCCTAACCTCTTATCTAAATCTCCTGTTTCAGTCAGCCTCTTTCAGTACTCTAAATAATTCTGCAGCTCAGCGGGAGGAGGTGGCGGGATGCTCTTCGCCTCTGCTGACCGTGTTGGTCTGGGGATAACATTTCTCTTCATTGCAGATTAGGCCATGACCATTACAGGTTTTATTGGACAGAGCCAAGAATGCAAAGCTGCAATAAGCAGACAAGTGTAGATTGGGGATTTGAAAATCCATGAAAGAAAAAAAATGAAGGAAGTCACTAATCTTCCTGTATGTAAAGACTCTGAATGTTAGAAGATAAATAGAGCGCTGCTTATTGACTGGGCTGGGGATAAAATGCCCTAAACTTACAGCGGGGAAGAGCTAGGACAAAGCGTTGAGCAGGAGAGGTGTGCACTGAAATAGCTTGCATAGGAAAGCAATGGAGTCTTCAGACAACAGAGAGTTGTCCTGGCTCTGCTTGCGTGACACTGCTGCGTCCTGTGTGACACAGAGCGTGGCACTGCTCCATGCCTCTGCCACCGCTGTGCTGCTGGCTGCCGCCACGGGGTGCAGTGCTAAGCACTGCATTCGATGTCCTTCCATCTCCTGAGCTGTTCCAAAAGCGTGTTAGAGAGGTGACTGTGGCATGCTGACAAAGCCTGAGATGTGCTGGGAGGCAGAGGTCACTGCAAAGTGGACCGAGCATCCCAGAGAGCCAGCAGCCTCCGTTTCTGGTTGCCCCTGTTGGAAACCAGAGGCCTCAGATGCTCACAACAGTACCAAGAGTCCGAAGGTGGACCAGTGAGGAATTCAGGGTACGGGCAGGCCTCACTCTGAGCTGCTCCCTGCCGCCGGCTCTAGTGGTGGGTGTTGTCTCACAGTAGCGCTGGGCGCTCGAGCTGTCAGTAACGTAAGGGGAGAAGCATGCACACCCTGCAAGAAATGTTTTTAGCTGTCATTGCTTTTACAGAGCAAAGCCTTTTTTTCTCCTTGGTTTTGTCATTCCTTTTAAAATTTGACTGTTTCTATGAATAATGCAAATTAGCGGTTGCCACCTGAGGTAAGGCTAATTAAAATGTTAAATGTGACTGTAAATGGGCTGTCTACCACTACTTCGTCACGTTACATATTACAGCCATCACTTGTTTAACTGAAGGCTGCTTCCTGCTGGCTGCTTCACAGCCATTGGGGTAGCACAGGCAGTGCTGGGGATGTGAGCTGCGTGCTGCATTTAGCAGTGATTAATGGATTGCAGTTATAAATAAGTGTGTACATGTGTATGGTAATCTTCAAAGATTACAAAGTGCAATGTCAAAGTGAAAAGTCTAACACTGGGGCATTTCTGAAGACTTAGCGACCCCCTTTGGATCCTTTCACTGTTGCTCCATCGTACTGTCGGCTTCTGCAGCTTCCTTGCAATCTGTGGCTGCTAATGTGTTTATAGGAAAACAATACTCAGTGGGAGTCTCTAAGATGGTGCTTAGTGTTTGTGTGGAGAAGAAGATTCATGTCTCTTCAAAGGGAATTGTGAAAATGCATTTGTCAATGTGCATGAAGTAAATATGTTTAATGTTTTTAATTAGGAGCAGATATGTTTAATAGGTCACTTGTAGAATGACAGTATGGTTCCCCTCTGAGGCAGGCTTTATCAAGGCTGTGCTTACGTATGTGGTGTTGTTGGTTTTATTTGATTTTCCTGCCATAGGAGCAGTGCAGTGATACCAATAGCTCTTGCAAATTGAGTGTGAGTACAGGGAGCTCAAGGGGACTAACTGTGGGGAGGGTTTGCCATTATGGAGACGCTGTACAACCCCCTGAGTCTTCTGCCCATTTCTTGCCATCCTTCCTCCCTTCCCCATCTCTCCTCGAGTCATACAGCCATACACACACGAGTCAGTTGTGCATGGCAGATGAGACAACAGGCGTGTACTGAGACATGAGAGGGTCTCACTGGAGAGAAGGAGGAACTTCTCCCCCATGAGGACAGTCTGCCTTTGGGACAGGGTGTCCAGGGACATTGTGCTGTCACCATTTCTGGTGGTTTTCAAGCCTGGTTTATGTAGAGTACTGAGCAGCTTCATCTGATCTCGTCATTGACCCTGCTTCATCATTGACCCTGCTTTGAGCAGGCGGTACCTCCAGCCTGAATTACAGCGTGACTAAATCCTCCCCTGCTTCAGAGGCCACAGGGATTCTCAGAGGAGGGGATGGGCAGGAGATTGCTGCTGCACGAGGAGGCTAATCGGGATTGTTCTGGCCACGTGTAAAGATTGGTGTTGACTCTAGAGTATAACAGCAAAGGTAACCAGCGAAAGGAGTGCAAGAGAACACAGAATGGAGGAGTCCCTTGGGAGGATACTGGGTGTGTGTGGTGGTGACCAGTAGGTGACCCTGTTCTCGATCAGGGCCTGACAGGACGCCAGCACTGAGAGGAAGGTGAGTGTCCCCTGGGTGGGTTTCTGTCTTCTCTGCTGGTGGAGTAGGATTTTCCTTTTCTGCTGCCCGCACACCTCAGGTGGCAGACACTGCCTGCCTTCCTTACAAGTCTCCATCTTGTTGCACAGTGAGCAGGAGTGACTTCAATAGCCTATGTAATTGCCTTGGGTTCCTTCAGGTTTCTTGAAAAATTCCTGTTTCTGAAATCTCCATAGAGTTGTTTAGCTGATAAATGCTTGAATACTGGCTGCAGAGCAGCATGCAGGCGATGCTGTCCACAAGACACGTTACCCCCAGGTGAACCCCCAGGTGACTGGCTGCTGAGGCTCCCATTCTTTTTCTGTTTAGAAGGGATTTAATGGGCAAAAGGAAAGGAGGAGCAGTGCACAGTATGGAAATTGCCCTGCCTGTTAGTGAGTCGGCAGGATCTCAAAAGAAACAATTGTGAATGCAACCAAATTAGTGCCCTAACAGAGGGAGCAGAGGATGGAGTGCTGGCTATTGCCTGCTACAGCCCACCCGCTGGCATTACAAGACAAGTCGGCCAGCCTCTCAAGCAGCGTCTGTCCTGAGTGCTGCTCAGGCTGCTGGTGCTAGGACATCTTTGCCACTTTTTGATATTTTCAGTGGCAGAATACAATTCAGTATGGCATCCGGTGGGGATATGCTTGTAAAAAGAAGGGGATTGTAAAGCAGGTATTTTCAGAATAACTAATTGTGATTGGACATGCTGCCTACCTGCAGACAGAACAAAGCCTGAACCAGGAGGATATTCCCTGAATGGTGTAAGATTGCTTGTTTCATGGCATGGCAGATAATTTTGAGGCATACTGGTAAGGAGCTGGAAGAGGAACACACGTGGACTTGGGAACTGTTTCAGCTCATCTTACAACCTCTCCAGAAGGTCACAGTTGTAGAGGGCTGCTGTCACGGAGAAACCAGCAGCCTGATTTAGGGAGAATGTAAAGGCAACTAGAAAGGAAAAAAAGTTATATATCTGTTTTAAGTTATATATATGTATATATATATATCTGACGCAGATATATATATATATATATATATGACACAACAAATGGAAGAAAAGGGAGGCGGTTGGAGTGTAAAGCAGTAGATGTGGAAATTCAGGGTGAAGAGGAGTGAGAAAAGTTGAAATATTATGTCATCAGCATGACAACTGGAAGACCAGACCAGGACAGAGGAGGGGGTCTTGTTAAGCTATATTAAAACATGATAAATATGTAGCATTTATAACAGTCCATTCCTAGCAAATGGTTATACTGCCAGTGAAAGCACAGAAGAGGCAATTTTTGACAGATGTGTTGGTTTTCTTGTTGAGAAAAGGCAAAGTGATGTATCCCTTCCACATAAGAATGTGATATTTTCATCTTACACAGCGACTCAACAGTGTGTTAAACCCTTCTCGAGTTTGGCAAGTATAGATTAACTTGCATCCTTTGGTTGTAAAAACTGGCCAAGAACTCATATTATAGAGTTTTTTGGTTGTTGTTTATTTGTTTGGTGCTTTTTTCATTTTTTTCAAAACTCTTAGAACCCCAGGAGAGTTTGGAGGCACTAAAAGGAAAGGAATGTTTCAGTACTTGAAAAGCAGAGCTGGGTTGATCCATGTTAATAAAATTCAGATAAAGGTATGTTAACTTGATACCAGAGTTGGACAAAACTAAAGGACAGATGTGTGATTCTCATAATAAACAACTAAAATACATAAGGTCTTTAACACTGATTGGTATTGGCTTATGGAAAAATAGATCCTTTTTGATGGTATTATAACATTGTTTGATGAAATTAATAGTGTGTATAATACACTTCTGCTTGATATCTTGCAGTATTTTGCCTGAGGAAAAATACAAGATTACCTTCATTCCTGTCAAGTTTTATTTCTGGATGATGTGTTGTTGGACTGTAAGAGCAGTTCAGTCATTACCATGCTGATGTGCTTGTAAGGAGGTCCTGTGATACTTTTTCTGTGACCTGAGAGACCTACCGAAGTTACTGAATAAAGCTTGCAGATGTCATGGCAGCTCTGGAATTGCAAAAGGCCAGATCACTGTTACAGGTGTAAGAAATCAGGATGCATTGTAACATGGCAAAATGTAAATTTCTGTGCTTAAGAGCAAAGAAAGCAGCATACCAATTCAACTGTGGAAATTTGGGCATTCGGGTTATTTCTTTGTTTGTTTGTTTGCTTGTCGTTTCCTCCCAGATTCTGAAATTTGAGCATAACTGCTTCATCTATGGGAGTCCCACTCCCAAGAGAAGGTTCTCTTCCTTGTGCAAGTCCCCAGAGGTTCTGTGTCCGGCTGGAGCCGGCGGGTACAGCTTCCAGAGCCCGAGCCATGCAGCCTTTGGCATTGCAGCAGGAGGGGTCTGAACTAGAGGTAAATATGAAGCTTTGGGCTCACATAGCTTTGCGGTGACACATCAGATGTGGGTCCTGCACTGAGCAGGTCAGAGCCCCAGCGGTGATACTTCTGGGTGGTTTGGATGTCTCATTTCTCTTTGAACAGCACTTGCAGGCCAGCGTCACCTCCTGCTCACTGTAATAGCATTTGCCCTTCTGCTGCCACCAGGGCTTCATTCTGGCTGGGGAAGGTAGGATGGGGAAGCATCAGTGGAACATCACTGAAAGGACTGGAAATTGTGCAGTTATCTTATGACTCTGGAAACTGGAACTCTTCAATGAACCATGAGGAAAACTAAGGTGATATCCTTTTATAAGTAGCTGTGGGAAGGTCCAGTCTTGGTAATAGACTTCATTCCAACCAGTAAAAATGTATGAGAAGCCTCAAGATTTAGGGGATGTAGCTAGACATGTTCAAAATGTCAAAAATAAAAATGGCAGGCAAATATTTAGTAGTAAAGATTACTTTATATCCAGAGAAATCTTTCTGAAATTGTGTTCAAGCTCTACAGTGTTGGCAATTTGAGAATTAGTACAGAATTTTAGTCCTAAGTATGAAGTGCTCCAGACAAGAACTGAGCGAACTTCAAGGCCTGTGTTATGCAGGAGAGCATCTCGGTGATTGCAGCAGTCCTTCTGGGCTATACAGTCTCTGATATGAAGGGTAGTGGGAAGCCAGGCAGATGCAGTAGTAAACAAGATGATCATCTGAAGGAATTTCCTTTACCCACTTGAATTATGAGGATAGAAGGCTTCTTGCTGGGATGCCACTCCAACGTGGCTCATCCTCATCAGTCTGTCTGACGGGCTCTGTGTCTATTTGCAGAATCTCAAGGGATGCTAATCAGGTTGTCTTTTCATCTCCTAGTTAGTAGCACTTTTATGCAGGCACTAAGGCAATACTTCAACGTGTCATGTCTCTTCATTTTGGGGGGAGGTGGTGGGGGATACTTCTCCAGTGAAGTCACCAGGTAGCGCGCAGCAATAGGTCTTGGAGACAGCTGTCTCTCCTATTCCAGTAAAAGTAGCAGTAGAATACCAGCTCCTGTGGGAGCTAAATGAAAACTAAATAAGAATTTCATCCTTTTCTTAATTCCAAAAAAATTGAATTAACAAAAAATGAATCAAATGTCTCTTGTGCAAAGAACTTAGCACTTGCTTATCGTCTAGAGAGCCGAAACAGTGAGGCAGTGCTCCCCCTTATGTTCACTATTCCCGGCCAGTACCAACCTGCTTGCATTTCTTGGCTCTGTAAATCCCCAGTAAGGTAAAGAGCTCGGGGTCACTGATAACTCCCAATTTTTGTCGGCTATCACCACCACTATTTTGTGAGCCAATGAGTTTAAGTTCTTCGGTGCATTATTGCAATTCAACACTGGATTCAGCTATGGCCTGCCTCCTTCCACCCTCCACGTGGGCTAGCTTTTAATGGGAAGGGTACCTGGGAAAGTTGAGGTTGATGTTTGCTCATGGAAAATTTATATGCAGTCTGGGTAATAGGGAGATAAAACACTTCTGTGTGCATTGGAAGGTAAGGGGATAAGAAATTATCTGTAGTTTTCCTAGGGATGGCAGTCAGTAAAAATAAAGAATATGGTAAGCAAAACAAGGAATGCAGAATCTCAAAGTGCTTATGCACAGCTGTGTGCAGTGCAACCAGTAACATCTGCAATACGTTTGGTTGCAAGATAAACATGTGTATAATAACCTAGCCCTTCTTTCCTTCCAACCAAGTTTTTATAACAGCAGTGCTGCAGGAAAACCTGACCCAGCCCTGACTCAGTAGGCAGTGTCTGCCATAGGGCTTTGCCAGAACTGATCATTAGATTCCCTTCTCCAAGTCACTGGCCCTTCTGCCAACTCGGGGGGTTTGGGCTTGGGTTGTTTTTCCAGCAGCAGGGTGAATCCCCAGGGAAAAACTGAACATATGCGTGACTTTTTGCAGCATTGGAGGAACCCAGAGATTCCCTCAGCAGTGCTGGCTCGAATGTGCTGATGTTACAATTTAGAGCCCATATCTGTAAATTGCGTTGTAAGTTGCTATAATCTGATCCCAAAGTCAAATGAAAAGACATCATCAAAATAACCTTGAAGAACTGTGAAAGGTCTCTGTGGCCACTTCTGCACACCTCAGATTCTGCTGGTAGAGGCTCCAGGATGCTGCGCTGAGTCGGGTACTCTTATGTCTAAGGGATGAGTAGGTCCTCAGCTGTGTACATAGTACTTTGCAGCACTTCTTGCTCTCTTCCAGTGTTTTTCCCTGAGACACCACTCAGAGATGTGAGCTCAACTAGGCATAGGAACTGAGTCAGACAATATGGGAAGAGAAGATACTCCTTTAGTTTCCCTGTGACATTCATCCATGTTGAGCATGATGAGGGAAAATCAGCCCGCAAGTCCACCACCGTCTTGTCAGGGTGGCAGACAGAGAAGTCCTCTCCATGAAGGAGAAGGCAAACAGAAGACAACTGCTTGAATTCTCCTACCATCCATGCAGGTTAGCTGAAAACAAGGGCAAGTAACTGCCTGTTGGCGTGCCCCAGCTGCTGCCAGTCCTTTTTGGGCAAGTAGAAAAGCCGGTGGTTGTTGCCAATCCATCCCAGTGAGGAGTACAGCAGCATATTACTCTCTGCTGTGGGTCCTGGCTGGAGTCTTAAGTTTGCCATTAAAACTTGACACTGCCTCTGCTGCTTCTTTTTTTTTCTTTTTCTTTTACAATATTTGTTGTGGTTTTCATCTAGTTAGTTCACATAGCTTCCAGTAGGGTTTCTGGACCACATCCAGTCTTTTCCCCAATTTGAATGAATCAGATTAGTTTCAGTGCACATTAACATGTAACATAGAATGAGGGAAACCTCTGAGCCTTCTGAATTGCACCATTGTTCCTTAAAAGCATTATGTGGTGAAGCCAGCCATTAATCACTCCCAGTCTTTAAATTATGAATTGTTAATGAGAGTGCAGAAGAAACACAATACAAATGAAAAGTGGATTTCATTATTAAAGCAATTTAAACTTCATCTCTGTGGAAAATAGTCTGATTTTTCTGTAACAGAAAATAGTTATGAATCTTAATCATTAACCTGAAATTATAAATTTACATGCATCTTTCTCACAAAGAGCAAAAATATTCAAGGCTTGCTATTCCCCGTATGTCATATCTTCAATGCAAGGAAAATCAATGCAACTGTTTTCAGAACTTGATCGGTGAGCCAAAATTTGATGGGTTTACTGACCTGATGTAGCTAATTTACTCTTTGAGTAGTCTCCATGGTATTAGTGCAGGTTCTTTTTCTGGAAGGATACTACTTGGTGTGCATAAATGTATCAGAACGGGTATAAATAAATGACTTGACACACTTGGAATTAGCTTAGGTCATGCTGTGAGTTCCCTTCAGCCTTATACGAAACTAGGTCCCCATGTATTCCCTCAGTGTTTTCTGTGAGTAAGCACACTGCAGCTTGAGTAACATCCTAGTTTCAGAGCAAGATTAACCTTCTGTACAGTGTACGCTTCTTCTTAAAGCATTTAAAATGTTTTCCTTATAGTGATAAGGATTTGTTATGATCACAGTAGTAATTTCAGTGTTTGCAACTGGAGGGAGAGCAAGCCAGCAAATAACACGCTTCCATAGTGTTGCATGTACATATGTGCGGAGGTCGCATTCATCACAGCAAGCATTCCTGCGCTTCACTCCCAGATGCTGAGCCTATGAAAAAGAGAAGATTCAATAGGAAAGGAAAGGGTAATAGCCACATGTGAGCTTGGAGTAGGTCTAAAGTAAAAGCTGGTTAGGCAGACTTGGCTGCTTAAATAAAGAGAACTGGAAGAGAAAATTAAAAGCAATAGAAAAAGATAACAGAAGATTATAACAGACTGGTGGGTGGGAAGTGAGGGCAGAGCGCCCCGTGTTTTTGTGGGCTTACAAAGAGCCTACCACAGTCATCACAGGAAGATCTATAGTAGGGTCACTAAAACTAGAGTAAAAATTATAAAATGACTGGGGAGGGATGAATATTTCTGGTGGTTATATGAGGACTGTTTTCTTGCTGCTTTTTCTTAAGCAATCAATAAGAAGAGCAGCTGTAGTAGTTGGAAATGAATAGTAAGTGACAAAAGATAGAGCCTTTGTCTGAGGGAAAATGGTCATTATGCCATCAGATTTGTTTGAGGTGCTTGTGAAGAAACATTCAAAGGCAGCAGCACAGAAATACTAGATTTTAAAAAGGTAGATGTGAGGGATTATGAAAAGACTGGGATAAAAGTGATTGGAAGAGAACTATTGTCCAAAAATTCTACTCAGGAGCAGTCAGAGCGAGGGTCTATGCAGAGGAACCTCTTTCCTTTCAGCATCCTTTTGCTGTTAATGGTGGTAGAGGAAGCCACCTTTGTTTAGCAAGAAAAGTAGTGTTCAGTCAGGAGCTGGGTTAGAAGGGTAGAAACTGAACGAAGAGAGTGAGGGAAGGTATCTCACCACAGAATATCATCAGCGACACTGGGGCTTGTCCTTATTCATTCTCACTGGGAAAGCAGGGATTTCAGCCTACATGGATTCTCCCGTAAGTATGAAAACTCTCCGAGAGCCCAGGATCACTAACATCAATCTGCTGCTCCCTGCGCCTCCACTCACCTCAGTGCACTGAGGACTGCGATGGCCACCGCCTGCTCCCAAGTCCCCCCGAGTGGAGATTTAGTAGTCTTCAGGGCACAGCCTTGGACTTCAGTGTTTGGCAGATTCTCACCCGTCTGCAGCCCTCCGCCTGCCTTTACTGCTGTCTCCCAACACAAACCTCTGGGACTGGCTGTTTTCTGTCCACAAGGAGAGCAGGGAGACAGAACAATTCCCCCAGTGAGCCTGTGCCTAATGTGCTGCACTACATCCTGCTTCTCACCGCTGTCCAGGAGGGGAGAAGGATGTAGCCAAACGTTTCTCAATATGCAAAGAGGTGAGGAAAAATAGGTAATGTCCCTTTTATTGAAATAAGTGGTGGTTAAAAAATCAAAGTGAAAATCAAGTGTACATATTTGAAGAAGCATTAAGTTCCTTTTTATACTTATTTATAATAAATTAACAGATGAAAAAATGGACTGATGTTTTTATAACATGACTGGTGTGTGCTTATAGACGGTTTTAATATCAGTAAAAAGTGGTATGTATGGTTACCTGCTGAGGTTATGAGCAAGCTGTTGGACTCCTACCAGCTGATCCTTTGTAAAACGTCTGTACTTTTTGTGAATCCTTTACAAACTCAGAGCAGAACCTTCACAAGAAATGGGAGCAGAAACTGAGCGAGGTACAGGTGGGCTGCTGGCTGCTGGTTTTCCTGTGCTGCAGCTGCCTGTGGCCCTGGTTTCTGGGAAGGGGAACTGCTGCTGCAGGCTGGGGATGGGACATTTTTGCTTTTCAGTAGCAGTGTGGGAATTTGGAGTGCTGGCTGGGGAAGGCAGAATGGGAGTAAGCTATGCTAACTCATTAGCCAAAATGCCTTGTCTGCAACTTCCACCTGCAGGGGCTGGCAGCATGCTGGAGAATGGGCTGTGTGCATCTGGGCTCCCTGCAACCTTTCCGCCACTCCTACTGCTCGCAGTTTTCTGTCAAACAGAGAAAACATGCAAAAAGATTTCCATGGGTAAAGCTTGCTTTCTAATCATCTCTCCTCACAAGACTGGCTCCCAAAGGAATAGGAAGAGAGAAGGAGACGGCTTCTCTTCCTCGTTCAGTTTAGAATGACTCTTGTTCCACCAGCATGTGTTCTTGCTGTCCTGAGAGGTGTCTGCATCGGGCCACGCGTTCTCTTCACAGCTGCCTTAATGTTTTCTCAGAGCCACAAACGTGTCCCCACCCCCAGGACTCGGGCTGCCTGGGGAAAGACCAGCCCTGATGGGGTGCAGCTGTAAGCTGTGGGAGACTGAGATGGGGTGTGCCCCTCTGGGGCTCAGGAGCTCCATTTAAGTTCAGGCCCTCACCTTGGGGTCTTGCCTGTGCTGTGCCTCTGCCTGTGCTCCCACTCACACCCTGTGGGTCCTGGCCTCTTCTTGCAAAATGGACTTCCTAGCTTGGCCTTGGAGCTGCCCTCTCCCTGCAGAGATTGCTGCTGCTGGCCCTGCCCTGCTCACGTGGGTGCCATGCAGCGCTTCCTGCGCTGAGGGGATACTGCCCTGCGGCTGCCTCGCTGTCGCCTTGGCTCCTGGCTTCCTCCCCTCCCTGAACAGCCTGCCTGTGCTGCTTCTGGAGATGCTACAGGTGGGAAAAATCCATATGAGATTTCTAATTCTACTTCCGTAACTTTGGTTGTTTTCTTTGGTTTGTGATAAGATGCTGGGGAATGCATAGGGCCACTCATGTATTTTGAGCTGCTTTTGTGGTATGGGATGACTTTTCCTCCTGTTTGGATCTTCAGTGATTCTTGTTTTTAAAAAGATTGCCATTTGCAGATCTGTGCCTCTAATTGCTCTGAATTTTGTTTCCTTCTTTTTCTGAAGAGAACATAGATATTTTTTGACTGGTCTTGTAGAGCAAACAGCCTTGTGTGCCAGCAGGCAGACCCACCACCAGTCCAGCAGTAGTTCTTCTCACTTCATCAAATCTGCACTGTGCCCTCTAGGAAGGGACACGGGATCTGCTCTTTACCTTGCCTTGTGCAAGAGGTGTTTCTCCCTCGGCCCTCAGTCATCTGGTAGCAGCCGGGTACGGCCATTTGCAGTGAAGGCACCTGGCTGTGTAACACCGCTCACTGCTTTGCATCCCTGGTCCTCAGCAGGATCCTGCTCTTCACGGGCTGGCGTTCCTCAGCTGCTGATGGAGGCCAGCTCCAGACTCAAGGCAGCGCTTTCCAGGCTGGGGTAGCAGGCTCAGTGCAAGAGAAAATCCACTGCTTTTCCCCGGGAGTTGTTGTAAGGAGAGGTTAGCTAAAGCAGAGGAGCCCTGAAGAAATGCTCGCTGCCAGCTGGGGTCACGTAAAATGGTGGTGTGAAGGAAGGAAGGGCAGAGACAGAGACACTTTCACAGCCTCTTGCCTCTGTCACAGCAGGCTGTATATACACAAAGAGGAGGGACTATGGATGGGTATAGTGGCAATGCCATCTGTCCTTGGCCTTTGCTGGCCCCCCTGGCCTCCCCTCATCTGCCAGTCTCGACAGCTTTCCCCTTGGAAAGTTCAGTGGACAAAGCTGCATTTCCTTGTTGGCATTGCATGAAAATAAGTCAAGCACCACTTTTAATTACAGATGCTGTTTTGGAAAAGGACTTAATAGTTAAGCAGATTTTAAGGAAAGAGATCTCTCTGAAACAGCTCACGTGATTTGGAGTCTCATGAGTGATTGTAGGCAGGTAATTAATCAATCTTTGGCCTTGGGAAGTCATGTGAGTTTGTTTGGTTTTTTTGTTTGTTTGTTTTTGTTTGTTTTAAATATATAGCAGGAACAGTTGTTTTAACATGTGAAATGAAACTGTAGCTTGGCAAAGTCCCTATTTATGTAGCCCTTACATTTTATTTATTTATTTATTATTATTGTTTATGATATAGAATGTAAACTCGAATGGCTTCATACAAATAATGGTCTTTTAACCCCTGTAATCTTCCATGGTAAATTTCTTCTTGTCCCAAATATTTCCCTGAGACCAATTCTAGGCTTAATGTGCCAAAGACTTTTAAAATAACAAGAGTTGATAAGAGCATCTTTGGCAGATTTAGGATGGCAGGGAATACTTGTTTTGAGTCTAACAGTTTCATACCACAGCAGTTTGTGACATGACATTTTAGATGAAGAATGGTGTAAGTAGAAAAGCAGTAATGGTTTTCTGAATACAGTAATGGATTGTTTTTCCAAGAGGAGAAAGGTTTACCTGTATACTGCCAACTCTTGCGCTCCTCAGAGAGGAAAGAATAGACAGATTTTCAAGTGGCAGAAGTCAGTTTGCACAATCTGGCTCATATTTTCCACCTGTTTGGGCACCAGAGATGGACAATAGCGTTGGGAAATCTCACTTCAAAATTTGTTCTCTATTTCACTGTGGTGTCATCACGGGAAATGAGTCTCTGTGCCAGCGTGGGAAGTGAACTCATGACCTGGCTTACAAACAAAACCACTTCCTGAAAGAATCTGGTCAAAATCACGGAGTGTGACTTAATGCAAAAAAGAGAGCAGGTATTGAAAGGTCAGCATGATGACAGATGATATTTCACTCTGCTTACAGTTCTGCAGTTGTTTGCTGTTGGAGGAGGGCAAATCCCAGTAGTAGTGTATCAAGAGCCTGTGTTGGTATGTTACGTGGAAGTGCTTGCTTTTGGGGCTTCCTCCCTGGCACCTAGCGATGCTTGCAGGAATCCTTCCACTGGCTCTGCAGCCCTGGGAAGTGCATGACTTCATGCTCTCTCAGACTGCAAGTACTGTAGCCTGGGTTTACGAAGAGGTGGGGAAGCCAAAAACAAGCTAAAATCACTTCTCATTCCCTTACCATTATGTGCCATAAGAGGTACCAAGCATCCAGTGCTGGCTGGTGGTGTAAGTAGTCAAGTAGCTGACATAAGGAGAAGAGCCCCAGATTTCCCTGTGACTAGTCAGCTTTCTTATCCCAGGGAGGCAAGAAGCAAGCATATTGGCTTGCACATCATTATCTTTATACCTGCTCCAAGGTTTAGGAAGGCAGGAATAAGATAGGGGTGCAAGGGCGAGGCTCAGTTCTTTGCAGAAACCCGTGCTTCAGCCTTTGTCCACCATGGATGTCTCCTGCAGGACATTTGTCCCAGCCTCTGCCATGCTTTAGGAGAAATTGGTATTGTTCCCTCTAGGTCAGGGAACCATGCCAACCTATAGCACCTGGGTTATGCCTTGAGGGCTAGTTGTGACCCAGCATGGTGCTAAGGGGTTTCAGAGGACTGGGAATGAAAAACAATTGTTCTCAACAGTGTCTCTATTCCACAGTTTTACACATAGCTTGCTTGACATATATTTTCTTAGTGTAGAATGGAAAACTGCATTTGGGCGGCACTGCACAAGTGATTCTTTTTGCAATTATCAGTGTCTATCTTAGTCGGCAAAATCTGTTGATTATCATCCTCACAGAAACAAATGACATCTTTTTTGGACAAATTAGATTCTTGGCATAAGTTAGCAGAAGCTTTGTGATTATAAAGAAATCCAATACGCTTACAAGCTGACATACTGACCACGGGGCAAAAGGAAATCAGGTGACAGAGTAACTTGATGTACTGATTGTGAACAGAGAGATCAGATTGGCTCAAGTAATAGAGGCCTTTAGCTGCTGGTGTGGTCACCTGCCTGCAGGTCTGCTACAGGCACCTGCGTGCCCTATGGTCTCATGTCACCTGTGTAAGAGCTGAAGGCACGTAGGGCCGTGGGATGCCCTGGGAAGGGGCTGTGTCAGTTCTCTCTCTTCTATAATGACATTTCATATTCTTCAGGCTGCAGGAAGGGCCAAGACAGAGATTGCCCCCGTGGTCGAGTATTCAGACACTTGAGATTTGGTATGGAAAAGTTACTTGTGTAACACCTGCTTGGTGTGGGAAAGGACAGGCTGAACTTAGGTGTTTGTGGGGTGAGGCTCGACCTCTCTCCTGAGCAGCTCCCGTCAGGTAACTCGGCTCCCTGCATGTGAGACTGCAAAAACTGGTCCTCTCCTTCCAGGTGTGTTTTGATGTGGTGCAACTGCTGTCTGCACTGCTGTGTGAGTGAGACCCTCTCCAGCAGGGTCAGTGTCAGAAAAGCATCAGGAAAGAAGTGCCAGCCCTGTGTCTGACAGGCCATAGGGCTGGTGCTGAACTGCATGGGCTGTCAAGAGTAAACAGGCAACTGGTCAAGACCAAAGCAAAAAGTTACTGGGGTACGGGGAAAGTGAGGATCTTAAACATACCCAGATATAGCCAATGTGAACCAAAGGCTCTGAGAATTGCAATTTTGGACAGCCCTTTCCTGTTTAGTTTGTTTGATTACTTATTTATTTAGCTTTGTCTCTGCTAGGTTGAGGTGTCTGTTTAGAAAGGCACTTTCTTTCGTTCTGACATATGTGTTCCTTTAAGGAAAGTCTGTCATAACTATTTCAAATATATATTTTTTTTCCACTCAGATGTATTTGTGCATATAAGACCGCTTAAAAACAATAGCTCAGAGTGCTGAAACTCGTCTTCCTACATGCATCGGTGATCCTAAATAAGTAATGAAGCAAATGTAGCTAAGATGCAAATGTGAAGTGTCTTATTTTCAGCTTGGCTTGCATTAAGCTGTTAATTTCCATTAGCATTAATGAGAAAACACCCAAAGGTTTTCCCAAGGCAAGAATTCTGATCCTCCTAACAATAATTTCCCTTTTACAGTGCCTTTCAATCAAGGATATTTGTATTTTGCAAACTTAATTAAGAATTAATTAATTAACAATATTCCTGGAAGGAACACCAAATGGCATTTTCCCCATTTTATCAGCATGTGAATGGAGGTTCCTAGTGGGGTATGGGAATCCTGGCTCTGATGTTGAAGTCTGAACCACTAATGCCACCATCCCCAGCTTGCAGGGGACTTTGGTTTTACTCAGGTGGGCAGCTGAGCTCCACCACAGCCACTCTCTCACTCCCCCTCCTCAAAGGAAAAGGGGGAGAAAATATGACGCAAAGGGCTCAAGGGTTGAGATAAGGACAGGGAAATCACTCAACAATTATCGTGATGGGCAAAACAGACTCAGAGTAGGGAGATTAGCTTGTTAGTAATAGGCAATAAATTTTACTAGAGAAGTGAGAAACATAGGAAAGAAGCCAAAAACGTCTTCCCCCCATCCACCCTCTTCCACCTCCTTCCCCTGAGCAGCGCAGGGGAACAGCGGAATGGGGGCTGTGGTCAGTCTATAGCGCTTCGTCTCTGCCGCTCCTTCTCGGTCGCTCTCTTTCCTCTGCTCCAACATGGGGTCTCTCCCACAGGATGCCGCCCTTCCCAAACTGATCCTGTGGGGGCTTCTCACAGGCAGCAGTTCTTCAAGAACTGCTCCAGATATGGGTCCGTACCTTGGGGTCCATCTGTCAGGAGCAAACTGCTCCAACCTGGATCCCCCACGGGCAGCAGCTCCTGCCAGGTCACCCGCTCCTGCGTGGTCCCCTCTCCACAGGCTACAAGTCTGGTCCAGAATCTGCTCCAGCAGGGGTCCTCCACAAGCTGCAGCCTCTGTCAGTGCAGGTCCACCTGCTCCACCGTGGTCTCCTCCATGGGCTGCAGCGCGGAACCCTGCTCCACCGTGGTACTCCATGGGCTGCAGGGGGACAGCCTGCTCCACCAGGGGCCTCTCCACAGGCCACAGGGGAACTTCTGTTCTGTGCCTGGAGCACCTCTCATCCTCCTTCACGGAATTTGGTGTCTGCAAGGCTGTTTTTCACTCATCCTCCCAGCTGCTGTTGTCCAGCAGTTTTTTTTCCCCCTGTTCCTTAAATCTGCTCTCACAGAGGTGCAAACAACATCGCTTACTGGCTTGGCTCTGGGCAGAGGCAGATCCCTTTGGAGCTGGCTGAAACTGCCCCTTATCTGACATGGGACAGGTGTTGGATTCTTCTCACAGAAGGCACCCTTGCAGCCCCCTGCTACCAAAACCTTTCCACCTAAACCCACTACAGACTTCCACAAGTTTGTCCCATGTAATCCCTATTTACCGTTTAATGTATCACTTCTTTGATACTCGTTTAATAAATTGGTGTATATGAAAGCTGTTCTTTTTACCCAGACCTTACTTGTGATTATAAATAATCTCACTTGCATGCAGCAATTGTCTTATTGGTTATGATTGCGATTTATGATTTATGGTTTATGATTTATGATTGCTAAATACTTGACAGATCTGTTACAACTTTCATATTTTCATTTGCAGAAAAAGCAGACAATTTTAATAGTTATCTGTAGAAACAAATTACATTTTGGTTATAAAACATGGCTGACATTATTAAATGGTACACCAAGATGTCTACCCTATGATTTCCTGTCGGGTGTTCTCAATCTGTATGAACAGCCTTAGTGTTGTGCTTAGTGGCTAGCTAATTTCTATGTATTCATTTTATGTAATATTTATTCCTATCACTCAATCGGATTTGTAAACCAAATTCACAAATGATGAGGAGTATGTTCTTCTTTGCAATTAGGATGATTCAGCAGTGGCATAACTAATAGGGAAAACAGGAAACTAAGAAATTACACCCTTCTTCTTGAGATGGGAGTGCAGCTTGTGAACAGAGACAGTAGGAAACGGAATGGTAGAATAAGAAAGAAGGAGAGAAGGTCAAAATACTGAAAGGTGTCAAGGAGATAGGAAGATGAGAGACAGTACACCAAAACGAGAAGTAATGACAGCACCCAAGATAGTGAGAGAGCTCCTTTCTATAAAGGAAGATAAAATAATGAAGAAAAAATATAGTGAAAATAATCCTGGCAAAATCTGATGAGCGTGGCATCTCCTTTAAAGAAGGAGGAAAAAAAGATCGCATGCATAGGAATCTGTACCTAGAAGCTATGGAAACTGAGGAAATGGTAGAAGAGTATTTCTCTTTCATAGAGGGAAATAATGAACAAAATGTTTTAGGACAGTTTAATCCTGAAGGCTGCAGGAAGTAATAGATGATGGAGAGTGCTAGCAGAGATGGGCATGTCTGTGGGGACAAGGTGAAGGCGGGATATCTGTCCGTGGAGAAATTTTGCTACCACTTGGGAAGACTGGAAGTCCAATCTGAGCCCTGGGTATGCTAAAACTTGAGAAAATGGATGAACACTATATACTGACGTCCTACTGCTGCAGTGTCTTCCTGACATTCCTCTGGCTTGCTGTTAATATAGTATAATACAGGGTGACTTTGTGAGTATCCTGTCAGTAGGTTCTCCACAGGAAAACCTAAGGTACTGCAAATTCCTAATGAAGCTATTCCCAGATAGTTAATCTGTATTATCTCCACCAAAGGCAATAGGGAGAGCTGGTGTGATAGGGAATTTTACTGTAATCAACCTTTCTTGTAATTAAGTCTAAACATAATAGCTGAGGCTTATTGGGGCAGTTCTTGATGTTAAGAGCTTATTCTTTTAGTCTCACAGAAGGCCAAAAGCTGTGGATGCCTCCTGTTTTGAAATGAAGGCTCTGTGGAGACTAACATTTTTTTCAGACTGCTTGTCTACAAAAAAACACTTGTCACAGAACAGTGTCACTGTCTCTGTGTGCAGAAGTAACTGCCTGTAGGAAATTAAAGGTTTGGGCCACCTTACTCTTCTGAGGCTTCTTACCTTGTGCATTGACTCCAGGTATGTCTGAAAAATGGACCTTGATGGTACTCCGTATTACTGAAAGTTGCTGTTGGATTTTCCTCTTTCTCACTGGAAAACTAGCAGAGAATTTGTTTACTGAGTGTCCAGAATAACCTCTTTGCTGCTGGTGAATGCCTGTTAATTCAGAAGAGTTGGCTTCAGATAAAGGCATACCAAGGACAGAAATCCGAGAAGAAAAATCCTTAGTAGATGAAAGCTGTCCTAGAGACAGAGGGCATGCTGGGGTCCTTGTGCAGATAATCAATTCATCTGGTTTGGTTTGAAAATGACAGTGCAGAGTCCTGTTTTTCCCATTAATAGCAAATTCAAAAGCATTATCATCTGCTTTGTTACAGTCTCTGATCTCCTTGTAGGCTTCTTCATTGCTCTGCAACCTACACGTTGGGCAATAGCATCACTTCAGTTGCATTTTGATCACATTTTCCTTAGAGTCCCCATTCACACGATCATATTGATCACATGAGTCTCAGTTCTTCAGTTCTCGTTTTATAAAGTCTGACTGTCATTGCATAGTTGGAAACTTGAAACATGAACCCTAAAGACTTAAACATGGGGGGGGGGGGGGGGGGGAAGGAAGAAGTACTTAAATTGTTCAGTGTAAGTGATTAAATAATCCTTTATTAAGACAGTCGTGTACCTTTTCTGGGATCTTATACTTTCTGTTGCTCTAGACTAACATTGTTAAATTAAATTTTTAATTTGCATCTTAAATCTACATCTTGAAAATAATAGAAAAAATAAGAACACCCCTGTTTTCCACCTATATATTTCTTAGACTCATTTCGAAATTTTAAAATTTTAGAGAAGAAACAATTCCAAACTGTCAGAAACATATCTCTGTACAGTTTTGTCCTGGCTCGGAGTTGCTAATCCTTTTATGTCATCCTTTCTGAGGATGATCCTTGTCTAGTCCCATATATTGATTGAAATGAGGGTGGTGATCGGCGGTGCAGAGTCCAGCTGGAGACCTGTGACAAGCGGCGTTCCCCAGGGGTCGGTGCTGGGTCTGGTTTGTTCAACATTTTCATCGACAATCGTGATGAGGGAATAGTGTCCGCCCTCAGCAAGTACGCCGATGACACAAAGCTGGGAGGAGTGGCTGACACACCAGAATGCTGTGCTGCCATTCAGCGAGACCTGGAATAGAGAGAGAGCTGGGCAGGAAGAAACCAAAATGAAGTTCAACAAGAACAAGTGCAGAGTCCTGCACCTGGGAAGGAACAACCACTTGTATCAGCACAGGCTGGGGCATGACCTGCTGGAGAGGAGCTCTGAGAAGGACCTGGGAGTCCTAGTGGACGACAGGTTGGCCATGAGCCAGCAGTGTGCCCTGGTGGCCAAGAGGGACAATGGGATCCTGGCGTGCATTAAAAGGAGCGTGGCCTGCAGGACAAGGGAGGTGATCCTCCCCCTCTACTCTGTCCTGGTCAGGCTTCACCTGGAGTACTGTATCCAGTTCTGGGCTCCCTGGTACAAAAAAGACAGGGATCTCCTGAAAAGAGTACAGCGGAGGGCCACAAAGATGATACGAGGCATCTTCCCTATGAGGAAAGGCTGAGAGCCCTGGCTCTGCTCAGCCTTGAGAAAAGAAAACAGGGGGGATCTTATCGATGTTTATAAATACCTTAAGTGTGGGAGACAGAGGGATTCGGCCAACCTCTTTTCAGTGGTTTGTGTGGACAGGACAAGGGGCAATGGCCACAAGATGGATCACAAGAAGTTCTGCACCAACATGCGAAAGAACTTCTTCACGGTGAGGGTGACGGAGCACTGGGACAGGCTTCCCAGGGAGGTTGTGGAGTCTCCTTCTCTGGAGATATTCAAGGCCCGTCTGGACGCCTACCTGTGCAGCCTGCTCTAGGGAACCTGCTTTGGCAGGGGGGTTGGACCCGATGATCTCTTGAGGTCCCTTCCAACCCCTACAATTCTGTGATTCTGTGATTGCTCATGGACTCTCCCAGGCTACCCCTTAATTACCATTACTGTGGTTACAAGGTTAGGCAATAAACTCTCATTTGGTCTTTCAGCTGGTCAGATTTTTCATTAATAACTTCTGGGCAAAGCCCAGCCAGCTGATGTGGTTAAAAAGTAATTAGATTGTCCCTGGTCTTACTAAGCCTCTCCTTGGGCTTGAGGGTATGATAGCAAAGTTGGAAGGAATTAGATCTGCAGTCAGTCCTTTGGGGCCTTGCGCTGCCTTTTTTTCCTGCTTCAGAGTGAATGCAGGATTCCCTCTGCCATAGGCCTGACTCATTAGGTTCTTCAGTGTGCTTTGTCTAAGCATCTGCTGACAAAATTGATTTCAAAATGGCTTTTTAGCAGTGCTTTTTTTTTTCACGTGGCCTTCTTATAAAAACATATTTAGATTTTTCACTGAAAATCCAAACTGTGAAACTTGAGTTCTTTCTCTCCTTTCCTACCTTTTTTTTTTTTTTAAGCAAAAATGGTCAAAGGTTATATAAGTACTATTCTACTTACTAATTTCTAAACCAAAAACTTTATAAGTCAATTTTCCCATCAAAAGTATTGATTTTAAAAAAAAAAATTCTTCTCATCTGGGACGTAGTCTGCCCCTTCCTTTGGCACAAGGAAAGGTGGGAAAGGTCCAGCACTTCCAGGTTAGTAACCACTAATATTCTCTCTTCTCCTCAAAGGACTGTCTATTTACAGTGTCATTTCTGTTAATGATGTAGCTCTCTAGCTTAATGGATTTTCTTCATGTGAATTTTGCCATCTGAATAGCATTTGTAAAATATATAAAGCCACCCAATACTAAAATAATCCTGTTGTACTACCAGGTAGAATCAGCCTCCAGCTGGTCAGAATTGCTGCATGTCTGCTTGTAGTAAGCAGACACGTAGTTAGCACATGTAGTTAGACTTGTAGTCAGCACATATCCCATGACTGTAAGAATCAAATAATTTTGAAATGAAACCAAAAGTAAAATGACATTTTGCAATCTTCCAAGTGAACTGACACTTAAAAGTAATTTTAGCATAATAACATAAAGCAAAATGGCAGCTAATTCCCTAAAGCAATGTAGCAACCACAGATTATGCATGCTGTTCAACTAAAACATGACAATGCTGCTTTTTAAAAAGTAGCTTGTAAGATATTAGATGCGCTCCCAGCGAGCCAAGAAGGCACATCGGGCTAAATAGGAGCTGGGAACAGCAGAGAACTGGCACTGCCCTGCTTTGGCTACGGTATCATGCCAAGTGGAGCATTCATGTTGCAATTCTTCAGTCGAGCTCTGAAATTGTATTTAAACAGGGAGAGCAAAAGGCTGTTTTCATAGAACAATTGCTAATCTTTAGAGGGACTGTCTGTAGAGTGTAACAGCGAAAGCTTGGTCTTTAGCATTTAACTGCATTTCTAAATGAAATTAAGTGGAAGGGACGAGCAGCAGAACACAGTTCCTGACAATACATCCTGAGGCACTTGCGCAACAAATACTGAGCAGTCTGAAAACAACACTTTTAATCCCCGTAAAAGGAAGACTCTTCCTGACTGTACTTACTGTCCATCTGTGCTTTAAACACTGTACTTATTTATTTACTTATTCAAGTCCTGTGAGGAGCGGCTGGGGGAACTGGGGTTGTTTAGTCTGGAGAAGAGGAGGCTCAGGGGAGACCTCATTGCTCTCTACAGGTACCTGAAAGGAAGGTGTGGGGAGCTGGGGGTCAGCCTCTTCTCTCAGATAACTGGTGATAGGACTAGAGGGAACAGCCTCAAGTTGTGGCAGGGGAGGTTCAGGTTGGGAATTAGGAGACATTTCTTCTCAGAAAGAGCAGTCAGGCATTGGAGCGGGTTGCCCAGGGAAGTGGTGGAGTCACCGTCCCTGGGGTGTTCAAGGAAAGGTTGGACCTGGCACTTAGGGACATGGTTTAGTGGGTGACATTGGTAGTAAGGGGATGGTTGGACCAGATGATCCTGGAGGTCTCTTCCAACCTTAGTGATTGTATGATTCTGTGATTTGTTTATTTTTCATTCTTGCTTGGGAGTCAGTCAGAGCTCATTTCCTAAAACCTTGGGTTCTCTTCACCTGGTACTTCCCAAATGAATCTGTCATTTTGGCTGGCAGACTCGGAGGCAGAACCAACTCCTTTGCTTTCTCTCTGAATGACAGTACTGAAATTATTTTGCTGTCTCTCATGTCATAAAGTTCCTCGTGTTTCTTTCAGGTGCTCCCTTGCTGTTGTTATTGACAGAAAGCACAAGTATATTGCCTGTGCCCCTGAGGGACCCCCCCACCTCTCCTCTGGGGCGCTCTCTGCATTAACAAGCAGTACGGTACAGGAGGAACGGGTCTATACTGTGAAGCAGCTGGAGCTGAGTAACAGCCACCCACATTGCGCTCTGGGGGTAGAGGAAGTTACTGCGGATTTTAGTGGAATTTCAATGGACTGAGTGCTCACTGGAGGTCAGAGCACATTGAAAGCACACCTGGAGCACAGCTTACAGTTCACTGCAACTGAAAGTGCTTCTGTTTGTGCAGCCGGAGATGGCTGTGTGGTGCAAACCAGAGTAAGCAAGGATGCCTGAGAGGTTTGCTTCAAAAGCTTTCTTCTCATCCAAACCAAAACGCTGATGTAGACTTACTCCTGCTCCTCTGCAGAGAGAAGCGCCTGTTTTCCCTTCCTCTCTCCTTGCAGCAGGCAGGTTACTGCTCTGACTCAGCTCACGTGGGTGGGACGACAGGCTGATGTGTCTTAGCGTGCGTGGAGGCTAGTGAGTTTGTGGCAGTTACAGAACGGCTTTGGAGGAAGCACTGGGATATTTGACTTTAAGTCAGTTGCAACACTCATTAAGTGGTTTTTTTTTTTAATGAAGTCAGATGCAGAAATACCTCAGGTGATTATCAGGAATGAAATATTAAAGTTGGGTAGTAGACAGGAAAGTATTTTGGTCTCTTATCAGCTACAGACTTTAAGAGAAGCCTAAGAGGATTTTTTCATCATTTCCTGCTATGGCAGTCAGCATGTGGGAGGAATTCTGGCTTCCTAGAGTCAGAATACAAAACTTGTACATAAAACAAAAATTCTGCCAAAATTCTGTTCACAAATATAGAAAGACTTCATTTAATTTGTCTAAACAAAATATTTATATTTTATTGAAGTAATAGGAGAGAGTCAAACTGCTATATTTTAACAGTTCCATGGTGCAAACTCATGCAAAATAATTTTATTTCTGAACTATATTTTATGATAGGAAAAAATTGTAGTTTGATCCACTGCAGCCAATTCTATCCAGATGTTCTGACAGGATGCGCGTTAGCTTTTGCGCTGGGGTTAATCAGAAGCTCAAGGCAGGGAAACGAGACTGGGCAACTCTGTCCCCATGAGCTGCGAGCAAGGCCTATTGCAGCTGGATGTAGTTGGACCTTTTTCTTCTTCTGCAATGCCAGTGCTAAACAGACGAGAGTACTTGTTAAATACTATAGGTCTTATTCTGTTCTGCAAGGAAAAGTGATTTGTAAAACTAGTTTATGAATGGGACTTCCCTAAAGCCTTTAGATTGAGGCTGTCAGGCCTTCGTGCTGAATGAATGGAAAGATGAGATAGAAAAGGAGCTTCAGTGCGGGTATTTTCCCAAAGGAGAGGCTAGTCATAGTTTTGATCCCTGCCTCTCCTACAGGCTGAGGCTTTTAACTTTATAGCTTCTCATGAAAAACGACCCTGAAGGATGCACGAGGAAGTGTTTTTACTTCATTTTCTGCTCTTACTGGCTATCTTCCCAAAACTTTGTGGTGCTGTGACTTTAATCTGCCTCTTATTCTCTTTAACAGCACATTTGTGCTTTTAATATTCTGGATTTACAGCATTTGCTGGTGTGAGTTAAAAGCCCATTTACCACCACTGTTGTTTTAAATGGGCTCAGAGCTGCCTTCTGCATGAGTTTCTTTGCTGCAAGCCAGACATCTGTTGTACAGTGTACATGGGAGACTGTAATTACCCTATGATTTTATATTCAGCCTTTAGGTCGGGTGAAGGCTTGAGGTCAAAAGGCACAATTATCTCATGTCCTCTGCGTTTAAAAATGACAGCTTTAATAAGGCTGGAAAGACGGAGGGAAAACGTTGCTGTGGGAGAGTCAGCTGTCAGGGAGCTGGGGAGCTGCCAGCCCCCACTGGTGAATGCAGAGGAGTGCTTTTCGTATGGGACTGGAGTGTGTTGTGGTTCTGCAAACATGAGCCCTACACAGACAGACACAAACGTTGTGTGGAAAAGGGGAGCACATGCACTGGGCTGCAAGCATTCCTTATTTCACCTTAACTTTTGCTGTTGGTGTTCACCCATTACATTTTGGGCATGTGAGTGCCAGTGTTCACCTCTGGTACTTTACAGGAACAGCCTGAGGGCAGAGGGTTTGAAACCAAGAGTAATTTAGCAAGGGCAATGCTGGGTCGGGCCACTCTTGCATTATCTATATATGTTTGCAGAGTTAATTCAGCAGTACAGTGTAAGGAAATGCATCTGGGGATGGAGGGCAGGGAAAGCTCTTGGTAGATGCTTTTCTGTGAATGGTGCTTACATGTCAGGGAGGAAGAAAAGGAGGGAAAAAGAAACAGAGAAGCACTGCAGTGTATTTCAACAATTTTTCAGCATGATTAAGAACATTCAATATTGTGAATTACATCAGTGCATTTTTATGGCATTTCATAGTTGTGCTTACCAAAGAAAGAATCCAAAATGGTGCAGTAGCTTCTGTAAGAGTTTTACCCTCTACACCACAGCTTTTCTGAAGGCTTGAAAATCTTGTGCATGTGTTATAACGTACAAATTAGGAGAACTCGTGGTAACACACAAAACATGCCTCTTGTCTCAGTGAACAAGGCTGAATCCCAGACAACGAAAATTCACTGCCCAGGCAGGTGGGAGAAGCTTCTGTTGTACTGTGGGGTGAGTCTGGAGCCTGGGAGGCAGGGGAACCGCTGGCTCGAGCCCAAGATTTCAAAAATACCTGAAACACACAACTATGCCTTTATGCACTCTTAGCTTAAAGAAAGCTCATTTGGAAATTAAGTATTGCTCTTAATACTTATGATTTGGATATGTTGGTTTACAGAAGGGAGGCATATATTAAAAATAATGAAGTAGCACTGACATTTCAATGTCATTCAATTACAGCATGCATCTCTCTTGAGGATGACAGTTATTAGACTGCAGGTGTGACTATAGCACATTTCTCTGGAGATGACTTTTTTGTTCGTGTCTGAAAAAATGTCCTAAACCTTGTTGCCTTTGTATTCCATTTTTTAGCTTTTATTTTTATGGAAGGGAGGAGGACAAGGGGAAAGCCGGGGGGAAAAGGAAGGGAAGACGAGAAATGAAGAGAAGAGTGTTGTCTGCTATTGCAAGAAGGTAAAGAACAACGAAGTCCATCCCTGGCAGCATCCCAAAGAGGTGCTGCTGGGCAGTGGTTCCATTCTCCTGGGAGCATTGTTTCTCTTCAAGGATGTTCTCTATCCAAGACCTAATCGGGGCTGCACATCAGAAACTATATGCATTAACACTCTCATTAGAGCCCATGAATAGCTACAGTTTGTGTCTTTAGAGTCACCTGAAAACATCCCAATTTAAACATAAATGGAGCCATACCACTCAGTTGCAGGAATTTCTCCTGCAGAAAACAAAAGGGGCAATTGAGAGGCAGCTCTTTTGCAGACCAGACCTGAAAGATAAGGTTTTATTTTCTCTTCAGGTAAAACTTGGTACTTGTGCATATTTATGGTTTGTGTTGAGTCAGTAAAACTAAACTCAGAACCAAACCAGGTGTTGTGGGCCAGTCAGGTAAAACTATTTCCCCAGTTCCAGAAAAGTCCTTTCTCAGCAGTGATGGCAGTGCCTGTTTTGATGCTGTATTATCTCTAAAAGGAAAGACAGTCTTCCAGAAACAGAGGACCTCTGTAAGATCAGACTCAAAATCCTTGTGTCTGCTGGCCAGGAAACACGATGATAAGAAGTTCAACACTGTCAGATTTTGGACATGCCTTCCTGTCTGCTGGCCCACTCAGGTTTGCATGCTCCCGTGCTTCCCATGTAGCAGCAGGCAAAGCTTGCCCTGCTGCCTGGCTCGGAACAAGAACCTGTGGTTCCTTGGCATGTGTTTGTCCAGTTACCCCCAAACCAGAGACTTTTTATTTGAATGTTGTAGAAGACATCCCAAAACCACGGCTGGGCAGGACTGCAGAGCAAGCAGGATGGAACTGAGGCAGTTCTATCAGAAAGTGTGCAGGAGGCTGCACCATGAAAAGGGCTCATGTGCAAAAAAGCAGTTGCATGAGGGAATGTGCACTGTACAGAATTCAAACTTCTCTGTTTTCTGGTTAGTTACTGAGCAGTTGGTGTTGTAAGCTTTGGAAAAAGCAAATCCAGAGCTCTCTTTGAATAACTAAACCCATGGCATCGTTGTGCTGAAGGCACAGCCTGAGCTAAGAATTAGTTGGACCAGAATTAGCTGTGTTGGTTATTCAACTACCAGGCTAGGTAAATTTGACATAAATGCTGTGTTCTGTGTGCTTCTGTGGAGTGGCTCTTTCTGATATAAATAAAAGTAAGTAAAGCTCTTCAACATCCTTTCCAACTTTTTTCTAAGCCTGGGGAACTGAGAAATATTTTGAAACCCATTCTTGTCATGGATACTTGGCTGTTTCTTCCAGGATTTCAGAGTCATGTATAACAGGCAGCCCCTGTGAGTGTCAGGCCTCTTCTTCCCTGTCCTCACCATCTATATGACTTTGAGCAACTCATATATATTGCAAGGGCTTGATCCAAAGCCTGTCAGCCTCTCCATTGCTTTCCAGGGGTTTTAGTTTATACTCCTCAGTTCAGACCTGAGGATTTCCTTGTTCTGTTAGAACATCTACAAATGATTGTAAGCCCACTGACAGTTGTCACAGCTGTTTGACTGTTCACAGACTGTGGCCCTCCGTGGAGCTAAAACCAATAGATTATGAACCACTGAACTAAATAGAATTGAAATAACGCCTCAGGCACTAATAGATGCTTTTATTTGCTTCACCCTCTTCCACATCTGATCAAATCCTGCCTGTTCTGTATTACCTTGGAGGGCAGAAATCAGTTCAAGCAGTGCTCTGACAAATGTATGACTAGGAAGGCAGGATTGCTTAGAGGGAGTTACCCTTCATGTGAGCTGTTTAAGGAAAAAACAAAAATTGCTTCTCATAAAATTGTATAAACCCCATGGTTTATTGGCTAATCTAGGAAAGGGTAGTAAAACAGTAGAGAGTTTGAAATTTTTAATTAAACTCAAGCCTGTTGACTTTGTTTACGAATTCTAGTGAAGACTACTGTACAATAGCAAACCAAACAATTTATTACTGCAGAGCTTGTTGTCATGTAATTTGTAGGACTGAGGAAAAGAGAGATTATTACATTCAAACAAATTTATTGTTGTGTAGCTTGGGGATTTTCTTTTGTTTCTTTTGGTTGTTGGGTTTTGGCTTTTGTTTCATGAAGTAAGGGTAAATAAGTACTGAAGCTACACTTGGCAGTTCCCCAAAGGAGGATCAGGAGACTTGTGCAGGCTTCAGACCAGCAGCTGTAGCCTGTATTGATCAAGGCAGGAGGCTTGGGTTTCCCCAAAGCCATGGTCATCTATTGCTATAGATGTACAATAGAAGTACATAAATCGTTGGTATCATCTCTATAGTAGAAATCGTTGGTACCATCTTTATAGTAGCCTTGTGTACTGGGGGGAGAGGGTGAATCCGCGCTCAATATCATATAAAATCTTATGAGAACATGTACCTTTATTGGTCTGAGGTTCTCAAAACCCATGCAAGAGGGTCAGCTACACAACTTCTCACAGGAAACAGTAATAAGTGTAAGAAAAGTGCAGAATCCTTATTGCTGACTTCATTTTCTCTAATGAGTTAGCTACAACCACCTCATTAAGGAGACTGTTCTTGATCAAACTTTTCTGACAGTTTTTCTTAACGACCAAATTGAATTTAACCTCTCTCAACTTGAGAATAATTATTTTTCACCTTAGTGACAGGATTTGATTTAAACTATTCTTTTTATTCACTGCGTTATTACAGTAAGTATTAAATGTTTAAAAAAAAAAAAAAAAAGCCGTTCCAAGACCTTACTACATGAAAATAGGAATCTTAATTTCACTAAAATTAAATGACTCAAAAACCCTCAGGGTGTGGTTGTATGAACAACCTCTCACCTCATCTCAATGCCATTTACACGTTTCCTGCAGTGTCCATTCCTCCCCCATATGCTTTCAGTTCAGGAGCCCCTTCATTGTGGAGGGGTGTCCTGGCTGGGGCTTAACTCCAACAGCCCCAAAACCATTGTTTCGGCACGACAGAAGGGGCAGCATGAGGTAGGAGTGAAGAGGAGTGGGAGCAGGATGAAGAACCTCTTACCCTCGCATCGGCACGGCTGTCTGTGGCCATCATGCTGCGCATGCAGAATGCTCTTCTGTTACAGTGCCTGATGTTTTCCCCAATCTGCCATGGCCCTGCTGCAGGATGCGCCGAGTGGCGTGCAGTGGTCTGACCAGGTTTTTAGGCTGCAAGCCTAACTAGTAACTGGTTTGTAGTAAATGATGGATAACTCGTTGGAGAATAATTTTACCATTCTCATAGATCGTCAGGCAAGGCTGAGCGAAGTTGGATGCCCCTATGGAGAAGTTAGGCTGACACTAGCTATAAGGTGTTTTAGAACTGGAGCATATTTGTTTCACCAGACTGAATATTTTCATCTTTGTTTATATTGGTATCTTTCTTCTTTGAAGGGGAGAAACAAAAAAGAAAAAAAACCTGAAGTTAGCCTGAGAGCTTTTTATTTGAAAAGTAATGGCCATCCGTGCCAAACAGAAGCTCTGGGCTGAGTGCTGCTCTTGAAATCTAAAATTATGGACATTCAGAGCTGTCTTCAAAATATTTATTCTACAAAACCCTGCCTTTATTAGGACATGATGCAATACTAGAAAGAGGAATTCATGAGGCAGTGAATATAATCTTTTGTTTGAATTGTGGTTTATTGTTTCTTCCTCTCTTTGTTATAAAGCAGAGTAATGCTCATAGCGCTGGAGGATGCATGCACAATAAACAGCTTGGTGGTTCTCAAACACCTCAGCATTGCTTTGGTGTTTAATCACACAGAGAAAACGTTTATTGCCACGCACAGTACTCTGCTGTGAGTGTTATCCTTGTAATTATAAAATGTAGCACTGTACAATACAAACAGCACAGTATGCTGAATAAGCTTTGGTATCCGTGTCTCAGGAAGGAAGAATTCCATGGTGGGATCCTTTTCCCTTTGTTCTGCTTATCTTGGCTTGACATAATATGGATCTAACCTATTTTCTCTGGCTCCAGTGAGCCTTGGGCTGGCATCCTCTTTTTAAATGTGGGGTCTTCCTGCAGAAGCTAAGCTCAACTCCCTCTTTGGGGTCAAGGGCTGAAAGAATAATTTTGCAAGGGCCAGATATTGCTGCCTTATTCAGTGAAGAAAAGGGAATGTTTGCCAAGCAAGTGACAATAAAAGCCTGACCAAATCAGGCTTTGTCACTACTATAGCTAGCGATAATCCATGCTCAAAACCGTACTTTTCTTTGACTTGCTGAGTACTCCTGTCTTGTTTAACTGTTGCCTTTTATGGTGGGGAAAAAGAAAAAAACACAAACAAATTAAAGAACAAGCTTGACTTAAAAGGATGTTGCAGTAAGTATTTTATAGATTCTCAGTATCAGGGGAAAATACCGTGTCATATCTTTCCCCCTTCACCTGGATTCAAAGCAGCGGCCTAGCAGTGAAATGGCAGGCAGCCACAGAGCCCAGCATCACCCCTGGCTTCCCGGGAGCCAGAGCCTGACCCATCGCTTGCCCCTCTGCAGTAGTTCAGCTGCTTTTTCACAGACTGAGCACTGAGGAGCACACTGTGGGAAGGTAATTCAGCACTTCCCTCATTCTTCCCTCCTCCAGGGCCTGCTCCAGGGTTGAAGGTACATCTGTCTGTGCTGGATGTACATCTTGTACCTACCTGGCCCAACAGACTGCAGTATAACCCCCCGCTGTCCAATCTTTTCACAGTCAAATCTGGAACACAGGTGATGTCTTCTGTGCAATTACAGGGATCTGACCAAACAAGACACAACCATAGCCCAGAGAGGCTTCTTTAGGTGTCTCTATTTTAAAGCAGAAGAGAACAACTACTGTCATTCTGTCCCTATACAGATCCCAGAGCAGTATACCAAAACTCTGCATCACATATTCCTACCTGCTGTGCTTTGAGTGCAGAGAAGCGGTATGCCATGTATTTTCTTTAACCTGCATGGTAGTTTTATCCTGCTGGGCAGCTAAACTCTGCCACAACCACTCTCTTACTCCCCCTCCTCAAAAGAAGAGGAGTAGTATGATGGAAGGAAGAAGACTCACTGGTTGAGATAAGGGTAATTTAATTAAAGGGAGGAAAAAAAAAGAGGGGAAAAACAAACAAGTAAAGGCTGTGGAGAAGCAAAGAAAAAAAAATTATTCTCTTCTTCCCATCAATGTGTGTCATTCAGCCACCTCGGGGGAAGCAGGGCCTCAATACACATAGCAGTTGTTTGGGAGGACAGCTGTCTTCCTAACAAGAGCCCTCCCTCTCCTTCCCATTTCTCACCTTTTATTGCTGAGTGTGACACCGTATGGCATGGAATATCCAGGCACCACAATAAGCTGGGGACTGCCCTGCTGGAGAGCAGTGAAGGGGAGAGGGATCTGGGGTCCTGGTGGACAGCAGGATGACCGTGAGCCAGCACTGTGCCCTTGTGGCCAAGAAGGCTGATGGCATCCTGGGGTGTATCACAAGGAGGGTGGTTAGTAGGTCGAGGGAGGTTCTCCTCCCCCTCTACTGTGCCCTGGTGAGACCGCATCCTGAATATTGCGTCCAGTTCTGGGCCCCTCAGTTCAAGGACAGGGAACTGCTTGAGAGAGTCCAGCGCAGAGCCACAAGGATGATGAAGGGAGTGGAGCATCTCCCTTACGAGGAAAGGCTGAGGGAGCTGGGTCTCTTTAGCTTGGAGAAGAGGAGACTGAGGGGCGACCTTATAAATGTTTATAAATGTGTAAATGGTGGGTGTCAGGAGGACAGGGCCAGGCTCTTCTGAGTAACATCCAATGATAGGACAAGGGGCAGTGGGTACAAGCTGGAACGCAGGAGGTTCCGCTTAAATGTGAGATGAAACTTCTTCATGGTGAGGGTGACAGAGCACTGGAACAGGCTGCCCGGGGGGCTGTGGAGTGTCCTTCTCTGGAGACATTCAAAACCCACCTGGAAGCATTCCTGTGTGACCTGATCTAGGTGTTCCTGCTCCGGCAGGGGGACAATCTGATGAATTTGATACTAGATGATCTGGCACGGTCCCTTCCAATCCCTAACTTCTGTGATCCCTTTGGTTAGTTTAGGTCAGTTGCCCTGGTGATGTCCCCTCCCCATCACCTGCCCACCCCCAGCCTACTGACTTTGGGAGATTTGGAGGGAGTCTTGGTGCTGTGCCAGCACTGCTCAGCAATAGGCAAAGCACTGGTGTGATACCACTGCTGTTCTGGCAACGGGTGCAGAGCACAGCACCGCATGGGCTGCTGTGGGGAAAGCTAACTCCATCCCAGCCAGACCCAGGACATCCTGTTCTGTGCCTTCTTGGGCTGCGAGACTCACAGCAAGTGGTAGGAAGTTGCACCTGATGCAAAGTCACAGAATCGTCTAGGTTGGAAGAGACCTCCAAGATCAGAGTCCAACCTCTGACCTAACACTAACAAGTCCCCCACTGAACCATATCACTAAGCTCTACATCTAAACCTCTCTTAAAGACCTCCAGGGATGGTGACTCAACCACTTCCCTGGGCAGCCCATTGCAATGCCTAACAACCCTTTCGGTAAAGAAGGTCTTCCTAATATCCAACCTAAACCTCCCCTGGCGCAACTTGAGCCCATTCCCCCTTGTCCTGTCACCAGGCACATGGGAGAATAGACCAACCCCCACCTCGCTACAGCCTCCTTTAAGGTACCTGTAGAGAGCGATGAGGTCGCCCCTGAGCCTCCTCTTCTCCAGGCTGAACAACCCCAGCTCCCTCAGCCGCTCCTCGTAAGACTTGTTCTCCAGACCCCTCACCAGCTTCGTTGCCCTTCTCTGGACTCTCTTGAGCACCTCCATGTCCTTCTTGTAGCGAGGGGCCCAAAACCAAACACAGTACTCGAGGTGCAGCCTCACCAGAGCCGAGTACAGGGGGACAATCACTTCCCTAGCCCTGCTGGCCACACTGCTTCTTATGCAAGCTGGGATGCTGTTGGCCTTCCTTTTGTTGTTCAGTTCCTTGAGAGCCAGGCCTTTGTGGCTCCCCTGGCAGAGGACAAGCCCTGGCCATATGCCAAGGTTTGTACACCAGACAGCTCTGCTGTGAGCTCCTGGGGTCCTTGGGCAGGGCAGATGCTGTGGCAGTGCGGTGACAACCTGGGAGATGCTGGAGTTGTATTGGGCAGCTGCTGCTGCCCCCAACTGAAGAGAGCTGGAGCTGACAGCTTTCCAAACGGCCCAAGCAGCCTTCAGCTGACATTTCCTGTGGACCTTTCATAGGTTCCTTCTTCTGTCCCCCTTCTCTCCTCTGCAAAGAGGGTTATGGAGCAAACAGGATTTTTCAGTGGCCATGTTTCCTTTAGTGGAAGATCCTCCTGTTTTTTTCTGAAGTCCTGAGCATGACTCGGTGCTGTTTCTCCTTGTGCTCATCCTACACCCCTTTGGCCTAGGGCACTCTCCTGGAAATGAGTAGCTCTCTCCTCCGCTTTGTCTCTCCAGCTCTATTTCATGTAGCCAGTGGAGTAATAGGACCTCAGAATTTTTTCAAAGTGTTTCAATATCCTTGGAGTCCTCCCTCCTTTCAGTTGTCCTAACAGAGGGGAGATTTTTATATCACATTGTGGATTCTGAAGCAGAAATGAGCTGTTGGTACAGGGTGAGAAACAATTAATCTATCGGAGTGGAACAGAACTTCATTGTGCATCCAAAACCATTTTGGATGGTAAATAGGAAAATAGAAATGTTTCAAATTACTAGTGTCCTTTAGTGACTGGGAGTCTGCTGCACTGCTGTCATTTCACGATAGCCCTTCTGGAAGGCACCCAGCATGTGTTACTCAGTAATGTAACGTTGTCTGATGCACCTCTGTTTTATGTATAGGTAGTAGAACAGCTACAGACAGCTTTTTATATTTAGCAGCAGGTTTATAAGGATGAAGAAAAATGCCTTCATATCTGTATTGTTCCCATGGCACTTGAGCACTTAAATGTCTTTTTCTGTTTGACATCCTTTGTATTTTAATAATGCACAGAGGCATCAACAGAGGTTGGAACTCTATTATGTGAGGCACTAAATGAGCATGGAGAAAGGCAGCACCTGCCCCAAGTAGCTGAATGAAACAGACAAAACAGGCACTGGAAGTCCTATTATCTCCAATTATAGGTAGGGCCATGGGATAAATCAAGATTCCTGTGGTTGTACAGAATGTCTATAATAGTTCCAGTTGTTGAACCCCTATCTGTGGAGTCACTGACTAGCATTTTTTAAGCAGAGCAACTGCTGCTTTCTTGGAAACAATTTAACTCCATTAATAATCAAGATGTAGAATGAAGTAATGCAGGTATTGAGACAAAAGTTAATATGGTCAGATATTACTTCATGGGGATATTGACATTTTATTTCTATAGGAACAGGCCATTAAAAGGCAAAATAAGACTTTTATTTTTAAACAAGTAGGAAAGTGCAACATAAAACTAAGACAGAAAAAGGATCAATTGTCCTTTCACTGGTTTTATACCTCTGGTGTTCCCTGTCTTGACTGGAGTTATTTCAGTTTTAAACTAAACTAAGGGAAAGAAGTGTCTTGCCTGAACAGTCCGTCATAGAGGCCTGTTCATTTAGGGGTCAGGTCTCAATGCAGAGTTTGCTGCTGGATTGCTGGGAGCCCAGCAACAAGACTCCCAGATTTAAAAGAAATTCTCCAGCTCATAAATAAATGTATTGACATTTAGTTACAATAGACAAAAGAGGAGAAAATACAGTCAGCCTCTCTCTTTCAGCTTGAAACGCTAAATTTGATAAACCCACTGTTTCTTCAGGGAAGGGAGAACGACTTGAGATGATCAGATCCTCTGCCCACTATTTTTAAGTCTGAGTTGTGGTTCTGTAATTTTATTCTCTGCAGTGGGTGAGTAACTGAATGTGGCAGATTTGTGGAGAAAAAAAATCCTCACCTTCAGTGATACTTAAGGAGAGCATTGGTACCATCTGTGCTTATCCCATTACAGCCATCTTATGGACAGCTGGGATGTCTCAGCATCCACTCTCCTCATTAATCCCCCATTCTACTACGATAAACTTCTGCAGAGATGGCAACACATTGCAGATGGAATTAATCCACCATGGCAGGAGCTAATTAAGAGAACAAATCTGAAGCTGTGCCTTATGGCTCCAATTCCCTTTTTATACCTGCAGGGCAAGGACTGTTAAAAATGAAAAGAAGTTAAGCATAAGCCAATGCTGGCATTAACTGTGTCTGCAATCTGAAATACTACTGCTCGTGCTCATTTCAGCAAAGCCTTGAATCAGACTTCAAAAAAAATTTTTTTTAAATAATTGAAAAACCTATAAAATATTAAGAGAACAGAGGGGAAAACAAACAAACAGATTTCATTAAGAATGTTAATAAATCAACCTGACCACTTTCCTAAGCAAGCAGATACAATTAATCTCAGCATCAAAGCAGAGCTCTGTGTGATGGCACGTATTTCTAGGAAACAGTACTCAGATAACAAAGATCTTTTCAGGAGCAAGCAAAAGGATAAATTATGTGAGATTGTATCATTTCTAACAAGTAATAGTCTTCTGCAAGGTGTTGATGTGTCAGGGTAAAAACAACCATCTTTGCTTCTGTTTTCCAATGGAGAGCTCTCTATTCACATGTGTTGGAACGCGTGGTCTTGAACCACATTTTAAAAAAAAACAACTGAAGTCTTTCATTATCCATCAGCTCAACTCTCTGATGAGGTCCCTGTCTAAAGCTGAAACTGAGGGGTGGTGAAAGCAAAAACCTGTGCGTATGAGTTTGCAAGATGGAAAGCCAGCATGTAAATAACCAGTAGCAGAGGAAATGGATGAAATGTGCACAAGATCATACGGGAAGCGTTAGAACTACTGCTGGTGTGTGTGGTATTTATGCACAAAAACTTGAAGTATGTTTTCTGGATCAGAGCTTTACAAAATGTGTTATTTCAAACTTAAATGGCTCTATCTGTTGTGCACTGAAGCATGTGCCTGATTTTCAGTGTATGTTTAAGACTCTTCTCTGCTTGTCAAAACACTTTGGGATAAAAATACAAAAGGTATAAGCCTTGTGATTAGTATTAGATGATCTGTCTTAATTACCCTTGTTATCACAGAGGAATCCCCAACCCTGACTTAAAGCTTTAGGCTCTGTAGGTGGTGGAGTCCCTGACACCACTGAAGTGAAGAAAGAGTTCACAGAATCACAGCATGGGCAGGGTTGGAAGGGACCTCTGAAGATCATCTAGTCCAACCCCCCCACAGAGCAGGATCACCCAGAGCACCTTGCACAGGATGGCACCCAGGCGAGTTTTGAATATCTCCAGAGAAGGAGACTCCACAGCCTCTCTGGGCAACCTGTCCAGTGCTCTGTCACCCTCCCAGTAAAGAAGTGCCCCCTCATATTCAGCCAAACTCCCCCGTGCCCCAGTTTGCACCCGCCACCTCCTGCCCTGCCGCCGGGCACAACCAAAAAGAAACCAGCTCCATCCTCCCGACACCCTCCCCTCAGATATTTATATACATTAGTGAAGTCTCCTGTCAGTCTTCTCTTTTTCAGGCTAGGTTGATAAAGCCTGTTGTAGAAAATACTGAGTAATTGACATTTTGCTCTGAGAACTGCAGCATCTCCTCCTGCAGGAAAAAGTTACAGACTTGCATCTTTTCCTGGAATTAATTCCTTATGCCTTTACTTGTGAAACTAGAGCAGGGGAAAAGCAGGTTAGTTTTCTTTCATACGAGACCAGCGATAGCACTGGAACTTTGGCCCCATTGCAGTTCAGTGGTCTGAACACACCCAGTGAAATAAAAGTAGCTCTGGATCTACAGGGTACTCTTAGTTGCTTTGCAGCAGCCTCCTGTCTGCACTGCTGATATTTCAGAGATAGAGATGTTGTTAGTGCAGGAGTTGGCTGCAGCTCAGAAGCATTTTTTAAAGACAGGTTTTGGCTTGAGCATATGCCAATACACGAGGCTTGGTCACCTATGGCGTTTTATAGATCTGGGCAGTGGTTCCCACTGGGGAGGACTGTGAGAATGAACAGGGTTCTGGAACTAGGAAACAGTACCAATACTTCATTGCAGAAGTTAGATTTGTAGTTAGAAAGGGAAACCAAAAGCGGACAGCCTGCAGGGAAGTTGGCAAGTTGCTGTACTGGGGAGAAGGGCAACTGTAGCATCATTGAGCAAAGCACTACGCAAACTGACCCCCACTAGAGTCATCTAGATAGCTTTGGACAGAGATGCTCTTCCCTAATTAGGCTTTGTGGGTTCTGGGGTGCTGAAATCAGTAGGACCTATGTCTCCTCTCCAAGTTTGGGGCTGCTCTTAAGCATGCATTAATGAGTTTGGTAGCAAGTCCTTTGCTGAGCTAGAGCCTGGCAGACCTAATGTTGCATATGCAGAGCATCTCATTGAAAGAATGTCTGACCCAGAAACATAGCAGTTTGGGAGCAGAATGCAATGTTCAGTCTTGGTAGGGTATTTGTCACCTGCTATGTGTCAGTTACTTGCAATAAATTAGAATGATATATTCCTAAATCTAATTGATAGCTGGTTCTGGTTCTGGACAATTAAGATTGATTTTATGTATGGATCCCTGGAGTCTAATATTTTACACAGAAACAGATTATATAGGCCTCATTATTTTCTAAACTATGCAAATGTCTCAAATTTTGCTGCTAATTTATTAATGTCCAGTTCCTTGTATATGAAGAGACAGAGTCTGGATAAATTTTTAAAAATGTGCTTCTGAGCATTGATGCTACAAAAACATCAGAGTTGCTTCAAAACCTTGAGACAGACAGGGCTCCTAGAGTTTTGGATTGTCTCAAAGCGAGCAATTAAGCTTGAACTGCTAGATTGAATTTTTAGAAGAATTGCTGAGGGGAAAAGGGGGAAAAATAAATAACAAAGACTTTTTGGCCTGTGCTCTTTTGTTGTAGCTCAAGGAGGACTGAGAGGTTTATTGATTCGGGTTTTCAGTTTCAAATTGCAAAAGAAGATTGAAGACTTAATTTTCCTTGTGGCAGGCGAGCATCAAACTCCTGCTTCTGTATCAGTGCATTCAGGCAGGCTGCTGTGCCAGGCACAGCTTCATCCACCTCCTTCGGACTGAAAAGAAGAAATTGCAGAACAATATATCAAAAGATCAGCCCTGAAAAAGCACCAGGCATTTGAATACGTACTGACACTTTACAGAGAGGAAAGAATGTGTTCACCATGATGGTCTGCATTTTTGAGAAATTTTGTGGTGCCAGGAGTTGGACTCGATGATCCTTATGGGTCCCTTCCAACTCGGGATATTCTATGATACAGAATTAGTTTTTTTTTCTAGACTGGCAAAGTTCCTTCTTCTCCTCAGACACACCACATTTTTGCTGGTTTTCTATTTTGAAACTGTAAGCTCCAGAGATGTATGCAGGTGAGCCAGAGGAGGTGAAGGAGGCTGTGTGAGCTCGTTCAATTTGAGATAAAGTTTTAATCCTTAGATTAGATGCAGTATGTTCCTACCTTACTTGCTAATGAGAGTTTGCTCCACAGCTCTGTATGATCATCAAGAAAAGTCTAAATCACTTAGACATAATTTAGGAAAGTTTTAAACAGTTTGCTGTTGTAAACAGTTACTCAGTTTATATAAGCACCTTTGAATAAGAAATTCAAGTCAAGGGACATTTTTTTCCTATTTTCCACTTTATTTGAAACAGACCCGTCTGTCACAGGCAGTTACCGACTCCCTTTTCACTGATGGACAGTAAGGGGGAACAGCACTCTGAAGTGAAATTATGTAAAAATCCAAAATTGGCAAGCATCCGTCTTAGAGAAGTCATGGCATACTAGATCCTCCTAAACCATCTTCTGGTTGACAGCATAAGTGCAAGACCAGTGCACGTGGAATCAGACGCATGCCAGTGTTTCCCACTGAGAAGTAGAGCAGAGTGGCAAATACATCCTCCTACTGCCAGATAAATTGACTGACTCATGTGCAGGAGGACCTGGACTCTGAATTCTGAGCGATCAGGTACTGTGTTGAAGAGAGAGCAGTCTTGGAAGATGTCTTTAGGCAGAAGATTCATGTATTTGTAGATGAAAAACAGTATTTCTATGGCATTTGGCAATTCATGCAAAGGCTTTCAACTTTTTTTTTCCTCTAAAGCTTTTTTCCCCACTAGTTCAGATGGCAGGTTACTCTTCTGTGTTTCCCAAGCAGGTGTGTCTTGAGCTTCAAACACTTATCAAAACTGTTTCAGCTAAATGACCCTAGCCTTCTGCAGATAGTCATGGCAAGTTTCAGGAGCTGCTTTGTTCTAATCAATTTTGTTTTTCAGAGCCTGATGTTTATAAGTCCCTTGATATGTAAATGTGTTATTTCATTTGTTGACCTTAGCAGTTAGGAGATTTTGAGATTTTGTTTTGTAAATGAAAATGCATTTTTGTATCTGAGTAGAGCAAGTATGGACTATTTGTGATGGCATGGATAAATAACAGACCTGATTCAGAACAATACTCAGCAAAGTCATAGGAGCTGGGAGCAGGGGGAAAGGATGGAGAGGTGTCCCATGTGCCCTTTCACCATCAGGTGAAAGAGGAAAATTGGAAAGGGCTGCATTTATCTTCCTTTTTGCTCTCATATACTCTGCCTGCTCTGTTCCTCCATGTCCCCCATCAGAAGTGAACTTCTCGTGTAAAACACAAGGCTGTTTGAGCTTCCTTCAGGTGGAAGGAGATGACAGGAACTGGCACAGAGGCCCTGGCAGCCCCCGATGGCAGGTTGGTGGTGGCAGGGCTGGGCTGGTGGCTGCTTGCTCTCTGGAGCTCCTGCTCTCTGGGCTGCTTGCTGTCTGTGTTCTGGAGGCTTGGCATCCTGATGGCCTGAGGCAGAGCCACAGGCTCCTGGGGGCGTTGGGCACAGGCCTTTGTCCCAGACAACAAAGTGCCTGGCTGCTGCTCAGAGTAAACTTTAGAAACAGCATAGGCTTTGAACAGACAATTAGGAGTTAAGCTATCTATCAAAAACCTGTAAAAACACCCTGGGGAGTTGAATTCATACTAGAATCGGGGGTGGAGATGTTCTAGTTGATTCTTTCTTTTGATGTGTCAAGAATAAGGTTTAAGAAGTATTTAAATACTTTCTTAAAATAAAGTCTTTAGTTGTGTGGGTGGAAGTAACAAATCTTTCAGCTCATAAAACTGATGCTTCGTATAATTTCCTGATGTTCACTTACCTTGGCTGTTAATGGAAACTTGTATTCCAACATCAACTCTAATCATCCCACTGAAAGCAGCTGGAAAGATTTGTCCCTGGTGACAACCAAGGGCCATTCATGCACTACACACAGCAGATATACTCTCCCCTTCTGTTCATGCCCTTTAAAGCTATCGTGAGCAGTACAGTGCTAACTCTTCAGAAATGTTTAGCAGGGCTGGAGCAGTGTGCGCCTTGCCTCAGAGAGGTGACCCTGTCTCTAAGTTAAAACAAATTGCTGCGGAGGCCTTGCCTTCTCCTGCAGTATTTGCATCAGGATATATCTCAGATCATCCTGAAATGTGCCAGTAGAGTTCAGCACGAACAGAACACCTTATTTGCTGAGCTCACCGATGCTGAGGGCTGCCATGCATACAGATTTTCCCAGATTCCATCTTTCTATTCCAGAAGTATTTCCGGGAACAGTTTTGTGGATTTTATATATTTGCCCATGATTTATGGATGTCTGGTAGATCTAACAGGTCACACAGGATCTGACCCAAACCACTGGCGTGAATGCTGAGTTACAGACATGCTCAACAACTTTATGGTTTGGGAGAAGAGTGAATTTATGGAGCATGAGTTTACAGTGCTGCGAGTCCCTCTCGGAGATGTGGTACCTCTGGGTAGGTGGTCTTGCCTCTGCATGTGCTGTACAGCTGGTCCGTGTCGGCACCATGACTGCTTCGCTCCAAAACCTACTGCACATGCTTCACTTGGTTTTTGGCTAGCAATTCTAGTGCAAAAATTGGTATTCTGAGTGTACAGCTCATTTTATGCTGAACAGTTCGCTTGTGGAAGAGTCTCCTAGCACCAAGGGTTAGCCAGGGCATTGAGCTGGCTGCCCCCCTCGAGGAGGGCACGAGCAGAGCAGAGCTGGGTGTGCGCTGAGCAGCCAGGCAGCACAGAAAGCAGAGACACTGAAAGGCCAGCGAGTGAGCACAGCAGTGCGTGTCAGGAGAAAAGCTGATTTCTAATCAGCTTTGGGGAAGGCCAAAGGAATGTGTTAGTTAAAGAATTTGGTAAGCCCTAAATTCAGCTGTCGAGGGCAGGGTAGGGGATGTAGTAGCTAGCTGTTAGGGAGGAACTTGTCGGGATTGCTATTTCAGCTGTAACATTGGGTCAGAGGTTGTACGTATGTATATATATAGCAAGTGTGTGTGTGTGGGGGGGGAACAGGACACATACATGTACATGCTAAAATCCAAGGCAGGGTTTGTGCACAACAGGCCAGAATTCATGGTTGCTAATTGTGCTATAGTGGCCTAAGTCCAGAAACTCTCCCTGTAAACTTCTGCCAGGAGTGAAACATTGCTCTATTTTCTTTCTCAGAGGCAATAAATTAAAGAGAAGATCAGAGTTACTGAAGCCCTAATTTGCAAGAGAGGGCTTAACCACTTGTTTCCAAGATTTTAAATTTATTTTGCAAACTTTTATCCTGTACAGGTTGAATGTAAGTGTTTGGAAGTGTCATGGGCAGTCTCGCTCCCTACCAGAGCAGTACAGTACAGCAGATGTCTGGACAAGGAATTGTTCCATTATTAAACAGATCAGCAAGGAGACTAGAAAGAAGCACACTTACAGCCTTTATATCTCACAAGGCCATATACTTATTCTAAGATGAGGGAAAATTAATATGGCATCTTTATTGGATGGAAAAGGCTTTTCAATTTAACCTTGAGCCATTTCCCCTTCCAAAGAAATTGCATAAAAGCAACAATGAAAAAATTTAATCTCCTTACAGGAGATAATAGGAGAGAGATCATCTGGAGTTTATAAAGCATCTTAGTTAATGGATTCATTTTAGTAATGACAGGTTTATCCACCCACATTGGCAAATCTTAATTTTTATTTTTTTTTTTTAGTGCATGCATCCAGATTACTCATGTTAAAGCCCAGAAAGGAAGTGTCATACTAAGAATAATAAAAGCACTTTCCTGTCTCTTCTTTGGCAGTTAAGATGGAAAGTGCCAGCACTTCCCCTGACACTCGGGTCCCTAATTTGGGCACCATCTCTGACCATCTTTTCTCTAAATCGTAATGTCTAAGCTACAGGTGATGCACGCTCCAGTCTGAAGTGTATCTTCTTTCCACTACATCTCTCCTTCTCCTTGGGCTTTCACCAGCTGAACAGCATTGTCATCTCTGACTTTTACAGAGGCTCCTTCTTGCAGCCAGCTAAAGTGCTTCCTTCTGTACTTCCTCCTCTGTCATCTGCAGGCTGGTTCAGCCATGCAAGATTTCTCTGCATCTTCCTGGTGGTTCCTTTTGTTTGTTTTTGTTTGTTTTCTTTTTTTTACCCCCACCAGCATTAAGTCATTAAGTGCTTGCCTTTACTTTAAATCTCTTCATGTACATAGGTACATGAAGACTTACACTGTCAAGACCGTGGCTCCTTCTTCCATGCAGCCAGGGATGCAGCTGTGCTTGCTTGATCTTAAACCCATAGCCTTGCTCTCTAGCTAAGAGGCCCTCCACGTGCAGAAGGGCCCTCCTGCAGGCCATGCCATTCTCCTTTCTGCTATACTCTGCCTAAAGCCTCTTTTGCTAAAACGTGTATGAAATCTCCGTAGCACTGCTTGGGGTTGTTGTGCCCCAGGTGCAGGACCCGGCACTTGGCCTTGTTGAACTTCACACAGTTGACCTCAGCCCATCGGTCCAGCCTGTCCAGATCCTCCTGCAGAGCCTTCCTGCCCTCGAGCAGATCGACACACACACCTAACTTGGTGTCGTCTGCAAACTTACTGAGGGTGCACTCGACCCCCTCATCTAGATCATCGATAAAGATATTAAAGAGAACTTTTTTTTTAAAGAGAAATTTACTTTTCAGCTTGCTTGAATACCTTAGAATTCTCTATAAATAGGGCCTAACTTCACCTCAGCAGACAGCTTGTGAACCTTGTGAAATTCCTCCCCAGCCCGGGTGTAAGTATTTCTCAAGGCTCTTAGAGTCTCTCATTCTGCTGCTTGGTTTCCCTAGTCAAGAGGCATCCTGAGATGCTTGCTATATTAATTGAGAAGTTGCCAGCTGGGAAGCAAGTCTGTGCTCGTTTCTGACCATTTGGTTGGATCTAATGAGAACGGGAAAAAATTCTCTTTTGGAAAAACTCCTTGCAAAGGCTTGCTCAGGCTCCATGAGGGTGTCTCCTTTGCTCTGCAGCACCTGCACAGGTATTGGGAGGTTTCTGGAAAGATTCCTAATGCCTCCTTCAGGACTTTAGGAAACTTTAATACCTCACAACAGGATAAGCCCTGATGCTGCTCCAGCTCTGCCTGACTAGGTCTGAAGAAAATAGGAGAATGACTGAAAGAGCAGCTGTCACCAAATAAAATTTCTGATCACATTCCCAAACCTCATATAATGCAGATTTCTCAGGAGAAAACTCTCACTTTGAGAAAACTGCAACCAGTAATTCCAACAGAGTAAAATGAGAATTTTGAAGGTAAATCCTGTGCCAAGAATAGTGCTCCAAACTTAAAAGAACAGGAGGAGAGATCTCAGATGTGCTACCCTTATTTTTGCAATTCTTTTGCCTCAGTTTATTTTTTTTTTCCTTTGCATTGACTCAGTCGAGGACTTTTCCTTAATAGCTTTGTGTTGTTTTTGTTTGTTTGTTTTTCTCAAAACTACTTAGTAAATGCAGTGTAAGAAAAGTGGCAACAATCTTTGCGATACCAAAGGCTTGTTTAATTTACTGGTCAGTTTATTAATATTATCTTGATCCATTGTGGTAAAGTGGTATCTTTCAAACCTGAATAGCAGAAGGAGAAAATCTTAACTCTGTTTTCTTCCTCCTGGGTAGTGAAAATGTGCTTTGACAGAAGTCTCCTCTTTCTTGTGACAAATTAGGAAGGTTTTAGAGTATCGATTGGAGGGCTGTAAGTGGTTTTGTAACAGTTCCAGATCCCCGTGAATCTGCAATAGATAGCACAAGAATTGCTTCTATTTAATCCCAGATGGGTATATGGGAGCTTAAAAGAGTCTTCAGGGATCCCATGGTGCTCACTTATTCAAAGCAGGAGCTGTGTTTTCAGTAGTCTCCATCACATTAAGTGATTCCCACAGGTTTGACAACTGAATATCCCTTGTGTGCAAAGGTACGCAGCTTCAAACCCACGTACAAAAATGCTGCAAGCCCTAGGTGTGGAGGCTGATGTGACTTTATTCTCTGATGATAAATTAGTTCCCATTTTAAAAGCAGGAATTTCAGTTTCTTATGGAAGGAACAGCAGGTTCTCCCCTGTCCGTTGCATATCTGCTCAAATACTTGTGTGCCCAAGTGCCAAACCCTACAGTGGAGACACCTGTGAGCACCCTCATTTCATTTGTTCTCCCCTTCCCTGAAGGCAATGACAGATCTCAAAGAAGAGTCCTGGATCAGGAACACAAAGCATGGCAGGGCCGGGAAGACTCATTCCCGCATTCCCAATGTGGCTTGTGGCATTCTGTAACTACCTGCAAACACTGACCAAATGGGTTATTTTATATTTGTTTTTCAGGGTTAAGCTATTAAGATGAAGGGTGTAATAACACCCTTTTAAAGTACCAGGCTGTTGTACTTCATGTACTGTTATTAAATACCACTGGCCTGGAGACTGCTGCATGCATGCTCTGGATGACTGAACCCAAGGTTCAGTCACAGAAGCGTTCTCATTTTCTCTTCTTTTCTCATCCAATAAATGTACAATTACTCTGTATGAAATTAAATGCCACCAGTAAAGAAATGAGGAACTTGTCCACCATGGATATTCTGTGGCCTAATGATTAAGACTTCATTCTCGATGCTGAACAAGGGCATGAATTTGAATCCAGATTCTGTCACCAGGCAGTTCTGACTGCCAGGCTGCTAGGTAACAGGCAGGGCTCTGCTTCAGGAGCCCCTTGTATCCATTGCTTTGGTTAAAATCTCCAACGCAGGTGGGTGGGAACTGCTGTTGGATCAGCAGTATTTGCCTTTTAGTTTATTTGATGAGTTCTCTTGATTGGAAGCTTTTGGGAGGGATATATGTTTCTGCCACCAAACTGATCCTTTCTGTATGCAATTCTTTTTTGTTGTTGTTGTTGTTTTTTGTTTTGTTTTTTACTTTTCTAACAGTTTTAATTTATGTAGAGAAAGAAAAAAAGCCTAATATATGTAAAGTAAATAGATTTCATTTTTTCTCAATCATATTCATTAGTTGAAATTAGTCACTGAATAATTTACGTGGATGGTTCTTAGTTCACCAGTTGTCTGTGAGCAGTTCATTACCCATACTCAAATTACGGATGTTTTGATTAGGTACATGAAATGCATCACAGCTGTGATCTTTCTTTCAATGTGGTTCCTCAGATGTCAGCAGAGGCTCTCCCTGTTTATACCAGCAGGAGTTCTGACTTCAACCCAGTATATATCTCTCTTGAATTGAGAACTTCAGGAGCGCTTCCTGTAATCGATGCAATCTTTGTGTTAATGTCTGTCAGCCTTGGGCTGCGATTGGTTTTCCAGCCATTTTGGGTTTGTGAACCCACACTATTTTTCCACTTAAAATCCTAATCCTGCACAGCAAATACGAGCAAACAGTCTGTCTTTTCTAAGTAAGCTTTCACAGTTTCTTTATCAGTGTCCCATAGAGCCTTGGTAGATCACGGGCTGAAAATCAGAGAATTAAACCTTCAATTAGGTATCTTACAGCCAGGCTCTGAATGGTGAAGCCAAGCGCTCTAAATTTGCTTTGGTCAGGGCTGCCCATATCATTGTGTATACACATTTTGTAGAACGTGTTTTCAGTTCTTTAGTCTTTCCTTTCTGCAAACGAGCAAATGGAGATTTCCTTGCAGCCTTTGATTTCCACCATGCCCTTTGGTTCACTTTGAAAGAAATGTAGCTTCAAAGACAGCTTAGTTGCCATTCCGCTTAAACCCTCATGGGATGCAGTCTTAGTTCACCACTGCCATGGACAAACACAGCATTCTTACTGCGTTTATTAAGCTGAGAAAAAGGTGAAATCATTATTGTTAATCTACAAACAAGGCTTGAATACCTATCATCAAATGTAAAAAGGAGTAAATATGGTATAAATTATTCTAATAGGTTTGCACAAAAAAGAGCAATTAAACTAATGCAGTTTGACTTCTTTTCAATTAATAACATACCCAATCATTTCTACATTGTTTGGAAAGACTATGTGCGGATGATATTGTCTTATGGCCTATTTTTTTTCATGCAATTAGTTGCATACATTTGCTGACAGGCTAATTTATGGGCAATTGCTTTAAAAGCAGAACTATTTTGCATTTAATTACATTGGGTTGTAATCCATCTGTTGACAAATTTGTGTGTTTTGCTATTTATTTGCTAATGCGTTCCACTACTCCAACGTGATCAGTCATACAAGTTGAATATTTTTTTGATTATATAAATACCATAGGGTAATTAAGGGCCAGATGCATGCCTGGTGGGAATGACTAGTTGCGGTATTCCTACCCCCCCAAGTTGAACCTTTTATTACTGCTCTGTGGAGAGTGAACAAAACTATGATTAGAACTGTGATGCTGTGGCTGGTTGTCTGCTTCTCAGCAGCTGCAGTAGGGAAGGGTGATGAGAAGTTTATCAGACAGGGCCCTCCCATGCTCTGTGCCCAGGGCTTGTTTGCTTCTTGTGCAGGTCATCTCCAACACACTGTGAGCGGGAGCAAATCGCTGCTCCTGGAGCAGGAGGCACAGGGTGACCGGGGAAATGGGGCCAAGCAAGGGTGGTGGGTTCGCTGTGTTCAGCGCTCACTCCAGGGAGGAGGGAAGGCAATCCAGACGGCACAACCTCTCAGTGTAGGCTGCCTTTGGGCAGCAGGTGCCAGGTGTCGAAAGCAGGGGCAGTTTGTTTGGATTGGGCATCTCGCTCAGTTGTTTGGCAGGGGGTGACTGAGCTGCATGTGCAGTGTGTTGTTTCTCTCAACAGTTACTGCTTGGACACACTGAAGAGCAGTGTTTGTTGGATGTAAGAAATGTGTTTTTCTAGTACACTTGAAATAAAACAGAAGTATTGAGCCGAGGAGTTCTGAGACAGGCATGATACTTGGACTTTGTGTCATCCTTGGGGGAAGAAGCAGGAGGGCTCAGAAGATTATGGGCTGGGTAAGGGATAGGTGTGTAGTGGCCTGTGGGTATAGAAGTGTGCTTGCTCCTTTACTGGGGAGTTTCTTGAAGAGCAATTGAGTTTAGGCTGGTCTCACAAAGAGGACAACAGCATTGGAGAAATCTTATGTGCCAGAGACGAAGTCCTGGAAAAGTTAGTTGCATCTGGGCACTGCATAGCACCTGAGAACACACTGTGGCACAAGGCCTTTCTTGTTAAAACAGCTGCCCCAATGTGCAGTGTTGTATTCCCTCTGTAGACCAAGCACTGTCATTCGTTCCTGTTTGATTATTCCATTACTCCCTAAGTAATCGTTTCTGTTTGCACGGTGATTTGAGGTGAGCTGTACTATCCAGGAAAGTGAAGGGCAGCATAATCTGGCTCCTGATATAGCTTCTAAGAGAACTTGGTATGTCCCATCAAAACAACTGTAGAGGGTACCATGTGGAAGTGACAGTACAAGTGGCAGTTTCTTGCATATCAAAAGCAGAGATTGAATAATGTGCATTGAAACCTGTTACGGTGACAGGGGCTGTATAGATGTGCATTAACATACATATGCTCTGGCTGGTTCATTTGCACTATTATGTTAGAAGCACAGGCTATTGATTCTTTTACCAAAATAAAGGCCATTACAAGGCTTGTTATGGTACGTATTTGTATACTGGTTTCATCTGTACTTGGGTTCAGATACACATCTGCTTTCTCAGCCACCAAGTGGGATTGAATTGAATCTGCAATTACCTCATTTTCAGACAAATAGTTTCTGATTTTGGATTAAAGACAAAGGTCAAATTAAAATTCTCTTTGTATGCTTTGTAGGTTGGATTTTTGTTTTCATTTCTTTTTGGTTTTAAATAACTGATTTCCTATTTCTCCTGAGTATTAACAGCTGGCAACTGTACAGGTTCTGAGAGTTCAGACATCTATAAAAATATCAGTTCCTTTTGAAGTGCTTTAAAGCATAAATTATAGTTAGATAATATCCTCAGATGAAAATACCAGTCTATGAAAAAGGATTTTCTTTCCCCACCTCCTTCTGCTTTAAATCTAGAAATTAAAGACAATAGGGACTGCAATTATCAAAGATGCCAAAGAATATTCGCTCTTGGAGGTTTCACCTAGAAGTTCCAGTTTCTGCTCAGTGTACATTGGAAAGCTCGGTTTGTTGTCAGCACTCTTTTGTAGAGCTGTCTAACAGTCTCCATAAAGCAAAGTGACAAGAGACTTTAAAGGAATGGGTGGACAGTTTGTGAAAGTCAGACAAATAAATTGCAAGCTTTTGATTCTCCAAAGCACCAATGCCTAGAATTGTAACTGAATGAATAATTTGCAGTGATTAAATTGAAGAGATTTTCCTGGATTTCAGTTCCCCTTGAAAGTCTATACATTTAAGTAGAAGTATGGTTTATTTAAATATAGTGAGTATGATTGTTTGGTCTTGAGACCACTAGCAGACAACTGTCATTTGAAGTATTTAGTGTGTGTACAAATTCCATAAATTCTGTGGTATTTTTGTCTTGCATGATAAGGAGTTACATGGAGAAGGTTTATTGCTTACATTACAAGTCATAACTTTGCTGATATTATTTGCCATTCTTTCCATGTTGGCTAACCATATAAGATGGTCAGGAAGATGGGATGGTATCATACAGTTCATAAAAGTACCAGGCTGAAATGTGAATTTTGGAATTGAATGTACTTGTTATTGCTGTTCTGATGGTAGTGGTTTCTAGTTACTGACAGGGTGAATGACTATGCGGGTGTTCCAGGCAGCTGCCGTCCTAGACAGTCTCCCTACCACTACCTCAAATCATACTTTTCCTACCATTATCATCTTAACTTCTCTTTAGGAGCAATTTGCTCATTTAAATTAATAAATGCTTTGGATATTTTGTCCTTGAAAGCTGAGATGATTAGGGAGGAGAGGAAGACAAAGACTGTAAGAAAACAGCAACCCTAACCTCTGCTTCTGAGTGGGGAAAAAAAAAAAAGTAATATATGAGCATAAGCCATGTGAAGAAACGGCGACCTGCTTGTTTCCCTGTGTTCTCCACATTTATTTGGGATCAGGAGTTGAACTTAAATGTTGTGAAGGGCAGGGGAAGGGAAAAGCAATGCAGAGGGACCGGCTGTGAGATTCAGCACATCAGTCTATATCTGCATTCCTGCTATTCCAGCTGACGGTGTAGTACGTTTTAAGGATTTAACAGATAGCAGAAAATATTGTGGTTTTATGTTTCATATTCAGTTTTAGAGCTAAAGATAAGCATTTTCTCTGGAGATCCGTGCTGGTTTCCCAGCTGAAGAGATCTAGAGAGAGTTTATAAAAGTGGAAGAAGGGGGATTCTGAAGCCTGATGAGGCTCATCTGAAACTTAATCACTGTTGGCCCTGATTTTACATTCAAAATCTGAATAGCTGCAAATATGAGTGTGGGAAACAGCAGTGATTCTATCCCGTGTCTTTCATCGTGATATCCTAGTGCCCCCCAGAGTCTGACTAATAAAATCACTGAGACCAAGATCCAACAACTGGGCTGTCTTCCCTGAGATAGATGGAAATTCTTCATGACGTAGAGCTTTGTCCTTGATGTCTCTTGCTAAATTTAATTCTAAATTGGGCCTTGGCCTTCCTCATTGCATCCCTGCATTCTCTGTCAATGTTCTATGGTCCACCCAAGTGGCCTGTCTGTTCTTCCACATCATGTATGCTTTCTTCTTCTGTTAAAGTTTTCCCAAGAGTTCCTTGCCCATCCACGCAGGTCTCCTGTTCAACTTCTTTCTCGATGGGATACACCAATCCTGAGTTTGGAGGAAGTTGTGCCTGAATATTAGCCAACTCTCCTGGGCTCCGTTTCCCTCTAGGGCCCTGGCCCAGGGGATTCCTCCAATGAAGTCCTTGAAGAGGTCAAATTAGCACTCTTGAAATCCACTGTTGTGGTCCTACTTTTTGCCCTGCTTCTTCCATGCAGGATCTTGAACTCCAGCATCTCATGGTCACTACAGCCAAGACTGCCCTCAACCTTCATGTTTTCAACTAGACCATCTCTGTACCAGGTCCAGCAGCACCCCTCTCCTTGTTGGCTCACCTACCACCTGCTTCAAGAAGTTATCTGCAATGTTCTGCAGTAACCTCCTGGACCGTTTGTACTGAGCTGTGTTGTCTACCCAGCAAATCTCGGGGTGGTTAAAGTCCCCCATAAGAACCAGGGCCTGCAAATGTGAGGCAACTTGCATCTGCCTGTAGAAGGCCTCATCCACTTCCTCTTCCTGATCCAGGGGCCTGTAGTAAACACCCACCACAATGTCACCCCTGTTTGCCTGCCCTTTAATCCTCACCCACAGACTCTCAACTTGCACTTCATCTCCCCCTATGCAGAGCTGCATAGATTCCACTTGCTCACTCACATAAAGAGCAACTCCACCACCTCACCTTCCTGGCCTGTCCTTCCTGAAAAGCACAAAGCCATCCATGGCCACATTCCAGCCATGGGAGTTGTCCCACCATATCTCAGTAATTGCGATGAGATCATAACCTTGCAACTGCACGCACACCTCCAGTTTCCCTAGTTTATTCCCCATGCTGAGTGCGTTTACATAGAGGCATTTGAGTTGGGCTCCCAACACGTCTGCCTTTCTGGATAGGGCGACTCCAACTTGTCCACGTGGGCCTGCGGTAGCTCTCCTGTTAAGCTCTGTTCCCTCTCTAGGCTCTGGGCATCCTTTGTCAGCTGTGGTGTTCAGCAGGTGTGAGGGGGATGGCATGTCATCCTGTACCTTATCGCCAGCATCCCTGGTGATATCCCCCTTCCCAATCGAATCTAGTTTAAAGCCTGATCAATGAGCCCTGCCAGCTCATGACCAACGACCCTCTTCCCCCTTTGGGAAAGATGAATCGTGTCCAATGCCAGCAAGCTTGGTGCCACGTAAGGCTTCCTGTCACCAGAGAACCTGAAATTTTGGCAGTGACACCAGCCATGGAGCCGTGGGTTAATGTACAGTATCCTTCTCTTCCTGGCAGTACTGAGGAGAATGGAGGAGAAGATGACTTGCACACCTGAGTTCCTAATCATCCGTCCCAATTCCTTCAAGTCCCTTTTGATTGCTCTCAGGCTACGTGTTGCCACTTCTTCTCCTGCCATGTTTCTGTTTGGTAAGTGGCCCCTTGCTGCCCACTTGCTCTGTGTTTGCCTCTGAGTGCTCCTGGCATTGGTGAGCAGCACCATGGGCTGGGACTGTGCCTCCAGGCTTGCTGCACAAGCCAAGGGGCTGCACAGCAAAGGGATTGCTGCTTAGCTTCCCTGAATCCCAAGGCTGTATTCCCACGCACCTGCTTCCCCTCAGTTACTGCGGCTTTAGCTGCCCAGCAGCTGTTTAACAAGGAAGGTTGCCTGCTGCTCAGAACATATTTTATGAACATGAGGACACTTCCCCTGCTACATCCAGCTAACTTTCTCATTACGCTTTATAGCAAACATTATTGTGTAGAAAAAAAAGCAGACTTTATCTGTTCCCAAGATAGAACATAAAACAAACATCCAAGGCTCTGTAATGCCAAGACATTTATAGAATGCTTTTCAGAAACTGTACTTGACTTCAGTCATCTCAAATCTTTTTTGTAATTACAAAGCCATTTTATGTTACTTTGAAACAGATTCTAAAGCTATTCTGCAGCCATGCTGAAAATGTGTGAAAGTTACACAAACACTGATTTCAGTCCTATCTTTTTTTTTTTTACTGCATTGATAATCTTTAGGTAGGAAAAGGGGTCTTTCCAGAACCCAAGTTACTCTTGAACATCTCATCATGACTGCTATAAAAGGCATTAAAAATCCACCAAATGTGAAGTTTTAATACCAGATGGAGCCATTATCATTTAGTTTTGACTTTCCGTGTGGCACAGGCCATACTGTTTCACAGAGGACTCCTTTGTCAAGGTGAGCAGCAGAGGTTTACTAGACCATGAAGTTTTTTTACTGGCTCTGAGCTTTAGGCAACTGTCTGCAGGGCATGACGGGCTGCTTCGCTTGCTGAATAGGAGAAAGGTCTTTTCTCCTTTGTCAGATTGAGATAATGGTGAAGGAAAGATTGAAATCCACCGAACAGACCACACACTTTAAGAATATCTTTGGGGCTTGGATCAGCATGCTTGTCTATTGCTATTATCTTACTTTCTCCATGCTGACATGTGAGGAACATGATCAGATTTTTATAAAAGTATTCACTGCCCAACTTTAATGTAGCACTAATAATAAGTAGGTTTTGTTCGATTGCAAAATAAAATTGGCAAAGCGCCGATCCTTTACATACCAGATACCGTCTATTGCAGGCAAGTCAAAGCTCTGCTTAGAGGCAGCCATGTTAAAGCACAAATCCATCGCAGTGTGTAGGGACAGCAATGAATGATGTGCAGGCATTTAAAGAGAGACATAATCAGAGTCTGTATGCTGCCAGAGAGGAAAAGCACATAACAGAGGGGAAAGCAGAGATCTGCTTCTGCATGTGCTGTATTCACAGTGCAAGGCACGACATGAAGCTAGCATTTAACAAATTGTCAAATGTTACTACGTAGAGTAGTTGGAAATAAAACTGACTTCTCATAAACAGTGATATGATACAGTAATCATTCAAAAGCAGAGGAATGGACTGTAAGCCACTGTAATCTGGTTCTAATTTGAAGTTGGTGGAATTTACGTCCCCTGAGCATCTTTTCTGGCCCACAAGGAAATGAGCAGGCTTCGTGCTCTCTGCGTTTACGGGAATAGCAGCTGCGTAGCTGTTTCCTCACCCCAGTCTCATCAACACTGGCTTTCATGTTATTAGTTCTCAAGATTGCTCTCACAATGATTCAGCCTTTAAGATGTGGTTATTGTGCTTTTCATAAGTGAATGGAAAAAAACGACAGAGGTTAGGCATACTTCTTCTAAATGAATTCCTTAGCAGAAGGAAACATTCAATGATGCCCCTTTCTGTGAATGTGGTCTGACAGATCAATGCATTTTCTGGGTTCTGTTACCCTGCTGAGAATTTTTAACAGATTTTGAGTCCAGACTACATCTCCCCTTATAGCCAAGGATAAGTCAATTAGGTAAACACGACCACACAATCTCACATTTCTGGATCGTCAGGGAGAGAGGGTTGTGTTGTCCCCTGTCCCATGGGAGAATCAACGCTGGGGCTGATAAACATCTATGCCGGCCGAAGAGGCATACAAAATGCCAAGGAGAATATTGATGAATGATAAACGGACTTTTTAAAATTATTATCATTTTTTTTTACTTTAAGTGTGTTCTTCTCGGATTTTCTATTTCTTTTATACCAAAGGAAGGTATGATTTTGCTGATAATTTCTGCCTACTGACATAACTAATTACTTAATCAAGGGCTTCTGGCTTTTGTTTGTAGATAACTGAGATATTAGGAGATCGTATTAATGCCCTTAGAAACACAGCAAGACTTGAGAAATCCATGAAGATATATTTAGTAGTAAACATTATTCCATAATAATTTGTCAATTACAATGTTCTTTCAGATATCTAATGCTCGAGTTGAAAACTGCTCCAGCTGGGGGAAGGATCCATCTTCTGTGCTTGCATACGTGTCTGGAAAGAAAATGCATTTTCTAAACAATTTTTCTCATGTTTTCTAGGTTTCTTGGGTTTGGGTTGTATTTAGTTAGCATCAAGGTGGCTTTGCACAGGGCTAGCAGATTGTTGATAGGTGTTACCAGCATTGCTACAGGCATAAATGGATGTTTTCTGGATTGGTAAGGGATGTCAGAAAATATTTGTAAGTAAACCTCTGATACTGGTTCAGAGAGTCATGGAGTAACTTAGGCTGGCTGGGACCCATGAAGGTCCTCTGGTCCACCTGCCCTGCCTGCCCTCCCCGCCCCCCCCCCCCCAAAAGCAGGGCTAAATCACATTAAAACTTCATAAATGTAGGCATTATGGTCTGTTCAGCCTTGAGAAAAGAAGACTGAGAGGGGTTCTTATTAATGTTTACAAATATCTTAAGTGTGGGAGACAGAGGGATTCGGCCAACCTCTTTTCAGTGGTCTGTGGGGACAGGACAAGGGGCAATGGCCACAAATTGGATCACAAGAAGTTCCGCACCAACATGCAAAAGAACTTCTTCACGGTGAGGGTGACGGAGCACTGGGACAGGCTTCCCAGGGAGGTTCTGGAGTCTCCTTCTCTGGAGATATTCAAGGCCCGTCTGGACGCCTATCTGTGCAGCCTGCTCTAGGGAACCTGCTTTGGCAGGGGGGTTGGACCCGATGATCTCTTGAGGTCCTTTCCAACCCCTACAATTCTGTGATTCTGTGATAATAGAAAGTGACTTACAAGCCCCTCACAGTTTTACTTAATGCTTAATTTCCATGTGATTTCTGTGTACTTCAGTGCTCTTTTTAATTATGGAAAACTGCACATATGAAGATGTTCTAGATTGTTCCTACCTTTGAGATACTGAACCTTCCCACCATTGTTACTGTTTTAAACAGCATTGATCCTTTGACAGAGGGGTATTTACCCATGTTCACAGCACGTTTTGCTCATTTCTGCATCTGAGAATCAGATTCTTAATTTCTTGTATAATGGCATCCTCTGGCACATGGACAGCCCATCTCTGGCATCCCCAGGAGCAAAGGCCCAGCTCCTCCTCTTGTAAGAGATTTAGGACAGGGTGGCTGCCCCTTCAGATAGGAATCCACAGTGTTAACCCTACAGAAACGAGCTGGGGCCTCATCTTTTTAAGACCTCCACAGAGAGCAGTTGGTAGAATATGCTACCAGGTCACCATCAGCGTCTGTTATAAATGAAGCTCGTTGTCTATGGTGTATAATGTGTACATTCAGGGTAGTATATTGATTTGCTTTATTATCATTTCTATCATTCTATCGTATCTTACCAGTCAGCAATACAAAGCCATAGTTTTAGTGACAGAGAACCTCACAGTCTGCCTTGTCTCTTGTTTCAGTAGGAAAGCTTACTCAAGGAGGACTAATGAAAATTATAGCTATTTATCCACCAAGGCTATGAGAGGATACATTATGATTCCCAAAGTGCTGGGTTACTGTACTGTGACAAATAGAATAGTTTCCTAAGTACCCTTGAGTGAGAACAAGTATGCAAAAACGAAACTAATATTGGAGATTTATTTTTTTTCAACCACTTTGTTGCCAATAGAAGGAGTTATAAGTAAAGCTCAAATATCTGTCTGATGGGGGGGAGGGGGGGGTTAAAGCTGATAAAGCAAGGGGGTCTAGACCCTATTGGGTTTGAAGTGAGCAGAGAAATAAATGAGATTTGAACGCAGTGAATGGCTTTTAAGACTTATTTCTACAGCTGCTCTTCTTGGCTTTGTACAGCTGTGGAGCCCTCAAGAGGAATGTGTGCTGCTGCTTGGGCCTATCACAAACACCAGAGCCCTGCCACAGTTTACACTAGCCAGGTCTGGGTTACCTTATGCGCTAGGGGTGGCAGCACACATGACAGCACTAGCTTGGTGATGGCGTGTGACTAGCACAATTAGCAAAGGCAAAAGAGAAGTTGCCTTGAAGCTCTTCCAGTGCCTGTAAAAAATGAGCTTTAGGTTTTACAGAGGTGGCATTATTTTTAAATGTCAGACCTGGACTTCGTTTCCTCTTTTAATATAAGTGTCAGTGGCATTTTGCTGCGAAATCTTTTTGTTTCACCTTCTGCTTTGATAAATTCAGACTGGCTTTCAATCTTGCCGTCTACCTTTGTATATTAATAACTCTGTTGACCGGAGTTCTGCATCAGGCTTTTTCCAGAAGCCATGAATAAAACACAAGGGGCAGCCCAGGCATATTCCAGATCAGCAGTAAGGCTTAGCATGAAGTAGACAAGTGCTGCAGTGACAGGGAGGAAACAAAACGCAACAAAAACATATCTCCATAACCAAGGCAGAGAGCTTGATTAGCAGTTGGGCCACTGGTTAAATTTTTGAAAAGCGAGTGTATTACTTGCTGGGGAGGTAAAACAGAAGCAGTAGCACTTGCAGACTTAGTAGGGAAAGAAGCTATGAGTAATAGAGTACCCCAGGAAAAAGAAATAATCAGAAACTGGTAAATACTCTACGCTGCTCTTAAGTGATAGCAGATTTTCAGTGTATTCAGACACTTCAAGGTGTTCCACTGTATGCTGTCAGAACCTTTTGGACATAGAAAATCTCTGATATTTTTGTATCTTATAAGCTTCTGTGAATCTGTCTCTCCTGAGAAGTCATCATGAATCCAGCTGCATAAAAAGACTGCAGGTACTGCTTTGCAGCATAAACAGAACAGCCCTGACCTTTATTCTATCACACAGATGTAAGTGCATGTGGTATTCCTAGTGCTATGGTGTAAATAGCTGTCTGGTACAGAAATCACTACTGATGATGACCGGGTCTTCAAGACAGACACAACGATATACCTCCTTTTTTCTATTGTCTGAATTAAAATTACTTTATAAACTGCTAATGCACTTAGTTGTTCAGTGTCCAATTTCAACCTAAAAGGTTCCGTTGGCATGTCCCTTGTCCTCATATTATGTTTATTGCAATTTCACCTCCTTGAAGATGAAACAAAGGCTTTATGCTCCTTTGGGGAAATAGGAGCCAAAGACAGTCTGCCAATGCTTGCTGAACAAAGTGTGCCTGAGGGGGCAGGCTCAGCTCTAGGGCTACAGCTGATCTGCCTTTCAGGCAGGCCTAAATGCATGGGCAAACTAAAATTCGTCTCGTGTCCTCACTGAGTAGATGTTTGCATTTGTTCAGACAAGTGAAAAGACACTCAGGCCTGCGACATGTTGGTGTGGGTTAAGGGGAATAACCTCTCTCTCTTCTATCCCATCTCTTCCTCTGTACATCCTTTTCTGTTTTTGTAGCAGCATCATATTTGGCCAACAAGTCTACCGTGCATTCTTTTTCTGGAAAGTTTCCTGGGTATCAAAACAACTAAGATTTATAGGTAGCAAATCTACCCTATTGCTCTTGGATTCCCAGAACTGAGTCAAGACATGCACCAGGTTTGGTTTTCAGCCTGCCTTCTTGTTTAATATCCTAAGGAAAGGACAGATTTGTGGTGAGTAGCATTGCCAGTGCGATCTGAACCAGGACAGTTAGCAACAAAAAGCATGCGCTGTGTCTTCAGGCGGTCTTTAATTACGCTCCTACAGGCCCCTGACCGGACTGTGACACCAGAACACCTCACTGTGTTCAGAGTGGACATTAGGTGCCATTGAGTTTAGCGAGCTATATGCTGAGCTTTACAAACAAATGTAAAGACTAGATGGAAGATGACAAGCAAAGACACATCCCACAGAGCAGATTGACACAGATAGTCATTTTGACGTGGCACAAATAGATAAGGCTAAGACTGGAACAAATTAGTATGGCTGTAATACTCTTAATTATGAAAACTCAATTTTTAGTGGAGCAGTTAAGACATGAGAATAACTCATGGTACCTAGGTTTTAAAGCACAATTCATTAAAATAAATAAAAACAGTGATGGTTACAATTTGTATGTTGTGGTGTGCAGTTGTTTGTTTTAGGACCAGATTCTGATACTTGCATTAAGTAAAACAATTCCTGGAAGATGTCCAATGTGGGATTCAGTGGTATACTTTTGTGTTAAGGTACCAACAAATGGGAGTGACAATGTTTGTTCATTAAGGCATGTTCTTGATGGGAAGGACTGGTGTTTGCTGATAAGGGTAGTTAACCTTGTGCACTTTTGTAGTGGTGATAAAAGCTAAAAACAGTACACAAGCAGTGATTTTGTTCTCAGATTCATGTAATATGGCCAGTTGCCAAACTCCTTGCAGGAGTGGTGCTGTCAAGGTGTGCTCTCTTTTGTGAAACAAAGGCCAGGTCTGAGCTGGCAGAAATCCCAATTCACATGCAGTCTTTGAATGTGTTGAATAAAGAGCAGCTAAAAGAAATTGCTGTAATCCAAACCCGACTGAAAGGCTGCTCAGATTGAAATGTAACTACTTCCCACAGCCAGTTTTTGAAAATGTCTGTTGCTGTTAATTCATTGTCTTTAAATATTTCTTTAATAACTGTCTTCATTGCTTTTGAAAAAACCTTTGATCTCATGAGATGAAAATATAACTGGCAACATAAAAATAGAAAAGCTTATGATGTTTTTATTAATACAAGTTTACTCAATAACTCTGAAGGCTTTTCTTCCAGTCCAGGAAGCAAATGCAGTGCTAGTGCAGCTGTGTCTCCCATTTCTCCATTGATACTTTTTCCTTTCTCTGTATCACTGTATTTTCCACAATTGCTGAAAACTGGAATTACTGCCTGTCCCAAGTCCACCTCCTCTCCCTGCATCTCCTTTCAGTGGAGGTTGGGACAGTCTGCTCTGGGTCCCCTGCAGTGGAGCCCTGCAGAGCGTGGAGTCATTTCAGAGCCTCTTGCCAGTTTAGAGCTGAGTGTTTTGGGTATGAGGGAGCAGAGGTTCGCCAGCCCTGGCCTCATTTCGCGATCCCACTGTGCCACCTGGAGCCACCTCTCCATGCAGGAGCAGGGCTCCTGCTGCAGTGGGCCTGATGTTGCCGCAGGGTGGGATGTAAATTTGTTAGATATAGTGGGTGAAGTTCTCATGTTGCATGGAGTTTGACAAAGCAACTTCTGGTAAAGGTTAAAAGGGAGAGTGAGGGATACAGAGAGAAGAGGAGGGTGTTGAATGGGTTATTGGTGGACTTGAGCCCCAGATATACGTGGGGAAACCCCAACAGCAAGTTGGGGATGGAGCTCAGACACTGCCCAGGCCTGCCCCTGCTATAAATACATAAAATTAACAGGATATAAATACAAATACATAAAATTAACATGCTATAAATACATAAAATTAACAGGAAGAGTCCAGGCAATAGTAATTTCTTCACACCCTTCCAAACATTGGAGACACATGGTCATAGCCCCATCCCTGGGGACAGCGACCAAGGGTGTTGAGGACACCGGCGAGGCGTTGCATGCCAGGCTGCAAGTTCCCTGTTTGGGCTCCCTGTGGCTGTGCGTCACTGCCTGACGTGTTCCAGGGTTAACTGAGCCATATTCAGGGCTGGGTCACGTCCTGAGCTACAAGGAGCTTTCTGCTGCTCCGTGACTTTCATTTTGAAAGGGGGAAGGTGAGGGGCAGAAAAGGAAGAACTTTACCTCAGAGGACGAAATTTGCCTCAAAGGATCTTCCATGCTAAGGCTGAATACTTTATAAAATTTAACTTTCCAGTCAGTTTTCTGGGAGGCAGTGAGCGAATCACAATTAGCTCTGCCGCAGGCTACGAGGGCTCAGCGGCTGAGTCATGACAGACCAAAGGGAGTAATACATCAGGAACAAAATCAATGCTGGTCAGCCTTGAGTGCTACAGCTGAGGAGCACCATTAAACAGCTGACAAGGACCATTCCCTCTCCATGACGTTCTTCCATTTTGCTACGTTAGTTATAGTTTCTGCTGATGACCTCTCTTGACTCAAGGGATTCTTTTGTGAGAAATTTCTTATATAAGTTTCACATTGTGATTCTACTCATATTCTGTCAGAGGTTAGTTCTACATTTGACTGAATTGCTTTAAATAAAAGTAGTTCTGGAAAATTAAGCCCCTTGTTTGCTAAGCCTCTGTCAGCGAATAAATGGGTAACTGATGCTAGGAAAGGAACAAACCTTTTCATGGGAGCCATGATGCTGGGAGAAAGCTGTCAGGGCTCACACATGATTCAAAAAAATTAATGGCTGTAAATAGAAAGGATAATCAATCTCTGAAAACCTGAGGATATCTTAACCCACACTATGTTTAAATTCCTTAAAAAAAGAAACTTCTACACAGAGTAAAGAGCGGTAGAAAATCTAGGGAGAGGCATTTACTAAATTTACTGGGACAGCTCAGAAATTTGTTAAAAATGAAGTAACGATTGGTGTCAGTGGATCCACTAGAGATGCATATTGAATAAACTTGTTTGCTCATTTCCCATGTATGCTTCCCTGTTCTGGAGTTAGAGATAGGTGCAGTGTGTTGGCTTCTGTGGTGTCCAATTAACGATGCCCATTAACTTCAATAAACTGCAGTTTTAGTTTTACAAGAACAGCCTTGCATGTAGTTCCGCTATCCCACAGATATGCAAACAATAGCTCTAATTCCATTTCTCTCCCTACATTTTACTTCAATAGCTTGGCAAGAAGTGATCTTATATTAGTGTCTAACAGTTTGGAATCGCTCAAGGACACAAGGAAGAGGCCAAAAATTGGTGACATTCATAATCAATTCCTCTTTTGGCTCAACAAGCGGTTTGGTTTTGTTTGCTCCTACATCTGACAGACTGTGAAATTACTGTCTCATTGTTTATAGGGCAAATAAAGAGGTTAATATTATTGGGCTGTGTTGAAATATCTGCACTACAAAAGAAGATTGGGTTTTCAAGTGTTTCCCATGGAAATGTCTCTGAAGTAGTTTATACAACCCTTCACAGAATCACAGAATCATCTAGGTTGGAAGAGACCTCCAAGATCACTGAGTCCAACCTGTGACCTACGCTTTCGCTTCCTTTGGTTTTACGTGTGAACAAGAAACAGGAGCTTGTGGTTCTTCTGTCTCTTCTTCCTGTAAACGCCAGTCATCCTGGCTGAAAAAAAAAGATGTCGAAGATGTTTTAATATTAATTTAGTGATGTTTTTAGAAAGGACTGTTGTTTAGAAAGGAAAGGAAAACATTGTAAGTTCATACAGATTTTATTTTTTTATTTTTTTCAGAAGGCCAAGCATTTCTGCTGCAGTACATACTATGGATGACATCAGAAGGTTGAAATATGGAATGCACCAACATACTCACCATCCTGGTATCTGAAGGCCTTTACTGTCCTCGTGTCATGTTGCAAATAGACACTGTCTAGGCCCTGAGTATTCCACCAGGCTCTGCAGTATCTTTGCCCCCCTGGGATTTTGGCTGCCGATGTGCAAGATCAGCCCTGGTGTGGTGCAGGTGAGTTTGGATGTGCCTCATCACTATGGACTTGTCTCATGTCCAAGGAACTTTAGGCTGACACTTTTTATCGTCACCCAACTCACTCTGCCCTTCTTTCTTGGGTACAATGGGACTGCACCAGGTTGGGAGGACACTGCCCTGCTGTCTTGGTGATGGCCTGTGACTCCCAGCTTGTCTTTGCAGATCAACCCACTGAAACATGGTAAGATTCCGTAATTATACTAAAATAGACCAATATTTTCTCAAGAAATTTACTAGTCTTTTGAAATGTTGCTCTGTGCATCAAATCCATGTATAAAAGAAATGGTAAATCAATTATTTCAACCTAGAAAGTTTTTTTTCTATAGTCCACATACTAATAGTCAAATGCAGATTGCCCTGCTTCTTAACTGTCTTCTGCCTGTGAAGTATGTTCATGTGGTCACAGAGACAAACATGCAGGCTGCTATGTTCAGGGAGTATGGCAAATCCTACCTGGCTTACGGCTGGCTCCAAAAGCCATTGAAATTATTAGAAATGTCTTGTGGGTTATCTGTGAGCAGTCCTGCAGACTACATGTTCTATGGTAATTTATGTACTATACTGTGCTCTTAAACCACGACAGTATCTCAATGCCTTCCACTCCAGGGGAGTCCTTTGGTTTACTCAGTTCCTCTGTCAAACCCTTACCAAACTTGTCAGTGACAGGTAAGTGACATTCAGAGCTAGGCTCCTCAGTTGCTTATCAAAATCATTGTTTTAATCTTGTAATCCAAATAAGTAATCAAAATAAAAATCCCCTTTTTGCAATTGCTAATCTGAAATACTCAGGCAAACTCGCTCTTCACTGTACTTCCTCAAGACGGTAGATAGCCTTCAGAGGTGTTTCAGCTTTTAGACCAAGATGGTATAAAAGGTGGTTTTCATTTTGGGTTCGTTTTATTTGTTTCTTTCTTTGTTTTTATGATAGTTGTTTAGATCTTTGCCTGAGGTAGACTTGCAGCTACTAACAGGAAAATCAGAGCAGGAAACAGTCCTTTTAGTTCCACATACAAAGGCTCCTATTAACATGGCTTCTGAATTGGATTCATCTGAAGTAAAGCTAATCCTCCCTTTGACATTTACAGAGTTGGTTGATTACTTCTCTTCTGAGCCGTCCATGGGGAGCATTGCAGGTTTTCATAAATTCGTTCCTGGATGTTCTTAATATTATGTTTTTCTGATTCCTGTTTTAAGCTCTGCACATTAATAATTCAAAGCTTACAAAGTAAAGCAAAACAAACGACAGATCAAACCTGGCAGAGCACACTGGGAGAAGAAAATATCACTGAGACAAAAATATTTTAACTGCAGTGGCCAGAATCCTCTTGACCATAATAAAACTACTTTCTGACATCAGATGAAGGCTGATGTGGCAAGATGGCAAGCTTGAGGCTAGTGTAGCAGCTGGTATTCATGCAGGGCTATATCTGACTTAAGTGCAATACTTACACATAGAGGTAGAACTGAAGAAAGTGATCCACTGCATATTCTCTGCTCAAGAAAACCTTATAATTTCTTCTAGTACCTACACAATTTATTTGAATTTACTTAACTGTGTTGGAAGTACTCTGTCCACATGACAGGAGTATCTAAGAAAGGGAAATGGTTTTCAGTATATATAGTAGAATGCAAATACATATATGTTTTATATTAGAACAGTGGTGGTAGCCAACAGATGACCCATCAGATGTCAAAGTCCCCTGTATGCAGACACTAGAGTGAGCAGGAAGTAGTCACTGTACCACAGAGCTGACAACTCTATGGAGACAGACAAAGGAGTAATTTCTGTCCCTATTTTTAGGAAATTGAAGTAAAGCAAACTTAAGGACTCAAATATATGTATGGGACAGATCTTTATAAGCTTTGAAAAAGGATCGGATTTTTGAATCAGTTCTGTTCGTTTGAAAATATAGGCCTAAGCGTTGTACTGCAGGTGCTAAATTTAAAGGTTTTCTTTAAATTCTGGCCCATATCTGAGGACAGCCAAGGAAAGGCTGTCTCTAAGGAAAATAAAACAAGTAGAATCCCATCACAGAGCTTACCTCTAAAGTCTCTCTGGTGGTGCTGCTGTGACTCAGAAACAGGCATCTACAGTGGATCTTCACAGCTATCACATCCAGTCTTCTGCTACTACCATCAATCCCCTCTAATCCTATCTATAAGTTTATCAGGCCTCTTATTAAAACTAAATAGGTTCCTACTTCAAGTGCTGTTACCATTGCCTCTTTATTCCATCATCTCAGAGGAGGTGGTTAAAAAAAATCGTTTCAAGCTTGAATTTATTTTTGACTCATTCATACTTATTTATTCCTTGTCAATATTATCTTTTTCCATTTACATAACATAGCCATCCTTCTAGTGTAAGTAGCTCTTCTTGTTTTATTGCGTTTAACCTCCTTTTTTTTCTACACCCTACGTTGAATTTACTGACAGCAAGTTTAGTGTTGGTTTTGCAAGGTTAAATGTGCCTTAATTGATCTCTTAATTGAGCTCTTTAATTGTGCCTCTCTGATCAGCTGACCTCTCCACAGCTGTTATTCTAAGAGCTCTTCTACACATCTGATGCAGTTTTGATAAGTTTATCCTTAGATGGGGTGATCAGGCCCAGAAATTTTGTTCCAGGTGACTTCTTGCTCAGGCACTGCCTTCAGAAATGAGAGTGCTAAGTTCAGTTCCCTTCTCTGAATGAGTGTGTGAACTATTTCACACATACTAGAGACCAAGTCAAAAGGTAATGTGGCCTAGTTATATTTCAGTTGCTTGTAGATACTGTTTTTCATTCACTAGAAGAAATTAAATGTTAAAAGTGTAGCAATGCTATCCTGTAACACTGTTGAGAGTCTTAAGCATTAGGCTAGAAAGCCATTCTCTTTCTTTACCTGTGTTGGTGCTGTCATAAATGAGGAGAATTGCCTGGAAGACACAGATCATGGAAGTCTCTGGAGGGCTTCCTGGTCGATGTGTTCTCCTTTTCTTCCAGGCAGGGGCGTGAATTTAACCTGGCTCTCCCAAGTCCAAGGAAGACAGATGCTGCATCGAAGTAATTTGATGCCTTTTCTAGGTTTAATGCCATCAAGAATAACTGAAAATTGTAAGCTTAGATCAGTCTGGACTGTTTTTTGTTTAACTTATATTAGGCCTGTTGCATTGGGGGAAAAAAGGGGAAAAGAAGAATGACTAGTGTCGCTTCTCTAGTAGCTTAAGAAGGAAATTTAGTAGCTTCCCCTAACAGGCAATGGGGAAAATGGACAATTTGCTTTTTTGCAGTCTGCTGGATTCCATGAAATACAAAAAAAATGCATGTGAACAAGGAAGAAACATAGCTTCAATGTTTGTACAGTAGAACAATGCAGCCATTTGTTAGGAGGGCTTGTAGCTGTTAAACACAAATGACTGGAGTAACCCCATGTGGTTCATAGTCTTATTATGCAGACTTATTGTAGTAGACACAACTTGTTTTCACACTAATTGGTTCCGTGGTGACAACCTAGAGACATTGTTCACTTTGATCAGTGAGAAGTTCAGAAGATTTTGAAATGGTATTGTGTTCCTTCTTCTTTATTTTTTTTTTTATTTTTTTTTTAGGTTTTATAAGTAATACATTCCCCTACAAAGTTAGCACCAGAGGAGTAATAGTACAAGGTTGGTGTTAAACTTATTATATGAAAATTACACTTGGTAATGATCTGAACTTTAAAAAATATCTGCTTCTTATTTCAGAAATGAAAGAGCTCAATTCCTTCCTACATTTCATTTGTTTTAAGGCAGAGAAGGAAAATGGTATCAATTTTTCTGCCAGCACATTAAAACATGTTTTTATTAACAAGTAATTGCATTGAATCTTGGAAAGGATCAGTAGCAGCAGAAAATACTTCTGGAAAGCTGAAAAATGTATTTCAGATTCCTTTGAACAAAAAAGTAAAACTGCTCCAGGAGGGTATTTCCCTTACCTGAGCATAGGATGTGAGAATTTTATGTAAGTTCTACTGCTGAGAGCTATTTTAAATCTCTTTTGAACTCAAGTAATCTGTGAAGTAAATGCATGTCTGGACAAAAAGGCACCCTGTGCCTTGTTTGAGACAAAACAAGTACAAAATTTCTGAAAGCTTAACAAATCCAAGTGAGATTCAGAGGGAAGTCCACATTTTAACTGTTTGTAGGTTTTATTTCCAGTTCTGGTCTAGTATGGATCAGAAGAGAAGAGGCATGGTAGATCTATCCTATGGCAATCTTTCCAGGACAGTCTCCTATGTGGATGTAGCTATAGCAATGTAAAGGTGCCAGAGGATTAGAAAAGAGACTGAAATGTGCCACTTCATTTAGCTTGCCAAAAAGAAAATTGAGAAGCAACACCACATAACTCAGTGGACTTTGGTCTTGCAGAGGAGGGCAAACCAAAAATAATGACTGGAAGGTAAAGTCAATAAAAATCAATTAGATTTTTTTTTCCAAGTGAGAGTGACTGGGACTAGTGAGAGTGAGTGAGTATGTGGTGGATGCTGGATCTGTAATGGAGACTGCATGTCTGACTCTTGGTTGCTTTTGTGAAACATACAAGGTACAGGACTCAGAACAGGGTGAGTATAAGTGTAATAGTCTGAAAATAAATAGGATGCTGACTGAACGATGTGACAGTCCCACTTGGTCTTAAACTCTCAGAGGGAATCTTACTTTAGTCAAGCACATAGCTGCTATTCCTGCAGCTCTGAGTTCAAGAGGTAGTTGAGGCAAATATGTTATTAAAATGTAGCAGCAGGCTTATGTCTGTAAGTTGATGGAGAATGGTTCTTTGAAGAAGGTGTTAGAAGTAATGTGTGGGATTTTCAGAAGGCCCATTTGAATCATGTGGCAGGATATCAAACAATGTTCTGAAGACTTTCCTGGGGAGATGGGTCTCTCCAGATTGCCTCTGGGAGTCGAAAATCCTAAGAAGGTTGACTTATTGGCATTAGTGACCATATGACATGCAATAGCTCGGAGGAGCTGGTTTAATCATGCAGAGGTTAGATGAGGTACATACTGCTGGCAGGCCTGGAGAAGCATCCTGGAGCTTGTGTTTCAAGGGTGCTCAAGACAGCACTGAAAGTTTCCTTCAGTGAAAAGTGAACAATGGACAGGGATGGAGGCAAGGCTGATTGTGTGCAAGGGTTGTCGGAGAGGCCTTTACCTTCCAGCTAAGTTCACCAAACCAAGGAACTCAGTGAAGCCAAGTCATTTGGAGGCATCACTTCCAGCCAGAAGCCACTGTACAGTGCCTGTGAAGGGAAGCTAAAGAGAATGGTGCTCTAAAGCCTGTCATCTTTGCTGCTGTTCATATTGCTGTTGAGACAGTAGGCACTGTGCAGGCTTCCCACTTCCCTGAGAGTGTTTTAAAATGCCTTGGAAAAAACAAACCACCTGTCCTTGGATTTTCACTCTTGTAATCAAACTTCATATAGTGACCTCTTAGAGAAGAAAAGGTCTGGTGACTGGTTGAGCCCCGAGCCCTTCTGAATCCTAAGAGTAAGTCACTCACTGAAGATTCACCAAGGACCATTTCATCCTTGCTTTATAAAAGAAAAGACTGATGTCCCAGCCTAACCAAAACAGGCAACAAGTGTATAAATCCAAGATATCCCATAAAAAGTTTCCTCCTGTATCTCCTCCTTTTCCAAACAAGGGTACAACTCCCTTTTAAAAGCCTCTGCAGGCTGCTGCAGCAATATTGTAGTTTGAGGCTAGAAGGAAGATGGAGTTTTTTCTAAAGGAATAAAGAAGCAGTTTGATTAGAGTATGGCAAACCTCCCAGCAACCCTTCTATATTTTGGGGGGAGTGCTTGACCTGACAGCACAGCTGGGACCTTGTGGCTCCAGATGACCATCCACTGATCCTTAGGTTTCCTTAAATCATCCCGATACAGTAAAGCAGTTGATAACATTGGAAGCCAGGGCTCATACCTTTCAGACTCCAGGTCCTTTGGTGTTTGTTCTTGCACTGAAGCACACTCACATTGGCTAGTATAGGAAAGAGATGATGAAAATGTACTTTAGCCTTGGATTTTGTGTTGGTGGAATTTAATGAAATTTCATCCACGGTATGGCTGAAGGTTTGTGGGTCCCCATCTGACCACCCAGCTGGAGTGCCTGGATTTGGCAAGTGGGCATGTCAGCAGGATCACTTCTGAACAGACTGTGTCTTTCAAGGAATGTACTTCATGCACATTCACTGCTGCAACATGTGTTCCTTGGCCACCAAATGCTGGCAGGAAATTTGTGAAGGATACAAAGTAAGGTAGTTGGAAGGAAAAAAGATACCACTTGGATGGAAATGTTCATATATTGGAAAATGATGTCTGTTTTGTAGTAAACAGGCTGTTAGGTATGTTTGTTATTTTTAGCCAATAATGCACTTGATGAAAGAGTGCACTTGATAAGGAACAGCCTCTGATGTGAGGGAGATGGTACAACAGCAGGTTGTTATTAAGGCTAGCTTGATTGGCAGCTGTAAAAGTAAATAGTGGTGCTGCTCTTGGTTAACAAGCGGCAAATGGGGGGATTGAACAAACTTTCAGATCATTAAACAAATGGAAAGCTTGCTCAACATCAAAGTGTGGTTTGGTGTTCTATTTGTAGCAAAAAAAAAAGAAAGAAAAGGCTGGACTTGGTATTTCTGCAGTCCTTGTGTAGTCTCTGTCTGCCCTGCCCTGCCTGGGAGCAGGACTGATGCCATGGAGAGGAAGGGGTTTTTTAACTCCTCGTTCGTGTGGGTAGCTTTATAGTGACATTTGTCTCCTCAGACATTATTTCTCTACCCGGGTTCCACCTCTTTTGTTAAATCCTGTCCTTCAGGGAGCCAGGAACACAAATCTATTGCTGAGACAAGGGGCTGCAGCCATTAGGTGTGACAGCCAGGCACCGTGGCCCGGATCCAGCCTATTTCCATTAGAAGGCAATGCAAGGACCACTGTCAGTCACATCGCCTAATTAGTGGAACTAGGATGGAACTAGTGGAATGTTACTGGAACTAGGATGATGATGATGATAGAAAATAAAGGGAAATTTTAAAAATAAAAGATTGAAAAAAATACAACTCACATAGGGCTGTTTATTGCTTGTAGATAATTCAAATGTCACCCATCCCTTTAAACCTAGGCTCACGGGGGTCCCAGACTCTGTGCTCTTCTCTGCTCAGGGTTGAATGTGAGCTTATAGTTTTCAAATTTACCCATTCTAACTGTGAGGATAAATTCTGTACCATTTTTTTTATTGCAACCTAAAATGGAAGAAAGCTCATTATTTAAATACAGCATCAGACTTCCCCTTGGTGTTACACAGTGGTCTTCATGCTCTTTCAATGCTACTAAAGTCTCTAACTGAGCTACCAGCCTCTAATTCAACTCAGAGACTAACAAAGGGAGAAAATGGTAAAAGTGTTGTTTATCTTAGAGAAAGACTGCTTACTGAAAGTTTGGTATAAAGATGCTCTAATACTTCTGGGAAAAATAAATCTTTTTTTTTAATAGCTCTTTGTAATGCAAATGTTCTGTAGCAGAGCCTGTGGAACCTTGTGTTATTAATCACCTTGAGTATCCAAACTTTATTTTTAGGACTGTGCTGTTTAGCTATTGGGAAAAACTATAAGTATACAATTTAAGTGAAAAAAAAAAAAGAAAGAAAGAAAAAAGGAACTCATAAAATACACAACAAAGGAAAAACCCCTACAAATCAAAAAGAAAAAAAGAAAAAAGAAACATGAAGACATTTGATTTCTCCTCATTTATCACACCTGTACAGGAAGATAGCCATCTGATTACTTATTGCTTTGAGATGACTGCATCAGCCTGGGATGATTTTTCTATTATTATTGTTATCATCTTTTTTGCCTCTCTTCTCCCATGCCTCTTGTCTATAACAGAGATGAGGGAAATCGTTCCAATAGCAATCCTAGCACTAGTAATAATCAAAGAACTATTCTGTTCTTATTTCAGATTCAAAGAAAAAAAAATTCATTGTTCTTTTTCCCTGGTCTCTGCTCTTAACGTAATACATTACGGCCACTTTTTATGTTCTTGTTCATCCTGGGGCAGATCATGATGTAGGTGATTGATCACAGAGGGGAGTAGGAGCTCGCGCTCGGATGTGCACCGAGGACAGGAGTCTCACAGCCAGTTTAAGCCAGCAGCAACTTTTTTTGTCTTCCTCTCCCAGCAGTGGAGAAGGGGTATGGGCGTATCGTGAGGGTGTTCTGCTGGACATGGCTGGGGTGTTGTCACTCACCATACCAAGGCCACCTGCCATGCAGTTTGTTGTTTCTCATGTTCCTCAGCCAGCTTTTTTGCCATCACCTGTCCCATTTTTCACACCCAAAATCATGTTCCTTAGTGGTTTTTAATTGGAATGTCACACCTAATTTAATTTTTCTTTGTAAGGTAGTCTAAAATATTTGTTGCTTTCTGTGACAAACAGAAGCCAAATAGGAGGATGGATTCTAGTTGTATGCTTATGTCATCAGAATACAGTTTTGAGTTGCATTTACACATTCTGCCTTCCCCAAATATTGGTATTATGATAAAGCTCAGGGCAGTGTTATTCAGATGAACTCTACCGTTTGCTTCCTGCTTCCACCAGCTTTCCTGCTTTGTTTCCCTCTTGCCTCCTCAATAATCTATAATTTTCCAAACTCTGCTTCAGCCCACGAGTCCCAAAGGTCCTTTATGCACCCTGCCATGCTCAGGCACAGCGACCCCTTTCCCTTCCCCATGCACAGACACATCCATGCCATCGAGCATCCTGCCCTTCCCAGCACTGCAGTCCCCTCTGCCTGTGTACCACTGCTCTGCTGGGACAGGGCCAGGTTTGTCCCAAAACGCTCTTGTTCAGAGGTGGGGCTGTGAGCCCGGCTGCTTTCTGTGTTAGCTGCTATATAACAGATAATCAGTTTATAAATAAATTGCATCACATTTTCCCCAAACTGGGCAGCAGCTTTCTGGGAGGATTGGGACTGGGACAATCCCCAGCCCCGTGTGCTCGACAGACTACTACCCGCTACTGATCTTCCAGACAGGTGGGGAGGAAGCTGCATACCGTAGTCTGAGGGGAATGAAGGAAGACTTCAAGGCCTTGGCACAGTTGGTGAAAGAGTCTGGGACGCAAGTTATTTTCTCTTCCCTCCTTCCATTTTCAGGTGATGACATGGGACAGAATAGAAGGGTCCAGTTCATAAATGCTTGGCTATGTGACTGGCTACAGGCAGGGCTTTGGGTTCTTTGATAATGGCTGGTTTTATAAGACACCAGGCCTGACAGTAATATGCGGGGAAGGTTTATCTCACAGGGGCAAAAGGGTTCTGGGACAGGAATTAGCGGGGCTCATTTGGAAAGCTTTAAACTAGATCCGAAGGGGGATGGGGTTGTAGCTGGGCTTGCACTGGTGAGGCAGCACTCTAGCAGTGATGAAGACTGGGAGACCTCCCACCCCCCGGGGTGAAATCGGCGTGCTCAGCTCGCTCCCTGAAGTGCCTGTACACCAATGCACGCAGCAGGGGAATAAACAGGAGGAGTTAGAAATCTGTGTTCGGTTGGGAGACTATGATCTAGTGACAATTACAGAGACATGGTGGGACAGCTCACATGACTGGAGTGTGGTCATGGATGGTTATGTCCTGCTCAGGAAAGACAAGCCAGCAAGGTGAGGTGGAAGAGTTGCTCTTTACATGAGAGAGCAACTACATTGTATTGAGTACTATCCAGGGGCAGATGAGGAGCACATCGAGAGTCTGTGGGTGAGAATTAAGAGACAGGCTGGCATGGGGGATACTGTTGTGGGTGTTTATTACAGGCCTCCAGACCAGGATGAGGAAGTTGATGAGGCCTTCTACAGGCAGTTGAGAGCAGCCTCGCAATCACAGGCCCTGGTTATTGTGGGAGATTTCAACTACCCTGACATTTGTTGGAAGGCCTACTCAGCCAGCCAGCCACAGTCTAGGAGGTTCCTCCAGTGCATTGATGATAACTTCCTGATGCAAATGGTGGTTGTGCCAACTAGGAGAGGAGCGCCGCTGGATCTTGTCCTCACTAACAAGGAGGGTCTGGCTGAAGCGGTGAAAGTTGAAGCGGCCTTGGTTGCAGTGACCATGAGATGGTGGAGTTTGGGATCTCATGTGGCAGGAACAGAATACCAAGCAGAATTGCAACCCTGGACTTCAGTAGGGCCAACTTTGGCATTTTCAAGCAATTGCAAGGGGAAATCTCAAGGGACAAGGTATTTGAAGGTAAAGGGACCCAAGATAGTTGGTTAGCGTTCAAGGACTGCTTCTTCCAAGCACAAGATCAGCGCATCCTAACAGGTAGGAAGTCAAGAAGGAGAGCCAGGAGACCTGCATGGTTAAACAGGAAACTGCTGGGCAAACTCAAGTGGAAGAGGAAAGTCTACAGATCATGGAAGGAGGGGCTGGCCACTTTGCTTTGGCATGACATAATTGTCATGGTTTTTTTCATGACTGTTTTTTCTGTTCCATTATCAGGTGTGGTTGCAAGCCAAAAGGGATGCTTGCACCCAAGACAGGCCCAGAATTAATAGATGTAAAAGCAGCAGGTCCGGTATATTCTGGTGGAAAAAAAGCTATGTCCCAGCTTTTCCTACAGGATAGGCATAAGGAAAATGGTGGCAGCTGCTGTGGTTTGCAAGGAAATCGAAAAAACATTTGTGCAAATTCTCGCGGCTAGATTTATTCTGCTGGGTTTGAGGCCACTCCTTCCCAATTGCATTCCCATTTCTAGTTCAGGGCTGTGTTCTTTGTCTTTCAGCAACTGCGCAGCAGTAGGCCCTGAGGACTGAAGACTGTGTTTTGATCCTCAGCTCCTTTTCAGAGCTAATAAATAAGTTAGCTGTTGGTTTATGTAACAGTTTGGAAGTCCGCATCACTCGAAGGTGTATTTCATTGGTGTGGGTAATTAGCAAACAGTACCACAGCACTATAATTTGCTGTTTGTTTTCCTCTGAAGCAAATAGATATAAATTGTTTAGAAGGGCAAACCTGTGCAAGAGAAAAGCATCCAGGCACCCAAAACCCAGTTTATAGCAATTAAGGATGTATTATTGGCATCAACAGGATTATTGTCATTTTTAAACTGTGCAGCTGCTTGTGATAACAGTGCTCTCCCAGAAAGGCAGTGGATCACCAGTATGCTGGGCCAGCAGTCACTAGGGCAGGCTGGGAGCCGCCCACTGCTATGCTGAGGTTGTTTATCTTAGAGGTCCAAGGCCACGTTTCTCTTTCAGTGCCTCGTTATCGCTGCTGGTATTCTCAAGACAGCCTGTATGCCTCAGCCAAAATTGAAGCCTGCCAGCCTGCGTGGTGCAGTGGGTAAAGGCAGATGGGAACTGTCTGATCAAACAGCTTTTTAAACAGAAAGCACCTGTTTGTCACAACTGATTTTTTTTTTTTTGTAGGAGTACATCCCTTTCACTGGATGTGTAGGAGTAGATCCCTTTCACTCCTTTCTAGGAGACAGCGCAACTTGTGACAGACCAGTCTCCCCTTTTTTCCGCAAGTCAGCACCACAGTGCTGGGCAAGGCCAGACTTCTGAAGTCCCAAGCCCAGCCTTTGTTTGTCTAACCTCATGTAAGCTGTGGAGCCCCTGTTTTAGCTGGGCTTGTCTCAGATTTTGATATCTAGAAACCAGATGTCAAATAAGTCTTGAGAAGCAATTTCATTTTCAAATTTGAAAAAGAAAGAGAAAAGTGATTTGTAAGTGAAATTTATTTATCTTTCTCTACTGTGGAAGACATGGAAGCTTATGTTTTCTTCTGAAAGAGAATAATTTCTGTACTTTTAAAGCAGTTTTGGATTCCACACTGAACAGACATGCCTTCTTTCAGCCAGCCGCCTGGTACTCTTTGGAGCTGCAGTGGGGTCACTGCACATGCTCTGAGGCTGCCCTGAAGTTCCCTCTGCTGCTGTGGGTGCTTCTCACTTCCTTTTGTACTTCACAAAACAAAGGCAGGTCACCTCAAGCTTCTCTGCCTCTGCTCTGCCATCAGGAGCCCCACTGTACAGACTTGTATTAAACCAGCAGGCTCTGACTGCATCTTTTAAAAAAGACACACGAGGGCACCATGGAGGCGTAAACCTCATCTTCTCCCTGTCCAAATTCATCCTTTCCAGTAAACCTGGGCACTGCAGTCAAACAACATATTCTTCCCCATAAGGAACCCAGGAGCAACAAGCATCCCCAAAGTTGGGTCTGCTGCCTGTTAGCAAGGCAGGCTTTTGGCCTCATTCTTCCCTCAGCTGCCTTCTATGCTGAGAATTGACGTAAACGGAGTTTCTAAGTGGCTTTCTTAAACCCAAGCATAGGCATGGCCACACTAGGCAGGTACCCTGCCCAGTGAAGTCAACACAGATCTGCATTTCCTGAATTTCAGATCACTCAGCCAGAAGATCACTGCAATGACCAAACCCAAGACACATCCACTCTGGTGGTGTGTCTTTGACAGGCACCAGGGTTTCATCTTCGGCAGCTTTCTAGGCACCGGCCATCAAGATCCTTGTGCACACCGCAAGAATGAGATAGGACCCAGTGTTCTCACCCCACCCTGCCCCACTGGAGAAAGCCTCAGACTGGCAGTTACATGGATTCCTCTCAACCCACGCAGAAAAGTAAAGTTGCTCTTTCTGCTTCTTTCTGTAGTGTTTATGGCCACACCAAAATCCAATGTTTTGTCCAGAGTTTGTACTGAGTGATTAAGCAGATGTAGTGCAGCAGAGCTACCCATGTGAAAGAGTGTCACGGATGTTTATGCAGTTTTAGCTGAACTGAGAATGAGAAAATAAAACAGCCTCCAGTCTCATTTGTAATTACCCGTTGGGAAGGAAATTAAAATGACCGTATTTAAGTTTTCACTGTCTCCTGGTGACATTTAGAGATGGGGTCACACTTGGCAAAGGCAAAGTAATCAGCCAAGTACAAAACCTCACACAGCCCTATTTCTTGTTGCAAGTGGGCCGTTCAGTCCTCTCTTCTCCCTTACACAGGTATGCAATTCATTTTATTAGTCCCTTGTGAATTACATTGCAGACAATGACATAACTGAATTTAAACAAACTAGACTAGACTCTCCTATGGTCTGGTGAACATTTATGTCACTCAAACACCAGGAGACCTCCAGAGAGGTTTGAGTTTTTGTCCTTTTATCCTTTTCTTAAATACTTCAGAAAAATCAAATGTCAATGACATTTTCTAGAATAAATAGTTCCAGTGAAGCTGCACAGAGATTTGGGTGATCATATGCTTTTTGTGTACAACAATGAAGCAGGATTAGTTTTGCCTTAAAGACAGAGTTGTGAAGCTCCCCACTGGCATCTCAGGAAATGCTAATTCTTCCTTACTCAGGTGGATAAAAGATTATGACTCAAATGGTTGCATTTAAAGGAAATACCTCCTCCCTAGAGCATGGTGGTTCTTTTTGACCATGAGCCAGCAGTGTGCCCTGGTGGCCAAGAAGGCCAATGGGATCCTGGGGTGCATTAAAAGGAGCATGGCCAGCAGGACAAGGGAGGTGATCCTCCCCCTCTACTCTGCCCTGGTCAGGCCTCACCTGGAGCACTGTGTCCAGTTCTGGGCTCCCCAGTACAAAAAAGACAAGGATCTCCTGGAAAGAGTCCAGTGGAGGGCCACAAAGATGATACGGGGCCTGAAGCATTTCCCTATGAGGAACAGGCTGCCCAGGGAAGTTGTGGAGTCTCCTTCTCTGGAGATATTCAAGGCCCATCTGGACGCCTGCCTGTGCAGCCTGCTCTAGGGAACCTGCTTTGGCAGGGGGGTTGGACCCGATGATCTCTTGAGGTCCCTTCCAGCCCCTACAATTCTGTGATTCTGTGGCTCTTATCTAGAGGTTAGTACCAATAGATAAAGAATATGTTACTTAGATTGAGAGATCTGTATGTTTGTCAGGTTATATGTTGCTAAGAGGAGCAGGGGACACTGTGGCTTTTACATGTTTTATGGAAGATTGCCTAGGCTGCTAATGAAGTAGGGTCAGATTCTTGTCTGCATAACTTTGTGTGATTACAACTTCCAGTAGAATAAATATGGCTGCATTTAGTTTGCTTTGAATTGAAACTTTTGATTTGAACAATCATTTTATGGAAAATAATGTAAATAGTCTGGGGTTTGTTTTGGTGGGGCTTCTCATCTACATACCATTCTCATTGCTATCTGCAGTACCCAAAGTGCTTCTTTTTTATCCGCAGAAGCATGAAGACTAAAACGAGTCAGCTCAAACTGATTTTGACCCTGGGCATTGAGAATCAATCCCAAACTGACTTCAGCCCAGAGCTTAAGTGAGATAAAAGCAACCTGTATGCCCTGGGACCTTGACCTCCTTGTAACTTGGGGATTCTTTCTAGAGAGCACTTAAGCTTGTACTGAAACCCCACTGGAGGTAGGTGCTAGCTGTAGCGGGCTCCAAAGAGATGTTACAGTTAATCTTAACTCTAACTAGTTAGAAGAATTAGCATTTAAGAGGGTTTTGTGCTTTTTTCTTTCTTTTTCCTAATTTCACCGCAGTAAACATAATTAAATGGCTAATATCAGGCATTGAGAATCACCTCCCTGTGTTTTCATTAGCTGAGCTGTTCTCACTCTGCATTAAACATTCATGATATTTATAATAAATAGTGCATGCATTGTTGTGTTGAAACAACAAACTTCCTTAGTGAAGTAATTAGGATGTGGGTCCGAGGTTTTTATATAGCAAGTCAGACATTATTTAACTTTGAAGAAATCCTGTGCTAGGCCTTTTATCAAGAAAGTCCATTTGTTTTTAAAAAAAACTTAATCAATAAATCCTAATTAAAATCACCTGTCAGATAAGTAGTAGTCCTTAAGATTTTGGTTTTATACCCAGTAGGGTTCTAACTTACTGATGACATAAGTGTATTTACTGACTAGATCAATAGCCTGCTCAGTAATTGTTTTTTGCTAAGGTTACAGGCATTTGGCTGGAAATAATTAGAACTGTTTGTGATGATGGATTTTTCTGAAACTTGCTGTAATACCTGAAGAAACTCTTGCCTGGATGCCTTGAGGCACAGACAAAGCTGCATTTAGTTCAGTGTGCTGCACAATCTTCCTAGCCTGTCTAAAAAAAAAGATTCTGTTTAATTTTCTATGATGGGACTTCCAAAACTCAGGGTCCACAGTATGTGCTCTACAGCCGATATGTAGAATCATATCACATTTACAGCATTTCCAGTTTCAAATGTGGTGATACTTGTCTACAGTTCTCTGTGGGAAGCATTGAGATTTGGTAGCGGTCTTTGACCCCAGAAATTTTGGAACTTCAAACTTAGGGGTGACTTGTGTTATATGGCATTGCAAGGACTTTCCTCCTTTCATTTATAATCTGTTAGTTTCCCTGTGTGTGTCTTAGTAAGGGATAGTTACACTATTCCCCTAAGCCAGTGTATAGAAGATGACAAAAGTGATTAAAAAGTAGATAATGCTTTGAAGCACTATATACTTTTGTCAAGGTAAGTATCAGTTTAAATAGTGAGAGTGGCTGGTAGATCCTTGCAGTTCAGTCAGGATAAGGCTAGCTACAGCAGTGGTCTCAACTCTCAAAGAATTTGGAAAAAATGGAAAGCGTGGAGAGCAGCCAGTATTTTTTTATTATTATTATTATTATTTTTATGACAAAGAGGCTCTAATAAAGGTTAGATGCTTCTCTAAAAAAGCCTCTTCTAACCAGCAAAGGGACTAAGAACATATTCGATTTAACCTTAAGCACATGAGTACTTCTCTTTATTCTTTTGGGGCTGACTAATGTGCACTGGGCAAGGTTTCTTCGTTGTTAATTCCAAAGTACTTTGTCACTCAGTGAGACTCACACTTAGACCTCCTTCTGTTGTCCTTGCAATGTGTATTGCAAGGGTCAGCCAGGTGGCCCTTCTCTTCACAGATTGCTGTGCAATGAATCTCCACTAGTCAACATAACAGCCTATGCTAGCACACGCCTTTGTCGTGTTGCACAGTTCAGTAATAAATACGTCTGACTTCTGCATCACATCCTTTTCCCAGGATGTCTGTTTGCCTTTGTGCACAGAAGCCAGCCATACATATTTATTACTGGGACGGAACAATAATTAGGGAATTTTTCACTTGAATTATGCTTTTTACACTGTTACTTGGTGTTGTGCAAAAATATGTTAGGGAGTAAACACAACTTGATTGCAATGACAAGAAAGAGAGGAAATATTTATCTTCAGTAGGCGTATAGTCTCAAAAATGATTATAGTGATAGCTTTTATCATGCTCTTTCTTCATCCCATTTCCCTTAGGTTAAGACTCAAGTCACTGATGCAATATCCCAGAAATAACATTTCAGCGTATTTCCAGACACCATCCTCAGCTGGGTATTTGTAGCCACTTGCACATAAATTACAGGGAAAGCTTATAGGACCGTAAAATATTTTCAGTAAAATCTAAAACCTTTGACTTCTTAGCTTGCTCATGACAAACATCCCAGCTACATAAAAAACAGAGCATATCCTCAGAGAACAGAGACTTTCAGTCTTCATAATCATTTAAAAAGAGAAAGATACCACAGATGGAATGGCTAGAAATGAGAATCCTCCTGAATGTGAATTTATCAAGCTATCCGACCGAGTAGCTGACTTTCACAGATTTAACCCTGCCTTTTACTGTGTCTTTAGTTAAATCTGAAGGGTAAAACAGATTTTATACCTAAAACGTATAAGTACATATATGCACATATATACACGCATTTGTCTACAGGAATTTACATGAAAATGTGTTTTCCAAGGGAACTCCAATATTGTGAACGAGGAAGGACATCAGGTTCTTGTTTTGGTAGGATGAATCATCTTTCCTTGACAATAACAAAAAATGAAAGAACTACCTAGATAATCTAAGTGCCTGCTTTTACATTGCTATATTTAGGTAGGATGATTCACTTGTAATTTAAGAGGCAAATTTACATAACAGGGCAATGTCAGTTAAGTGTCTAAATGTCTAGATCAGATTTTCCAGCTTCCATGAAATGCAAAGCTGTCATTGATCTCTGTGTGAAGTGAACTCTAGGAAATCAAACTACAAAGCATATTGCAGGGACATGGCCGTACAGTTCAGTTTAATTCATAAGAACTACCGTGTAGCATCAGATTGACCATTTTCAGACTCAGAATATCAATCACATATACTTAGGGAAAGAGTGTTAAGAAGCAAGGAACATGGCGTGATCGTTCCCATGGCATAGCCTCCTAGCTCGCAGCAGAGAGCTGCTAGGGATTTTTCGTACTCAAGGTTGCACCTAGAGCATTTTGTTTAATAGCTACTTAATGAGTCTGCCTTCCATGAACTTTTTAGCCCGTTTGTGAACCTCACTCACCTTGAAACCATTTGCACTTTTGATTGCTAACTATTCTGTAGTGATATTTTCCTCAGTATAATTAATTATTTAATAGTTGCCATCCTCTATGTAAAATGCTGATAAAGGTCTACTCAGTGGAAGAGACATGATAAGAACATGGTTTATATAGATTATATAACCTTGCTGGAATCAGATTGCCACAAAAGCATACTAGGGAATCTTTAGTTAGGGTCATTCTAAATTAGGTAGGCTAGAAGCAATCATTTTTGTAGAAGAAGTGAATCATTTTTCCAGAAGAAAAGGAAAATGAACTACATATGCTTTGAATATGTGGATGGTGAGAGAGAAACTCTTTCTTTCACTGATTTAATTGAGTTAAAAATAAATATTTTCTTTGAAGTGTTGCTTGGTATGTCTCAAGTTACCAGACTTCTGTAAAAGCTAATGCAGTCAAACTACGCATCCGCTGCCTGATGCTCCGTGCTTTCAAAGACTCTCGGGCATCCTCATGGGAACATGCCAACTTACAGTGACACTTTCTCCAGTTAACCAGAAAATAGAAAACCAAGAACAACCCTTCCAAATCAGCATCAATTTTGCAGGATGACAACTTACGTATTTGGAAGGCATTGTTTTTTGCGTATCTGTAGGACTGATAAAGTCAAACTAATAAATAATCATAAATGATCTATACAGTTTTTCATCTTTGAAAACCTTTTACTGGTTTTTCATCTTTGCGTCCTCTGTAACCACTGACTCGGTGGCAAACGACTAAGCTTTGATACAGTCATAAGATCCTGTGCTTTTCAGCTTCCCAGGGACTAGCCAATGTGCAAGCAGTCTTTTTTTTTCAAACAGCCTATCAGTTGGCCCCCTTACCCCTTAAGCCATTGACCTATTTTCAGATGACGTGTTCAAGAATTCATCATTTTGAAGCAAGTGGTCCACAGTCTGAACAGAACATACCTAAATCAATCCCTCTATTTTAAACAATGCAAGAGCTATACATGAATTCTTGTCTCATTTCCCTTCTTGTTCAGAGGCTTCTAGGAGTTGATCCTAATCCTCTAAGTAGACCAGGACGATTCCTCTCGTCCCCCATCTTTTCCTGTGCAGCTTTGGGTTTGGGTACAGGTTTCCATAATAGTAATAAACCCTTTTGTGAAGATGTCTGGTTTGCTCTGTCAAAAGATTTTGCTCTCACTTTTTAATCTCAGGCTAGTAATTAGGTTTTCCATCAGGAGATTAGTTACTCACTTGTCCACCTGAGATTTGCTCTGGGCAGTAGCCAGCTCTTTGAACAAAAATGTTTCCTTGTGATTATAAGCTTATCAAGACTTTACAGCCCTCCACCGCTACCCTTGTGCAGAGGTGGGGTGTCTCTTCTGGCACTGCCAGGGATCTCAGGCCAAATGGGTTTCCAGAGAGTCTTATGGAGATGCAGGGTAGTTTTTGCACTCCAGGATGTGAATAAACCTTAAGGCATCTCAGAAATAACAAGGGTTATGCAGCCTGTGTCCTTTGTAACCCACTGTAGTGAGTTCAGTTACTGCTGCTTAATACTGAATATTCATAAAGTCAGCAAATGAATAATTGGGATACATTTACATTTTATTACTGATATGGGATAGCCTGAGTATCTTGCAAAGATGCTGATGATTCATTTTGGCATGACAGTAAGAGGGTGCAGAGGGAATCTGTCAGTATGACTTGCTAATGCAAAAATAATTGTTCCATTTTCTAACTTAAATATCAAGAAAGACACTGATCTTTAAGAGTGAATCTGCCTAGTAGTCTCTTTCACTATGTATTAGAGATCTGTACAGAGCCAGCATGCTGCAGCTTTATCTTTCTATTTCTGCAGTAACTGAAGAAGTGAGGAAGAGGAGGCAGAAATAAACCTCCCCAGAAACACAGAAATGACTAAGAGCTCCTGTAAGCTGCAGATCAATTCTGATGCACTTGATAAATGAGGAGGATTAGATAAGTAATTTGAGTAGAAAGTAATAGCAATGGAAGGAGCTTTCCATTATGCTGAGACCCTAACTCTCAAAATATAACGAAGCTTTTATGGGTCAATTTAATTATAGCTGAGCTATACAAATATTTACCACGGCTACATAAGAAAAAGTTACGTTCCTCTATCTAAGTCCGCTCCATAAATACACCTGCTATAAAGATATGTAAAGAAGGTAGAATTGAAAATTTCAAAGAAAGCTAAATTTACAACTTGCTTCAATTCAACCCAGTGTGCTTATTTTTGTGATTTTGAATCATGGTCTTCTCCTACATGGTGCCTTTCCATTTGCTAACATTGATGTCCTCGTTGCTGTATTGTATACCAGCTGGTGTTGCAGGGGTCACGTCATGCAGTGTGTTGAAACACTTGGACTTGGGCTGACCAGGCCTGTTGGTCCTCCCACACAGGGCCACTGTTTGCCTCCATGAGTGTGTGGTGGGTCTGTGTCTTACCCCATGGGGTAAGACTGTGTCCTGATTGTGGAGGGGAAGAAAGATGGCACTGGAAGATGGTGGCTTTGGCAGTGTGTATGTATGTGAGCAGTTTCCCTAAGATCTGCCGGTTGTCGGAAAGAGGTAAATATAGCAGACACAACACAAGAAAAAAGGCAGATGCAAGCCTTCAGGCAGCTCGTATACAAGAATGTACTCTACATCTGGCAGACAGTTCACATTATATGTCTTTGATAAATAGTGCTTATTAAAGAGTTAGAAATTTCTCATTCCCCAGAGAAGTTGTTTCATACATTTTTCAATCTTTAAGCAAAATGAAAAAGTTTAATGAAAAAGCCCCTATTCAGCCACCCTCACTGAGCCTCCAGTCAAGATTTTCCTGAAGTAAATAAATTCTTAATTTGCTATAGATAATGTCTACCAGATGATAGTACCAGAAGCACAAGTGAAAATGAAAGAACAGCAGACTTGGAACAGACATTATTACTCACTTTTCCATGAACAGAACCATCAGCGTGTTGACTTAAGGCAAGCCTGTCAAGGCAGGAGGAGGCAACTGAGGTCATGCAGAAAGGTTTTAGGTGGCCTCTTTCTAGAGCAGATCAGCCATGCAGATGTGTATGGGATGCAGTATGAATCGCCAGTTCACCTGGTCCAAACTGCCTTAAGGTTAGGGTTGGGGTTTGGATGGAGAGAAAGCACAGAGTCCTGTTGTGAGTGGGGTTGTGTAAAGGCTCCCAAAGGGAGTTCAGGTCTACCCAAAGGCTTCCATGGTGAGCACTATTTCCTGGGAGAATTTGGCGATGTACATGTTTTGGTAGGGTCATAATTAGGGTTAGGGTTGTTAGGTTTTGGAGAGAGAGAAAGCACATAATCCTGTTGTGCATGGGATTGTGAGAAGGCTGCAAAAGGAAGTTCAGGCCTACCAAAAGGCTTCTGTTGTCAGCACTATTTCATGGGAGAATTTGTTGAAATGTCTGGGGCAGGGCCAGCAGCCTGGGACAGGTTCTGGGAAGACGTGCAGCTTCTAGTGGCTCGTTCCCTTCCTTTGTCCGGGCTGGCACGGAGAGGGACTGAGAGGTCCCTCATCCTGCCATCATCCTGCCGCAGTTGTCTGCCAAACCTCCGACAAGTTGCCTGTTTGGAAGAGTACTAACAAAATGACTTCCATCAGTGGAAACTGAACAGAGTTCCTTATGAACAGACCCTGTGATAGGCTCAGACGGTTAATTCTGGTGGCCAGCATTGCTAAGCCGGGTGCTTCCCTCTTAGTGTGGGTCACCAAAGCCAGGGACAGGGAATTTGCTGCCACACCTTCTGTTTTTCTGGGGCCTTTTGTTGCACCCGGGGCAGCTGCTCGACAGCGTGTCACAAGCAACGGCGAGCAGACCCCTTCAGCCAACGGGCTCATCAGCCTCGTATGCTGAGGTTGCTGGATATGTCAGTAGACTTTTAATCTTAGGTGTGGATTTCCCCCAAAAGTAAAGGATCTCACTTGGGGGAAGAACGCTTTTGTCTCCCTTGCCTTTGCATAAGCGACCACCCGCTGCCACCTCTTCTTGTCTTATTAGGTTCACATAAAGCAAGGGCATCGCACTCCTTTTGTCACCCGTGTGATCACTTGGGACTTGGAACAGAGGGAAAAGATTAAATGGGAGAAAAGAAAGCGTCATCAGTTTGCTGAAGGTACCTCATTCTTTTTTAATCCCGTGCGCTGATGCACCCCACATCTTCTGTGGTTTGTCGGCTCAAAGGGCTTCTCAAGATACAAACCACGATGGTCTTAGGCTGAACACCCCTGCCTGGCGCAGGACATCACAGCTGCACCCTGCTTTCTGCACTGGTAGCTAGTTTCTGGTGAGCAATGGCTGAGGGGGCGCACGGATATCATAGCTCTGGCTCGATGAGGCTACTTTAATTTCTGGAAGTCTAATTGCAGCAGCAGTTGAACGGCAGAATGTGTGACTGTCCAACAGGATGGGCACTTGTGGTTGGAAAGGCAGAACTTTTGGCCAAAGAACCCAAAGCTTTGTACCTGTGCTTAATGGCAGCCCCTGAGTGCTACCCCTTTGCTTATGGCCCCTCTCAAATCTCGGGAGCTGCAGAAGCTGCCTCTTAATGTTGTTGTCTCTTTTTACGGCAGCAAACCGGCTTCTAAATTGCTGTTCTTTATTTTGCTCAGAAAGAAAATAAAATATTCAAAAACATTATTGATATTTGAATGGAATGGCTTAGGAGTTTTTCACAACTTGCTGATGAATTCAGTTTCCAAGGGGGCCCTCCTGAAGAGAGCTGCAGTATTACAAAGTAAAAATAAGGGAAGTGAAGGGGAATTAACAAAGGTTTTTACAAAAAAAAAAAAAAAAAGCATATTTTTAACTTTTGATTCCCCCAGCTGCCTATAGTCTTACGGCAGGGTTGTCCTGCTCCGGGACAGGAGTCCCAGCCTGTTTCCTGAACCATCTCATCTTTCCAGTTCTTCTCTAGGAAAACCTAAGAGTGGGTCCACAGAAGAAATAGGTGGAAGTTGCAGGAATCAAATGCTAACGTCTGGAATTAGTGCAACACCTGCAAAGCAGAAAAGTGTGTTTTCCTCATACCCCTTCCTGTAAAACAGGGAGATGTCAAAGCTTTGTTTCAAACCAGGCAGCCTGGCAGGACCAAAAAGCGCCCACACCAGTATGTGGTCGCAGTGGAACTGAGCTTGGCTGCCCCATGTTGCCTCTTACACAGCTCCTGTTCTCACATTTTTAGGGGACATTGGCTCTTCTGACAGGCTGTTCTAAGGATTAGAGCACTCTTCTTTATTCTTGAAATCAATTCCTTGCTCGTAATACAAAATGGTTTGGCTGACCGTTTTCGTAATTGCAGCTCTGACTAGCAATTATCTTCCAGACTGTGCCTAGAAGAATGTGAAAACACCCAAAAAATCAGAGCGATGTCTGCGAGGCACCTGCAATCTGCGCAACCGATAGCTCCACCCGCATCACTGAGCTCTTAAAAAAAAAAATAAATAAATAAATGGCAAAAAAACCCGCTACTGACCCAAACCGCTCCGGCGCTCCTCGCCGCGGCTGGCAGGCGCTGTGCAGCCCCGCAGCGCCGCCCGGCTCCCGTCGGCCCTCTGCCGCCACCTGCCGGCCAAAGGCGGTACCGCAGGCGGAGGGGCCGCGCCTGGTAGCAGCGGCGCCGTGGGCAGGCGCAGCAGCGGCCCTGCCCGCGGCAAGATGGCGGCGCCCGCATCCGGAGGCGCGGCGGGCTCGGCTCGGGCCGGGATGCGGCGCTGAGGCGCGGTGCCGCTGTGGGGCTGCGGGTCGGGGCGCGGCGAGCGTTTCCGTTGCTTCTGGTCTCTGCAGAGTTCAGGAAAAGTGGAGAGACGGGGGGGCATTCCAACAGAGACGTCAGCTAAATCACACTGAGGGGGAGGAAGGAGCAGGGTTCGGTGGTCGCCATCCCTTCATTAGGAGGTGCACCACAGCCCTCAGACAGCCGGGCGTGAGCGCTGTGAGGTGCGGGCTGGCCGCCCCACACGATGTGCACCACCTCCTGGGCCAGCAGCAGGTGTGAATCTCAACCGTAGCATTTCAGTGACTTCGCTGACCGCTGTCGGCCAATTTCATTCCCAGGTGGAAGGTGGAAGAAGCCTTCATGGCCCATACAAAGCCAGAACGGCGTCGCTTCCCGGAACAAGGAGACTGGGTGTACGTACAGTGCTGCCAAAGGAAGGCTGCCAGGCAGTGCTTGTGCCAAGTCAGGGACTTTTTGGTTTCTTACACTGCCCTGCCAGCAAGGGGGCTGGGAGTGCACAAGAAACTGGGAGGGGACAGAGCCAGGACCACTGACCCAAACTGACCGAAGGGATGTTCCTCACCATCCCATATGGCATCGTGCTGAGCAATTCATACGGGGTGGCTGGGGGGGGGGAACAGGATGGGGAGGACTGCTGCTTGGGGATGGGCTGGGCACCATCAGCAGGTGGTGAGCAATTGCATTGCGAATCGCTTGCATTGGAACGTTCCATCATCATCACCAGCAGCGTTATTATTACTTCCCTGCCTTTTCTGTCTTATTAAACTATCTTTATCCTAACCCACGAGCTTTGACTATTTTTTCTTCCCAAGTGTCCCGCGGTGCCGTTTGCTCTAGCCACCTGCCAGGTTAAGCCAGAACAAGAACACAGATGGGAAAGGGTAGAATGCGCACCTCCTCGTTTGGCTTTCGAAAGGACACAGACTAACAAGTTACTCTAGTGAACAGTGTGATTGGGCAAGTTCTCCTGACTTAGGGAACTTGTCAGGGCAGCTGATCTTCTTTTTCTAATGTTATTTTTCATAATACTCACTGCAAACCCTTGCTGAATTTGAAAAAGTTACAGAGAGGTTGCCTGTGACATCTCTGGAAAGGGAGGGGCGTTTTCATGGAGGTGCGACTCTTTCTGTAATCTCTTGTCAAAAACTTCCGGGTAAACGGATCCTTCATCCTGTTGGATACGGATGTCCTGCAGGGGTGTCTACCATTCCCACAACAGGGATAGCTGCAGAGCGGGTACCGCGTGGGAAGGAGATCCGAACGACAGCTAATGTCGCCATTAAAAACTCTGTGGGAGCAGCCGGGGACAAGACGTGGAAGGAGAACTTGGTGAGGAGCTGCTCTGCAGGGTGGAGGCGGGCAGTGACCCAAGAGGAGCAAAATCAGCAGGAGAAGATAGGGGGTTTGGGTGGGGGAGATGTTGGGAGAGGCGGAGCAGCTGACAGGAGCGACTTTTCCCTTTCCTGTGGAGGGAGATGATGATGGAAAACCTGCCCCGGAGAAACGTTTGCTGTTTGCAGTTCAGGCTGTAAAGCTGCTTCACAGAATCACAGAAGTTAGGGATTGGAAGGGACCTCGAAAGATCATCTAGTCCAATCCCCCTGCCGGAGCAGGAACACCTAGATCAGGTCACACAGGAATGCTTCCAGGTGGGTTTTGAATGTCTCCAGAGAAGGACACTCCACAGCCCCCCGGGCAGCCTGTTCCAGTGCTCTGTCACCCTCACCATGAAGAAGTTTCATCTCACATTTAAGCGGAACCTCCTGTGTTCCAGCTTGTACCCACTGCCCCTTGTCCTATCATTGGATGTTACTGAGAAGAGCCTGGCTCTGTCCTCCTGACACCCACCCTTTACACATTTATAAACATTTATAAGGTCACCCCTCAGTCTCCTCTTCTCCAAGCTAAAGAGACCCAGCTCCCTCAGCCTTTCCTCGTAAGGGAGATGCTCCACTCCCTTCATCATCCTTGTGGCTCTGCGCTGGACTCTCTCAAGTTTGTCTTCCTGAGAACGGCTGCATGCACGTGGTGTCACAGGCTGTGAGTGCTCCGGCTGGGATCTCTTCATGAGGGGCAGCAAGTCCCCGGGAGAACCATCATCTGCTGGAAGAAAGCCTGGGGGGGACTTCTCAAAGGTAAGAAGCCTTCAACATACAGGGATCCCTAACTCGTGCTGAGCATGCGAGACAAACGTTTGTGGCACAAAGGTCGAGGACAACTTCTCAGAGGTAAGCAGCTTTCCCTTTGTTTCCCCATCCTCTCAGGAGCCCTCCTTAACACTCTTTGCGCACACTTGAGGCCCACAACACTCATTTTCTCCTCTACATAGCATACATAGCATTCCTAGTCCCTGCATTACCTGCCTCTCCTCCCCTCCCCAAGGACCTGCGTGCTCTGCTCAGGTCCCTCTTGAGGTCCTGCAGGTCTTTTAAATACCACTCCCTTTTTCCATGCTCCCTTTGAGAGTATTTGCACCCTTTTCAGATCTTGGTTGGGTTGTTTTTTTTTCTTTTTGGACCCAGTTGCATAGGGTTGTTTTTTTGTTGTTTTTTTTTTGACCAAGCTGCATAGCCTTTTGTTTTTCAGATAGCCTACTCAAGTGTGTGATTTCTCCTGTGAGTCATGTTATTACATTGAGTTGATTTTTTTGGTGAGTAATCTGTTACACTCCTAGATTATTTCTACCTATGTAAAGAAACCTAACTGGGACTCTTACCCAGACCCAGACCTTGAAATGGACCCTAACCCAGACCTGCACCACAACCCTAACCCTAAACATGACCCTATCTCTGACCCTTAACCTTAACCTCCCCTAACCCTGACTCTAAACCTAACCCATACCCTGATCCTAACCCGGGCAGGGATGGTTACCTGGATCCGGACTCTAAACCAGACCCTAACGCGGTCTGGGGCACAGGCTCGAGGGTCTGGGGTCAAGGGTCCGGGGCTGGGGCTCGGGGTTTGGGCTTAGGGTTGGGGATCAGGGTTAGCTCCAGGTCTAGGGTCCATTCCGGGTGTCGGGGGCTTGGGGTCAGCTCCAGGGTGGGGTCTCCAGGGTTGAGGGTCTGCAGTCGAGGGTCCACGGTCGAGGGTCTGGGGCTGGGGCTCAGGGCTGGGGCTCAGGGTTTGGGCTCAGGTTCGGGGCTTGGGGTTGGGGCTCGGGGTCAGGGCTCCAGGTCCGGTGTCCGTTCTGGGGGTTGGGGGCTCAGGGTCACCTCCAGGGTTGGGGACTCGGGATCGATGACTTGCAGGGCAAGCAGGCGATCAGGCCCAGTCAGCATGGGTTTATGAAAGGCAGGTCCTGCTTGACGAACCTGATCTCCTTCTATGACAAAGTGACGCGCTTGGTGGATGAGGGAAAGGCTGTGGATGTGGTTTACCTTGACCTCAGTAAGGCTTTTGACACCGTTCCCCACAACATTCTCCTCAAGAAACTGGCTGCTCGGGGCTTGGACTGGCGTACGCTTCGCTGGGTTAGAAACTGGCTGGATAGCCGGGCCCAGAGAGTTGTGGTGAATGGAGTCAAATCTGGTTGGAGGCTGGTCACAAGTGGTGTCCCCCAGGGCTCGGTACTGGGGCCGGTCCTCTTTAATATCTTTATCGATGATCTGGATGAGGGCGTCCAGTGCACCCTCAGTAAGTTTGCAGATGACACCAAGCTAAGTACGTGTGTCGATCTGCTCGAGGGCAGGAAGGCTCTGCAGGAGGATCTGGATAGGCTGGAGCGATGGGCTGAGGTCAACTGTATGAAGTTCAACAAGGCCAAGTGCCGGGTCCTGCACCTGGGGCGCAACAACCCCAAGCAGTGCTACAGGCTGGGAGATGAGTGGTTGGAAAGCTGCCTGGCAGAGAAGGTCCTGGGAGTACTGGTTGATAGTTGGCTGAATATGAGCCAGCAGTGTGCTCAGGTGGCCAAGAAGGCCAACAGCATCCTGGCCTGTATAAGAAGCAGTGTGGCCAGCAGGTCTAGGGAAGTGATTGTGCCCCTGTACTCGGCTCTGGTGAGGCCGCACCTTGAGTACTGTGTTCAGTTTTGGGCCCCTCGCTACAGGAAGGACATGGACGTGCTCGAGCGAGTCCAGAGAAGGGCGACCAAGCTGGTGAGGGGTCTGGAGAACAAGTCTTACGAGGAGCGGCTGAGGGAGCTGGGATTGTTCAGCCTGGAGAAGAGGAGGCTCAGGGGCGACCTCATCGCTCTCTACAGTTACCTTAAAGGAGGCTGTAGCGAGGTGGGGGTTGGCCTATTCTCCCATGTGCCTGGTGACAGGACGAGGGGGAATGGGCTCAAGTTGCGCCAGGGGAGGTTTAGGTTGGATGTTAGGAAGTACTTCTTTACCGAAAGGGTTATTAAGCATTGGAACGGGCTGCCCAGGGAGGTGGTGGAGTCACCATCCCTGGAGGTCTTTAAAAGACGTTTAGATGTAGAGCTTAGCGATATGGTTTAGTGGAGTACTTAGTGTTAGGTCGGAGGTTGGACTCAATGATCTTGAGGTCTCTTCCAACCTAGAAATCTGTGTCTTTGTCTGTGTGTGTCTGATGGCCTGGGACTGGGGCTCAGGGCTGGGGCTCAGGTTGGGACTCAGGATTGGGACTCGGGGTCACATCTGGGTCCAGGGCTCAGGCAGGGTCCGGGTCCGGCGCTTGGGGTCTGGTCTGGGTCCAGGTCTGGGGCTTGGGGCTGGGTCCTGGTCCGGATCTCAGGGTTGGATACAGGTCCAGGGCTCGGGCTTGGGCCTGGGTGTGGGTCCTGGGCCTGGGGTCGCGTCCAGGTCTGGGGCTCGGACTCAGGCTCCAGTCTGGGTCTGGTTCCAGGTCTGGGGCTCGGGTCCGGGGCTCGGGGTTAGCTCTGGGGTAGGGGCTCTGGGGTCAAGGGTCCAGTGTCAAGGATCTGGGACTCGGGCCCAGGTACTGGACCAGGGCTTGGGATTGGGTCCGGGTCCGGAGCTTGGGGTCGGGTCCGGGTCCAGGTCTGTGGCTCAGGTTGGCTTGGGTTCCGGTCTGGGTCTGGGTCCAGTTCTGGGTCCGGGTCTGGGGCTCAGGGTCAGGTCCGGGTCCAGGTCCAGGTCCAGGGCTTGGGGTTGGGTCCAGGTCCAGGACTCGGAGTCAGATCTGGGGCTCGGGTCTGGGTCCGGGTCCAGGGCTCGGGGTCAGGTCCAGGTCCGGGACTTGGGATCGGGTCTGGGTCCCGTTCTGGGTCTGGGGCTCGGGGTCGGGTCCAGGTCCGGAGCTCAGGATCGGTTAGCTCCATGGTTGGGGCTCGCTCCAGGGTCAGGGCTCAGGGTTGGGGCTCAGAGTCAAGGCTCGGGGTCAGCTCCGTAGTTTGTGTTTCGGGTCCAGGTTTCGGGTCTGGGGTTTGGGTCTGGGGCTAGGAGTCCGGGGCTACGGTTTGGGGTTGGGGGTCCAGGGTCAAGGGTCTGGGGCTGGGGCTCAGGTCTGGGGCTAGGGTCTGGGGCTCCGGGATTGAGGGTCCGGCGTCGAGGGTCTGCAGTCGAGGGTCCAGGGCTGGGTCTGGGGTCGAGGGTCTGGGCTAGAGGGTCCGGAGTTGAGGGCTCGGGGCTGGGGCTTGGGGCTGCGGTTTGTGCTTTGGGCTCAGGGTCGAGGGTCAGGGGTCGAGGGTCCAGGCTTGAGGATCCGGGGTTGGGGTGTGGGGTTAGCTCCAGGTCTGGGGTCTCTTCCAGGGGTCGGGCGTCAGGGTCAGCTCCAGGGTCAGGGTCAGCTCTGGGGTCGGGGTCAGCTCCAGGGTCCTGGGCTTGGGGTCAGCTCCGGGGTCCGGGGCTCGAGTCCGGGGCTTGGGATCGCCTCTGGGTCCAGGGCTCAGGGTGTCCTCCAGGTCTGGGGTCAAGGGTCCGGGGTCGAGGGTCTGGGACGGGGGCTCGGGGCTGGGGCTTGGGGCTGGGGCTTGGGGTTAGGGCTTGGGGTCTAGGGTCAGGGGTTGAGGGTCCGGGCTCAGGGGTCTGGGGTTGGGGCGGGGAGTTAGCTCCGGTTCTGGGATCTGTTCCAGGGTTCGGGGGTCAGGGTTAGCTCCGGGGTTGAGGCTTGGGGTGAGCTCTGGTTTGGGGCTCAGGGTCAGCTGTGGGGTTGGGGCTCTGGGTCAGCTCCGGGATCCGGGGCTCGGGTCCGGGGCTCGGGGTTAGCTCCGGGGTGGGGGCTCCGGGGTCGAGTGTCTGGGGTCAAGGGCCTGGGGTCAAGGGTCTGGGGTTGGGGATCCGGGGTCAAGGGTCCAGGTTCAGGGCTCAGGGTTGGGGGCTCGGGGTCAGCTCCAGGTTGGGGGCTAAAGGTCAGCTTCGGGGTCAGGGCTCAGGGTCAGCTCTGGGGTGGGGGCTCCGGGGTCAAGGGTCCAGGATCAAGGGCCTGGAGTCGAGGGTCCGAGGCTCAGGACTGGGGCTCAGGTTTGGTTCCCAGGGTTGGAGCTCGGGGTTGGGGCTCGGGGTTATCTGCGGGTCCTGGGGGAGCTCTGGGGTCGTGAGCTCTGTAGTTAATAGCACATCACGGGTTAACCGTATCAACCCCACTGCCTTCTGTTTTGATCAAGCCATTGCCAGGCTACTAACATGATGTTTCTTGATACAGACCAAGATTTCTTTGTCCCTTTGCCAGGCTGGAGAGAGCTGCTCTGCTTTCACTGGTTGTGACTCTGAGTCCCCCTAGCCCCTTCCCTTACATCTTTTCTCATACTATAATGTCCCCTGGCATGGTGAAACCAAAAATGCATGCAATATCCAAACTGGGAGTGACCATGGACTTGCGTGATGGCATGATGGTGCCTCCTAGTTTTGTTTTTTATTGCCTATTTGATTTGTCTTTCTGCGTGTGGCTCAGCAGCAAACAACAGTTTACTATAACTATCTAATCTGGGGGTTGAAATGTTCAGCTGCCCTGGGCCTTTAAAGTGAAGCAGGAGATATTTCCCCGGGTTCCTGATTTTGCGCTTACTTTAGTTGGCCATTTTGTTGTTCACTTGTCTGGTACTGCAAGTTCCTCTCTTGATTCTTCCTCATCTGCCCTTGGCTTTGCCATCTTGGGCAACCCAACACTGTCAGAAAACTTGGATCCTCTGTATTCGGAAAAAGGAAAGAAAATGAATCTAGGAATGCCTGAAAGCTGAGGCCAGTTCAGATCTAAGGAAAGCATCTTTCAGTCACATGAATCTCCTTTTGACCTGTGCTATTTGGACCAAGTTGCTGGGGAAAATAATCAAGCGCTTGTTTTCCAGAGATGTTCTGTAAGTCACAGCTGTTGGTTGTTTCTGATGTGCAAAAGTGTTGCAGCCTTACAGAGAACATTTTGTCTGCTCAAACCGGGGACAAAGCACTTCAGATGCAACTGTAAGTGTCATTTGGTTTTTAAATAAGTTCTTACAGAGCTCTGCGTGCATGTGCTTTTGCCTATTAAGTAAAAAGTATTCCGTTCATTAAAGCAATGTACAATTCCTTTCAATGCCTGCAGGACTACACAAATTTTTGTGTAACACCAATCTAATATAGCTATGCTGGAAACGGTCACTTTGTCGTATTCATTTTTTTTCCTAGTTAATCTTAACAAGTAGAGCTGATTTGCTCCACAGAAGCTGGCTCAGTAACGCAGCCCCTTAGAAGTGAGGTGACCGGGAGGCAGGGTTCTGGCACTTGCAGGACTGTTCCCCACCAGGGAGCAAGTCGCACAAACAACTGCTCGGCCCATACTGCATTCCCCTATTCCGAAGGGGATGTCCTCAGTGCTCCTATTGATTTCTGTCTCTGACAGAGCTGACTGATGCACGTGGGATTTTCTGGCTTTGCGAGCCATCTACAGATAGAACTTATTGATTGGATCCTCTTAGGGCTGGTTGGTGGGATGCACTCCCTAACGTCAGCCCCCTCTATAATGTAACAAAGCTTGCATGAGTCAAAGGCCTTACCTGAAAACCTTCTTGAGAACTTGCCCCCTGAAGAAGTCAAGGAGCATGACTGCTCCCTGAGAAGCAGTCATGTACAGCAGAAGTCTCCATACAAAGAAGTAACATTTAAAACAACTGTATCGCTTGTCTGTATCCCCTGATACAACTGATACAACTGTTTTAAATGCTAATTCTGATCCTCTTTATAATTTCCTAGGCTTCCTTTAGCATGGAAACCCTGAGAATTTATTTCCATCTCCAGTTTGTGCTTTAACAAATGAAAAACTTCAATAAAAGTTAAATTGAAAGCCTGTAATTGCTGGAAGACTGTCACACTACATCAGGTCTGTGATTTTCTTAGCTCTGGAAGTGGGTAACTCTAAGCTTCAAAAGACAGAATAAGAAACTGTAGAGAAGGTGGAGGTGAGGCACTGTGCCCCGTCTCAGTGCATGTCAGTGTGAGCCTGGTTAGGGGAATCCTCCTCTGATCAACAAGTGTCATAGCAGACCCTGCTGCAACCTGAGCGATGCTGAACCTGAAAAACCTCTGTGACTTTGTCATCCTCCCACAGCACCTCATTAAATCCTCCAGGGGAGAGCTGCAGGATGTAGGTGTGTCAGGAACAGGTGTTTTCCTTTGTCATCCCCCAAAGCATGTTTTCTCACCTCCGGCTTGGAACTGCACCTCCCTTATCATCTGCCAGAATACAAAGGTGCCAATGGACGAGTACAGAAGTAGTTGTATGCTTCTTAATTACAACCAATTCATTTTGTGTGTGTGTGTATTAGCATATGTAAGTGCTTCTCATTGCAAAGCCAAGTTTATAAATCGTATTCAAACTAACTGTGCTGGTGCATGGACCTGAGCACGCGGCTGCCCCAGAGGACTCCCCCAGGCAGGGGCCGTACCTCCTCTCACCAGCAGCTGCCGCAACCCAGGCAAGTGGGGCAGAGCTGCTGCCTGTATGTGAGGGATGTAGGAACCCATCCTGCAAGCCTCAGAAATATTAAACAGGAGGATGAAAGCTTTTTAAGGATGGAATAGGTTCTGTTTTCATAATATTTTTCTTCTCAGCCTCCGCATGAGTTGGCACAGCTTGGTGTGCTACAAAGCACTCTTTTTTTCCCTTGCTCAGAACATCCTTAATTAATTCTTGGCAGGTCTGTCTAGCTCTGTGCATAGCTAGGAAGAAACTCCAGCAAAGCTGGGGCCTCCTGCAAGGCCACTCGCTTGGGCTGCCCCACTCCAGGCCTTTGTGTGAGTAGGGAGGCTTCCACTGTGTGAAGCTCGTGTGGCAGACAAGTGGATGTGGTAGAGCAAAGGCACCAATGTCAGATCCCACAAATGCAGTAGGGAAATGCAGTGGTAAGAGTTCTCTAGAATTGTGATGGGTAAATGATTTTGCAGATTTCAAGTAAAGGCAACTGAAAGTTTCCAGCTGACAGGGAGCAGGGGAGCTTGCGCTGACTGTACGATCAGATCATCGCAGCGTGAACGTGAGCAGTGAGCTCTGCGATGGCATTTCAGCAGCTCCTTTCCATAGCAGAGCCTTCTAGAAACAGCTGCCAGGTTTGACAACGCAACCTTGAGCTGGCCACGTTTTCTAGAAATGTAGAAATCTGCACATTGCCATGGAACGACAGAGCTCTTCCTGCTGCACCTTAGTCCCTGCCTACACCTGCTGACCTGCTGCCATCAAGAGTTTTGTGCTAAAAGAAAACCAAGATGTGTGTGTTGACCGAATATTCTCCAAACTGCTTCTCCCTTCCAGACTTTGGAAGTGCTCGATCTGTTCGGCAACCTCAGCATGATGGAGCCCAAAGCACCTGTTTGGCACTGGGAGAGAAATCTTTACTGGAAATCAACGTGATATGAAAATGCATTTCAGTGCGCCTTATCGACCCTGTTTGAAGGTTGCGGTACTCTCGTCATCACTGTGGCAGATGTCATCAGGGACCTGTTTTTTTGTTTTATGCAAGCTAATTGATTCCAGTTGGCACCCGATGCACATGTGCATTTTAAGGATCCCAAGTAAGAGCACAAATCAGTGTCAAGCATTTGAAGTTTTTGCCTCTCAGCTGGAGAGGGAACTCAATATCCTCTCAGAAATTTGCTCAAATAATCTTTCTAAAAATCTACTTTTCTGAAGAGGGGGAAAGAAAGGAAATAAGGTGGGTAGCAAAAGTAACAATAATCTCTGAATTTGCTTCTGGATTTTCTTCCTCTGTTTTCAAAACATAGAAGTGTTATTGCTGAAGTTGATTCTGAGGTCTCTTCCATGGGCAGTGTTGAAATATAATGCAAATGTGAGCAGTTAAAATTCCTCTATGTGAAGATGACAAAATCAGATTGGTGTGCTAACTCAGTGACGTTTCTCTCCTTTGTCCCCCACCCTTGTTTAAACAGTGCTGATATTTTACGGCAATAGAAATCCTTTTGGAATTTTGTGGCTGACTTGGAGCTGCAGACCTTTACTATTGCAAGTAGAAGAAAAGGGAAGAGGAAGAGAGGTAATTTCTAAAGTGAAATTAAATTAACCACAAAATAAAACATTTCTGAAGACAATTTCATGTCAGTTTAGAGAAGCCTTTTGGATTTATGCCGCCTAAAATAAATTATCATTTAAAACTTCAGTACTGTATTTTTTTAATACTCTGATGGAGTTCTGAAAATATAAGGAAATATAATTGAATCTTATTACGCCTAGATTAATAATTAAATCTATTTTTGAACAGAATCTTCTAATACAAGAAGAAATAACATACTTTGCATAATTCTTAATATCTTCTAATAATCCCCAGTTGTACAGATTAATTTTTCAGAAACAGTAGCTTGCAGGAAAAATGAAATTTATTGGCTTCCTTTTCTTCTGTATGCTGATGAACATGCTAACAGGTAAGATTACTGATATATTTATTCTTTATTTTTCAAGCAGTCCGAAATATTTTGTTACCGAACAAGTCTCTTCTATTTAGTATCAGCTATTGCTTGTGTATTAATTGTAACTGCTTCCTGGTGTATTTGGTTTGTAGCACTCAGTGACCACAAACGGGCAATTCTTTACTCATCTGTTTGAGAAAGAAAAACATTTGGCTGTAAGGAGGGCCCTGTGTGTGTCTCAAAGAGCTTGTCAGCTTCTGGCTACCCAGCAAACTTTTTTTTTTATTAACAGAAAGTCCTTCAGTGTGAGAACTGGTATTGATGAGTTTCCTGTTTATTTACAGATACCCGGTCAATTCAGGAAGGAGATGGTAATTATATCTTTTTCTTTCCTATGTATCATTAACAATTCAGAGAGTCAATTGTAACTCCCAGACCTGATCCCTAGCATCAGTTTTGGCAGGAACACAGTAAACCCAGTGGGTTGGGATTCAGGCTTTCAGAAGCGCTTTCATCTAGTTCTGGTGGAGAAAGAAGGGGAAGTTTTAAGGTTTAATGAAAATTTAAGCTAATGTATTTGCAATCTTAAAATGAAAAAAACCTCTGTAACAAATATGACAACTTCTTAAAGGTGAATCCTCCACAGGGTTAAGGTCAAGTCACGAATGATCTGCTTTATAAAAACGTAACTGGAAAGCACCAGACTTATAAATATATGAGAGACATCTGAGAATTCTGGCAGTCCCGATAAGTAATACTAGATGTCTGTCTACTTATTGGCAAGAAATACTCAGTTCCACAGCAAAAAGATTAAAATTTACAAATTGCCACAAATCCAATTAAAGAAATATTGGAACAAACCCCTTAGCACAGCCACCCTGTGGTGTGTGACACTTTGGGTGATTAGCCCATTGGACTGGTGTTTGCCTTTGATTTATAAAACAAACCAAAAAAGAAAAAAAAAACAACTCAGCATCTTAATGATATTTACACCGACTTACTGATAAGATAAATTCATTTTGAAAAAGGAGGTTGCATAGAAATGTCTGTTATAACAAGGTACTGCTATTGCTGGTGTAAATCTAACCCGCAGGACAGGCAGCAGCATCTGGAGTGCACAGGCACAGATATGCAAGGGGAATGTTATAACAGATATGGAGAACAGAAATATATATACAGAGTAAGAGCTGATGTGATTACTTCTAATTAAAAATATTTTCCCCCATGCTGCATCTTTCCTTATGGCTCTAACATCTTATGAATGTATCATCTGTTTTCACAAGTTTAAGGTTTAAGCGCACTTAAATTTTATTTGTGTACAGCAAATATTTCTTTGGCAACCTCTGAAGTGAACGTGTGGCATCTAAAAGCAAAACTGTTTGTGCAACGTCCTGTTGTTCTCATTATCAACAATTACGGTTTTCTTTTGTTGGCCAAGCAGCAGACTGCAAAGTGAATGTAAGTTCAGTGGTACCATCAGTGTGTTCTCCACCACAGACAGCATTTGGCTGGTTTGTTCTGTTTGTTATAAGCCATCTGTGCCTGTGCACACCAAAAATTATGAAATTAAGGTCTGATCGTAGGATTGTTGAAGGTTCTTAATTCCCACTAAAGACGCTGGTATGAAGCTGAGTCTAGTGAATGAAATGGCTCCCTTTTACTTAAAAGGGCTTTAAATAAAGTCAAAATACGGGGTTTAGCTTTGCTGCATGGAAAGACATTTCTATCTACGTGGTTGTAGCAACTGTTTACATTGTACATGATTCTGTGTTTGCCTGGGTTTAGGCCGAAGGCTGATCAGCTCCTGGTATTTTCAGAATTTTTGTTTCCATTTTATATTTGGCTTTTATATTTTTATGTGGCAGAGGAAATGTAGTGGAAGAGCAATGGGGAAAATATCTTTAAGGGAGCTAAAATATCTTTCAGGAGCTAGTGGCTCCCTCTTTCATGCCGTGCCCAGCAGCAGGGAACCCCAAACCTCATTGGCCCAAGCTTTCAACAAAAATGCTTCATATTACATTAATTGACATTTTTCTTTATTATTTGAGATCTTTATCGGGACTCTGTAGCCATGCCGTACTGGCCCTTCTCCTCCAGCGACTTCTGGTCCTACGTGGAGTATTTCCGGGCACTGGGAGCCTACGACAGGATCGACGAAATGGCCAGAGCCTTGTTCGCCCAGCTGCCTCTGGGCAGCCACCTGGGCTTCCACGTGCCCAGCCGCGAGCACTGAGCCATTGCTTCCCTCCTCGTGCCTCGGCCGCGCCGACACGTCCTGGTGGGCGGACATGTGCAGGTGGGCGCCCGGCGGGAGGCCTGCCCGTCCTGCCGCTCCCGCTCTTTAGAGCAGGTGTGTGTAGCGCTGCGTGCGCTGGGAGGCCAGCGGGTAAAGGTAGCCTTTCCTTGCTGCCATTTCTGCTTTTGTGCAAAGTCAATAAACTCGTCGGTTGTGTCAGGAGGTTTTGTTTTATTTTTTTAACGCGTCACGCCCGTGGCCTTGCCTCAGGAAAGCAAGCTCTGGCATACGCTGGGCGAGCCGAACACCAATCCCCGCCCGTCTCTGAGGCGGGGGGGGGGCGGCAGGGCACCGGGGCTCTCCCGGCCCGGCTCGGAGCCGCTCCCCCCGCCCCAGCGAGGGTTCCGGGTGCCCCAGGCCCAGCTCCGGCCCCAGGCCCCGACACCAGGCCGCGTCGCCACGGCAACCGCGGGGCCGGCCGGGCCCCGCCTGCAGAGCGACCATAGAGAGGGCGCGCAGAGCGGCGGGGCCGGAAGCGGAAGCGGGCGCGGCGGGGCAGAGCAGAGCGGCGGCGCCATGAAGCCGGCGGTGGACGAGATGTTCCCCGAGGGCGCCGGGCCCTACGTGGACCTCGACGAGGTGAGGGCGGGCGGGCGAGCGAGAGAGAGGGGGCGGCGCTCACGGCTCTTCCCGGCGCTCACCGCGTGTTGTTGCAGGCAGGGGGAAGCACGGGGCTGCTGATGGACCTGGCGGCCAACGAGAAGGCGGTGCACGCGGACTTCTTCAACGGTGAGGGCTCCGCGCCGCCGGGAGCGCGGCCAGAGCAAGGCTGCTTAAAGTTAAGGTTTCTCATGCTACTCACGAGTTAGGACCCGGGGAAAAGCAGACTTCTTTTATTCTGCACTTTCAGTAGTTGAGAAAGATCTCTTCTGGAGCTGGCTTATTAAGGAGCAGGCTTTGCCAAGAAGCTCTACCACCAGGTTGTGCTGTTGCATTGCCTTGAAAGCACTTATAAATGAGGATTAGGTATTTATTGCGTGGCAATTGTAGGCTTTCTGTCAGAATAACGACTTGGCACCAGGTACGTCGTTAGTATATACAGGTATATTGTCAGTATATGCTAACAGCAAGTTTTTGGTGTTTTTTTTTTTTGTGGGTGTGAGGGAAATGTTAGCAGCTGCTTCACAGCAATCAAACTTTATTAAGGAAGGGATTTTTAACAGTAAATCACAAATATGTATGTAACTCTGCAAAATGTATAAATGTGTGCCTGAATACTGTGACTGCAGCCGGAATTCTGCACGAATTTCTTCATCTTGATGCATGCTTGAAGCTAATACTTGTTTGGCTTTGTAGTCTGCAGATCACTGTCTATCCATCCTGAATGCAATGGCTAATTAATGCATTTTAAAATGTCCCTTCTTTCAAGCTTTACTTTGCTTTCGTGAGTTTAATCGCAAAGCTTGCGTTGTACAAGTGAAGCAGTTAAATTCACATATGATAGTGAGCATGTTCCTTGGATCTGCCTCTTTTTCATTTCTGTCTGCTCCTGTGCTGATGTTACACATGTAGTAACTGGCAGTACAGTAGCTGTCGTGTACCTAATTCACCTTCATTTCTTTAATTCCAGTAACAATGAACTGCTTGTGTGCTATGTGCGTATGTAACGGTTGAGACTTCAAAGGTTAATTTTACTTTGTCTTGTTTTTCTGACTAGATTTTGAAGATCTCTTTGATGATGATGACATCCAGTGAACTTAGTTGTCCTGCTATGCAGTGCTGGGATGTGGAGTTTTCTCTAGGATCGCCTGTGGTGTCCGTTATTTATTAAAATAATTAAAACAGGAAAATCCTGCGGAGGGGTGGAACCTGTGTAAGCTGCCAGATGGTGAAAGATAACTAAGGAGAGAATTGTGGACTGTTACTTCTAGGAAGATGTGCGTAGGCTTTTCTTAAAATTACACTTGCTGATGTGTTCATTCAATAAAATACTAACAAAAACTCTTTCTGGGATGTACTTTGAAAGTAGATACTGCTGTGTTCTGAGTGTGTTTTTTTTTTTTAATGCACTACTTTGTTCTTACTTTGGATATTATATAAAGATACAGGGCAAGATGTATTGCTGCCTGGAGAAGATTTTCTCATCTTGCAGTTTAGGATTATCTAGAGCTAAGATGACTGGTTTTTCAGAATAGTCTTTGACTCTCATGTTTAGCAGTAGCGCCAGGAAGAGTGGGGGTCTTCTCTAGTTTCAAGATAGATGTGCAGTTCTTATCAGTACTTTCTTTTAATCTAAGTAGCACAGGAACAAAAAGTAGTAATCTGATCGTAGCATTTTTTTGATGCAGGCTTTTACTTTTGGAAAAATAAGTGTATGGTATTGTGCCTTTCAGAGACCAAAATGAATCTCAGAATGAGAGGAGCCAGAGAGTTTTTAATGCATTGTTTCAGAGTCAAGAGTTTAATCCTCTCCTCTAATCATATGTTAATCCTTGAAGATCAAAGTGGTATCTGTATTCATAGAACCATAGAATATGCCGAGTTGGAAGGGGCCCACAAGGATCATCGAGTCCAACTCCTGGCACCACACAGGTCTACCCAAGAATTCAGACCACGTGACTAAGAGCACAGTCCAAACACTTCTTAAACTCTGGCAGATTTGGTGCCGTGACTACGTCCCTGGGGAGCCTGTTCCAGTGCGCGACCACCCTCTCGGTGAAGAACCTCTTCCTGATATCCAGCCTGAACCTCCCCTGTCGCAGCTTGACACCATTCCCTCACGTCCTATCCGATTAAGGAGAATAGATCGGCGATAATTCCATTCATTTATCACAGAAATAGTCCTGTGACTGATCTTTCTTTAAAGAGACTTAAATTTCATCTGGAATGTTGATAGCTGTAAATGCTAAACTGTATGGAAAAATCCCAAATGAAACACTTTCCTTCCATGCCTCTTGCACAGGTTTTTGCATGTTTTTAAACTTAAAAAGGTTCTACACGAGAACAGTAGAACTAAGTGGTTTTTTATCGTGTTCTTGTGGATTTCTCAACATCTTCCATTTTGTCATTCAGACTACCTTAGAGCATGTTCTGACACTTACTCTGCTCAGTGCCTGGCATTACAATGTGTCCCTCAAGGAACACAGGCTCCCTCAGGCTTGCTGAAGCAGTCTGCTTTTCCATTTTAGCTCTTGCTTTGGTTGAAGTGGGAGGGATTTCACGCTTTCTTCATTGATAGCAATGTAAACATTGACCGTTGAGTGTTAGAAACAATCCAAACAAAGTTGCTGTCTTCAGTGCTGTGCTTTCTCTCAGCTAGGTTTTGGGAAGTGAGCTGTTACCAAACAGAGGGTGCGTTCTGAGCAGGTGCACTTAAAAAAAAGCTTTAAGAAACAGCTGTTCCTTCTGCTGTTCTGGTTGTTTTTGCTGATGCTCGGGTTCTTCAAGTTAGTCGTCTTTGCTTTTGGAATACTTCATTGTCCTTGTTTTATATAGGTTTGTCCTCTGGTTTTCACTTGCCTTCCTTAACCTTTAAGAAACACAAGTCTGAAGTTTGATCACAGCAGCGAGAATATATGTTCTACAAAATAAATTCTTCTTGAATTATTAGTTGATCTTCAGTATGAATATTTCCTCAGTCCCTTCCACCTTTTTTGAGGGGTTTAGCCACCTGCTCAAGGTAGGTATAGCTAACTCCTTTTTGTGAAGCTTTCCAGAATCTCAATGTTTCATGTTAAAAAGTAGTGTAAGCAGACTGTTGGCACGTGGGAAGTATGTCCGTAGGGGAGGAGCTTACTAATCCCAACACTTTCACACAATATAAAATTTCTTATGAAGAAAGCTCCTTGATTAGATGAACTGTCTTGGTGTGCAGCTGATACCCATCTGTTTGTAGCTGCTGTGAGCACTAATTTGATATTACCTCCTGGGTACTGAGCTTGCATTTAAATCTGGCACCTGACTCGGGTTTGTTCTCTCAGGACACGGTGAAATGAACAGGTATGTTCTTCAGAGTGGGGTGACACCGAGGGCATGTGTTGTGTTGTCAGTCGTCTGGAGTATAAAGCTGCCTCTGCAATGAGACTGGATGGATGGGGAGTGTTTATATAACTTCCTTTTTCTAAGAAGGCTTCAGAGTAAGAATTTTCATCAAGGACTTCAATTTGTTTGGGTCTCTTTTGGGACAGTATTAAAATGGAAAGGCTAATTTGAAGAACAAAACACCCTTGAGCTTCAAATTGTTTCTACATTAGCATTTGGCAAGTCTTTTGGTCTAATTAGTCTGCAGGCAATCAGCCTGTGATCAGGAAATAATTATAAGATGTCAAATTTCTAATAAAAAATGATGTAAAGGGCATTTGTCTGACACTTCATTTGCTGAGGTTTGATTCCTGTACCTCTTGTGGATTTCGACACCATTCTTAACAGGCGTTTCTAAGTTAAAACACGAGCCTCTTGCAGCAGTGTTTCACACACACTTTGGTGACTTTGTAATCAGCTGGGTACTACTTGCTATCTTAATGTCCAAATAAATGCTGTAGTCTGAGGAGATTTATGGAGGTGCTGAATCTAGTGCCATGAGTTGTCCAGTTGATTTCAGTGAGGCAGACTGCAGCACAGGAGGCTGGCCATCTGCCTCTGTCTTGGCAGCTTGAGGTCCTAAGTACCAAAATGCTTTCGAATGGGTGCAGCCCGTTGTGCAGCCCAGATGAAAAGCACAGGCTGCAGAACGCTTAAATGTCAGCCTTTTCCCATTGGTAGTCTCACAAGGCAGATTCTGTTTGCAAGAAATTGCCAGCTGCTACAATATAGTAGGAATGTGCAAACTATTTTCAGCTGAAAAAAGTCATTGTGTGGGAGAGAAAGTTCCAAGGCTGAAGGAAGCTGGCTTTGATCTGGGCGTGGTATTTCTGCTGTGCCATTTCTGAGCTGCGCAGCAGGAGAACCCAGAGCTCCATTGCTCTTCGTGCAAGCAGGAATGGAAGCTCAGACCTGGCGTAGCAGTGGGTGTTCCTTGGTTATTTGGTTTGGTTTGAAGTTAACTTCTAGAGAATGAAAATCAGAGGTTTTCCCTTCAATATGTTACTTCGATAATTGAAGTAGACAGTATTTTTCTCAATAAAGGAATTGATTTAGATGAATAAATGGAGTTCTTCCTGCTTCCCTGGGGAGTTGGGAGGCTGGCAGGCATCTAGCTCTGAATATGCAGTTGCTGAGCACATGGAAACGCGCTCGGCAGATGACAGCGTAGCCCTTTTTCTCAAGCAGCTGCAAGCAGCTCAGAACAGAGGGACACAGGAACGGCACCTTTTAAAGCTTTTAAAGTTGGCGGATAGGACCTTTGGTGAATGTTTTCTGCCTTCTTTGTGGAAAATTCAGTTTGCTTGTAGTGGATTTCCAGTCGGCTACACCTTCAGCTGTGTTCATGCTACATTGCCTGCAGTTGCGGTGTGTGTGTATGAGCCTTTACGGTCTCATTAAATGAACTCATGTAACCTCCTCACGGGGCTGGAAAGGACCCTCCTTGTAATCACCTAAAAGGCATTGCTTTGGGTTGTTTTTGGTTATTTTTGGTCTTGGCTTCCTTGGGGTAGCACTGAAAGTGCTGAGCTGGGTCTGCATGTGGTTTCCTGCTGGTTTGAGGTAGCTTTGGCATTGCCGGGATATGGGCACTGTGCTGTGGGAATCCCGCTTCTGTTCTCACTGCCTCCAAGGTGACAGATGGCCTTAAAATATTCATTGGAATATGTTACAGTAATAAAATGGCTTGTCTAAAAATACCTGTCAAGACTGGAGAAAGCTGTGCCTGACCCCTTTGAGAAGAGCACTCTGTTTCAGAGTCAGCCATGGGATCAGAGGGACCTGGCTGTGAAAAAGTGTCTTGGTTCATACCCCCTGCTCCTCCCTGTCCTGGTTCTGTAGGGGACGTGGCTTCAGGTGGGATCTTCTCCTCCCCCTCTGCTGTCCTACAGGTTTATGGGAGGGGTTCCACAGGTTTCTTTGTGGGTCGAAATTGTCTGATACGGCTGCAGGAGGAAATAGTTGAAGTTTCATGTTCCTGCTTCAGTTGGAATAAACCCCCTGGAGTCAGGGGAGGCTAACACACTGAGCCTGCACACAAGGAGGACGCACAGCTGTCCTCGAAGAGCAATGGAGTTTGGCAGGACGGGTGTCCTGGGATGAGTCTGTGGAAGACGAGCTGTGGGTGGGGTTTGCCGATTTACTGTCCCTGCCTTTGGCACGCTGAGTCTCTTCATCTTGTACCTACATCCAGCACAAACAAGTCAAAAACTCCCAACAGTCTTGTTCCCGGTTTGGGTGTGCTCAGGATGGGTTTTGTCCAAAGCATTTAAATGGGAAAACTAAATCTGCTGGCCTTTCCTGCGGGAAGGTACAACGCAGGTTAGCTAAATGCAGGGTTTATCCGGTGCATTCCTCCCTGCCAAAAAGCCTCTGGCAACTTTATACTAGACAAGTAAATGTGATGCAAGTCCTCCAGGAAAACTATTTCTCTTTTTCTTGTAGCTCTTCATGGTTTAGTGTGACTGCTATTCGTAGCCCAGTTAATTACTGACACAAGTGGTTACGGGGGGTTGAGGCACAATTAGGATCAGCCGATGTTGTCTCAGCTGCTGTCCGGCATGTATTTGGTGTGGATGTCTCCTTGGGAGCCTGCATGCAGACACCTGCGTGGCCACCAGGAGGCCAATGATGGTGACCCTGGGCCTCTCATGGGAGGCTGGTCGTCAGCCACAAGGTCTGATGGCACCTGGGAGCATCCCGAGTGGGGTGAATTCATGTGAGGGGTGATGTGGGGGGCAGGAAAATGTGGGATTCAGTGACCATTTCCCATCAGGGCCAGCATAGCGCTGGTCTCCAGGTTTCTAACACTCCCTACAGCTGTGGCAGCTTGGGGCAGGAGATGCTGCTGGCCTGGGTGGGAGCTGCATTAACAGGGTGATGTTGGTGCTGGGGCCTTGTGTGGGCTGGGTAAGAAACCCGGGGCTCTGCCCTGGCTGCAAGCACATGGCATCAGGTTTGTGTGGCAGGGTGAAGAGCTGTATACAAGCCTCTCAGTCCTGGGGCAAGGGATATCACTGTAAGTATATTTGCTCCTGCTGTGCGGCAGCAAGGAAAGGAGTAATTTATTTTGGCTGCCTCTTGGGAGCCAGTCTGTAAATCAGTATTTTCTCCTACTGCCTATTCCAAATGTCTCTTAGCACTTTGGTAGCTTCCATTTTCCCTGCCTTCAGAAAGTACATTTGAAAATGTTTGAGGGGAAAAAAAAAAGCCACAACACTGCAAAGCTTTGATTTGCTCCTTTTGATTTAAGCTTCTTATGCGATTTGATCCAGCAATTGTTTCATTTTTAAATCTCCTTTTGTTTATGGATTAGTTTTGTTCCCCTGCTCCTCCCATTCCCCTCCCATTAATTCACACAGTAGGAGCAGGCTTTTTTTCCCAGCTGTCTGAACTCAACATTATCGACCTGAGCGTCACTTCAGGACTTGCTAGGTCTGGTATGTTTGAAATTGCCTGGGCTAGAGGAGCCTCTCCAGTTCCTGGCTGCTCAGGAACCATTCCGCTAGTTCCTGGCTGGTGGATCTGGGGACTTAGTCTGGAAAACCGAGTTTATCCTCCCTGAGAAGGAGGGAACACAGTGTGAGGTGGTGTGATGCTAAAGCCTCAACAACAGCTAAGCAGGAGTTTTTTAAGAAAGCAAAAGTTGGGTGACCCTGTGTGTGCTGGCACAGGTGCCCCTGCCTTCCTGGCTCAGAGCGAGCCACACTGTGATCTGCTCAGTGTGTATATATTATATATATATTTATTTATTTATTTATTTATATATAATCTCCATATACTATTTTTTTTCCCTGGACTGCCTGGTAAGGCTGCAAGAATGTCCCTTTTCTTTAAACCCTTCCCAACAATGCATACAAAAACACAAGAGCATCCTTTATTGAGACAGTATTTTATTGTTGTTGTTGTTTGTAGTGTGGTAGTTGACTGTAGTGTAGAAAATGCAGCTGCTGGAAATATTTTCAGTAGAAGCTTTTTGTGCTGTCTTGTGCTTGTAGTAACGCATTAGCTCTGATGTGTGCTAGCTTGTTCTCAAGCTCAGTGGGAGTCTTCTTTAACGTATCTGAGAAGCTATCTAATGCTCTTTTCACTGAAAGTCAAGCAGGTTCCTCGGAGAGCAGCTCGACAGGATTGTCACCAATCTCAGCCCTAATGCTCTTCCCTCCATCGAGCTAATGTTGCTGAGAGCTGGGGCAGGTCTCCGGGTGTTCGTGCCAGGAGCCTCCCTCGGTGTGGGAGGCTGCACCACCTGAACTCTGCCTGGGTGGTGCGTGAGCCTGTGCCAGTGGCACTCTTATGGTGTGGAAAACCAGCAAAATGGCTGTGCTGGTTCTCAGCTTGTGGCTGAGCTTGGGAACTATTCGGAGGGGAAACGGGACAGGATCCTGCCAGTCTGCAGGTAGAAACCAGGGCACCTTACGTGCTGACAGCCTCTGGGCTGAACGAGCGCTCGTGCCATCACTTCCAGTGCCAGGTCAGTGAATTTGGGAAGGGCCACCTCCACCTCAGGAGCTGCGAGGACCTTCTGCTCATCTGTGCCCACCTCAGGACCCCCAAAGCCACACAGGCAATGGGCTGCTTCTGCTGCGTAGCCTCACGGGTGCCCCTAAGTCTTTTCAGATAAATTGAAAGAGAAGATCCCTGACCTAAATGAGCACGTCATCTAAATTAGAGATAATGATAGGGGATAAACATAAAAGGAAAATCAAAGGATTAAAGTTAATGAAAGTTAATAATCTGAATATATTCAACGATCTGGGCTAAAAAAGGGAGACGACAAACCATGGGTGGACATCAAAGGCCCTAATAAGACTGGGAGATGTAATGGCAAAACTGCAGCCATCGGTTCCAGCTGCAGGCAAGCACAAAGATGGCTTTCAAATCTTAAAATGCTGGCTAAAATATGTACTTTTGTTTTAAATGAATCCAAGTGGTTAAAAAAGGGAAACGTAGAATGCGATATTTAAAAATAACCATTTTTTTAGTCAGCTTTATATTTAAAAAAGGCCAGCTGATCTTTAGAGTTACTGTTTCACAATGTGGTGGCTGACTTTGGGCCCAGGTCTCCGCAAGGAGAGCAAGAGCAGAGGTAGGAGTGAACTCTTGACCCCAGACAAGTCATTTGTGTATAACCTCACTGATTTTACAGGAGATAGGGTCCACCCTTGGCAATCGTTGCCCCCACAAAAGGCAATTTTCTGGTGAATATAGTATAGCTATAGCGCCAGTGCCCCAGAGCTCTGTCTGGGGTTAAGCCGCCTTCTCCTCTCCCATGTAGCACACCCTGCTCTAATGGAAATCCAAGTCTGGGTACAGGAGGAAGCCCATGAAAGTGGAATCGTTGATGTTGTCAGCATAGACACCGTTGTTGTCCCCCTCCCCATAGACCTGGAGCCAGACCTCATCCCCTGAGCTGAGGTGGAGCAAGACCGAGCCACTCGCTTGGTCGACGTTGTTGGTCTGGAACTGGTCGTAGGTGAAGATGACCGCCTTGTCCTTCTTGTAGAGGCTGACCTTGACGTCCGACATGTACACCGTCAGGTGGTAGGCAAAGTAGTACGTGCCAGGGATGCTGCAGAGGAACTTGCCGGTGCTGGTGTCGTAGTGGTTCTGCTCGTTGTAGAAGATCTTGCTGAAGCGGATCGGGACGTTGGGGTGGGGGGCTCGCTCCGTCAGCCCCACGCTGAACGCGGAGCGGTAAACGTAGGCCCCTTCGCCCTTGTCTCCCTTCAGCCCTGGGTATCCTGGAAATCCTCTTGGCCCCTCTGGCCCTGGGGTTCCCGTTTCGCCTTGGTCACCTTTGGAGCCTTGCAAACCTGGGGGACAGAGTTGGGATCAGGAGTTGTTTGTACTGTGCGAACCCGTGGCCACAACCCACTGGCCTGAGACACAGAAGGGACTGTGGCTTGGGGATCTGCTCGGCGGCATGGAGTGAGGCCTGTCCCCTGAGGAAAGGTTGGATGACCTCAACACCCATAGTGTGAGACACCATGTCCACCCCAACCCTGTGCAGAGCTCCTCCAGTGCCAACGTACCCCACGCTCCTCACCAACCTTGCTCTCCTTTCTCTCCCTTTAGTCCATCTTTTCCATCTTTCCCGTCCCTGCCGGGGAGCCCGTTGTGGCCAGGGTAGCCGGGTGCTCCTCCCATCCAGTTGGCGCATGGTGTTTTGGGGTCGGGCTGGGGATCTGGGGCGGCCACCTCTGTGCAACAGGGGGCCACCAGCAGCAGTGAGCAAAGGAGGAAGCCTGCTGAGTCCCTCATGGTTGGTTCCTGAAGTGGATAAGGGCTTTGTTAACTTTAAAGGTTAAAAGAAAAAAAAAATAAAGCGAACAAACCCCCCGCCTCTTGACTAACAAAGCAGAGTTAAAAGTTAAAAAAAAAAAAAAAAAGGAAAAAAAAAAGCACAGTTAAAGTTTTAATCAACATATCTGAAGGAAAGTGATTCTGCTTGGCCTGATGGCCCTTCTCCATCCAGTGGGGCACTGGCATCGAGTCCAGCAAGCTGAGCCAGGACAGGCCCCTGGGAGAAGCGAGGATCTCAGCCCTGGAGCAAATCCAGCGTGGAGAGGAGCAGACTGCAGGGCTGCGCTTCTGCACTGGGGCAGCTGGCGCTTGGGACTGAGCCCGGCAGATGTTGGGACATCTGGGGCTGGTCTCTTTGCAAAGCTCTGCTCAGTTAGCAGCAACGTGCTTTAACTTCTGTCCGGCTGAGTGAACGGCTCGTTGGAAGCACAAGCTCCTCTGGCAGAGCTTGTGTCCAAATCTCAGCCGCCTTTATGCTGAGCAGGTGGTTTATCGCCGTGTGTACCACACGCTTACCCTGCTCTGATGTGAACAGAAGTTAACGGTCAAGCTTTTGGCTTCTAGTGAGCAACAGTATTAACTTATGATGATGTTTTTTTTCCACCTGAATTGTATTTTTTGGATTGCAAGAGCACACCTTATGCAGTGTCTGGACGATGTAGGGTCATACTCTTCTTTAATTTCATCAGAGCAATTAGCGTGGCTACCCCAAACCAGGTGTGTATGGCCAGCCGGGTGCATTGTCCCGAGGCTCACAGAAATTGGTGGGTCCTTAGCAGGTTTGGATCAGGCTTTTAAGAAACAGATATTTTTAAATGACCATTGTATAATACTGCTCCCCAAGCAGAGATTATACCCTGGAACAAAAGGGTATCCTGTTATGAGGATTTTAAGTGGCATACAGTACAATAAATGTGGATAACAGTGTGGCCTCTACAGTCCCTTAGCTCTGTAATTTCCAATGAAAAATAATATTTCAGAGCAACTTATTTGCAGGGTTGATTTTTTTCTTATGTGAGTTATTTAAATATCATATTTCCAATAGTGTCTCATTAGCTCTGGCATAACAGCTTCAATGGAAGCTAAATAGCAAAGAGGTTACCATGATTGTGTTTCTTGTGGGATGTGAAGGGGTTTTAAAGAAAACTTCAATGCTCTGCACAGTGAGTCCAGCAGGCAGCACCCAACATATAGGCTTAAGGAACTCTTCAAGCCATCAGGATCCAGCACCCTGTGGTGGGGACATAGCCCCTGCATGGGGTATTTTTGGGGCTAAGGTATGCTGTGGCTGGGTGTTTGTGGACCGGACCAGTGACCATAATCTGAAACTTAGGACCTAGAGTGGACAAGTAAATCGTGCAAGTACCCTGGGGATTGAGCTGGGGTGTGTGTGTTTGGGCACGGTGCAAGGTGGCCAGTTTGCCGTACCCAAAAGGACTGCATTAAACCGGGGGGGCTTGTCCCAGCTCCATGTCCTCCCTCTTGATGCCAGCACCCTCCAGTATCAGCACAAGCCATCTGGGGACATTCAGCTGCCTGAAAATACACTTGTGTTCAATAAAATATGCCTCAAAATTCCAGTTCTTGAGCTGTGTTTTGATGGTTTTGCTGGGGTTAGTTCTGCTTTCTCATACGCTGCCTACAACTGAAATAGCATTAAAACTTCAGTGTCATGTGCTCAGTGCAGAGAGCTGGAGCCAGACCTGCTGGTGTCACAGGGCTACCCTCCTGTGAGTTCAGGGCGGGAAGGGCAGCCCTCCTGGCCATCGTCCTCCGCCTTGTTCTGCGAGGCCAGGAGAGGTGTGCATCCCGCAGCACCCCGGGGTGGCTCTCCACCACGGTTATGTTTTGCAGCCTAATTTTCTCCTTTTTAATGAGAAAAGTGCTGTGATAAGCAAATAGAAGATGATTTCTAGTAGATGTTGCTACATTTTGACTCCGATCACAAGTGCTTGTTCGAGAAACCAAGCAATTCTCTGGCATTTGAATGTCAGTGGTACCTTTTCAGATGAGGAATAGATGAACTGAGTACTCTTGGTGGCTGTCAGATAATACAGGAGCTCCTGAGGAAATAAAAGCTCCTATGCATTACAGAAAGTCTATGCTGACAAATGAATATGACCCATAAGAACTACGCTGTTCAGAATTAAAGTGCCACACAGCAAGGTGTATGTGTGTTTGTGTGTGTATATATATATACGTACACACACAAACTCTTTGCACAAAACGGAGAAAAAAATACTGTTTTCCAGCTCCTGTATTTTCTTCAAAGGGCGTAAGCTGGGGGTTTGGGTTACGCTGATCTCTTTTCTTTTTTATGCTGATTGCACGCAGCACAGGCAGCACGCTTCTTGCTGCAGTTACAGCAGTGACTTGCTCCCAGGGCTCATCCCTTAAATCCGAGTGGCACAAGTTTCCAGCAAGGAGCATGTAGAGCTCAGGGAGATTTGGAGCAAAAGCAGCCTTCCTGGGGCTCTTTGTGGAAAGAAGGGAATCCAGAGGTACCCTTACAGTGCTCACTGAAAGAGCCATGTGTTTTTGTACTGTCGTTCCTGACTACTTTTGATTTAGGAGTTTTGATCTCTAAATAGCGTTTCCAAAAACAGGAGTGTGAATCTAAGGGAGATCGGCTATTTTTGGTTTAAAATAATCACTAGCTATTCCAAGAATAAGCCTAATAAAGGAAACTTCTTGTGAACAGAGAAGTCTGTCTGTGATTTAGCCCAAAAGAAGAGAAAATCCAGAATTTAGTAAGAGGGGAAAAAAAAAATCAAGCTTACCAGCTCTTTTGAGTCCTAGTTGGCTTGCTGCAGTCTCCTTAGAAATGAAGTCCGGCTAGCATGTCACTGTCCCTAAGGGCACGAGCAGCTGTCAGCTAAGATGCTGTATTTTCCATTTGCTATTGCGCATGCTGGCTTAAAAGTTGGGTTTTCCCATTATTTTTTCCTGGTCATTGCTTGGTTTTGGGGCTGCTTATATAATCCAGTTGTGAGTGATAGCTTGTGAAGATATCCATACCAGGGGAAAGACTGGTTTGGGAATTTCAAAGGAACCCAAACAGAAATGTTCTGGGGGGGAAGTCAGTGCCTGAAAGCCCACTTGTCAGGGGCTCGGCTCTTACAAGCCCCCGTGAACAGCTGCTGCTCTGGGTAAACTGGGAGCCCTTGTTAGCAGCTGGTGGAGAAAGTAAGTCTACGGGCTTGTATTAACACATTTGAATGTCTTTTTTCTCTCTTTCTTTCTTTCTTTTTTCCCCCCAGTGTGTTAGTAAATGATTGTGTGAGAAATGTTTGCTTCTCCTTGTACCGTCTGGAGCCGCGGCTGCCGCACCAAAGAAGGGAATCGCCTGGGACGGGGCAGTGCTGGGGAGAGCTTTATTTCAAACAGAGCTAGGCTAACAGGCCGGCCTCTGAGCAGCTGGCACACATCAGAGCCAGTGGAAATCATCAGAGCAATTTCAGCCCTGCGGATGGTTTTCAGTCTATCACAGGTTTCAGCCTTAGGCCAAACCAAAGTTGTCTTTTCCTGCGTTTCCTTCCGAAGTGGGCTCTGCGTCTCAGAGGAGGCTTTGTGCCCTGGTCACTCCTGGGCAGCTTGGGGTTAACTGGATGTAACCTCAGCAAACCCTGCCTGCAAAACTGGGCAGGGGAAAACCAGAGCAAGGTGTTGTCCCAAGCAAGCATGGGGAAGCAGCGTCAGGGAGCTGGAGTCCCTGGGCATGGGGAAAGCTCATCCAAGGGAGTATCAGCAGAGAGGTGTCCTGAATTTCTGCTGCTCTAAAGAGATGGCTATCTAGGAGGGAATAAGAGGATGTGTAAATGAATTAATTTCTTATATGTAGAGCTGGGAGTTAGCAAGGATAAGTTCTGAAGTAGTGAGGAGAAGGACGAAGAAGGGAGCAGCTGTTGGATAGCTGCTTGCTTGCTTCCTTATTTTGGTCAAGCTGTCGGTCCAACATTTGAAGAATTTGGATATTATTTTTTTTTTCTTGACAATAATTTTTCCAGGCGGGGTTGAGACCTAAGTCAATCATCCCTCATGCAATCCCAGTAACATAGGATGGAGAACCGTTTGGAGGACTCAGTGAAGATGAGAGGTTTTCATCTGCTTCTCCCCGGCCAGGAGCCAGACAGATTGTTGTCTCTGCCAGCTCTTGGCTTGACCCCCGAAATGCATGGCTGGAGAAGTTTATTAGGCTGCTAGTATCTGAGAATCGGACGTGACGTGTTTCATAGGTAGTGCTGCAATTACGGCATGGCATTTCGATTCAGCTGTTAGGAAAATGCCACGGCGATGAATGCCTCCTGGTCCATCAGCAGCCTCCCAGACGGTATCTCTGCTTCCCAGAGGAGGGCAGGAAGGCGACGGTCGCTGCCTGCCTCTTGGCCGGGGCACACCCCGCTGCCACAGCCCCATGCTTGTGTTCTTGTGCTCCTACCTGCTGGGTCTGGGCATCGGGGCCAGCTCCTGTTCCCAGTGCAGGGTGAGATGTGTACGGCCCAGGGAGCCGCTCCTGCCTGCAGGATGTGAAAACACCTCAAACGCCTTTGCTCTGCCCGGTGCCATACCAAGCCTGCCACCAAGCGAGGGGTGGCCCGGCTGTGCCCACCGTGGCGGTGCTGGCAGGCAGCGGCTCCCGCAGGGGCTCTGGGGTGTTTTCGGCTCCCCGCGAGCCCTGGTCACCGGCCTCGTGCTCAGCCTGACCTTGTTTGCTCTGCTGGGTCCAATCCCAGCCTGAGAATGTGAGAAATGCAGAAATGACGGATTGCGGACCGCAGCCTTCCCCGAGAATTAAAAATAAGCACAAGGTTATATTTAGATGTCTATAAAACAGCGGGAGGCTAATTATCAGCTGGGCTCCGTCGGCGCAGGCATGGTCCCTGCTGCTGCAGCGTGAGGGGTGAGCGCCGTGCCCCCCAGGGACGCCCGCCCTGCGCTGTCCTGCCCTGTCCCCTCGCCTTCCCCTCTGCCCTGGATACTGCACGTACAAGGAACAGCACACAGTCTCCACTTCGCTAAAAACAGCTAGAACTGTTTACGCCGTTCAGCAGGCAGGCTGGCAGGCTGTAAAATGCTCTTTTCATACAGCCTGAGGCTGCGCGCAGTGGATGGCCGGTGCCCCGTGCCAGGGGGGTGTCGAGGGGAGCCCAGCGGTGCTTGCCGCGCTGGGGATGCTGGCCTTGGGGAGCCCTCGCCCTCCGCCCTGCCGGGTGCTTTCTGCCCTCACTGGGTTACTCAGGGCTTCCAATTTCTCGGCCCGTTTCACTCGCACAGACGGGCTCTGCTCGTCCTGGCAGCAGGCAGCCTGGGCAGGACGGCTTCTGCCAGGCTGGAGCACGCTGGTGTCTCTCTCCAGGGTGACAGTGGACGATCTTCCCTGGCCCCAGGGAGCGCTGCTTGGCTCCCAGCGAGGGATCTTGGCACGTCAGTGTTTCTCATGCTGAAGGAACAGGACATCGAGACGTGTTTGTTCAGGCCCTGGCCCTGGGGCTGTGTCAGCCCTGCCAGGTCCTGCCCTCTCTCATGCAGGCTGGCAGCTGAGCCAGGTGTTGCTCCTTTTAGCACAGGCCAGTCTGGTCTGGAGCTTGTTCTGGGGTGGGAAGGATTGGGGCAGGGAACAGAAGACAAGGCTCAGTGACCCGGTGTGCAGCGTGCCCCCCTGAGCCATCCGCTGTCCAAGCACCCCACCAAGTCGTGTTCCCAGCAGTGATGGTGTCTTCCCAGCGAGGCACCTGGGCACGTCTCTGCCCAGCTCTCCCCTTGCGTTCACCCAGCTGACCAGCCCACAGTACAGCAGGTAATCCCGCAGCCACCCGACTTCTGTGTGCATCCACCGAATCACACTTTTATAACCAGGTAAATTGTTCATTCGGAGAGTATTTCTCAATAACTTAAACACAGAGAACAGCAGCTTTCTGTGCAGCTGTGAATTTCTGCATCACCCAAGTCAGCTGTGCGTTCTGGACAACAGATGGTGCTAAGAGCCCTGGCAGACCGGCCGCTGCCACGCCGAGCCTCCTGCAGCAGCGCCGGGCTGCGGGGCTCTGCCTGGGCGTTGTGCAGGGCCGGCAGGGAAGGCGAGCAGGCACGGGGACACCACAGCCCCGAGAGGTTTGGTGGGAAGGCAGCTTTGGTGGGGGTGCTGGGGTGGCTGCTGGGCTCTCGGGATGAGCCTGGTGGCAGCCCAGCGCCATCCCTGTGCACATCCACCCTGCGGGATCATGTCCTCCCATCGCTTTTCTTCCCGTTGTGTAAATGCACAAGAATCACTTTTGGCCACAACTGTTTTTCCATTCACTCCGGTATCGACCCGGGGCCGCTGGCTCCAGTAACCTCAGCCGTGCATTAGCTGCCTCCCTGCTCTTTGCGGCCGATCAGTGGGGTTGGTTTTACAGCACGTTTTGGGCTTTTCGGCAGGTCTCACCTCGGAGGCGAGGATGCTGCGGGGCAGCGTTTGCAGGCACCGATGAGCATCGCAGGGGCTTTGAAGAGGAGAGGCGCGAGGGACGTGTGGCTCTCCCCAAAGGCAGCGCTTCTGAGCAGCAGTTGGAGCTCTGGGTCCGAAACTCATCTGTGCCCACCTTCCTTGTGTTTGGTTCTGGTTTGAGACCAGTGTATCAAAAGTGGGAGAAGTCACTGGAAAAGCCTCTGGCTGGGCTTACCGATGGAAACTGGGGTGTCAGCTTTGTGCTTCTCCACGAGATGGCAGGGTCACGGCATGTCACAGTGAGCAAAGTCCCACCCTGCCTCTGCACGGGCACCTGTGGGGCACCTGGGCTCATGTGGGGACTGTTTCCGTGATGTGCTTCTGGCAGAGCTTTCGGCTCGTTTTGCATCAGTTCAGTGACTTTTTCCACTTAAAAGACAACTGCCGGACTCTCTTGCGTAATGCTGAATGTAGAGGATAAATCCTTCATCTCCTCTGTTCCCCTGTTTCTGTGACACTTTCCTGCCCATCACTGTACCACCCCTCGCATGCTCACCTACGTGCTGTGATTGCAGGGCGGTAGAGCAGGCGGCTTGGATGCTGGCTGGTTGGATTTGGGAGCTGCTTTCCCAGGACAGGACCCTCCTGGGCTGGCATCCAGCTGCCTGTCACCATGCCCTGGCCCTTGGGCAGACAACTCGTCCCCACACGCCTGGCTGTGCTGCGGGCAGTGGGGGCACCACAGCATGGGGAACCTGTGCTAACAGGTTCCCCATGGACTAAACTTGATAAGCTTTGCTTCAAAACACCAGTAAGGTGCTAAGGAACAACAGTTTGCGTCTTTCTCCCATCGTTCACAAAACCTAATGACCTAGACACAAGGACAGGGTTAATTAAAGGCAGTGTGAGTCTTATGTTGTCCATAAAATGAACTATTATTGTGGACTATGAATGATGCATATTTCATCAAGAAGCTGTAAATCTGATCAAAAATGACTACTACGTGTTTTGACTTTGGGCATTTTGTGGTGTAAATTAGCACAGAGCATTCCTCGGGAAGTTGCACAGGCTGATTCATCCGTGACGCTTTCCATGGGGTATTTCTTTATGCTTAGGAGAAAGCATTTATGGTTGCTATAGGGCTAATGCAAGGCTTATGAGGTCTTTAATTATTCATTTTTCTAAGTGCTTGTTCTCCTGACTCGAACAGCCAAAACCACACTATGACTGGCTTCAGCAGTAAATTGTATTTTTTTATGGAATCAAATTACTTTGCCTCTGCTGCAGACTTTGCCTCCTTTTGCTACGGAAGACGACTGATGTGACTATGCATATGGTAACTTGCTCTCGGCTCTCACGGTGTTGTACATCCTCCTGCCCTTGGCAAGCGCCTGGAAGCCTCCAGCCCTGCAGGCAGCCCTCTGTGGCACCCTGCGCCGTGCCTGCCAAGAAGCCGAGGTGCAAGCTGGAGAGGCCGATCCGGCAGGCGAGGCACCATCACTGCAGAAATGCCGGTGAACTTTGGGGGACCGAGGGCGATGTGTTCGGAGCACCGCGGGCTCTGCTCAGGAACAGACAGAGGTTCATTTCCAGGGCGTTTTCCTCCGCGGCGTGGTGCGGTGCTGGGCCGTGTGGCTGCGGGGAGGCGGGTGCCGACGTCGTGGCCGTGGGGCCAGCGGCCAGCACTGAGCCCCCAGCGCCGGCTGGGTGCTGGGAGCGCGGCGGCGGTGCGCAGGAGCCCCCCAACGTAGTGCTGCCCAGCTGGGCTTTGGGCAGCCCGGGGTCTGTGCTCACACGGGGACCCTGCAGGGCTGGAGATGCTTCTGCAGTGAGGCACGCTGCCTTCCTACACCTTTATAGGGTTTTGGCAGGGTTCGCATGTCGGTGCCTGGCCTGCTGCCTGCAGCCAGGCACTCCCCTTCCTCCCGCTCCTTGCTGTGCTGTTTTCTACGGATTAGGCTCAGTGGCATAAATTCATCTCCTTTTATACTTATAGCTCCTCTGAGGGTGGTGTCTTTAATAGGGACTGTCCTTTCTCACTGCTTTGGCAGGGCAAGTGCCAGCGTCCTGCTGTCTTTCTTCTCAAATGACACAGAGGTTCTCTGAATAGCAAGGAGGAAAAAACAAAAAAAGATCTGAGTTATTTCTTTTTTCAGACAGCTTCACACATCTGAAAAATGCTCTAAATACTTCCTTTTCTGCCTTTTGGTACTCTTGCTTCCTTGGGGCCTTGCCACTGGTGTTGGGGCAGACCCCAGCCAGGTCGGGCCGATGCTCCTGGGCTCCTTCGGGGCGGAAGAGCCCTGCCCACGGCTGTGTGCGAGCTGTCACTCGGCGCTGTCTCTGCAAATATTGTCATTAGGCTGAAACATAAATAATCACTTACAGCTTTGCCACTTCAGTTTGTGATGAGCCTGCAAATGTCAACAGATGTTTGTCAGAGATAATCAGGCCACTTTAGTGCTTAGTGGCTTTGTCATCTCTTGTGTCTGGGGGCTTTGTTTGTCCCCCACCTCCCTCTCAGTGTGTGGTGCTTTTTCCAATGCCTCTGAAAATAATTGACTTCTTGTCTTGGTCATTTTTTACGTTTGTTTCCAAAAGGCACGGGAACAGCCCCTCACCGCGGTGACTGCCATGTGTGCGGCAGTCGCTTTACGATGCGGCTCCAAGTGCAGTGGTGCTGCCCCAGCGGCCCCTCCCCGCACGGCCACTCCCCGAGCGAAACGTCCTCCAAGAAGCATCTCCTGGGTCACGAGCACAGGGCCCTGTGACAGCCCTAGTACCCACACAGTGCAGACAGCTTTGCTCTGAAACACAGAGCAGGAGCAGCCCAGTGCTGCTGCTCATGCCAAGCATTTCTCCAAGCGTTAATAGCTCTCTTCTCCTCTCCCCCGCTCCCCAAGCAGGACGGTTGGGACCTGGGTCTCCTGGTGCCCGTGGCAGCTTGGTCATCCACAGGGAGACTGCAAAGAGAAGCACTGACCCCGTCGCATCACCCCAAAGAAACGCTTCTTTCTCTGTTCTGTTTCTCTCACCCAACTTCTCCGAATTTGTTCGTTACTCTTCTTGCTCTCCTATGCTGTTCACCTGATGATCTATTATTTTTTTTCTCACCTCCTTCATATTCATTTGCAGCCGGTCTTGAGCAGAACAGGAACCCAGACACATCTGAGTCGTGTTTTCCACTGATGGTGCCGTATGCCAGAATAAATGATCTCTTACAGGGCCGTGGTAGGGACCTTATGTATGGTGAGAATTTAACAACAGGTGGGTTAGGAAACACAGGGGGGGCAGAGGTAGCCGAGGAACATGGGGAGAAGCGGTCTCAGCTACAGCTCATCTGTGTCCGTGCATCCTGAGGTGGCTTTCATAAACCTCCTGAGGTTTGGGTACATCCTCCTATGGCTTACTGTTGCTGCAGGCTGCCTCTCAGAGGAGCTTTCAGGCTCTCGGTGTCCCCTGGGGCTGCCGTGCCCGGCTGCAGGCGCAGGGAGCAGTACAGCCGCCTGGTTCCTGAGCACCACCTGCCTGAGAGCACGCGGGGCTGAACCCGGGCTGGGATGCTTGCTCTGCCCCTCGAGGAAGCCAGCTGAAGCCTCTGTCCTGGAAAACCCCCTGGCATTTGCCCTGTTACCACCAACATGCCATACGCTAAGCGTGGGGAAATGTTTCTGTTCTGCATACTTGCTTAGCTCTGAACGCAGGACGAGGACACCATCCTTCCCTTTTCCATGAGAAAGGAACTGATGCGTTGTCTCTCTGATTTTTCTTTGGGCTGTGTGCTTTGACCCTTCCTTCAGGTTCTGTCTAGGCACTGGGGGGGTGTTTCTCGGGGCTCTGTGTGTTGGACAGGCTGGGCAGGGGCTCGCAGCATCCCTCTGTCCTGCAGTGGCACCTGCACGACTCCTTGGCTCCGGACCCCAGCACACCCGCTGCAGGAGGCATCAGGAGGACTTGTCTCCCACCTGCCTGGCCCCCAGGTTGGAGAGCGGTGCCCAGCGCGCCCCGCTGTCATCTCCCTCCCCTTCCACTTCCTTCATAGCGAAATGCTTTGTTTATTTTCATACTTCTGCAAACCAGCCTTGCTTCTTGCAGATCCCGCAGCCTGCAGGTAGGACTCTGTTTTGGTCTGCGCTTGTTCTCACCATCTGTGGGCCTCGTCTCACCGTTTCCTACTCCTTGACTCAGTTTGGGTTTTGTGAGCATTTCCACAGAGCTCTGATTCCTGCCCTGTTTCAGCGCATTCCTGTGGCCTAGGGCTGCTGTGCCACTGCTGTGGTGCCTCCGTGGTCTCCCACCCAGCCTCTCACCCACCCGTGTGGCTTCTGCCCAAGCCAAGCTCTGTATTTCCGTGCTGAGGAAGGAATATTTTGGCAATTTCTTCTCCCCTCTACACTTCTGAACCCATAACAGCGTGGCAAGGGATTCCCCTGTCCTCGAGGAGAGCTTGTTCACTTCAGTGCAGCCTCCTCACAAGCCCCCTGCTCATCTCGTTTCTCCTGTAAATAGGGTATTTTTCAAGGTTTAATTCCATCCACGAATACAGTAGCTTTAAAATCTGTAGAAGCACATGACAACTTGCTTACTGTTCTCCAGTTAACTTTTGAGCAGACCCACTGCCTTAGAATTAGAGGTATTAAATCAGAAACATTGCTTTTATTCATCCTCCCTTTCAGGTTTCTTCTGCCTCCTTGAAAAGCTGACTTTCTTGCTGGAGTGTTTTCCAGCTGGCTGAGGTATTTTGGAGAGTCTGAGGAAAACCAGGGATTTTGTAGGCAGCCTTCTGCACTGGCAACCTGCCCACTCCCACCTGCTTCCAGGTGGGCTTCTCCTCCTTTGTACCAGGAAGGGAAGGGCTCCGCTGTGGGATTTGGTGAGTCGGTAACACAGCATGGGGCGAGTTTGGGGTGTTTCTCTTGGGTCGCTGCCACTAAAATACCAACAGCTGCCCTAAACCCAAACCTTTCAGCTGGAGCCTTCCAGCATTTGCAAGCCACCCCCCTCCCAGAGGGGGCTGCGGAGCACAGCCCCCTTCCCTAAATACGAACTTGTGGATCTCTGCTGGCCTCAGCCCTTCTGCTGTGCTCCTACAAGAAATGCACATGCGGGAGGGGCAAGGCTGAAGGCTGCAGGTAGCCGCCTGCCCAGCGTGCTCAGAGACAGCCTGAGAAAAGGGTCGCTTTTCTTCCGAGGGCGCTGCGGCTGGGGTCGGTTCCCTTGCTGCAGCCAGCAGGACAGTGGCAGCCCCGGTGCTCCCCGTTCCTTGTGGTGGCCAAGGCTGCTGCCCTGACGCCTCGTGCCGGCGGCATTTGGCTTCGCCACCCCGTGCTGCAAGAGCCGGAAATGCACCGTGGTGTGGTGAAAACAGGAAGCAGCGAGGGCCTGATCTTTTTATAGTTTGGTCAGTCGGTGAGAAAATGAGAAGTTATCTGCTGCTCTTATCTAATAGTGAGTTTTTTGCTTCCTGTGTTACTGCGGTCAATGTAGAAACCCTCTTCCCTCATGAACTTCATTTCCTTGAGGTCTTTTTTTAAATTCACAGCTTGCCCTCCACACACCCTGATGCAGGCAGCTTTCAGGTCACATCCTGCCCTGAAGCTACACCTTGGAAAAGAGGTGGTGCAGGAGGTGTGGGCCAGGAATAATGCCTGCCATGGTCCTATGCTTGCAGTTGGCATCTGTGCAGCAGAAGGCAAAAGGATGAGGGTGGAGAGAAGAGGTGCCGTGAACAGAGGCTCCCCTGCAAAGGGGCAGAGTTGGGGCCGGGGCCAGCCGGCTCTGGGGGCACGCGGAGAGGGTGGCTCTGGACCAGCACCTTCAGCTGGTGGCCCCCCCACGCCAGCCCTGAAAGGGCTCACAAGTGTGGACAGGGCTCCTCACAGTCCCTTGGGAACCTCGGTCTTGGGAAGAGAGGATTTGGCCAGAAGCATGCGTGTACCTCTGCATCAGGCGTACGGCTACGGGAGGTGGGAGGAGAGGGAGAGCTTGGGCTGTGCTGGCTTCTGAGCTGGTTGTGCCAGTAACAAACAGAAGCCTGTAAGCGAAGGCAGCTTTGCACCAGCACCTGTACAGCTGTTACAACTGCTTGTACCAGCACCCTGCCCTTGCTGCTGTGCTGGCAGAATAACTGTTGGGTTTTCCTTCTGCACCCCAACAGTAATTGGAAAGTTGTACTTGAGTTTCTTGAGCATTGTGCACAAAACCAGGTGGGCATGAGGGGCTACCAGCTAGGAAGGTGCTGGGTGAATGCTTGGGAGGCATCCAGGGACTCTCATTTGGACAATTCCAAAGCAAACTGGAGCAAATGGCAGGGGCCTTTAGAAGGAGGGAGAGCTGCATCCCAAATGCTTTGCTTGCAACTGTATTTTTATGCTGGCAAATACACTGGCGTCAGTATAAATCATTGCCTGGAAATTCCTGTGCATATATTATCAGCTGGTGACATCTTTATTTACCCTGACTCTTTGTTTATCTGGGATTGCAATACCAGATAAAAATCCCCTATACGTTTCCTTCAGCAGCATAAACATTACTTTTCAGTGACCTCAGCTGCTTTCCAGTGGGCTGTGTGTCCCCAGAGCTCCTCCAAAGCTTTTAGGGACGTTGTGCTCCCCAGTAAGCGCTCGCTGCTTGGGCTGGTCCTGCCGAGCATGGTTTACCTTGGACTTGAGCCTGGAGAGCACTCTGTGTGCCTGGCTGCAGAGCATCCCTGCTCCTCGTCCCTTCCTGCCTCCTGGAAGGAATGGGGGCTGGGGACGTGCAAGGGGAGAGCTTTGCAACACCCAAATTGCCTGTGGGTGCTGCAGGGTTGGAATGGTGTTGAGGCCAAGGCTGGACTTCATGCTGCTGCTAGGAGGGGATGGAAGGGAGCAGTCGTTGGCCTGGGGGAGGCTGTGACCTCACAGAAATTATCCTCTTGGATTATTTTGGAAATGAGCTTCCAAACAGCACATATTGATGGTGAATTACAGTAATGGGCTGGCGAGCTGCCCTGACAACCTCCACACTGTGCTTCTAGTGGAAGCAATCCTAGGTATTTCATTACATCGGGAGGTTGTAGGGCTCAGTGAGTGTGGTTTCGCTCCCAGTCCCAGCGCGTTGCACCAGGGCTCACTTGGAGCAACTTCTGGGGGCGTGCTGCACGTGCAGCCCGGGGCCAGCGCGCTGCCTGAGCGCTCTTTAATCCTGTCTTGGGTGCAGATCAAAAAAGCCAGTGTGCCAGCTGGCTGAGTGCTGCTGGCTACCTCGCCTTCCCCACCGGGCTTTCTGAAAAGAGGGTGCAAAGCGCCTACTGGCTGCTGTGGCACAGGATGTGCTGTAATAGCCGTTCCAGCACCATTACAGCAAGATCTTCTTGCAGTTCTTTAGGAAATAAGCACCGAGACTGAGCATAAAACAATTTGTTGCTTTAAAAATTCCCTACATAGCAGGCTCCAGAATTAATATGGAGGACTAAGTTTTGAGTTTCAAGTAAACCATCAAAAAATGAGGGTGTGAAGACCTCTCACCATCCCACTGGCTCTCAGGAAAACCTAAAGAGGCAGAATCTGTGGTGTTTTACTGTGTTGAGCAATAGCTCCCTGTGACTGTGGCAGAACTACTCATACAAATTAGCACTGATCAACAAGAGTGACAGTTGTAAAATCTGTCCCTGAACCTCCACGTTTGCAACCTGAAAATGCAGGTAATCAGTCTGCAGATCAGTTCAGGACCTTCAAGGTGTAAAGGTGCAGGTACTCACGTGATAATTAAACCATACCTAGGAGAAGTGAGGGGAAATTGATAACTCTCAATATAAAAAGCACACGGTGAGAACATCCTGCAGCTACTCCTCTTCAGCACAGCACAGCACAATGTCAAGTAGCTGGTTAATACAGAAAGAAACTTTACACCCCCATAAATTCAAAGCCCAGTTCTTGATTTAAAGGAAAGAAGTGGTTGTAGAGTACTGTGACGTCCTGGTGTGCCACTGGTATTTTTGATGTACACCTGTGGTTGCAGCGGAGCCGGTTCAGCTGGAGTAAGGCTGGTCATCAGTGGCTGAGGACTTGGTTCTCAAGTGCCTGGTACCACCAGTTTCAGCTAGTGCCGTAAATAGAAGGAAAAACTGCAAAGCACACCCAGAAAAATTGTATTTTGTTGAAACACAAAGGAATGGCTTACATTTCAACCCTTTGAAGTCAGTAGGCTATTCGTAAATTCACTAAAAAAGAAGGTAAGTAATGACTTCCTTTCTTAAAGCTTGCCTCTTACATCCTTTAATTTCAGCCCTGCTGCGGTGGGTCAGATGACTTGATGAATCTGCAGAACACCCCGCACCAGGATGCCAGCAGTGCCATGCCCCTCATCGGCGCTCTCTGTGCTGTGAACCACCAAATGGGAGAAGTTGACGCCTCCTGGTAAGCAGAGCCAACATCCCTGGCCCAGCCTCAAGCACTGCTCTGTGCACTGCGATCAGATGCTGGGTCCAAAACCACCTTACGGTCTGGATGGGGCTGGAGGGTGCAGTGTCTGCCTTGTCTCTGTTCCCTGTGCCCAGCCTGCTTGGGGTGTTAGGAGACCCTGACTGAGGACGGAGGATGCGCTGGGCTTCCCCAGGCAGGGAGGACGGGTGGTAACAATGGGGCAGGGTGGGCAGCTGGCCAAAAAGTCTGTGTTTCAACCAGCACCCAGCCCTACCTCCCTGTAGGGCAAATCCAGGAAAGCATAATGCAGATGCTGACAGCCCCGTGGGGGTGACCATGACAGCTTTTGGGGGCTGGCAGCTGGGTGCCAACCTCCGTGTTGGCCTGGGCAGCAGCAAGCATGCCTTTGTCCGGCAGAGCCATCACATTATGGCACTAGTTACGATGTCTTGAAAGGTTTCTCAGAGTTACTGCATACAGTTCAGCTCAGATAAGCTCCTAATTCTTCATTGCTGAGCAGACAGGCACCAGGTGGGATGTGAAGTAACCACACTGGATCCACTGCTCCTTAACTCTGCATCGGGCTGGAACATCTCCTCTGCAGGAGGAGGCTCACAGAGCCCCTGCCTCTTGTCCCGGACTCTGAGGAGCAATGAGGAGTAGCATATCTTGGTGAGCACTACTTGGAAATGTTTCGTTGAAATTATTTTTCAGTTGAAGTGGTGTGGTGTGGTGTTTTTTTTTCCTAACAAACTGAATATTATTTTTTTAATCAAGAAAACATTTCAAACCGAGTACTTTCCATGTTGAAATTCTTGGGTTTCATGAAAATATTACATCATTGCTTTCAATTTGTGTTTACAGGATTTCCTGGTAAGTCAGGGGCAATGCTGAGAACGCCACTAATCCTTCTGTGAATTCATGTCATGGGGCAGAGCGGTGCGAGTAGCTCTGTCTTTTTGCTGTTTTCCCATCAATGATGTCAGGTGCCGACAGCACCGTCCCTTAGTGCCGCAGCACAGCGCCTTTTCCTTTCGCAGGGAAGATGTGTCCCCCCAGAAAGCAGCCCTGCACGGTGGCAGACCAGAGCTCTGCAGCTCGCTGTCGGGCAGGCATGCTCCAGCCGCCCTCCTGGGGGCCACGCGGGGGTGAATGCAATGGTGGGCAGTGCATGGGGGTGCTGCTGGCTGGGCTTCTCAGCTCCAGTTGTGCAGAGGAAGGCTGTTTGTTTGTCAACGTCTGGATTACTGTAATAAAAACTAAGTTTGGGGGTTCATCAGGGAGAGGCAAGCTTAAACCAAGTCTGATGGTCTGACTGCTGAAGGGGCACCTCTTGTGCTGCCAGGAAATCTCTGAAGGATGGCCACTGACTTTGTTGTCCCAAAGGAATGAACACCGGAGCCACTCTCCTGGGTAGCCTGAAAAAACACGGATGTGTGGGGAATAAAACACAGCCCTGAAAGAAACCACTTCTTGCCATGAGCCCATACTGGGGAATGCTGCTCTCATCCAAGGAAATTCCTCCTGCTCATCCTTGACCTCCCATGCTGCTGGCTGTGACCCATGGAAGATCTCCTCCTCCAGCAGCGTGGCTGTGCTACGCCTGACATGCAGGAAAAGACCTTGTGAAGAGTTACAGGTCCACGTCAGGAGTTACAGGTCCACCCCGTCCCTGCGTGCTTCTGCCAGCTGTGCCCAGGAGAACCCACGGTGCTGCACACTGTCGCCTCAGCAGCTGGATGGCTTGGAGCGTAGCCAGGACTGGGCTTTTCTTCCGGGAAATGTGCTGCTGCTATAGATACCTAAGGCATGATTTAAAGATGTTTCAGTTGCACTTATCTACTCTACAAGGTGTTTTTCAGCTAATGGCAGATTCTGTAGCAGTACCTTCAGGTTCCCCCCGTGATGTGGTGCAGTCTGAGGGTCTCCAAGACCCTTTTGCGTCTCAGCAGGAGAAGATTCCTCCTTTATTGCCATAATCAAGATGATTAGAAGGGGATGGGGGAGAAAAGTTATTCATACACTCTGGTTCTGTTTGGCTTTAAAATATATGAATTCCTCTCTCCCTAAATAATAGGAAGTGACATTTTCTTCCCTATTTTAAACTTTCAAGGAGCCAGGGCATGAGCAGCATACAGCATCCTGCTGGGATGCTGATTGCAGGAATTGGTCTAGGTGATAATTGTCCAGACTTGAACCCTCTCCTGTGTGAAGACAACAAAGAGAACAGAACGATAGCTGCACTTGGACGTTTGCTGTTTTTAGCTGGGCTGAAACACGGCACGGGAGGGAGGGCTACGACTTCTCTCTGCCGTGTGCTGCCACGCAGCATGGTGTGCAGGTAGGAGATGGAGAAGAAAACTGAGCTGATGGCATTGATGCTAAAGCATTCTTCAGCCTGGCCTGAAGGGAGATTTTACATCCTTGTGTTGCAACCCAGTGACATAGAATTTTCCAAGAAAAAACAGACCCGCCTTTTTTATTATTACTTTTTTTTCCAGCTGGGACTGTGTGCGGACTTGCATTTGTTACCTTGTCTGCAAGTGCAATCTGAGACAATTGAACCTTCCTAAATTGTTGCTGAGTCTATATGCTGCATGCCAGCAACAATTATAAATCCTTCCCTGTTGCTGTTACTGCTTGGGGTCTGCCGTTTCTCTCCCAGTTAAATGTGTTGTATTTTTGTTGAATGCCAACAGCACAACACTGAGAAGAGATAAATACAACATGGGCATAATGAATCACGAGCTCTGGTAGCCTCGCCCCAGTCCCAAGAGACTGTCTGGAGCTGGCCAAAGGAGAAAACACAGTGGCCTAACTGTTTTTTTTTACTTCACTTTTGCCTGGAGAGTGCACCCGTGGGAATGCAGGAAGCAGGAGGCATCCTGCCCATGCAAGAATCCCAGATGCCAAGAGGAGCAGGAGTGCACAGCGGTGCGCAGGGGCGGAGGCTGGCACCACGCTCGGCATTGCCAAGGGGCGCGGGCTGCTCCTGCTGCCCAGGGCAGCCTGCCCGGGGTCTGGCACCAGGGTCATGGAGAGAGCTGTGGCCAGCACAGTGAGTGCCAGGGAACTCGAGTCGGTGACAACAGCCGCCCGTGAAGGCAGCACGTGAATTGGAGACTACGGGCAGAAGTGTGCACGTGTGGTGCTGTGCAACCCCTGCACTCTGCTCAGGGCAGGTTGGGCTTCAGAACAGACATCTACATCCAGGCTGGGGCACAAAAGTTAAACTCTGGCTGGGGAGGAACTGGAGGTGAGCAGCAAGAAGGATGGCAGAGCTCGGCAACATGACCTGTGGGGACAGGCTGAATGAACTGGCGTTGTTCTATTCAGAACAAGACAAGGGAGATGAGTTAAACTCTAAATATATAACAGCCTACCACAGAGTACGTCAATAAACTGTTCTCCGTGCCCACTGAGGACAAGGGAAAAATTACAACAGCAGAGATTTTGAAAAGACGGTGAGAGAAACTTTCCAACTGCAGGATAATTAAACCCTGGCAAAGATACAGCTTGCAACATCTCCATCAGTGAATGTTTTTAAGACCAGGTTAGTCAAACCTTTGTCAGGAATGATGCTTTGGGGCAAGGAGGATGGACAATGTGGATTTGGGGGACCTTCTGAACTCTCGTGTCAATTATTTTCAGTTGGTTTCACTGTACTGAAGTCAGAAGCTTCAGGAGAAATTTTCTGCTGTTGCACAGAGTAAGGCCATTCATGCAGGTCCCCTGTGTGGTTCAAGGAAAGCCAGGCTGAGCAATGGAGACAGGGACAACTTTTTGTCATGAAGCTATTAAAGCTTTAATCAAAGAGCTAAGGAACTGAAGATAGGACTGAATATTTTTTTCATGTAAAAACCAATCAAAGCCACCCTTACATGTCTCTCAATAAAGGAGTCCTGTTCTTCCCAAACTTCCAATATTAGCAGACAAGGAGCACGAATGCTCGTCGCTGGAGAGCTGACTGCTTGTCTGCAATGTGTCTAGCAAGAACCACTACGATGTGCCCTTCCTTCCCTGCCCAGACAGCTGTAACTCGGTGTGTGCATGTAGCCAGGGGGCAAAGCTGTGCCAGCCACCGCCATGAGACCTGTTCCTTTCTGTGCAGCCACCCGGGAGCCTGGCAGCTGAGCCTGGAGGAGGATCCGTAACACCAGGATGTGTGTCTTCATGTGCTGCAGCAGCTACCGGTGCTGGCGGTGGGATGAGAGTCCCTGAACCGGGCTGGGATGGGACACATGCATGCTGGGACAAAAGCCTTCTTTTTGTGATGTTCCTCCTTCAGGCTGCACGGCCTTTTAGAGCAGCAGAAAAAGAGGAGTGCTTGTGACTGCAATGGTCACCCTGCAACCACTTGTTCTTCTGCAGCATAGGGAAAAGCATCTCAGACAAAGAAGCTGGAGACAGCATTGTTCCCTGGAAGGAAGCACAGCCAGAAGGTAGGAGTTGAGAGTGAGACGAGGCAGCACACTTGGTGTGTCCCTCTGGAATTTGGCTGCTTTCCCCCGCTCCCCCTGTGGTCCCTGCTGCCTGCTCCAGGGCACGGCAAGGCAGGTGGGTGAGGTTCACCCCGCGGGGCCACAGGAAAGATTGCTTTCGTTTATCTTCACGTTTTGTAATCGCTCCCAAAGCCAGGGGAAGGTTTCCCTCCTCGATGGGTGGTCCCTTCTCTGGCAGCGTCAGGGTTTGAAGCCTCGGTGCAATGAGAGGGGAGGGATGAGCGGTGCCAGGAGGAGGGGAAGTGCTTGCTGTACCAGCCGGGGGACTTGAGCAGTTACGCTCCCTCCTGCAAGCGGTGCGGTGCCGGGGATCCGAGGTGCAGCTGAGGAGCCGTGAGAGGAGACTGTGTCATGGGAGACGTGGAGGCAAGCAGGTGTGTTACCAACCTGGGCCCCTGGGGGAGGGCAGGGGGCTTTCATCCAGTTGCTCGTGGGGGACGGCAGCTATCTTCCTGCACGGTCTGACTGCAAAAGGACCAGCAAGATGCTCAGTGAAGGATCTTACCCCAGGCCAAGACCTTTCAGAGCAACCATCCGCATAAACAAACATGATTAGTGGTAAGTGTGGGCTGGCCAGCTGCCTTTCTTGTTTATGATCCTGCTCAAGGAGCCTCGCAAACTCATCCTAGCTTCAGCTTCTGTGTATAGGTTTAACCACCTTGTAAGTGCTGGAAAGTGCCTGAAACCATTTTGCCCGTGCGGCAAAGCGCCTGTGTCCTGTGAAACCCAAGCTCTGGGGCTTGTGCTCCAAAAAGGAGCGTCGTAGGGCCATGTGGGGCCATGGGGACATGCAGCCAGGACCCGGCCCGCACACCAGCTGTGCCTGCCCATCGCTCCAGGCCCTGCGTGCATCCACGTGCCAGCAGCCCTGCAGCCTGGGGTAGGTGCGAGGACTCGGCTGCCCTGGGCGAAAGCTGTGTCCCCCCCTCTGCTTCTCCTCCACCTGCCAGGGTCACGCTGCCACAAGCTGTACCTGCCCACAGCATCATGTCACCTGCCTTCTGCGATGGCACTGCGGGTTGTTTCTTCCCTAGGGGGTGATTTCAGTGCACTCTGGGTGTCCTTGCAGGTGTCCCAACCCCTCTGGGGTCAGTGAGCCCTAGGGATGGGCTGGTTGCAAGGAGCAGGCTGGGGAGATGTGCGGTCAGGGGACGTCACCGGCCGTGGGGTGGCACGGTGAGGTCGGGACACAAACCTGCAGGGTGTGAGCCTGGGCCATAAGCTGCGCTGGGCCGTGGGGGCCGCTGCTTTTGGCTCTCCTCTTCCAGAGTTCAAGGCTTTGTGGTGACATTAACCACATCGGTGCCTGGCCGCAGCCTTACTAGTAGGTAACTTGGCAGAACACCTTTGCGCTCACTGCCGCGTGCTCGGAGGTTTGGCAGGGAACCAGAGGTGCTTGAAGCCTGACCCGGCTTTAAACCGGGACCGTGCAGCGCTGGGAGCGAGGCCAGGCCCTGGGGACACCTCCTAACGGCGTGTGGGTGCCCGCAGGCCGTGCTGTGCGCCCCCAGGCCGTGCTGTGCGCCCCCGGTCGTGCAGCCCAGGCCCCGCGGTGCAGGGCGGGCGAGCCCCCTTTCCGCTCCCCAGAAGGGCCGCGGGCACACCGGGGCCGCACAGAGCCACCAGAGCATCCCCGCGGCAGGACGGGGAAACTTCGTCCCTCGCTGCCGCCCCGTCCCAGCGCCGCCACCGGACGCGTTTCGGCCTCCGGCGGGCCCCGGGCCGCGGGCACGGAGCGGGAGGGCCCCGGGGGTCCCGCGAGCACCGCCCAGCACCGCCCGCTGCCCCCGGCCCTCAGCGCCTCGGCCGCGGCGGCAACAAAGGCGGGCGGCGGCGGCGCAGGTGGGAAGGGGGAAGGGAAGGGGAGGGGAGGGGCCCGGCCCGGGCTGGCCGCCCCCTTCCCCGAGTGCTGCGGGGCCCGGCCGAGGAGTGCCGCCCCCGCGGCGGGGCGACGTCCCGGTGCTGCCTGCCCCGGCCCCGTGCCGAGCCGCTGCCCACGGTGCGCGGCCCTGCGGCGGGCGGCCCCGCTCCCGAGCGCCCGGAGGCCGGCGGAGGAGCCCCCCCGGTGTCCCCCGGTGTCCCCCGGCCCGGCGGCGGGGCGCAGCCCGTGAGTACGGCCGGGGGCGTGCTGCGGGGCTCGGGGCGGGGGCAGCCCGTGCGGAGGTGCGTGCGGTGCTGCCCGCCGCGCTGTGCGGTGCCGAGGGCCGGCTGCGGGTTGTGCCAGGAAAGGGGCGCGGTGGAGCGGGACCGGGGAAGGGGCGCAGGCTGCCGCCTCTCGGCGTTGCCTCCACGGCCTCGCCGCGGCTGGGTCTCGTCCTGGCGGTGTCGAAGCAGAAACACCCGAGGGGGTGAAGGTGCTGGGAGGGCGGCCGGACGCGGCCGGAGAGCCCTGCTGGGCGCGGGGGCAGCGAGCTGGAGGTGCGGGTCCCGCCGCGAGCAGGGAGCGCGGCTTGGTGTGCGCTTGCCTCGGGCACTCGCTGGCCTAGTGGGAGCCAAAACCCCCTTTGCAGGGCTCATGGTGGGTTAACACTGCTGAGCCGTGCTGCCTGAACGCAGGGGAGCACCGCGATGTGGTCCCACACCGGCCTCCTGGCCTCCATACAGGGGAGGACAGCGGCCGCCTGGGATGCTGGTGTGAAGGGTGCTGCCGGGGGAACGGTGCCTTTCCAGCCTCAGCTTTTGTTGCAAGAGCTGCTGGTTGTACTGGGCTGCGTATCTTAGAGAGCCGTCCTCCCCGCCTGGTGCCCAGGGCAAGGTCAGGTTTGGAGTATGCAGCCCTCACGCCCTTCTGCCTGGGTCACGGCATCAGTGAAGGTTTCAGCAAAGCTCGGGGTAATGGCGGGGTTTGTGTAGAGGTGAGCAATGCTGGATGTGCCGTAGGAAGCAGAGTATTCCTGGCGAAAACCTTCCCCAGAAGGCCCCTGGGACTCGGGCCAGGAGCGCCGCATGAGGCCAACTTTTCCCGTTCGTTTCCGCGGTGGCTGCGGGAGGGCGAGGGCTGCAGGAGCTCGCCTGGACCCGGCGCTCCCCTCCTGTGGGCAGCGCAGCTCCTCACCGCCGTGCCGGCTGTCGCTTTGGAGGCACTACGGGCACAGGGTCCAGCTGGAACGTGTGTCACTGCCTGGCTTAGCTCCTGAAGCTGTTTGCTGCTGCTGGAGGTGGCCGTGATGCGGGGAGGAGTGAGCAGAGCTGCGTGTGCTCGGGAGAGCTTGGGGTCCTGGGTGCCAGGGGCAGGATGGCACCGCAGCCTGCAGCTGCCCAGCGCTGTGCTGTAGCTCCTCTTCGGTCATTTTGTGGATGCTTCCTCTAGGTGGGCAAAGTGCTGCGTCGTGGCCTTGTTCGCGGTAAGCAGTGGCGGCGGTTCAGGCTCTGCGGGCGTGCTGTGCTGTGTTGTGCCTGCACCTCTCTGCAAAAGCGGTGGCTGGGCTGAAAATCCTGTTTCAGAGACCTGGACAGTGAACCACCAGCCGCGACCAGCAGCATGCCTGTCTAGCTGACAGCAAGCATAAGGTTACATGTCTTGGTTCAGAAAGCAAGAGGAATACACGGGCGTCTCCTCCACCTCAACCTGTGCAAGCAAACGTGTGTTTATGAGGCTTTGATAACAAGGCTGCTTGCTTGGCTAACTGCTATTTGTTTGGAAATACTCTGTTACTTGGTTGAAACCAAGCTGTGGATGTGGAGATGCATCATCATCAGCCAAGACCTAATTTTTCTGGGACAAAGCAGGCAAGTACTTGAATCTTAATTTGTAGCAGTTGCTGACAGAGTTCCCTCTTGCAAGAGCTGGAAATGCATGGGAGGAAATTAAAAGTCCCAGAATGAGATGGACGAGGGTGCTTTAATTAATGGCAAAGTGGATGTAGCCAGTAATGTTTCATATCTTTAAGTCTGTCCTTGAGGCTGTGGTTTAAGAGGAACTTGACTGCAGAAGCAGGATTACTGCACGCTCAGCGGCTTATTTCCCTGTCTGTGCGAGAGGATAGGTGGCCTGCTGAAGGGCAGAGCTTTGCCAAAGGCAGTGCATAGGTGACAGCGCCCTTGCAGGCATCGAGCACGCAGCTGGTTGTGAAGCACAAGTCTCTCCCAGCCTTCACGCTGCTCCAGGCTGGAGGGAGAGGAGGATGATAATTGGTGCTAGCCAAAATCCGCTTCGGGTTGTCGTACCCGGGGCTCTAAGGCTGGCTTGGCTGGCTGGCTCTGAGGAAGATGTTCGAACTCAGGGTCTGTCACCTCCCTCTGCTTCTCCTGACCCACCTGAGCCATTGCACTGGCAGCTTTTGGAGGGGCAGGAATGGTGCAGTAGGGTTGTGGTCCTCTGTTCTGTTCATGGAAAAGTCAAAGCAGCCCTTGCAGCCCTAGGGGAAAACATTGTTTTCCTGTTCTCAACTTGGCATTTATAAAGATGGCAATAAAAGATCTGACAGTATTATTTTGATGATGTTTTATGAAACGTACTGGCCTTTACTGTAGCCCTTGTCTTTGCTAGAGTAATGTAAATCCCAATTCTGCAAAGGATTTAGCAATCAAAGAGCATTATGAATCAGTCTGATACTTTGTCCCAACCACAGCCCTTCTTAGGTTGCTGACCTACATACAGCTTTTGGCATAACTGCTCAGGGAGGCCAGGCTCTGATTCTGAACGTGGGGTGGTACGCGTGCTGCCGAGCTGCTGAGATCGCTTTGTGTGCGGGGAATGTTTTCACCGAGGATACGTGCAGGTCTGCTGAAATCCCTCATCGCTTCAGCTGTGCTTGAAGCTGGTGCTGCTTGACTGGGAACTTGTCTGTGACGTGTGAGCTGTAGGTAGTTCCTCCAAATGCTCTTTCAGTTGTAATCGTGCTGATTATAAAACTCAAATATGAAAGGAGGTGTTTTTGCTGTAAAGAGCTCCTAGATATCTGGCCGACAGGAGTCGTTGTTATCAGATGCTCTAATTACTTGTGTAATTAAAGACCTTGGAAAAACTTACATACTTCGGGCATTTGCTTATAGATAAAATCCAGGTTTGTTGCCTTTTTTAAAACATGCGTGGCAGTTCAGCCTCTAATGAGATGTGAACCCAAAGTGTCCTTCCTAAAACCAGCCCAGAGGTTCACTGTGCCCATGCACATCTCATCGCTCTGCTGTGATGCCTGCAGTAAGGAGGTGAGCGGGTACAAAAAGGAGGGGCTGGAAGTGGGTCTGTGAAGCAGCAGCTCCACGGGGAGCTCTGTCTGCTCCCTGCTGGCTCGTGACGAGCTCCCAAGCATCAGCCAAAGGACACGGGTGCGGTTCCTACTGAGGTGGTGGCAGTGAAAACGGACAAAGCTCAGGTGAGCTTGCTTTCTGCTGCAGCTTGGGAAGGCAAGGAGCAGTATGAAATGCCATAGCTGATGGCACGCAGAGCAAAGACAATCTTTGGGGTCAGTGTTCAGATTTGCAGCAGAGCAGGACTGCCCTCGGCTCTGAGCAGCGTGGGGTCTGGCAGTGTTGGCTCCCTCCCTGGGTAAGGGAAAACGCTGGTGTAAATTCTTCTTTCTTTTTTTATGTACCCTGTTGTGGACATCTTTGATTGTGTGGGCACATCTGTTTGTGTTTGTTAAACACCACGTTGAGCAATGGTGCTGCATTGGTTAGTGCTTTAAGGCAGCACTTAAGCCTGTTCATATCTGTCATGATTTCAGCTCTGCAAGACAGATCCCTTCGTTTGCAGGACTGCTGGAAGCAAGGAGAGGTGCGTGTGTGCTTCCCACCATGTGCCAGCAGGCTGCACATGTGCCTTTTGGTGTGGTCGTGGATGCCAGCTCTGGTGAAGGCCCTTTGAAGCGGGGTGTGCGTATGCTGGTGTTTTCATCTGCAGGTCTGGGGTATTCAATCTATTCTGGTCCTGAGAGCTCCTAGGAATTCATTTGGGGAAGTAACAGGGCAGAGTGATAGCACCTCTGTGAAATGTGGGGACTGTGTGCTGTCCCCACCGTGCTGTCCGCTAGGTTTTTGTCTCTGCAGGTCCCGAGTGGTGCGTTTGCTTCACTCGGGTTGTTGGTCCCTTGTCAGCCTTTTGAAGCTGCCTGCTGAGTTTCTGCCTCTTGTTGGGTGTCTTCAGAGACTTGAGAGTTGCGGCTCTGCCAGCAAGATGTCAGATGATCTTAAATATTTGCTCATGATCTGTTGCTCACAAGTTACCATAACCTCTGTTCTCAAACAAAGGTTGCAGAGAAAGCTGCAGTGCAGCATCTTGCTTATTCCTCTGTCTTCATAAAAAAAAAAAAGTCTGTTTGTGATACCTTAATTTAGAATAGAAACACTGCACAGAATATCACCCTGCATACCAACAGGATGCTGGAGGGCAGGGAGGCCTCCACTTTTTCCCTTTTATGCTTGTGCCCTGGATGCCTGGAACAGCACCTCTGTGAATGCAGAAGAGAGCTCCTTGCCAGACTGAGCTAAAATTTCTGTGTGCTCTTGATGCGTGTTTCCTCAGGGAACTGGCAGCTACCGAAAATTAACAGAGCGGAGCTGCCTTCATTCTGCTGCCCGGTGTGCACTCCAGTGCTGCTGGAGCAAGCCAGGAACCCCCAGCCAGCCAGCCCGGGCACGCTGCAGCGTGATGCTGGTTCTGATTATCGCCGTCCCTTTCCCAAGGCACCTGGAAATATTTGGAAACTTTACTCAAATGCACGGTGCAACTTCTAAATACATGTTGGCTGTTAATACGTCTAGCTTGACAGTGAGCAGAGACAGCATCTACAAGGTCCCTAGCTGGTGCCTGCTCCCTCCTGCCTGCGTTGGTAGAGAGGGCTGTCAGCAGGAGCAGGGGAGGGTATGGGTATTCTGCCATACGTGGTCGCTCACCTGGGGCACAAAGATCAGCAGAATTCTGTTCGTCTGGGCTTTATGAAGCTGTTTGAATGAAGTATGGAGCTCGAGCCAGGCCTGTCACAGGCACGTTGCACACAGATCTGCATTTAGCAGCCCTCATCACACTGGTGCGCATGGTGGTGCTGGAGCCCTGGCTTGTGGCTGAGATCCCAGACTGAGAGACGCTGAGAGCAAGCTAGCACTCCTGTTGTAACTAGTACAACCGTTCCTGCTTACGGGGACTGAAGCAGTTTGCATTTGTAACTGTATAACTTTGCAGAAAGATAGAAGTATGCCTTATGGCCCGTCTCTCGTACCACTACAGCATTCGCTGATGAGAAGATCAAAGGGATTGAAATCAGTTTGCCATGTTTCCTGCAGATGCCCTGTGTGAATTAACGGAGGTCACAGTCCATAGGAAGTGTGCCAATGGTGTTAACTGGGATGGAGTGACAATAGGAATTGTCATGGCAATCTTGCAGCAAAGATAGCTGCTTACCGAAATGGTTCTCTCAGAGACTGAAAGCGATCCGCGGTCATAGTTGTCCCCTGCAGAGCGCAAATCTCAAGGAGCTGTTTTTATCTTGAAATAACATTTAACTTGCAACACAAGAGTGAAAAGGTTTTGTGTTTTTCTAGATTCATTTGTAGGACTCAGCGTTCAGGAAGTGCTGCTGGCAGAAAGGTAATGTAGACCACCACGTGCCTTCCGAACAGAGTAGCTCAAGCACTGAGCATCCTAAAAACAATTGTGTAGTAAAAATTAAATAAATAAAAATTTTTAAACACAAATCACAAGGGTTTTGTGTTTCCTTGACAAATTTGAAACATGGTTGAAATGTACTCTTATCAGTCAGAGAAGATACGTTAGTGCTACCGCTTCCATTGTCAAACACGATCGAGGTATAGTTCTGTGTAACTCCAAGGTTGTACTGCAGTCTCGTGATGGATAATCAGCGTATTATTTCTTGACCATCTTTATGACCCAACTGGAATCCTGAAACCCTTTGTGCTTGCTAGGGGTCTTAAGGAAATTGGAGATTTGAATGTACAAGATTATAGGTGTTACAATCAAACTGTATTTTATTGTTTTCATTTTAATGTAAGCTTATATAATTGACATTAATACTCAACCCAGTGTTTGTTCCCTCAGCAGAGATTCGGTATAAAGAATTGTCAGGGTGCTGGGCGCTTCATAAGTGAGATTCATCAGCGGAAACAAAAACCTTGTTCTCTGTCAGCTCTGTGCTGATTTTTCTGGGTGAGTTTGGTTGAAATACGATTTATGTTTGTTTACATTTCTGTGGCCCCAGGTAAAATTCCACAAACTGGGCAGAATCCAGAGGAAAAAGTCAAGGTGCAGAAAAAGAATACAGGTCAAATTAAAACCCTTTTTTGATTCTGCAGGATTTTATTACCCAGCACTACATATCATTACTCTGTGAGTCTTTCAAAGGGACTTTTTCCCACTTTGGAGGAGTTCTGCTGGTACGTTGATGAAGTAGCTGGAGGCCTTCGTGCTACGTGCTGCTAACTTCTCAGCATCACCGAGGTGGTGTGTGAGGGAGGGAGCTGAGAGGTAGGTCTGGTATTAACCAGTGCAAAGGCAATAACCTAACGGAAGTGGGCAGAGTTGCTGGGAACAGTGCAACAGTGGAGGAAAACAGAACTTTTCCTTCTTCCTGATGCCAGGCTCTTGGCACCCTTTGGGGCGGAAGGTGGTCAGCTGCGCTCTGAGGAGTGGTTGTGACAAGGACCAGGAAAGCACAGACTCATGGAAGTAAGCAAAAAAGGAAAGATGCTCCAGAGTGTAATGAAGGAGAAGACATGGTCTGCTCTGTGGAGAGGAAAAGTGTCGGAGAGTGGAGCTGCTTTTGGGGAGAAGAAAAACAAACAAAGAAAAAAACCCTGTAGGAAGGAGTGGTTAAGTGGATTTAAAAGGAAAGGAAAGGAAAACAAAAACCAGAAGGGGCCAGGCTTGAGGGTAAGTGGAACAGAGATGGTGTTGAGGTTGAAGGAATGAGGAGCAGAGATGAAGGAAATAGTCCCAAGGATGTGTTTTGTTGTTGGAGGTAGTGGGATTCCTGCAGGCCAAGGGAGGATTGATATAAATGTAATCAGGAAGGGGTGGTTTGGAGAGATGTGAGAGTGCCAAGCTAGAAAAGCAGAAAGAGCATTACTGGAAGAACACTTTAATTGAAGAATGGCTTGCATGATGAGTTAGCCAGACTATCTGCTCATGATATAGACTGGGGACTGAGATCACTGGAATTTTCTGTCTCTTCAAATTAAATTTTACGTATTTTTAAAGAATAGCCTTCTTGAAGTCTGGCCAAATGAGTAGTTCACCTGTGGACTGAGGAGTCTGAAAACATGACTGAGACTTTGCTTTGAGTAGTGGCCCTGTGCGTGTGGACATCTGTGTCATGTGCGTGGTCATCTGTGCTGAGCCTGCTGCAAGGTGTGGGCTTTAAAAAGTGCCACGAGTCCTCAGGGGAAGAGAGGTGGGAGAGGTGCATGGAAGGAATCTCATTTTATTTTGATTTATCTGCTACTTTTCATAGCAGTCGCTACTTGCTGTCTTTCATTTCATTCTTCTGTAATCCAGTGTGGGTGTTGGTTGGGAATATTTTAGGCACTGTGGATGCGGCTCATCAATTTCAGTTGTGGTTAGGAGCGTATTCTTGAAAATCAGTGGGAATTCCTTCACATCTGTACCTGAGGTAAAAATCAAGTTCACTTTCAAGTGTGGCAAAGCCCCTTTCTGCCTTCCCTCTCCCCGTTTTGGAAACCTGTTAGCATTCCACGTTTGCTCTGGGTAGGTGAGGGCGGTATGGCAACCCTGCAACTCTGCTCTTGCTGCGGTTTTGATCTCTCAGGATAAAACCAGGGAGAAATCCCACAGAAGTGTTCTCCAGGAATCCGTGGGCAAGCTTCTTGTTCAAGGTTCACATGTGTAACCAGTCTGTCTGTGATTCAGCAGCCTCTAGTTTTGGCTGAACCACAGGGAAAGAGTTCTTGACCGGGATCTCAGAGGTGAGCTCAGCTCTGCACTTTGTCGTCATCTCTGGGCAGATCGCTTTGGAAAGCACCAGTCTTCTTCAGATGGACAGCACTGGTGTGTTGCAGTGAAATGCATGCTTTAGGGTTGAGAAGTTTCCTTAGTTATTATGGGAGCGTAATCAGATAAATATTTCATTAGATATTTATGGATTGTTTAATTAGATGGATAGACAATCACATACTTGCCATCTAGGTAGGAAAAAAAAATCAAAACAATTAAGGATTAGCTGTAAAATTTGATGTCAGAAATGGTGTTAAGTTTCTGCTTGGACACTCTTTAATTATGTTTTGTTTAGTCCATGCTGGAAGTGAATGAAAAGGAATGAAATCCAAGCTTATTTGAGCTAGAATTGAGAGGTCTTACCAGGGTCATTAATGCATATTAACTCATACTTTTAAAATTCATGCCTGCCATTAATTTGGCTTAACTCTTCCCATATGTCTCCATGTAGACAAGACCCTAGAAGCCTAACTTGTTTTGAGGTATTGCGGAAAGGCCAAGGTTTCAGAGGTCTGAGTGCCGTGCCCTGCCATGTGTGCAGTGCAGCAGGTAGGTGCGGTGGTGGGGTTGTCGCATCCCTGGTTGCAGCAGTGCCAGCTGGAGAGCTGGGGCTGTAGCACAGCTCTTTCTGCTCACAGCCCGGCCTCAGGGCTCATACCTGTCCTCAGCAGAGTTTTACGCTGGGTCTTAAGCTGCCGATCTGCCAGAGCCATTTTTGGGCAGCGCTCATCCTTCCCAGCACCTTGTGGTCTGATGGGCAGCTGAGCTGATACAAGCCTCACTTCTTTCTTCCCAGCTTCCACCCATTTTTTGCAGCTTTCAGCGCAGGTTTTGGGAGGAGGATGAAGGAAGTTGAGTTCAGATAGGTTGGAAGCTGCAATATGCTTTTTGTTTGCAGCGCCTTGTCTGGGGAAAATGGCGAGGGGTGCCTGGAGAGCTGGCAGGCACGGAGAAAGGATGCAGCTGGGGTCATGCCTGGATGAGACTGCTTCTGGGTGCCAGAACCCCCTCAGCTCTGGTTTGCATGGGTCACCTTTCTTCCTGGCCACGCTGCAGCTCCTGCTCGGGCCGTGGTTGTGCTGGAAGCTGTGGTGTGGGCTGGCTGCCTTCCTCCTGCTGCTGCCTTGCGCCCTGTCTGAGGGAAGCGTGGAGAGCAGAAAGTGGTGCCCAAACCTGCCTCGTGGCAGGCAGGTTTCCAGTTCTGTCAGTGGGAAGGTGGTGGCAAGAGTGGGAGATTTCTTCTCTCCTCTATCCTAGCAATGCTCCTCCAAAGGTGTGTGTTTCCCTTGGCGTATGGCCAAGGTAGTAATCAGTAACTTGATTTTCTGTATTTCCCCTGGAAGTTGCTGGCTTCTGCTTCTCTGGTTTCAGCAGTGGTCAGTGTCTGAAGTCTTTCTCCTGTAGCATTTATGAAGCAATTGAAGGTGAACAAGGGCTGCTGTAGCTGAAGGCGTCAAAACCAAGCAAAGATACATCCCTTCAAACAGAGTGCAGGCTGTGGAGTTGGAGTTTCTGTAGTCAAGCCTATGGCCGTGTCTTTGATTTTATTTTTTATTATAATTTATTTGTAAGAAGGTTCCATTTTGTAGGACAGGTAGTATTTTAGTAGCATCAGACATGTAAAAAAAAACAGACAGTGTACCTTGTAGTAACGGGGGTTTTATCAAGCGTAATTTTGTCCTTTTGGAATTGTTAAGTGGTCAGCCTGGGTTGACAAGAAAAGGGACAAGAAAAAGGACAACAAAAGGGTTGTAAAGTCAGGCTCAGAAGGCAGGATAGTGTTTAAGTTATGCAGCTCTAATTCAACTTGCATCTGTGCTGCAGTTTCTGATTGCATGGTTCCATGGCTGCTTCTGAACTTGATGCTTGTCCAGGTCCCTCTGGATGGCATCCCCTCCTTCTGTAGGATCAACGGCACTGCTCAGTTTGGTGTCATCTGCAAACATGCTGAGAGTGCTCTTGATCCCCCTGCCTTATGTCACTGATGAATGGTTAATTGACAGCTGGAGCTGTGCATATTCTGAGTGTTACCCAAAGAAATGTGTATTTGCTTGGAGTATTTAGACTCTTAGAAACGGTCCAAAACAAGGCTGCTGGCCTTGGAGTCTCCCCGTCACTTACTCTGGTTTGGGGCAGGTTGCTTGGTTTCTCCGTACCTCTCCGTAATGCAGAGGCAGCTTCTCTGCCCTGCTGGGCCCTGCGAGTTGCTGGGGGTCTGTGCTCTGCAGGAGCCAGAAGTGGCTCTCAGAGGGACGCGAGTTTGGAGCTTGCCTGGGGCTCTGTTGGCTGCGGTGCCAGCCTCGTGTCCAGACAAGAGTGTGGCTCCTCCGGTGCTGTGTTTTGCACCTGGCCAGCAGGTAGCTTCATGCGGTGCCTCCGTGGCTCAGCCTGCGGGTCTGGGCGTAAGCAGGGGCCAAGGGCACGAGGCTGGACCGGGTGAGCGTCCACGCTGGTGCCGCGTGCTGCCCGGTTGGGCTGGCTCCTGCGCCTTGGCTGCTGGCGGGAGGGAGCTGCTGCTTTCCTGGTAATGGCTTAATGGTTCTCTATTTAACCGTAATTAACCCAGCAGGCAGGGTTTTGATTATTACGTTTTAGAAGAGTTGTGGTGGCAAGGCTTGTAATTTTGGGATGAATCAGCAGTAACAATTAAGCAATAAACAAACATGATTTCTTTTACCAGAACGCAGCAGAGTGTTTTCCTCTGCCAAAGCAGCCGGCGGGTGCTTGTTCATGTTGCAGCTGGGGAACGTGGGGAGGAGAAATAATTTCTCACCTGTGAAAAGAAGGGAAGAGGAATTGATGATAATTTTCTTTACTGCTATCACTTCCTTTTTCTTATTTTTTTTTTTGCCTTTTTTGGGTTGGGGGCTCCTTTGGCTTTTGTTTGTTTTGTTGTGGTTTGTTTGTTTGTTTCATCTTGAGGGTGGGATCTTTTTTCGACACTGTTGTGGGGGGGTTAACATGAAGTTCTTGCTTAACCTTGTCATTTTCAAAGGTGACTTCCCATCAACTAACTGCTGGTATTCCTCATGGTGCTAATGCTTGCTCTGTAGATAGGCATGTGCACATATGGGGAGTAAAACTTGTGGCAGCATCTGGTTAAGCAGTAAGGAAAGTGCCTGTGCTGCACTGGCTGAACATGCTGGCCTTGGATTTGTGGGGCATGCTCCAAGCAGGTTTGGGGAAGCATTACCTGTGGTCGGGTGGGTCTGGGACAACTTTTGTGCCTTTTGAGCCCTTGGTCCCTGCTGGAGTCTGGCTGTGTGGAGGTGGAGGAGGTCAGTGCTATGTTAGTTATCGCTCACCAGCCACCCCTTTTCCCCCACCCACATTTTCTGGCAGCGTTTTAAAAATGAACTGTAGGACCAAAGGGTGGTGTCTTATCTCCGTCCTACTTGCAGGAGCTCCGTGTGCCTGGGTCAGGGGACAGCTGTCTTCTGCCCAGCAAAATACTGCAGCCTTATTAGAGAATTGATATCTGGCTGGGACACAATTTGCTCTATTTAAAAATAAAAATTTAGCTGGCCTGTTTTCTTCTGCCTGCGACTCGTGTGATAAGAGTGTGGTCTGGTTTGTTTTCTGGTGGTATGCTGGTGACCCTGCCCTGCAGACGGGTTGGTCCTGGCAGCACGGTGGGAAAGATGCCCGCTGTTCAAAGGGGGGAAAGCACAGCCCTGTGGAAGTGGGCTGAGGCTTCTCTGCTGCGCACACCCGGGCTCAGGCCGTGAGGCTGACTGCTTCCTTGCTGCACATCAGCTTTTACAGCTGGAGTGGAGACAGGGTAGGCTCCTGACCCAACTTTTTTTTTATTCTTGTTTTACTTTGTAATCCAATAAAGCAGCATAGAGAGAACTACTACATGAAGCTGCTCACTTAGCTGGCTGCCAGGGCGGAAGAGGAGGTGGTTTGCTAATGTTGCCTGTTTTGTTAAGCTTAGCCTGGGCTATCGAGCGAATCTGCAACCTTTTTCATGGGAGGTGTCAAAGAAGGTGGAGAGGGCTCTGACCCCCCCGGATAGTCTCCAGATTAATTACGCCTTTTTGTTTTCCCCGTGGTTGCAGAATGGGTGGACTCCCTGGGCAGCCCCTTCCAATGCATGACCACCTTCTCCATGAAGAAATTCTTCCTGATACCCAGTCTTAACCTCCCTGGTGCCACTTGAGGCCATTTCCTTGCAGTCCCTGTATTGCCACGGGGATGCCCGTATCAGGCCATGATCAGAAGGTGAGGTGGCCAGATCCCTCTCATGCCTACGGCTTGTAGGACAAGTGCTGAGGGTTCGAGCTCCCCTAAGGGACACAGCTCACGCCACAGCCCTGAGGCCCAGCTGGAGCTCTGTGCCCTCATGAAAAGCACAGCTGGTAGGAGCCAGGCTGCCAACGGTGTTCCTGAGAGGACCATGCCCACGTCACTGCCCATTGTGAGCAAGGGCTAGAAGGGGTGCAGGAGCCTGCAGAGGGGCCTGAAAGCCGCGCGCCTGTCAGCCTCGGCTGAGCAGTGCTGCTGGGCCAGGCCAGGCCAGGCCAGGCCAGCTCCCAGCCCGTTCTGCAGCTGCCCCAGAGCCCGGTGCGTGCTTCCACACCAGCAGCTGCATGGCTCTGCCCATGGGGACATCTCTGTTTGCTCTGCAGTCACGTGGAGAGGAAGGCCCGAGGGGCTGAGATGCGGAGGGAGGGCAGGAGCCAGGCACAGAGCCTGATGTGCTTACTGCATGGCGTGAAGTAGCACGTGGACCAGGGGTCCTGGTGACTGCTGGGGCTGCTGGTGGGGCTTCCTAGCCTGGCACGCACGTGCAGCCACCCAAAAACACTGCTGGTTGCCAGAAGAAGCATAAAACGTTGTTTTCTGGTTTAGCAGCCCGTTCTTCCTGCCTTCCCCTGGCCTGACGTAACCCTCAAAGATCTCTTTGGTTTCGTTATTTCTCATGCAGCCGCAGCCCTGGGGAGAGCTGGGCACTGGCGGCGTGCTGACATCTTCTAGCACCAAACGTCGCCCTCAGCCCTCCGGCCTGGTGGCAAGGACGTGTGGCCGCACCACGGTGCCCGCCGGGGTCGCTGTCTCTCGCAGCCCCCTCTGCTGAGCTTTCTGCTCCTGGCAGGGCTGGGTGCCATGGTGCCATGGGCCTGGGGTCCTCAGGGTTAGAGGTAGCTGCAGTGCGGGATAACAGCGTGTCGGGACCCCTCTGTAACCTGTGGGCACTCGGGTTCCCTGCCGATAGCAGGGAGCAGAGCTGCGGGACGTGTGGGGCAGACCCGTGCCAGGCCATGCACACAGGCTGGAAACTTGCCTGGGGCAGGGTAATTATGGGAGGTGGCAGTTTTTGTGCGGTTTGTGTGCACTGACTTGCTAAACAGTCTTGTGATTAGTATCTTATTTAAGAGGATTTTAGGACGTGTTGTAGTTACTCCTAGTTTCTTGTAGAAATAGGGGAGAGGTTAGGAAAATGAACTCTGAAAAGGCTTTTTTGTTTTCCTGGCCAAGGCTCTGCGTAGTCGCTTGTTGCTGCAGGTGTGCAATGTGTGTCCTGGCTGCCCACTGTGGTCCCAGGTCCAGCAGTCTGGATGACCGATGTGGCTGTCTCACATTGCATCCTTAATTTCTTTCCTAGGCTAGAAAACTCAACTAGACGTGAGATCTGGGCATGAAGAACTGCATGCACAGCTTGGATGTGGCAGCAGCTCGCCCGGACCTCACCTGGCCACCCCGCTGTGACTGGAAGGGTTTCACAAAAGCCGCTGTGGACAGCGAAGGAACCTGGAGATGAAGGTAATGGCCATGTTTCTCTTCTCTTCCCTGTGCCTCTTTTTGCTTTTGCAGGCCTAGCAGCAAGAGCATGGCTGCTGTCAGCATGATAAGGGCACGTATATACAAAGGCATTGCTGTCTGTAGAGGGGCTGTCTTGAGTTGCACGCAAAGTTGGGAGGGGTGTGAAGAGAACTGGGAGGGCTTTCTGCTCTTCTGCTTGCACCTCTCCTATCCTTTTTGTAAAGCAAAAAATGTTTATTCTGCTTCTTGGGGGAGCTCTTGTAAATGTTGATACGTACTGGCTAAGCTCCAGAGATAAATGCCTAAGATGCAGTTGCATTCTGACTTGCATAAAACTAATCTAAGATGTGTGCTGGGGCTCACTTTGGTTAGGGCTTTCCGCAGAAACCCTTTGGGGATATTGCTGGTGGTGCTGGGTTAGAGTAATTAGCTGGATGGGTTCACAGCCGACCTCTGCTCAACATGCCTGGAGATCTCCATGCTTTCACTGGTGGTGCCCCTACTTTTTTGCCCTCTCCGTCTCTCTTCCCTGCTGACATCCTGTCTCTTATCACAGCACTGCAAGCATTCATTAGCTGTCTCCCTGGATGATTAGCTAGTCCGAAAGATCTGTGCTGCCTATGGAATATTCCTAGCACTCTGTGCTTTAGTGTGGGGCCAGATTAGTCTAATAAATGTGTGAATGGGCTACCCTTTGGTGCACAGTTCAGTGCTTTGTCACGCTCCTCATTTAACACCACCTTCTCCTGCACACGGGAGACCAAAGGAAAGCAAACTCAGTAGGGGAGATTTTTAGAGGTGATTGCAAGTAGGGGTTTTGGACTTATGCCCATTTTCATGTGTGAAGAGGGTTTGAGAGGATTTCATTGTACAGTTGCTTTTTTTAATCCTTAATTTCCTGGCATCAGGAATGCCAGGCAGCGGTGGCCTCTGTCCCTTCCCCATTTTCTCCACCGCTGGAAACATGGTAGTCTTCCCTCCTCTGCTTAAAACCTGAATCTTTAATATGGAAAATGCACCCCCCTCTCTTCCCTTCTGGCCAGGGAACACTTCCCAGTGTTGTATTACCTTTAGCATTGCAAACTGGAGAGCCCCAGCTGTGGTGGTGCAGCTCAGCAGCCCACCTGCCTGGGGACTGAGCGCAGGGAGCAGCTGCTGCTGTAGTGTGTCAAGACCCAGGGGTACAGGACCCGGCCAGCACCAGCAGGAGTGGGAATGCGCTGCTGGAAACAGGTGAGTGGAAGAGAGGAGAGGCACGGCACGTTGCCTTGGACATCCTTGGCAGCTGTTTTTTTCCTGGGGAAAGAAGGAAATTGAGCCAGAGACGGCTTCTGGTGAGACGGGATTTCGGTATAGAATAGAGGATCAAGCAGGTCAGCCATGGAGTGCTGCCTGTGTGAAAACTTTTTATTTATTTGTGTGTGTGTGTGTATAAACAAGGGGTTTCGTTTCTGTTTTCTTGTTCTTTTATGAGAATACTCTGCTTACCAGGCAAAGAAGTGACTCATGGTGTGACTTTGGGCTTGCTGCTGAGATAGTAGGATCCTGGAGTGCTGTGTAACTTGCAGGAGTGGGACTCATACTCCCTGGGAAGGTGTGGCAGCAGCTCTGTGTGCCCATGTGAAGTGTAAGTTTGCACCAGCGAGTGTTACTTTAGCCTCGGTTGGATGCCAGTCTTTAGGACAGCAGAAATCTAAGGCCAAGCTGACCTCTCAAGCACAACTTTTGCTTTTAATTCAGAGATATTAATTCTCTTAACTTACTTTGGTAGGACAAAGTCTTTATCTCCTTTTGAAGTGAGGAGAAGTCGGTCTGTTGGACAGTCACACCCAATCGCCTTTTACTAAATGAGGCTTTGCATGAGGCAGCCTGGTTAGGCCTGGCTTGTAGTATGGAAAGGTTGCTGGTGGAATTCCACCAAATGTATCAGCGATATATTTGGTCTGCAGTATCTTTACCTCTCAGTCTGCACAACCCCCTTGTCAGCAATTACACTGTGTTCAGTGCGTCAGTATCTGAAATGGAAAATGCCCATTTCTCTTTCCTCCTTTTGGCTCATTGGAAACGAGAAGTTAAAACAAAAGCACGCCTTACCCCTCTGCTCCCTGGGCTCTGCCTCACTGCCAGGACCCTGCTCCTCCAGGCAGCAGCTGGCGGGGAACAGAGCCCTGCATGCTGCTGGGAACCGTGTCCCCGTGGTACCTGGGGCCTGGGTGACAGACAGCAGGAGCACAGCCACACACAAGGACGACCGGAGGCTCAGTGCGCTGCCTCTTCTTCAGCAGCAGTTCTGCAGCGTGGGTGTCCAGGCTGGTTGCGCACACTCAGCACTATCTTGGACCCGGTACTAAAATACAGTTTCCTCTAATGGGGATGTGTAAAGTATTATGCAAGATAACAGAGTAATTAGGTGTTGTATAAGATAATGGAGTAATTAATTCTGAACACTTGATTCTGAAGCTCAGTGCCAGCCCATCTGGGTGGTTTTCCTTTAGGATGGCTCCACCATTGCTATCGGTTTTGGGCAGCTTTCTGGATCGGGAGTTGGTTGGTCGTTTGTGCTTGTGGCTCTGGGTCTCCTGGTTCCAGCCTTCTTCTGCCTATTCAAGGCTTCTGCTGGCTTATGTTCACAAGGTCCATGCCACAGTCCCGGGCTTATTCACTTCTGTGTACATTGTTCTGGAGTCATTGGTGTTGGTTAACACTATACAATACCAGGGTTTAAAAGAATGCTTGTATACATACCTATGTGTAAATATATCTGTGGGTGTTTATATTTGATTTTACAGGTGTGCGTGTGTGTATATATTTGTATTCTTGATGACAGGTGGTTGTGAAGCTGTACATACATAAGCAGGACGGTGCTCTTGGCTTGGGTTAGGGTTGTACACTGTTCCAGTCAAGGCAAGCGGGTGGCTTGCTCACCTTCCTTTCAGGTTTACAGATGCAGTTGCTGGAGCTACTTCTGTTGCCAGCTCCTGGTGCAGAAGATGACCAGCTCAGGCATTGCTTCTGGTGGGAAGCTTCTGTAGGAGTCATACAGACACAGATTTCTAGGTTGGAAGAGACCTCAAGATCATCGAGTCCAATCTCCGACCTAACACTAAGCACTCCACTAAACCATATCGCTAAGCTCTACATCTAAACGTCTTTTAAAGACCTCCAGGGATGGTGACTCCACCACCTCCCTGGGCAGCCCGTTCCAATGCTTAATAACCCTTTCGGTAAAGAAGTACTTCCTAACATCCAACCTAAACCTCCCCTGGCGCAACTTTCGCCCATTCCCCCTCGTCCTGTCACCAGGCACGTGGGAGAACAGACCAACCCCCACCTCGCTACAGCCTCCTTTAAGGTAACTGTAGAGAGCGATAAGGTCTCCCCTGAGCCTCCTCTTCTCCAGGCTGAACAACCCCAGCTCCCTCAGCCGCTCCTCGTAAGACTTGTTCTCCAGACCCCTCACCAGCTTGGTCGCCCTTCTCTGGACTCGCTCGAGCACCTCCATGTCCTTCCTGTAGCGAGGGGCCCAAAACTGAACACAGTACTCAAGGTGCGGCCTCACCAGAGCCGAGTACAGGGGGACAATCACTTCCCTAGACCTGCTGGCCACACTGCTTCTTATACAGGCCAGGATGCTGTTGGCCTTCTTGGCCACCTGAGCACACTGCTGGCTCATATTCAGCCGACTATCAACCAATACTCCCAGGTCCTTCTCGGCCAGGCAGCTTTCCAACCACTCATCTCCCAGCCTGTAACTCTGCTTGGGGTTGTTGCGCCCCAGGTGCAGGACCCGGCACTTGGCCTTGTTGAACTTCATACAGTTGACCTCAGCCCATCGCTCCAGCCTATCCAGATCACCTCCATCGCTCCAGCCTATCCAGATACGTTGGCTCTGAAACTCACAGCATCTTGGTGAGCAGAGGACAGGAGCCCAGAACAGTCACTGCACGCCGGGGGTCTGGGAGAAATGGGAGGAAAGCTGACAAAAACAAACAAACAAAAACAGATAAGAGAAGGACTTTCAAAAAGGAAGGTTCATGGAGAGGAGGAGGAGCTCTGGAGATGGATGTGAGGATCCCACTGAGGCAGGAGGTGACTGCACACCACTTCACCCTGGGGAAAGGCCACAGAAATTTGAGTATCCCCTCATGCAGAGTCAGTGCCGAAAGGATAGCGAAGGGACTTAGGAAAGGTTTCCCAGGAAGAAGAGGAGTGCTGGAGATGCAGGCACGGTAGGAAAGTTGCTGGTTCCACACAGGTCACGTGTGGCAGAAGCAGCTGTGTGGTGGGAGCTCCTTCACCAGCACTGCACTGGCTTGGGGAGGGCCTCCCAGCTGCTGTCAGGAGCAGCTCTGGCAGGTGTTGTGCATCCTCGGTCTCTTAAAAATAGCTCTCTTAAAAACAGCGGCAGTCAGAGAGGTGGTTTAAGCGTAAACCACCAGCGCCTCTGTGCTTGTTGCTTGAGCAAGTGTTTGATCAGATTGTGTTGAACGCTGTACTTTAATCTCCTGAAAACAGCAGAGCCCTCGCAGAGTCAAAGGGTTCAGGCGACCCAGCACCTTGAGGTGAGCGTGTGGGGAACTCCGTCCAGCTTCCTTTCTCTTATCTACATCATCACCTCCTTTGGCTGTAACCTGCAGAGATCTCCACGAGCGCTTGTCTTCTCATTTCTTGCTCAGATGGTCTGCTGTGAGCGAGCCAGCTGAGAACAGATAAGAAAATCCAGGAGCAGCTGTAGTCTGAAGAAAGCCAGCCTGGTCTGCCGAAGGTTGCTTTGCAGCTCATGTGTGTGAGTACTGTGCGGTCTCCAAGCAGACTCCCCCCAGGGACGTGAGGTTTTGGAGCAGCTGAGGAAGGAGCACCACATTGTGTTGGCTTTGCCCGTTGTGCTGGTGTTTGGGAGCTCTGGTAGTTGGTGAGCTTTTAAAGCCCCCTCAGAAAGGGCATGTGAGGTTAGCTGCGAGTGTTCTCATTGCTGCAGCACGGGTGCTCCACCATGTTTGAGATCTACTACAGGTAAAGCCGTACAGAGGTGTAGGCTTTTTTAGACGTGCAGCTTAGGCTTTTTATGTGACCCAGGGTGAGAGGAATGTAAAAGCTGGAGCAGGCTTATCATCTTGATTCCTGTACTTTATGGAAAAAAATGAAAATTATTGTTCTTAACAGACTTCAGAGAATATTCTTAAAACTATTGCTTTTGTTTCACTAGTGATTTCTATGTTTAACACTTAAGGAGGAAGAATTTAGAGAAGATGACTTGCAGAAGTAATTTCACTTACGTAAAACTGTGGCCTCTATGCATGTTGGACAGCTTTCTGAAAAGCTTTTATTTCAGTTACGTCAATTTCTTACTGCATCCTGAACGTGTTATTTCCTAATTCAAAAATAGGAGGGAGATATAAGAACATAAGTACGTGAGTATATGTATTTGTAATACATCCTGTTCAGGTGGACAAAAGGCTTGACACGAGCCAGCTGTGTGCACTTACAGCCCAGAAGGGCACCTGTGTCCTGGGCTGCATCAAAAGAGGAGTGACCAGCAGCTGGAGGAAGGGGATTGTCCCCCTCTGCTCTGCCCTGGTGAGGCCCCACCTGGGGCACTGCATCCAGGTTTGGGGTCCCCAGCACGAGAAGGATGTGGACCTGTTAGAGCGGGTCCAGAGGAGGGCCACAAAGATGATTGAAGGGCTGGAGCATCTCTCCCATGAAGAAAGGCTGAGAGAGCTGGGGCTGTTCAGCCTACAGAAGAGAAGGCTCTGCGGTGATCTCGTTGCAACCTTTCAATACTTAGAGGGAACTTACAGAAAGGATGGAGAGGGACTCTTTACTAGTGCAGACAGGACAAAGGGGAATGGTCTTAAATTAAAAGAAGATAGATTTAGATTAGAGATTAGGACAAAATTCTTCACTGTAAAGGGTGGTGAGGCACTGGCACAGGTTGCCCAGAGAAGCTGTGGATGGCCCATTCCTGGAGGCTTCCAAGGCCATGTTGGATGGGGTCTTGGCCAACCTCATGTAGTGGGTGGCATCCCTGCCTATGGCAGGGGGGTTGGAACTGGGCGATCTTTGGGGTCCCTTCCAACTCAGGCCATTCTGTGATTCTATATCAGTGGAAGCAGAAGAAACTTAGCTGAATTGACCTCATTCTTGGAGAAGGAAAAAAAAAAAAAGACTACTGAAATGCAAATTAATGATCCCAAGATAGTTTGAGAGGACATTGCTAGGCTTTTTTCTGGCTCTTCTTTGCTCTCATATTGGAGAGATGCACCACCTTCTAAATGAGAGGGGATGAACTAACTAGGATACCTGGGTTTTGGGATTCTCAGCCAGTTTTGCTGAGGGTCTGCTGCTGTGATTACCTGAGGATGGGAAAGACATCTGTGCGCTTGCAGGGGAGTGGAATGATGAAGAGATGAACTCAAGTAAAGGATACGGCACAGGCAGATCTGTGCACTTGTATGTTCAGGTTATTGTTGTGCTCGTGCCCAAACTGCAGCAGACTGTGATTAGAGTCAACGTTTGGTTCTCCTCCCTGTGTTGAAAACCAGTCCTGCACCCAGAGATTTGCCAGGAGACCCCAGAATGGCCACTACTGTGTACCTTCAGATCCCTTTGCAAGCTTGGATGTGTTGTAGTAGAAGCCTGGATCCTGTTCTGAGGAACTGGAGGAGGGAAAATCACGGGAAGGAGAGGGGGGTACACCACTGGGGAGGATTCCCTTATCTGGAGGACTGAGGATAGTGGAGATGAAGGGTCACCTAGATCCAACTCCCAAGGGACTGTGCTGGCATTCCCAAATAAATCAGGTCCTTTTTCCTTCACTCAGAGTTCTTGCTGAAGGGGAAGGGGCCGTTGTGCCTAGAAAGGTGCTTGGACTGCTCCCCGTGGGCCAGCTCGCAGTGCCTCTTAACCTGGGAGTTACATCACTGCTGGGCATGGAGGTTGCTCGTATAAGCAGCTGCATTTAGCTCTCTAGGTCTGGTCCTGAATTCCTGCTTTTTCCATGCCTGGTGACTGCCTGTCCTCAACAGGTAAATGGGGATACTGATTGTCCCTTAAAACTGAGTAAAAGCAGGCAGGTTTGTTTAAATAAAATAAATGAGTAACTTTTACCTAAAGCTTGATCTGAGCTAGATCAAAAGTCAGCCTTGTTTAAAGTTTTGTGAACTTTAAGCCCAGTGCTTTCCACTTCGGAGGTTAGGTCTGATGTTAAGCAACAAGAAGGACTTGCCATGTCTCAAATGAATCAGACAGGTGCTGGAGGTGGTGTGAGATCACCCTTCCAGGCTCTAGCACCGTGTGGGATGTTGCTGTGTGCAAGATGACAGCTGTGTGAAAACAGCAGTTCTTGCTTGAAAGCAGCCAGGCGCAGTGTCAAACACTGCAGACTTCCTGTGAGTCACCTGCCTGCTGCTGGCTGTAATAGCCTGTCACATACCAGAGCTCAACTGGATTTTGCTTGCGGGTGAAGGAAATCTGAGTTCCTCGTCCGCACATAAGCGTAGAAGTCTGTTTCAGAGATAGAGATAATTTTGGCACGTCTGCTTATCTATGCAGCCCATCTAGACGTTTTGCTGCAAGAGATAACTGTATGTAGCGTATGCTGCACGATCTAATCTAAGGGATGAGCTTTGCAGTATTCTGCACGTACTCTGTGATTTGTGAAAGTTTGGTTCAGCTGAATGTTGAGCATTTGATGCTGACGTTTAGACTCTTTTCTTAAGGATGGTGGAAGCCTCAGTGATGCATTTTGGCCTCCTCTGTTTGGGTTATTGACATGCTTCTTTAAATAATTGCATGGATTTTGTGATTAGGGTTCCTGAATGAGTGATGCATCATGGATTGGCTTCACACTGAGGTCCGGGGCATCTGCTGCAGCGTGCTCCTTTGGATCAGGAGTGCACCACTGAAGCTCGTCTGCTGATCACCTCACGCTTGCTGTGCTCCCGTTCGTTTTGGGCAACAGTTTTGGATTAGGCGGGGCTCGAGTCAAGTGAAACCCAATGAGAAGATTTCCAGGAACAGTCTAACTCCCCACAGATACACCGGTTGCTTGGCTTACTGCAGTTCATGGCCGCAGGACACCAACAGAACTCAAAAGGAACACCCTCTCCTGCGCTCAGTGCCTCACAGGTGATGTTGTGAGCTTCCCTTCAGGATTCACTCAGCGAAGATGAAGTCAGTCTTGGCAGTACTGTGAAATGGCTGATCTGAGGACAAAACTGACTGATGCAGCGAGATGTTAACACAGTATTGAAACAGAACTAATTTGTGATGTTATAAAAGGAAAAAATGCAGTACAGATAAGTGTGGCTTTCCCTTGGGGCACAAATTGTGAATTAACGCTGTTAGGTGTGTGCTCATCTTGGGGCAAACAACATTCAGGATCATCTAGCTGTTATGGCTAGGAAATTGCTCGATTTTTAGCAGTTATGTTCAGAAAGCATGGTGAGAGTGAGGAGCGAAGTGAGTGTTGTAACTAGCGATGGCAATGCTTGGTGCTTACTGCAGTCCGGGTTCCTTGCATTCCAGTTGAGATTGGCCTTTCCTGGAGCCACTTTCTTCGCAGAAGTAGTAGTCTGGCTTCTTCATGGCCAGGTGGCACCAAGGGGAAGGGAGGAGAGCTGCGTGCTCGTGCAGCCTGCTTCTAGGAGCTATGTCCTTGTTTAGCTGTGCTGGAGTCACGTTTTTGGCTACATCTTCCCTCAGTACCTCATCCCTCCTCCCAGCGAAGAGGGTGGGCACCTTCCATTTTTCTAGGAAGCTCAGTGAGTTTTAGGTCATAGAAGAGCTTGCAGCCTGCTGAAATGTGTTGTGCTAAAGCCAGTGCCAGAACTGATGCTGTGCAGAGGAGGTAAAATGGCTGCAGCCTCCTTTATCGCTTCAGGGAGCAACCTGTGTTTCTGTTGGATTTAGCTGTCTAAAACTCTTCCTCCATGCCTGCAAGCCACCACCTGGCTGTGATGAAAAACACATTTGCGCTTTGTTGGTTGTTTCGCTTTTGTTTCTGTTTGTTCAGCAGCCCTGGTCTCCGTTTCGTGCAGCTGGCTCAGCGGAATACCCCGCGCGCTCAGCCTGTCTCCGGCCAGTGGCTGCCACACTGCCTGCCCTCAGGGGCTGCTGCCCACTGCCTGGGTGGCTGCGTCTGTCCCCTGGGGCCATGCAGACCCCAGGAAGATGGGCTACCGCTAGGCAGGGCATGGGGAAGCAGGCTGACACCTGGCAGAGCTTGGGAACTGCTGCTGCTGGGGCGGTGACCAAGTCGTTCGTGTCCGCAGGCCCCATGGCGGCAGCTGTGGGGTGGCATGGGGCCTGGTGGAGGCTTGAGGCTTCTGTAAGTTTTCTGGGCTTCATACCTGTTTTTTCTGCTAGGAAAAAGCGGGCTGATAACAGTTGGAGCAGGAGGTGTTATTAAATAAGCTTGAGAGACACTACAACAGTCTTTATTGCCCTTTTGGCCTCAGTAAACTTTAATTAAACATACTTCAGTATCACAAGGATAGTGCTTTTTTCCCTCCAGTAACTGTGTTAATCCTCCTTAATTAACGTACTGCACTTAGATCACTTTATACCCTGCCCATAAGCACAGCACTCCTTCGCTGGGATGCTGTCATGGTATATAAATGAGGAAATAAAAAGGGGAAATCTCCAGATAGGTGGTACCAGCGGGTGCGCTGCATGGCGCTCTGCTTGCCGTGCAGTGCCGGGCCCCACGTCCCGAGGAGGAGCGGTAATGGCACATAGGCCCGGGAGGCATCTGTGTGTTCCCGCAGTGTTTGCGGTGCTGGATTCTTCAGCTGGGGGCATGGCCATTGGTTTTTGGGTGGACGGTACCCTTGCATGTGTCTGTTTGTTGGGGGGTGTTGAGGAAAGAAAACTGTGAGGAGATTTGAAGTGAAGTGTTCATCAGGGAAGTTTCAGTAATATTTTCTGTTCTTATAAATACGTATGTGAAACTTTGAGCAGGAGGAGTGTTTTAAGTTCCTTAAATGCCTTTAAACATATCTAGATGCCCAGATTTATGTTAAATGTTTATATTTCATGAGATTTATAAAATCGAGTCTCAATCAGGCAAGGTCACTTCCCTGGTGACTTTCCTATGGGCTTACTGAAGGTAGATACATTTTAAACAATGTACCAAGAGGTTTATTGACCAGTTACCTGCTCAATAACTCAGACTTGATTTTAACAAACCCATCCTTGAAGTTTGGTTTTTTTTGCACGTGGACCAGCTTTCTCTTCCAGGAGATTGCATGTGCCGAGCAGACTGGGTGTCTGCTCTGCTTTGTAAAAAATGCGTGAAATGCTCAAGTATCACACTTGCAAGAAATGCTCAAGTGTTTATTAAATCTCACAAATACAGATTTAAAGCTGGGTCCATTACAATGCTATCAGCCTGTAATTTATTCTTGAAATAGTAGCTGGGGGTCAAAAACAAGGTAGAGCTGTGCTTGCTGTTGTTCACATCTGAAGCCCAGGTAGGCCATGAGCTCGCTGTGAGAGGACGTGACTCGCTGACGTGCCTTGGCAAAATGCATGTTTGTCATCTGCTACTGCAAATATTTTGGCTTCTGAGATCCTGGCTGCTGCTTCAACAGTGAACAATATTCAGGATGTTTTTGATATATAGATTCCTACATATCTGTTACGCGGGCTTCTCTCTTACAGCCTGACACTTAACCTGGACATGGGTTTCCCCAGTAGCTTGCGCTTAGTGATAACCGCTTGGTTGGGGCTCTTTCAGCCCTCATGTAACCAGTTGGGCCTGCTGATACATGACTGTAAGAGGTATCAGTTTAGCTTGCTTAACACTGGCTAGGGAGAACAAAAGCAGGTGTTATGGGGTTATGGAAAAACATTTGACTATTGTAATGCGGTTTTCCCCTCTTCTGTTTTTGTCAGGGACAAAAGAATTAGTTGTCTGTAATTTTGATATTCCTGTTTCTATTCCATTATTCAGGTTCCTTGCATGGGAAGGAACTATTTTGATTTTGAGAATTAATTGAAACTCTTGTTAAATAATTTCTTTTTACAAATTCTCTGAAAATTGCGTGTTCTGATGGGCTGTAATGGGTGTCCATTCTAATATTGTTTGCTGTGGTTGCGGTGTGCCTTTTGTTCTCAGCACCTGGTACTTTTTGGGGAATACTCTTGCCACCTTTATGTCTCTCTTACATTATAGAATAATGGGTTTCTTAGTGAAAAAAAAAAAAAGCTTTATTTTAAACATTGCAAGAAATATTTTGCTTGCCGTACAGGGACTTTTGATTAGTGCTTTCTGAAACCAGTGGCTTCAGAATTGCCATTTCATTTCTGTGCTCCAGTGAGGTTGGTGTGGCGGAGCGCTGTGGTGGGTGCTAGCTCTGTGTATGAAAAGAAGAACCAAAGCTGAGTATTGCTGCTGGGCCAAACTGACAGGCAGTGAATGTGCAGTTCTGCAAGTTTATTCCAATCTCTTAGTTGGCATTGAACTAGGTTCTTTTCTGAGCAAGTTGTAAAGAGTGATTGCATTGTCCTTGCAGAGATGGAAAGATATCACGCCCACCTGCAAAAGGCTGGCGTCACAGAAATATTATCCTGAGGGGCTCTGGCTGGCACAAAATGTGTTTATTGTCCTGGGGCCATGGAATACTGGTTAGGTGTCTTGGTGTGTGAAGATATTTGCAGAGGCAATAAGTGTTGACCTGCCACATGCTGCTAATTTAAAATAAAGAGTTGCTGCCCTCTCATTTTGAAAGATAAACACCCTGGAGAAACACATTGCTGGAGAAGAGGGTAGAAAATGAGGAAGTAATTTGTTTGATCTGAAGTCATAATATAAAGTAAATAGTCCTAAATGAGTGCTCACACCCTAGTTTTTATAGCTCAGGAAGTTTTACTGTTGGCTCCAGTGTGGCAATCATTATGATAAAGCTTAAAAAAATAAATTTAAGTAAGATAATTTAATTAGAATAAATTTAATTAATTAAAAATAATTTTTAGATGATGAAAACCTCACTAGTAAAGTCATGATACTAGTGGGACACAGGTATGAGAGAAGCAGTGCTTTTGGGAATCAGTACTGTACATGCATGGTATAATGTTTTTTCTCTTTTGTTCTTCAGTTTGAACATGAAACAGGCAATTTTAGAAATTGAAAAGCTTGTTACCAGCAATGTTCTCCAAATCTCTTACTACAGAGTGAGGCTTTTCTGCTGGAGAAGTCTTTAATGGCAGTGCTGCTCGCAATAGACTCTCAAGGGTATGTGCTCATCATGAGAAGACTTCTGTTTTACGCTGACCTCTGAAAACTTCCCCCTGCCTGCAGCGAGCATTGCCAGTACTTCCAGGTCCTTGGAAGTGATTCCCATCAGGAGACCGGGGGAGCTCTGGCAGTATGGCCCCCCATCTGAGCAGGGACATGCTGCCAGAGCACTGCTTCACCCGTGGGCACACGGGCCCTGGGGCTGATACCAGAGCCTCCTGGGCTGATACTGACCCTGTGGCTGAGCCATTTCGAGTATTATTCTCCTACACACAGCAGGGCCAGGGACTGTTACTGCAGGTCTGGGGCAAAGGGTTGTGCTTGCGGCTTTGCAGAAGGAGAGGATAGGCTTTTTGGTGTTAACTATTTTCCTAACAGCATGGGAATGAAAGTGGCAATGTGATGCACTTGTCAGAGCTGAAGATCCTCCCTCTGCACGTGCTGGGGTCCCAGAAGGGGCAAGGGGACAGTTCTGTCCCTTGTACTGTCACTAGCCATTACATTGGCGTAGCCGTACTGTACAGCTGTGCTAACTCCTTCCTTCCTCTCTTGGTACTTCAGGACTGAAGACAGCCCCTGTACACACATGCTCTGGAAGCGTGATAGCAGCAGGGCTCCCATCTCTGGAAGCTGCACCCCAGTGCTGCGGGGCACACCGCTCCTGTTACGAGGAAAAAACCCCAAGGAACTGCTTAGAAGTAAGTCTTCTCTGTTCATCTAATTGAAATCCATGCAGCTGAATTAATAGGCCAGGCTACACGGAGTGTTAGAGAGATCTTTTGAAACCCAGCTCTGCAGGGACAGACCTTTAGTTTTAATAAACATGTTATCGGCTGTCACCTGATATACTGAGTCTGTGAAAAGTACAGTTTCTTCCACTGCAAAATGGCACAATCATAGTTTGTTTACAGCTATAAAGGTTCTTGATAATTCTTCCTTTTCTTTCTTTTTTTTTTTTTTTTCCCCAGGACAGTAATAGGATTTTTTTTTTCCTCTTCAGTTTCCCTGGGAATGTCACTTTATTTTGAATGGAGGGATTCGTGCTCTGCAACTCTGTGTCTTCCCCCTTCAGGTATCCTCTTCCTTTTACACACTTCGATGTGAGCTCATGCTGCTGGCCACTGCTCCTTCACAGGCTCTTGCAGAGGCTGCTAGGTGGAGGGAAGGCACAGTACTGAGAATTTACAGAAAATGAACACAAGCTAAAAGGTGTAGTTGCAGTGTAAAATATTCTTGTGGGGGGCAAGAAAACACTCAAAAAACCTCTCGCAAGAGCTTGGAAATAAAGTTTTACTGCTTTGTATTCAATCATGGTAGAGTTGTGGGTACAGATGGAAATAAGCCACGCATAAGTGAAGGAAATCTGGAAAGAAACTTAAATGTTGTATGTTGAAGTATGAAATGGTTATCACATTATCCAAAAAAGGCTGAGGAACAACTGGTTAAAGTATAAGGTTTTTGCATGTGCATCAGAGGCAAGAAAACTGCTGGCGAATGATACTGGTATATAAATGGAGGTAGCCAAGAGAAGCGTGGTAGGGCAGGTGATGTTCCCTGCTTGTCCCATCCCCAGAGGCCACACCTCTGGAACTGTCTTTTAAATTGAAGGTGTTATTTGACATGGCTGCTGAATACTTCGGAAACAACTTGTCTGCACCAGCAGTTCTAAGGAGCTGAAATGTGGAAATCCTGAGTTCCAGCAGCATGGAGCCTGTTCACCTGGGTCCCTGGCCCAGAAAAATGGGAGGTAACAAACAGGATGCTATATTTCAAAGGGACTGTGGTGAGATCCATTGTTTCAGAGCAGTAAACAAATTAAAAAAAAAAAAAGTCGTCAGCTCTAGAATATGTAAGAATATGTAAGAGTATGTAATGGAGAAGTCTCATCCTCCGTTTGCAGAAGATGATGTTTCAAATCTATTTGCCTCTTTCCTCTTTTTTCATTTTAAATTTGCAAGCCTGTAGAGAGGGAAGGGAACTTGAATTTTCAAGTTCCTGGTGAGACTGCTCACCAAGAGCCTCAGAAAAAACCTAAGTTGTCAAGGGATAAGAAAGTTCCTGTCCTAGATTAGTAACTGCTTGGTGGGTAGGAAGCCAAGCGGTCGGATTTCACAGCACCACAGGACTCCCGCAAGGATTCGCTCCAAGATCTCCACTGTTCAACAGCAATAAATGATTCGAAGAGAAGAGGAACAGCAAGCGTGGCTTGCTTTGTCCTCAGAGGACTGCTGAGACCAGAGGAAAAATTGGGAAGCTGCAGAGCGAGCTGGAGATCCCAGGTGACAGGGTAGTGCAGTGGCAAGGGACACCTGTGGTAGCAGAGGTGCAATAGAGCTCCTTGGGTTTATTCTGTTCCTGCCCTCTCTGTGATGGGGACAGCTCTCTGAGTCAGTCCTGCTTGTAACATACTGTGAACTCCTCGCGGACAGCGCAGAGCTTGGGGCTTAGAGACCAGCCATAAAGGAAACAGAAGCGGAGGGAGTTGTGGAAGGAGAAAAAAGCAGCCCGGCTGTGGGGCCACACGGCCTGAGCTCAGCGTGCCTGTCCGCTGGGCCTGTGCCCAAGGGCATCGGTGCCGTGCAGGGGGTGCTGAGGGAGTCGGCCGGGACGGACAGAGGTATGGAGAGGCTGCTGTGCAAGGGGAGAGTGAGTCAGGCAGGGTGCAGCTTGGGAGAGCGCCGAGCGGAAAAAGGAGGGAGTTGAGAGGCACGTGGCCATGGATGAAGGCAGAAGGGGTGTTGGGGTGCAGTCGGGTTGGCTGCTCTGAGCCGCAGAGAGGAGGGGATGTCTCTGCAGAGAGCACCGCTGCAGGCTGCATCACCCCCAGCTGTTCTGCACACAGGAGGGGGCTCAAGAAGCAGGCAAACAAATGTGCGGAGGGTGGGCGTTAGTACAGCCGACGATACAGCTGCAACCCTAAACATTTTTGGAAGCTGGGTGTATTTCTGGGAGAGAAGCATATTCACGTGTTTGCCCATAGTTGCATGGTTTCCATATATATCTGCTTCTGGTCTCTGTAAAAAACAGGTGAGAGCTTGCCAGGCTTTTTGTCTTAACACAGTGAAGCCACCGTTATAAGCACTTCTAGGGTAGATCTGCTGTGGGTCTTGAAAATATGGATTGCCAGCTGTTCTTCTCAACCCGACTAAGGCAGCTGTTCTTTCCTACCACTCAGCAAACAAAACCACCATGACCTTGGCTGGTGGTCTGCATCAGGACACGGGTGTCCAGGATGAGAGAGGAGGCAGCGTTCTGACACCTCAGATGTTAAGACCTGAGTTCAGTAAGGTATTTGAACATAAAGGTTAAATAAAAGAGTGCAGGTTATGATGTAATTCCCTGTCTGCCTTGAAGATGCAGCATTTTTATTTGCTCTCTGCAGAGGGCTAAGATTTAGCCCTCAAGAGCTGGCGGCATGGAGCTCGCCTGCCCGCTTGATAGTGGAGCTGATGCAGAGCCAGGCTCTGTCACCTCCAAAGAAGCACACTTGTGCAAACCACGCTGACACACAAGTGCTCACAAATGACTTACCTACAGGTCTCGGAGGAGAGCACCACTCAGGTGCTATCGTAGCCTACCCAGAAAATAAGTTGTCTTCTCTCTTGGCAAAAAAGACTCCGCCAGCTTACAAATCAAAGCAGAGTAACTGTTTCCATTGCAGTTATCGAGGTGGGGTTGCACTGTATGAAGTGCTGAATGTGAGTTTTCCATGTTCCTTTGTGTGGCCTGGGAAGAAGAGGTGCTGTGACTTGTTCAGCGTCTTCTGCTGCAGGGCATCAGGAAGAGTGTCCCAGCAGGAACTTGCATTGAGCTTGGACTTCCTATATGAGCGCTCGTCGAGATGAACTTGCTGCTCCTCTGGGTGATCCTAGCCATGGGAAACAAAAGCTGACAATACTGAAACACGCCTGCTGTGGCCTCTGCCTGGAAACCTGAAGTTTCCCGGAAGTCAGCCCCTCATCACGTGTAAAGAAGTAGAACAAATTCAGGGTGGGGGGCTGCATGACGTGTTCAAAGGGCATCTTGGAGCTTCGCAGTGAACTGAGACTAGACAGCTCTATTTTGGTGTTTCTGTTTCTCTATATATATAGATTTTGAAAGCACTGCTGTGTACATTAGGGCTGCTCACGGAGCCCGGGGCAGGCTGGAGGCTGACTCAGCGGTGCAGTGGCTCATGCAGCATCCCGCCTCTGCCGCGCTGCCAGTCCCTGCCCGCACCCACACCGAAGCGCTGCAAGTCAGCCCTGTGCAGAGCAGGAAAGAGGGGGCGAAGCATCCTGCACGGACCACAACAGAAAAGGAGCTGCGAGCAGCGTGGGGAACCACTTGTAAGAGAGGCTGCAGTGAGGTTTTTAATCTCCCTGCACACGCGCTCCTTCCCTATTTGCTGGAGCTCTGCCTCCAAAATGCTGCTGACCAAAAAGACCTCAGCGTGCCTTTCTAGCGCTTGCTTCTCAAGCAAATGAAAAACCAGATGGTCTGTCAAGGCAGGGGAAATTATTTCAATGAAAACTAGAATTACTTGTGCTTCTTGATTTATTTACCTGTTTGTTTTATTTGTTTCCTGGTTTATGAAGTGGGGGTAGAAGAATGCCTTTTAATTGTGGGCTGCACTGTGACAAGTCAGGATGATTAATAGACTTAAAAGTAGTCAGCACTGGGATACGTGAATAATTTAGGACCTAATCCTATGAACTGGAGCATTTGTAATTTAGCTTACAGGGTATTCTACTGACTCAGTGTTCCTGCAGAAGCAAGCTACTTCTTGAAATGCATCACACTGTGTCAAATGTGCACTTCTCATGCTGTGTTTCCTTGGTGGAATGAAGCTGTGAAGTCTAAAATACATTCTTCTGGACAGTGTTTTGTGAGGACCTGTGGATAAAGTATTATGTAGTAAAGTAATTTTTCACACTACTTGCTCTTACTTGCTTTGAAAAAGCAGGGAGTCTTCTATGCCATTGCTTTTGAGGAGGAGTGCATGAATCACTGAAGAGCAGGCAGCAAGATATTTCCCCAGGAAAAGTTAGCTTTTTTTTTTTTTTATTTGTCCCTATGCAACGTTCATTGCGTATCCACAGCTGGAAGCAGCATCCGTCGAGAAGGCTGTCAGTCTGGTGGGAGCAGAGAGCCCGGAGCCTATGAGCAGGCTCACACTTTGGCTGAGGCTAGATTTCCGACTAATAGGGAAGATGACTGGTGAGCAAAGTTTGAACCACTCATTCTGAGTGGGTGTTTAAGCTTTTAAAAAGCCAGTGTGTTAGTAATATTTTCTCCGCTGACCATTCCATGCCTGGGTAACGGTTTTTATGGGACTGCTGTGCTTATCTGAGGAAATGTGTTGATCTCCAGAGCCATGAGGTTCTTCCTTAAGAGTTCTTTTTTGTCTTTTTTTTTTTCTTTCAGGTGTTTCTTGAACTCTTCCGTGTGTCACACAGCCGTTGTGTTTTGGTATATCCTGCTTTAACTCCTGGCCGAAAATCTGCCAACAGCCAAAAATGACTTGAGTTGAAGACCTACTGTTTTGTCCAACAGGTAGTATTTGGTAGTTGGTGGCTTCTAATAAATCATAGCTTAGCACGGCTTGCTTTCAGCAACTTGTCCAAGGAGGGAGTTGTCACTAGTGCCTTGACTTGAGGCATGGTCTGCATGCATGTATTTGCCTCCTGAGGCGCGCCGGGAGGCAGTTTGTGTGAAACGGTTTCACTGGAGAACGTGGCTTTGTAGGAGAGGCATGAAGACAGAAACACCTGAAGGCCATCTGAAATGTTTTCTGTTGCCAGTGTTTTTCCATGCCAGAAAAACAAATGTTGGGCGTGTGTCACTCTCGAGGTATTTGTGCCTCAGCACGTTTCCTACACTGGCCTTTTGTGCTACCTCGGCTAAATGCTCCTGCCACTGACATGCCCCCTTTTATTACATGTGATGAGAGCTGGAGGTGGCTGCTTATATGAGGTAGTGCGTAAGAGGACAGGCAGTGCTGTACAACAGGGTCTGGCTTTACTTTCTGTAGGGCTGACATACATAGAATAACATCTATCAAAGGACATTTATGAACCCGAACATGCTGTGGATTAATTGGCTCCCTGCAGCTGTTTAGTGAGGTCTCACACTGAGAGTACACTCAGCCCACTGCAGATTTGCAGAAGTTTCCTACGTAGTCACCAGATGTGTCAGTGTTGGGTTGGTGAAACTGCTGGTGTTCGTGAACTCCTGTTTTTTTCCACAGTAACGTGCCTCATTATGTGTTTTGTTAGTGTTCAGGCCTGTGGTCAAGTGGAAGCTCAGTTTTGGAAATGCCACTGGTGGGATTTGGATATTGACTGGCTGGGATGGGAAGGGAAGCCAATGCAAGTCTGTTCATTTGATTTTTGAGGTGGTGGACTTTGAAATGAGATCTTTACAGAGACTGAAATGTTAAAATTGCCCCTCTGTTCTCTCTCTCCCCTCCTATTGCCTGCACACTTCTGCTTATAACTTTATACATAGACATGCATGTGCACGCCCCCTTGACTGAGATGTGTTCCTCTCTCCCAGGACCAGCTTCCTGCTCTGTGTTAGTTGTCCCATTTGGATGCAACGTACACTATGGTTCACATCAATGTGTTGAAAAAAATTATGTGTGTTCTTGTGGTGATTCTGATAGCTCTGACAGTTTGCCTTTGGAAAGAGACAAGAGGAAGCTACTATGTTCCTTTCAAGACTGAGAATGATGATTCACAGATTCACAGGACTTCAGAAAAGTGGAACCTACTTAAATCACAGGACCTTGTCCATGAAGCAGCTGGTAGAATGGGTCAGATGCCTAAAACTTTGCTGAGTAATGAAAATAAAGTACAAGGCAGCATCTCCGGAACAGTGGAAAAGTCCAAGAAAGCATCAGACTATGTGAAGGTATGGGATAAGGACAGCTCATCGCGAGATCTTATACCCAGGCTGCAGAAGGTCAGAAAAAACTACCTGTCCATGAACAAGTACAATGTGACCTACAGTGGGAAGAGGAACACTGCTAAACTCAGCCCAGAGCAGCTGCTGTGCCAGCTACGGGACAGGGTGAATGTGTCCATGATACATGGATCAGATGGTCCATTTAATACATCCGAATGGCTGCGATACCTGCCGGAGAAAAGCCTCAACGAAACAGTGGGCCGCCTGGGTCGCTGTGCTGTTGTATCCTCAGCGGGGTCTCTGAAATCATCTCATTTGGGACCAGAGATAGGTTGGTATTTTTCTACAAGGATAAAGTCATCAATACTGTTTTATAACTTGCATTGAACAGACGGGACCTAGTGGCACATTCTTACTCTGCTGTAGTCACAGGGGTATTTAAAATAAATTGAAATATTTTCCTTACAATTAGGCTATAGTGAGTGAACATTACAACATAGGAGAAGATGGGAATGATGATGAGATATGCTTCTCCTCTCTTGAGTGTTTACACTGCACAGTATAGGCTTCATTACAACACTCTAGCTGACAGTCCCTGTGAGCATTAGACCTGGGACAAGCCTTGGCCATATCTGCTGTCATGAGCAACTACTGATGACAGCAGCCATCTCTCAGTGGTAGAAATAGAAACGATTTTAATAAAAAACAGATGCAGTCTCAACTCTGGAATCTTGTGAAGATTTGATTATGGTATAATACTGCTCTTCAGAAGGAAAGCAGTAAGTAGAAATGTTTCCCCAAATGGATAAGCCCCAAGGGAGTGCAAGGGGCTGGGTTTTGTTGAGAGGACATGACTTATGTGCAGGCAGTTCCGTTCTGGCTAGACCTTTTAATTTTCATGATCATGTTGACATCACCAGAGGGTAGAACTAATATGGATACCAGGAAGTCTTGGCACCTCAAGTGTTTGTTTCTTGAGGGAGTGTGGGATGTGTTGAGTAATGCCAGTGTGCTCATTGTACACTCAACAGTCAGGAGCTTTTTTATTCAGAAAGACATCTACAGAGAAGGAAGTTAAAAAAAAAAAAAAAAAAAGAGAGAGAGAGAAAAAGAAACAGCACTAAAGGGGGAGATAAAGACACAGCCCTGATCAATCTGCTCCAGTTGGCCAAGTGTTGGGCAGAGAGACTGGAGATAGGCAGTCTTCAGAGGTCCCTTCCAACCTCAGTGACTCTAATTGTTGCTCATGGCTTTTGAGAAGTGACACTGCCTCACTGACTCACAAGGCAGTGGCTGAGTTTGGGTGGCCTGGCAAATGATGGTCTGTGCTGTGCTGTCTTCTTGATACGTTAGGAAGTAGGAGGCCATGTTTATCTGAAGTTAATGCAGTAATTCATAAATGCTGAAGCATCAGTCTTATAGCGTGGATTATAAAGAGGTGCGTTTTGATACTAAAGCTTAAAGAAAGTAGCATGCAGGGAAACCAGCTCTCCAGCCTTCAACTCTGGGTTTTGTGCTTGACAGAAAATTCACCTGTGCCTGGAGTTCACTCAGCTTTCTTCACTGCTTGTTGTTTGAGGCTCAGTTAAGATTCACACTCTGCTAAACTGACTGCAGGAGTTTTAAAGCCTGTGGTTGTCTCTCCTGTGGAAATTGTTTGCAAGCATAAGTGTGTTCATAGGCTATCAGCTGGATCGGGTCCCCTTGGCCTGTACTAAGCTGGAAGTAGCCTTCATCCTTTGAAACAAGGAGACGGATAGCACTTTGATGCATTATTCATGAACAACCTAGGGAAAGCCTTCAGAATTGTAGTCCCAAGCTGCTAGGATGGGGCTGAATGGTCTGAAGTGTGTTAAAATGTGCTGAAGGAAGCAATGAAAAAGGCGTTGTCGGTGTTAACCAAGGTAGCATTGCCTCCTGATACAAATCATGGTTGACAGGTGGTTGATGGAATTGTTTCCACCTCCTAATGAACACTTGAGGCCAGGCAGGTCAATGCCTGGGAAGTCAGACGTGGCTTTTTCTTTGAGCACCTCCCTGGGCTTGTTTAGGTGCCTCCTCAAGTTCAGTCCCTGAACGTTTCTACAGAGGTGACCTGATCTCTTGTTTAACGCTCTCCTCTGACCCAGCTGGCTTGTTTCCAGTGGTGTCCGTGTTAGGCTCCTGCATGTCAATAGAACGGCTCCTTTCTCCCTAACGAGACCCCTCGAGAGCCGAGGACGTTGTAGCGGCATGTTGTACCTCGGCCGCACTGCTGCGAGCGCATCAGATGTGGAAAGCAATGTCATTGTGCCCGCAGTCAGTCTCCTCCTCTGCCCACAAACTGCAGCACCAGGCTCTTCCAAGTCAGCGGGGATGAATTCTGGAGAGCTCACTGTGTAATGTGCCATTACCCCTGCTGGTGCCCCAGGCTAGCGTGCTTCCTGCTTCAGTCACAGACCTGAACCCTTCCGCTTAGGCAATCATCTCTGCTAACGGTTCTGCACAGTTTTGGGTGCTTGGAGCCTGCTCTCACCGCAGCTCCTTCAGCTGGGCAGTGTGAATATTGAAGGATGCAGGAGTGTGTGCATAGTTTTTCCCTGACACGTGTCAGTGTAGGAAAAGCCATGGTTTGGTTGAAGGAAGGTGCCAAAAAGAAACTAAATCTGACATACTTAAAATGAAGCGTTTTCTTAGATGCTTGAAGGAGCTGATCAAGTATCATTCCTTCAGTGACCAGGATACACTTGTTCTGTGCAATCACATTAGGACAGCAAAAGAGCAGCCAGATGGTGTAGGGAGGTCTGGTGGATCGGAACAGGAGATCCTGGTAGACGGGCAGCCCTTGCCTCACCGGCTTCTCGGTGTGGGCGAAGGTTACGAATTGGCAGGTTGCAGTGGTCGTGTGCCTGCAGCCAGGGCGCCGTGCTGCCCAAGGGGGTGATGCCAGCAGAGGAGAATGCAGTGAATCCTAAAGCATTTAGGAAGCCAGGCCTGTTAAATACACAATGGTGGTTTTATTTCTGCAACGTGGGAGGTACACTGGCCAACTTAGGCCAGCTTCATTTGCCTCTGTGATCATTAGACACATTTTTCAGGCGGGTAAACCTCCAGGCTGTGAGAGAGGACAGTGGCTCACAGTTATTTCCTAATTCTTTATTTTGCAGCCAGCCACATGGTAAATTAATTGTGCATCGGTCTGTGTCCCCGTAATGTGTTTGGAAGGAAGAAGAGGGGAATGGAGAGACACACTACGCTCTCCTGTGCAGTGCAAATACTGCGGCTGCTCTCTGAACCTGCGAGTGAATTGTACTTTGAAAAAGTGGATTTCTAAAAGTGTATTGATCATGGAGCTAGGCTAGCAACTTCTTCCACAGCATCTGGGCTGTTACTTGCAGTAGTTCAGGGAAACTCTCCGGCAACTGGCCAGATTGCATTAGAAGTGTGGGTGAACAACCCACTGCGCATCTCCTCTGTAACTGCCAGAGCAGCTGCCAGCTCACTGGTTTTCCTCTGTTTTCCCTTCAGATAGCCATGATGCCGTCTTGCGGTTTAATGGGGCTCCTGTCAAAGGATTTCAAGAAGACGTGGGGCAAAAGACAACAATTCGTCTCGTTAACTCCCAGGTGAGTTTGATGAACGTGCCCAGATAGACCGAGTATGCCACGGCTGTGTGCTTCTCTGCTTGGGAGCTGCATGGCAGGGAGCGGCTTTCCTTCTAACAGGAGATGCTTGCAAGTCCTCTCCTCATTGCTGAAATACCTTCTGAGGTTACTGCAGTTAAATTACCAGGTGCTAGCAAATGCCTGCTTGCATTCTGCTGTAAGACCAAGGTAATTTGATTTTCAGCTTGGCTCTTCCTGTGTGCACAAAGCTCAGCTGCACGCTTGCTGTTGAGAATTGGGAATGTGAGGCACAAGTGTCACTGTAGCTAAGAAAAGACTGATGTGCATGAAGCCACAGTTGTGCCTGCCCCAGAGATGGGTATGAAGAACAAAGGAAGTCTGTATGGTTTAAAAAAAAAAAAAAGCACAATACTTTTTCTGCCCAGAGATAATGCAGATAATGCATTAGTGATGTTGTTAAATGGCTGAAGATACGTGGCAAAGGACGTACCTTTAAAGCTGTAGCTGCACACAGCCTGGTGTGAGCCGGGGTCCCAGGACTTCATGGTAGAGCACAACAGAAGGTGCCTTGTAATGCAGGGCATCCCTGATGGAGTGCAATTCTCTGTGATACTTTGAGAGCTCTTCTTCAATATGAGGCTGTCTCTGTGCTAATCTTTCTTTGGACTTCAGTAGACTTTGAAGCAGATGCCCAGTGTTTAAGAGACATGTTTAGTGATGCAGCAGCAGGGTATGTAAGCCCCCTGTTGAGGAGCAGAGCGAGACCCATAGCAGAGACCGTTGTTGTTCTGGGTGCCCTTAGGAGCGTTTGCACTGTGCTTCCATATAACTGCTGCACCTAATGTTTGTCCACTTCTTTTGGGGAGAATTTTCAAGAGTAGATGTGCAAAGAGAAGAGGAAATCAGTGTGCTGGTGAGAGAAATAAATACAAAATTGTGCCCAGAGCCCTTGTGCAGCATAGCAGTGCGGTGGGGGCACTGCCTGACCCAGGAGGGGGGACAGAGGTGATGGGGACATGAGGGGCTGAGTGGGGCAGAGACGAGGGGCTGGCGCTTGGCGTTGGTGCTCCAGGACCAAAGAGACACCTTCCTGCTCTCGTACCAGCGCTGAGCTCTGTAGGCCTGCTGTTTCCTCACCTGCTCCTGCATGATGTGCCACAGCAGGAGCCTGGCCATCCTTTTCAAAGGGTGGACGCGGAGCCAATGGCTGGCTAACTTCCAGCTGGTTTCCCTGGTTCATTTTAGGTGTCTTCAAATATATTCCTGCTTCTTGCGCAAATGCTGTTGCCACCTCTCAGCTCTTGGGTCACCGTCTGCCCGGGTGGCTGTGCTCTGTTCTGCTGCTTGCCGCCTCTCGGTTCCCCTGTGCTAAAACAGCTCTCGGACGTGGGGCACGTCCTTGCTCAGCCAGTCTTTTTGTAGCAGACACATCTGGCTGCTGACATCCTTCCTCAGCCCTGTTTGATCTCTCAGTGTTTTATCGTTTCCTTTTGGGTGTGTTTTACAATATCAGATAGCGTTACCGCTTAAGAAGACTCTCTGGAGAATGTGCCCATTGCCACCCTCACCCTTATGATAAGAAGTCGTTAATCAGTGAAAACATGTGCATGACCTGGGTGATCCCAGGCTTAGCTGCACAGGGAGGAGGGCGGCAGCCTGACTGTAGAGGTGTAATATATAGGTGTAGCTGCATCATTACACTCCACGGAGATGTGCCTGCAGCCGTGGTTGGCGTTTTTCACCTGCCACCATTCCCTCTAAATGGAGATACCAGCTTAGAAAACTTCAATTACAGGGCGAGCAAAACTGTTGCAATTTCTAGAGGCTGAAGTTACCTCGAAGTGCACTGTCGGTCTAGCTGCTGCCCAGGGCAAAAGATGCAAGTTCCTCCATGGGAGGCATCTCCCTTTGGGAGTTTCTAAGCCAAACTGTGAGCTGGGGGCAGCCCTAGCCGCAGCCCCTGTAATCTTCGGGGATAAGTAGACTGGGAACTGTTTTTCTTCATATTAACCGCCTTGTTTTGGGGATCACCTGGTTCCGTTTCACTTCTAGCTTGCAGAGGTTGTTTAATAATTGTTTTAATATATTTTCTGCAATAAGCAAAACCAAACCGATCGGGGAACAGTACCCAATTGGTAGTTTGCTCACTAGTCTCTAGGACATATCTGGGGCTGGGTGGTTTTAAAAGCAGGGTGGCGTATCTTGTACATCTGTTAAAAAGGGGAAGATTAACGGATTGATGTCAGTGGAGGGGGGAGAAATTTGGGATCTTCAGATCTGGGGATAGGCTTGTAGGTCCACAAGCTTCATGGTTGTTCTAAATAAAGAAGTCCTTTAATATTACCTTACTTATTTTCTCAGACCTTCACTGTTTCATCAGTACTGCTTCCTTTAATGGCATGTTTTCCTGCAGTCTTATGCAAAGCATCAATTTGTGCTGGGAAAGGACTTGCATCTTACAAAAATAAGGGCTGAGGACTCTTTGGGGGGAATGCCAATGTCGTTATGTAGGACACAATTCCTTTCTGCAGAGCTGGCCAAGGAGCAGAGCACCTCACTCCTCCCAGCCCTTGTTTATAGTTCTCCTTGGCTGGCTTCTCATTGCAAGGGAGAGCACTGCTTTGGCTGCGTTTGCTGTTATTGGCACTAATGAGTCTGCAGGGAGGAGAAGGAAGGAGATAGCACATCAGTGGAATGAAGTTAGGTGGTGGTGGAAAAGAGGGAGCATGTTTAGATTGTGGGGCAGTGACTGCGATAGCTGGAGGGAAGGAACTCGTTTTGTTATGGTCGATTGTACCAGGAAGACAGGTGCTGTATTAACAAGTTACTTGCTAAACAACAAGCTGGCTAAATAACAAATCTAGCTAGGAAATCAGTAGATTGGTCAAGTAACTAGAATCAAAAGGCTGAGCAGGACAAGTCATGTAGCAATTTAAATGACATTTAAGTACTTGGAAAGAATCAGTCCCTCTGTTAAGCAGAACAGATAGGTATCTAGGGAGCCAGATTCCTCCAGTGAACTATTTAAATGACCGACAGGAACTAACACTGCCAAGAACCAGCTCCGTGGTGTAGGGAAGGAAATGGCAAAAGCCCTGTGGCAGTGGAGATGCTGCCCGCCTGACTTGTTACACCTTTGCTTTTGTGCCCCTGGGCAGCTCTTCGGAGATGGGTGTGCTTCTGCAAGCTTGTATGGTTATGCTTGGCCCACCTTTGCTTCCTCTGATGCTCAGTCTTTCTTGAGCCCTCCTTCCACATGTTTCACATTAGTTGTTGTATTTTTTTTCTTCCCCCTGGAAAAGTTCCTGGAAGATTTCCAGCCTTTTCATAGAAATGCTGAAATGAAAATGAACCGCCCAGGTTCCTCGCCGTGTTTCTGCCCTGTGTGGGGCTGCATCCCGCCCTTGCCGGGTGAAAGGAGGAAGGACAGCTAGTGCCTGCCGCCGCGCTCTCCCTGCCAACCTCTGGTGTTGCCAGAGCGCTTGGAGCCCTGCGCTCCGGTATGGAGGCGTGCTGCTAGCCAGTGACCCAGATCCTGCCGCTGCTGCAAGGAAATGAGGCCGTGCAGCACACGTGGTCGAGGGCAAAGCCTAATCCACTGGAGCTGAGACCAGATGAAAGGAAGCCCTTTTTGCTTTTTGAGTAACGGATGGACTGGCCACAGTGTCCGTGTGTGCTGGTTAATGGGGATGGTCAGGAAAACGGGTTGCTGCTGGAGGCAGCCTGGATGCTTAAGGATAAATTGAATAGACCTTAATCAGATCCTTGGAGAACATGGGGACAAATAGGAGCTGATTTTTATGAAATAGCTTCTCTGGGACATAGCTTGTAAAGATCTGCGGATGTGTGTTAAGCTTGCGTGTAGGGAGGGCAGAAGGTCAGCTCCTGTCCTCGGACACCACTTGCTTTTTGCTGCAAACCTGTGTTAGCGCTGGCTGTCGAGAGCTGTGCTGGTCGCATCTGAGTTGTCAAGGGAGTTGTTCTCACCTTCATCCCGTGGGGCACGCTCAGTAACTGGTGGTGGGGTGGCTGTGGCTCTGCTCAAGGAGGCCTTACTGCTTAGCCACCTGCTGATGCTGGCAGCGGTCTGTGTGTCACTGTGTGTTTGTTGTTGTCATTCAAGCTTGTCACCGTTGAGCAGCAACAGTTCCTGAGGGATGCGCTATATAACACTGGAATCTTAATTATCTGGGATCCAGCACCGTATCATGCAGAAATTCATGAGGTAAGGCTGAGTTTTCTCTAAATAAAATCAGATGAAAATGCTTTGAAGTGCAACTGTTAACTCACTTCCTCCTAATGTGGGCAACCACTCATTTTAAGGCCGTTCTTGTTCCCCCCTTCATTGTCATGGCTGTATCCATACCTACGAGAGTATCTCATGCAGCTCTGTTCCGAGGGGAGCATTTGCCTGTTCCTAGTCCCTGTGCAGAGCTTCAGGCTGGGTGTAACAGGTCACTACGTTGACTTTCTCATGGGCATATGCCACCAGCAGGAGACCACCAGTGGCTGCAGCTGTTGCAACCCCCCTGTGGAGGGATGATCTCTCTCTGTTGGTTGCTGTAAAGTTTGTTGATGAGAGATGCTTGGGTATTTAGAGGCACCAGTCAGACATAAGAGATACTTGATGCAGTATGATTGGATTAGAAAACCCTCTGAAGATCTTAGCAAATGTCACCTCTCTGTGTCAGCTAGATTTTCAGTTGTGGGTGTTGCAATCCCTTTAGCATTCGCTTTGCTTTTTGAGCACAAAAGGGGGCTATTTGATAAGCGATGAGCTTTGGAGGCTCCAGGTGAAGCAGGTAGGAGTGAATAATCCATTTTTTACTTTTGTTTTAAGCCCTGTCCGTAGCTGAGAGTTTTTTGCAACTCTTTGCTCTGGACTGGATTTCTTATTTTCTCACCAATGTTTATTCTTTTGCCTAGTCCCACCTCTCGAGGAGATGTAAGGGTGTATGTACAGCCTGGTTATGAGTCAGTGAAAGCAGGATGGGGTATTTTTAGTGTAAAAAAATCTATCAAAATGACTTTAAGAAAACAGAGTATTCCTAAATATTTCTATTGAAAGTGGAAGTATCAAGATGCAAATCAGCTTGTACTGTTTGAGATGGCTGTGCTGAGGACACTTGCCTGCGGCATGGGATGCTTTGTACTCCAGTGTGGAGGGGGGTGGGAGTCTGTGTTGCTTAAGGCAGACTTCCCAACCTCATCGGCTATTGGGGTTTTCTGTCCGTTATGTGAAAGAGTGTGCTAGTAATAAATCTGACTTCTTGCTTTTGTTTTCCAGTGGTACAGAAAACCAGACTACAAGTTTTTTGAAGCCTACAAGTTGTATCGTATTAGACATCCAGAGCAGCCTTTCTATATCCTGAATCCAAAAATGCAGTGGCAACTCTGGGATATTATTCAGGAGAATTCTCTGGAGCATATTCAGCCTAACCCCCCATCTTCTGGAACACTTGGTGAGATAACTGTCTTCTAAACTTCATGTTCAGTTTGCAGAAACTCTTCAGCATGTCCTTTTCAAAGACAGTTCTGGATTTACATTGTTCAAAGACTTATCAGGCTCAAAGGCCTGATTGTTTTATGCCAGAACTAAAGCATCCTGTCTTGAAAGTATCAGCTTGGTTGTGTTAAAATAAGCAGTTTGCAGCACACTTCTGGAACAGCAGTTCTAAGCATGGCCTGGTTCCATGTGGAAACAGGAGAGTAGATTGCAACGTTGAGACATTCTCTAAGATTTCTGGCTCCTAAAGTCAAAGCAGTGCAACTTCACAGCGGGCTGAGAGGAAGGCTGTGGCTCCTGCAGGCTCAGATCTTGTCAGACAAGTTAATGTATTTATATAGATGAAGTCTAAGTGGTTACCTATTTCATTTGTGGAAAAAAAAATATATAGCTAAAAGCTTAATGGGGTGCTGGGGATGGTCAGGCTGAATTGTTGCCCTGAAAAGTTCAGTGATCCTTCCTCCTTATTCAGCATGCTAAGGTCTTGTTTGTTAGCATGCTAAATCCAGCTTTCCATTAAAGAGACTCACTTTACTTTCTGCTGTTGCAAAGCTTTTCCTTCTTATTGGAGAGCAAATCTCACAACCATGTGAATAAAAAGGAGTGAACTTCTCAGGATCCCACAGCTATGCGGAAGTCACAGCACAGAAATATGGTCTTGTTCCCCCCGTGGACGTCAATCTGCTGCACTTCAGCCACTCTTGACTCTACTCCTGTCTTTGCTGAGGAGCAGGCGTCCTTTAAATCCATGTAAACATGGGTCACTTTTATTTCTGCCAGCTAAAGCCTGTTTTTCTTCCACAACCTCGCCCTTGTCCTGTACCTATTACATCATTATCGGGATACGTGCAAGACAGTTGCGTAAGAATACAGTCAGTGGCTTCAGGGGCAAAATCTTTTTAACACTAGGTGCTGTCCCACTTCAGACAGCAAATTCCTCTGTGGCTTAGCTTTGGCCAAGTTGTCTGCTTGGTAAAACAAGTAACCTCACCGGGCACAGGGGAGCACAGACATGCTCCAGGTTTCTTGGAAGGGTCAGTGTAAATGAAAATTGCCACTTGGAAAGGTGGGTAAAAATCTTCCTAAAATGTAACTTCTTTAACAAGTGCTTTCACAGATGGGTTCTCCTAATGTCTTGTAAACTCCTTCTTCCTCTCATCATTGCTCCCAATGTCTCAAGTCTCAGCTACTGCATGGCTTTCATGTGATAGTACACATTGCTTCTATTTCCCTAGTGTACTCGTGCTATTTTTTGCACTTCTTCAGCTCAGAAAAGCAGCCAGTCACAGGATGGCTGAGGTTGGAAGAGATCACCTAGTCCAACCCCCCTCCTCAGGCAGGGTCACCCAGAGCATGTTACACAGGATGGCATCCAGGCAGAGTTTGAATATCTCCAAAGAAGGAGACTCTACAACCTCTCTGGGCAGCCTGTTCCAGTGCTCTGTCACCTGAACCGGAAAGAAGTTCTTCCTCATACGGTGATGAAACCTCCAATGGTTCAATTTATATCCATTACCCCTTATCCTATCATTGGTCACCAGTGAGAAGAATTTGGCCCCACCCTCTTTACATTGTCACAGAATCATCTACGTTGGAAGAGACCTCCAAGATCACCTAGTCCAACCTCTGACCAAGTCCATTGTCCCCTCAGGTATTTGTAGAGGTTGATAAGATCCCCTCTCAATGTCCTCTTCTCTAGGCTAAACACTCCCAGCCTGCTTAGTCTTTCCTCATACGACAGCTGACGTTCAGCCAACTATCCACCAATACCCCCAGGTTCCTTTCTGACCAACAGCTTTCCAGCCACTCTTCCCCCAGCCTGTAGCATTACATGGGGTTGTCACACCCCAAATGCAGGACCTGGCTCTTAGCCTTGCTGAACTTCATACAGCTGGCCTCGGATAAATATGGCCTGTTTCAGCCAGATCATGTCTGTGCCTAGCACTGGCATCAATGGGCTCAAGTCATTCATGTGCCTGTCAGAAGACACAGGAGGGCAGCACTGCTCTGTTCCAAGGAAGCTGTGTGAGCCTGTTCCTTGCCTGTGCATTTACACCTAGAGCCGTCTCCAAGCAGGGTCACTTCTGTATTCTCTGCGTTAAAAAGAGGCAGATGGGAGAAGGTGAAGGAATTCTGTGTGCTTACCCAAGCAGGTTTGAGATGGGCTGTTTGGATAAGCTGAGCAGAGCACACAGCTGGCGGACACCCACGGTTCCGTGAATATCTTGGTAAATGGCAGCACTCTTAAAAAAAAAATGTCCTTGTGGCATGACTGTCATCCTAAGCAGTCTGCTCTAACCAGGTCCATCGGATGGGGCAGAAAACAGCTCCGTCTGGCTAGATTTTTCTCCCTCTCATCTGAACTCCCAAGAAAGGAAACCCTTCCCATTGGAGTGGGATCCTTCATGCCTGGCCATCAGTCTCACCAAAGTGGTTTGTGAGTTCTCTGGTTTGAAATGGGGACGTTTGTTTCTTTCCCTCCACAGGCATTCTGATCATGATGACGCTCTGTGACGAAGTGGACGTGTATGAATTTCTCCCTTCCAAACGGCAGACTGACATTTGCCACTACTACCAGAAGTTTCACGACCGTGCCTGTACCATGGGAGCTTACCACCCTCTCTTGTTTGAGAAAAACTTGGTGAAGCATTTAAACCAGGGCACAGATGAGGACATTTATACTCATGGGAAAGTTACTTTGCCTGGCTTCCGAAACATACATTGCTAGCAAATCAATTTTTAGTGTGTTTAGAACTTTATCTTGACTGTTAAAGCACTTTTTAAATCTGGGTTGTCAGATTTGTTAAGTCTAAGCACTGGTGTGTTTTGACAGCTCTTCCATGTTGCAACACTTGCTCTTAGGACTTGGTTGCATAACTTCTCCAAACCGTAAGGCAGTGCAATACATTGTGGTACATCCACACGGTATCTGCATGAGCCACTGCAATAAATTTACTCCTTGTGGAGCAAGGCTCATGCGGCTGGTGGATATCCCTGTCTTCATCTCAGCTGCTGATGGTGTGTGGGAAACACAGAAGATGCTTTCTAAGCAGAGATTGCACAAGTCTGGATTAAATGCTGATAAAGTTTAGGTTGCTTCAAAGGGATTATGACAGCTGGAAACCTGGTCCATTGAGAAACAAGAAACTTACTTTAAAACTCGTTCCCATCATCCTAGAGCTCCTGGGAGCAGGGCTGATTTATGGAAATACTGTCAAAGCTGGGTATTGATAAGCTAAAATCTTAGTCCAAAATATTTGATTTTACAAACAGTTAAAATAACCATGGCAACTTCCTTTCAAACTGTAAGACTTTTGAAATCATTCAGGTGGCATTTTTGGCAAATGAAGAGGGAGGCGACTCACGATTCAGTGATTTGTGCAAGATATATTTAGACTTTTTAGCTGTTGATTTTTTTTAATCATTTTACACGTGTTTTTTTAACATTTACTTCTCCAATATAGTGTTGTGCTTGGTACAAAAGAACCCTTATTTGAAAATCTTTTTGGGTTGATGTTCAAAGGCACAAATGGGGAAACTCACTGGAAGCTGGTACTTCTTTCCAACTCTCTGCTGGTCTACCTTTGTAATTATTGGCAAATTATTTTCTGGCATGTTTTCGGTAACAAAAATGCCACATAGCTGCTGGCCAGATGATATCCAGTTCTCTGCAAACTAACCAAGGCAATCTCATAGTGGTTTTGTGCTTTCTGAATACATGGGGAGCAGATGCATTGCCTCCATTCTTCATCAGCACTGGGGAGGGAGAGTGTGCTCTGCTTCTCATGCTAAATCCCAGGCAGAGTTGAGGAGGGCACCTTTTCTCTCCTCTTTATGAGGCAACTCTCCTGTGGCGTCATGGTGGAAGTAGCAGCTCCACAATCTCTGTACTTCAGTGAGAACACATTCTGTGTCCTTTTCCATACTAATGTATTTCACAATGTCTGTAAAGAAAGCCTTTTCTTCTCCTATTTTGAATAAATCCTGTGAAGTCGCTGGCCCATTCTTACCTTGGTGAAATCAGCGTAAGTATTGTTGTTCCTGGGATTTGGGGACTTGGGCCAGTCTTGCACCAGAGCAGGCAGAGCTGGACCGGGAACTGCTGACGTGCTCGTTTCAGGGAGCCCATAGCTCTTGTCCAGCTCTTGGTGAGAGCACTGCCATAAAGCCGGTGCTCTCAGGTTGAAAAGAAGCTCTAAGGCTGGCTTTCTGCATGCTGGTCTTTTGGGATGGATTGGATCTGTCACTGCTTGTGCATTGTATGTCACTAACATATATTTGTCTGTTTGTTTGTTTTATATTATGGTCCATACACTGTTGCCCAGGGTCACTAGGACAAGAATGTGATGAAGCCCCTATACAGTTCTGTCTTGTTAAGGATTCATTTTCTTCCTTTATGTTGAACTATCAGGGAAAGGAGAGAGCCAGCAGGCTTTTCCCAAAGTGGCTGTCTGGGAGAGAGCCACTGCAAGTCTCTTTCCATCTCAACTTGTAGCTTGTAACAGTCCTACCTCTGGCCCTTGGTTTAAGGGATTATCTGTCACAGTGGTTTGCCTTCTTAGTTTGTGTTTAGTTGGGATTCAACCTGCTTCTTCCTTTTTTCTTAGGCGGTTTCATTTGTTATTTCACACAACCTCATCTTCCCTGTTGGGATGACCTTGGGCCGTGTGATAGATGGATGTACCCTTGCTGTGGAGGAGCAAGTGTGCCTGAACATGGCTCTGGGAAGTCCTTCTGGTGTTCTCATGGGAGTCTCCTGAACCAGCTTCTTCCCCTGCAAGAGTAAAAATGCCACACAGGCTCCGTGGGGTCTTTCAGAGCTCTCAGTTACTTACTGGCAATAGTGTTGCACTCGGCATGAAATTTCAAACATGCTAACAATTTTAGCTAGATCCAACATATAATTCATTTATACAGTAAACATTTTTATGGGAATTATGACAGAGCCTAAAATAGGCCAGTGTTAACCCTCTTTTTTTTTTTTTGGCTGCATAGATACATATCTAATATAAATTGCAAGTGATGACAACTGTGGTATTTAGAAGAGCCAAGTTTACATGAGTGGGCAATAAAAGCTAGGCTGTAACAAAAGCCTTACGCCTCCTACAGTGTCTTTCTAAAGGTTTTCAGAATTTGAACAGCTTACTTCCTACCCATGTTCAAAGCAGGAGGAGAGCAACACTGGTCTGACAAAACTGCATGTCTTTGTTGTTGTCGTTTTGCTTTTACTAAAGAAAAAGGGGAGAAAAATCCCAGAAATTCAGATTCTGTGTACCTGAGTCAACACACACATCCTCACCTGCCCAAGATGAGTATAGTGGTTGATTTGCAGCTAGATCTGACAAGGCTTATCTGGTTTATCAAAAAAACATGGTTAAAAAACACACTCCCTGGGGAGAAACACAAGCCCCCTCAGCCAAATATTCCTTTTGTTTTCTGTGTGTGCACTCAAGGTACAGCCACAACTGAGAAGAGTTATTCTTCTCTCTCGCATAACGTGAAGGTGACTCTTTCTAACCCAGCACTTTTGATGTTTGTTTTCACTTGCAAATTTTACCAGTCTAGCAGGGAAACATCTTCACTTGCTTCAGGTGATGATACAAGGCACAGCACAGAAAAATCAGTTATTGTTTTGGAATGGATTACGTGTGCATGGCCATGCAGGTGTTAGATCCTAGCAAACACACCAGAAACAGTATGCTCCAGAGATGGAAATGCCCTGGTGCATTTGCAGGGCAGATGAACGTAGGAAAGAGCCCGTGGACAGGTGTATAAATGTTAACTGGTGTCCTGAGAAGGGAGCTGCCCACAGCCCCGTATGCAGCATGCTGTCACCTGGAGCTAATGAGCTAACTGGGTTGTAGCAGGAGCAAGCTGTGCCTCAGCCTGCTTTGGGGCTCGCTCCAGGTGAGGAGCCTCTTTTCTCAGGGTCTGCAAGTGAGGGCTGCTCTCTGAAGAGAGGGCTTACAAGGAAGAGGCCATGCCTGTTTGTAAAATGCAGATGAAGGAAAATTGGTAAGTGGTCCTTTTAGCTCTGTTCTTGTATGCAAATATATTTTTTAAACTCAACAAGCTGCTTAGCAGCCTTTTTTTGTGAAAGGCGTGGAAAACAGGTTTGATACACAAGGCTTTGGTCATCTGCATAACACAATGGAAGGAGATTTGGTATCTTTTGGAGTCTTTAACTCATAGATTACATTGTGTGCAGCTTGTTTGCTGTTTTCGAGCTGAGTTTGGGAGGTTTCTCTCAGGGGAATGTGTCAGAGGGCTGCAAACAGCTCTTGCTCTCTCCCTTGAAAAAGGAAGGAGCCCTCATAGGGGCCAGCCTTAACCCACCTCTCTTTATAGCCAGGCAAATACGCCTTTTGGAGGTGCTGCTACTTATCCCCCAGGGTGCCAGCTCTGCCTTCAGCGGGGGTCTCAGGCCATCGTCCAGCCATTAGAGGAGGGGTTCTGCAATCCCCAGCTCATCGCTTGGCCACCTACTTGCTTCTCCGCGTGTGCTGCAGGCGCTACCTGGCAGCAGGCAGTGTGCACCCAGCGGCAGGACAAACGCCTGCCTGTGGGAGAGGATGAGGTGCTGCAGTGGGATGTGTGTGTCTCCACACTCGTGTGGGTTTGTAGCTGTTTGTTCTCTTGCCTAAACCTGGAACTTCGTGTGTGAGAAGGGCAAAATTTCATAAGGAACGCTTCGTTTAACAGTCAGGTCAGTCTTGGAGCTTCTCCTACATGCAGCTGTGAGAAACACTCCGTAGCCAATAACTTAGGCTCAGGCGAGGATCTCAGTGAAGTAGTAATTTATTCGCGATTGCAATGGCGGGTGCCCCACAAGCAGGAAAGCGCGCCTACTAGTTCCAAAACACAGTTTATATACTTTTTGATGACAGGACCCTCCCCTGTTTCCCCACTGGAGTGGGTAATCCAGGTTCACAATCTGTCTGTGAAGCATCAGATAATGCCTGGCCTTCAGTTGCCGGCCTGTTTTTGAGGTGGTAATGTTTTCTCCCCTTATCTGGCTTGACTTAACATAGTGATTTTTACCTGGTTGCTCTAAGGAGTCTGGTTGTCTGCATTTACGAGGTCACCTGCTGAGCTTTCTTATCACTGTAAGCATATCTCAATACCACATTCCTTCCTTCTAAACAATGTAACACTGCAAAAACAACGTTTCTATTCCCACAATTCCCCCCTTTTCTATTTTTATAATTTGTTGATTTTTGCAAAATTTTTCTCTAAGGTGTAATTTGGTAGATGTCTTCCTCTTCTTCACTTTCTTTGCTTTCCATTTCCTCTAATATCATCATCTTATCTGAGTAGGGTGGTGGATCCATGGTCATTTGTTTCAAAAGTGCAGTTTCAATTAACCACTGGACAAGTCCCCTTACACAGGGGATAATGCAACAACCAATGGCTGTCAAAACTCCTGCTACTACAATCAAGGATGTAAATATGGACACTACCATCCCTTTCCATTTACCAAACCAAGATTCCAACCATCCTGTGATGGAAGTGTCTGCTCCTGAGTTTTCTGCCAATTCATTGGCAAGGGTAGTAAGCCCTTGTAATGCTCTAGTTACTGTGCAATCCGGGGCAGTATTGTTAGGGATAAAAGTACAACAACGGTTGCCCAGCATCACACACACACCACCTTTCTCCGCAAGAATCATATCTAATGCTATTCTGTTTTCCCAAGCCATTTTGCTGGTGGCATCTAGTTGTTCAGCGATTCCTCTTATCGCATCTCTTGTATAGTTTATGAATCTCTGCTGATTATAATAGATATAATTAATCCAATCCACATTTTTATTAATTGTTACCCACCAGAACAGTGACTCAAACCCTGCAGCAGTTTGATTCCTGGCTTTATGTTCATCAGGAACTCCTCTAGGCACCCCTATAGAATCTATGTATGCTCTATCATCAAATGATATTCCTAAGCCTCTTTTACTTCTTCTGGGTATTTGTGATGTTTCTCTTTCGAATGCCAGGGTGAAGGGTATAGCTAATTGAACAAGTGCACAAGTGCCTCCCCAGTTAGATGGTAGGGTGGACCGTAAGATCTTCCTTCCACAGTACCACCAGAGATCTGCCCTGGGGATCTCAAGTCTTGAGCAGTTTCCCATCAAGTCCTTGGTAGCATTCAAGGTCCTCGTGCACAAGGCAAATTCTCCCAGATGACGGGTAGCACTCACACCCTGCTGTGAGAGGCAAGCTGTATGGTTACCTATAGCTGTAGAGAATACAGGGGGAACCCTGATATTGCTATCACGCAAGGAAGGGAACAGCAAAGAGAGAGACTTACAGGCCTCATTTCCCCAGGCAGCCTTTTCTTGGTACAATGCAATCATACATCGCATCCCCTGGGAATCCTTGGTCCACCTCAATGGGCAGGGCACTATCTGGGCAATCAGTCATCCCGAGGCACAAGCATAGCAATTGCTATGGTTGAGACTCTGGACAGTGTATTTGACCCATTCTATCCAGGCATTCACATCCCCATACCCTGTTTCAATCTCAAATGTTTGCCTAAGATCTTTTATTTCTTTAACTGTGACAACTGCCGCATTTCGAAGAGGTTCTCCTGTTTTCTCTCCTGTTTTCTCCTTGAGTTTCTCTCTTTCTCTGATGGCAAGAGAATATCATTCCCTTACAGCTATTCTCAATCTGGCTGTTGGGTCTCGCCCAGTTACATCTGCTCCGAGACCGTAAGTATGGTTTGTGAGGTAATCAGCCTGACTAATTGTTATAGTTATTGGATTACATTGTAGATGCTGACAATTGGGCTGAACAGTTCCTTTAAATATGTTAATTTGTTTCTTTAACTTCATGAAGTAAACACTTGAGGTGGGTGTATGTGACCACCCTTTATGATTGGTCGTCCACCATACATCAGTCCATGCTGGGCAAGGGGGTCCTTCAAACATACTGCTAGTCTTAGGTTCAGGACAGAGATATTTGTGCTCTTTGCTCAATTGTCGTTGAGCATTTAAATCTCCACAAGTTAACACTTCACAAGCATTAAACGTGATGGATTGTGGTTCATAACTCTCTGTCACATTCACCCATATTTTGACAGGGTATCCCATCTTACTATGATCTGGTCATGCCTTTTTCAAGTTGCCAATTGACCAAGGCTTTCTCTGAGGCCTACAATCACTAAAAACAAAATTAGTAATTGATTTTTCCCTGTCATTAATTTTAAACCTCAGGTTTCCAAATAATTACCAATACAAAGAATAAGATGTACACTACTACTATAACAAACCCCCCCTTGGGAGCACTTCAATTCACTATAGGTCTGTCCTTTCTCTCAATCACAAGTCACACTCATTAGCTACCTGTGAAAATAAAAGGTTAGTTTACAATTGTAAGCTTTTATCCAGCTCAGAGTCCAGTATGAGATTTTTTTCTCTTCAATTTCAGCTTCCAACAAGTCTTCTGTAGGAACAGCTTCCCAGGTACTAGGGTCGACGGATGCCTTCGCTCGAGTATAGTGAGTCCAATCTTTTTCCGCAGTTCCTATGGCTGTTTCAGTGGTTAGTAGTACTTGGAAGTGTCCTTCCCATTCAGGCCAGAGTTGATCTTTTCCAGGTCTGAATCAGGACCCAATTTCCCACGGGTCCTGAGAGATGACAAAGAAGAGGACAACCCCAGAATACAGTTCTTAAGAAAACTCTCTTGTTTCGAATTGTGGTATCTCATCCCTTCTGCCCAGATAGGGTAATCTGAACAGCATCTCATACGGTGAAATTCCTATATCGTTTCTTGGTGCTGTTTGAACCTGTAGGAGTGCTAAAGGTAAGCATTTTACCCAAGGAAGTTGGGTTTCTAACACTAATTTAGTTAATTGCTTCTTTAATGTCTGGTTCATTCGCTTTACCTTCCCAGAAGAGGAGGGGTGCCAGGGGGTGTAAATCCCACTCAATCTCTAAAGCCTGCATTAACCCTTGCAGTACTTGTGAAGTGAAATGACTTCCTTGATCTGAATCAATGTTTTCAGCTATCCCATATCTAGGGACTATTTGCTCCAGTGATACCTTAGTCACCGTGTTTGCAGTGGCAGATACGGAGGGGAAAGCTTACACCCATCCAGTCACGTGGTCAATTAGGACAAACAAGTACTTAAGTCTCCCTGCTTTAGGTAACTCAGTAAAGTCTACCTGTATACTTTGGAAAGGTTGAATCCCTGGCTCCCGTCCCCCTCTAGGTGAGTTACGGATGACCTTTTTATTTGCCTTTTGACATATGGTACATCCTCTGCATATTTGCTTCACTAAAGTATATATTCCTACACAGACATACTTAGCACAACATCACACATTGCTTGCACCTCCCAATGACTCTCTTGATGTAAAACAGTTAATATTTGCCTCATTGGTGCTTTATTCAGCATTTCTCTCCCATCAGGGGGTATCCATTTTCCCTCAGACTTCGTGGCTCCTGATTCCTTAAAAAAATCTTTCTCTTAAAACTTTTTAGTTTTTTTTCTTAGTTTTCAACAATTCCCTGAATCCTCTCTGGATTTATTCTCTGTTTTCCCTCAGACATTATATGCCTTAAATACCTGACTTCTCTTTCTACATATTGTAATTTATTTTTCAATACTCCCAAGCCCTGCTTTCCCAGAAAGTTGAATAGCTTGTTAGTAGCTTCCTTCACAACTGTTTTCTCCTGTCCTGACAATAAAAGATCATCCACATATTTGTAACAGTAATTCCTCCTTTGGAGGTTATAATTGCTCCAAAATCTGTTCTAGAACTTTGCCCAAATAAATCAGTGGCCCTGTAAACCCCTGAGGTAAAACTGTCCATATGTATTGTTGCTTCCGCCCCCATTTCAGGGTCTTTCCAGTCAGAGGTGAATATATGTTTGCTCTCAGGGCCTGAGAGCACTCCATTAATAACACTGTTATTCCAGTCTAACAATTTACTATTTGAATGCCCAATTTCATCATCAAATCCCTTCCCAACAAGTTAGTCCCTGCCTTGGGTACATACAATAATTGCCCAGAGATCATTTTATCCCCTAGTCTCAGCTTGGTATCCCCCAAAGGTGGCATTGTTATCCCAGTCCCTTCTACCCCCATCACTTTTAGGGTTTCATTAGTTAATTTAATCCCTGATACTTTACAGGCCAGTAATGACCTAGCTGCCCCAGTGTATTGGGTTTGATGGCAAGGTTCTGGGGGGGCTGCAGTGGCAGCCCCCACGAGGAGAATCCAGAAACCGCCCCGTGGCAGATAAGGGACAATTTCATCCGGCCCCAAAGGGGCCCACTGCTGCCCAGAGACAAGCCATGAGCGACACAGTCCGTGCCTCTGTGAGAGCACATCCACGAAGACAAACAAACAAACAAAAATCTGCTGCTCAACAGCAGCTGGGAGAGCGAGGAGTGAGAAACCTCCCCGCAGACACCAAAGTCAGCACAGAAGGAGGGGGTGGAGGCGCTCCAGGCGCCGGAGCCGAAGCCCCCTGCGGCCTGTGGAGAGGCCCCTGGTGGAGCAGGCCGCCCCCCCATCCCCCCCCCTTCTCAATACTTGGGAAACTGACCAAACACCACAGCAAATACACCAAAACTTCTAGACTCTTAGACAATGCCTACATCTTCTTTCCCTGCTCATCCAACTTTCCCAACTCATTCAAAAAACAGCTCTGTCAAACACTACATACCACACCTTTAACACCTTCAACAACCCCTTTTAACACTTCTTTTTATCTTTCTCCAGCCTGTACTTTCACCGAAGTCTCAGTCATTGGCCAGCCTAATTCCATACCCTTCTCCCTCCAGGATGCTGAAACAACACATCACTACAACATATTCCATCCCACTTTCCTTCTCTCCTCCTTCTTCCACTCAGGATATTCCTACCTGAAGTGGCCAGCCTGGCCACACTTAAAACATCCCATCGAAGCCTGTCCCTGTGAAGATTCAGGCCGCAACACAGGTAGCTTTCCTTGCCCGCCATTCCTTCATCTCTCTTCCTCTCCTTTCCATCCTGGCCCTGACTCCCCCTGAAGATTTTCTTCCTCTTTCTCCAACCTTCTGCCTGACTACCTGCTACACTGTCAATACCATTAGTTTCACTCTCTGCTTTTCCTTCTCATCTTCCCTCCTGACACACACCTTCAGGGCCTCCTGCAGGAGGGCCCCCCAGTGACTGTTCACTACATCCCCCCACCTTCTGGAGCATTTTCTGTGTATCTTGCCAGGCTTTAATCACAAAATGAACTTTCAAGAGCCCTTGGGATACCGGGTCCTCAGGATTCATCCCCAAGTACCTTCTCATTCTGACCCCAAGTCTCTCATATGATTTCTGTGTTGCACACTATTATTATTCCAGCCAGGATCGGCAAGTGGTTATTTCTGCCCTGCCGGTATTACCCCTGGTCCTGGAGGATGAGCTCTTTCCCATTTTTGTATAGCAGCTCTCCTCCTGATCATTCCCATTTCTTTCCCTGTAAACAACATATTTATATACATAATTCCCCCCCCCCCCCCCCCCCCCCCCAAGAGTATAAGTTAGGTCCTAGGAACTGGTCTAATAGTTCAGCTAGCCTGTTGGGGTCCTCAATTAAAGACTTCATCTCCTTAAAACTCCTAACCTCTCTGCTGGTAAGGAGGGGGGAAGTTCACTTAAGAGGATACACAGTGTTAGTACTGTTAGTATCAGGGAAGGCAAAATTCTCAGTATCTCTTCTACCTTGTTCTAATTCTTGCCAGAGCCTAGAGTACGTTCTTCCCTAGGGACAGTGTTAATTGCAGTCCCTGTCTCCCTTCCTGGAGCGACTGCTGCTGCCACCGGTGCAATATTAGGATTATAGGGAGCATAATTTGGCTCCTCCTCTGAAAAAAAAAAGAATCTTATTGTTTACACATAAATTTAAAGCCTGAATTTTCATCAGGCCCGTATTTTGGCCAAAATACTGCTGTTTCCTTAATTGGTTCTTTTGTCCAGACTAATACAAAATATTTAACCTTTTTTTTTTCTTTTATCATCTCCTCTAATTTTGAGATTATTTTTCCAATTTCTTTAATTCTTCAGGAAGAACTTTTGGTAGGCACTCCCCCAGGGATATCTCCCTGTCCCCTGGTACTCATATTTCCCATTTTTCCTATTCTGGAAAATGGGGGGTGTACTGCCAAACACTTCCCCGTGCAAGGGCTACCACACACCAAATTTCCCTGGTGTACTGCCAAGCACTTTCCTGTGCAAGGGCTTACCATACACCAAATTTCCCGAGACTCTTCCTTTCTCTCCCTTATCTCACGCTTCGTCCGTCTCCGGCCGCGCCCCTCGCGGAGCTATGGAACCGCGGATCAGGACTCCACACTCGCTTCGTACAAAAGTACGTCTCAATCACACGTCACACAGAGTCTCACCCGACCCCCAAGGCAATACTTAATATTTCTTACCTTGGTCTGTGCACAGAGTTACCGGATCAATTCTTAAAACCCGGAGTGCCTACCTTCTTCCCTTCCCCACTACTTCATGGATCCTGCCTCTTTAATCAGTCTCGGGCCCTCTGTCAGCTCTCCGCAGAACCGCCACCGTCGATGCACAGGACCGCTGAAATCAGCGGGGCATGCCTTCCTGCTGCTGCGGCGGTGGGGCTCCCCGGTAGGTGACTGGATCCCGGATGAGCCCCCAAATTGTGAGAAACACTCCATAGCCAATAACTTAGGCTCAGGCGAGGATCTCAGTGAAGTAGTAATTTATTCGCGATTGCAATGGCGGGCGCCCCACAAGCAGGAAAGCGCGCCTACTAGTTCCAAAACACAGTTTATATACTTTTTGATGACAGGACCCTCCCCTGTTTCCCCACTGGAGTGGGTAATCCAGGTTCACAATCTATCTGATGCTTCACAGACAATGCCTGGCCTTCAGTTGCCGGCCTGTTTTTGAGGTGGTAATGTTTTCTCCCCTTATCTGGCTTGACTTAACATAGTGATTTTTACCTGGTTGCTCTAAGGAGTCTGGTTGTCTGCATTTATGAGGTCACCTGCTGAGCTTTCTTATCACTGTAAGCATATCTCAATACCACATTCCTTCCTTCTAAACAATGTAACACTGCAAAAACAACGTTTCTATTCCCACACAGCGCTCTGCTACTAAACTCTGTTCGAGGTACAGGGAACAAAACTAATTTGGGGAGAAAACTTAAGCAGTGTGTATTTGAAAAAATCCTCTGTTCAGAGTACATTTTGAGAGGATACACAGATACTTACAAAGGCAGGAAAATGAACAGGTAAAAACTGTCCTCTAGGTTTGAGCAAAAACCTCAAATGGCTTGGAAAAACGTATGTCTAATGCAATTTTTTCCAAATAATTCTCCAAAAGCCAGAGAAGATGCAATCTTCAAGGGCATAATGCTAAATTAACCCCATCTTGTTTATTTTCTGCATGAAGTTGAGCATGTTAGCTAACATAAGGGGTCACGTAGTTGTGTGTCTTCTTACTGCAGCTGTTATTAAATTCAGAAGCCCAGAAGGAGAGGGGAGGCTGTGCTATGCAGCTAATGTGACACTGAAAACGATTTTCAGTGTGATACAAAAATAGATGGTGAGAGAGAAGGGGAGGAGCAGAGGGAGTTGACTGAAAGTGCTTTAGTTTGTTGCAAGTAACTTCTGGCAGGAGCTAGATCTCTTTAAACAGAAACAGAGACTTCCCAAAATGCAGTGAACTTGTTTTGCTGACTGCATGCCAGTGCTGAGTGTGCTGCCTGTTTTGAAGGTCAGCGTGGACTGAAAGCTGTATTTCTGGGAATAAAATCAGCTTGAAATGACTATGTGCCCATTCATGCAGAAATCCTGCGGTGCTCTTTTCCTGCCTGGCCCTGGAGTCCTCTACAACAACACTAGTACGGCACTTCCATGAGCCCACTTGATTTTAAACCCATGACAAAACCCTTTCAGTAGATGCCAATGGCTGTTCTTCAGGTCAGAGAAGGTTAGACTTTTAGTCTGGGCATCTGTAGTTTGCAGTTTCAAAGAGCTCTAAGATCTCCTATGGGTTTGTGACGACCCTGGGGTGGAAAGCAGTTTGCCGTAGGGGACCAGCAGGAGCTTACAAAATCCCTGTTGCAGACGGGCGTGGTGTAAGCACGGCCGAAACTATCAATGGAGGGGTGAGCTTCTGTCCCCTTCAGCATGAAGAAATGGTTTGCGGTGGTATTAATCCTTCTTGTCAGTGCATGGGAACCTCAGAGGGAGGCCCATTACACCAGGATGATTGAACCGGGTTGAGCCCTTGACAGGTTCAGCCTGTAGGTCACCTTTACAACTAACCTGCCACAGTCTAAAATACAGAATATCTGAGTCCTTCTCTGGTACTGAATGAGTACAAGGAAATTCAGGGCTGTACCTGGTGAAAATAATACTGGTGTTTGTAGCATTTGTTTTAATTCACCAAAGACAATAACAACACTAATGTGCGTGAGAGTAGGTTGTATTTCATTAAAAGCCAGTTTCAGCTACATCCAGCAAGATAAACATAGGAAAACTGAACTGCATGCTCTAACTTGTGGCTTGTATATTACCAAATCAGTGTTATTTACAGTGTATGCACCATTACTTAAACATTAATCTTAACGAGAGTATGGAGGGGGAACTTAGCTTTTTCTTGCTCGCCTGAGTGTTCCACGCCTCTTCATAGATGCTGAATAGCAGCATTACTGTTTTAAAATACTTCTCAAAAATGGAGCCAGTTCTTTAACTGGGATAAATCAAGGAAGTACACTGTCTTCAAGAAAGTTGTAAATCATTTTCATGAGCTAAGAATCCGTTTCCCTGAGTTTATTTTTTTTCCCTCAGTTATCGTGATGAGTGTTATGCTATTTGATTTTCTCTCAGCTTACCAAAGTATATTAAAGGTCAGGCCATGTTTCCTAAGAATATGTGGGTGAGGGTGGCATTTACACTTGAATTTAGGAAAACAGGCGGAGCAAATGGTTAAAGCTGGGCCTCCTGTGTCTAGAACAACTGCAAAGCAATTTGCTATTAGGGCAATGGAGTTTTCTAGGTAATTTAGAGGCTGCTGGCTCATCTCAACTACCAACCAGAATGTGTATTTTAAAACTCAGTTTCATGGCAGAAGAAAAGACGCTTCGCCTTCAATGATAATCGTACAGGCTCTGTGAATGCTGAAGGTCCTAGCTGAGGAATTAAAGGGAAGTGATAAAACTCTTCTTGTTAGAACTGAGATGCTCTAAGCATTTGTAACAGGAAGCAACTTAATCTTGTTTGGTAGCACTGTCATGGCGATAATTTGAGTCTGAGCAGATGTAATTGTAACTGGTAGTGTATAGAAACTCTTTCCTTCTTTATAATAATTACGAGTTCTAACTTGCATAAATACAATAAATATGGTGGTCTCTTATCTGTATTTTTGCTACTTTAAATTCTAGGCATTGTTTGCATCAGTGAGCAACTTGGCAATGCAATAGTGATTTGGCATTCTTGCTTTTGAATGGTGTGAGGTAATGTTATGGATAAGCTGTGCATCCTGGCAGCGGGTGTGAGCTCTGTGTATTCAGCTGGCCTCCAGCTTTGCAGGTCTGCAGTGGGTACAGGGATGCCAGGCATGTGAGTGCCTCTTCTGTGGCATCACTTGCTAATGTGACACCCATCTATAAGAAGGGTTGTAAGGAGGACCCGGGGAGCTACAGGCTTTGGAAGTGCAGAACAGGCTCATATCAGAACCATAAGAAGATGGAGACTGCACAGAGATGGTAGGGTGGGTCATTTGCTCATCAGGCTCCTTGCATGCTTACTGAGGGGTAACACGCTCTGGACTGCTGTGAAGAACAGCAATGACAGGAGAGCTGTATGCTTATTGCTGTTTTCTCAGTCAGAATATTTTTTTTCCAGAAATTGGAACAGTATTTTCTGGTTTTGAGATGAAGCGAGTCCCCTTCACAAACTCCTTGTCTTTATCGGTATGTGATGTTCTGGTTAAAACCTATTTCTTGTAGGAAGCCGGTCCTCCTAGTTTCCAAGCTGAGGTCTCAAATGATAGCTGTTATTGAGTTGGTGTTAACTGCCTTCGAACAGCAAAGATGGGATACCAGACCCATCCATCGCAGCACCTTTGCCGGCTGACCTCACATGTCATTTCCATGATCAGTTTGTGTGCAGGCCTATGCTGTCTCTGTGGCCTGGGTGGTGGACACAGTGCCTCTTGATCTGAACTGGTTTGGTTCTCTCACCAAGTGCAGGTGACACAGCTGTGACAACGCCAATTCTGGGCTTTTCATCTCTTTTTGAGGCTTGGTATGCCTGTCCTGCAGTGGTGTATCAGTAGGATGGTCAGCAAAACCTGAATGCCAGCCATGGCAACTCTGCTTGCCTCAAACTTAATTGTGACAATTTGGGCAGGAATGAGGTGTGAGTGGCTGCTTCGAATCTGACTGCAGATGTTGGTGAGGGAAGCTGATAGAAAGCCTCAACATTGATCTGTATTCATAGGTGAAGCTCATGCAGTCCTTGCTGGATTGGCTTCTCGTTGATCCTACCCAAGTTCTGCTGGGACCTGAGCATTGCACTGGGTGGGGTTGGCTGGGCGGGCTGCTTATCTGCTGCTCTGTGATCTGTTTTACAGCAGTGTCAACCTTGGGTCTCTCTTCTTAGGAATATGAAACTCAAAACAGTTCCGCTGTGCCAGAACAATCAAAGAGCGTCCTACAAGCAGGAGGGGAGGAAGTTCTCTCCAGATTTCTGTTTTCAAGACGTGCAAGGCAAACAAGGACAGAATGAGTCAGTGTGGGTGGGTCTGGGGTACACAACACCTGCAGCTGGGGACTGGGCTTTGGTGCAGGTGTGTTGCACCAGATTTCATGGTGAAAAGTTCATCCAGCTCTGCAGGCCAGTCACTCACCTCCTGATGTCCTCCCGAATGTGTGCACCCAGACTGCTGCCCTGCATGTAATACAGTAATGTTATATGTGGTAGGAAATGTATTTTTTTTTAACTGTAGTGGAAAAAAATAGCAAATGCGTAGCCTTGATGATACATGTTAACAAGGAAGTGGCATAGCAAGAAGTTAGCTATTTTTATCACTGTTTGCCATAAAAGGGACAATACAGGAAACAACTTTAAATTCAATCCATTTTTCAGTTCTATTGCAAAGCTATTAGTATTAAACCTAAGCTTGTGTTATCCCCTGTTCCCTCCTGCCTCCTTCTTGACCAACTCCTGTCACCCAAAGATTGTGGCTTGTTCACATCCACTGTGAGAGGGTAGAAAGGTTTCCTGTGAGTCAGTGGGTTCTGGATCAGGCCCTTAAGCTCTCATGATGGCCAAGATTTGGGAGTCTGAAAAGAAATTAATTGGTAGCATGTAGGGAGCATCTAGCTATATTTTTTCCTTTCGTATTAGTTCAGACGGCACTTACCTAACTTGATCGTATGAGTATTTTTTTTTTTTTAGGAGACTTCAAGATTTGGCCACATGATACAGTTTTGGGAGAAAATGTGAATGCACAAAGAGAAAATGTGAACCACAGCTGATGGCAAACAGCATCTTCTAGCCTGCCATTGAATTCCCATGTCACAGCCCTTGTGGTGGGGTGCTGTTAGACCTAATCTTGTTATATGACTGGGGCTTGTTTTCTGTCAGATTTAAAATTGGGAGTCCAAAGCTGATTAGTTTTTCAAGCTAAAGATGCCTCTAGCCTGGTGCTCTGGAAACAAACATCTCCACTGTGTGGTGTGGTTAGAAGATAACATAGAAATATAAATGATTTTTTTTTCAGCTGACTGTCCTGAAACCCTGAAGGTTTGTTGCAGTTGGATCTGTGTCGAGAACAAAAGAGCCTTCAGAGACTGGAAGCTGATAGGCGGTTTTATTCTTTTATTTTTTTATTTTAACTTGAGAAATCTAAGTCCATCAAACTGCATGCTTCTATTCAGTTTCTAAAGTTAATTGTGAGTGCGTAGCACCTTGGGAATCTTTCAGAATAGGTCGGTAGGAGATCTCTAGAGATGGGCCATGTCCTACTTCTACGTGGCAAAGAAGTCATGCACAGAGTGCCTGCTGTTCACTCGTAGAATTGGAGGTTTCATTTTGGCGAAGGCCACAGCAGTACCCTGCTCCTATTAGACTCATGCGAACAGCTTTGAGCGTGAATGTGTTTGGTGTGTAGATGTGATGCAGGTACTGCTCACTCAGGTGATTGTTTGTCTCCTATCCAAAGCGTGTGTGCCGTGAGCTGCAGCTCACCTTTCCCATTGCCCTGTGGTCACTTCCTATTCACATTTTGTTTGGGGCAAAACCGGGGAAGGACCAGTCCAGCGTGGCTGCAGTCGTGTGAGGGTGGCACGACTCTGGGCAGGCAGCAGCCAGTGAGCACTCTGCATTTCCCAGTCCCTGCAGTCCCCAGGGACTCCTGTAAGGCTGGTGGACACGGTGTATGTTACAATTCTCCTTAGATCAGCAGTTTCCCCAAAGCTGGACACAGTGGCCTAATTCCATCATCACTCGTTATCCTTCCCACGTTTTAAGCAGCTGGTTTCTGTAGGTCTGCGTTTGGAATTTCCCTAGGTTAAGCCATATGAAAATGCTTTGTTCAGTAATCTTCCAGCACAAGCAAAAAAGCATCTTTGGAAAAGATGATACAGAAACTAATAACAGCTGAGCTGATGCCATCACCTGAGGTCACACTGCTTTTTGCAAAGTGTGCTTTGCTAGCATACCCCACTGTGCCCAGCTGCAGCTGTGTGGTCACAAGGGAGCTGAATAAATAAATAAATAAATACAGGAAAGTTCCAAAACTGGGCCTGTGAAACCGTCTGCTGCAGAACCACCATTAACTCAATCGCTGAATTCAAAAGCAGCTGGGAATGCCTGAGTGTCTACTTCTGAGGTTTCTGGTTGCGATAAGGTTGCATTTCAACGCTCTTCTGTGGATCAGCAAAAACTGGAAGCTTTTCACTTTTTGTTTCCAAGGTGAGCTGAGGCTGCAGGGACATTGCTACAACACCATGTATCGCAGTACTTCGGTGGGCATCGGCCGTGGGCGATAGCAGTGTGACCACTGCACCAGCGCCTCCTCGGGAGTCACTTTGAGCTTGCTCCCTCGAAGCGTACTCTGCACAGTCCCACGCCACTGCTTGCTTAACTTCGAGTTAAAAATTTGCTCTCTGTTTACCTAATAACGTACCTCTTGGTTGAAGTGTGAAGCCCCTGATGTGGAGGTTTCCAGGACCCCAGCTGAGCTGGGTGGCTTTACCAGCAGCTCTTCCTTTGAAGTTGGAAGGTGTGTGCTCCACCAATGGCAGGCTTTGGCTTATGTTTGCTTGTCAAACAGTAAGAACAAAAAATAAAAAATTAACGAGCATCCTGGAAACTAACCAGGAAATGGTGTTTTCTGTGAGAATGGGAGAGCTGTAAAATAAGTTTCAGGAAATTATATTCAAATAAGTAAGTAAGTAAGTAAAGAGCATCAGTCAGATACCTAATGGCCAAAGTGCCTGCTGTGCCAGCTTGGAACTCCAAGTCCTGGTTGGTGGTCATGAGTGTCCCAGGTTGGTGCAATTTTGCTGCAATATAAATATTTTAAAGCCATTTTACTGAACTGAATACACTTCAGAAATCCTGTAGTGCTACAGGAGTTGTTTCCACTTACAAACCTGAGTAACCCTGTGCCCAGTGTGTAAACCTGAGAGGTTCCTCTCGTGTGACAGATGTGAGGACGCAGTGCTCCAACAGGAGACTGCAAGAAGCGATTTTGTGCTGCTTTGCTAGCGTGATTCTCACTTATCAGACTTACAGCATTCAGCATGATTTAAGAAGTTTGTTCCTGCTCTGCAGGGACTCTGCTGGCGTTTATTGCCGTATGCTATATGCTTGCACAAGGGGAAGAAGCAGAAAGCTGCACGGTGCTGCACTGGTGCTTATAGCAGAGAGGGGAGCTGCTGCCTCTGGGGGTAACTTTATAGGGCTCTGCTCTTGTGTGCTCTTCCCACAGCACACACTTTCCTGTAATAGTGCAGTATGTGAGCAGATTGCATGCTGTATTGTGCTGCTGCTGTTTGTAAGTCTGATGCATGTGTATATTTTAATTTGAAGTCTGAGAAAGCTCATCATTTTTTATTGATAATAGATCAGAGTATGTTGTCAATGCATAAGAATTTATAGTTTTGCTGGTTTATGGTTTATGTAGTCTCTCTTGTCTTTTGGGAGGTGATGGAGTCTCCAGGTACTTTCCTCATACCTGTGGATTCAGAACTTCTACCAGCACAGCAATATCCCCTCTGAGGATGGGGTGCAGACTGTGGCTTGAACACTGGAAATGTTTGTATGCGCTTAAAAATATAGCGGCCTGTACCCGTGCAGCAGGGGCTCTCAGGGCAGGGGCTTCCTCTTGCAGGAGATGAGATAGGTATGGGGCCAGGAGCCTGCTGTTCCTGTCTGCTTGTCATAAACTGGGGGAAAAAAACACCATTTTTTTATTCATCTCAGCCATTTAAATATGTGCATGTGGCTGTCCCCCTCTTGCACATTTCTTTTTTCTAATTGTAATTTTCTGGCATGCTTTCTTCCTGGAAGCTGGAGCTATTATCATTTATTCTCTCAGGACTCAACGCCTCTGTTGATCTCTGAGTCACTTTCCCAATTACAAATCAATTTATCCAGTATTGCTGCTTGCTGCTATGAGCAGTAAGGAGAAACACTCCTCTATCGGACTGAAATTTCCCGAAGGGAAGGAGAGACATGGACGTGGTGTGTCTTTGGGCTGTGACTTCTTGTACAGAGCTGCCAGACTTGTGTATTTATTGAAACATGCTGGATGTTTCAAAAGGCATCTGGGGGAAGTGCTGTGGCTCATTTACCACAGGTAACTCTGCAGTGGGAGGGTGCCAAACCCTCAGGGTTGGGGTGTTTTGGTGTGCATCTTTTCCCCTCGCCTACCCCAGACTCCTGGCACACCAGCTTTCACGCTGGCCCCGGTTCTGGCTCTGCAGGCACGGGGTCAGCCTGCTCAGGAGAAGGTCAGAGCTGCCCGACAGGTCCAGAGCTCAACTACAAACCCGCAAAAGAAATGGCTTGCTATCTGGGTAGCCTGAGATTGCTCTTTCTGGTTATTGAAAAATGCAGGTAGTTATCTGTTTGTTATTCAGAACAGGAAATGCTGTTAAAAGTATTCTTAAAAAGTGTTTTCACCACCATGAAATCTGCAGCAGCTGTGTCCCAGCCCTTGCACCGAATACACTGGTGTGGATCCCTGGTGCGGCAGCTGAGTCTGTTGTCCTTTAAACACCTGCAGGGAAATCACACATCTGAAAAACGGGGAAATGGTATTTGCTTTGGGGTTGCTTGCCAACGCGGAGAAATGTTGTGAGTCAGTATGTCAATATCTAAAGGGCATCAGAATGTGAACTGGCCGTGCCACCGGGTTTTCAGGGAAGAGGCCAAAGCAGGAACCTCTTCCAAGCTGCCGGAGCTGCAGCGAGGACAGCCCTGGAAAGGAGCAGGGGGATGGCAGGTCACCCCAAAGCAGAGCTGACATCTGACCCATGGAGCTGTTGCTTCAAAGCTGGCTGTTTAGGAATTTGCAGTGTCGCTTGCCTGGATCTCATGCTGATCCCGTAAATAAACCTCTGCCTTGATGGATGGCCAGTAGTTGGTTCTGCCTTGAAGCCGAAAGGGTCAGACCCAAGCCCCTTGTTTGGGGGATCAGGTCCCTTCATTGGGTTGCCACCGTTCAAGAGGCGGCAGCCCTATGACCCGCGGGGGTTTCTGTAACCAGCTCCCTCCCCGGTGCCTCCCAGCAGGGCTGGCTGGATTTTTGTGCCCCGTGCTGTGATTACCTCACCTTTATCTGGAAGCGAGTTTGGAGAAGTACAGGTAAAATAAACACCATGTCTCTCTTCTTGGAAACACGGATGTCTGTCTGGCAGAGATGTCTGCAACCTTCCAGGTTAATGAGCAGCTCTGGTGTGGCGCAGGGCGGCATCGCTCCTCCAGCCTGGCACCAGAGGGAAGCTCGATGCGTGGAGGCCTCCCCAGCGAGGGAGGCACCACAGCCTGCATGGCGATGAGCAGCCGTGATACAGATGCCCACCTTAGGAAGCATCTTTTCAAAAGATTGAATGAAGCTCCTATTTTTGCTTTGATTATTCTTCTGTTGTTCCACAAGATATTTTTATTCCATCGTATTCTGTGTTTTTTCTTTTGCAAAGTGAATTTATTTTGTGATAAAGTGCCATGCTGCGTTAAATAATTCTGGTAATCAAGAAATCTTTGTTTCGTCCTCCTAGCTGCATGCTCTCAAGGGTTCGCATATCTTCCTCAGAGCTTGTATATGTTATGGTACTCCTTTGATACATATCTTACATCTGATAGAATAGCTAGCTAGTTGTAATTTTTTTTTCTTTTACTGTATTTGTAAATCCAGCTATCAGATGTGACGATGGGCTAATGTGGGCAGGCTTGCCCTTTTTCATACCTTGCAGCAGAAGAATCAGGACTTTAATTTCATATAGGCAGAGGTGGTAGACTTAAAGTTGATCATATGGAAAGATTTTTCCACAAAGAACGAGCAGGACTGAACAAA